>NC_141698.1:210582353-211782393 GCF_964263255.1 Lissotriton vulgaris
GCCAACTAACCCTTGGAGTCACCCTGGTAGTTCTACATTCAAGAAGTGTAACAGGGCTCAAAAAGCATGGCAGGCCTCTGAGGGATCAAGGCAGGCTTCAGTCAGCAAAGCAGTCCTTCCAGGTTCAGCAAAGCAGTCTTCTGAGGCACACAGCATGCCAAAGCAGCAGGCAGTCATCTGAGAGTCCTTCCGCAGGTCCAGAAAGTAAACTGGAGAGTGGGTCTGATGGTCCTAGTGTTATCCCCAGTGCCTTCTTTAAAGTATAAAACGTTTCTAGAGAAGTCCCTTTAAAGGGCTTGAAGTGTCCTCCCTCCCCCTCCCTCCCCTGCGCTAGCTCCAATCTAGCTGCATGAACAATGCAGTTGTGACAAGTCCTTTGAGTGAAGGCAGGGTACAGCCTGCTGATTTGCAAGTGGGTCTGTGCTCAGCTTCGCCCCCAACCATCCCAACAGTAATGGCAATGCAGGCACACCTTATCCCTCTAACTCATGGCTCTCTGGGAGGAATAAACAAGTCAATTTGCCAATTACACCCAGTCATGTGACCCAGAAACAGGCTGCAGGCACCAAATAGGCCGGAAAATGCAAACTTTCTAAAAGTGGCATTTTCAAAATTGTAACTTACAATTTGACTTTACCTTTAAAGAAGTTTTTAAATTAGAATTTCTCAGACACCAAACATGAAATGTGTACCTGTTCTCAATCAAATGTTAGCTCCTATTAAATGTAATAAAGCAACCCAATGTTATCTTACAGGAGAGGTAGGCCTCACAGTCGTGAAACACAAATTTGTGCGTTATTCATTACAAGGACATGTTAAATTTAAAAATACATGTCCAACCTTTTAATTACAATGCACCTTGCCCTGTGGGCTACCTGGGGCCTACCTTAGGTTGACCTATGTGTAATAAAAGGGAGCTTAAGGCTTGGCAAGGGTGTTATCTTGCCAAGTCGAATTGGCAGTTTTAAACTGTATTCAGGCTGTAATGAAAGACCTGGGGCATGTTTTAAAGGGCTATTTAAGTGGGTAGAAAAATTAGTGCTACTAATCCACTAGTAGCATTTAATTCACAGGCCATGGGTATATATATTATACTACCTAACTAGGGATGTATAAGTAAATTAAATAGGGAAATCAAGTGTAAGCCAATCATATCACACTAGCAGCCCGTCCCGACGTTGTCCGGGTATGAATTGCTGCCGGCCAGTAGTATATTGTTTTGTAGGATTTCGTTTTGATAGCATTTCTTATCTGTGACAGGCCTGTGAAACGCTCCGATTCACAGTGCACTGCTGATGCACTTAAGAGTGCGCGTTCACTAGTGTGTGAACTCGAGTTTCCCTATTTTATTTTTCCTTGCATTATTATATAGCGCAAACTCGACAACATGGCATGAGCACAATTTACATTACAGAAGAACACATTCATTTGTGGTAGGCACGGGGAGGCACAGCGATTTGCCTGGAATCACAGGATGTTGAGCTGATGGAGAGATTCGAACGTAGCTCCCCAGCTCTAAAGTTCGCAATTCTAGAACTTGTGGCGGGAGGTGTGTCTAAAAGTGTATGTCGGTGCTGGCCATCAATGAGAGAGACCTGTGCATTTTTCAAATGGGTGGTGAAAAAATATGAGTATGTTGCTGGAGATGTGGGCCGCCGTACAACCAATGTACTTACTGGGGGAGGGTAAACACCCATTATTCCGCAACTTTCTTTCTGCATACCATCACTCTGCATACTTTCATTACGAAAGTACCATGACTCCGCAATGCCATTATAACGCATGCATACATTTACAACAAAATTAGTTGTAAATGCATGAATGGTAAAAGCATGTTTTTTTAAAAATGTTTGAATAAGGTAAGTATGGGTATAGGGGTATATGTTTTGGGGTACTGAGGTATATGTTTTGTGGTGTTTGGGTATTTTAAGGGTTCAGATATAGTTTTGGGTTATGGGGTACAGGGGTAGTTTTAGGGATAGGTATGGGTTTTGGGGTACAGGGGTATTTTTAGAGTTCAGTGCTAGGTTTGGGTTTTGGGGTATAGGGGTAT
This sequence comes from Lissotriton vulgaris, assembly GCF_964263255.1. NCBI lineage: Eukaryota > Metazoa > Chordata > Amphibia > Caudata > Salamandridae > Lissotriton > Lissotriton vulgaris. Next base: position 210,584,407 of record NC_141698.1, read on the forward strand.
TTTTAGGGTTCAGGGGTAGGTTTGGGTTTTGGGGTACAGGGGTATTTTAAGGGTTCAGGGCTATTTTTAGGGTTCTGGGCTAGGTTTGGGTTTTGGGGTACAGGGGTATTTTAGGGTTCAGGGGTAGGTTTTGGTTTGGGGTACAGGGGTACGTTAGGGTTCAGGGGTAGGTTTGTGTTTTGGGGTACAGTGGTATTTTTAGGGTTCAGGGCTAGGTTTGGGTTTTGGGGTACGGGGGTATTTTTAGGGTTCAGGGGTAGGTTTGGGTTTTGAGGTACAGGGGTATTTATAGGGTTTAGGGCTAGGTTTGGGTTTTGGGGTACAGGGTTATTTTTAGGGTTTAGGGATAGGTTTGGATTTTGGAGTACAGGGTATATTTATAGGGTTAAGATGGGTTAGTGTTTAAGGGTGTTGGGGTATTTTAAGGAGTAAGGGTGGGTTATGATTATGGGGTGCCGGGGTATTTAAAGGGTAAATAATTTACAACAAGGGGTGGTGAGGGACAGAGTCTCTGAATTAAGCAGAAAGCTCTCACCCAGTCAAGAGATCAGGGCTAGATCCAACACCATTTTTTCATCACCACCCCCTTTTCTGTATCGTTTTTGGCCACTATAGGTGTGGCAGGGTATACTCAGACATGAGTCCCTTTCTCACTGCTCCATCAGGATTCAAGCAAGCCGGGCCGAAGAGGCTGAAATGCCAGAAACCGGTCCCCGGTAGCTTGTCTCCTTTCTGGTGAAGAATTGGCTTGGTAGTTTGGTCTGCCCTGTTCCCATGATGCACTGGGCCAGGGACAGACTAATTTGCATATAGCCAGGTTCTGAGCTGGGATGGGGCAGTGAGATAAATAACGGTGATGGATCAAGCCCTGATCTTTGGACTGGGTAAGAGTGGTCTACTTAATTCAGACACTCTGTTCATCACCACCCCCTTTTCTGTATCGTTTTTGGCCACTATAGGTGTGGCAGGGTATACTCAGACATGAGTCCCTTTCTCACTGCTCCATCAGGATTCAAGCAAGCCGGGCCGAAGAGGCTGAAATGCCAGAAACCGGTCCCCGGTAGCTTGTCTCCTTTCTGGTGAAGAATTGGCTTGGTAGTTTGGTCTGCCCTGTTCCCATGATGCACTGGGCCAGGGACAGACTAATTTGCATATAGCCAGGTTCTGAGCTGGGATGGGGCAGTGAGATAAATAACGGTGATGGATCAAGCCCTGATCTTTGGACTGGGTAAGAGTGGTCTGCTTAATTCAGACACTCTGTTCATCACCACCCCCTTTTCTGTATCGTTTTTGGCCACTATAGGTGTGGCAGGGTATACTCAGACATGAGTCCCTTTCTCACTGCTCCATCAGGATTCAAGCAAGCCGGGCCGAAGAGGCTGAAATGCCAGAAACCGGTCCCCGGTAGCTTGTCTCCTTTCTGGTGAAGAATTGGCTTGGTAGTTTGGTCTGCCCTGTTCCCATGATGCACTGGGCCAGGGACAGACTAATTTGCATATAGCCAGGTTCTGAGCTGGGATGGGGCAGTGAGATAAATAACGGTGATGGATCAAGCCCTGATCTTTGGACTGGGTAAGAGTGGTCTGCTTAATTCAGACACTCTGTTCATCACCACCCCCTTTTCTGTATCGTTTTTGGCCACTATAGGTGTGGCAGGGTATACTCAGACATGAGTCCCTTTCTCACTGCTCCATCAGGATTCAAGCAAGCCGGGCCGAAGAGGCTGAAATGCCAGAAACCGGTCCCCGGTAGCTTGTCTCCTTTCTGGTGAAGAATTGGCTTGGTAGTTTGGTCTGCCCTGTTCCCATGATGCACTGGGCCAGGGACAGACTAATTTGCATATAGCCAGGTTCTGAGCTGGGATGGGGCAGTGAGATAAATAACGGTGATGGATCAAGCCCTGATCTTTGGACTGGGTAAGAGTGGTCTGCTTAATTCAGACACTCTGTTCATCACCACCCCCTTTTCTGTATCGTTTTTGGCCACTATAGGTGTGGCAGGGTATACTCAGACATGAGTCCCTTTCTCACTGCTCCATCAGGATTCAAGCAAGCCGGGCCGAAGAGGCTGAAATGCCAGAAACCGGTCCCCGGTAGCTTGTCTCCTTTCTGGTGAAGAATTGGCTTGGTAGTTTGGTCTGCCCTGTTCCCATGATGCACTGGGCCAGGGACAGACTAATTTGCATATAGCCAGGTTCTGAGCTGGGATGGGGCAGTGAGATAAATAACGGTGATGGATCAAGCCCTGATCTTTGGACTGGGTAAGAGTGGTCTGCTTAATTCAGACACTCTGTTCATCACCACCCCCTTTTCTGTATCGTTTTTGGCCACTATAGGTGTGGCAGGGTATACTCAGACATGAGTCCCTTTCTCACTGCTCCATCAGGATTCAAGCAAGCCGGGCCGAAGAGGCTGAAATGCCAGAAACCTGTCCCCGGTAGCTTGTCTCCTTTCTGGTGAAGAATTGGCTTGGTAGTTTGGTCTGCCCTGTTCCCATGATGCACTGGGCCAGGGACAGACTAATTTGCATATAGCCAGGTTCTGAGCTGGGATGGGGCAGTGAGATAAATAACGGTGATGGATCAAGCCCTGATCTTTGGACTGGGTAAGAGTGGTCTGCTTAATTCAGACACTCTGTTCATCACCACCCCCTTTTCTGTATCGTTTTTGGCCACTATAGGTGTGGCAGGGTATACTCAGACATGAGTCCCTTTCTCACTGCTCCATCAGGATTCAAGCAAGCCGGGCCGAAGAGGCTGAAATGCCAGAAACCGGTCCCCGGTAGCTTGTCTCCTTTCTGGTGAAGAATTGGCTTGGTAGTTTGGTCTGCCCTGTTCCCATGATGCACTGGGCCAGGGACAGACTAATTTGCATATAGCCAGGTTCTGAGCTGGGATGGGGCAGTGAGATAAATAACGGTGATGGATCAAGCCCTGATCTTTGGACTGGGTAAGAGTGGTCTGCTTAATTCAGACACTCTGTTCATCACCACCCCCTTTTCTGTATCGTTTTTGGCCACTATAGGTGTGGCAGGGTATACTCAGACATGAGTCCCTTTCTCACTGCTCCATCAGGATTCAAGCAAGCCGGGCCGAAGAGGCTGAAATGCCAGAAACCGGTCCCCGGTAGCTTGTCTCCTTTCTGGTGAAGAATTGGCTTGGTAGTTTGGTCTGCCCTGTTCCCATGATGCACTGGGCCAGGGACAGACTAATTTGCATATAGCCAGGTTCTGAGCTGGGATGGGGCAGTGAGATAAATAACGGTGATGGATCAAGCCCTGATCTTTGGACTGGGTAAGAGTGATCTGCTTAATTCAGACACTCTGTTCATCACCACCCCCTTTTCTGTATCGTTTTTGGCCACTATAGGTGTGGCAGGGTATACTCAGACATGAGTCCCTTTCTCACTGCTCCATCAGGATTCAAGCAAGCCGGGCCGAAGAGGCTGAAATGCCAGAAACCGGTCCCCGGTAGCTTGTCTCCTTTCTGGTGAAGAATTGGCTTGGTAGTTTGGTCTGCCCTGTTCCCATGATGCACTGGGCCAGGGACAGACTAATTTGCATATAGCCAGGTTCTGAGCTGGGATGGGGCAGTGAGATAAATAACGGTGATGGATCAAGCCCTGATCTTTGGACTGGGTAAGAGTGGTCTGCTTAATTCAGACACTCTGTTCATCACCACCCCCTTTTCTGTATCGTTTTTGGCCACTATAGGTGTGGCAGGGTATACTCAGACATGAGTCCCTTTCTCACTGCTCCATCAGGATTCAAGCAAGCCGGGCCGAAGAAGCTGAAATGCCAGAAACCGGTCCCCGGTAGCTTGTCTCCTTTCTGGTGAAGAATTGGCTTGGTAGTTTGGTCTGCCCTGTTCCCATGATGCACTGGGCCAGGGACAGACTAATTTGCATATAGCCAGGTTCTGAGCTGGGATGGGGCAGTGAGATAAATAACGGTGATGGATTAAGCCCTGATCTTTGGACTGGGTAAGAGTGATCTGCTTAATTCAGACACTCTGTTCATCACCACCCCCTTTTCTGTATCGTTTTTGGCCACTATAGGTGTGGCAGGGTATACTCAGACATGAGTCCCTTTCTCACTGCTCCATCAGGATTCAAGCAAGCCGGGCCGAAGAGGCTGAAATGCCAGAAACCGGTCCCCGGTAGCTTGTCTCCTTTCTGGTGAAGAATTGGCTTGGTAGTTTGGTCTGCCCTGTTCCCATGATGCACTGGGCCAGGGACAGACTAATTTGCATATAGCCAGGTTCTGAGCTGGGATGGGGCAGTGAGATAAATAACGGTGATGGATCAAGCCCTGATCTTTGGACTGGGTAAGAGTGGTCTGCTTAATTCAGACACTCTGTTCATCACCACCCCCTTTTCTGTATCGTTTTTGGCCACTATAGGTGTGGCAGGGTATACTCAGACATGAGTCCCTTTCTCACTGCTCCATCAGGATTCAAGCAAGCCGGGCCGAAGAAGCTGAAATGCCAGAAACCGGTCCCCGGTAGCTTGTCTCCTTTCTGGTGAAGAATTGGCTTGGTAGTTTGGTCTGCCCTGTTCCCATGATGCACTGGGCCAGGGACAGACTAATTTGCATATAGCCAGGTTCTGAGCTGGGATGGGGCAGTGAGATAAATAACGGTGATGGATCAAGCCCTGATCTTTGGACTGGGTAAGAGTGGTCTGCTTAATTCAGACACTCTGTTCATCACCACCCCCTTTTCTGTATCGTTTTTGGCCACTATAGGTGTGGCAGGGTATACTCAGACATGAGTCCCTTTCTCACTGCTCCATCAGGATTCAAGCAAGCCGGGCCGAAGAGGCTGAAATGCCAGAAACCGGTCCCCGGTAGCTTGTCTCCTTTCTGGTGAAGAATTGGCTTGGTAGTTTGGTCTGCCCTGTTCCCATGATGCACTGGGCCAGGGACAGACTAATTTGCATATAGCCAGGTTCTGAGCTGGGATGGGGCAGTGAGATAAATAACGGTGATGGAGCAAGCCCTGATCTTTGGACTGGGTAAGAGTGGTCTGCTTAATTCAGACACTCTGTTCATCACCACCCCCTTTTCTGTATCGTTTTTGGCCACTATAGGTGTGGCAGGGTATACTCAGACATGAGTCCCTTTCTCACTGCTCCATCAGGATTCAAGCAAGCCGGGCCGAAGAGGCTGAAATGCCAGAAACCGGTCCCCGGTAGCTTGTCTCCTTTCTGGTGAAGAATTGGCTTGGTAGTTTGGTCTGCCCTGTTCCCATGATGCACTGGGCCAGGGACAGACTAATTTGCATATAGCCAGGTTCTGAGCTGGGATGGGGCAGTGAGATAAATAACGGTGATGGATCAAGCCCTGATCTTTGGACTGGGTAAGAGTGGTCTGCTTAATTCAGACACTCTGTTCATCACCACCCCCTTTTCTGTATCGTTTTTGGCCACTATAGGTGTGGCAGGGTATACTCAGACATGAGTCCCTTTCTCACTGCTCCATCAGGATTCAAGCAAGCCGGGCCGAAGAAGCTGAAATGCCAGAAACCGGTCCCCGGTAGCTTGTCTCCTTTCTGGTGAAGAATTGGCTTGGTAGTTTGGTCTGCCCTGTTCCCATGATGCACTGGGCCAGGGACAGACTAATTTGCATATAGCCAGGTTCTGAGCTGGGATGGGGCAGTGAGATAAATAACGGTGATGGATCAAGCCCTGATCTTTGGACTGGGTAAGAGTGGTCTGCTTAATTCAGACACTCTGTTCATCACCACCCCCTTTTCTGTATCGTTTTTGGCCACTATAGGTGTGGCAGGGTATACTCAGACATGAGTCCCTTTCTCACTGCTCCATCAGGATTCAAGCAAGCCGGGCCGAAGAGGCTGAAATGCCAGAAACCGGTCCCCGGTAGCTTGTCTCCTTTCTGGTGAAGAATTGGCTTGGTAGTTTGGTCTGCCCTGTTCCCATGATGCACTGGGCCAGGGACAGACTAATTTGCATATAGCCAGGTTCTGAGCTGGGATGGGGCAGTGAGATAAATAACGGTGATGGATCAAGCCCTGATCTTTGGACTGGGTAAGAGTGGTCTGCTTAATTCAGACACTCTGTTCATCACCACCCCCTTTTCTGTATCGTTTTTGGCCACTATAGGTGTGGCAGGGTATACTCAGACATGAGTCCCTTTCTCACTGCTCCATCAGGATTCAAGCAAGCCGGGCCGAAGAGGCTGAAATGCCAGAAACCGGTCCCCGGTAGCTTGTCTCCTTTCTGGTGAAGAATTGGCTTGGTAGTTTGGTCTGCCCTGTTCCCATGATGCACTGGGCCAGGGACAGACTAATTTGCATATAGCCAGGTTCTGAGCTGGGATGGGGCAGTGAGATAAATAACGGTGATGGATCAAGCCCTGATCTTTGGACTGGGTAAGAGTGGTCTGCTTAATTCAGACACTCTGTTCATCACCACCCCCTTTTCTGTATCGTTTTTGGCCACTATAGGTGTGGCAGGGTATACTCAGACATGAGTCCCTTTCTCACTGCTCCATCAGGATTCAAGCAAGCCGGGCCGAAGAGGCTGAAATGCCAGAAACCGGTCCCCGGTAGCTTGTCTCCTTTCTGGTGAAGAATTGGCTTGGTAGTTTGGTCTGCCCTGTTCCCATGATGCACTGGGCCAGGGACAGACTAATTTGCATATAGCCAGGTTCTGAGCTGGGATGGGGCAGTGAGATAAATAACGGTGATGGATCAAGCTCTGATCTTTGGACTGGGTAAGAGTGGTCTGCTTAATTCAGACACTCTGTTCATCACCACCCCCTTTTCTGTATCGGGGTATTTAAAGGGAGCAGGGTGGGATTAGCACACAATATGAGACATGGCATGAAGGGTGGAACGTACCACACCCCCCCAGCGTTTGTCACGCCCCCAGCACACGCCCACAGCACAACGCAGACACGCCCACAAGGGACTACTTTGCTGGCACAGTTCGTTTACCTTTTAAATGTATATGGTGGGCGTCTGCATAGCCTATGTCCTTCTGCTGCAACTGCCCTTTCCAACGCTGTATTGGGTGTTGTGATTGGTGCTGTGGTTCCTGAGATTACCCACCTCAAAGGTTTGGGCTCTCTCTTTATTATATTAGTATGGATTTTAGGGAGTAAGCACAAGCACGTTTGTACTGGTTAGCAGTGGTAAAGTGCACAGGGTCCTAATGCTAGCAAAACCAAAAACAATCAGAAAAATAGGAGAATAAAAGCAGAAGGTTTGGGGAGCAGCACCCTAGGGCTGACAGGAGTAGCACCTGTCCCCAGCAAATGAAAGTGGGGAGAACTACCCAACCCTCCTGGGAGTACTCATCACTAAGGCCGAAAAACCTGGACAGACCATCAGCATTAAAATGGTCTGACCCAGGATGGTGTTCAACCATGAAGTTGATTCCCTGTAGTGAGACGGACCACCTCAACAGTTCTGGGTTCTCACCCTTAATTGGCATGCACCATCTGAGAGGCCAGTGGTCAGTATGAACCTGGAAAAGAGTTCCAAACATGTATGGTATCAGCTTCTTCAGTGCCACTACCACAGGCCACATCAAAGGCTGCCCTTTCAATAGCACTCAATCTCTGTTCCCTGGAAAGTAACCTCCTAGAGTTGAAAGCTACAGGTCAGACCACGCTCTCCTCATTTAACTATGACAAGACTTCTGTTATGCCATGCTCTACAGCATCAGTTTGAATAATGAACTACTGGGAAAAGCCGGGGGCCTAGAGTACTGGAGCTGTACACATGACATGTTTGAGGGTGTCAAAGGCTCTCTGACAGTCCTCTGTCCAGATCACCTTCTTATGCTGCTTCTTAGATTGCAGCTTAGTTAAGAGGAGCACAGTGGTGCCCTATCCCTTAACAAACCTCCTGTAGTATTCAGTGAGGCCCAGGAAGGCCCTCCCTTTACTGTGGGTTTTGGGGGGCTCCCAGGCCAAATTGGCCTCTATTTTGGCCTCGAGGGACTGTACCTTACCCCCATCCACGGGGTGTTCTGAATACACAACTGAACCCAGACCTATTTTGCACTTACTGGCCTTGATAGTCAGGCCCGCCTGTTGCAGACCCTGATGCACTTCCTGGAGGGGAAACAAGTGGTCCTCCCAGCTGCTATTGTAGACACCTATGTCATCCAGGTAAGCAGCATTGAAGCATCCTAGCTAAGATCTGGTTGACCAAGCTCTGGAAAGTAGAAGGGTATTCTTCAGTCCAAAAGACATCACTTTAAATTAAAGTGGGCCTCTGGGGTAGAGAAGGCTGACCTCTTGGTGCCCCTCCTCAGTTAAGGCAATTTGCCAGTACCCTGAAGTAAGGTGAAAAGTAATCAGAAACTTGGCAGCCCCTAACCAATCAATGAGCTTGTCAACTCTCTGGATGGGATGAGCATCAGTCTTGGTGACTGAGTACAGACCCCTTAGTCCACATGTAGCCTGAGTCTGGGGTGGTGCCAGCTGGGGCAGCTTTGTTTACCAGCACCTCTAGGCTGGACCAGTTGAGAACTGGAGGGCTCAATAACTCCCAATTCCAACATCTTGGAGATTTACTCCTTTATGCTGTCCCCAACCTTGTCTGTATATTTTGTTTTGGCATGCAGCATGTCCCCAGTGTCTATTTCCTGAGTACATAACTGTGTAAGCCCAAAGGTGAGGGAAAATTGTGAGCCAAACTGTCCTAGCAACTGGTGGCATTTCCTCTGCTGTTCTGGGATCAGGGTGGGAGAGAGGTTGACACCTTACACTGACCCATCATACAGCATGGCGACCTCAGACCTCTCATAGTGGGGTGTGATGTGATTGATGTCGCGGACCCTTAGAAGGTTTTTGTGGGTCTTCCTCTTCATCACATATTAGGGCCCTATCCAATGATCTTGGAGGCCCTGGGGTCCACTGGATCCATCGCCCACCTTTTCTGGCCAGGCTGACACTCTACCAGTGTGGGCTTCTGATCATACCAGAGTTTCATGTCTTCCTAGCTAGCTTATAAGTTCTCAGAAGCCTTCTTCAAGAACTTGGTCATCTGGTTTCTGAGAACTAGCATGTAGCTAACCAGATCCTGAGGGGCTGCTTTGGAGCTTGCTCGCACCCCTCCTTCACCAGACTGATTTGTCCTCCAACAGGGTGTCCTTAAAAAAGCTTGAATGAGATAAATCCAACTCCCTTCTGAGACACCACCCTGTAGGTAAAGAGCAGGCAAGAGGATGTCCAACGTTTTCCTCATAGTCTCATGTAGGCCCATAATCATCATGACCTTCATGGTCTTGTTGAATCTTTCAACATGTCCATTGGTTTGAGGATGATAGGGAGTGGATAACTTGTAGGTTGCTCCATATTCCTCCCACGTGGACTTCATGAAGATAGACATGAAGTTGGTGCCCCTGTCAGACAAAACTTCCTTGGGAAACTCTACTCCATTAAAATTCCAACCAGCACACTAGCCACGCAACACTTCCTTGGGAAACTCTATTCCATTGAAATCCCAATCAGCACGCTAGCCACTGCAAGTGCAGTCACAGACCTCAGAAGGATTGCCTCTGGATATAGTAGCATGGTCCACTGAAATTAGGAAAAACTTGTTGCCTGAGGCAGTTTTGGGGTCCAACAATGTTGATGCTCACCCTTTCAAAGGGGATGCAAACAACAGGTAAGGGATTCAGAAGTGCCTTCAGCTATTTATCTGTTTTCCCCTGGCCTGGCATGTGAGACATGTCCTGCAGAATGTATCATCTTCATCCTGGGCCAATAAAAGTGAGAGACAAGCCAGGTAAAGATCTTGCCCTGCCTCAGATGTTCTGTCAAGGGAATTTCATTAGCCAGTCTCAGTGGAAAGGCCATATACCGTTGGGGGACCACCAACACATATGCTGCCCGATGCACAGGCACCTTAAGCTCACTATACAGGAGGTCATTATCCCAAAGGATGAGGAGATCTACAGAGATGTCACCAGCTGACATGGTTCAGCTAGCCACCTCTTCACCTCGAATATTGGGTACTCTTTCTGTGCCTTGCAGAACTCCTCCCTGGAGGGTCCACCCTCCACTTGCCATCCAGCAAGCTCAAGTAAGTCTCCAAGGGAGGCAATGTCGAACCTGGTAGGCTTGGGGCAGCCTTCTCTGGCACCCCACCCACCTGTACCATGGGAGTTTCAGGGCCTGGTTTCCCACACCCTCATTCCTACCCTTTCTTGGCAGCTGCCTGAATTATTCTTCCACGCTCCAGGCCTTCTTGACTCCCATCTCGGGCAGCCATGGACTTTGTTTTATACAGACCCATTCAGGAAACCCCGACATTTCCAAATGTGACATGAGCTCCACTTCATCCAGGCACGGTGCTCCAGATCATTCACAAGCAACCAATCCACAGGCATGCCTGACAGCTACCCTAAGAGAACCTGAGACCCCTCCCATTCAAAGGGGACCAGAGCCATTGGGTAGTAGCTCTCACAGTGGTCTGCTACTATACCCTAGTGAATGCATTAGGTATCACCTGCTCTAAGGACACCAGGTGACACCTGAGAGCAGTCATACTGTCTCCTATGTCCCTCAGAGGCTCCACCCTCTTTCCATTGATGGTGGCCCACTGCCTGTACTAAGAAGTATATGAAGGAATGTGGGCTTTGGGCACTATCTATCCGCACCCAGGGACACTAGAGTAACCTAACTTGTCTCCCCTACACTAACCGGGGCCTTCTCCTTCCCAAACTCTACACTGGTTAACCCAGGGGTGAACCCTTGAGGGGGTGTGCCCTCTTGGAGCAATTGGCCTTACCCCTGGTATGCCCAAACCGGCACCACCAACAGCACATAGCAACATATTTACCAGTGTCCCTAACCACCAATCCATAATTCTTGTCAGACTGGGAATGGGTCCTTTTACCATGAGAACTATTTTGTGGACCTTGAGCAAACTCCTTTCTAGTTTTTTCTCCCCTCTCCTTCCTCTGGTGGGAACCATAACCACCCTTTTGGGAGTTCCCCCAGATGCCTTCTTGCACGCTCTGGTACTGACCCAGAGGTCTGCCTCCTTAGGAAGCTCCCTGTGGTCAGTGAGCTTTTGGTCCACTTGGTGCTGGTGTAGCTTTGTAAAAACAGTAGTGATCATGTGCTCTCTCAAGATTAACTTGTACAGCTCAACATAAGTGTCAACTTTGCCGCCCCTTAATCAGCCACTCAATGCTTTGCTGGAGTAATCTAGGAAGTTCACCCAAAACTAGTTTGGAAGTTTGTAGCTATCCCTAAACCTCTGGTGGTTTTTCTCAGGAGTCAATCCCAATTTGAAGACAAGTATAGCTTTCATGGGGATGCCCTTGGTTTTGTCACTAACCTCAAGTGTAAGAAGTATGTCCCTGTCCATGGTAGGCACGTGTTTCCACAAGCTAGCCCCCCCAAATACTTTTATCATCCAAGGCCCTCTCCGCCTTCCTCTCCTCTGCTTCCAGCTTCATCTTAGCTAGCTGTAGTATGAGCTCCATCACCACCTTGCTATCTGCCAGCAATTCAAGGAAAAACACATTCAGACACTCTCCTTCCTGTCCTCTCATGGGCATCCTCTGGGTTTGGGTTTTCCTCCTCCACAGCTCAGGACACAGGTTTGGATTCCCCTCATCATCATCCACATTTTCTCCCTTCTTCTCAAGGTTGTCCTCGTCTGGGGTGACCTACCACCTCTTGACGCCCTGATAGGCTCTAGGGGCTATCTGGAGGTCTAACTTTGTAGCCTTCGTGCTTCCCTTGCTTTGTGGCCCATTCCTTGCAGAGCCTCTGCAGCTCAGCCTTGGCAAGGTTGTCAATGTTCAGCAATTCTATATCCATGGTACAAAAAAGAAGGTAGAGTACTTAAATCTAGAAAAAGGAGAAAACAGCTTAACGAAAACTATGAAGAATGTAAAAAGAGGTCAGATAGGATGTCAAACTTTTTATATAGGATTTTGTGTTACACAATCACTGTATGGCACTACACAAACACAAGTACTGGACCCCACCACTGACTGGCAATGTGACAAATTGGGTTGTTGGTTAAGAGGTGTGTCAACCTTGCTCAAGCAACAGCCACAATCCCTGTGGTAGCCTGTATAGGGATGACAATTAAATAATATGTTTCACTGTTTCAATTAACATAACTTATGGATTAAGCCCCGTTCCCGAGCGGGTCCTTCTCCTATAGGTGACGGATCTTTGTCACCGGATTATGCTTCAAAAAGCTGCTTCGGTATCACAGGTAAATTTCAAATACAACTCCAAGTGTTGTCAATAATGAAACTTTGAGTAAGTTTTAAAAGCTTTATTCTCATAAAGGGATTAGAGGATAAACCTCATAGCTTATTTAAAGCAGAACTCACCATAAAGAGTACTTCATGCAACTCAGCCGAGTCTCAGAAATTTCAATAAGTGATCAGACAGGTGCAGTAGCAATCTGCAAAAATAAAGTATCAAAAGTGAAGTAAGGATAGACAAAAGCAGTAGTAGACACAACAGTCAGTCTAGGACAAGACGGTAGGTTGAAAAATAAATGGGGTAAGAGCAGGGGAAAAAGGCTTTGAAACTAACTAGGAACACACACTAATATAAAGACATGAATATATTGCAGACATTTTAATAAGCTTCTTCCTCTCTGGTTCAATCAATTAGCAGCTCTCCTCAGTGAGCAGGTTCCATTCTTTCTTTCCACAAAAATACATGCAGATTGTAAAGCTGTATCACAAGCTAGCTACAAACATTCTTACGTAGTTATGTTTTGGAAACAAAAGCCTCCGTTTCCATAGGCATCAATCACAGGTTGGCCTCCTAAATTATTTGTTTTACTACGTACACAATGAACTATGCTAAAGAGAAGAAACATTATCTTTGCAAAAATACTGTTTAGTAATGCATTTCATTATTATAAACAAGAAATACTGTTTTAAATGTGCAACTATTCTATTCAGGCATTATGTGAAATAGGGTAAGAACTGGACGTTAATCATTACAAACAAAATGTTGTTTACTAAAATAATACATTTGCTTTAAAACTGGAACATTCTGAAGTTATGACAAACATTTCTAAGTATCTCACATTAAGGTGCACTGTTCAGCAATATTAGGTTCACGTCTAGTTCAAGGAAGCTTGCTTCTTAGTATTTTTTTATGGACAGTATACATAGCTATGACTCCATATAGCATTTTGCACATTTTAAATGTGTGCCATTTCAGCTTTGAATTTACATTAACCATTGCACATTTTTAACTATTAATCTAAATAATTAGCGTTTTAATTTGTTGACCGTATAAGTCCCCCATCTGATGGCTATCTTAACCATCACACTAATTTGATTTCACATGTGAGTTCTGATTAAAGATCACTTTCATCGTCTGTTGAATCCTGTCATTTTTGTTTCAAAAGTTGAAATTTTAATGACTTTCACTAGTCATTGTTAATGAGGTCATTCCTTTCTCTGCTCTTTCTATTGTATAAGTAAAGTCTGCAGCCTATAAATAAAGCAAATAGGTATAACAAACAAAGCCCTATAATTAGTATTGCAATACGTATAGCTTTCAAAATACCAACTCATGCTAAAGTAATCCAATTCCAAATTTAATGAACCCCTTTCTCAAAATTCTCAAAACTACTGGGTGTTTCAATTTCTTCTAATTCGGGTTTTAAGTCTGAAATGTTCTTTAAAAATTCCTCTATTTTCTTACTCTCATCAGGTAAGTATGAGCAAAAATTGGTTAATTTAAGCATCTTGCACACTCCCCCTTCTCTGTGAGTAAATTGTCTAATGCTAGAGGATCTTGCAAAACCATTGATCGTATTGATACAAGATCAGTGTTTATTACTAATAAAGCTCCAGAAGCACTGTTTGACAGTTTGTCAAGGGTTGCGTCTGTGTGCTAGTGTCATTGTTAATGCATATATACTATTCATGTGGCACATTTTAGGGAATAGTACAGCTAAATTGCATATGCCCTCCCAGTCAGCAGGCAGCACAAAGTATGTATTTTGTCCACAAACAAAAAATAAAATCCTAGAATTGCAGATTCTTCCCACTGGAAAACATGCCATGTTCCTCTCCTTAATTCGAAAAAATGTTCACAGCTTCTAATCCCTACATGTCTGGTTCTTTTGGGTGTCCTTTTTCTGTAAATGCAGATTTTACCTTTATGTTGTCTGTCTAATCCTAATTATGGGTAAACCATTTTCTTTCTAAATTTGTCTTCTTCTTTCTTCAGCCATTTTTCAAAACATCATTTTGTTTGCCTTTACTACATGTCAGGTTAGTATTTCTTTCCTTTAAGGTCATAATAAAAACTTTCTCTTGCGGTTTGATCAAACAGGTTAAATTGTTCTGGTAAGCCATAACACTATCTATAGGTCTGTGTGGCATAAAATACTACCAAGCTGTGTCCATTTCTTTAACTTGCTGGTGTAAATTAATGCTTGTTACTAAAGGCACTCTAAAAAGTATTAATCCATTGTTAGAATAGAACTATTCAAAATGTTTGCATCTATAAACAAGTGAATGCAGTATGATGTAATTCCATAAGGTAAAGGCATGTGATAATATGTGAGTTCTTTTTTAAAAACTTTATTTGTCATTTTAAACATATTTCCCATTACAGTAGCCAGTACGCTAATATAGGCATGTATATATTTGAGAAATAGCTTAGGTGTATGTAGGGATAACAATCAACAAATTTTTCCTAAGCTACTAAGCCAAGTATTAATGACACGCAACAGCAGGGCTGACACATATCACATATAGAATGCATATTAGATTAGACCATTTAGATGTACATAATTTAACTATAACATATTACGTCCCCAATATTTTACATTTTAATTATCTATTCCTCCGTGCTGGGGGAGAGGAGCAGGTGTGGCCACCAGTGCGCCCCGACTCTGTCCTTCTCTTCATTTTTGACAGTCTCAGCTATAAGTCTGAGATAAGACTGGTAGGGTTCCCAAATATCATGTGGTCTGCAATGTATTGGTCTAAGGGCATTGCAATTCTCAGATTGAGTATTACAATAGGATAAGTCAGTGAGCCACTCCACAAGTGTAGGCAGTGGTCCTTTCATCCAATGCATAGCTACCCTGCGCTTTGCAAGTAACATGCCTAATGCAATCAGACAGCGGGAGGCCTGAGGCACCTCTTTGTCGTAACCTAAAAGGGCCACAAAGGATGTGATATTTAAGGGGGTCTCTGCTACACCCTGCAATGCTCTGACAACTGTTGCCCAAAACATCCCAATGCCTGGACAGTCCCATGCCAAATGGATAAAGTTAGCGCCAGCCATCCCGCACCTCATGCAATTGTCGTCTTCCCTGAGGCCATATTTGTGCATTCGTACAGGGGTATAATAAACTCTGTGGAGATATTTAAAATGTATTAACTGATGTCTGCTGTTTTGCAAAACAGACTTTGTGACCGCAAAGCAGTATGACCATTGTTCTTCTGATATGTCCATGCCTAGTTCTTTCCGCCATTCCTGACACAATTTCATCTGATTCGGTTTACCATTGTTTCGTGCAAGTGTATATAATGTTGCAATACCTCTCTGTGGGGTCTGTGTTTTCAGGAGATATGTCAGTGGAACAAACTCAGGAGGCTCTGTCATACTATCACTCGGTTGGGGGCCCAGTGCTTGTCTAATTCTATAATAATGGTATCTAAGGAGCGGAGATGGATTAGGAGCCGGTGTCTGGATCTGCTTCCAGATGCGGACTTCCCCATTTATGAGCAAATCCCCAACACTCTTTATATTTAATGCGTGAAGAGCCCGCACAGCTGCCTTATCTTTTCTCAAGGAAATCCAGCCACATCACTCTATTGGCAATGTAGGAGTATAAAGTAAAGGGATTCCCTGCAATTTCAATATTTTATGTAGTTTTCAACCAGTAAGTCCCACTGGATCAAATATATGGTATTTCTTCTGTGGCTTTAGGAGTAGAGTCTGTAGAAGGTCAACCAGATGCACCACTCCGCTTTCCAAATATAAGTGTGGCAGATTAGGAGGGCGTGTATCCAAGCATATGCGTGAATATGTTGTGCCACTATGTAATATGTTTCAAGGTCTGGTGAGTTAAGACCACCTGCCGGGTTAGTTCTTGTCAGAGTAGCCCACTGCACCCAAGGGTGCTTACTGGCCCAGGCAAGCCTTGTAAGAATGGTGCGAAACAATAATCTTAAGAGTAAAATTGGTATGTTAATAAAAAAGAATAGGAATCGCAGTAGCACTCTCATTTTCAAAATGGCTGTGCGCCCCAACAGTGACAGCGGTAATTTAATCCACTTCTCTACAATATCTGTAAGGCGCTGCAATGCCCGGCCGTAATTTTAGAGAATGATAATCTATGGGTCCGTGTGGACCTGGATTCCAAAATACCTCACTGGTTTAGCGGGGAAAGGAAGCAGCCCTGTCTTGTGCCAATTGTAATTGTGATTGGGGCGGAAAGCATGCCAGTGACTCATACACGATCAACCGGCTTCGCATACAGTACTTTCACTAACTTTATAAATACTTCTCCCACACCCACTCGCCTTAGTACTGCCAAAAAATGGTCCATTCTACCGAGTCGAATGCCTTCTTGGCACCTAAGAAGACAGCAGCCGCGTGAACACCAGGGTCGATTCAAGAGATTACACAGAATAAAGTGTGTGATTACTCATCAGTGAACGGCCAGGAACAAATCCTTGAATGTTCTGGGCCCACCATGCCAGGGAGCAGGGGGAAATCCTATTCACTAGTATTTTGGCAAAAATCTTTGTGTCTCTATTGAGCAACGATAATGGCCTATGTGATGAACACTGTGTAGGTGTCTTACCGGGCTTTAATAAAGTGATCAGTATAGCCTCCCGCATCGTTGGGGGCATTATCCAGTCTCTCGTCATTTCCGTTAATAAATTGACTAAATGAAGAACCAGACAACCCTGGTATGCCTTGTAAAAGGCCACTATCAGGTCATCAGACAAAGGTGCTTTGTTATTTTGTATTGTATATAATGCTTTATTAATTATGGTGGGACAAAAGGAGGCCATTAATCACTCCCTAACGGAGTTGGACAGCCATTTCATGGCAATATATTCTAAGTGTTCCTCGGTGGACTCATCTGTACTAGTATCGCATGAGGTGTAAAATTCTGCATAATAAGATTGGAATCATTCAGCAATCTGTGGGGCACTCCAGACCTGCGTACCGTTCTTGTCTTGTAGTGTTAGCACCTCACTGTCTCCTCTTGGGGGTCGAGTCAATGCTGCCAGCGTTGCACTGGCCTCTGCCCTTCCCCATACACCCTGGTGATGGCATATTTTCCTATGTTAACTAGTTCAGTTTGTGCTAGTTCATTGTATTTTTCCGTCTTTTCTCTAGTCTCTGATGTTCAGTGCGTGTCATGCTCCAACACTGCTAGCTCCTTCTCAAGTTAATGCATACGGTCTCTTACAGACCGAAGCACCCCGCGATGCTTAGACATTGCTACCACGCGAATGTAGACCTTAAAAGACTCCCAGATGGTGGCCATGCTCGTTACACTCCCAATGTTATGAAGAAAACATTCATCTATTGCTTGAGAGAGCTCTGCACGAAATGCCATGTCCAGCAATGAATATTGCGGGAACCGCCATGCAAGGACCCTATGCTGTAGTCCCTCAGGGGCCAGTATTACCTTTACGGGTGAATGATCAGACAGTGTAAGCGGTAAGTGAGCACATTCTTGTATAAAATGAAGTTGGCTCTTCAAGATGAGCCAATAATTGATACGGGTGTGGATATCGTGTGTCGATGAATAATGGGTGTATACTGGTGATCGATAGCTCCAAACATCTGACAGCCCGCTTTCTTGAGCTCTTGCAGCCACAGTTTTGGGTACAGCAGATGGTCTTCTAGTGGGACCCCTGGATCTGCCGAGTTCAGGGATAGAACACAATTAAAATCTCCCCCCCCCATTACTAGTGAATATTTGCATAAGCAACTATTCAATGACCGATAGTTCGGACCATAGATACCTACCAAAAGCACATCAGGATGGTCTTTGCAGCAGCGTGCAACCACGTGCCTGCCCAGTCTATCCACATATACCTCTTCAAGTTGTACCCCAGATCCACAACGTGTCCATATAAAAAAAACCCTGCATGAGATGTGATTCCAGTCGCTACATAGGTGCCTCTAATTCTGCTCTGAGTTACCAGTCCTGACCCAGGTTCCAGGTGTGTCTACTGTAATATGGTGACATCTATATTGTGTTTATGTAGGTAGGGGACTGTTTTGCGAATTTTACTTTGGTCATTCAGCCCTCTAATGTTCTATGTCATAAAGCTTATCATAGCCTTCTTAGCTTTCTGCGAAACTCTCAAACTGCTATCTAAACTTAGGGGCCAATTATGATTGCGGTTTTTCCGCATCCTCGGGGCCGGCGGAAGCCACCGCCGGCCCAGAGGATGCGGAAAAACCGCAGCGGACTGACCAAGGACCCACCGCCACATTAGGATGGCTGGTGGGTCCTGGTTTCCGTCCGCAGCTTTTCCGCCGCGGTCGGCATACGACCGCGGCGGAAAAGCTCTGATATGGTGACGGTGTCTCTCAGACACCGTCCGCCATATCAGGATGGGCTTTTAAAAATGCTTTTCCGCGGCGGGTTTTCCGCCGCGGAAAAGCATACGGATCTTCACTGCGGGGGCCCATTGCGGGCCCCCTAGGTGAAGGGGGGGGTGGGGGGTGCACATGGGGGGTACCTATGGTACCCCCCTGCATTTGCATGCAGAAAGCGGCAGGCACCGCGCGGTGCCTGCCTCTTTCTGCATGCAAATGCAATGCGTGCATTTTTAACATTGCCGCGGGTGCAGCTTGAAGCTGCACCCGCTGCAATGTTAAAAATAGAGGATGTGACCGCCAGGGTGTCGGTCACATCCTAATTGCACAGGAGGGAACTCCGCATGCCATGCGGAGGTTCCCTCCTGCTCTGGGGTCGCGGATGGACGCAAGTCCGTCCGCGATCCTAATCGACCCCATAGTGTACATCTCTATAAACAGACAAACTCGCTTTATAAGTTGACCTTCAAATTAACAGTCACTGTGCTCTCAACAATTACCCTCCACTTCAACAGGTGTATTTAAGACATAACATCGTGAATGCATTTGTGAAAAAATGTGAAACACGAGATAGCACCTCACATGTACAACACCAACAGAGTTTACTGGTTAATTATCACCAGTTGTGCCCACGTTTATCATCGAAGAAAAACAAGGGGTTTGGCCCTGTGGGAAAGAGGGTAGGTAGGGCCTATTATAATGACAAAAAAGGGGGAATTTACCTATGCCTCTATGAACACAATTACAATGGCATTTAATGTTGAACAGAGAGAAAACCACGTTAATTAGTTAACTCAGACCTTTAATTTATGTCATTTACTTTTTAGGTTTGTCTGTTTTGACTTTTAAGACAAGGAAAAATACATTATCAACTTCACATTGAGCAAACCATAATTTTTGCAAGGGAAAAGCAAGAAAAAATATATACAATTAATGTGTAGAAACAAATGAACATATCACGACAATGTGCATACAAAATGTAAACAATTATCTCAAAAACAGTAAAGAAAACAGTCATCAAGTCATATGAAGAATTTCAGGGGGTGAGTCTCATTCACTACCAACCCAACTTCCTGTCGCAATGTTATTGCAAAACTTCATTTTATATAAACACAGGAATGGAAACCCAAAAGTCTATTATGGACCAACAAAATGACTTAATGCCGACGCGTTTCGAATCACAATGTCCTAATCATCGGATTCTCATCAGGGCGTGGAATTCTATCCGCAGATACTTGTGCGACCAATGCTTTATGGTCACCGGGTCTTTTTATGGAAAAGTCATCATACACCGTGGATGTCAACGACGCGTTTCGAATCACAATGTCCTAATCATCGGATTCTCATCAGGGCGTGGAATTCTATCCGCAGATACTGTTTAGAGAAAAAAGAAGGGAATTAATTTAGGGGGATCAACCTCTCATAGAGAGTGCAAATAGCTTTTTCCCAATTAATGCATCGAGTGATGCAGCATACCTTGTACGACCAATGGTTTATGGTCACCGGGTCTTTTTATGGAAAAGTCATCATAAACCGTGGATGTCAACCTGCAGAGGAGCGACATTGCTGTAATCAGAAATAACACTCTAATTGAAGGCTGACACAAACTGTGAGGGTGTAGTTTAAGCCGTGGATTTTACCTTCGAATCTGATGCATCCGCTCAGAACTCGAGGACAATGGGTAGTGCGATTTCAATCCCAGTGTTTTGTCCCTTTAAGTAATCTGCAAACAGAAATTATTGAATAGTCTTAGCGCCAAGGTTTTTGGTGATTATAGAAAGCCCAAGGTAGAAAAATGAATAGCTTACTTTGTTTGTTAATTTAATGTAGGAGGAGGGATTGTATCCGTGAGGTGTCCTGTAAAAGGAACAAGCGGAAAACCTGTAATTGGCATGTATTGGAAACTGCACAACAACAAAGTAATGCCAGGATTAGATGGCTGCGGCGCCGTAGGGTGTCTTACCGTAGACTTGGACCCTCGGTGCGGTTTAATCAACATCTAGTCTGAGAGGGGAACTATTCTCGTGTGCCGGATTGTATCCTGAAACAGACCGACAAGTAAATAAATTACTTTTTGGTCCATCGTGCAAGTGGAGAGCACGTCTGTGTGCGCAATAGGGAAGAGAGTCTTACCGTTAGTAACCCATTTGCGCGGTGTCTTCCAACAGTAAAGCAAAAGCGGCAGACAGCTGCCGCGAGTGGAAATGAACAAGTTACACCCAGCGGTCAAGTGGGACCAGGCGCCAATCAGGGTGTGAGTGGGCTAGTAGCCATGTCGCTATGAGTTGTGGGAATTGTAGTTTACATCAAGGGGAATAATTTGCCAGATAGAAATGGGATATTGAAAGGCTTTTACTGAACAGATTATAATCTGTTTACTTCGCTTAACACATTTAACCCAATATTCACGCTGTTGAATCTCATGATAAGATACGCCTCTTTGCGTAAAAGTGCAGCCTCAATGTCTTGTGAATGATGTTTAGGATCCACCCATGTGAGGACTGTCCACTTGAAGTCATTTTCCCCATGGTTTTTACTCATAAAATGTTCAACCATGGGTGCAGAAATTACTTTTTTCTTTATTCTGGAGCGGTGTTGCGTAATTCGCACATTTACTGATTGACAGGTTTTGCCAATGTACACTCTGTCGCAGGGACATACCACGGCATAGATGACATTCTTGGTCCTGCAATTTGTGAACATCTCATGTTTCCATTTGACCCCGTCATGGTCAAATATGTTGCCTTCCAACGTAGTAGAACACGATACACAATTGACACACTTGTGGTGCCCGCTTATAGTTTTAAGGTTCCACTGTGTTATCAAATCGCTCTTTTGTTTTGGAATGTGGCTGTCTGCTCTAATCATTTCATTACTAGGATAGAGAGACAATCATTCAATGAAGCTACCCACATGATGGTGACCCTTGACGTCACTTCACTTTACACTCAAATCCCTCAAGATGAGGCGTTGCAGGTCTTGGAAATATATCTTGACCAACGGGAAAGACCGCACAGGGTTCCCACCTCATTCATCCTATCACTAGCTGATATCACGTTACGCAGTAACTATTTCAAGTTTGAAAATGCGTTCTTTGTCCAAATAATAGGCATTGCTATGGGCTGTCCATACGCACCTGAGATGGCGTTACTCTATATGGCACAATATGAACAGAGATTCATATACAACAATAATCCATTTGTTGGCCATATAAGTCAATGGCTAAGATATATTGACGATGTCTGGCTCCTGTGGCAGGGAAGCCAGACTGAACTTGACCAGTTCTACATACGTGCTAGATTGTGATCCTTTTAATTTTGACTAACCTGTACTGAAAATCAACAGGTCATTAATTCTTACCTTACTTCTTAGGGGCTGTGCGGGGCTGTCTGTCAGCTGATTACATCGCGGGCTCTCAGCGGCCGTGGCCGCCATCTTGGCTTGGGCTGGATCGCCCAACCCCACCCACGCCACTCCCCCCACGCTGCTCCTCCATTTAGGAGTGATTCTGACGCTTCCCCAGTGATTGCGAGCAGCCCGGTGGCAGTGGGCTTGCTAGCAGGAGCTGAGGGCTGCGTTTTCATTTTAAAACCTTGCGCGTTTGTCACGCTGATTGCGAGCGGTGACACGCTTTTATTTGTGCTAGATTGTGATCCTTTTAATTTTGACTAACCTGTACTGAAAATCAACAGGTCATTAATTCTTACCTTGCTTCTTAGGGGCTGTGCGGGGCTGTCTGTCAGCTGATTACATCGCGGGCTCTCAGCGGCCGTGGCCGCCTTCTTGGCTTGGGTTGGATCGCCCAACCCCACCCACGCCACTCCCCCCATGCTGCTCCTCCATTTAGGAGTGATTCTGACGCTTCCCCAGCGATTGCTAGCAGCCCGGTGGCAGTGGGCTTGCTAGCAGGAGCTGAGGGCTGCGTTTTCATTTTAAAACCTTGCGCGTTTGTCACACTGATTGCGAGCGGTGACACGCTTTTATTTGTGCTAGATTGTGATCCTTTTAATTTTGACTAACCTGTACTGAAAATCAACAGGTCATTAATTCTTACCTTGCTTCTTAGGGGCTGTGCGGGGCTGTCTGTCAGCTGATTACATCGCGGGTTCTCAGCGGCCGTGGCCGCCATCTTGGCTTGGGCTGGATCGCCCAACCCCACCCACGCCATTCCCCCCACGCTGCTCCTCCATTTAAACGTCCCTCATGTGTCAGCGCAGCGGACGAGCGCAGCGGGCGCGCCGGAGTCACGCCAGAGTCCAGCCCGTCTGCGCCCGTCCGCGGCAGGCCGGGGCAAGGGGCACCTTCTTATGTTCCCCCGCTCACATATTCTCCTTCCCTCCTCCTTTCGTATTGGACTCCCGGATCCATTAGATCGTCTGTCTCCGAACTTCTGACGCATCTAGGTCTACTCTCCTGCCCACCTTCCACTCCCCCCACTGTCATATCAGGAGCAACCTCCGTGCCTAGCATTGTCCCACCCACCCCCCCCTCCACTTGTCCCCCACACCCCGGCCTTTAACACCACAGCCGCGCTCCTAAACACTAGATCGGCAGTCAGCCATCAGTATGAGCTATTCGACTATATCGATACTCACGAACCAGATCTCCTGTTTTTAACGGAGACCTGGTTCAAGGCCGACTCCCTGCCCAACGTTCTAGCTGCACTACCCCCCTCATACTCTACCATGCGAGCGGACCGACCGGAGGGCAGAAGAGGCGGTGGAGTGGCCTTGATAGCTCGCACTGATCTCCATTTCCAGATTCTTCCCTCCCCCCCCTATTCCTGAAGTCGACTGCCTGATAGTCCGCTCTAGCTCTCATCTGGCTCCCCTAACTTCCGTTCTTATTTACCGTCCCCCCCACCCCACTCCTGCTTTTGTTTCCAGCCTCCACGACATCCTCGCAACACTGGTAGTAAACAACTCGTCAGTGTTAGTCCTAGGCGACCTAAACTTTTGGCCTAATGACCCTGCTGAAAGCCCCCTCTCTAAAGAGTTCACCGATCTCATGATCAGTTTTAATTTTATCCCCCACGTCCACAGCCCCACTCATGTACAAGGCCATTCGCTCGATCAGGTCTGAACCCTGAACATCCCCATCACACCTCTCCTTATTTCCCCTTGTTCCTGGTCTGACCACTTTTTAATTTCCTTTTCCCTTGCCTTAGCCCCAGCCATTAAGCCTCCACTCCCCAAGAACACCTGGGTTAGAAAATGGGGCAAGCCGATATGCCATTTCTCTGCTCGTCTCTGGCCAATTCCAGCCCCGACCTTTCCGGCCTCGCCGCCCCTGTCCAACTGGCCACCATTAACAACTGGTTGACCCAAGCGGGCGACGACTTTGCTCCCTTGAGGCGGATCACGGTCAAGCGAGCTCACGCTGCTAACCGCTGGTTCACTCCTGACCTCAAGGAGAAGAAGTTGGCCGCAAGCAGAGCAGAGCGAGCATGGAGAAGAGCATACTGCCCCGCCCAAAAAATTACTTATCTTTCTGTTCTTAAGATATATAAGCAAGGCATCCTTGATGCCAAGACCACATTCTATTCCAACAGGATACTGGCAGCGGAGTCACAATCCAAAGAAATCTTCACCACGGTGCACGAACTTGCTTCATCCAACAGAGCTACGGCCTCGATCGCCCCCTCCCAACCTCTCTGCGACTCGCTCAACGATTTTTTCGTTGATAAGGTCGCAAAGATCAAGGCTAATATTCCTCTTCCATCCCCCACATTTATCAATCCCTCCCCCCCCCGCCACCACTTTTAAATTAACTTCCATTCCCCCCTGACCAAAGCCACTCTCCTCCCTCTGCTTCAAAGGGTGAAGTCAGGTTCCCCCCTGGACTTCGCCCCTGCTCATATCCTGAGAGAAATCTTCCTAGCTTGCCCTACTCCACCCCTCACATTTCTGAATGACTCACTCAGCAATGGAGTGGTTCCCACCCCCCATAAATTTGCGGCTGTCATCCCTATTTTAAAAAAGGCCGGCACCGACCCTTCATCCCCTTCCAACTACCGTCCCATCTCCCTCCTGCCTTACTTGGGTAAGGTCTTAGAAACTCATGTAACCAGCATCCTGAGCACCCACGTGGAAACCAATCACTGCCTCTCCCCCCGTCAGGCGGGCTTTCGGCCCCTCCACTCTACGGAGAAGGTGGTGATCTCAGTGATGGACAGCCTACGCGAGGGCATTGATACCAATCTCCCGCAGGCCCTCATCCTTTTAGATCTGTCTGCCGCTTTTGACACGGTGGACCATTCCATCCTTCTCACCCGTGTCAGGGCGGCGGGCATAGAGGGCCTAGCCTTCGCATGGCTCGAGTCCTTCCTGAGCGACAGGGCTCAGGCGGTCCATCTAGCTGGTTTCACTGCTGCCTCCCGTAAGGTTGTGTGCGGGGTTCCCCAGGGTTCTTCACTTTCCCCTCTTTTGTTTAATTTATACATCTATCCCCTCATTTTTATGTTGCAGCAGCTTGAGGTCACGGTGTTTAATTACGCCGATGACCTCCAGCTAATTTTCAACCTTTCTCACTCCCCCTCATCCTTCCAGAATGTCCAATCTGTTATGTTGTTCATCCAGGACTGGATGAACTGCAACCACCTCAAACTCAACCCGGACAAGACGGAGTTAGTCTTGACCGGAGGTGGTTGCAGCCCTGGTCCCCGTCTCACTGGCCCCTCTCACTTGGTGACCCTCCACTCCCCGTTCCCAAAGTCAAAACTCTCGGTATCCTCCTTAATCCCTTACTTTCTGTCCACTCACAGGTTAGTTCTGTTGTTTCCTCTTGTTTTTTCTCCCTCAGAACAATTAGGAAGATTTCCCGTTTCTTTTCCCTTCCTGCTCTAAAGATCATAGTGATGGCAATGGTGCTCTCGTGCCTTGATTATGGCAACATTATCTATAATGGTGCGCCGGCCTATGCTATTCACCGCCTGCAACTAGTGCAGAACCAGGCTGCCCGCCTGATCCATGGCCTGCCTAAATTCCATTGTGCCACTCCTCTATTGCAGGCACTACACTGGCTGCCGGTGAAAGAGCGAGCCTTGTTCAAGCTTGGTTGCCTTACTTTCCAGGCCAAAATGGGCACCGCTCCGGAGTTTATTTGCTCTGCCATCAAGCCTTACACACCGGGTAGAGAGCTTCGCTCCACCCACATGGCACTTCTGACCACCCCTCGATTTAAAAAGAAGAAGGCTGGTAGAACAAAATTTGCGGTTCTCGCTCCTGTGTTTTGGAACTCCCTCCCTGTGGAACTCCGCATGGCACCCTCTTACACAGAGTTCCGAAAGAGCCTTAAAACCCTGCTCTTCTCCCGAGCCTTCGCTGTCTAACTTCCTCTGCTCCTGCTGTCACCTCGCAATCTGAAAAGCGCCATCAAACCGCGTGGTATAAGCGCGCTATACAAATGTTTTTAAATTCAAATTCACAATTGGCTAAGCTCAAGGCACAGGGATATCAGTTTCTCTATAGAGTCCAGCAAAAGTAAAATGACTTTCCTGGACATCACAGTAGGCATCCGCGACGATATCCTAACAACAACCTTACACAAAAAAGCCACGGATAGGAATACCATCCTCCATTTCAAAAGCTCGCACCCACAGTGCTTGAAAGAAAATCTTCCTTTCGGGCAAATGTTAAGAATAAGGAGAAATTGCACGGAGGTGGCGGACTTTGAACAACATGCGACAAATTTTTGCGCTGAGATGGCGAAAAGGGGTTATCCGAAAAAACTCCTCAAACATTCAAAAAAACGTGCTAGATTCACCCCGAGGGAGAATCTCCTTCAGAAAAAAAGAAAAAGATGAATTGAATGAATTGGTGTGCGTCACAACTTATGGATCACACACAAATCAGTTTAAACGTATTATTCTGAAGAATTGGCATTTATTGGAAGATTTAGAACATCCTTTAAAAAAAACATTTTCGCCATGCGCAAAAATAAGAGCATTGGACAACATTTGATTAGAGCAGACAACCACATTCCAAAACAAAAGAGCGATTTGATAACACAGTGGAACCTTAAACCTATAAGCGGGCACCACAAATGTGGCAATTGTGTATCGTGTTCTACTACGTTGGAAGGCAACATATTTGACCATGACGGGGTCAAATGGAAACATGAGATGTTCACAAATTGCAGGACCAAGAATGTCATCTATGCCGTGGTATGTCCCTGCGACAGAGTGTACATTGGCAAAACCTGTTAATCAGTAAATGTGCGAATTACGCAACACCGCTCCAGAATAAAGAAAAAAGTAATTTCTGCACCCATGGTTGAACATTTTATGAGTAAAAACCATGGAAAAATGACTTCATGTGGACAGTCCTCACATGGGTGGATCCTAAACATCATTCACAAACATTGAGGCTGCACTTTTACGCAAAGAGGCGTATCTTATCATGAGATTCAACAGCGTGAATAATGGGTTAAATGTGTTAAGCGAAGTAAACAGATTATAATCTGTTCAGTAAAAGCCTTTCAATATCCCATTTCTATCTGGCAAATTATTCCCCTTGATGTAAACTACAATTCCCACAATTCATAGCGACATGGCTACTAGCCCACTCACACCCTGATTGGCGCCTGGTCCCACGTGACCACTGGGTGTAACTTGTTCAATTCCACTCGCGGCAGCTGTCTGCCGCTTTTGCTTTACTGTTGGAAGACACCGCGCAAATGGGTTACTAACGGTAAGACTCTCTTCCCTATTGCGCACACAGACGTGCTCTCCACTTGCACGATGGACCAAAAAGTAATTTATTTACTTGTCGGTCTGTTTCAGGATACAATCCGGCACACGAGAATAGTTTCCCTCTCAGACTAGACGTTGATTAAACCGCACCGAGGGTCCAAGTCTACGGTAAGACACCCTACGGCGCTGCAGCCATCTAATCCTGGCATTACTTTGTTGGTGTGCAGTTTCCAATACATGCCAATTACAGGTTTTCCGCTTGTTCCTTTTACAGGACACCTCACGGAAACAATCCCTCCTCCTACATTAAATTAACGAACAAAGTAAGCTATTCATTTTTTCTACCTTGGGCTTTCTAATATCACCAAAAACCTTGGCGCTAAGACTATTCAATAATTTCTGTTTGCAGATTACTTAAAGGGACAAAACACTGGGATTGAAATCGCACTACCCATTGTCCTCGAGTTCTGAGCGGATGCATCAGATTCGAAGGTAAAATCCACGGCTTAAACTACACCCTCACAGTTTGTGTCAGCCTTCAATTAGAGTGTTATTTCTGATTACAGCAATGTCGCTCCTCTGCAGGTTGAAATCCACGGTGTATGATGACTTTTCCATAAAAAGACCCGGTGACCATAAACCATTGGTCGCAAAAGGTATGCTGCATCACTCGATGCATTAATTGGGAAAAAGCTATTTGCACTCTCTATGAGAGGTTGATCCCCCTAAATTAATTCCCTTCTTTTTTCTCTAAACAGTATCTGCGGATAGAATTCCACGCCCTGATGAGAATCCGATGATTAGGACATTGTGATTCGAAACGCGTCGTTGACATCCACGGTGTATGATGACTTTTCCATAAAAAGACCCGGTGACCATAAACCATTGGTCGCACAAGTATCTGCGGATAGAATTCCACGCCCTGATGAGAATCCGATGATTAGGACATTGTGATTTGAAACGCGTCGGCATTAAGTCAATTTTTTGGTCCATAATAGACTTTTGGGTTTCCATTCCTGTGTTTATATAAAATGAAGTTTTGCAATAACATTGCGACAGGAAGTTGGGTTGGTAGTGAATGAGACTCACCCCCTGAAATTCTTCATATGACTTGAGGACTGTTTTTCTTTACTGTTTTTGAGATAATTGTTTACATTTTGTATGCATATTGTCGTGATATGTTCATTTGTTTCTACACATTAATTGTATATATTTTTTCTTGCTTTTCCCTTGCAAAAATTATGGTTCGCTCAATGTGAAGTTGATAATGTATTTTTCCTTGTCTTAAAAGTCAAAACAGACAAACCTAAAAAGTAAATGACATAAATTAAATGTCTGAGTTAACTAATTAATGTGGTTTTCTCTCTGTACAACATTAAATGTCATTGTAATTGTGTTCATAGAGGCATAGGTAAATTCCCCCTTTTTTGGCACGTTTATCATCATCGGTCGCTAATAAAGTTGTTTGGTGACGGTGTGGCCTATCTCAATTTTAACCTCACGGGGTTGTGTTGTTGTCAGTTGACAC
Organism: Lissotriton vulgaris; assembly: GCF_964263255.1. Taxonomy (NCBI): domain Eukaryota; kingdom Metazoa; phylum Chordata; class Amphibia; order Caudata; family Salamandridae; genus Lissotriton; species Lissotriton vulgaris. Next base: position 210,613,191 of record NC_141698.1, read on the forward strand.
ACATTTATTTTTCACTGGTTTTCTGGACACTATTATTTTTGCGAGATAGTGACTGATGATGATAAACGTGGGAATTTTCCTGCACTATTCTATACTTTCCATTGGGTTTCTGTAAACCTGTGATTGGAGAGTTACATGAACTCCCAATCAGTTCCCTCAAAATTCCTTTCTGTATGATGTCTTCTATTACAGGTTAATATTGCTGCAATGGTTTCTGGAGTGAGGTAGCGCAGTGGTGTTTTTGGATATACTGCTTTTGTCCTTAAGATAATTTGGACCTGTCCTACTCCTTTATTCTCACTCACTTTGTACTTCATTCGGTTTGAGCAACCATAAAAGCACATATTTATTTATTTATTTATTTATGTAGTTTGTAGAGCGCGCAGCTACCCCCGAGGGGGTGTCCCGGCACTAGAACCTGAACCTCCGGGGGAGAAAGAAAAGAACAGGGAGGGAGTCAGAGGATAAAAAAAATCAGAGTCCAGAAAAGAGCCAAGTTTTGAGTCTGGCCCGGAAGATGGATTCAGAAGGGCAGAATCTAAGATCGATTGGCAGAGCGTTCCACAATTTTGCCGCGATAACACTGAACCCTCTGCCGCCCATTCTGGTGAGTCTGAAACGGGGAGAGATCAGAAGGCGGAGGTCGTTGGATCTCAGGGATATGATGGAGTGGGATATTGAGACTCGTTTTTTCAAGTAATTGGGTCCGAGGTCATTGATAGCTCGGTAGGCGAGGGTAAGGATCTTGAACTGGATACGGCTGGCCACCGGTAGCCAGTGAAGCTCCTTACGATAGGCGGAGACTGACTGACGGTAGGGGATATTACCAATCAATCTGGCCGCCGCGTTCTGGACAATCTGAAGCCGGTCTATCAGATATTGAGGGGCACCAGCATAAAGGCTGTTGGCATAGTCCAGGTGAGACGTAATGAGAGCATGGGTAACTGTTCGACGGGAGTCCAGAGGGAGATAGGGAAGTATCTTTTTGATCATGCGCAACTTCAGGAAGCAGGCAGATGTAACTTTATTAACCTGAGTTTTGCATGAGAGAGAGTCGTCAAACTGGAATCCCAGATTACGAGCAGAGTGAACGGGAGAGGGAGCAGGATCAAGTGCCGTGGGCCACCACCAAGAGGAAGGGATGGAATTTTTCTGATTAAAAAACAGCACCTCTGTCTTGTCTGCATTGAGTCTAAGATGGTTATCAGTCATCCAGACACTGATGTTGTTGAGGCACTGGCGGAAGTTGGTGAACGCGGAGTCCGAGTGGTCTCTGAAGGAAAACATCAGCTGGGTATCGTCAGCATAAGAGACCACCCTGACTCCGTAGGACTCCACAACGTCGGCCAGCGGGGCAAGATAGATGTTAAAAAATAGAGGGCTGAGGGCAGAGCCCTGTGGCACACCACATGACAAGGGTTTATCCTCAGATTTGAACAGCCGCAGCAAAACCCTCTGACTTCTTCCTGAGAGGAAGGACTCGATCCAGCTGAAGGCGGTGCCGCCAATGCCTATCTGTTTGAGTCGGTCAAGGAGGATGGGGTGGGAGACCGTATCAAATGCAGCGGACAGGTCGAGGAGGACCAACATGGCCTCCTCGCCCCTGTCCACGCATTCCCGGATCGTCTCCGATACTTCCAGCAGGGCCGTCTCTGTGCTGAATCCCGCTCGAAATCCGGATTGTGAGTCGTGCAGCAAAGAGTTGCTTTCCAAATACTCCGTGAGTTGCAGCTGCACGGCTTTTTCCAGGACTTTTGCGGGTTTAGGGAGAAGGGAAATGGGGCGGTAGTTGGCGAAGATAGTGGGATCAGCATCTGACTTTTTCAGGATGGGAATCACCAAAGCCTCCTTCCAAGTGGTAGGGAAAAAGCCATGGTGGAGGGAGGCGTTCCAGATGGAAAGGAAGGAGCTGGCTAATGAAGGAGCCAGCTCTCCCATAAGTTTAGCAGGGACCGGGTCCGAGGGGGCACCAGATTTGCAGTGGGTGAGTAACCTAATAGCAGCGTCCAGGGTAAGTTTATTGAAGGAAAGGAAGGACGGAGAAGCTGGGAACCTTGTGGAGGGAGGCAGGGAGGCTAGCCCATTAGGGAAGGAGATGCAGAGTTTGTTTATTTTTTCAAGGAAGTAATCAGAGAGACCCTCGCATAGGGCCTGACTAGCAGAGTTCTGTGTGGCCCTAGCAGGAGGATTAATGAAGTCTTTGACAATGGTGAAAAGGGTTTTTGACGAGTTTTTGGCATTAGCAATTTGAAGAGAGAAATGGTCTTTCATAGTAATTTTTTTTGTTTGAGGAATTTTTTCAAAGCAGATTTGTAAGTAAGTTTAGCTTCAGGGTCATAGTTTTGTCTCCACTTACGTTCGAGTGCCTTGCATCTACTTTTTTCCTCACGGAGGGAGGTGGAGAACCAAGGGGCGGAGGGACGAGATCTAGTGGAGGCAATGATTTTCTGGGGAGCAATGGCATCAATAGCTTTGATTAGGGCGATATTCAGCCTTGAGACATTTCCATCAATATCAGTGGAGAGGTATTCCGCCTGGAAGTGGAATACTGGGTCCAAGGTGGCACATGTGACCTTATGCCACTTTCTTCCCAACTCTTTCCTGGGGACCGAGGGGGCAGGTTTTCGGCCTAGAGCAAGAGAAAAGGGGATAAGATAATGGTCGGACCAAGTAAGGGGAAGGGGGGGGAGGACTGTGATAGTCGAGAAGTTAGCGAAGATAAGGTCCAAGGTGTGACCAGCAACATGAGTGGGACCAGTGACTAATTGTGTGAAATTCAGACTATCCATGGTTTCCAACAGATTGTTGGCCTTCACGCAGAGAGGGTTGTCTACGTGGAGGTTAAAGTCACCTAAGACTAGAAAATGTTGGTGTTTAAGGGATAGGTCAGCCAGCTGGTGGGTAAGTGCAGTAAGAGAAGGGGAGGCAGCAGTTGGGGGGTTGTAGACTAAGGTACCAGCCAGTATAGCTGCCGCGGAGTCAGATACAGAGAAGTACATGGCTTCAATTATACCGATGTTAGTAAGTTTGGTGGCGGTCAGCTGAAGATGGGATTTGAGGATGACGGCTAATCCACCTCCAGATTTTCCCCCAGCCCGATTGATGCACTTTATATCGTAGCCTGGGGGGATGGCAAGATAGATATCCGGAGAGGAGGAATCAGAGATCCAGGACTCAGTGAGAAATAAAATATCCCACTCGTCAGAGGAAATTGACATCCAGATATCGTTGGCATGACGGGGTAGCGACTGGCAATTAACCAAGCCTGCTTTCAGCGTCCGGTGGTAAGACGAGGAGAGCTGGGGTTTAGGATAAGAAGGCAAACGAGGTAAGTAGGGCGGGAGTGTGAAGTTACATTGAGGGCAGTGGAAGGGAACATTTTCCAAGTAGTCAGGGTTGCAGAGGGTAGTGGCCGAACAGGGGGAGGGGTTTAAAAGAAGTAGTTGGGTATTAGTCCAGCACGTGCGGGTAGAATCAGCGGAACTGGCAGGGGGTCTGGCCCTGGGCACGGTCCAGGCGCGGACGGGCGCAGACGGGCTTGCCTTAGGCGCGCCTTCGGCGTGCAAACGGCGTGCCCGCTGCGCCCGTCCGCTGCGCGTACGGAAATGACACATGATTTAAGTAGGAGTGGGGTGGGGCGTGGCCATCAAGGGGGCGTGGTTAAGTCACACGCCGTCAATGGCGCCGAGTTACCTTCCCTGAAATCGGCTGTCAGCGCTGAGGCGGCGCTGAGCCCACAGAGCGGTGGGGATGGCAGTTAAAGCTCCATAACAAAGGTAAAAGTGCTCATAAAATCGGCATTTTATCAAAATAGGTGACACAGAAAGATAAAATCAGAGTAGCAAGCGGCTCCCGGCTTTTCGCCTCAGGAGTATCAAAGGTTCTGGCGGGAGAAGCTAGGAATTCAGCTTTAAATACCCAGTTGGGGGGGGGGCGTGGCCACCAAGGGGGCGTGGTTAAGTCACACGCCGTCAATGGCGCCGAGTTACCTTCCCTGAATCACTGTACAAGCACAGCACAAATATACACACATAGTAATCAGTCATGTGAAAAGGACAGATTGAAATCCAAGATTAAAACTATTGGGTAAAAAGCCAAAAAAACTGTTGCTAAATACCACATTTTACATAGAGTGTTATGAAAAAAGTGTAAGTGCCACAATGAGACTCAAGGACGCACAGCGCATACATTGTACAATGGAAACACAGGCATGCCCAAAGAATCCTATTTAAGCACAACAGGTGCTGCAACAATTAGGGGAAAAAGTAGCTCAGTAGAGGGTCCCACTATTACCAGTCACCACAGGGAGTCATCTCAATGTTTTTGCTCTAATGGACCAACTCCAAATGGAGGTATTTGGGAACAGCACAAACAACCAACTACCTAGTTTCAGTGGATATGAGCCTGAACATCGGGAGATGTTGTCTGCCCTCAAGAAGCCTTCAGATCGGAATGATTCTGCTTTTCCTATGTCGATCATAGCTGGGGTAGAAGAAAATAAAGTGTGGCAAGGATTCTTCTGCCTGCAGACAACCGGGAATACAAATTTCTTTCAGCATTAGATTTCCATTGAGAGAAAAGAGGTAAAAGGGGTGGCCCTACCCTGTGTCTTCCTGTAGCAATGGGCAAAGGAAACGCTTGTCCTTGGCCCAGGTTTTACATTGGCAATTCTCGGACCACGGGGGATGGTTGGCGCTTTAATAGAGTACAGTGCGGGAAGCTTCTGGAGCCCCTTATTCTCCTCACCAGGGGTAAACCGAGACCTCGGATCCCTTGCAGGCAGCAACCGCAACACAGCAGCACAACAGACCTGCACGGCAAAAGGTGGTAGGTGCTTTCATAGTGCGTGGTGCAGGACGCTGCAGGAGCCCCTCCTTTTCCTCACCAGCGGCAGAATAGAATATAGAGTCCCCTGCCAGTAGCAAATGCAACACAGCAGCACAACCGACCCACACCGCGGGAGGTGGTAGGTGGTTTAATGGAGCATGGCACTGGAAGCTGTTGGAGACCCATCCTTCTCCTCACCTAGGGCAGCATGGGACCTCAATTCTCTTGCAGGCAGCAACAGCAACATGGCAGCACAAAAGACCCATGCCCCAGGCTTTGGTAGGCGCTTTAATACCATGCAGGGTGGGAAGCTGCCGGAGCCCTTTCTACTCCTCACCAGGGGCAGACTGGGACCTGGAGTCCCTTGCAGACAGCAATTGCAATATGGCAGCAACAGGCCCACACTGCGGGAGGCGGTAGGCGTTTTGATAGCATGCAGGAAGCTGCAGGGATCTCTACTTTTCCTCACCAGGGCAGACAAGTACCTCGCAAACAGCAACAGCAACACTACAGCACAACAGCCCCATTTAATCAGTCCAATGTCTTTCCCTGTGAAATCCCATATTTCTGGATTCACAGATTGCCTCAAGTCAGTGCGTAATTCTTCATTGATCATTAATGGAATGAGTCCTGCAACTGTCTTTTGCTGTGCCATTTTAAATTCTACGTCCTCATCATGTGTCTGGAATTCCACACCATTCGGTGTGCAGTAAAATGTACAATTTAACTTGCATGACAAATCTCTCCCTAATAGATTTACCAGGCTGGTGTCACAAGCAACAAATAGGTGATTTTCTTCAAATGAGCCTTATTTGTTACTGGGACCTTCTCTGAAACGGGATTTGAAATCTGTTCATTTGAAACTCCTTCAACTTGGAACTTCTTTATTAGAGGTATAGGTCTAGGACTTCCACAGTTCTAACAGTGGGCTTTGTGGCACCTGTTCTTTAAGGAAAGATACAGGAGCAGCCACCTCACCTTAAATGATTGGCCAACTATGGTCTACTTCTAAGACAGCACCAAGCATGCAATCTTCCTCCCCCCTCAGGCACCATCATTGAAACGTATTAGAACCTGAGTCATCATTTTTTAAAACAGGACATTGCTGAAAGGCATTCTGATTTGTGTTAGAGAATTGTTGAGATGTGTTTTGGTTCACATTTAGAAAAGGATTTGTATTCCCTTTTGGGGTGTGGTTCAAGTTAAATCTTGGGTTACAAATATTACGTGGGACCATCTGAGCTTGTGGGGCCTGCATCATTGGAACTTGTTTTTGCATTGGAACCTGCATTTGTTGTACCTGTATGGTTTGCTTCTGCCATCCCTTCTTCATTTGCACATTTCCATTTGCATTATCAGTATTAAATGTGCACTACCTCTTCCATTGCCCGACCCTGTTACAAATCTGACAAGGAGTTATCTCCTACAGTATTGCAACATCCATTCCTGAGCCTGGATCAACTGGAACACCTTTGCCTCTACCTTGTAAAACCCCAACACCTCCTGGATTTCCTTAAATACCTGCAAGTCTCATAACAACGCCTTGGATACCTCCTTGATTCTGAAAATCTTTCTAAGCAAATTTTGTCAGAGACAGCATACATTTCTCCTTAATCTTTTTTGTTTCATTTCTTGATCATCACTACAATATTTTGCATACCTCAGGAGATCATCAATTGATTTACTCTACCAGCAGATTACACTTTAGGTTATATGCAAACTTATCTCTGGTCTCAATCCTAGAACAAACTGAGTTACAAAAATCCCCATTTCATTCTCATCAGGATATTCTCTTCCACGTTGCTGCTGAAATACCTACAACAACAGCTCATAGTACTCATGAACTGATTATTTTTCTTCTTGGGTTATTCGATTAATTTTCAATCCATCAAGATCTTTTGGAGGCACTAAGTCTTTCAAGAAGGGAATCACTGCTTCAAATGTTTCCATTATTACAGGAGATGGTACATTAGTGAGTGCCATTCTTGCTGGTACTTCATGTGGCCATTGTACAGCAGTCTTAGACTCAGACCATGATTCACTCTGTACTACAATATCAAAGAATGCATTCAAATCAATCCATAGCGACTTTGAAATTTTCACAAATCGATCAACTTGAGTGTACTACTGCACAGGTTTGTCTCTAAATTTTGGAAATTCCTCGTAAAAGCTGCAAGATCTCCTCTACTCCAAAGTACTTCGACATACACTACTCCCGCTATTTCTCTCAGTGAATATGGTGAAGCTCCTTCCTCATTCTGTTCATTCTTTTCTCCTAACAACTCGGGTTCTTTCTTTTTCTTTTCAGGTTTCATTTGTATTCAAATGTTTCAGTTTCATTCCATTTACAAATACACTTGGGGCCAGATGTACGACCATTAATTTTTGTGAGTCGCAAATTGCGTCAAATAGCGACTCACAATTTGCGCCTTGCAAAAATTAAAGTACAACAGTGTCTCAGACACTGTTTGCGATTCCCAATGCAAATTGCATGCCTCATTAATATTCATGAGTCTGTCGCAATTTGCAACCCCATTGGGAATGGCTCACACTCACAAGGATAGTGCCCTGCTGGGGTCAGCAGACCACTGTGTCTGTGACTGCTTTTTTAATAAAGCAGTTTTTTTTAAAATACAGACCGTTTTCCTCAAAGGAAAACAGGATGCATTTAATTTAAAAAAAAAAATGAAAATGAAACTTTTCAGTTTCATTTTTTTTTAGGGCAGACAGGGACAACTACCTGCTCTTAAAAAATGTGTTTGCGCCGATTCACAAAGGTGAAGGGGTCCCCTGGGCACCCCTTCGTGTTTGCAAGTGGCTTACCACCCTTTGGGAAAGGGTGGTAAACTGCGAGTGTTTTGCGAACGCAAATGTGGATGCAAAATAATGGTACATGCCATTTGCCCTCGCTGTTAGAAAGGGACGCCCTTGGCACGCCCCTTCCTAATAGTGAGTCGCTAACCATATTTTGCGAGTCGCTAACAGGTTAGCGACTCGCAAAATAGGGTGAGTACATTGGGTAAGACCTTTTTGCGGTCACAAACGGGCAGAATTAACCTTTGCGACCGCAAAAAACTATCGTACATCTGGCCCATTCTGTAATGTGCAGCCACATTCCTGAAGAATTTTTTGAAAGCTCTGCCTCATATTTCGGAGCCAATTTAGTAAATTTATCATGTGGATTTGCTGCGCGTCTCATAATTTCTTTACACAGGAAAATCAATTATTTCTCTTGTATTGGTTCAAATGCGTTCATTTCAAAGCATCCCTAATTATTCCTTTCAATTCAGCTTATGGTCTCTCCCCCTTTCAGGTCTGGGGATAGCCTGGTGGACTGTGCTTATCCCTGCAGCTTCTTTAAACCATGGTGGATAAATTCCATCTTCAAGCAAATTTGTTTCCCAGAAAGCTACTAATGTTGTAAAAAAAAACCTTCTCACATCTCTTAACTCTTGAACTGCTTGAGGGCGGTCTCCATACAACAATCTGTGAATTCTGGGAAGTCAGCATGAATCCTGTAGTTGGTAATCCTCCTACTGCTATTTGAGACTCTGAAGTCAAGTTACCATTTACTGGAGCATTTACAACTGGTCTAGGCACTGACTATATAATTACTGGTTGAGGCATTTGCACTGGACCACGCAAAGTAGGTGGATTTACCACAGGTGGAAGAAACGTCGGTGACTGGGCAACTCATGATGGGGCAATCTGCAATAATTGAAGGGGTCTCTCAATTTGTACTAATCCAGTTTCTACAATGGCAGTGGCTATCATACTGCTTGCTGTGGTACTACTCCACAATTGTCAGTTGGTATTGCATAACGTGGGGGCGTGCAGCCAACATTTCTTCTTAAATATCATGCCCCGAAAAAACCCAGACCAATTTAGAAAAATAGAGTACATTTTAAAAAATTTTGACTTCATAACAAGAAAGATCCACTCCATTGAACTGAAAAGTTTAAGGTAAAAACAATCACCCAAAGGGCCAAAGCCCAATCGCGGACATCTAGTTGCACAAGACTGGATCAAAGTCAAAACTTATGGCCTACCGTGATGGAGCGCTAGTCGGATACAGGATACAAAGAGAAGATTGGGCCCGGTCGGTGCTTACCTTCAGACTTGGAAGATATTTCGAGAAAAGTGTTTTGAAAAGGTAGAAGTTCAGTGGGGCAAAGTTGCAGGCAGTGTCCAAGGAGGAGGAGTTGTGGTTGGGGAGCCGCTGGATGAATTTGCAGTGAAGATTTCCACATTCAGACTTAATCTCTTTTTTTTGGAAGATGAAAATCTCCATCAGGATGAGGCTTGATACTGTAGTTGACAAAAGTCCTACTGAGAAGCACCACTGAACAGGATTTACTGCTGCATTGAAGAACGTATCAGGTGCTGCTGCAAATTCAGGCAGACCGAAGATGTATCTAGGAAGGATGGATGAGCAGATTGGTCCTGTTTCCCCTCTCTCCTAAGAGCAGTTTGTAGCCAAATTAGGCAAATAGTTCATTTCACAAAGCGTCATTTTTCTCTATTATGACATATGAGCTCACTTTTAAGTCCTTGAATTCAGGGTGTGTGCTGTACAAGCACCTCTTACATTTGATTTAATAGACTATAATGATGCCACATCTATAATAGGAATCTAAGGATAGATAGATAGATAGATAGATAGATAGATAGATAGATAGATAGATAGATAGATAGATAGATAGATAGATAGATAGATAGATAGATAGATAGATAGATAGATAGATAGATAGATAGATAGATAGATAGATAGATAGTAGAGAGCAGTCAGGCTTATCTACAAAGGCAATGTGTAAAGTGTTTGTGCAACACACACAGTAACACAATGAATACACCACAAGAAGACTCCGCACAGGTTTAGAAACATATAGAATATTTATCTGATCAAAATGAGACCAAAGCGACAATAATCCAATCAGTATATGTCGATATATGTTCAAAGTTCAAAAGATACTTTATTCAGTTTAAATCACAAAAACTATAAAAGTGTACAAGCATTAAAACAGTCCACAAGCCACCCATGATAAAATATAACATAGATACAAAACAGGGGATGACCCCTCAGATATACAGTACATGATGGCAGGAAGTTTAAAAACAACAGCATACACATTGGTGACCTTATTGGGGCAAAGTTGCAGGCAGTGTCCAAGGAGGAGGCGTTGTGGTTGGGGAGCCGCTGGATGAATTTGCAGTGAAGATTTCCACATTCAGACTTAATCTCTTTTTTTTGGAAGATGAAAATCTCCATCAGGATGAGGCTTGATACTGTAGTTGACAAAAGTCCTACTGAAAAGCACCACTGAACAGGATTTACTGCTGCATTGAAGAACGTATCAGGTGCTGCTGCAATTTCAGGCAGACCGAAGATGTATCTAGGAAGGATGGATGAGCAGATTGGTCCTGTTTCCCCTCTCTCCTAAGAGCAGTTTGTAGCCAAATTAGGCAAATAGTTCATTTCACAAAGCGTCATTTTTCTCTATTATGACATATGAGCTCACTTTTAAGTCCTTGAATTCAGGGTGTGTGCTGTACAAGCACCTCTTACATTTGATTTAATAGACTATAATGATGCCACATCTATAATAGGAATCTAAGGATAGATAGATAGATAGATAGATAGATAGATAGATAGATAGATAGATAGATAGATAGATAGATAGATAGATAGATAGATAGATAGATAGATAGATAGATAGATAGATAGATAGATAGATAGATAGATAGATAGATAGATAGTACAGAGCAGTCAGGCTTATCTACAAAGGCAATGTGTAAAGTGTTTGTGCAACACACACAGTAACACAATGAATACACCACAAGAAGACTCCGCACAGGTTTAGAAACATATAGAATATTTATCTGATCAAAATGAGACCAAAGCGACAATAATCCAATCAGTATATGTCGATATATGAATTTGGAAAGATTAAATCAAAAGCAGTGCTTAGAAGTCAGTAGTGGTCAAAAGGTTACTTGAAGTTGTGAGGGACCGGTGCAAATCCGAAGCTCAGGCCGACCGCGATCAACGGTAGGCCGGCTACAGGACCTAGACGGGTCCAGCTGAAGAAATACCTCGGATGGAGCTTTTGTCAATGTCGAGAGTCTACATCATCAGCGTCAAGGTGCGCAAAGAGGGTACCGCATCATCAAACTCTGTTGAAGTAAATTGAATGTGCTGTCGCCACGTTGAGTGTCCTCGTTGAGCTGCGCAGGCTGTGGAACCACTGTCATTGGAAAGCCTCTGTGTCAGTTTCGGAGGGCGATGCCACAGAATTTCTCACACAGTCGATGAAATGCATGGGTTTCGGATGAAAACAGCAGCAGAAACTACTTCTGAGGCCCAGAGCTTGGAGGGGGCACCTCAGGCAAGAGTAGAACTCAAAGAAAGCAGATTCCAGCAGCATAAGCGGAATTATAGGAAGTCTTTTGTGTCCCCAAGACTTCAGAAGAACAGGAGGCAAGCCAGCAAGCCATTGGAGATCACGTGGAGGAAAGGCAGAGTCAGGAAGCAGAAGTAGCAGGGCAACAAGCAGAAAAGCATTCCTTCCAGAAAAACAGTCCAGTTGAGTCTCTTAAGCAGCACAGAAGTCCTTCTCACAGAGGTTCAGTTCAAGGTCCAGAAGTGTCTGATTTAGGGTGTCAGAGACCCAGTACTTATACTCAAAAGTGCCTTTGATGTAGGGGATGACTTCAAAGGAACTCTCAGACGTGCATAAGTATCCCTTTTGACCCAGTTCTGTCTGCCAAGCTAACCCTGGGGGGTAAATCAGTGCTATGTGTTTGGATAGGACACTACCTATTGAAGAGCAAGTGTCAGTCCCTCCCAGTCCACCCTACCTAGGAAGACCCATCAGATTTCCGACGAATGCAGATGGGTACTCAGAATGCAGATGAGCATCACCTCCCTGTGTTTGTGTCTGTCTAGAGGAATGCACAAAGTGTGGCTGTTTTGATGGAATGCACAAAGTGTAGCTATCATCCAACTTACAGGTGTATTGGAAACAGACCGTCAGGCATAAACAGCAGTAAGTATAGAAAAATTTCCACTTTCTAAAAAGAGACATTTCCAAAAACAGTAGGTTAAATCCAACTTTACTAGTAAGGAGGATTTATCATTACAATTAAAAACATATCAAACATGAAAAAGCTACTCCTCTCTGATCTGGAATTACAGCATAAAAGTATATTATAGAATTCCCAATGGTCGCATATGAGAGGGGTAGGCCTCAAGGTAGTGAAAAACAAAATAGGTTGTTTGTCACCAGGACATGAAAAACATAAAGGTGCATGTTCTACCTTTTAATAACATAGCATCCTGCCCTTTAAGTTACTTAGATCCTGCCTTAGGGGTGACTGATATGCAATAATAGGGGAGTTTAAGGCATGGCAAGTACTTTTAAATACCAAGTCGAAGTGGCAGTAAACTGCACACACAGAGACTGCACTGGCAGACCTGAGACAGGTTTGAAAGACTACTTCTGTGGGTTTTCTTAAGGAACAAACATCCCTTATGATACAAATAAAACATTATTATACATAAATAGAGATACAATGAAGTCAACGTATGAGGTCCAAGTGGAAAAATCATTTTGATTTATTAATGCAAGTTTAACATCATTGCAGTGGGAAGACAAACACAGGAAAAATCAATTGAAGTTTCCATCCTCAGGCATATCACAGTGACAAAATGAAAAGCAATGGTTAAGTCATCACCTGTTAGTACCAATGCTCATACATAAAATAATTATTTATAACAATTGAGTCAAGGAATAACAGTCAAGAACTTTTTAATCCCTAGTGAAATAAAATGATCATCATCAGGTCATAAGGAATTATGCCTGAGCGAGTAATAGAATTACGACAATTGTATCCAATGCCAGCTGGAAAATAAAAAGAAAGAAGGAAGACAAAAGGGAAAAACAAACAAAAAGGAAAGGAAAGGGAAAAAGAAGTAGATTAATTGCCAAAATTAAAAACAGCAATAAGTTGGTCCTCCATCTAGCTGAGTGGAAAGTGCTAAAGGTGAGTAGGTCCAACCGTACATGTGACGCAGGCAGCACAAGATGGGTGTACAATTAAAGCGAAGTTGTAATGTCCGATGGGCTAGTGCACTAGAGGAAAAGTAGTTAATGTGGATATGATTAAAAAATATAGTAAGAAAGTAGCAGGGTAATGGTTATGAAATTATGGACTAACCGTAATCCATAGAGAATGACATGAAAACCGGCACAGGAAGTCCAATTAAAGCACATAAGAATGTGAAGAGAGAGGGACAAAACAATAAGAGTGGTCTCAATCAGGAAGGGAACCTGTGAACAATGAACAAAATTTTGAGTAGCAGGGGGACATATGTACCAGAAGGAGAGTCAACATGCAAAAAAGTGAAAAAGCGTACATGACTGCGAATGAACTCAACATAGGTAAGTAAGCAATGGTGATACCATCAAAGATTCCCACACCTGATCTGCTAATAAATAATGCCTCCACCCTGTTACTGAACGTGATGTCCTTAACATCATTACTAGGCTCAAACCTTCCTCCCACACCAAAGACCCACTCCCTGCTAACCTTGTTCAAGATTTAAAACACATCATTGCACCCTATTGGACCAACATCATTAATTCTTTTAGCCACAGGTTGTGTCCCGATCTCCCTTCAACTTGGACAAATCACCCCCATCCTCAAAAATCCTCAAGCAGATCCTAACAACCTTAACAATCTCTGTCCTATCTCTAACTTCCCACTGCTCTCTAAAGCCCTCGAAAAATGCGTCCTGCTTCAGTTGGACAAACATATCTCCTCATTTAATCTGTTGGACCCACTTCAATCAGGCTTTAGAAAGGGCTGCAGTACTGAAACAGCCATGATTACCGTAATTGATGAAATTCACTAATCCCTTGATAAGGGCGAGTCCTCCCTTCTCATCCTCCTTGACCTCTCTGCTGCGTTCAATACTGTCAACCACTCAGCCCTTCTCAGCTCCCTCAAAGACCGCTTTGGCTGTATCGATTCAGTCTTTAAGTGGTTTTCTTCCTTTTTACAACATAGATTCCAACAAATAAAAAATTCTGATTGTCTCTCTAAACCCAGACCGATCTCCCTTGGAGTTCCCCAGGGGTCTATACTCTCTACCTCTTTGTTCAACCTCTTCATGGAGCCCCTTACACTCATTCTTAAGCAATCGGGAATCAACTACCACCTTTACGCCGATGACACCCAAATCTACTGCAAGATTAAATCACGTTCTGATATCTTACACCTCAATGACACCCTGATTAAGATGGAATCATGGTTCCAATGCAACCACCTTAAACTTAACCCTATAAAAAACAAAATTATCCTCATCTCGACAAAAACAACCTGCTTCACATCCAGTCCTGGATCTCGGACCTTAATGCTCTCAACTGTTCTTTCACCCTATCCAACTCAGTCAAATCCCTCGGGATCAACATTGACCAGAACCTTAGTCTCATTTCCCACATGAAAAATGCTGCTAAGGGTGCTCTCTTCACTTTACATCACCTCAAGAAAATAAAACCCTGCATTCCTGCTGAGGACTTTAAATCTGTTGTCCAATCACTTGTCCTGTTAAAAATCAACTATGGCAATGCCATCCTCACAGGAACACCACAAATCCACTTAGCCCCAATCAAATCTGTCCTCAACCTTGCTGCTAGGCTCATTACAGATTGCAAACGATTCGATCACGTCACTCCTGTCCTCAAATCCCTCTAATGGCTCCCCATTGAAGGCAGATCCACCTACAAAACTGCTTGCATCGCACATAAAGCCCTTCATCAAAACACCCCTCAATACCTATCGGAAAAACTCCACATAGCCGGCAGCTCCAGAGATTTGAGGAGCACCAACACTCTCGCTCTCATCCCCCCTCTGTTAAATAAGAAATCCACGCAATCACGCTCCTTCTCTGGAAATGCGCCCTCCATCTGGAATTCACTCCCCTTAGAACTACGCTGCAACCCCTCCTACTACATTTTCAAAAAAGCCCTGAAATTGCACCTTCTCAACTACTACTGGGGTCCTTAATCCCTGCCCTTGACACATGTCCCTTTAAAGCGTCTCACTGTGTTGTTGCACACTCATCTATCTGCTGACTTCCGCCTCCCCCCTCCCACCTCCCTCATAATCTCCTTTATCCAACTTCCTTTCCCTCCTATTTCACTAAGTCTTTTTTTTATGGTCTGTGCCCTTGTCTCTCTGACCTGACCTCTTCTTACTAAATTCCTGACTGCATCGCCCCCTCATACCACAGACACACCATTTATTCTTCCTTTCCCCTCTCATTCAACCGTAAACCCCTTTTTTGCTCTAGTCCTCACTGACCTAGAGCTTCTACCCCCTTCCCCTTTCTATGTCGCCACCCTCCAAGCTTCCCCCCTCCCTTCTATAGCCCTCCCAAACACACTTACTTTCACTCTTTACTTGCAATATTATACTGTATTTCCTGATGTCATTAGTCTTCGGTACTCATGTTAGTCAATGTATTCAATTGACCTTTTGGTCTATATTGTTTCCTTTGTACTAATGTTTCCTCTCCTATCTTGCATTTATTCTCTTGATGCGCTGTAACCTAATGCTTATCTTGATGCTACCATGTAAAGCTCTCTGATACCCTAGGGTCCAGCCAGCGCTATATAAAACCTTTAAAATAAATACAAATAAAATATATAAAGATTGCACAGGTCGCATTCTGCATGGAAGAACAAGAGGGTGAATCATTGAAAATTGGGATCAGTCAGTGGGGAGAGCGTGGGAGGCAAGGGAGAGGCAGGCACTCAACAGGGTGTCACAGTGAGTGGTCAGATGTCAATGTGGGCACCAGGCTTGGTTGCCCTGATGAGTCTGAGGGACTTCTTCAGGACCAAAGTGAAGTTGGCTACCTTTTAGGTTGCTTTCAGTGAGTAAGTGAGTCACTTACCCCTCGTCATCAGTGAGCTTGATCACTCAGCTTCTTATGTGAGTTAAAGGTACACCTTCTGTTTATAACTGGGAGAGATGGAATAAAAACTTTCCAAGGAGACAACTGTTGCTCCTTCGGGGGCAGAAAGGGGCAGAAGGGGGGACTCGCTCTTTGCGATGTCTCATCCGCGCTTGTGCTGACTCTATCTTCAGGGTGCAGTATATGTTGATTCAGACACGAAGGATAGAGTCAGCACACTTTAGTGACTCACTTACTCACTGCAAGCGACCTAAAGGGTAGCCAGCATAACTTTAGTCATAAAGAAAGTTCACAGACCCGTCAGGGCAACCAAGTGCCGGAACACCAGGTGCGGTGGATCGTTAACACTTCCACCACAGCATCACACACCCTTTTGATCTGGCCCTTGTTAATAAAAGACTAAACAAGGGACTGGAGGTAATTTTAATCTCACTCATATTTTTTCTGACACTTTTTCACTCTCTAATCACAACTGTCTAAAAACCAGATGGTCTCCGTCCAGGTGGAGGAACGTAGACCACTTGGAGAACTGACAACTCAAGTGATACAACACCCAATGATGATGCTATTCACCAAACCTAAAGAGAGTAGAATCAACATATACTGCACCCTGAGTTAAATGTGAATGAGGGTCTCCATAACATAAGATCATAAGACCCTGGCAAAAACAGGATATGTGAGTCATTCTCCTGTGATTCTGATTGTACTTAATGGAAGCCAAATTAATCTCTGCTTCTCCCTCTTCTGATTAAATGGACACTAACATCCTATGCCACATATCAGGTACATATGACCAATGAGGTCCCTCTTAGTTCACTAATGACACTGTACCCAGGGCAGGGTAGCAGGAATTTCTCTAAGTTCATGTTCAAAAACTACCACTTTCAATAAATGCCACTCTCAACCTAGGGTTACAATCTGATGTACTAAGGTGAAATGCTACTCCATGTTGAAGAAATACACTTTCTTTTAATTTCAAAGAGTCTGTATCAAATTTGTACATGATTTGTGTTGCATGATTTATATGCCAACTATTTTCAGGGCTCAGCTCGTGCACGGGCTCTTAGAGCCAAGCAGACAGTTCGCTTGATGCTGGACCATCTCTCCATGTAAATGTATTGGTTCATCCACCACTAACATGTTTATATAAGTAATTTACACTAATAACCATTTATGTGGCACTCACTAATAAATCTTTATAACTTCCAAAAGGAACCCTTTCTAGCAACCATAGAATAAGAAAAGATTGAAAAAACCCATATGTTCTTAATGCAAGCTTTGACATTTCCATACAGCTCCTTGATGATTTATAACACACTAAGCTAAATTAAAAGCAATATAACTTATGGCCTGGGGGTCACATCAGGATTTGTCAACTGAAGCTGTAACTTGCTTAGTTGTCTACAAAAATATAAATCTTTGAACAGCCTGCTACACACACATACTGTGCTTTACAGCAGGCATTTTAACCCTCTGTGCTATTTTATGATAAGTGAAAGCTGTAACTAGACTGCATACAGAGTTCAGCAGCAAGTGCACAAAGGTAACTTACCATTATTGTACCACAAAACTTCAACTTGTTGGGTACACAAAGATCTGTGCAGCATGTACCTTTACCCCATGTTTTAAAAAAGTATCCTAAATAAATAAATAAGATGACAATCAGATTTTACCCCAAATGACTCCTCATCCCTTTCTGACAACTTAACAGTGGTGGCCCCTCCATTAGGGCAGAGGAGCGCCTCATCTCCGCCACCACTCTCAATAAAACGAATAATAAAATGGGATTCAAACCCGTTTTATTATGGTTTTCTTTAAATCTCCTGACCCGCCCCCAGGACTCTGATAAGTCTTGGGGGCGGATCCAGGGATGACACTGCTGGTGGGGTAGTGGTAGTGCGCTCTCTTCAGTGCACATGAGGGTTTGGCCAGCCGTCTCAGGCCGGTCAACCCTCAGGCACAGTGAAGCTCTCTCTGGCCTCAGCTGAGCTTTGCTGGGGCTGGAGAGAACAGGCGGAGGCTCCCAGTCTGCCGGGGAGCGCAAGTTGCCAGCACTCAGGCCAATCCTGATGCTGATTTCATGCAGCATCAGGATTGGCTGCAGTAGTGCAGTCTGGAAGCCTGGTCCCCGGAAGAAGGAAGAGCGTGATACGGCCGGCAAAGGCAGCGTTCAGGTACGTTTTGTTTATTTTTATTTTTTTATCCACAAACCTCCCCATAAACCTCCCCATCCCACCTCCAGTCTCTGACCCGTCCCCCACTTTGGCAGGGGACAGGCCGCTACTGCAACTTACCTTTAGCTTCTGCTCCTCTAGGTGAAGGTGATGGCTGGAATATGTATGAGGAAGCAAAAGAGAGATTACTCAGACAGTATTCTGAAGAGTTGAGTGTGTTCTGAGAGAGACATAAATTCTTTAAAAGGAAGCAAGGAAGCAACAAGACTGTAGAGGTATTCATTCCTGCACTGCGTGTGCTAACATATACATGTGAATTTTGTGAATGTCTATATTTATGATCAATTTGTTTTTAATTTTTTTACTAGGAAACGCAGGAAAGGTTATTAACTTGTAGAAATCTGACACTGTCAGAAGTAATAGATGTTGCAAAGAGCATAGAGAGGTCCATAGTGTCCTTGCAAGCTTTAGCTGGGAATGAGGTGCATTCTCCAGTATCATGTATAACAGAAGAGACTGCTGCTGTGCCGTAAATACTAAGCCAAAAAAAGGGGCAGTTGGTTTGTTTTTGATGTGGTTCACATACTCATTTAAGTAATTTTCCAGGGTGCCCAGCTGTGGGCAGAAGATGTACTGCCTGTAGGAAGTTGGGTAATTTCCAGATAGTTTGCAAGGGAGGAGAGCAGGCACAA
This sequence comes from Lissotriton vulgaris, assembly GCF_964263255.1. Lineage (NCBI taxonomy): Eukaryota > Metazoa > Chordata > Amphibia > Caudata > Salamandridae > Lissotriton > Lissotriton vulgaris. The sequence goes on from NC_141698.1 coordinate 210,631,865, forward strand.
AAAGGAAATGTTAGTAAGACTAAAATCAGCAACATCAGTGCGAGTGAGGTGGATGAATGTGCTAGCAAGTTTGATAATGTGCTGTTGACGAATGATAGTTTCAATGCTTCACCTAAAAGTAAAGGGCCTTTAACACATGTTAGTATTGATGGCAAACGATTGCATGTTATGGCGGATTCAGGAGCTTCTGTAACTATACTAGCGACTGTTACATTTTATAAATGGTGGCTTAGTGATTTTGAGTTGGTAAAACCCAGACATAAATCCCAAGGCAATCCAAAAGTTTGATGTTGACCTTCTAGGGTATTTTGATGGAAATTTGGAGTGCTTGGGTAGAACTATTAGAACCAAAGTTTATGTGGCGGTCAAAGGATGGGATATTGTAGGGTGGAAGACTTGGCTAAGCTAGTTATTATTTTGCGGCCAGTTCACAAACATCCAATTGTGCTGGGAGAAATGCCTGTATGTTCTATTGACACATCAGAGGAAGTTTTGCCCAGTTTGGTGAAGTAGTTTCCTGAGGTTTTCCCTAACAAAGTTGGAAATGTACTGGATTTTGAACAGTGCATTAAAATTTAAAAAAGGTGCATGTCCGGACCCAAAGCCAGACCCTACCTTGAGTGTGTGCTGTGAACTTAAGACTTTGCTGAATAAGTTATGTGAGTAGGGGGTAATTGAGCCTGCTGAAGCCTCAGAGTGGGTTTCTCCGGTTGTTTTGACCAGAAAACGTTCCATCTAGGCTGTGTGTGGACTTGAGGTCACTCAAATTAAATCAAATCAAAATATACTTTATTCGGTTTTTGAGATACAAAACCATAAAAGTTCATAATAAATACAATTTACAATCTAAATAAAAACATTTTAAGTGAACAACATACAGTAAGGAAGGGTCCCTGACATAAAAAAAAAATTTCCTCTCCAAGGTTATGGCAGTATGAAAGGAGTTTGTGGTTTAAACACATGAGTTCATGATTGGCCTTTGTCACTTGTCCAGGTATTCAGGGGGGCCAACACGGGATTATGGGGTAAAAGTCATGTACGTCCCATATTGATATTGGGCCGTCTCTTACTCGAGGCGGGCAGGTTTTCAAATAGGGGACAATGTTTTGGTCCCTAAATCTCACGAGTACCAGGTCCCCCGCAACGTCTTTGGGAAGAGAGCCCAGCCAACCAACCCTTCTAACACTCCTTATTACTCCGTATAGATTGGGAGGCAGTGGTCTATTTTTTGACAGCCAGAATTTGGTTTTATTAACTAAATCATATTGTCTCTCAATTTTTCCCGGTGGAAGAGTAGGTACACCGCAAGGATGCACACATATGGGGCCGCTTCCGGAGGTAAATGGATAGAATTCATTTTATTCTGACCTACTCTCTGTGCGGTCAGCTGTGGAGGGGAAACTTTAGTGGGGAATTTGGGTGTTTGTTGCCCTGAGGCAGTAGGGCCAGCGGGTTTTGTTTGATGCCTTTTATCCTGTACAAGTGGTTTTGAGCCTAGATGTATAGGAGATGTCTTAGAGCGATTGGGTGTAGCACTGCGTTTGCCAACCAGCGAATTTAACGTAATGGCTTTCTCTATCTCAGAAAGCCGTTCCCCTAACAGGTTCATTTTTTCTAATAAGGGTGCTATCATGGAACTAAGCAGTTGTTCGATAATGGGTAGTATTTCGAGTTGGGAAGGGGGTGTTATAGCTTCTGGAAACTCCACAAACTGAGGAATTATCATTGGGGAGTTAGCAGTGGATGGACACAGTTTTTGGGTTTTGGGGTTATTTCCACCTTGATTGACATCGATATTTTTCCTTTTTGTGGATGGGATCTGAGGGAACTCAGTGCTTTGTGAGTTCGGACTACAGGATTTATTAACAAATATGGGGGGATCTAGAAGAGTAGCCTTGTGTGAAAATAAACTAATATTTTTGGGCGGAGGGGGAGTTTCCAATGAGGCATATGTGGTTTTGCAAAGGAGGTTCAACTCATCTAACAGGGAACACGTTTGCCCAGTACCAGCTTCGTAGGTAGAATGGTCCCCCTTGGAGGTCATGGTGGTATAGGAATGTAGGGCCGTGGTATATGAAAGAGACCACAAAAAGGAAAACAGAATACAGAATACTTAAGGGGGGTCTTTACCTACTATATAGTACGCCTACAAAGTGGCAACCAAGGGGGGTGGCCCGTCCCGTCCTCATGCGGCCTTTGAGGGCCGTGGAGGGCCCGCCCTTTGCCCGGGCTATGTCCCGCGCATGTCCCGCATCGCGGGATTAGGAGCGGGATTTAAACACTGCAGGCGGGGGAGGCGGGAATGCCGAGGGAAGAGGCAGCAGCTGGTGAACACATAGACTGCTGGTCCTTGCAGTCCCTCGGCGTGTGGTGCAGTCTTTCCCCACAAGTGTCTCCACACGGATTCACAAGCGCTAGCAAAGCGCACGGGTCCCACGTCGTCCTCTCAGGTCAGCAGCCCTCTGTGAGTGGCACTCAATTAAAATATAGTGGAGGATTGACACGCTTTACCGCATATTCAAGAAATGTTGGCAAATTTAAGTGGAGCTAAATATTTTTCCACCGGAGACCACCATTTGCCAATCATCAGAGTGCACTGAGTAAAAAGATCACAAGATTTGACAACTTTTGTTACACCTCATGGGGCATTCAAATATTTAAGACTGCCTTTTGGAATGGCATCAGCTCCCAGTGTTTTCCAAAGGATGATGAACAATTTATTTGGTGACTTAAAATGTGTTCAAGCTTTTCAGGATGATATATTGATTTTTGCAAATGAAAGAGAAGAACATCTCAGTATGTTAGAAAAGATCTTTGGTATCCTCAAAGGCAGAGGCATGACAGTACGTCTAAAAAATGCAAAATCAGGGTCCAGGAGTTGGAATATCTGGGGCATACTATATCTGTGGAAGGTATTAACCCAAATTTGGCAATTTGGACGCAATACAGAGAATACCTTTACCCTATGATAATGTTATGTTAATGTTAATAGGACTTCTAAAGCGCTCTGCTACCCTGAGGTGTCCTGGCGCTATGCATTACCTACCTAAAGAGAGTCTGTAGCTGTTGGCTGAAATGAGAATTTATGTAACTAGCCATGTTTTAAAATTTTTCCTGAAGGGGAGGAGCTCCGTTGTGTTTCTAAGATAGAAAGGCTGCCTGTTCCATGCCTTAGTGGCGCAGTGCCGAAAGCTCCTACCACCCAAACTGACCTTGTTATAGTAGGGAAGAATCACTTGTTTGGCTTGCGAAGAGCGCAAGACTCTTCCAGGGACATACCACTGTATTGCGTGTTTCAAAAAGTCAGGACCGACGCTGTTAAGGGCCTTAAAGACTATGCACAAGGCCTTAAACTGTATCTGTTGCTTGACGGGGAGCCAATGAAGAGTTCTGAGTCCCAGCCTCACTGAGACAAACCTGGGTGTCCCTGTAAGCAGCCTGGCTGCCGCATTCTGCACAATCTGGAGTCTGTCCAAATGTCCCTTTTGGATGTTAATATAGAGACTATTGCAGTAATCCAATCATGACAGAATGAGCGCTGTGATTACTGTCTTCAGGCTGTCTTCCGGATGGAGGAATTTAATTTTCCTAAGAATTCTGAGAATGAAAAAGCAGGAAGAGATGACCCTACTGATTTGATCACTAAAAGCATGTTTCGAATCAAGGATCACTCCCAGATTCTTTGCCCCTTTCCACAGGGACTTGGGGTATGCCCATTGCAGTTGGCCACCAGGCAGGTGTCCAGAGGTTAGCGATGTTCCCAAATACAATCACCTCAGTTTTGCCTGCATTAAGTTTAAGGCAGTTGGATGCCATCCAGGCTGCAATCGCCTGCATGTAGTCGTGGCATCTAGAGCCGGTCTCAGCCACTGACCTTTTCTGAATGGACAGCACAATTGGCGTATTGTCCCCAGAAGAAGTTAGCTGGAACCTAAACGATCTAATAAGAACTGCCAGTGGTGCCACATACACATTAAACAATGTGGGACTAAGCGAGGACCCTTGCGGCACACAACAGGGAAGAGAGAAGAGCACTGCAATCTGCTCCTGAACGGGAGGGGGACCGGCAGAGTCCCAAACCACTCTCACCTTGCATTTCCTGGATCACAGACCCCACCGATCGCCGTGAGGGAAACGGCAAACAGCCCGAGACCGAGACCACAATCCCCAGGTGCCCCGGTGGCAGAGGTGCACCTGGGACGTCACTGACTGCGCCAGGAGGCGCCTACAAACTGCGGAACACCTCCAGTCCCCGCGGGACGCGCGCGGGATCGCCGGGCTAAGCCCGGGCAAAGGGCGGGCCCTCTGTGGCCCTCAGAGGCACAAGGAGGCCGGGACGGGCCCCCCCCTCTTGGCTACAACGAAGGGGGAGGTACCGAGCTGCTATATTGTCCTACCTTCCACTGGATACAGGAGGTAAATCTTATTAAATCATATTGACTCATAATCGTGACTGCTTTGATACCCTTTTCGCCTAACAGATTTGGACTTATGACATTGTACACTGGTCCACTACTGGTGTTTGTCGTTGTTACCATATTGCTCCTATATACGAAAGTCATCAACATTATGGATGGTAAAGGGGTCATAAATAATACTAACTCCCGTGGGGGGCCTGGAAACGGGAGTTTGGATAACTTAAAATTCTACCAACAATCCCCCTTATTAACAACCAACTTCGGCCAATCGCTATCACTATTGGAAGAACTTAATGCCATTTGCAAATCCAATTACATCCTGCTTCAAGAGGGTAACGAATAAACTGGTGCCCCATTAAATATAAGTCCTTGTCCTAACAAACTACCTAACCCCCAAGTAACCCTCCAGGGAAACCACTCCTCATTTACAGAAAAAGATAGTATTCCTATCACAAACCCTCAGACACCCCCCACCAAAAGAAAGCGGGATGCAAGCCCCACTTCGGTTTGTACTATCTCTCCGCAATCATTTAGGGCATGCTCTATCTCTGATTCTTCCCTACCTTCAATGCCAACTGACCCTTTGACCCTGATTGAACACATCATTAAAACTTTAATATCCCCTTTGGTTAAAAAAATTATGGTTATCGGGGAAAAAGTTACCTATATTGAAGAAACAACGAAGGCGAACGCTATCCTCTTAGAAAGTCTAGTAAATGCTAACAAAGCTGAACTCACAGCCACTGCCGATCTACCTATAATTAGGACACAAAGCAGTTCTCCCCCAACCAAGCCATCTACACCTAACAAATCTAAAAAGTCATTTCCATCTAATACTCGGCATACTACACTAAACAGAAGTAGTCCAAAAAAGGTAATACCATTGAACTCAGATAAAGGAGTAGGGCCATCCAAAGATCCAACGCCCTTAGTGGGGACTCTCTCAAAAAATGGCTATAGGCTAAGAAAAACTAATCAAATTGATCTCCCGCCGGAGGCAGCTCCCTTTGTTTGCATTCTATCAGGCGTGCCTGAATTAAGCAATGGAAAAATCGAGGGACAAACCGAGCTGGCAAACAAAGTATCTTTTTGGTTAACAAAGAATAGGCCCCTTCCACCAAACTTTGACGGGAAAATACTGAATGTCAGAAGGGTGAAATGGTTGGGTCCTCTAACCAAAGATATAGCGGGAGATCTGATTCTTGTAAACTTTAGGGACCCCCGGGTTGTCCATTATCTTCTGGGCTGGCAGCCTCAAAGGGGGGACGGCCCAATAGTTGCAAGGGAATTGAGAGACTTTTACCCCAGAGCTGCATTTATGCCCCATGTAAGATTTAAGACTGGAAATAGTTACTGTAGGGGCAACAATACAATCAGCAACCAAAAGCTACCCACTTGGAAATACTTTTCGCCTTGATCTGATAATTCGACCCTTGAAAGGTCTGATAACAAATCTCTGATGTCCGGGGCTGCTTAGAATTGCAGAGGAGGCGGCACTAAGTGGGGGAATGATGTTTAGTTTATATCGGTTATATGCCGATTGAGTGAGGGTTGTACTCCCCTTTTTATATGAATGAAATTCCTTGTTAACGCACTTTGCACTTTTCTAGTATAATCTAAAAACTGTTTGTTATATTTTTGTAAATTCACTGTATGTATGTACATATTTACCCTTTGGCATGGTATTTCCTTTTTAAGTATGATATGAATGTATTTTAATAATTGTACTGTGCTTTTATGGTTGCTTTGTTTCAACCGAATAAAGCTTATTGATACTGAGAGAAGAGCCTCTATCTCTGCCAAGGTCCACCGTTTGTGTTCTACTGATCAGAAAGGATTTTAGAGATCCCAGTCCTTGCCTTGGACCCCAATCGTAGATAGACGTCCATCAAAACTTCATGATGGACCTTATCAAATGCGGCCGAAAGGTCCAGCATGATAAGTATGGCAGCACCACCCTGGACCTCTCTCATCTCCTCCGTAAATGTGATCATTGCCAGCTCGGTGCTATGTTCCGCACGAAAACCAAACTGTGTGGTGTCGAGCAAAGAGTTGGTCTGGAGGAACGAGCTGAGTTGACTATTCATAGCCTTCTCAATCATCTTTCCTGGAAAGGGGAGACGTGAGAGAGGTCTATAATTGCTCAGGTCCATTGGATCCAGATTGGGTTTCTTTAGTAGGGGAAGAATGGACGCTATTTTCCACGGTCCCGGAAAGGAAATCCTGAGCTCCTTTTTATGGCTCTTTTGAATATAACGTGTATTTTGTTCCAGGGTATGTTTTGTGGTTTAACCCATGGGAAATCTGCCGAACAACGGGGTCAAATTTGACTGGACTGAGGTTGTGAATCAAACATTTGAGAAAACCAAAGACCTAGTGATTAAAGCCCCTGCGCTTAAACCCTATGAATCGAACAAAGAATGTTTAATTTTGGATGATGCCAGTTTAATGGGAGTGGGACATGTCTTTGTGCAAATCTCTGCTGCTAAAGAGGTGATGGTGGCTTTTGCCTCAAGAACTCCCTATGAACTATACTATAGAGCAGGAAGCCTTAACATCTGACTGAACTGTACAAAATGTTAAGGCATATATTTGGGGGAAACCGTTTGGGAGTCAGCCATGGACGGTGTGATTCTAAAAAAATTGGGAGAGTATATCAGAGAAGTTTGGCCCAAGGTACTAAAAGGGGATTTACTGGCTTTTTCATAAGCTTCCTCTGAACTCTCTTGTGGGGGTAATTTGAGTCTGAGGAATGGATTGCTCATACCACCATCTAGTTTAAATAGAAAAATCTTTAAGATTGTTTGTGAAGGGCATCTAGTGATTTATGCTACTTGTATGAGGCTTAGGCAGTACTTTTGGTGGCCCATGATGGATTCCCAAGTTAGGTACCTGATTGGTGTGTGTCCTCAGTGTGTTGTGTCGGACAAATGCTGGTGGACTTATGAGAAATGTTTTACTCCAGTGCCTTTGCTGGGGGTCCCTGGGAAGGTCTGGCTCCAAATTGTTCTGGACCTTTTAATTTGTTGCCTGCCTGTAACAGTTTTATGATGTATCAATTGACTATTTCACTAAATGGATTTATTTTGATTTTGTTGATAACCTCAACTCAAAGAATGTCATAAGTTTTTTGGAGATCTTTCTTCTAATTACAAGGTGTGAAACATTTACTAATGCCTTTGTATAGTCCAGCTGCCAATGGTCTTGTGGAAAGGGCCACCCAGTTCCTTAATGAGGGGGTCCAGACCACTTTATCATCTGGTATGAATGCCATTGGTTACCTCAAGGAGAAAGTTTGTGTGTATCTTACCAAACCTTGTACTACCACCGGAATTGCTCCTTTTAAGCTGTTAAGAGGCAGGGATCCTAATTTGAAACCGGTGCCCAATTGGTTGAACCAGATCAAACCACTGGAGTTGATAGAGTCTTGTAGTGGGATGAGGAAAAGGGTAACCTTGAAACAGGATGTTCAGAAATCTTACTTTGATACAACCAAAAGTGTTAGGGAAGTGCAGTATGCCAGAAATGGCTGTGTGTTGATTAAAAAACTCACTAAAGTAAGGAAAGGGGAGTCAAGATTTTCCACTCCTGTTAAAGTGCTCAAGTGAGGAAAATGGCTGTGCTTTTGTGGGGACAGGGGTAGTGGAACAAAAATAGATTTGTTCCGATCACCACTCAACATGCAGACATCTATTTTGATACCTGTATGGAAGGAAGTGATGATGGTGATGCCTCGCTGAGCACTGATTTGTTTAGAGGTTTACCAGAGTGTGCAGAGTCAGAGTGCACAGAATTTAGATTCTCAAATTAAGAGTGCACAAAATGTATAGTGCCAATATCAGCAACACTCCCCATCCCTCCCACAGCAATACTTCAGAGAAATATTCAGACACAACACATTTTATAGTGGAGAAAATTGCTGCAGGTTTATTTGCATAACAAATATGCCAACACTGTGGGTTACCTTACGGGCGATCCCAGAGCAGGCAGCCCCTCGCAGCCTGCCCACCTGATGAGCCAACCTCCTCGGTAGCCCTCGCCAACCGGTGTTTGTCGATTTGGGGGAGGCGATAGCCCCTCCCACCGGTGGACCGCCAGTCCACCCCTTACTCACGCCCCTCCCAGCTCAGGGGGGCGGAGAGTTGCAGGCAACCCCCGGTTGCTCAGGTCCACAACCGCCCGAAGGACTAACGAGGCGCCGTCGCTCCTCCAGAGTCCAACGTGAGGATCTCCCTGGGGATTTTTGGCTTTCGCACCCTTACTGTGCTCCTGCAGAGGGTACCCTTACTGTACCTTACAGCCTCTGGATCGCCCTGTAACTCCATCACAGCACTGGGTGTGACCACCGTCACCCCAGGGCCCCCGCCACCCGAGACCTAGTTACCTACACCCTGCTGGTTGCAAGGCCTCCACCAGATCAAGCAAGAATAGGTCCATCCCCCCCTTAGGACAGGTTTATCCCATCTGGATCCAAGCACTCTATGGACTTGGCGTGCTTTAACCCATACAGGCTAAAACCACCCTTATTCTCTGTGCCTATTCGCATGGCGCTGTTCATCCTCCTGCGCGAGGTCTCCACCACGGCCCCTGCCACACCTTCCGGGGGTTATTTCAGACCAGCAAAATTCAACGGTCCCCAGTTTGATGCTCCACTCACACCACTGTGTATAGTGCTCGTTGGCGCATGTCCATTGAACTAAGCCAGGCACCACCCTAGGTGACGCCTTGCCCTCCCAAACTTCTGCTAGCATTCTTGGGCAATTATTTCTAATACTTTGTCGGCCTCAGACTTTAACCCAGAGTTTCCCTAATCTTTGGACCATAGCACACATGTTGGATGACAACTTCCACCCTGCATGGCTGTCAGCTAAGGCTATAGGGCAGGAGAATTCCCATATGTTTAGCGATACTCAATTCCATGGTACTTGATTTATTGACCTCAGATGGATGAAACGCTGAGTGGACCTACCAGGATCTGGACCTGAGACCAGGCAGTCGAAAACAAGTCCTAACAGTTCTGCCGCTCCTTAGGCCTGTGAACTTGAAACCCAGGGCCGCCTTCTGGCCTCTTAACCCTTACTTGGACATGCCTGACAGCACTTTAAGTTTTGTGGCTAACCTAGTCACAGATGGCAAAACGAGGGGCTGAAAATTTAAAAGTCTACTGAGATGATCGTTAGCTAGACCCAAAACGGAGGGATCCTGTGAAATGAGGTTGGGACTACCACACTCCGCATGTGATCCAGCCCAGGTTTACTTTGCCATGCACCCAGCTAACGCCTTGCGGAACTCCCTGCTGCAGAAGTATAGTTGCAACCCCTACTTGTCCCTCTTGACCCATAATGATTGCCCCACTGAAGATGTGTGGTTACCCGTCATCAGGGTGGGTGGATCGTATAACATGTGCCTTGAATGTACAATATATGTGGTGTTGTGCCAGAGTAGGAGAATCAGAACCTAATAGTAACTGTGCATAGGGCATGTGCTAATATCCAAAACTGTAAATCTTGATACTGCACGCCATGTGCAAGTATTCAACTGTGACATCTGGCTTACGCATGGTGCAACACCAATTGGCCCATCACCTCAACTTTAAAAACCCAGGAGCAAGCCTGAGCTGGTTACCCCAGGTCCATAGTCAGAAAGAAATTCCCTTTGGGCGAATTTGCAAAAGTACATAGGTACTCACAAAACATACATTAAACTACTAACAGCTCACATATTACAAGGAAGCAATGTAGACACGTGAAAATTACAATCTATGTGAAAACACTCTGGCAAAAATAAAGTATAAAACAGTTTATTAAACATACATTACATCAATTAAGAGCTAAAAATTGGGAAACATATATAGGATGGTACAATAAACAATAAAAACAACATTCCAATAAAAAGGAGTTCACAGGGAAAAAGGATTAAACCCAAACACAAGACATTAATTTTGAATTTCTCCTTAATTTATAATCCCTGATTAGCTCCTAGGGCGTCGACGCGTTTCGGCGGTACAGTCAATCAAATCCGCCTTCATCAGGACAATGTATGAATAATGTTTCCCAAACAATTTCTGAAATTTAAACAAGATCAGTTTTAGGCATAGTAAGTAGGCATAATGGATCTAATTGAAATGACAGAAATTTGAGGCCTAAAAATCCTTAAAAAACGTAATGTTACAAGCTTTTTTTAAAAAGACACATATAAACATTGCTTCCAGTACAAAGAGAAACATATAACATAGTCACATAAACGTTACATTATCACAAAAACCTTATATGGTCACATAAGTGCATGGCGCCTCAATATGTAGCCTAATCATATAAATTCATTACATTATAAAAATTAGTTCATTACATTGTAAACATAGATTCATCATAAAAAATATTTTCAAGGACTATAATACATCACCTACCTGTATTACTGCTCTCCGGTTTTTGCCACCTCTTCCTTAGCAAAATCTGGTGCTATCGCCAGATAATGGAAAATGATCTGTGCCTGGTTCCCGATCTGGTTATTAATAGATGGGTCCTTGAAAATATTTTTTATGATGAATCTATGTTTACAATGTAATGAACTAATTTTTATAATGTAATGAATTTATATGATTAGGCTACATATTGAGGCGCCATGCACTTATGTGACCATATAAGGTTTTTGTGATAATGTAACGTTTATGTGACTATGTTATATGTTTCTCTTTGTACTGGAAGCAATGTTTATATGTGTCTTTTTAAAAAAAGCTTGTAACATTACGTTTTTTAAGGATTTTTAGGCCTCAAATTTCTGTCATTTCAATTAGATCCATTATGCCTACTTACTATGCCTAAAACTGATCTTGTTTAAATTTCAGAAATTGTTTGGGAAACATTATTCATACATTGTCCTGATGAAGGCGGATTTGATTGACTGTACCGCCGAAACGCGTCGACGCCCTAGGAGCTAATCAGGGATTATAAATTAAGGAGAAATTCAAAATTAATGTCTTGTGTTTGGGTTTAATCCTTTTTCCCTGTGAACTCCTTTTTATTGGAATGTTGTTTTTATTGTTTATTGTACCGTCCTATATATGTTTCCCAATTTTTAGCTCTTAATTGATGTAATGTATGTTTAATAAACTGTTTTATACTTTATTTTTGCCAGAGTGTTTTCACATAGATTGTAATTTTCACGTGTCTACATTGCTTCCTTGTGATATGTGAGCTGTTAGTAGTTTAATGTATGTTTTGTGAGTACCTATGTACTTTTGCAAATTCGCCCAAAGGGAATTTCTTTCTGACTTGCGTCATTCGTGGAACCCTATCCCTTTGGCTTCGGGGTCCCTCTCTCTTTTGTTAGAGATACCCCAGGTCCATGCCGTGCATGCCTTAACCTAAGTAGCTCTTACCAATGGAGCATTCGTTCCAACAGAACTGACTTACTGCGTGCCTGTTTTGGTGGTCCTCCCTAAAAGCCAGACAGTGCCACCGCATGGCAGACTGTCAGGGGCGCCGGTGGTGACAATGGTGACGGTGCTTCCCACCAGAAAACCACGTTAATAAACCACCTAGTCAAATATAGCACAGGAGAACTTGCTGCTGAAAAATCAGTGGAGGGCCCTTGCCGACCTTACGGAAGTCCAGACTTGACTTTCTCTCCTTGTGGGTTTAAACAAGGTACAAAATTGACAGTAGCATTGCCCGTAACTACCTGGACGGGCCCTTTCCCCTGCTGTGTGCAACCAATTGTGTGTCCCAAATACTGACCTTCAGGTAACTTCAGAAAAGTCCCCTATGCACCCCACAATGAGTACCAGACAAGACTGCTGCCCATCTACTCATGTGGTTACTCCTCCTGTCACCTATGAACTGAGGCCAGTAGTTGCATAAGGCTATTAAGCAACCACTAAGAATATCAAAAGCCGCTACTCTGAGCTGATCCTACTAAGCCATGGCAGTAGTACCTTCATGGTAATTGCAAATCTGCTACAGTGAGCAATGCTTCTATTCTCCCCTACAAGAGGTCTAAACCAGGTTGTATCCATATCCCCAAATTTAAACTCTATGTGGGTGACATGGCCCCCAACCCCTATAACAGACAGTGCCCCTCCAAACTCAGCGGATATTTCCTCTCCAAACAATTTGAGGAAATCCAATCCAACTAGCGTGGCTTGATTTGGCCCTCTCGAACCTATTCACTTAAGTCTGTCCGGGCCCCGGTAAAACGCTCACTATATGTAAAAAGCCAAACAAAAGCCCCTTGTTGTGCTTCTGCCAACATCCAGAGCAGGCAAGAGCATGGCACGCCCAGCTGTCCTGACTTTGTTCCAGCTGTGTTGGGAGTCAATAAATTGTCAGGCCCAGGGGCGCTTGCGGTCTAGGGCCTGCCCCATTTGGCCTGCGGCCATGTCCCAAACGTTTATGTGGAAAGACTCATGGGTCTTCCCCTGCTGGACATTGGTGGTTGCTTTGTTATAGGGCTAGGGCAGGCTAAACTTTGGAAATGTATTTTGCCCTAAAAATTCCATTGATTCCCTATGGTCCGCGAGATGAGTGAGGTTTGGCAGGGTACGCGAGATGCGTGCACTTCGGCAACCGCGTACCGCGAGATGCGTGCAATTAGGCATGCTGTCGCATTTCAACGCCGCAAGCAGGGGAAATTACGCGGGTGTGGTTACGTTGATGTACGTGACCACACCCAAGGATCTGTGCTCACTATTCTGGAGATTTCTGAGAAGGAGGTTGATTCCAGGCAGGCTCTGTGTTTTGGTATGCTGTTTAACCCTTTGATGCAGATTCGTGTGTGCCGCGCTGGAGCAGACCTTTCCGGAGGAGCTTCTTGAGTTGGTGACTTCTCCGGCAGTCTTTGAGAAGGTGGTTTTGGACCGGATTTCTTCGAGGAATTTCTTCCTTTGGGGTCCAGAGTTTGCAGATGAACCTATAATTAAGAGTAGGTCGTACTCTTTAGGTATGAAGGCGATTTAATGCACAAAAAGGTTTTTATTTTTTGTATTTACAGAATCTAAAGAGCAAGAAAGATTTAAACGCTGTTTCAGTTTTTTATATCATGTTATTTAAGGAATTAGAAATCTTCAATGTTTTTGGTATGAAGTAAACCCAACATAATATTTCGAATAGAAAGTTATTGTTTTAGCACAGAAACAAGATAAATCTCTTGCTTATGTTTTCTACATGTAACTTGATTATGAAGCTATAACAAGACAAAATTAGAGTGTTTTGCAATACACAGTTTCGTGCTATGTGAACAAGTTTAAAGGTTTTGATACTATCTAACAGTGAACAATTTACAGAAGATAATGTAAATCGTGCTATTTTTTCTGAGAGAGTTATTATCAGAAAAGTACAGATGTTTTATGTGCAAAGAAATATCAAGCATTTGGAGAATAATTAGTATAAAAGGTCAAATTGCAAGAGGTTTAATTGCGATATTATTCCACAGAATTTTGTGAAGTGAATCTAGTTTTACATGAAAACTCCATGCTTAGATTGCTGCTTGCATTAAGGAAAATTTACTGAAATATAAGTAAATAGGTATTCGTGTGTGTCTAACTTTTTCCTTTTCAGATCTCCCTCCCAGCTGTTCCCTTCCCAACTCCCCTTTTCCCCCCGCTTGATCACTTCAATTTTCTGTGTAATAATTACAATCAGAATTGGAGGTATCGAGAGGTGGGCCCTTATATCATTGCATCAGATTCTGAGGAAGACTTCATCTGACAGAATAGTGAGCCCACGAATTATTTTCCTCCCGATCTGACTGTGTTGACATAATGGCCACCATGGATGATTTACTTGCGGCAATAGTTAAAATGCAGGCAGATTTAAATGAAACTATGGCTGCTACAGCATTGTTGTCTGATAAAGTAGATAATATTCAGATTTTGAACACTCCCCTTCCTGAGGAGGCGCAAGACACTAGAGCTTCCACAAATATATCAGTAACTGTTCCACCACAAATTCCTCTGGCTGCGCCAGAACGTTTTTCAGGAGACCCTTCTAAGGTTCAAATATTTTTAACACAAATAGAATTGCATTTCTCTTGTAGACCTGCAGCATTTCCCACCCCTCAATCCAGAATAGCTTTTCTAATTTCTTATCTGTCTGGAGATGCTGCAAATTGGACAGTTCCGCTAGTACGTCAAGATAGCGCTCTATTGTATAACTGGCGGCGCTTTGTAGAAGAATTTGAGAAAGTATTCGACAGACGAACAGTAACTTTGTCTGCAGATCGAGAACTGTTACAATTAAGACAAGGAAATCGAGATCTCATTGCCTACTTGTCACATTTTAATAGATTGGTCGCAGAAACCTCTTGGCCTGAAGAAAAAAGAGCAGCACTTTTCTATCAAGGGTTGAAGGACGATCTGAAAGATGTGTTAGCTCAAATTGACCCACAACCAACAACTTGTTCAGATTTAATTAATCTAACTTTGAGATTGGATCACAGACTATCAGAACGAAGGGGTGATAAAAAAAAGAGGAGAGAAACCTAATTGGAAAAGTGAAACTAAACCCAGAACTCAGTTCACACATTCTGAATCTAGCTCTGAACCAATGGAAATTGAAACCCTTAGACAACCATTGTCAAAAGACGAGAAAGAGAATAGACGCAAAAATGGACAGTGTCTCTATTGTGGACGCAAAGGACACTTTGTGAAAGACTGTAGAAAAGATTCAAAACTTGTTTTGGTGGCCAACTCTCAAAAAGGATGTTTCTTTGATGGCTCAAAACTGTGAAACATGCGCTAGATTTAAAACTGATCATAGCAAACCAAAAGGTTTGTTACAAGTCTTACCAACACCAATCAAACCATGGGAACATGTTTCTTTAGATTTCATCACGAATTTACCACTAGTGAATCTTCATTCAGTAATTTTGGTAGTAGTGGACAGTTTAACAAAATATGCCCATTTCATTGCTTGTAAAAAATTGCCAACAGCAGGACAATTAGCGCAAATACTAGTAACAACCATTGTGCGATTACATGGTTTGCCTTCAGTGTTACTGTCAGATCGAGGGTCTCAGTTTTCATCTAAATTCTGGCAGCAATGGTGTCAAAGTCTACAAATCACATCTAATATGTCTACTAGTTACCATCCCCAAACTGATGGTCAAACTGAACGATTAAATCAAACATTAAAGCAATACTTAAGATGTTGCGTAGAAGACTCCAAGAGATCTTGGTATGATTTGCTTTGGATTGCAGAAATGGCTTATAACACATCACCGCATTCTTCAACTGGGTCATCTCCATTTGAGGCTCTCTATGGCTATTTACCAAACACAATTCCTTTAGTATTGCCCAAACATGTAAGTGATACACCTGCAGTACAGGATGCTATACAACATATGCAAACTGTTCACCAACAAACTCACCAACGTTTACTACAAAGTAAGGAAAAGTACAAACAGCAGTATGATAAACATCATAGACCTGGTCCAAGATATGTTGCTGGGGATAAAGTTTGGTTGTCTACCAAGAACTTAACCTTCAAAAGAAAAAGTATGTTTCATCCTAAGTTTATTGGACCATATTCAGTACTTCGTCAAGTCAATCCAGTAACGTACAAATTGTTACTTCCAAAAACTTTGAGAATCCATCCAGTGTTCCATACATCCCTTTTGAAACCAGCTAGACAAAATGTTGCAACTAGGCCAGCGCCAGTTTTGGTTCAGGGTAACTGGGAATACGAGGTAAAGGACATACTGAATTCTAAACTAAGGAGAAGCAGATTGTGGTATCTTGTCTCCTGGAAAGGTTACGGAGCTGAGAACGATTCTTGGGAACCGGCAGAGAACATTCATGCCTCTCGCTTGGTGCGACGTTTCCACCTCCTTCATCCCTCGAAGCCGGGCCCTAGACCGCTCCAGGGAGGGGGGAATACTGTCAGGCCCAGGGGCGCTTGCGGTCTAGGGCCGGCCCCATTTGGCCTACGGCCATGTCCCAAACGTTTATGTGGAAAGACTCATGGGTCTTCCCCTGCTGGACATTGGTGGTTGCTTTGTTATAGGGCTAGGGCAGGCTAAACTTTGGAAATTTATTTTGCCCTAAAAATTCCATTGATTCCCTATGGTCCGCGAGATGATTGAGGTTTGGCAGGGTACGCGAGATGCGTACACTTTGGCAACCGCGTACCGCGAGATGCGTGCAATTTGGCATGCTGTCGCATTTCAACGCCGCAAGTAGGGGAAATTACGCGGGTGTGGTTACGTTGATGTACGTGACCACACCCAAGGATCTGTGCTCACTATTCTGAAGATTTCTGAGAAGGAGGTTGATTCCAGGCAGGCTCTGTGTTTTGGTATGCTGTTTAACCCTTTGATGCAGATTTGTGTGTGCCGCGCTGGAGCAGACCTTTCCGGAGGAGCTTCTTGAGTTGGTAACTTCTCCGGCATTCTTTGAGAAGGTGGTTTTGGACCGGATTTCTTCGAGGAATTTCTTCCTTTGGGGTCCAGAGTTTGCAGATGAACCTATAATTAAGAGTAGGTCGTACTCTTTAGGTATGAAGGCGATTTAATGCACAAAAAGGTTTTTATTTTTTGTATTTACAGAATCTAAAGAGCAAGAAAGATTTAAACGCTGTTTCAGTTTTTTATATCATGTTATTTAAGGAATTAGAAATCTTCAATGTTTTTGGTATGAAGTAAACCCAACATAATATTTCGAATAGAAAGTTATTGTTTTAGCACAGAAACAAGATAAATCTCTTGCTTATGTTTTCTACATGTAACTTGATTATGAAGCTATAACAAGACAAAATTAGAGTGTTTTGCAATACACAGTTTCGTGCTATGTGAACAAGTTTAAAGGTTTTGATACTATCTAACAGTGAACAATTTACAGAAGATAATGTAAATCGTGCTATTTTTTCTGAGAGAGTTATTATCAGAAAAGTACAGATGTTTTATGTGCAAAGAAATATCAAGCATTTGGAGAATAATTAGTATAAAAGGTCAAATTGCAAGAGGTTTAATTGCGATATTATTCCACAGAATTTTGTGAAGTGAATCTAGTTTTACATGAAAACTCCATGCTTAGATTGCTGCTTGCATTAAGGAAAATTTACTGAAATATAAGTAAATAGGTATTAGTGTGTGTCTAACTTTTTCCTTTTCAGATCTCCCTCCCAGCTGTTCCCTTCCCAACTCCCCTTTTCCCCCCGCTTGATCACTTCAATATTCTGTGTAATATTTACAATCAGAATTGGAGGTATCGAGAGGTGGGCCCTTATATCATCGCATCAGATTCCGAGGAAGACTTCGTCTGACATAAATACAGAAGCACCACTGTGGAATCACCGCATCAGCTAACCCTCCACAGGCAACTGTTAACGTCAAAACAATGGAACAGCGGCTCCCTAGAACATGGACTGCGCATGCACGCGTCCGCGAAGCAAGCCAATCATTCGCATGACGTAACCAATCTAGCGCTGCAAATGCCCCATGCGTCCTTTCCTTGACTCGTATCACCAGTCGAAAATGAAATAGTGATGGACTTGAGACTGACTCCAAGGACATGTAAAACCACTTAGATCTATCTGCTTGAAACCATAGAGCCAACCCCTAATGGGTGTTAGTGAATAAAGACGTAGCACGAATAAAATCTAAATTACCACCAATATTAATAATTAGCGCTCCATGGACCGAAAATGCCAGGCATAGACGACATTTCTAGTTAATTCCACAGGTGAATCGCCTATTGAGCTGTAGCCTGGCCTACCCCCTTTCCTCCACGGCCCATGTCCCTCAAACCCTCCGAGGTGGTGGAACTGCGACAGTACAAAATCTGGACGCCTCCCCCATGCTCAGGGAGCCCAAACCTCCTTGCTGTTGGTGATTAGAATGTGCAACCAGTGCGCCTGTGTCCTGTCTGACGACAAGCATCGCCACCCCATGCAAGACCCAAAAGCCAAAATTGATCCGTGGCCCCGTGGTAGTGGTATGAAACTCGGGACTGCCTGTCATGTACAATTTTTGGAAAGAAAAGGGGGGCTAACCCTGAGCCATTACTCGAAACCATCACACAGCGGCGCACATGTTGTACCGGAAGGCCAGGGGCACTGTGTATATGAGGGACCCCGAAATACTGGCCTAACTTCACTACTAGTGTGTTGCAGCATGTGCTGCACAAGAACACGTGCTAGGAAACTGTAATCATTGGCAAATCCTGTCTGCGAGAAAAGGGGGGGTGAGAGCCCTGGCCATCCATGCTGGACTGACAATCCCATGAATCCCTCAACTGCGGAGAAAATTGACATGTCCGAAAGCCCACTGTTTCCCCTGTGTCTGGGTTGCTTCAATGACTGCACGCCTCGAGTTGCTCTGCCACCACCCCGATCACAGTACTTACTTACACAGGTTTACACAGGCACGGTGTCGGAATTTTGAGCTTTGGTGCGTTCGAGTGACAGTACGTAATTCTGCGTGCGAAGAGAAAAGGTAGAATGCTAACATTGCCCCAGGCGCGACCTGTGACCCCTCCCCGAGGTGTCCGGCACCCCCAAGAGCACTTAACAAGGAACAGCATTCTCCTGCTTCTGTTCCCAGCTGCCCTTCTCTGAGTGGTGCCTGCGTACTTGATCCGATTTTCCTGAAATTAGAAAAAAGGTTACACTCCATTCCTGGACGTGCTGACCCAGAACCCCACACACTGGCCCCAGTGTGCTCTTCCCCTGTACCTGCTCTGATCCCTGGCAGGCCAGCCTGCTAGGCGTGGTTTGACCATCTGAGAAAGAAACCCGTGCGTTTCTGAAAGAGAGAACAAATACATGAAAACAGCCCATAATCAGCATTGGCCGGTAAGCATATTGCTAACTCGGTCGACAGGCTCAGAGCTCCTTACTTGAGCACCAGTTGCTTTACAAGAGAACGCATTCCATTATTGAACAGGAGATGCATGATTTTCCCAGAATCACCAGTGATTTTACAAGAGAACAAATTCAATAATGGCACCGGGGATGTATGATTTACCCAGACTCACCAGTTTTTTTAAAAAGAACACACCAATTATTGCATGAGAAATACATAATTAGCCCAGACTCATAGAAATTTAGCATGTTTGACGGACAATCGAGCTAATATTTTGGCATACACCAATGAACAAGCTTCGGAAATATATTCATTGATTCATGATGTTAGGTCCTTTAATGTGCAGGGGAGTAGCTTGTCACAGCAATTGAAACAACTGGAATTTTTGACAAAAAGACAATTAAATCAGCGCCTCCATGCGTCCACTCTGGTGCAGTATCACCGTGCTAAAAGGATACCGAGAGGCCTCAGAATGCCCATCAAACCTATGCTTTTTCGTTTTCATATGAAAAAAGATTTTATGGACCGCTGGTATGCAGTGTTGAATAAGTGTTCCTTGGATTTGATTCTTTTATTACTGGAAGAACTTGCTGTAGTAATCAAGGAAATCACAGACGAAATCACAGTGATTGAATCAGACCTAAAAACTAGAATGGATGAGCAAGATTGGTCTAAATTTCTGGAGGAAATGAATGCAAGAATGGAGAAGCACTCTAAAGAAATCCAAGAAGGTAAACTCAGGAAATATAAAAGAGACACACTTGATTACAAGTTGAATGAGGTGTATACGTGGGCGGAGGTGTACGCGCAGAGGAGAACCTTTGTAAAACGTACACCAAATACTTCTTCTCAAGAAAGTGTAGCCACAGAAGGAGACACCAACACCAATAGGGCACCCCCTACAATTGTAACAACGACACCAAGTGCACCAGTTGCCCCAGAAAGTCAAGGAGCAGCCTCTTCCAAGACGTCTTTTTCCGCCCAGGACGCGGAGACCACCCAACCACCGGGAAAAACCAAAGGAAAACCAGGAGAGGTAAAGGAGGTAACAAAACCCAACCTGAGGAGCACTCGACCAACCTAGTAATCAATATTTCCACATATGATCTGTCTGCGCAACAGACTAAAGTGCTTAATAAAGGACTCAACTTTGTACCCACCTACCAAACCAATCCTCTTGAAATTGAAATTGACTTTTTCAGGTTCATGAGAATCTTGCGTTTGAAACATTTTTTCGCTAACCTTCCAGACCAAGAAATCGTGTCAGAACCACCAGAATTTTTGGAATTTAGACCCAAATCTACCTTTCAAGCACCAATATCACACAAGATTCTGGATGCTTTTGAAAACCTGGTTTTGAAAGACTTGAAAAACATCCAAACTAACAAAAAGTGTCAACGGAATCTATCAAAATATGAGAGGGATACTCTCAAAGAACTGTCAGAGAACCCAAAGATACATATTCAGCAAGCCGACAAAGGCGGCGCCATAGTGGTAATGGATCAGACGTTCTATGATACCAAAGTCTATGAACATGTATCCGACGTGAACACTTACTTGATGCTTGATAAAGATCCAACAAGAGAATTGAAAGAAACACTAGAAAAAATACTGGATACAGCAGAGGAGATGAAATGGATCAATACTAAAACCAGACAGTTTCTTACAGTTCCTTTTCCTAAACAACCAGGTCTTTACATGCTACCGAAAGTCCATAAAAATCTTTTGAACCCACCATTTCGTCCTATTGTCACTGGGTGTGGCACCATTTTCGAACCTCTGGGGCAGTTTATTTATCGATTTTTACAACCTTTTGTACAGGCATGGTACTCATATACCAAAGACACCACTCATTTCTTGCAAAAATTATCAAAAATTGTAATCAAACCAGGAATGTGTTTATGTACCTTGGATGTTAAGGCCCTTTACACCTCTATTCCACATTCCAAGGGAATAGAGGCGGTTGAATGGGCTTTGTTGCAACAAGAGAACTTACCCGTGAGCAAAGTATTTTTATTAGAACTCCTTCACTTTAGCCTTCATCACAGTTATTTTTTCTGGAACAATGCATTTTATTTACAAAACAAAGGAACTTCCATGGGCTTTTCTGGGGCCCCTGCCTATGCGAATACCTATATGGCAAGATTTGAAGCACAATTCCTTATGAATGATAGAGATTGGACTGATAACGTTGTTCTTTATTGTCGTTACATCGACGACATCTTTTTGATTTGGCAGAATTCCACAAGGTTGCTTGAACAAAAAATATCTGAGTTGAACACATGTGATGAGAACATTCAATTCACGCACACCATTGATAACAAGGCAATCCCATATCTGGATGTACTAGTGAAATTGGGTGAAGATACTTTGGAAACAGAGGTTTATCACAAGGCCACTGATAAAAACACGGCTCTAGCATACAATAGCTTCCATTCTAAGAACCTCATTAACAATTTACCATTTTCCCTGATGTTAAGGGCAAAAAGGATTTGCTCCCAGGATGAGACTCTTCATACAAACATCAACACCATCTGCAGCAAATATGTATCCAAAAAGTACCCCGCTAATGTATTACAGACAGCGAAGGACAAGGTTGACAAATTACCCAGGGAAGTTCTGTTAACTAAAAGAACTAGAGAGCAATCACTTCGCCAGGTTTTTGTGTCCAAATATTCAACTTGTTCGCAGGAAATCAAGAAGAGCATTATTTCCCATTGGGATTTATTGAGTAATGAGACTGATTTCAAGGAACTGTTTATACACAAACCCATCTTCGCTTATAGAAGGTCGTGCAACATCAAACAATTACTGAAATCCAACACCATAAGGACTCCTACCAACTTTAAAGGGATGAAAAAATGTCAGAACTGCATTAATTGCAACAATGTTATTGTCACGGACTCAGTAAAACACCCGCACACGGGCGAAACCATCCCCCTCAGGATAAATGCGGATTGTAACGCTATGAACGTTATATATGCCATCAAATGTCCCTGCGGTCTCCTGTACGTAGGGAAAACAGAGAGAAAAGCTAAAATACGTATTTCAGAGCACAAGAGCACCATTCGCAATAAGAATGTAAATAGCAGCCTGGCAGTGCATTGGGACAGAAACAGACATACTATTGCCCAACTAAAATTCCAGATCTTAGAAATGGTGACCCCAACACCCGGAAAGAGTCTGACCAGAACTCTATTACAAAGAGAAATTTACTGGATCAAGAGGTTGCAGACACAAGATCCCAAAGGGATCAATGATCGAGTGGACTTTAGTTGTTATTTGTGATATTGCACTGATGAGTTCGCACAGAGGCCGATTGTTATGTGTCATTTATTATCATGTACCCCTATAACCTGTATTTCATATATCATACAGTATCATTTTCATTTTGTGATCGTAATAACACCACATTTTACACCACGTCAACATGGCGCCCACTGGGTTCTCACTGGAGGATCTTCACAGTTTCCCAGTCCATCGTCAGTTTTCACTTGCGCGCGTGATTGGCCCGTCAATTCTGTAGGTGGGTTTAATAGTCGCGGAGTAGGATTGTTTGGTTTACCGACTGCCGGGATTGTCACGAAGGAGTTGCGACCGACGGAAGAATTCAGAAGTTATAACGGAGTGGAGTATAGGTAGATACCTTTTCGAAACGAGGCCAGTAGGAAGATTTGTCTTTCGGTGTCATGTCTTAGTTTGAACCAGTTTTCTTTCACTTTTTGTAGCGGACTACGAGCGAGTCCGACGATACTGGCGATAGACTGTGTGTAACGTTAAAGCCTGCAGCGGCAGTAAAAGAGGTGCGTCTGTCATTGTGTAGTTGGTAACGCTTGGGTAATGTTGGAACGTTAATGCAATGGTGCACGTTTTTCGTCAAGTAGAGGTCAGAGTCACAGATTTTAAGTACGTGTTTCCTTATCCTTTGTAGTTTCATTGAGTGTACCCTTCGTGGCAAGTGGTTGATAACTCAAGTTCGGTGTGACCCGTTGCTATTCGTTACTTTGAAGCCGGCATCACCATCCGTGCGTTGACGAGTAAGTGATGAGGGACCCCCCATGCAGTTTCTGTCAATCTTTTCCCAAATGCTGTAACATGCCACTAAAGCGAACCATTCTTATTTTGTAGAAACGGAGGGAAGCTTCTACATTTACACACTCGAATTGCTTCGTCCTTTTCACCTTTATACTTTTGGGCTAAAGTGAGTATGATCACACAATACTGTTAAGAGATTTACAGGACATTCTAAAACCAGTGTATTAGTATGTTTAATGAATGCACACAGTGACTTGCGGTGTACTTTGCATATTTAAAGAACCTATTGCATTAGACTAAAAGCATTTATTTTTTCTGTTTTTTTAGGCATTGCCCCTGACGAAGGGCCGGGAGGCCCGAAATGCATTGGGCAGGGAATATATGACTAGTATCCCATTGATGAATTATTTCTTATTTCGAAATGAAGTTGTTTGAAATTTATTATTTTTTGTACTAATGAGAGTTGTACACTAAAAGAACGTCATGAGTTGATGTAAATGACATGTCAGTAAAATCAAAAATCAAACACATTTAACTTGCAGCGTGTTTTTGCACTTAAAATGTTTAGCATTTACATACATTTTATTCATTAATTCCACTTTGGGGAATTGCAACAGTGCGCAGAGGGCAAGCGGTTCTGCTTGATTTCTTTGTTTCAGTATTCAATTGATGGAGTTTGGACTATCCATCTCCTTCTGCAGCACGCATAGATATATTGGTGAATTAATTAACTGTGAATATTGTTAGCAACGGAGTGCCTTTCCCATCATTAACCTTTTATATGACTGTGAGCTGCCAGGTGGAAGTGAATGCTAGCCCAGGCACCGCTCGTTGCTCTGAATACACCGAGCAGCATGTGACAGAGATAGCAGCATCACTTCCTGGGTAAGGGATATATATGTCATGTGTATCCGGCCGCACAGCGGGCGAGCGCAGCGGAAGTTGCGCCAAAGTTAAGCCCGTCTGCGCCCGTCCGCGGCCGGGCGCGGTCCAGGGCCCTAACCCCTGCCCTTTCTCCTGCTGACCCAATAACCTATAATAGACAGGACCTATGGGACTTATGCCCGTCGATAAATGAGTGTTGCAGGCACAAAATGGAGGCTATATCTTCTATCAAATGCCGGCATTGCCCATTTAAAACCAGTAAACAGATAGGCAACAAAGAGCGAACAAGGGACCTCAGGGGAGGCTTGTTGAATTGTCGATCCCTCCCGAGACACGCCTTGCAAATTTGGGACCTGCTCTTAGAGGAGAGCCTTGATCTACTCTTTCTGACGGAACATGGCTGGGGGCAGATTCCGACCCCGAGATTATCGAAGCCCTTCCACCAGGCTATAGTATAGCCAGGGGGGATCGGCCGTCAGGCAGAGGAGGCGGGATTGTAGTGATCAGCAAGGCCCCCCTGGTGTGCTCCCTCGAACCTCTTGGGGTAGAGAATTGCGAGGCAGGCAAATTTGCATTGAAACTTGGCCCTCGGGACCATATGTCGGGTGTCCTCCTGTATAGACCTCCTGGGACCCTGGGAAATTTTAGGCAGAGTCTGCAAGAACACCTTGCTCACCTGGCGCTTAGGCATAGGAAGGTCCTGCTTCTGGGTGATCTAAATATTCATTTTGATGACATCCAGTTAAAGGAAGCTACGGAGATGAGGCAGGAATTACGAAATACTGATTTGGAAATGATAAATCAAACACCCACACATACTCATGGCCATTTATTGGACCCGGTGTTTGCCAACTGGGAGGGCATAACCACGAGTATTCCTAACCCACTTCCCTGGACAGACCATTTTCTAGTCCCTTTTGAAATTAGCACTTCAGGTAGCATTGACCCCCAGTTGGGAGGCAACAATAGTTACCCATACCGTAAATGGAAACATTTCTCACAACCTATCTTTAGCGAGATGCTAAGTTTAGGGGGGATGCCGGGAGGCACGGATAGTGAAAGTGCTAATCGAAACTTAGAAACCCGGATCCTTGATGCCTTGAACAGGGTAGCACCTTTATCTAAGGCCAAACAGGGGAACAGAGCTAGGAGATCGGCCCTATGGTACACGATAGATCTGCAGTCAATCAGATCAGAATGTAAAAAGCTGGAAAGACTTTGGCGCAGGGATATGAATGAGCGCAGTAAATTTCAGTATAGAACAGCCCAGAGAAGTTACCAAAAGCAGGTTAGAGCTGCTAAAGCCACATATTATGGAAACAGAATTAGTGAGGCGGATTGTTCGTCTAGAGAACTGTTTAAAATTTACAAAGAAATCTCAGCCTTGTCAAATTCCAATGTTCCGGAGACTGACTCCGTCTTGGAATGCAATAAGGTGGCAGAATATTTTGCCAACAAGGTTAAAAAAATCTACAGTTCTTTCTCCAGATGTCCTGCTGATGGAGAAACCTTCGTAGAACTGAAGGAAGTGGCACGGCTGAATTCTGAGCTGAGGTTAGAGTGTTTTACCGTACCGCCCAGTAAAGAACTTGAAACCATTTGCACCAGTATAAAATCGGGTTCTCCACGAGACCCCGCTCCCCCGAGGGTCCTGGGTGCAAGCATAGTGGCTCTAGAACCTTACATCCGCCATGTCCTTGTAACATCCTTTGACTCCCAGACCCTTCCGGTAAACTGGAAAAAGGCCATTGTGTTACCTATTAGGAAAAAACCTAATGTAAGCCCTGATGTCCTGGAGTACCTACGACCCATTTCTCTGCTACCCTATACTGCGAAAATTGCAGAGAAAATTGCAAATGTGCAATTGATGGCATTTGCGGAGAAGACTAATCTCCTGCACTCCTCCCAATCGGGGTTCCGAAGGGGTTTCTCTACTGAGACGGCCTTATTACGAGCCACCGAAACTCTACGTCAAGGGGCTGACGCAGGCCTAACCATGGCACTGGTTATGCTAGACCTTAGTGCAGCGTTCGACACTGTAGCACATATCACCTTGCTACAGTGTCTGAACAGAGGAGGTGTGACTGATAGAGCACTCGGTTGGCTAAAATCGTTTCTGACGGGCAGAAGCTTTCAGGTCCAGCGGGGCTCGTTTCAGTCTGAGGAGATGGTATTGGAACAGGGGGTGCCACAGGGCTCAGCTCAGAGTCCTACCCTTTTTAATCTATATATGGCCCCCCTGGCTGAGGTAGTCCAATCGTTCGGCGTAGAGATTGTTTCCTACGCCGACGATACGCAGCTACTACTCACCCTCACCCAAACACCTGCAGCTGGAGCCAATAACTTCCGAGCCTGCATGCAAGCATTGGCTACTTGGATGGATAATCACTGTCTAAAACTGAACGGCTCCAAGACAGTAGTCCTGGTGGTTGGTGGTTATCAACAGCTCTGGACATGTGACTGGTGGCCAAGCTGTCTAGGCTCTATGCCTACACCCTGTCCTGAAGCTAAGAACTTAGGGATATGGGTGGATCCCACACTCTCTTACGAGACACACATTAGTCGATTAGTGGGCAAGTGCTTTGGAGTCCTAAAGACTCTCAATAAAACCCTGGACCTCCTCCCCTTGGAGGCTCGGCGCAAAATGACCCAGGCACTGATTACGTCACGCCTCGACTATGGAAATGTCCTCTTCTTGGGAGCTTCTAGTAAAAGTATAGGACGACTCCAGATACTGCAAAACGCTGCAGCTTGCCTAGTACTTAGACTCCCAAGAAGAGCCAGGGCCGCACTGGAGACCCTCCACTGGCTCCCAGTGAAAAAATAAATAATGTACAAAGCCCTCCTAATATGTCATCGGATCCTTTGGCATAAAGCTCCCAGGTATCTGGCGGGTCTGGTTACCTGGTATGAGCCACGCAGACCGCTTAGGTCGGGCGGAATGGGCACGCTTGTGACCCACCGCTATAGGAGAGTAAAAATGGGAGGTCGGTCCTTTAGAGTGGAGGCGGCGATAGGCTGGAAAAAACTTCCCACCAGTCTCCGCCTGGAGCCATCTGAAACCAAATTCCGCCGTCAACTGAAAACACACCTGTTCTCCTTGTAAGTCTACATTAGTGTTTCTGGCCATGTACTGACCTCTCCTCTGGCGAGCTCCTTCTCTCATTAGTGCGGGGACACGCCGGGATGGCGTAACCATAGCGCTTTATAAATGTCTTTATTGTTATTATAGCCGCGGGATGCCATCAGATTAAACGTTAGGGGAAAAGGCGGGATGCCATCAGAATAAACATGAGGGGAAAAGGCAGGGACTAATGTAAAATGAACACAGAAAAGCACTCTAGAGAATAGAACTCAGTACCTCAGGTTTGAAACTGACGCTTTGCCCACTGTGCTATGAAGGCCGCACAAGCGAAAGCGGTATTCGTTGCATACCAAGGATGGTTCTGTAGTGCATTCTTTGACACCATTGACATTCCTTTTACATTTTCCTCAGTGCAACAAATATTACCTTAAACAGCGCCACAGCCTTGGCAACTGGTACATTGAGCAGAACTTTGTACGCCTGAGTGCTGTCAAAGCCAAGCTCACCTGAGTTTCTGTTCAGTTCTGATGGAGGTTAAAGACACTCCGACCCCACCCTGAAACTGCTTGTTCCAGCACACTAGTTTTAAAACAGTGCACTAAGAACCAGAAGCTCAAGGAAGGGGGGAAGTGGATAAAATAAAAAAAATTAAAAAAAGAGACAACACCGTTCTTGCGTTTCCACTGTAGAAGAGCTGCTAAAATCTGCGGCCCTCTCTGACTTCTGTAGAAACTGGTGCCTAATGAAACATAAACAAAGAACAGATAAGTGCAACCTATCCCTAAATGTGTTCCTGACTAAACCTTAATCTTATTAGAAATTCTCTTCTAAAAGTACCTCTTGGATCCTGGTCTCAAGCTTCTAGGTTTTGAATGTGTTACTGTTCTGGGATGTGCTTTCTATTACTGTAAAACTTCTGTAAAATCAAACGAATATCATTATCAGAACTACCAATGTCTAACATTCACCTTAATATAACTAAAGCCTAAATTCTTAATAGCAAACTCACTTTTCACACATTTCCAGACTTTTTATAAAACAAATACTGTACTTTTACATCAAAATATAGCAGGTAATTTGTGCAAGTCCTTGATTTACTGTTTGCCTTGCTGTCAATGGTTTCCTCTGTTCGATTCTTTAAAAAGTTCAATGTAAAACAATGTTTATTTCACAAAGTTCCACAAAGTATTCTTGTAACAAAGGGTTTGAACCACAAAGTTTGTGGGAGATATCTTGTTCCAAATTGTCTTTACATAAATCCAGAAATCGCCGATAAAGTTCTTTCAGGTAATAAAAGGTTTTGCACTTACTTGTTGCTGAAAAGGGATACTGATCAGTCTAACATTGACCTCTTTCTCTTTTGCAGGTCGATTACAGTGGACAGAAGAGGGGCTGAGGCAAGAAGTAGCCGGAAACCAGAAGAAGGAAGAGCCAGAAGCCGCGCCCGTTGAAGTCAATGAAGGTCTGGAGAGAGCAGGAGTGCCAGCGCCGAAGGATCTGTTCTCAGGTAAGTGGGAGGTAGACAAGCACAAGCATTGGGTGAGGCTCAGGGGCTGCCTTTTATAGACAGGGCTGGGTGTGGTTCGAAAAGCTGGATGTGGTTCGAAGAACTGGGTGTGGTTCTCACAAGCAGGTGTGCAGAGCTTCAGTTATTATGCTAATGAGTTGAAGTAACACATGGCCTAGGGAGGAGTGTTCTAAATAAGCCTTGGTAAAATCAAGGTCCAATGTTTTCTAAATAAGCCTTGGTAAAAACAAGGTCCAATGTGCAAACAAGACAGCAATGTCCAAACTTGTGAATACATTGAGCAACATACACAGAAGTCTTAGGGAGGGGCTGAGATAACAAGAAAGGCTTTCAGTAGTATGTTTAAAGAGAGCTATTACAGAGATCACTAGTGAAATGAGAGGGGACATGCTCTTTGCTGTGCACAAACCCTAACAGTCGCCTCCCTCAAAGGCCCTCCTACTGGACGGGGTTTCCCTGGATTTTTTAGATAAAACTGTCTAATCAACCGTGGGGCATGTACATAGGATGCTGGTTCCCATGAATTCTCAGTTTCGTCATATCCTTTCCATTCTACTAAATAAAACAGACGTCCTTGAATTTTTTTTGCGTCTTTTATGCTTTTCACTTCTTATTCTAGATTTTCCTTAATTGGTATGGGTGTAGGTGGTGGTTCGGGTCGGGTATTTGGGTTGTACGGCTTAAGCAAGGACACATGGAATGTAGCATGTACTGGGTATTCTTTTGGTAAGTCCAATTTTACTGTTACCGGGTTTACTATGGCAGTTATACTAAAGGGTCCAATGAAACGTGGTTGCAGCTTTCGGGATCCCTCTATATTTTGGTTCTTTGTGGAGAGCCATACTTTGTCACTGATTTTATACATTGGGGCCTCAGATCTGTGTTTGTCTGCTTGTCTTTTCATGCTTTCTTTGTACTTTAATAAATGTTTCCTGGCCTTGTCTTGTATGTCACCTAATCTCGTTAGTCTATCTGTTACTGTAGGCAACAGAGAATCTTCTAATAAAATGGGTATAGCTCTCGGATGATACCCCTGCATGAAATAGAATGGTGAGCAAAGTAGAGCTGCATGCACAGTATTATTATAAACAAACTCCGCTAACCATTCACTAGAATAATCAGCCAATAAACAACGTAGCGTTTGAAGTAAAGTTTAGTTCAGTCGTTCAGTTTGTCCATCTGTTTCTGGATGGAAAGCAGTGGATAATGCCACATCTATTTTCAGTTTTTCGCATAATTTTTTCCAAAATCTAGAGTTGAACTGGCTACCTCGGTCTGACACCACTTTACTTGGCAAACCATGTAAATGCACAATTTCTCTTATAAAAATATCAGCAAATTCTGCCGCAGTTGGCAATTTCCTTAATGGTGCAAAATGTGCCATTTTAGACAAACAATCCAGTATCACTAATACTGTTGTGAAGGATTATACTGATGGTAAACCTACAATAAAGTCTATACTCACAGTGTGCCAAGGTTGTTTGGGTGATGGCATTGGTATTAACAAACTGTCAGGGGCCTTATGAGAAGATTTATGTCTTGCACAAACTGGACAGGTAGTGAAAAATTGCTTATTGTCCTGACTCATAGTGTCCCACCAAAAGTGTTTTCGCACATTTTCCAGGGTTTTTACCCAGCCAGGATGACCTGCCAACGATGAGGCGTGATGCCAAATTATCACCTGTGTTTGTAATTCTGTGGTGGGCACTAACAGCATGTTGTCGTGATACAATAAACCTCGTTGTATTGAGTTATGGGAATCCTTTAACCAATCTTGAGGTGCCATTTGCATGTGTGCATTATATAGATCTGTGATGAAATCCTTCTGTTGTACTGGTGCCAAAAGTTTTTGGGGAGGAATAATGGGTTCTCCTATTTTGCCTTGTTTCATGTCTGAGGTATGTCCGTATCTGGATAACACATCAGATTGAATTTGTTGTGCACCTGGTCTATAGGTTATAACGAAGTCAAATGTACTAAAAAAAAATTACCAGCGCATCTGACGTGCAGTTAATGCTTTTAGTGATCCAAAGAACTGTAGGTTCTTATGGTCAGAAAAGATGGTAACAGGGTACTTGGCTCCCATTAAATGTGCCTCCATTCAGAAAAGGCTACTTTGATAGCTCATAGTTCTCTTTCAGCCACAGTGTAATTTTGTTCAGCTGGTAATAACTTTTTGGAATAGAAGGCTATAGGATGTAATTGGCCATCTACTGCATCTCGTTGAGCGAGAACTCCTCCTAAAGCTACTTGTGAAGCATCCGCTTCGACAAAAAATGGCAAGTCAGGATCAGGATGTTTCAAAATTGGGGCTGAAGTGAACTTTTGTTTCAGGAGTTGAAAGGCGTGAGCCGCCTCATCAGACCAAAGAAATCGTTGCCCTTTCCGCAACAAGATGGTTATTGGGGCCGCAATGTCTGCAAAATGAGAAATAAACCTCCTATAAAAATTGGCCAAACCCAGAAATTTCTGAATATCCTTCACAGGTGATGCTTCTGGCCAATCAGTAATATCACTAATTTTCTTTTTATCCATAATTATTCCTTGAGGTGACAGGCAGTATCCTAAAAAGTCCACTTTGCTGACATTAAAGGTACATTTTTCTAATTTAGCAAAGAGATGATTTTCTTTGAACTTTGATAATACTGCACAAACATGTTGGGTATGTTCTTCCGGGTTCTTAGAGTAAATGAGGATGTCGTCTATGTATACTATGACAAAAACTTCCAGGAATTCGTGTAGGACCTCATTTATAACGAATTGAAAGGCCGCAGGGGCATTACACAACCCAAAGGGCATTACTGTGTACTCAAATAGACCAAACATTGTCTTGAAAGCTGTCTTCCACTCATCCCCCTCTTTTATTTGGACCAGGTGGTAAGTTCCCCGCAGATCTAGTTTAGTGTATACAGTAGAATGTCTTATTTGATCCAACAACACAGGTATTAGAGGAAGAGGATATTTATTTTTTATTGTAGCCTTATTTAGTCCTCTATAGTTGATACACGCGTGCAGAGATTTATCCGGCTTCGGGATAAAAAAAAGTGGAGATGACACCGGAGATGTGGAATGTCGGATGAATCCAGACTGTAGTAGGTCATCTAGGTAGGTTTTTAAATATTTGGTCTCTTCGTCAGTCAAAGCATATACTCTGTTATTAGGTAAAGGGGCCCCTGGGATGAGATCTATACGGCAGTCATATGACCGATGTGGGGGTGACACACTAGCCTTCACTGGATCAAAAACGTCTTTAAAGTCAAAATATTCAGGAGGGAGACTTGGTTCGTCTTGTATAACACTAGCACAGTGTATTACTGAGCTCTGTTTTATACCTGCTTCTTGATAGCAATTGGTTTTACAGAATGAGGAATCCAAAGTAACTGTTCTGTTCACCCAATCAATTTTTGGGTTATGAGTTGTTAACCAGGGTACCCCGAGAATCAAGCCAAAATTAGGGGTATCTATCAGATCAAAGCTAATCATCTCTGTGTGCCCGTTTTGACAGACCATGACAAGGGGACTTGTTTGTTTTGTGATTAATCCAGAGGTCAATTCTGACCCATCCACTGCACATACTGCTTCTGGACAAGGCTTTAGGCAAATAGGAACACCTAATGTGTTAGCTAACTTATTATCCACAAACTTTCCTGTTGCTCCTGAGTCCAGTAGGACAGGGAGAGAATGTCTAACTTGGGTAGTAACAGTTAAAAAGATCTGAATTATGAAATGTCTAGGTATGTGCGGTACCATGAAGGCTGCAGAGTTAGAGGTTTGATTAAGATGTTTTCTCGAACAAGTAACCTCCCCCCTTGTCGAGCTTAATCGTTTCCCGACTCAGTTGTGGAGATAGAGGAAACAGTACCCTTTTGTGAAGTTTTAGGTTTTACTGGACATTCTCGGGCAAAATGTCCTGCCTTGCCACAATATAAACATAATTGAAGTTTTCTCCCTCTTTCTTTTTCCTCTGACGTGAGTGGACCTCTAAGTGTCCTTATTTGCATAGGCTCCGGTTCAGGGAGTTTATTATATGTGTCTTTCTTCTCATGTCTAATAAAAGTTAACCGCGATTCCAGTTTGGATTTATCTCCCTTTCTTTCTCCTAGTCTGTGTTCCAATTTCACGACTAAATCCTAAATCTACAAAGTCAGAATAGTCTTCTGGCAAATCAACTATATGAGCCAGCGTGTCTTTTAACTCGTCTCTCAAACCTTTATAAACAAGCATTGGAAATGCAATAGGTCTCACATTAGAAAAGTTGGAGATATTGGTCTTGTAAATGACAAATATTTTATTTATTTGTTGGTTTTTAAAATAGCTAAATTGATAGCTTTGACATTTACAATACCAATAGTTATAACTTTCGCGAAAGTGACACGTATAGCATTAGGAATACAACATGTTTTGAATTTACGTGACTTAGATGGCAGCTCTGGTCGTTAGGCCACATCTCTAGAGAGCAGGAGAGTGCAGCAGGGGAGAGAAGCACAGCAATGCAATAGGTCTCGCATTAGGAAAGTTTGAGCTATTGGTATTGTAAAGGACACATTTTTTATTTATGTGCTTGTTTTGAAAATAGCGAAATTAATAGCTTTGTTATTTACAATGCCAATAGTTTTATTTTTCGCAAATGTGACACCTATTGTAACACAATATGTGTTGTAGCGGTGAGGGTGTGAGGGTGAGGGGGTGTGAGGGTGTGAGGGTGTGTGGGGGTGTGAGGGTGTGTGGGGGTGTGAGGGGGGTGTGGGTGTGCGAGGGTGAGGGTGAAAGGGGGTGGTGAGGGTGAGAGGGGGTGTGAGGGTGAGGGGGTGTGAGGGTGAGAGGGGGTGAGAGGGTGAGAGGGGATGTGAGGGTGAGAGGGGGTGAAAGGGTGAGAGGGGGTGAGAGGGGATGAGGGGGTGTGAGGGTGAGGGGGTGTCAGGGTGAGGGGGTGTCAGGGTGTCAGGGTGTGTGTGGGGTTGAGAGGGTGTGTGGGGGTGAGAGGGTGTATGGGGGTGTGAGGGTGAGAGGGTGTGAGGGTGCTTTGTTTAGTTTTAACTAATCAGTCACGGATCATTAAAGCAGATTTAGACCACATTTTATACTGCTTTCACCTTACATTTACAGTTTTAAGTATTTATGAATCTGAGGCGAAAATACCAGCTTTGTGTGATTTTCTTCATTTTTGTACCAGACTGCATATTAAAAAACCGGCAATGCCAATTAAAAAAAGGCCAGGTGGCAAACACAGCCAGATCAAGAGTTGTGACCTCTGGGACCCTTTATTTCAACTAGCTCGCCTAGCGAAAATGTAGTGATTCTAGTTTTCAGCTGTTTGTTATGATATGAGCATTAAAAAACAATTTATCAAAAAGGTATCTGCAAATGAGCCCAATTGAAAGCACCACACTGCATATGGATACCAAAACAGATTTAAAAAAACAAAACTTATTTGCAGTGAAGGTGGGATACAACTCTCATTTTACTCATCAGAAATAAAACGGGTGGTGAGGCTGATCCACCTAATCCTCCCCACCAACTGCTTTACTAGTATCAGAAAACGAGTGAGAACAGAACAGATTTTAGATTTTGAGTGACAAGTTCTTGGACTAGCGGAGATTATACACAGTTGAAGTAAATCAGATCTGATTAGAATGTCGATTTTACCACTATTCCATTTTTTTATAGATACATATTCTGTACTTCGATGTTTTTTGCACACAATATTTTTTTAAGCAAAATAGTGGGGTACATTTTCCTGCATTTATCTGGGCCAATAAAGCACCATGGTTGGCACTTAACATACTGTATAGACCAACAACGGGAGGGGGTTTACCCTTGCCAGATGTGAAACATTATAATTTTGCACATTCATACTATCTTCTTCAAAACGTCATTCAAAATTCAATTATTTTAGAAGCCCGATGTTAGAGGAATATGAAATCAAGGATTTCTTGCGCTTGACTAAATCCCAAAATACGTTAGATACAAACCCCGCATTCTTAAATGATAATTATGACTGTTACTGAGGAATGTAAACCAGTTGCGAAACCACTGATAAGTAACCAGGCATGAGCACCGTAAGTAAAATGTTGCAACAAGTTCCATTGCAGATCATAATGTACCAAATGTGCTGATATAAAGTTTGCTATATGATGCAAGACCCAAAAAGTTGGGGGGGGGGGATACTGGACTGTTGCTGAACAGAAACCACAACCCAACATTAAACCGTACATCGGTGTGACATACACGTGCACAAACAACTACCTGAAACAGGCTTAGTGACCATAAATGTCTGATGAAACAACTAACAGTTACTCGGCAAAGCAATTGTGTGCATTCTCTGTAATGGGGGCCCGATCTCCTGTCCTATCCGAAGAGTAGGAATCAGAGATGCATGTTTTCTGCAGCTGATGGAAATTAAAAATATGCGTCCCCGTCAAAAAAAAACACAAGAACAGTTTTACAGCACCCAAAGAAAACATATGAAAAAAAGCGTCGCTGCATGTTAATGTATGGCGACATTTCGTTTCGACCACCTCGATCAAAGATTGCTGTCAGGTGAGAAATCGTGACTACCAAGCATTATGTGGCTGGTGTGAGGTACTTCGTCTTTATATGCGCTGATGCGTAGATGGACCTGTTGCCATTCGTAGTCCGTTTCCGAGTCTTTCAGTATAATGTACTAGGGACCTCCCTCCACATCAATACTTCATCTCCTAGCTACCTTTTCTCTATTTTAAGTCACTATCTAGCTCACGTGTACGTATACACACTGGCTTACAGGACCACAAAAAAGCCCCACGACCTATAGACACGATACACAACTAGTATCTTCTTTAGTGTATATCGAAATAATGGACACATAAGTAGTGTAAACATGTTGCCAATTCATATAGGATAAGTCACGCAAATAAATCATTGTCATAGTACATTGCAAATATAACCAGAGTACTTACGTTATTAAAGTATACGTTCTTTCCTCAATTACCACCTAATGTGCGAGAAACTCCTGCGCTTATATTAACCCATTTACCCTACAATTTTAAATCCGTTTCTGCTTTCTGTGCAGGAGTAGGCTCAATGTAAGTAAGGCGCTCTAGCACCTTTAGTGATGTCTGCGCAATATAACAAGAGTTACCAGTGTCAGGAGTGTTAATGCGGGCCCCTGGAGGGGGGAAGGCAGGCCTCTGTGGCCCCTGGGGGGCAGGTGTGCGGAATGGCAATAGCAGGGCAAGGGCTGTGCCCCTCCGGAGGAGAGACCTTAAAAAGAGACCACAAGAAGCACAGGTGGAGAAACCAAGGGGGCAGGGAGAGAACAGACGAGTGGAGGGAGGGAAGGGGTGTGCGGTGAGAGAAAGGGGAGAGCGGATAACTCAGAGGTAAGGGACATAGAGAAGTAGAGAACGGAAAAAATAGATAAAGGAGAGAAAGAAAGGAGTGAGACATATAGTGAAGAGAGTGAGGCGGGGGAATGGAGGACACACGGGGAATCGAGAGGGAAAAAAGAGATGGCGAGGCAGAGGGAAGGGGAGAGAAAGAGGTGAAGTAAGAGGGATAGAGAGAGAAAAAAGGAAGACAGACTGCAACAAATAAGACGGAGGGCATTGCTGTGGGGAGGGGGGAGGAGAAATCCGACACGGCCGCAGCAGGGGCGGAGCGGGGAGAGTGGCGATGAGGAAGAGACACTGCCGAGTGTGAAGCAGCAGGGGCCTTTGAAGTGAAGCTAAGCTTCACTTCAAAGGAGTGGGAGGAGTGCTGCTGGGGAACAGATGGCGATTTGATGATGTGCACGCGCATTTTAGGTCAATGCGCTTGCGCATTGACCTAAAAGTGCACGGGCACAGCATCAAATCGCCAGTCTAGGTAAACCTTGTTTAAGCGCCTATAGTCTCGCTCAATGCGCATGCGCATTGAGAGGCGAGACCTAAAAAGGGAGACACGCTTTTCTTCTGGCCAACGTGTCTCGTGAGTAAACGATTAAAACTAGTGAGATAGTCAATAAATCCTTGTTACCTTGTTTAAGATTTAAAAGCTCATTATCGCTTGCCTGCATAGAAGTGTGTTTTGCAAAAAGGCTGGTCATAGTACGTTTAAATTGATTCCAATTATGGAGGATGGGATCATCTCTATCCACGAAAGGAATTGACCAATTGGCTGCTGTACCACCCAAATAAGACAAGACGAATGCAACTTTCGTAGCATCAATAGGGAACTGTTGTGGTTTACAAACGAAGTGTAATTGACATTGATTGATAAAAACATGGAATTTGTTACTCTCTCCATGAAAACATTCAGGTGCTGCTAAAGGCACAGCATTAGGAACATTAACAGTAACCTCAACTGGGGGGGGGGGGAGTTGCATGTTTTGATCGCAACCCTGTCTCTGAGGTTTTAAACAAAGGCGTAAAAGCTGCGTTCCACTGAGATTCCCTAGGTTTATATCTGCTTAAATCCTGTTTTAAAAAGGTGTTTTCCAACTTTAATTTCTCTATTTCCTCTTGCATATGTTGCAAGATGCCAGACACTGATTCATTATGGGCCAAGTCCTCGTTTAGGGCCTGCCCCATATCCATGGCGTCAATGCCCTCTGTTTCTTCCCCGGCATTCATCGTCCAACAGAACTGAATATTTTAAAGGCTTGTGCTGCTGTCAAAGCCCAGCTCACCTGAGTTTCTGTTCAGTTCTGATGGAGGTTGAAGACAGTCCGACCCCACCCTGAAACTGCTTGTTCCAGCACACTAGTTTTAAAACAGTGCACTAAGAACCAGAAGCTCAAGGGAAGGGGGGAAGTGGACAAAATAAAAAATAAAAAAAAAGAGACAACACCATTCTTGCATTTCCACTGTAGAAGAGCTGTTAAAATCTGCGGCCCTCTCTGACTTCTGTAGAAACTGGTGCCTAATGAAACATAAACAAAGAACAGATAAGTGCAACCTATCCCTAAATGTGTTCTTGACTAAACCTTACTCTTATTAGAAATTCTCTTCTAAAAGTACCTCTTGGATCCTGGCCTCAAGCTTCCAGGTTTGGAATGTGTTACTGTTCTGGGATGTGCTTTCTATTACTGTAAAACTTCGGTAAAATCAAACGAATATCATTATCAGAATTACCAACGTCTAACATTCACCTTAATATAACTAAAGCCTAAATTCTTAATAGAAAACTCACTTTTCACACATTTCCAGACTTTTTATAAAACAAATACTGTACTTTTACAGCAAAATACAGCAGGTAATTTGGGCAAGTCCTTGATTTACTGTTTGCCTTGCTGTCAATGGGTTCCTCTGTTCAATTCTTTAAAAAGTTCCATGTAAAACAATGTTTATTTCACAAAGTTCCACAAAGTATTCTTGTAACAAAGGGTTTGAACCACAAAGTTCATGGGAGATATCTTGTTCCAAATTGTCTTTACATGAATCCAGAAATCGCCGATAAAGTTCTTTCAGGTAATAAAAGGTTTTGCACTTACTTGTTGCTGAAAAGGGATACTGATCAGTCTAACCTTGACCTCTTTCTCTTTTGCAGGTCGATTGCAGTGGACAGAAGAGGGGCTGAGGCAAGAAGTAGCCGGAAACCAGAAGAAGGAAGAGCCAGAAGCCGCGCCGGTTGAAGTCAAAGAAGGTCTGGAGAGAGCAGGAGTGCCAGCGCCGAAGGATCTGTTCTCAGGTAAGTGGGAGGTAGACGAGTACAAGCACTGGGTGAGGCTCAGGGGCTGCCTTTTATAGACAGGGCTGGGTGTGGTTCGAAGAGCTGGGTGTGGTTCGAAGAACTTGGTGTGGTTCTCACAAGCAGGTGTGCAGAGCTTCAGTTATTATGCTAATGAGTTGAAGTAACACACGGTCTAGGGAGGAGTGTTCTAAATAAGCCTTGGTATAAGCAAGGTCCAATGTTTTCTAAATAAGCCTTGGTAAAAACAAGGTCCAATGTGCAAACAAGACAGCAATGTCCAAACTTGTGAATACATTGAGCAACATACACAGAATTCATAGGGAGGGGCTGAGATAACAAGAAAGGCTTTCAGTAGTATGTTTAAAGAGAGCTATTACAGAGACCACTAGTGCAATGAGAGCGGACATGCTCTTTGCTGTGCACAAACCCTAACAAGGGCCCCACGCGATAAATGCCATTCCACGCAACGCAGCACTCGACAGCCCCACACCCGTGTTCTAACAGCCGTCCGCCTGTCCATACCAAGGCTAATCCGACTTCGCCTAATGTGAATTATTAAAATGTGCAAAAAAGAATTTAGAATGGAAAAAAGGCCCCCAAGGTCTTCCCTGCCCCTGGGACTCACCGTGCACGACGCCCGTCTGGTACCAGGTACTCGATAACCAAGGTGCGCTGCCAACACAGCGTGTACCGCAGGTGCAAAAGAGACTGCAACAATGCCACAACCGCCCGAGTAGGGACAACACTGCCCGAGTAGGGATTTGGCAGCATTGTTCTCTGAGGCAGGGGGCAATTTTTGCAAATGAGGTGTCCAGTGGCTGCTTTATTACTAATACAACTCCTACACCCCTTATCTCCCGTCCGCTAAGCGCCTCCCTGCTCGGAAGTGACGCATGCCTGAGGGACCCTCAAGGTTCCCCAACACTGGGAGGCTAACAGTGTGCCATCCTGTGGCACTAAGTGGGGCCGCCCTCTTAGAAGGGCCCCCTGCGCGGGCCCGGGGCAGCCCTGCAAATAACACCAGTTCTTATTTGATGAAAATAACCAGGATGAGATGTGTTCTAATGCTCAGTCTGGCAGTCCTGCCAAGTGCCACGCATAAGGCAGTAGACTAACACATTCTAGTACTGGTGTGTGCATCACTTCACTAGAATGCATTAGTCACACTAGTAGAGCTTCCTGGTACCCTCTGTGGTTCATAAGAAGCTTCAAAGGGCAGCCATGTGCACAGCACTTATTCTGTGCATTGCCACTCTGCCTGGGAAGCAATTTAACCTTCTGGTGGGCCTGGGAAACAGACTAATATGGTGACCCAGCCCGCACAGTGAGACACATTGTTTCAATTCTGTGTCAAAAAACAAATGATGTTCCTTCTGTCAGCCCCTCCCAGCCTCGTGTGGTTGCTGGACCATCCGGCACTGGTGGGGCTGCGAAACTCTAGACACTCAATGAGGGTGTGCTTTCTCTGGTCTTTGGCTTTTGTGTGAGGCTGCAGAGTGCAAAAAATCTATTGCGAAGTGACAAAGTGAGACACTGCTGAGCGAGGAGAGCTGCCTGTGACTTCCTCCGCTCGGACACAGCCTTGAACTGCTGCTGCAAGATGAGTTTCAGCTCGCGAGAAAGCAAGCAAACAAAGAGTTTAGCCTGGAAGACACACTCCCCAGGCACTTGTGGACTATCAGCCCTTGGGTGAGTCATGCAGTGTGTCAATCTGTCTCTCCAACATGTGCTAAACCTAAGCATACTAGGCCACAATAAAGTGTAATGGCCTTCGGGTTGACTGAGACATTTTTTATGATTTACGTTTTTACTTGTTTATCTTTTGCTGGAACAGAAATCTTCAATGCTGCATGCCTAACGTTTCACTCACTGTACTGGACTTGTTCCTATTTGTTTTGGAAACTTGTAATTTTAATAATGGCAGGGGAAACCTAAGAAAAGAAACCCTGGTGTCAAGAGCATGGCACTTTTACAGTGTTTCTGAATGTTCTACGACGGGCACCATCGAAAAGCATTAGAAAATGTGAGATTTCCCTTTCTGATTTAAAAAAAGGTTTATTCACAGAATATGAAGTAGAGGCTTTTTAAAGGAGGTTGGTATTTCTGAACTTGTTAAATAAATAATATCTTTTTGAAGTGCAGTTCTTCAATGCGCTTAAAAATAATAAAGTCGACTTCATATCAGCGCTTCTTCTCTTCTGCTGTGCAGTTCGGTAGAGCACCCTATGGTGCAGGGTGAATTGACGGTACTATCTAATAAACACGCTATTTCATAATTTATGCAAGGGCCCATAAGAGGTTGGGTAGGAAAGCACACTGTGTATAATGAACTGCTCTTGTGAGTAAAATCCTTAGCGAGTAGTGTAGGACAGCGTACATTTAGGAGAAGGCAATAGTAGAGTCAGCAATGGATATGAAAATATCAGAGGCATCCGAGATCTGAATAAGTAACCATTGCTAAGGCTTAGCGCACTGCGACAAGTGTAATAAGGCCAACTCGGGGTATATATGTGCACCAACTGAGTGGTGGAAGCATTTATCTACCTATGTAGTATTGAGGCCAATAAACTATAAGGATATCACCTTATCAGCGGAAATATGCATAAACACATTTGTCTTTTTTAACTGTTTCAAGGTCTACAACACGTGGTACATACATCTAACTTTAAACAATAAACAGTTCTGTACTTCTTAAATAAATATCTTTCATGCAGGATTAAAAGCACTGCACTGAATACAGCTATGCCAATGAGAGGCCAAATCATCAATGTGTCAATAGATTTGCCAATATTGGGGTGCACGCACATTCTATCAAGAAAGGAGGTAGTACGGGGCATGGCGTGGACGGCAGAGTTCATGGCTGCCTGATCCCATCGCTCTGGGCTACGAGGAGATAATTGACCTCATTTCTGGAGTTTAGCATGAGCAGAGAGGGAATGAATAATGAGCTGATCCTTATTAAGTGAAATGACATCAGCTTTTACACTCACAGGCAGAAGAAAACCGCTGTTTCACCACATAATCGGTCCCGACCCTGACGTGAATCGAGTAAGGCAACCACACAAAATGGCGAGGTAGGAACCCTAGCCACGGTGCTGGAGACGCCGCACTTCCTTCAGTACATCTACATGTTGGTCCGTCAGACAAGCGGAATGCTCTACCACCCATTGACCGAATACCGTACAGTAAGACTCACCAGCATTTTGTTTTAAAAAAGGTATAAAGTACCGCAACGCTAACTTCGTCACGAGCTGCTTGACCCCAAAATGGCGATTACATCACTCGTTACGGAGCAACTACCATAATTTCTTTCTCAAGTGGCGAAGCGAATTGTTTCAATGATATTTATCGATGTTTGTTCCTCAGCTCAAAGTCGATTTCTGACCTGCAATAACTTTGTTTATGTTTCTGGAGCGTCTATGCAGAGATTGCCACATTAGCACTGGCCTGACCTTAAAATGGCGGTGGCTCCAATCTTTTCTATGGAATCCGAGCGCGCCGATACTCTGTGCTGACCAGCAGATACTTGTATTGAGATACATACTTATGCTCCCCAAGGTCAGGTCAGAAAAATTGGGCTTAGGGGCTGCCATGCTATATTGATAAATTAGATTGCCAGCCCTCCTAGATGCTGCCAGAGCTACAATAGTTGCACAGCCATTTGAGTCTGGCACCAGCCTCGTGATCAACAATATACAATCTTTATGTCTCAACAACACCTCAACTGAAAATGATGCCCTCCATGGTGCTGTATAACTTCATAAGTGGTAAATAAAAATCTGGTACACTGCTGCCAGAGCTAGAACACTTGTACTGCCATCTAAGTCTAACACCAGCCTTTTGATCAACAGTATACAATTCTGATGCCTCAACAGTACCTCAACTGAGAATGATGTCCTACATTGTGCTTATATAGCTCCATAGGTGGTAAATTATTAGTTAGACATAAACACAGCCATAAAGTTGTAAAACACATGGAGACCACATTACTCAACACCCATTCTGACTTAGGGTGGGAATTGACACAGGGCCGCTTTGCCATACATCTTAGCTAGTGTCCCTGTATGCACCATATATCACTACACTGTATAGAATCTTCCAGGTTCTTAAATAACAGACAGATACCCAACAATAGGCATGTAATAGTCAATACTCTGTGCCACTAAACTGAAACCCTGATTACTGTGAGGGTTTGTCACTCTCACAGTTGAGTCCCCTCTAGGCACTATGGTGATAGGGTTATCGATCTAAACCTGTACCATCTCAAACGTAGTTATAGACCATTATAGAAAGAATATTACCCAAACGTACCTCTATCTAGTAACTACTATCTATCTAGGCACCCTATCTATTCACGTGGGCTGATTAGAGTCAAGATGGCGGATAAAGAACCCAGAGCGCAATACAAAAAAATCTAAGGCTGAGCCGTCACTATCAGATTCACCAATCAAGGCTAAAACAGATATAAATAGTACAATGGAAATGATCCTCAAGAAATTAGACGATGTCCATGATCTGTCAAAATCAACAAAACACAGACACCATGCAACTAGAGCTAACCGCCCGCCACACCTGCAGACATGAGCACAATTAACTCTAAAATCAATGACGCCGGACAAAGAATAAGTGACATGGAAGACACCGCCTTTCAGGCCAAAAAAAAATCAAGTCCCTTTTAGATATCACCAGCAGCCTTAAAAGACACATTGCCGACTTGGAAGACCTCAATAGGAGAGGTAAAATGTGAATTTTTGGTATTCCAGAGGGCTCGGAGGACTCCGCTGAGTCTTGTGTAGTGTTTCTGGAATCCTGGATAACCATAGTCATGGGCATAAAATTTCAGCAACATCTTGAACTG
Organism: Lissotriton vulgaris; assembly: GCF_964263255.1. Taxonomy (NCBI): domain Eukaryota; kingdom Metazoa; phylum Chordata; class Amphibia; order Caudata; family Salamandridae; genus Lissotriton; species Lissotriton vulgaris. The sequence goes on from NC_141698.1 coordinate 210,675,121, forward strand.
GACTGGGCACATAGAGTACCAACATTTAGCTCTTCTACAAGGAAAATGACCCATCCTATCATTTGTAAACCTCTGTGTTACCAACACACGGAAGCCCTCCTTAACTTTGCCTGGAAAAATCGCCAGGTCTCCTGGGAAGATCAAAAAATAACATTTCTGCAGGACGACTCAAAAAGCACCGTGGATATGAGGAAATTATTTCTTCTATTAAGGGATAAACTAAGGGATAAAAACATTCAATTTTCCTTTGCAAGTCCTGCAAAATTTAGAATTTTTGAAAATGGAAGACCACATTTCTTCACAAACCCAAATGATTTAGCAAAACACCTCGAAGCAACGACAACTCAGGACATGGATTTATCCACATCAGCCTCAAATAATAGAAAGTAATGATATCCTTTTTGATGGTCTAGACCCACATACAATGTACTATAAACTCTCAGGTTTATTAAAGTTCACGTGTGGTAACCAATAATACTTTTTTGGACATTATATTTTACTAAAAACCGATAGCTATGCAGACTAAAAAGTAATCACATGTGTAAGAGGACCCACTTCTCAGAGAACAGTTAAACAGTAGTACTTTCAGTAACATGCTTCCTGCCATCCTGAGTAAGTTCATATCTTAAGTTTTGGGTTCCAGTTGCATTGTGTGACACTCTGTCTTATGTATCACAGTAGCTCTAATAGTTCAGTTTATTTTGGTTAGGTGGAGGTTTTCTGATAGCCACAATAAGTTGAATTCAATAATACTACCGTTCATTAGGCTGTAATCTCTGTATTTTTCTTGTTCAAAATTAGGCGCTGACTGTTCCTATATGCAATTGCCTATATGCTTATACGTTATAGTTATAGCTTTCTACTGGCCACAGTAATGGTAGAAGTATAAAGAGCGCCTATTACCTTTGATCTACTGCAGATTGTTACTTACATTGGTATATCCCTCCATGCTGTCAGACTGAAGCTCCTGTAGTCGCACCTCCAATATTCGAATCCTTCAGGTAGGGGAGGGGGAAGAGGGGTTTGGGTAAGATTAGTTCTAGTTGTTTTTAATCTTCTTTGCTTTCTTTTTGCTCCTTCTTTTATTTTCCTTCTCGATGGTCCAGAGATCATATGTACTGCTTACTATACATATACTAGCAGTGCCATTGTCTGGTCTACTTTCAACACGAGGCACCCTTGTGTGTCTGGCACTCATATGGAGCTAAGCGCCCTGGTGTGTGGTTGATTATCAGACTATACTTATGCTATATGAGATCATTCATTACTATCTTCGCTAGTTTTATCAATGTCTTATAATAAGAGTTATAACATTACAGAGGACCTAAACTTTGTTTCCCTAAAAGTGAAAGGACTCAATCACCCAATTAAACACTGGAAAATCACATGACGATGAGGGAAGAGTAGTGGTTACATATCTGAAAAAAGGTGAAGACCTAATACACGTGATAAAGATATATGACCCTAATACTGACAAATCCAATTTCTGGGAAAGTATCTAAAAAATCATAGAAATTCTTCCCCAAGACGATCTTATCATAGTCAGTAGCGATTTTAATATTCCATTGGACCCTATAATTGACCGCCGATCCACTTGCAAGAACGATGTTACTAGGTCTCATGGAATCATTCAGAAAATATGCTCTAAGTTTAACCTCAAAGATTCTTGGCACCTTCAACACCCAGCCTCTCGGGACTATACTTTTTAGTCTGCCCACATAACTCATAAACTAGGACAGACTATATACTTATAGGTGGCTCATTTACACATCTAATTGACCAACAGACATTTCACCCAAGTTAGTATCAGACCACCTATGCATCAGTACCAAGGGGCAGATGTATCAAGAGTGTGCTTTGCGAATCTGTAATTGCGATATTTTGCAATTCGCAAATGCAGAATCGCAAAACGCGATGTATGTAGGTTTTTGCAAATAATTTGCGGATTGTTAAAAATAGCAAATCATTCTCAGAATATTTCGCGATTTCTTAATTTGCGAAATTCGCAAATTAAGAAATCGTAAAAAACGGGAATCTGCAATGCAGGAACAGGGTGATGACATCACAGTGAGGAAGTGGGAGTGATTACCTGCACCTGCTTGCCTGAGCCACACCCAGTGGCAGTTGGAAGACTGTTTGGAAGCTGAGCAGACATGCTTGAACTGACATGGAGTCTCAAAACCCACAGGAGGGAATGGCAGGAGAGAAAAGGAAGAGGAAGCACAAGTTCTCAGAAAAAGAACAGGAAATATTGATAGAAGAGATGGCCTGCAGCCATGAGTTGCTTTTTGGCAAAAAAGCACTGAAAGTGCCAGAAGCACAAAAAAGGAAAATTTGGCTGGACATACAGCAGAAAGTAAATTCAGTTGGTGTGACCAACCGTTCCATCGAGGAATTGCGCAAAAGATGGTATGATATGCGCCAGAGGTCCAAAGAAAGGGTTGCCGAAAGACTGAAGGAGGTAAACAAGACAGGAGGTGGTACATCATCTGCAGCGCAGCCTACTCCACATGAGGAGCTGGTGGAGGCCACTCTCTTGCCTGAGAGTGTGAGTGGTGTGGCTGAGATAGACAGCTCAGACCATTCACAGACTGCAAAAGGTAAGCTGCATGATTGTATGTGTCGAAAGTAGTGGGAAATGCATGTGCTTTATACTAGTACAAGTACACTGTGGTATGAATGTTCAAGTTCTGGTACACAGATGCACATACAGGTAGCAATGCATCATGGGAGTTGTAGTTTCCCTTTTACATGTTGATTTTGACATCAATGAAACACAGATTCACATAGTGCTGTTGAAAGGAAGACAGAAATATACTACCAGAGATGTTTAATTTAAAGTAGAAACACTTTATTATGTTCATAAAGCACTTCATACAACAAACTCATATGTCTCAATCTACATCCACAGCACATGCAAGACATTCCAGAGATGGAATTGAGGGAAATGAATCTCCACTGCAAGATGTTTCAGCTGCAGAAGGCGGTAGCAGTGATGAGACTGTGTCAACTCCCTTTGTCCGCAAAAAGCGCAGATATGTGGCCCCTCTGCCTCCATTAGAAGATGATGTAATTGATGAAGGTGGTGCAAGAGAGAGTGTTCTGGACACAGTGGTCCCTCATGTACCTGAAGAGCAAGGACATGCACAAAGGAGGCCACGTGTCTATAGTTTGGAGAGATCTAGGAGCAGCAGTGGACATGTGGAAACTCCTACTGTCTTTGCTGGGTTAGAACAAAACATGCTCCATGTGCAGCGCCAACAACACAAGGCCCTCCATTCCATCAATAGGCAGCTGTGCAAATTGAGTAAAAATCAAGAAAGCAATGGGAGATGGCATGAGAATAATGGCAGCATCTATGGACAGACTATGTTTGGCTATAGAAAACAGTGAAACATCACGCAACAGGGCAGCTCAATGTGCCCATGTTAGAATGCATGGGTACACAAAAGCCATAAACAGGTTATGCACTGTGACATGCAATTTCACAAGGCGCAGCATTAATATGCAAAGGGAAATTAGTGACTGCACGCAGAACATAGCCAAAGGACTAGACAAGGTCACATCTGCTGTAGAAATTCTCCAAACAGCAAACTCTGGCGCAAGCGCACTATTTGAAGGAGCAGACAGCCAGGATACCTCCAGGAGGAGTAGTAGGAACCCCACTCCTACATCACAGCTAACACAGCGCAGGAGTGGTAGGAATGCCGGAACTTCTGCAGCCATTGGGAGCATGGAATCTGTGCAGCACTCTGCTCAAAGCCGCAAGCGCAAAAAATCATATTTTGCTGTTAATAGTTTGTAGTTACACATTTACCAATTCTATTGTTTTTTTTCTGTTGATAACATTAACAGGTCATGTTACACTACATTAGTAACCTCAATGTTTTGGAATAAAAACATTTTCTTCCAAAGCCGATACATGTTTTGAAATACATTGTCTCACCTAAAAGTAATTGTGTGTTATCTCAGTACGTCTTAGACAGCCAGCAGCAGCTCCTACTCCTGCAGTAGCCCTTCTAGGTGGAGGTATGTCATCATCATCAGATGTGTCAGAGTCACTCACTTCAATTTCAGTCCCTTTTCTCATAGCCATGTTATGTAGCATTGCACAGCTACTTACAATTTTACAACATGTTCCAGGATTATATTGTAATGCCCCACCACTTTTGTGTATGCAACGAAAATGGCTTTTTAAAATTCCAAATGTGCGTTCAATGACGCCACGGGTTGACCGGTGTGCCCTATTATACCTTCTTTCATTGGCATTTGATAGATTCAAATATGGTGTCAGAATAAAATCACGCACTGCATAGGCACTGTCACCTGCATGATGAAAAAGAAGGAGTTACATCAAAGGTTAACTGTTGTGTGAATGACTGTAAGTTTCTGGTACATTTACCTAGTAGATATCCCTCTCCAAACTGTCCAGCACTTAGACGTCTATGAATTCCACTATGGCGAAAGATAAAGGAATCATGTGTGCTGCCTGAGTACTTTGCCACAATATCAGTGATAATATACTTTGAATTGCACACCATCTGAATGTTCAGCGAATGATAACTTTTCCTATTTCTATACACATATTCTGTGGCTGATGGTGGAGTGATGACAATATGGGTGCCATCAATACAATCAATCAAATGCGGGAAACGTGCAATTTGATAGAAATCCAGTTTAGTCTCTTGTATGGCTTGTTGGGTATTTGATAAGTAGATGTGATGTTGTAACCTGTTCATCATTGCATCCAGAAAGGCATGAAAGAAGCGTGACAGAGCACTCTGGGACACCCCACCAACCTCTGCAATAACACTTTGGAAAGATCCAGAAGCCAAAAGGTGCAGTGAGCACAATACCTGCACATGAGTAGGAATTGATTGTGTCTTGCCTGTTTGATGCTCCAAAAAAGGTTTCAATTCTGCAATGAGGTCCAAAATAGTGTGTGGGTGAAGTCTGTATTTGTCATAGATGTCCTCTTCTGTCTGCTGGAACAGCGTAATGCGCAGTCTGAATATTCTCTCCTGTCTCTGTCTCCTCTGTGCAAGGGCTTGGATACGCAGCCTCCTGGCTATCAGGTAAAGTCCCGCCATATTGGAAGTAAACATTGCATTGTGGGTTTCTTTTTATACTTTCAAATTAGTTACCACCTGCATGTAGTTGGTGGTAATTGCGATTTCTTAATGTGCGATTTTCATGTTTTCGCAATTTGCAAATTTTTCATACATGTCTTTGCGATTTCTTATTTTGCGATTTCTAGATTGCAAAATTCGCAAAAGTAGAACCATGCAAAATAAGGAATCGCAAGAAAATTCGCAGACTGTGAAATTTCGCAAAATAAGTAATTGCAAAAATAGCGATTACTTATTTTGCGATGCGATTTCCTACGTACATACCATTTTCCCATTTTTTGTCACCAACGCTGTTTTTTAGCGATTCGCAGCGTTTGCGACTAAAAAATTGCTTTATACATCTGCCCCCAAATTAGCTGGTAGCCATACTACACCTTCGCCCAAAAGATGGCGATTTAATAACGATGTCCTTTCAGATCTGGTTGACAAAAAGAAAATTGAAGAAGCAATCACGAATTATCTTAAGCATAACGATCTCCCTGAGACAGATGTATACACCCTCTGGGACGCATTAAAAGCAACCATTTGGAGAGTTCTAATGGGGATTAAAACAAAAATCAATAAAAAACGTAATTCTGAGCTTATTAATTTAGAACGTGAGAATAAACTCCTAGAAACCTCCCATGCCAATTCATTGGACAACAATGATATTCTTAACCAACTATCGGAAAAGAAATATGAATATAATAAAGTTTTAAGTAATCACACAGGAGTATGGATTAATAAATTCAAGGCCCTTACTTAAACTCTGCGAAGCTAACAGAGCAGGTAAATTACCAGCTTCATATCTTAAACTCAAACAGAGACAAAACACCATCTCATCAACCAAAGATACTAACAATAAAATGCAAACTAAATAAAAGGGAATTTTAAACACCTTTGAATCCTTTTAGGAAGAACTGTATAAGAGCAAACAAGATTTTAATTTAGAAGAGTACGCCACTTACGTGAACACATTGAACCTCCCTCGTCTGACTGAAGCAGATAAACAAGCCCTAGGGAAACCTATAAGTGAATTGGAAGTGGCAAACTCTATTAAATCCCTGAAAGACAATAAGGCCCTGGGTCCTGGTGGCTTCTCAGCAGCATTTTATAAGATATTTGCAGTGTCAATTCAACTGACCATGCTAAAAGTATTTAATACTAGAGCTCAGAAGGGATGAATAACTAACTCAATGAAAGAAACCAACATTATAGTTATACCCAAGGAAGGGAAAGATCCACTAGTGGCAAAAAATTATAGACCAATATCGCTCATTAATGTTGATTGCAAAATGTATGCAAAAATACTAGCCACCAGACTTAATGTAGTTCTCCCACACTTGATAAGTAATTCACAAGTAGGTTTTCTTAAGAATCGTATGTCAAATGACAACACCCGCCTGTTATGCCATGTGCTAGAAAACTCAACGTCGAAACCAGACCCGTCTATAGCAATCACCCTGGACGCAGAAAAGACGTTCGACAGAGTATCTTGGCCGTTTTAAAACAATGCATGCATTCATTTGATTTGGGGAACTCTACATTAATATGGTTATGGCACTTTACTCTGCTCCTACTTCCCATATTGCAATTAATGGAACACTCTCTGAATCTTTTAGTCTCCAACAAGGCACAAGGCAAGGATGCCCACTCTCTCCATCGCTCTTCCTACTTGCCCTTGAACCCTTATTACAGGACATCAAACAAAACCCAGATATAAAAGGAATAAGGTTCAATGACACTCAAGTTAAATTAGCCCCCTATGCGGATGATATCCTCATAGTGACGGAAGACTCGAGACCCTCAATTAGTGCTCTGATACTAACCATAGGGAAATATTCTATACACTCTGGATACAAATTAAACAGGGATAAATCAGAGGTAAAGCCCCTAAATGTCCACAGTACCAGAGCTATTTTAGGTAACGTAGGTCTTGCGTGGCAACCAGGCTATATAAAATATTTAGGCATAGAATTTGGTAGTATTATAATAGACACTCTACTCCATAATGAAAATCCACACTGGGAAAAATAAAGACACTCTAGACACATGATCCCCAAAATGTATGACTTGGTGGGGAAGAATTGAAACAATAAAGATAATGACCACGCCCCTAGTTAAATATTTTATTACCATGCTCCCTCTCATATTAATTGAAGACTTTCATCGTAGACGTCCTTCTATCCAAATTTATATGGCAAGGCAAGAAGGCTAGAATTGGTCTAAAAAAACTACGGTTGGACAAACCATAGCTGGAGTCATTTTAGCCGAGTCATTTAGCTTTCCTGGCGAAACAGGGCTCGTACTGGATTTCACCTCCTATCAATTACACCCCAGTGTGGCTTGAAGTAGAAAAATTCATCCTTAATAATCTTGAACCTGTTGCCCTGCTTACCTCTAACCACACAAATCTAATTAGATCAAAATCTATTCTTAAAAATAAAGACAGCTTTTCTAAAATTAGATAAGAAACTTGACTCCAATATAAGGCGTTCTAAATCGAAATCCTTATGGGACAACCGCACATTTTATACATAGGGAAAACAATGCATTATGATACCTGGATTGATAAAGGGATCTTCTTCCCCCATCAACTAGAAAAATCATCCTACCTGATTACTTTTAAAGAACTCCAATCTAAATATAATTTGGACGACATAGAGTTTTATAATTTTCTAAAAGTTAGGGAAGCACTGACAAAAGCCAACTTACATAATTCAACTCCATCCTTACCAGATTTCGTAATGAAGATTAATAAGTTAGGTCACAAAGTCTCTATGGTCTGTTTTAGACCTGGCACCATTGGCGTGGGTCTCCCTTCCATTTTTCACTTTTTGTCTCCTCTGTGTTTGCTGGTGTTAGACGCTCTGGGCGCTTTGCTACTGCCATTCAGTGCCACAGCGCAAATGCTCCCTAAGGTAAATTGACTGTATGAATTGGTATAATCCTAATTGACCCAAGGAACATGAAAGTGCATCTTTTAGTGACAATTATTTTTATATTCTGTGATTGAAAATACCACTTTTAGGAAGTAGGTATTTTCTTGCCTAAAGCTTCCACTGTGCTCTGCTGTTATGTGTATTGGTTGTCTGGGTTTGGAGGGTCAGGGCAGGCTGAGCCTGACCGGCATTGAATAGAGAGATCTGCAGTGGAGTATGGGAAGGGGTGACCCTTTGATCTGAGCAGGGCTGTGCCTGGCAAGGTGAATGATGGCTCCACTTCCCACTGTGCGTCTGATGACAGACCCCCTCTTCCTGAAAGGCAGGATGCAGCCTTGTGAACAAAGTGCTCCAGGGCGACACCAAACTGGTTCTAGCTGGGTTCAATGATTTGTAACTTTGTGAGAACAAAGACTTTGGGGGTATTAAGATCTGTGCTAAAACCCCTAAACGGTGTGTTATTTCTGGATGTCAAGATGAACCTCTGTCCGTGTAACTTGAGGGAAAAGACTCTGAAACTTTCATCCATCTTGCTGAAGCAATTACCCAAGGGCCTGATTTGAGATTGCCTCCTGCTGAAGTCTCAGGGACATTAGACTTCACCCATCAGCCATCCGGATTCCTATTTGAGGGGGATTCTACTAGCAGGTGAGGCCTCTGTTGAGAATTCCAGAGCCTCTGGTTCTACTGTGGGGAACGCGGGCTGAAAGTCATTGCATCGCTAATGTGGGCCGCCGCAGCTGAGGAGCTGTTGCTGCTGAGAGCCCGCATTTGCCTGTGTTACCAAAGTCATTGTTATCGCTGTTGAGGGCCGCTGCAGCTGAGATTCTGTTGCCGCTGAGAGCCTGCATTTGTCTGTGTTACCAAAGTCATCGTTATCGCTATTGAGGACCGCTGCAGCTGAGGAGCTGTGCCGCTGAGTGCCCACATTTGCCGTCCTACAAAAATCATCATTATCGCTATTGTGGGCCGCAGCAGCTGAGGAGCTGTGCCGCTGAGTGCCCACACTTGCCGTCCTACGAGAATCATCGCTATTGCTATTGTGGGCTGCTGCAGGTGAGGAGCTGTGCCGCTGAGTGCCCGCATTGGCCGTCCTGTGAGAATCATCGCTATCGCTATTGTGGGCTGCTGCAGCTGAGGAGCTGTGCCTCTGAGTGCCCGCACTAGTCCCCACTTTGAGGTTCTTGTTACCACCTGCGTGTGCTGCTGGGTGCCCGCCTTTAAGCCCCGTCCCAGGATTATCGTGAGCGCACGCCGCGGACCGCTACAGCTGGGAGCTGTGGCCTCTGCGAGTCCGCCTATCATCACCGCGGCTTCCTTGTGAGGCAGCGTGCAGTGCCCCTTTAAATCTCAGGTACATTGTGCACCACCGGTTCGCGTTGACGCCAATCTCGAACTAAGTTCGTTCCACACACTTTTTGAGTGCCTTTATTGCTTTTGAAGTTAATCTGTAAATATTTGCATTGTGGCTCCTTGAGCGCTTTTAATCCTTGTGTTCAGTCTATAAAAAGATAACTATTTTTCTATTACTGCTTCTGGTGTCCGGTTGCAGTGTCTTCCCTGCGTTATTGTGTATGGCCATAAATGCTCACACACTGCCTCTGAGATAGGCCTGTCTGCTCGTGCTACGTTACCACAGGGTTGAGAAGGGGTTATCAAACGTTATAGCCCCCTTACTCTGACTTAGGAAGAAGGATCCCTATTGGACCTCAGCGCCAGCCGCTGCCAACTAGAGATCCCCATTTCTAACAAGCTGTAAACGAATTTGCCCAAAATATTCAACTCTTAATAAAAACCTTATAGCCTTCTGGGAATCAGACTCCTCTAATCCGATACCCGAACCTAATTGGTCTCAAATATGGAGCTCTACCACCAGAAATAAAATATCTCCGGTCCTATCTCAAACAGAATTATGGCTCCTACACAAGGCCTTCTTGACACCGGCCTGATTCTATTTACAACACCTCCGCAATGACCCTATTTGCTGGAATTGTAAGGAGGAAACAGGCGACTTAGCCCATCTTATTCTGCACTGCAGAGCTGTAGCGTCATTTTGGGATAAGGTATTTGATTTTATTTCCAAACTATTTTCTTGTAATCTAAAAAGAGAACTATCCACTTTAAGAACCAGCTTTCTTGGCGTTGATGCAATAAATGATGCAGACAAAGCCCTACTAGACCTAATATTCATATCTGCAGTAAAAACTATCTCGAATAACAGGAGATACACTCACAAGGCATTATTTAAATGCTGGATGAACTGGATAATTCACCTTAGGGGCGCAGATATCGCTCTTCAAAACTCCCCTTGGAAACCCTCCACTAGACATATGTGAGATAATATCGCTCTTCAAAACTCCCCTTGGAAATCCTCGACTAGACATATGTGAGATAGTCTAGATGAATATACCTCAATATCCTGCATTCTTTTACACCGCAGGGAATCACAACACGGTTGTTACAACAACCGCGTTGAGATTCCGCATATCTTTACTCCGCAAGTCGGAACAACGACTTGCGGAGGGGGTGCTGGAAGTTGGAATAGTATAATTTACTATTCAAACTCCAGTAAGTGCGGACACTAGGGAAGGTGTTGGATTTTAAATCCAACACCTCCCCCCTCAGCAAGTCGTTGTTCTGACTTGCGGAGTAAAGGTATGCGGAATCACAACGCTGTCGTTATAACGACCGCCTTGTGATTCTATGCGTGGTAAAAGATTTGTTGTAAACGTCCATCACCAGTCTAGATACATATTTCAGTACATATACACATCTATAATTGACCTTGGGAAACTTCTCTACCATAGGCCCTTTTCTCTGACACACTTATTGGACAATTATCTGATATTAACAGATGTAAGCCTCTTAATTGTTCTGACCGCAATATTTTCTCTTCTCCTAGCCTTCTATCTGGTTCTTATTAGTCTTCTCTATTTTTCATCTTATATCTTTTCTCTTTTCTTATTTCTTGATTGTATGAAAATTAGCTATTAATGTACAGCTTGTTTTATCAATATACTTCATATTTTTCCCGTGACCTATATAGTAATGAGGTAAATAATCATTGCTTATTAGACAAACTGGAAATGTTATATACCGCCTCAATTGATGTATCAAGATAATGTTATCTTGCTCTACACCATATATCATTGCTGTTTTTTTCCTCTTTCTGTTTCTTTATTGAAAATAACTAATAAAAAATATTTGAAATAAAAAAAGAAAGGAGGTAGTACTTAATTTGACTTGCATCGGAGTGTGACAAATAACGTTTGGTTGCGGGACACTCTGCCTGTACTAGTGAGGCATTCCATATATCAAAGGGACCCTATGGCGTTTGTATACTTGTTATTTGAGAGCGCAGTGATTGTGCCTTCATCTGAAGCAGAGTAGCAGACCCTAGGATACCCTCTGCCCTATACTCACAGCTGTGTGAAAACACCACCCCTACTCCTTGCCTGGGCTCTAGATGTCAGGGGCTGTCTACAATGCTACGTGGTCCATCACTCTGTAATGCAGGTTTCTTAAAGGGTGCCTATGGTTTGACAGCAATTAACCAGGTGACAGAGGATTTGGAGAACTGTACAGCTGCTCCAGAACACGGCAGCAGTGTATGTCTTTGTGTGAAAACTGGGAGCGGTGCAATCTGTCATAATTCACATGTTTTTCACTGAGATGACGTAGATGTTCGCAAGGGCTCTGAAGGCATGGTGGCTGTGGAAGGCATGAGCTTTGACGTTCCAGGAAGGGGGATATTGAGGTGAGAGTATCTAAAGGGCTCTCTGAAATGTGCAGGACATAGAGGTGGCCGGGCAAGCCAAAAAAAAGCGTGCAAGATGCCTTACTCTGGCTCAGGTTGTAGTCTTCTTGAAACTTTGGACCTCATATCCCTACTGTATGATTACGAACCGGACGTTTTTGCAGAACTGCGTATTCTATTAGGATCGCTGTGAGATACTGCTTTTCTCACTCAGATGATATCCGTTTTGTTTACTTGTGGAACTTCTCTCACACACTGCACCTGCCACTCACCTGAGGGGTGAAATGTGCTTTGTTTAAATAACATGGGTTTAAAACCAACAGGCAGTGAGGCTGAATTCTTTGTGCCCAGTTTCCAAGCAACAATAAAAATGTCAAGATAACTCAGTTTAATAATGAAATGCTGCAAGATCAGTTTTTTGTATAGTGACAGTTCTCACAAAAGAACATGAATCACGCATATTTGCAAAACTGTATTTAATAAGGATTAGTTGTGAATTACTGCTTTTTACCAGGTTAGACCCCTTCCATTTCTGATACTTTGCGGCAGTTTTAAAATCTCCATGGAATTTCTTGTTGCTCAAATGCGTGTAATTTCTGATATTTATATGAGTGTCTGCACAGGCCTTACTCTGATGCGACTTCTCCGGGAAGAGAATCCAGCGAGGGCTAAGATGGTGGCCGGAGTCCACCTTTGACGAGAGACGGCTCGACCCCTCTGAACAACGTGACTTCCACAGACGCTTTGGACACACCGGAACCTGGAGGAACGCAGCGGTGAGCCCTGCAAAGCGTGCTCGGGGTTTCTGGAGGCAGTGGAGTCTGGGCGCTGTACATCCTCAATGCCTGACTTCAACAATCCAGCGAGGGACAAGATGGCGGCCGGACCCCGCCCATGATGAGAGACAGCCCGACCCCTCTGAGAAACGTTGCAACTACAGACACACCGGAATCTTGAGGATCACAGAGGTGAGCCCCGCGAAGCACGCTCTGGGTTCCTGGAGGCGGTGGAGTCTGCGGCGCTCTACATCCTTAATACCTGACTTTAACATGGCGGCCGAAATTGCCCTCAAATGTGCCTGGAGCTGAAGCTCCGTGTCGACCCTGCTCTCCAGGCTACAGAAGGGATCTTTGCAGCACCACACTCCGGAATAGAGAGCGTGTTCCAGCACCGGAATTTGGTTGGAGGTGCAGGTGCATGGGCATAATATCACTGCCCTAACTTGTATAGCTGGCCCCGAAATTTGAGTTTCCGGTTGCAAACACCGGTGAGCATGATAGCGACTGCCCCAAACTGTCTGGTTGCGGATTACCCTAAATTTCAATTTGTGACTTTGCCAGCGGCTGGTAGCTGAACCTTTACAAGCACCCTTACAAGCAGGCATCAGGCCTGACAGGGCACTCCTATAAGACGCTTTGGAGAATCGTATGACCACAATTACAGCTCTCGGTACGGGAAACTCCTGAGGCATTGCAATTGTGGACCACAGTCTCTCATGGACTTCTTTACTTTTCCCTTTGTCCTGCCCGCCATTTTGCTGCTGTTCTCGGACGTTTTTTCCCTGGTCCCCGACCCGTCATCTTGTCCATTCCCTCGTCTTTTTACCCTTTTCCCCTTTTTCCCCCTTGAGGATCCTCAAATGTTTCTTCCCCTCTCTGTTTTGCCTTTTCTCCATACCCTCGAATCCCTCCCACCCTCCATTGGTGTTGTGACTACGTCCCCCCTCCGACCCCACTTAATGGAACTCTGCCTGAGGAAATCAACTATGTTTGTATATATATGTATATAGGGATAACTCTAATCACTAGTATAGGCAGTAGACCTTTGTACCATCTACCATTCCTATGTGACTCTTAAAGTATATCCATTCATATCCCTTCCCTATGTATATAGAGATAACTCTAATCACTAGTATATGCAGTAGACCTTTGTACTCTCTACCATTCCTATGTGACTCTTAGAGTATATCCAGTCATATACCTTCCCTTTGTATATAGAGATAACTCTAATCACTAGTATATGCAGTAGACCTTTGTACCATCTACCATTCCTAAGTGACTCTTAGAGTATATCCAGTCATATCCCTTCCCTATGTATATAGAGATAACTCTAATCACTAGTATATGCAGTAGACCTTTGTACTCTCTACCATTCCTATGTGACTCTCAGAGTATATCCAGTCATATCCCATCCCTATGTATAGATAACTCTAATCACTAGTATATGCAGTAGACCGCTGGGCTCTCTACCATTCCTATGTGACCCTTAGAGTATATCCAGTCATATCCCTTCCCTATGTATATAGAGATAACTCTAATCACTAGTATATGCAGTAGACAGTTGTGCTCTCTACCATTCCTATGTGACTATTAGAGTATATCCATTTGTATCCCTTCCCTATGTATATAGAGATAACACTAAGCACTAGTATATGCGGTTGACCTTTGTACTACCTACCATTCCTATGTGACTCTTAGAGTATATCTAGTCATATCCCTTCTTTATGTATATAGAGATAACTCTAATCACTAGTATATGCAGTAGACCTTTGTACTATCTACCATTCCTATGTGACTCTTAGAGTATATCCATTTGTATCTCCTCCTTGTGTGACTTTACATCTTGTACATTTGCAATTTTTTCTGTTTGTATCATTTATGTAACGCATGTAATCCTAAATCCTTATGTTTCTCAACTGGTTCTTATGTAAAGCGCTCTGACAGCTTCGGGTAAAGTTCGCGCTATATAAAATCGCAGAAATACATAAATTAATAAAGATTATGATTTAACATCGTTTTTGTTTTGGGGTTGGAAAGGGGGGAGGTGTGTAGTATGGGGCTTGGTGGTTATTGCTTGTGTACTGCACTTGATGTTTATATTTGTTTATTATGTCATCATGCACATAGAAGTTCTGGAAGGGGAACGATGTGAAAACTCGGATCCCAAGGGAGCATTCTTTGCCTGGTCTTACTTGGATCGGATGTCCTTCACTTCAATCTCCTTCGTCGTAGGTTTTTGGCTGAAACTTGGAAGAATACATATTTCATTGAATATATCTTTCATGTTTGCACACCCAGCGCTGATTGGAAACAAACTAGTCCAATGTAATCATTTACTTTGTTCTGGAACAGTGTTGGTTTAAAAACAGCCGAAAACCATCAAATAAAGACATTGAAATAAATAAGGGACTAACCGTACCCAAAAACTATCGGGAATGTACACTAGTGGTGTACGAAAAAAGGCTTCAGATGAAACCAAAAAAGATAGAACTGTTGTAAAGGAGAACATAACAAATGTAAACGAGGGTGCTGCGGAAATGTAAATATCGTATGAGAACAACAAATAGTTTAAAAAAAAATAACCTATATCAAAATTAACAACAGCATTCATATTGTCATATTCTCACATTTCTGGATATTAGAATACATATGATGTTTTGTATTCCAAAGGTTTTCGTTCTTCCTATTTGGAAAAACGCTGTTCACAAAAAGCTACTTCGACTAAGTGAGTGGGTGCGTGTTGCCAGTTATATCTATTTCTATTCAAGGGACAATTTGTAGTCCTTCCTCCATCTCAGCAGTAGAAACCGTGATCCGAGGCACAGGCAACTTGCCGTAAAGCGTTTCTATTTGCGACAATTGTCTTGAATTGGTTTCTGTACTCCAGGAAAATTGACCTTTGAGAGTGGCTGACAGGGGTATGATCTGTTCTAGGGGCTCAATGTACGACAGAGCCCCCTCCTACGTTTTACTCTACGGGACACCACTGCTCTGCTAGCCTTACAATGGTAAGTCGGGTCAATGGATTTAGCTGCAACTTATCAGACCAAGGAATGCATGGTCTGTCAGCCTAGCATGTGGACTTGGCAAGAGACGAAGCATATACTTCTTTAAACACGTTAGTTTAATTACCACTGTGATTATTATTTTTTTTTTTTAGAATTAAACACACGATAATCGGTTTTCAGGCGTTAACCGCTTCTAGTACATAACTGTATGCGAGACGTTTAAACGAATCCTGGATTTCCCTCCCAAGGCAAACCATGCAGTCTGTGGCAAGTGCTTTTAGTTGACAACACAGATACCTTCCAAAGCATGAACAGTGTTTGCTTAAATACTAACACTTGCACAGAGATCAGTGTTCACGTGCAATTTTGAATCGCAAAAGTAAGTAAATAGTACCCTGGAATTCAAGTAGAAATGATTCAGTCGTGTTCTAGACCCGTCAGTAATTAATTAATGACTTTAAAGCGGATCAATTTATTACTGACTTTAAAGCGGTTCTCTATTCTGCCCTATATTCTCGTGACTAAAACTCGTTGAGACAACAGATTATCGAAAGTGCCGTTAAGGTTGCATTCTGTTGGAGTGTTGTTTTTTCCCCCGATGTTTATTTACTTTATCTTGCATTCTATAGGAGTGTTGTTTTTTTCCCCCGATGTTGTGTTTCTCAAATTTTTTCGTGCAACATATGACTCGTGAATGAGTGGCCTCAAGGTATCTGGGTAAATTCAGGCTGTGGCTGACATTTCAGGGCAAAAAAATGTTATTGGTGGAGCCGGGTGGTAGATGTTCAGCTCATCTATTAAACATCTTAGGGGCAGATTTAAAGACCCTTGGGACACTTTGCGCTGCCGTTGCGTCACTATTGTGACGCATCGGCAGCGTAAAAAATGCGCCACGTTACGACACATTTACATCGTGGGAGATGCGTCACGTTATGAAGCCCTGAACCACATTATACCTGCATCAGGCGTTCTGACGCAGGTAAGCCTCGTAAAAGTCTACAATCTACAAGATTTCACTGCGCCACTTCTACGACGCCACTGCATCAAAACCTTACACCTGCTTGAAGAGATGCGTCAGTTTCTTGTAAATCTGCCTCTGTTTCACGTTTTCAAGGTATTTGTGGTATAATTCTTGCAAGGTTTAGAAAGTCAGAGGGCACTGTGGTATCTTCCTGTTTATCACACGTGGGCTTCCTAGTTTACATGGATTAGTCTAGAATGTTATGGTTGAAACGGTCTGATTCGCTACTGGTCAGTTACTCCAGTGTTGCAGGCAGGCACTGGTCTTTGGTAATTGTTCTTCTTGACTTATGTAGACAGGAATTATTTTCCAGCAGTTGTGGCTTGCATGCCCGTACTGCAGATTATGTAGTGGCAGCGACAGTACCAGTCCTTTGGAATCAGCAATGGGAATGCCCAACAATTTGGTGCACTACGTCTTAGGTAGTTCACAGCAAGAACTGCAGCCGGATACAGAGGAACTGCTCACGCTTTGCATTAGTACCTGCTTCACTCTCTGTCGGCAGACACTCTTCACTATTTGGTTAGGCCGGCCAGATTTTTATGTGTTTAGTCCTCTTGAATTTCAAAAGTCAGCCCTGTCTCCATCTTCCCTCATTTCAGTTTCAGGATCTCTGCCATCCAGACACAGTAATGCAGGCAATACACATGCACTGTTTGTGATACTTCTGTCCTCGCTACTTCTTGTTCCAGGTGCTACCGAAAAGGGATATCACTGGTCCTAGTATTGTGATTCTTTCTATACAGAACCCTCGTACTTCTTAGCAGGTGTCTTACACATGACATATTTACACACTTGACATGCTTATGCAATGTCAAAGCAAGCCCTGGGTTTACATACAGAGCTGACTTTACACGAGCAGATTAGGTAGACTACGCTCTCTTTTGACAGAAAGAAAGGGTTCTGATCACACTAAAGATTCACAATACGTTGGTACACTTTCCCCAACACAACACCACACCACCACTCTATGGGATTTACCTATGCCCACTTTGAGAACTTGCTTTGGTGCCCCTTGAGGTCACGGAATCCGTTCTGGACTTCACGGTACCAGGGACAGGCCTAGGCCTCTGCACACACAGTAGAATAGCGTGCTGCCAGGGCAAAAATGTCACAGGGAAAGAAGTCAGCTTAAAAAGTGCCTGACCGGCACAAATACAAAGCATCTCTTCTGCCTTCTCTTTGAAGGGCTTTATGGGCAATGGAGTCTGCTCTGCTCCGTACAGCGAGAGGAGAGCGATGACAATCCCCTGATACTTAAACTAAAACAGTTGACTTTATTGTCCTTTGAGGCTTAAGTGGAGGGACATCAGAACCAGCTAGAAGTCACGAAGAATAGGAGAAATGTTAAGTGGGAGGTAGAGGTAGTAAGCACTTAACCCAATGCAGTTCCGGCCTTATAATTAATCCTTGCCACCCAAATAGAGACTGTGCTTGCTAACTGGGGACATAAAGCAACAATCTTGACTGATACTGTGTTCTTAAAATTGAGTGATCTTTTTACCTAGGGAGTCTTGGGGCAACTTAAATCGATTTCCTCAAAATGGTAGTTCAGTATGCCATGCAGAACATCAAAGACCAAGCTGCTGGAAGCAATATAAAATGGAGTCGCCCGGGACATCAGGGAAATCTGGGCCCTATACCGGTCCACTTCAAAGCAAGTCAAAGCAGAATGGGGAATTGAAATTTGATTAGACCTCTTGAATGCCTCAACTACTAGCAACCAGAAGAATTTCAGGTATTTAGTCAGGCTAGGCAGGGGGGAATTGAGAAAACCAGCTGAGTCTTTAATCCTACTCTGCAAATGGGCATTCTATTTCGGAAACCTGCACTCTACCCCGTAAGAAACAAAGCAGGTTGTCTCCCCTAGGGATGGCTAATTCTCACTTGCCCCCAGTAGTCTTCTCCCTAGAGGAAACTGCATGTGCTGTGGCCTCTTTCAGACATGGGAAACCACCAGGGTTTGATAAGATGCATGCAGACCTCTTTAAATCGGATAATTCTGTTTGGATCCCCTACATCTTCTCCAATGCAATTGTGGCGGTGGACGCAATTTCTACATCATGGAGGGGTGCTTGGATTGTGCCAATTTTTAAGAAAAGGAACCTCCGCATCCCTTCTAATTATCGCCCAATCAATCTTTTAGATAATTTACACAAAAGGTCTTCTGTAAGCAGGTTTTGGAGCGACTCTTAGATTGGTATGAGGCAAATCATATCCTCTCGAACATGCAAGCAGGTTTTGGGTATAAAACTAGTGTGCTTGACCAGGCCTTCCGATTTCTGTTGGCCAAATGGAAAATGGTAGACCTGAGAATGGGTGACATCCGTGCTGCATTTGACTAAGTGCCCCGGGGAAAGTTGTGGGGGGTTCTTCGGGGGATGGGGTCCCTACTAACTAATTGCACATAGTCATGCTCTTCCACGAGGGACGTTTTGCCAAGGTCTGGTGTGGTATGAGTTGGGAATTGGCTGAGGCTTTCCCAGTTGAACAAGGTGTATGTCAAGGTTGCATTCTAGCACCAACACTTTTCCTCTTATACGTCACTGATTGTGTCAGTTACCCAATGAACAACTGTGTAAATGATTCCCCTTCCCTTGCGGGCCACAAAATCCCAGCGCTACTGGCAGAAACGATGTGAGGCCTACAACTTCTGATCGACAGCTTTACAGTTTTGCATAGAGTATGATCTTGAAATTAACACCCCCCCAAAAAAATCTATGACCTACTCAAGGAGAGGTAGGGTGAGGGGTGTCATCAGAGCGAGGAATCGGTCCATGGTCCTGCAAACCACAGGTCTTAAAAAGGTCAATTGCGGTCAAACACAGAGCCGGGGCAATATGCAAATTTGCTTAAAAAAATATAATAAATAAATAAGTCACCTGTGCGCCCATTCTCCCAGCTGTGGAAATGTACAAGGCCCAAGCAAGGGGGTTAGACCTATACGGAGCTGAACTATGGGATCATTACAACATGGATGTCCTGAGTGTTGCTGAAAGCTATTTTCTCAGAGCTCTTACTGGCCTACAGATGGGAACACCATTAGTACCACTACACCTGGATCTAGGTATCCATGAAATAGCTGTGTTGGCTGCATTCAGGCCATTGTTCTACTGGATACGTATTTGGTGCACTAGTGAGTTTTGTCACTTTAGAGAGCGGCTAGCAGAAATGGTTGGGCTTTGTGAGGACCCACCGATTGGAAAAAACAGGGTTTTGAGAATATTGACACTTACAGGGAGCACTAAATAGATATGGGCAGTTTAACCAGATCCATCCTACTACATTGGTACATCAACAAACCCGAGGAATTGTTAGATTTTGTACGCCCAGTACGTGCACTTGAAATGTTTCTACAGTTTAGATATGGAATACTCCCATTTGCAGCCTTTACTGCTTTTTGGGTGGGCGCGAAGCCGGGGTCATGTATTTTGTTTTTGTTGTAAAAGTGTTGTTGATGGCATGCCTGATACGATGTGATGTTCGGTAGTGGGAGGGTGGCATTGCAGACCACATTGCTCTTTATGCAGATGACGTTCTGCTGTTCCGAAGCGACACACATTCCTCTGGCCTTAGATGCCTTGAAATCCTCCATCTTTATGGGGAGGCCTTCGGCTTGTAAATTAACATACACAAATCACTTTTGTGGTGGTAGCTGGGGATGCCACTAGGCAGTACTGGTGTCTTGAGATACCTATACGACGTAACTCCTTTAAATATCTTGGTATTCATGTCTACTTGCCTCCCAGATCTGAACTGGTCCCTCAATTTTCATACCTGAGCATCGGCCTTGGTAGATGGAATTGTGTAAGTGGGGCCGTCTGCCGTTAAATCCAATGGGCCGCATTGCTGTCTTCAAAAACATGAGTCTACCCCAATACTTCTATATTCTGTCAAACTCTCCCCTTCTGATCCCTTGGATGTGGTTTCAATCCGTGACTTTGAAGATGATGGCCTTTTTTGGGTGGGGCAACGCCGTGTGGCCTTTGCCTCGGTGTGAAAATCCCTGTTCGATGGTGGCCTTGGCATGCACTACATTTATAGCTACTACCTCGCTGCACATCTAGTCCCGATCAATGAGTAGTTTATGGAGGTATAAGGTGATCCGGCAAACCGGATTGAGCTGTACTTCATGGGTCTCAATGGTCTTCTTGGCCAGCTTTATGGCAGCCTGATACCTCCGTCAACTGCCTCTTGTACCCAGGTGACCCTACTTTGCTGGGGAGCGGCTTTCTGCTTTATGTACTGGGAATCTGCCTTACAGACTTGACGCTGCTGTGGCAGGGTACCTGATTCAGGCAGGTTTCGAATCTTTAGGGGTTAGCCCAATGGGACCGAATAGGAATCACATACTTGGGAGACGTTTGCCGAGGGGGCCGTTGATGTCCTTTCAGGAAATGTAACATCAATACAGTCTCTCCCTCACACAGTTCTTTTGCTCGCTGCAGATGCGCCATGCTTTTTGGTACACCTCCAAGTAGATGCCCAGAACCCCAAAACCAATCCCTTTGAAGACAAGCTTTTGATGGGGTGATTGGGTGATGGAGCTATATCAGTAATTTATGTCTACCTGTAGATCAACACGCCAGATCACTTCCTCCTCCTCCGGCAGAGGTGGGAGTGCTGTGTAGGTAAGCTCATTGATGATGACTGGAGGGAGGCATGCTTGGCCCCAAGAGATTTAGCAATTTTCTCAATGCTTCGGATGATATCTCCACGTGACATATCTGACCCCCCAGCGGTTGCAACACATGCGCAAGATGTTCTTTCCCCTGCCTCTGACTTCTTTAATTTGGCCTGGACATGCCCGGCCTTAACATCTTTCTAGTACGGGGTTGGGTACAAGAGCTCTGAGGTGCTCTGGCGCTGTGTAGACAGGAGTCCCCTAGTGCCCCTGCTGGGTCTCCTAGAGGAAGTTGGGGGGCCAAGAGCTGAAAGCATCTTCAAAGGCAATGTCTCCATAGTGGCCAAATGGGACATCAACCGAACCTGGAAATGGCCAGAGCCCCCCTCTCTCCTGGAGAAGGGGAGTTGACTGGTGTGCATGCCAAGAAAAAATAAGTTGAGGCAATAGGCTTCTCACAAAAACATGAGATATTGAGTGGATAGTTGGAATACCAGGGATTATCGCTGGGATGAGGATGTGGATGGGGATATTCATGACAGTGATTGTGCACTGGTTTGTTTTATGACACAGATGTGATGATGCTGTTTTCTTATTGGTAGACAATGCCTTGTGAAATTAAACCCAATAAAGTTTGGTTATTAAAAAAACTGTTGTAGAAACAGATGAACATTTGCTAGTTTTCTGTTACCTATACGCCAAAGCCAAAAACAAGCATTTACAATGCAATGGTCTCGGCATCATTAAAGGTAGAGCTACTGGCACTGCTCATGACATTTCTTTTTTTTTTTAAATCATCAATGGCATTGTCATTTACATTGGCAATAGCTTAATCGTTAAATAAATGGCATTGTCAATTACAATGCCAATAGCTACACCCTACACAGAGCCACCCTCACACAGACACACTCTGCACTTTGTACTGAACAGCACTCTGCACTTTGTACTGAACAGCACTCTGCAGCACACAACACTCTGCGCTCTGCACTCTACAGCGCTCTGCACTCTACAGCGCTCTGCACTCTACAGCGCTCTGCACTCTACAGCGCTCTGCACTCTACAGCGCTCTGCACTCTACAGCGCTCTGCACTCTACAGCGCTCTGCACTCTACAGCGCTCTGCACTCAACAGCGCTCTGCACTCAACAGCGCTCTGCACTCAACAGCTGTGAGTCTCCATTTGGTTACGTGATTTTAGTACATGTGTACTGTTTAGCTGCTTTGTGTGTTTTGGTAGGGACTTACTTTGGGTATCACTGTTTGTGACTGCATTGTGCAGACTGTGTGCTGTTTGTCTAGATCTACATGCGATGTGGTTCCTCTCCATGTTTTATGGTTGTTTTGTCTATGTTGGTGATGACTGATCTAGTCTGTTACAGTTTGAATCTGCATTTTCTTTTGCAGATCTTAGTGACCTCTCTGCAGTAGGCAGATGTTTGCATCTTCAGAAATGGTGGCTTTAGTTCTCTCCGATTCTCATTTCACCATAGCCAATAGACAAATATCAGCATGCCCAATCTCCTTATATGGATGAGGAGTTTTAGGTAGGAGTAATATAAATGGCATATTTTATTCTAGTGACAGCGCCCTAACAGCACATTCTATCTAAGTGGTGTACTGTGACTGCTGGCATTTGCTCAGGGTATTAATCAAAGGCTCCTCACAAGTCCCATGGATGACCCAGTCTTGAGAAATAACATGTTCTCTTATGATATACATTAGGGTATGGAACCAGCTACCCCTGATTGAGAACATTTTCAGCAGTTTTAAGCTCATTTGGCATTCTTTGATTCTCAAGCATGTGACTAAGAGTGTCAGATGCCCATGGGTCAATGAATGAATGAACCACCTTCTAAAGCTCAGCAGCTGCTCCAAACAGGAGCGTCCTGGTGCTATGTTGAGATAGGAAAGTAGGGTCCTAATTCCACTAACTAAACAGAAAAGTCTTCAAATAACACAATAATGTAGGGTCCGATTACACTTCTTTAAATAGGTGAGTCTTCAAATGAGTCTTAAAGACGGACTCTGAGGAAACACTACGAAGATGTTCTGGAATAGAGTTTCGCAGCCTGGGACCCAAAAATGAGAAAGATCTACCCCCAGCTCTCTCTTTATGCATCCTAGGAATGCATAAAAGGTCACCAAGATTATGAAGTCCAAGACTCAAAGGCAGCTTAAAAGAACAGTTGGGGCAGATGTAAGTCCCCCTTACCTTTAAAAGACAAGTGCGAGATGGCCGCATTTGGGCGTCTGGAACCCTATTAGGGTCTCCTTACTAAGAAGTATTCTTCCATCCATGGCTGTAGAAGAAAAGGCAGCATGACTGGCGCTGGTCGCATACTGGGCATGGACGGGCACTGCAGTCTTTCACTCGCTTGACCCGGCGCCGAGTGCCTGGAAGCCTTTCTTCTCTCCACTGCGCTAACCCCGAGGCCCGCCTCCGACCCATCCCCCCAGGGACCCTCGATGATGCCTGTCAGTCACAGACCTGTGGCGCATGTTAATGTAATTAATCTTTCACTCGCTTGACCCGGCGCCGAGTGCCTGGAAGCCTTTCTTCTCTCCACTGCGCTAACCCCGAGGCCCGCCTCCGACCCATCCCCTCAGGAACCCTCGATGATGCCTGTCAGTCACAGACCTGTGGCGCATGTTAATTTAATTAATCTTTCACTCGCTTGACCCGGCGCCAAGTGCCTGGAAGCCTTTCTTCTCTCCACTGCGCTAACCCCGAGGCCCGCCTCCGACCCATCCCCCCAGGAACCCTCGATGATGCCTGTCAGTCACAGACCTGTGGCGCATGTTAATGTAATTAATCTTTCACTCGCTTGACCCGGCGCCGAGTGCCTGGAAGCCTTTCTTCTCTCCACTGCACTAACCCCGAGGCCCGCCTCCGACCCATCCCCCCAGGAACCCTCGATGATGCCTGTCAGTCACAGACCTGTGGCGCATGTTAATGTAATTAATCTATTTTCTGCCCCGGGTCAGTTATTCCCTCTGCCGCATCGGTCAAGATTAATTAGCATCAGAAATGAGGCTTTAATGTGGCGCTGGCTAGGCCCGAGTCACGTTCACACTCACTCTCTTTCCCAGGCCCCCCTTTCCAAACACATTTAACCCCTGTTTGACCACGCGGCTCCCCTCCCCACGGCCTTGCGAGTGAACTTGAGACTACAAAGGGGCCCTTTGCTCTTTAAACGCTTTCCTCCCGACACTCACCTCCCCCGCCGCACAGGGGTGGAAGAGGTTCTCAGCTATACAGCGCTGAATGCATACATTGAGGATGCCCTGAATGCCAGGCCCCGGCGGTCTCACACAGGCGTGTGGTTGCGCGGCAATGGCCCGTTTTTCACACAGGATCAGCGGGAAGCGTGGGGGTAGCTGAGAGCCGCTCAGTTTTCAGTCCGCTCTGCCAGTCGGACACGGGACAGGAGCAAGGGTATCGCTCACCTTCCTGCATCACTACTAAACCAGCATCCCTGCGGCCCTACCGGCCCTGGGCGAGCTTCTGCCAGATTCGGAAGGGAGGGGGCGCGGGGGCGCCATGTTGATGCAAGTAAACACTAGATATAGCAGGTCAACCATCAACAAGAACAAGAAAAACGGCACTCACCGGCTGTTTGGGGAGGCGGCGGCTCCTCTCTGCCGCGGGCAGGGCTGCTGGGCTTCTCCGGTCAGCGGCGGCTGGGGACGGGCTTCTTCTCCTTGCCAGGCAGGAGCGCGGGGAGACCTCCCGTCCGCCTCCTGCCTAGCCCACTGTACTTCCGAGTCGCGGCTACGATTTTTGGGTGTCCTGGGCTGCAGCGGTAATGCGGGGCTGATGAGGGGTAGGCTCCCTCTTTAATTTAAATAAACAGCGGGGTGAGCACCCGATGGGGGGATCCCCATGCCGGGACTTCTTCCAGCGGCGGTCGTGGTCGGGCATAAATGGCTGCTTCAAAGCTTCCGAAATGTTTCGGATTTGGGGGCGTGTTTTGCTGTGCTGAGTGACGGACGACGTCACTGTCTAAAGAACAGCAAAATTTACGCCCCCGAATCCGAAAAAGACGGGGCTTGTTTGGAGTGACTCACTTCTCTTCCAATGGCTGGCCTCTGTTTAGGAAGCCAGCCAATGGAAGCGAACTGAGCTGAGAGGCGGGTCTAAAGTGCCCTACTAAGAGTCATTAAATCTCCTGACCGGAAGCTGCTTCACAGCTTCGTCCCCGAGACCTAACAAGTGGATAGTGCCCCTTTGTCCCACTTTGAACTGGGCGGAAAGAGGAGAAGCGTATATAATCTGTAAAAGTGACCCCTCAACATTAGTCATAGCAGCCATGCCAAAGTTTCTATGCACAGCTTGGATAATGAGGCAAAAGATTTTAAACAACATGATGAGATGAGAAGTTAGGAGGACTTAACTAATGCGCTTTTGCCTGTAAGGATTTGGAAAACATGCATACTTATGTTTTACTGTCATAACTTTTTTTTACTTGTAATTGTTTTTATGCCGTTGATAATGACATTTTATTTTGAACTGTCAATAAACTTGACTTGTTTCACGTGCAGTCTGTCACTCCGGGCCGGGGTATACGCCTGTTCATCATACAGGGAAATTCCTGTCCCAACATTACTGTTCCAACTTGGCCACCATGTTTAGAATCATCATGATGGCTTTCTTTGAATGGTATAATGATAGACTGTGCACAGTACACTCCCAAGATGGCATGCCAGTATGATGCTTAGTGAGCAGCCATCTTTAAATGCCTTTTTTCATAGTGTAACATTGTTTTACTTTCCACAACAGCTGCCATGTTTAGACGAAACGTGGAGGCTGCGTTGGAACTATTAAACAATGATACATGATGGAGAGTATCTCTCCAGGATGGACATCCACTGCTAGGTTTCATTTATTTTCTTTATTGTTTTTGCAAGGATATACCTGCTACGTTTAAGCAGCAGCATTTACCTACTTTTTATTCATTTAATTTACCTTGCATATGTTTCAAAGGTTGTGTATGTTTTAGGGTGGATTGGGGAGGAGTGAGCGGGCAAATGTAAGGATGAGTAACTGCCTGGAAGAATGGATTAATGATTGCATGATGAGTGACAAAGTAAATTCATGATGACTTCCTGAGTGCATAAATTCACCAGTGACTGAATAGGCACGTGTGTTACAAGCTAGACCCTAAGATGTTTCCAATTCTTGAAAAAAGTCAGTGTCTCCAACTTCATAAGGGGGAACTTGATCTGTAAGTTACATGAAATACGTGCCTGAAAGGTAAAAATAAAAAAACTAATATTCTTTCCTTTATTGCTTTATAGGCCAGTACTATGATAGCAGCAGGCTTGACCATCGCTGTCGCTGGATTTGCAGGTTAGAAGATGAAAATAGTGGCTTCTTTATATTTTGAACCTGCTAATGTGTATTAGTTTTAGTAATTGTGCTCAAATTGTTTTGCAGTTTGCAGATTATTCTTCAGAGAGATTTTTAAATGAGGACAAACAAACCATGCTCTTACCTTTGGAGCAGTCATAGTCGGCACACCAAAAAATAATGCGTTTTAGACGTTGTGGGTAAATGATTTAGAAGCCCTTTTGAGAATTTTGTGATCTAGTATGAGTTATTTTTTGGTCGCAGTCAGACTTAGGTGAAAATAGGTCCTTTGTGGTCACTTCTCTTGCACAGCTTCTGGTCACACTACAATAATCTTCGGTGGGCACATACAAGGAGCCCTAACTTGGTGAGGAAGCCTTCCCACTCCCTTTTCACTAAAATAGTAACACCAGAATCACTTAAATCAAATGGAATGAGTTGTGTCTTGTATTGGTCTCCTAGGGATCATAGACACTTTATAGAATGCCATAACTATTTTCTCACCAAAACTCCTGCGCTCCCTAGATGGGAAAGGCTTCAAAAGCCCCTGGTAGAGCTCGGTAGTACAATGCAATACAAAAGCACTTATAAAGTACACAGCTGCTAAACACTGGCCTCCTGGCACTACTTGCAAAAACATAGGCCAACCTCGCTAACACTCACTGGCAGAATACCCAAGTCTTAATTTGTTTTCTAAACTGAACTTCAATTTAGACTCTACAAAGGAAGGGAGGCTACTCATTCCATGCCTTGCTTTTGCTGGCCAGATACATGAAAGTGCAGTCACCATTGGATTTAAGATTAAATCTAGGGGTAAGCAGCAGTACCTCCTTTGATCTAAGGCGCAAGCAGGACCATAGGGACAAAGCCGTGTATGGGGGCACAAGAGCTCAGAACTCAACAAACAACAGATGCAGTATTATGTTATTTTCCAGCCCACTGCTCATCTTTCCTTTAAAATAAAGGAATTTAATCGGAGCAAAATGAAATACCATACGTTGCAAAACTGGAAGGATTACAGGGTTGCTATAATCCTGCAAGTCTAGTGTAATGCTGCAGTGCCGCCTTTGCTCTAATGTGAATGAAGAGGGTACATAGGGATAAAATGTAAATGTAGTGTATTTTGTAAAGCGCACAGCTGCCCCAACGGGGCGTCCCGGCGCTATATAACGCTGTGGAACCCTTCCTGGCTCTCCCTGTGAGATGCCCCTCCTGGGCACCCCCAAGATGAAGCCAGGCATCCCAGTGTTGTAGGGGCCGTTGTGGAGATTAAGCAAGCTATTGCCAAGAGTTGCAGCGTGGGACCCATGATTAGAGTAGGCGCCGAGGCGAGAATTATCGAGTCCGTGGACATTGAGCCCAAGACCCTGCCGCGTCGGGACTTTAACCCTGGTCCCGGGCCTGAACTCTGCTTCAGAGTCTGCCGCTCTATCCAGGAAGGAATATTTTTATCGACGAACGGCAGGTATGTGATACTAGGGGGATTATATCAATAGACTCTATTGAGTACGGGCGGCACTTTAATTTAACTGATCGTCTGACACCCTGAGAAGAAAAGGAAAGGTTATTTACCGCCTGTTGAGTTAAAAAGGGATTGGATTAGCGTGTTCATCACACCAGGGTTCTGTTATGGGTAGGAGGGAAGAGGAGGGTATGGGTTACTCTGTCATTTACTTGTTTAACAGTATATTGGTGCAGATTAAGAGAGCACACATGTTACAGAATGTGCACAAGGAGACTAGCGAGGATTGAGTGACAGAACATAACACGTAATTGGAGAAAGAGTAACGTAGAGGGAAGCGTTTAGAATACAGGTATGGGATGTTTGTTACTAAACCTCATCATGACATTTTGATACCGGGTGATTAACTTTTTATAAGTTAAATAATACAATGTTGTTGCATGACAAGTGTTTGAAAAATGTGCAAGTTAATGTCAACAGTTTGATAATTGGGTTGTCTTTGATTAATTCACAGTGACCCCCGAAGAAGGGCTTGAAGCCCGAAATGCATTGGGTTATTTTACTTCAATAAACATTGCTTTAAATGAATTTACGTATTACTCATGTTCTTGGAAAAAGTCTAAGGGACACCATGGAGCAGTAGAAACTTGAAAATGAATGTGTACACGGAGAGTGTGGCCCCGTTTCTAAAAGCGGATAATGAATGAAAAAATGGACTTTGATTACATGGACAAAAAAAGAGAACAAAAGGATGAAATTCACAATGATTGCAAAATAAAGGCCGAAAGTGGCACTTACGCTGTGCATTCTCTGGGGACTGGACACAGTCCCACGTCTTCTAATGCTCTAACCAGTGAGCCACACTTCTCAAGCAGTGCCTCCTTTGATGTACTTACTGTGAATGAAGCAGGTACTTAAAGCCATGTGTAGGGGACAAGACCTCAGAACTATTCAAACAACAAATGCAATATTATGTTATTGTCCAGCCCAGTGCTTGTCTTTTGTTAAAAATAAAGCACTTTAATCATCGAACAAAATGGAATGCCATACACTGCAAAGCTGGCAGTTAGAGGGTTGCAGAGTTACTTAGGAGTCATCCCATGAAAATAGCCAAAAGCAATCACCAGCGCTCTAAAAGTGATGCACTTCACAGTAGGGAGCCAATGAAATTCTTTGTGACGAACCGCTTTCGAGTGGTGTCTAGGAACACCTAATATCAGCTTAGCTGCGACATTTTAAATCAATTGCAAATTTTTGATCTGATAGCCAGGCAGGTAAAAAAATAGAGCATTAGCGTAATCCGATCTGGGGGTAATGCTACATGTACAATAGTTATCTGTGATTCAAAGAGAACATTGTCTAGTGTCTTCTTCAACGAATGAATCCGAGCAAAACCTATCCCTACTAGGGAAGTGATGTGGGGTCGAAATGAAAGCCTGTCATCTATTTTTACCCCAAGATCTTTTACCACACAGAGATTCGGCTGGGTCCAGTTAAATTAGCCACCAGTCGTTAGGCCTGCCAGTTATTTTGTGACCAAAAAAGAGAATTTCTATTTAGCAGAGTTACAACGTAAACTGTTCTGATTAATGTGCTTCACCACTTCGGTATACTGTGTTTAAAAGTCTCCTGCCAAACTGCAGGGTTGAGACTTTCTGTAATAATTGGGCCCCTAATTTGGTCTGGTGTTGAAGTGACCTTTTGTGTTTATTAAAATATTTTCTCTCTCTCTCTCTCTCTCTCTCTCTCTCTCTCTCTCTCTCTCTCTCTCTCTCTCTCTCTCTCTCTCTCTCTCTCTCTCTCTCTCTCTCTCTCTCTCTCTCTTCCTTCTTTCCTTCTTTCCTTCTTTCCTTCTTTCCTTCCTGCCTTTCCTGTGAGTGACAGCATTCTGCTCTTTCACAAGGAGCATATCGGCACACAAAGTAGTTTTGTTCAGTGCCAGTAACTACTGTGGCATTGTGTGCTTTTTTGAGACCAAAATACAATTTTCGCTTTTGCCAATTTTTGTTATAATGGTGAGGGTCCGACAGCTTCTACACCAATAAGGTTTTACAAAAACCATACCATAACATGTCACACATTGACAAAACTAAAAAGCTGACCACCAATTTCAGACCTACTGGCTTTACCAATGCATGTTTATTTTTGTTTCTCATAATCTTTTTAAAACTGGTTACACTGATTTTCCATTATGAATATTTTTGGGAAATACTAGCATACATCAACACATGTTACTAAATGATGCTGCAAAGAAATGGTACCTTACATTTTACAGGAGTTTAGCAGAATGTTTTTTTCCTGCTTTCAGTTTTTTTATGAACATTTCTTTGAAAGCAAAAAATCGTCAATCTTGCTTTCAAGCTTCTGCAAATATTTGCATCAAATCAGAGAGCATTCTGGGAGCATTATAGATAGCCTCATATTGTTAAACTTTGAAAACTTATGTGAACATTTTTATACTAAAACCACTGTTTGTCAGTAGTGCAGTCGGAGCTTACAATATTTACTTAGAGCGCTCACCCTAATAATGAAGGCGTTCAAATAATCAACCATAAGAACAAGTTTCAACAACATTAACATATGCCAAAAATATTACCGTAACTGCAGACAGTGCCCTTCCCTGATCCATAATGGAGTACAGCAAACTGGCAGCCAAAGGGTTTGTGCTGCAGGGGGTTGGGCCTGCTTGTCCCAAGGACAAAATACGCATGAAAACTTGTTGCCCTTGACCTCAAACAATATATCCTGGGCGTCGGGGTATAGGAGTTCCACATCCCTGCCCCTATAGAAAGAATAGGTTGTGCCATCCACATAGGAGATAACCTCAATGCTTCAATTATAGAAGCTAAAGGTGACATATAGTCATTATATAGAGTGGGACTTTGGGACGAACCCTGAGTAGCCCATAATTTAAGGGCTTTAGCAGAGGAGAGAAAAGGCTCCAACTGGACAGCTTGCCATCTATATGATCGGAGGAGCCGGATTCATTACAAAGCTGTAAACCGCCCCTCCTGTATTGGCTAGGTCTGTCAGTAGTATTTATTGTGAACTGGAATTGAACGCTGCTGACAAATTCAAAAAGATTAAGTCTGTGCCTTGGCCCTGGTCCAGGTAGCTCTTGATAGATTTAAAAACCTCCAGCAGAGCTGTCTCAGTACTAATTCTCCGACTAAATTTTAATTGAGAAATATTCAACAGCTCATGGTGTTCCAAAAAGTTATTTAATTGCTGATTAACCAACTTCTCAAGTATTTTAGATGTGACGGATAGCAATAAAAATAGTTCTAAAATGTTCCAATTTAGTGGGATTGGCCAAGTGTTATTTTAACAAAAGAATCTCAGTGGCTTGTTTCCAGACCTTATAAATCACTCCGGAAACCAACGAGCCATTTAAACTTTTGTTAAGAATTGGAAGTGTCTCCACCACAGACCCTGAAAAACTTGGCAGGCATGGACCCATTAGTGAACCCTGACCACAGTTTAAATTGGCCTCCTTGGATTCCTCTAATTAAATCAAGTTGAATCAAGATAGGAGGCCTAAAACTTTAGCTGGGGCAATTCTGTTTCGACCATGAAAGAAAAGGGAAAAGTTAACAACCCTCTCTTCCATTAAATAATGCTGAATGGAGTCTACCTTCTCATCAAAAAAAGATGACAGATTGTTGTATTACTCTTGGGTCTGGGGAACTCTTCAGATACAAGCTTTCGGCTCTGCGAAAAGCTTACACAACATTAAAAGTTTTCCTTCTAGAGTTATCAGCTTCTCTTATCTTGGTAGAGACATACACCACCTGTGGTCTCTTTGTCCTTTTCCTAAAATCTTTATAAATAACGTTATCACCCGGGTAGTAGTTTGAGATCCATTTACTTTCCAACTTTTTACAACGATTTTTATTAAGCAGAAGTATGAGAGAGAACTATAGAGCTGAGACGTAGCACCAAGGAAAGTGATGAGTTCTGCTCGGTGCAACTTTATCAACAGCAACCTGCACAAGACGAGGGCCCAGTCCTCTTCAGCACAACCTGTCAATAGAGGGCAGGAGGACTGTAGGGTATCCTGAAAATCTGCCTTGTTCGCTAACGTTCAAGGGCACGAAGTTCTTGGGATAACTGGCCCTTGAAGCTCGGTAGTTGTTACGGACAAGTGGAAAGGAATCAGCCAAAGATACGTCCAAGCCAACTCACAAGGATAGTCTAACTCAATGTGAACGAAGTATCAGAAAAACAAGGTTAATGGTTTCATCAGCCTTGTGAGAGGGCATTTATTGAGTTGCTGAAGATTGAGTGAAGCCAGCAAGCCAATCAAAGGGCCAGCCAAAGCATCCTTTGGATCATCGGTATCAATGTTAAAATCCCCCAGAACCAAAACATTGTCAGTTTAAATACACAAACGGTCTAGAACGTCACCAATAGATTTACAAAATCTACTCCCAGTCCAGATGGACGATATATGTGGGCCTCCTGAAATAGTGAAGTTAGGGGAGAACCCCTTCTCCTCCGCTTGCTGCAAATTCTCCAAAGGACCCTGATGTAGGTCTTGAAATATATTAGCCCCCCCTGTGACCAATCCTATTTAAATGGATAACAGGGTAGCTCGCAGGGAGAGACAATGCAGTCTCAGGATTTGAGGAATCTTGGAGCCAAGTCTCAGTGAGGACAGGTCAGCCTTAACATCAAGAAGAACATTAAAACTATCAACAATGTTGTGGAAGCAACCAAGCATTGATAAGGTAGACAGATAGCTTAACAGGGGTACAGTGAACAGACTAAAAACCTGTATTCCTTTTCTTCTTGTATGGTGTTAATTCTTGGGAATTCCCTGGCTTAAAGTTTAAGGGATATGAAGGTCCACCTTTCTAGTGCTTGACCCATGCCCCAGATGACTGTAGTAATGTGCACAAGATAACACTCCAAGTAATTTAATAACCTTCTTTTCTTCCCATAACAAGCACTATCTTGAAAAATAAAAACATTGTAACTAGCTATAAACTTGCATGCAAAACACGGACTATTAAAAAAAACATTTTAGATAGTTGGATCTGCTGAGGAGTTGCATCCTCTTCAAAGCAATGTATCTGTTTTGTGTAGAAGCCTTATAGCGTTGCTACCATTGTCTTAATTTTGCTTCCAACATACTTAATTAACATTAGTCTTATAATCAGTGATTGTTTCTGACAAAAGGCTATATTAGTTTAACAATAGGTGATTGCTACTGATAATCGACTATAGTCTTACACTTTGCCCTAGAATTGCTTTCATTGAGCCCTTCTTCTAGGACTACATCATGCCTAGAGATACTTTCTGATGAACAAACCCATTTTTCTTGTTTACAGTTCTTAGAATGACCTAAGACAAATACTCTCACTTTCTATATAGACATCTGGTGGTCATGTCATATAGTTCTGCCTCAAAGCAAACGAGGGTTGATGGCATATGGGTTTGCCTATAGAATTGTCGCAGTAAGTGTTTATTTATGTATGTTGATGTGCAAGGTCGGCAATTTTTTTTCTTGTGTTGTTTTAAGGTCGCTATGCCTTGCAGGCCATGAAACAGATGGAGCCTCAAGTAAAGCAAGCTTTTCAGAGCTTGCCTAAGTCTGTAAGTAATTCTTCTCAATATATATGCCAGTTGTTGCTAAATGTACATGTTCTGCTTGACTGGTTGGAGTGTTGCATTCATTTCTACCTTATTTGCCTGAACTTAACCTTGTGCACTTAGCATTCCTTTGAAAGATGGTATAAATCCACCTTACCTGACCGACCAGTTCAAGATCCCCTACAGTCAAAGAGGAGGAAGATTTCAATAAATCTCTTCTTGAAACTGAAGATATTAGAACCTCTACTGCTCAAAGCAACCCTTCTGCGATGCACCCCCTGCAACCTGGAGCTCTCCCTCCAGACTTCAGAACTCACTTCTTTAGACAAAACATATTGTCATTTTTTTTGCACAAATTTGATTAACTCTATTCTCATATGCTCTGTCTTTAATGTTCAATGCGCTTATTTAATGACAGGATTTTTTTTGTTCGATCTCGATGTATCTTTTAATTTTATAATGTTTCACTGTAAAGCACCCTAGTACAGATGACATCTAGGTGCACTATGCAAATGTTTAAAATAAATAAATATGTTAAAAGTTGTTTTGTATCAAAGGGCATTTTCCAGAATTACTGTTCCGATTAGAATAACTCTTAGGCTATGATTCCTAAATTTACTCGAAATACCTCTCCTGCAGAGAAATTATACTTCTCTTAGTATCCAGAAACCAGAAAGAATAAAGTTTTTTTTAATGAGAACAGAGTTCTCCTTTTGAGTTCCAGTGTTGTAAAGGCTTGTCACTTTCTAACTGATTCCATATACTTCAGAATCAAAAGGAAATTCTAGCCAAAGGTACACTGTTCTGGTATAGTACCAGTGCTGGTAATGCAAACCCCAGGCACTATTTGATTTTGCAAGATTGAGGCTATTTAAAGTGGCCTTCAAGAAAGCTTTGATATTTTAGGAGGGGGGAGAAAATCTAGGCACCTTCATTTTAATGCATTTTATGTTACTACGGTGTCTCAGCTGGAAGATGACAGGCGGGTGTTCTATTACATCCGAGCCCGACGTCAGGGTGTTGTTCATGTTAGAAGTGGTTACTGGAACATACTTGGAGGATTAGTTGTCCTAGTTCTATGTTTCAACATAATAGCTGTCATGAAAAGTTTCCTTTTACGGAATTGTAATTCATCATCATACTTCTCTTTATAAAAGATCAAATGCAGTGCAATCCCAGTCTCCTACTGATGCCTTTAAACATATTTAAACCTATTTGTTTTGAAGTGCAAACCAGTTTAAAGTCAAAATCAATACAAATATTTTACCATTTAAAGAAATACATGGTTTTTAATAAATTGCCTTTCTCCAACTTCAGAATAATTTTTCTATCTACCCTTCTAGATCCAGGGTGTCCAACTTAGGTCTGGGGCTGAATTCATACCAGGCTTTCATGACTACCCCTGACTCTAAATAATTTCGATTTCGATGAATTCTGTTTAAGTGTATTGTATGGATATCCTGAAAATCTTATATGGATCTGTCCCTCCCGGACATACTTTGTACTCACATGTGAGTTGGCATTTACAATTAGAGGTAAGAACCATTTCCTTCTCAGTCATGCAATCTTTATTAAAAGAAAACCTCTGGGATAGAATAGCAAGACCACAAGTGCAAGGAACTGGACAGAAACTGAATCTAGTACCAACACTGGCTTTTGAGAGTAGAAGCCCAATATGACCGTTTGTTTTAGGTAAAACGTTTTGCCACCCTTTGGTTTGATCTCCATGTAACAGCCTGCGCTGTGATAGCTGTTTAATCAACAGTAAAGGCAGATCAGCAGTTTCTTAGAAGTGGTGGGTTGGCATTTTCATAAACTAATCAAGAAGCCATCAATTGTCCATTGACCCCTTGATACAGGAGCATCTGCACCTAGAATGACAAAGGAACACTAGCTTTGTTTTGTTCTCATTTTACAATTACACCTTTGTCTTAGCTAAGCATTATACAGGATTCCACCAAACCTCTAGGGTAATCAAAGAAAACAACTGAAATAATTGGTTGTTTTAATTTGAGGCCTAAAATTATATTGGGTATGAAAAAGGTGAGAACAAATAACAAGGGCATCCGTATAGCAGGTAACTGTCTTCCGGGCGGCGGGGGGGGGGGGGGGGGTGGCTGGATTTCACCAACCCTCCATGTTCATAATCCAGGTACCAAGAATGTTAACTTCTGTGTTATATGTTTTAAGTTAGAATTGTGCATCAGGTTAAAATGAGGAATGAGGAAAACATCTTATACAGACCTTCTAAAAAATCTTCAATAACAGAAATAAATAAACTTGAATTATGCCTGAGGTTAGTAGTAGTGGCAGAAAAATTGACAGGTAAACAAGATTAGAAGCCTGTCCTGGCAAGATGAATATGCTTTTTCTTGGGTTTCCATATATATATATACCTTATGAAGAAGAACCTCTGTCGCTTAAAAAACAAATCACTTCATCTTGGGCATCTTCGTCACATCTTTTAAGACCTGCTTATAGTTTACAGGTAGATTTAGGTGACCATAACAGAGGACTTTAGGGGCATGTAAGATGACAATGTTATTTTGTGATAAAATGACTTTCCTAATTCACGGTAAGTCGGTTCTGCCTTCATCACAGCCTCTAGTGTGCCTGGGCTGATAATTGCTAATGTTAGGGTTAGCTACAGCTGGTGAGATAGTGGGCAGTTAATGTCATGTACTCGTGTGCATTCTTATATTCCTAAAAAGTCCTATGAGGAAAGGAGTGCATTGAAATCCATAACCATATCATTGACTATGCAGAAATATTGGTGCCCGGATCATTGTCTTCTGCAGCCAATACATTTGAAGGTGTTGGTATTTAAATAAGGTTATTAACAAATTGAAGATCACATAAGATGCAAATATATCATTAGAATTCATATATTTGCTTTTTAAATTCCTAGCAATTTTTTACAAGTGACCTTGAGCTTTCGAAAAATTAAGCAATTAAACTGTTTGTAAAAATAAGACTCCCAGGTGCTCTGGACCATTAAGATGTGGTTGCAAAGAAGCTGTGTTCTTAAAATATTTTATTGGCACAATAATTACGGTGCTAGTAAAAAGCAAATGTTCAACCTACGAATCAAAGGCAGAACACTTCGGCACTATTCGCTATTTTTGAGTATAATTAATACTCCAACACCTAGTATGCTTCTAACCAGAACATTTCCAACTCGCAGTTGGAGCAATTATTTAAAAGAAAGTTATTTGGCAAATTTTATAAGGAGTGACAAGATCATGTCAGTCTCAAGAACAGAATAACTTTCTCTGTGGACTTTTCCCCACAAAGTACTTCTGATCTTTGAAAGCACTCATAGGGCAAGCATCTGGTTTTCTCAAGGTATTGTAAGTTCACATGAATCCATTTGTTTTCAGATACTACCAGGAGACACTTGACATTTTCATTTCAGCTTGTCTATTGAGATTCAGCAGATGTTTCAGCAGATTTTCTGTCAGATTTTGTAAGGAACAGATGCCAAGATCAATTCTCAGAAGTTTGACTGTGACTTTTATGGCAAAAGCATGCCCAAATTTCAGGACATTTGCTTCTGTTCTCTAAAAGTGTGCTTTCTCATCAATTTAGAGTTTGACTGGTATATGGTACAATAATCAATGTCAGACCATAAGCTTTTCACCTCTTCTGTAAGGTATAGTTGCCACTAAACACCCACCAAGAGTAACCGCCAAATTTTCTTCTAGAATCTCATCCAACCCATCTTTGTAGAAGAGATGTGGCAAACAGTATTTTCCCAGCTCTGTTTCCGGAATAAGTTACTGACGACTTTAATTCCAGGATATTTAAAGTGGACTGCGAGTTCTCAACTTTTATCTCTACAACATTAGGGGGTCGATTATGATGCCGTCCGGAGGCTCTGGACGGCATCCGATTCGGTAGAATTCGATCTGTATGCCTTGTTTCTGACCAATTCGGACACATTACCGGACGACCGATCATGATGTCACAAAAGCGTCTGGATCGGGCCCGTGGGGGCACCCATGGTTCCCCCTTTTCCTGCATGCACAGTGTGGCAGGCACCATGGGCTGCCTGCCACTGGGTGCAAGGATTTCCCCAACCACCCCCTTTCTCAATGGGAGCCTGTGTTCTTGTTCAGAACACAGGCTCCCATTGAAGAAAATGGGAGTCCGATCGAAAGGTGTTCAGACACACTGTAATCTGTCAGTTAGACTCCCCAAACCCGAGTAGTTCGGAAAGCATTCCCAAACCGATTCGATTGGACTGCTTCCCGGACGACATCGTAATCGGGCCCTAGGTTGTTGCCATTATTTCTTCAGTAGCACATATTCATTTTTTTTCTAAAATAAATCTTCAATGATTCCATTCAATTCCATCAATTTGGCATGCACATTTTTATATTACATGCAGGAAAATAAGTTATTTGACATCCAGTAAATGCTTTAAAGGTATCCCAGCAAATCCCATAAACTGATGTTCCTCGGTTTCATTTATTAAGTGTATTGTGTTCTTTGTTAGTTTTGGATGTGTCATCAATTAGAAATTAATTGCCCTGCACTTAGGAGAGTCTGTCACCATCTTAACAACCTCCTCAGTCAATGTATGATCTAGACAATGGTACTGCCAACCGCCTAGGTTTTAATTGGTGCTCTGTAGTTGAAGAAACATAAAGCAAAATCTTGAACATGATCTCTGCCTATGTGCAAGGAAGGATATTCTGTCCAACAGTAATTCAAAACGGACACTAAGGGTGGAAAACATCTTGTGCCGCATTCAGGTGTATTCTCTTCCACAGTTCCTGTGAGGGTTCCAGACCAGTAGACTATTTTGGGATCAAGGATCTCTTTCTCTGATATCTATGTACCTTTTGATGATGGGAGTGCAAAAAATAACTTGAGATAGAGTAATGTTGTGTATATTATTTCCCAGTGATAATCGAAGCAACCTGAAGTTTTAGTTTGCTACAGCGTTCAATATTATTTTCACTTTTGCAGACATGAGCTGCGTTTCAGCTTATTGTTTTTAAAGTAGCAGTTAGTTGTACTTAAATAAAACAGATACTCCTTAGTTTTGTTAGGTCTAAGGCTTCTTTGAGGATGAATACTTCATGCATTTAGATGAACAGCCCTTGCTATTAAAGATTGAAACAGTGCACATACCTAAAAAATATTCTTGCCCAACTTGTTTCCAAATTAGAAATTCCTGATGCAACAGCACATGGTGGACCAAATTATATTATTTTAAAGCATGTTTATGCCTCGGATTTAAAACAGCATGCCTACTTATCTAAAAAGAAAGAAACCTATTTTGGTTATGTAGTTAGTTTCGTATATCGATAGTTGTTTGCAACAGGGTTTACGGTGCTATACATGTTCTTAATTTATGTTTTCTTTATTCCTTTAGGCCTTCAGTGCTTATTACAAAGGTGGATTTGAACCCAAAATGACCAAAAGAGAGGCTGCTTTAGTACTAGGAGTGAGGTAACTAGTTATTTTCTATAGAGCATCGCAGATGTACTTGCATGTAATATAGACCCTTTGGAGCTTCGCCTCTTCAATCTAGTTGGTCTGTTTAAATCTATGCGCGTCAGAAGCCACTGCCTTAAGACATGAGTTTAGCAGTCTGTACCATTTCCACTAAGTGACTTGATTTCACCTTTTTAAAAGTCGCATTGACAATGTATTTACTT
The DNA here is from genome assembly GCF_964263255.1 of Lissotriton vulgaris. Taxonomy (NCBI): domain Eukaryota; kingdom Metazoa; phylum Chordata; class Amphibia; order Caudata; family Salamandridae; genus Lissotriton; species Lissotriton vulgaris. The sequence continues at coordinate 210,714,435 of NC_141698.1, forward strand.
GCAAAGGCCCTTTCTTTTATTTACAATGCAGTCACTATTTATGGTAGTCGGAAAGTAACAGCCACAGTAACTGCAATGTAATGTGTATGACGTAATTGCACTTGATTGTCAGAGCTTAGCAGGGTACACATCTGTACACTTTTCTAGTTTGTGTGTACGGCTGTGTAGGGGTTGCTCTCTCTGGTTTGCCTCTGGAAAATCCATTTGCCACAGATTTGAGAAATCCTTTGTAAAGCACTCGGGCTCAGGTCTAATTTCTGAGATGCACTGAGTCACTTCAGAGTAATCATTTATACTCGGAGAACTGACTGAAGGTCTTACTCGGTTCTGGGCCAGATTACACCTCTAATATTGTAGTCCTCAATGAGTTGAAATAGGGCTGTGTTCGTTGCCCTTGTTATTTTCCTTATACCTCGCTGATTGTCCTGATCTGATAAACAATTTAAATGTGCGCCCTCTGAAATTAGGTTCAAAACTAATTTCTGTATTAATCATGCCGACGATTTAACTTTTAGGCCTCTAAAGCCTGTTGGTGTTCAAAGGCAGTTCAGAAGCTTTAGCAGTTAATTAATCTAATCACAACTTGGGTGTGAACAAAGGTAGGACAAAAATCAAGGTGATGGGGGGGGGGGGGGGGGGGGGCTTGGGTGTGAAATCTCAATTTATATGGTGTTTTGAAGGGTCTAAACTAGAAATTGTGCATAAGTATAGTTACCGCAGAACAGTCATTACAAATAATCTCTATTGATCCAAACATGTAAAGGATCTAATTTCTAAATCTTCTGCAATCAGGTGGGTTTAAAGAAATGCTTGAATTTGGTAGAGGGTAGACACACCTCATTGCTATTAAAAGTGTATGCCCCCAAAATCCTGTCAGTGGTACTTTAATGTGGCTGATGCTCATCCAATAGCAGCTCTGAATAGTCCTGCCAGCATTGAATCTAAACTTGGGAAACATTACTCAAGTTTGGGGCAGTCGTCTTCCAGTCAAATGATTTTTCTAGAGCTGGCAATAACCAGTATTAAACATATGGCCCTTGGGTACATGTTTCACTATGCTTACAAGCTTTTTAAGTTGTCATGATGCTTTAAAAAAAAAACATGTGGCGTACATTTGTGCACGATTCTGAAAGAGTTTTTTTCCTTCTCTAAACTATTCTGGTATTCAATAGTCCAATTAGACATTTCAAAAAGAAGTCATTTTTGTGTAAAACTCGTTAAAAAATCAGTCTTTTAAAACTGATAAAACTCAAAAGTTATTAGTGCGATTTTTAGCACACTGCCAGCAGATTTCAAGAATACAATGGAGCTGTTATCTTGTCATCATGATGAGCTGCAATTTACCTAAGAGCAAATTTAGACCCTCAAGTGTGATCCATTTATATGAAGTTTAAATGTGGTCTGCTCCCTTTAAACATGAACCCATGGGCCAAAGTCAGAGGAGTAGAGTGTCCTTGAAATTGTCAATTTTGCAATGTTGTGATTCACAATTTAGTGCATGTGCTGTTATTCTGTCCAGGTCTACAAATGTTGACATCCAAAAATTTGGTAGAAATTCTCATGTGAGGCTAGTGATGAAGCATAATTTTTATTGTTCAACATCCTTCTGTAAATATTTGCTATGTTTAAAAAACTTTTTTATGCCATTTATATGATTTTAAGGAGGCTATTTGGACTAATATAAGATGGCTTTAGAATAATATACTCCATTTTGGGAAACAGCATGATAGATTTTATGCTACTTGATGACTTTTTTATTTAAATGTAATGTTTTTTAGTTCTTTTTAAGTATAGCTAATATAGGTTTATAAGGTCTGTCTGGAACACCTGGTATTCAGATAGAGGTCTCTGATTATTCCTACAACAAATTTATAACATCAGACCAGTACCACAGTTGAAATGGAAGAATCAACAGGACTCAATAATAGACTCAGACAGATTTAGATTAATTTGGTTATTGTATTAAAAATCAAAATTAATTAAAATAGGCAGTTTCTTAAGGACTTACGTAAAAAATATCACAGCTTGCATTAAAGCACCAAACATTTAGGCAAATTCTTATCAAGTGGTTATAAAGTCAGTTTGAAGAGTTACAGACTGCTAAGGCAGAAGGATGGTTCAAGTTTGTAACAGATCAGACCAGCAGGGGAAAGGGGAAAGTCCAGACTTAAAGTCCATTTGGGGAAATCCCATTAGTTTAGAGCTAAAGATATCAGGAAAATTGAAATGGTTCGTCAAAATAGGTGTCAGCCCATCAGCTACCAATTGCAGCATCAACAAACAGTCCAAAGTAAAAGATTGATCAGCATAGCACCCGGGTCTCCAGTATGAAAAATCAGAATGGTGGTTGTGTCAAGAAGCAAAAAAATCAATGGCATTCTGATGCCCCTCCTTTGAGGTTTCTTCTTTTATAGAGTTTTTGTAAGGGTGGGCAGTATGCTCCGCCGGTGGAGTTCGCAGAGTTTTGCCCACTTCGCGTGCCGCTTGGAACCAGGGGCGCAACTAGGTCTTAATTTCGGGGGGGGCTAACATGGCAGATGAAGGGGCGTGGCTGATGTAAATCAATGGGGCGGAGCAAAAATGGCAAATAATCAGGATCGGTTAATGCTCAGGTCAAGCTGATAAAAAAATGTGGTGAATTCTGCATTTGAAACTGGACAACAATTAAAGCACACATTTTTGTTAGTTTGATGCATTGCCCCCCAAAACCCATACTCACCCTGAATTGTAAAATTACCCCTAGCACACCAAAACACATACCCACGCTGAACCCTAAAATTAACCCCCTCACACCCTAAAACCCAAACCCGCCCTGAAATCTATAATTACCCCTGGCACCCCAAAACCCATACCCATCCTATCCCTAAAATTATCCCTCCCCGGCACCCCAAAACCCATACCCACCCCACACCCTAAAATTACCCCCTGGCACCCCAAAACCCAATACCACCCTGAACCCTAAAATCACCCCCCTGGAGCCCCAAAACCCATACCCGCCCTGAACCTTAAATTACCCCTGGCACCCCAGAAACCATACCCATGCTGAACCATAAATTCCCCCTTGCCCCCCAAAACCCAAACCCACTCTGAACCTTAAAATTACCCCAGGCACCCCAAAACCCATGCCCATGCTGAACCATAAATTCCCATCTGGCACCCCATAACCCATACCCACCCTGAACCCTAAAATTGCCCCTGACACCCCAAAACCCACACCTGCCCTGAAACCTAAAATTACCCCTGGCACACCAAAACACATACCCACGCTGAACCCTAAAATTAATCCCATGGCACCCCAAAACCCACACCCACCCTGTACCTTAAAATTACCCCTGACACCCCAAACCCCATACCCATGCTGAACCATAAATTCCCCCCCGGCACCTCATAACCCATACCCACCCTGAACCATAAATTCCCCGCTGGCACCCCATAACCCATACCCACCCTGAACCCTAAAATTGCCCCTGACACCCCAAAACCCACACCTGCCCTGAAACCTAAAATTACCCCTGGCACACCAAAACACATACCCACGCTGAACCCTAAAATGTCCCCTGGCACCCCATACCCACCCTGAACCCTAAAATAGCCCCCTGACATCCGAAAACCCACACCTACCCTAAACCCTAAAATTACCCCTGGCACCCCAAAACCCATACCCATGCTGAACCATAAATTCCCCCGGCACCCCATAACCCATACCCACCCTGAACCATAAATTCCCCCCTGGCACCCCATAACCCATACCCACCCTGAACTCTAAAATTACCCACTAGCACCCCAAAAAAAAAAATGAACACTACAAACTTACTCTACATTTGCATATTTGGAGGGGACTGTCCTCTTTGACGTTTCTATGTATGTAAGTCAAGAACAACATTCAAAGTAACCTAGACATGCAGGCAGTAGGTAATGCTGTGCTGAAAAATGCATTAAAGTTACTGGAACTTACACAAAAAACTGCTGCCTGCTCTTCCGATACTATACTGTGGAGTCTGGCTGATCAGCAGCAGTGTCCTGGCATCCAGCCCCTCCCGAAGGTCTCACTGTGTAGATCAATGTGGGTCAAATGCACAGACAGCAGGGGGAAAGGGATGGCCAGTGCAGGTGAAGCTTTTCCTTTGTAAATTAATTCCTGCTGGCGTCATAGCCAAGGGTTTGCTGTCTGTGCAATTGTATGGAATACACATCTATACAAGTACACAGACAGCACACCCTGTGCTAAGATGCCAGCAGAAATTCCTTTACAAAGGAAAAGCATCACCTTGACTGGCCATGCCTTCCCCCTGCTGTGCACATCTTCACACCCCATGCTGACAACCCATCAAGTGCTTAGGTGAAATCCCTGCCTTCAGGCAAGGATTTCACCTCTGCGCCACTCTAAAGTAAACACAAGAGGTCAGGGCAGGGGGGTCGGTTCACTCGCTGAAACTTTTCAGAGGCTCGCTGTCTGGCTCGGGCTGCTGGGCCCCTCTGAAATCATTAAACAATCACCTTCTCGGATCGGATGCGCAGCCTTCCTGCACCATTTCAGTGCGTGTGATCTCAGCCCGGGCAGAGGAGGCGACGGGGGGGGCTGAAGCCCGGTGAGCCCAATGGGTGGCGCGCCTGCTTGGAACACAGAGTGCAGCAAAAACTCTGCAGACCACCACGTAGCGGTGTTTACTGGTGCAAGTCGCTAAATTGTATGATAGACGGACTTTGTTGTTCTGTGGCAATGCTGCTGTCTTTTTTTGGCTGTCACTGTTTAATATAAACTGGTAGCTCCATCTAGTGGCCACATTACAGCATCTATTAGTAAACAGTAACACGCAGCATCCTTCGTTCTATGGTAGTGCTGGGGACTAGGACAGAGAAGGGCCCGGTTTCTAGGTTCAACTCGAAGCCATTCTCCACGAGTAATTGGGCAGCAGTCTTTTCAGGCAGGTGTCGGTTTATAAATTACTTCTTTTGTTTTCAGGGAGCGAAGCAGATAGGATTACCGCTATCAGTCACGAGGTCATTAGTCACCATGCCTCTTAAAACATGTGCAGGATGCGCTGGGCAGCATCTGTGCGCATAACGTTGACACTGTTACACACCACCATGAGGAGCTCTTCTCTGCTCGCTCTACCCCTGCAGCAGTGTAGCCCAGATATGCTGACAGTCTCGGTTTGTGGAGGGTGTCTGGTTTTCTGCATATTGCCTTCTGTGACCACAACGTGCAGGCTCTGCCTGTCTCATCGTGAAGGGCCCAATTTATCATGCCGTAAAGGGTCGGTACTGGCTGTCTAACATTTTGCTGAGTGTAAATATGCAGGTTGCTATGTGCAAAGCACACGGCGTGCGGCGTGTGTCGCATTATGTTTGTACTGGCTGCCTCACATTATGCAGGCTGCTTATAGTTTCTGGCTTGGATTGTGTAGATGCAGCCTGTGTGCCCACTATGATGGGTGTGGCTGTGTCTGATTGTATGGCTGCACAAGTTGTACATCATGCTGACTGCGGGGTATGCTGACTGCTCTAGATTATGTCTGTGGCATTGGGCTGTAAAGGGTGTTGCCAATGCTCTGGTGTATGGTGCTGCAAACATTGTAAAGCGTGTGAGTAACTGTCTGATTGTGGGGCTGCGCACGTTGTTCTTGTGGGTAATGCCGACTGTGCCTTTGATTGTGCGTTGTTGGACTGTGCATACTATGTGTAGGGTGCTGCTTGTGCTCTGGTCATGACTCGGTGTGCTGGCGGTGCATATTGTGGTGTGATTTTACTGCCTCAGGTTGTGGGAGTGCTCAGGTTGCATGGTGTGCTGGCAGTGCACAGATTGTGTGTGGCACTGACACTGTCACAAGTAAGCTCGCATCGAATGCCGTGCAGGACACCTGTCAGTCACAGATTTTCTGCCACGTGTTGTAGGCGCACAGCAGCGGCCCAGCTACCTTCAAAAACAAGACGTTGGTTTTAATTTTTTTGTGCTCCTCTGGTGGTGTGACAAGCCTGTCTTTAGTTTTAATACAACATAATAAATAATGCCATCTATCAGGCCTGTCGCTCTCAAAAATAGATTGCTCTTTGCATGTGCCCCAACCCCCCGATTGACCCAAAAGAGATAGTTGGAACCTGTCTCTTTTTTCTGTTTTTTTAGTTTTCGCCTGGGGCACGGAGCTCTCAGCTCCGCCCCCAGAGAAATCTGTAGTTTCCAGTATGGGTGCCTTGAATACGCCCCTCTGTTTCATTGGCTAGCTCCATAAATGGAGCCTAGCCATTGGAACAGAGAGGCGTCCGTCATGGCCGGACCAGATTCGGGGGCGTTCCCGAGAATTTTTGGCTTTTGGTTACGTCATGCGACGTCAGCCAAAAGCCGGGAACGCCCCCGAATCTGGTCCGGCCGGGCCGTGCTTGCTGCTGTCCTGCCTTCCTCCGTGTGCATTGAGAGGTGAGTAAATTGTCAGTAGGATGTACTTTGTATACTTTTAGTTATATTCTCGAGTTCTCAGTATGTAAACGGAAGTATACACCAACTTAGATGCACACAGGTGAAAACCCGACAGTCATGGCATCGTTTTACATGCATGTCTTCAGTGTGCTGTTTTCAACTGCATTGAGGTTGGCGCAGATTAAGCGACTGAAAACTGATTTTTTTTCAGAATACTTCTGAAATCACTGTTTGGGGGTTGCTCGAATTCGGTTGGTTTTTGCCGGAGGGTCAAATGCTAAATCTCGCCTTTTGAAGCCAAGGCTCGTCTTAATAGTTAACTAACTACGCGCTTTCAGATGAATGCGTCACACCTGTGACACTAACCACCGTCTGGACTGTGGTGGTGGTGCTTCTTCTGCGCGCCAGCTCCTGAACCGCTGGCATTGTCTGTGTACCCCCACGCCCCTCCCCGGCCGGGCAGGTTCTACTTCTTGTCCTCAGAGGGGCCACGGCCCCCTCCACCCCCAGAGACGGGGAGGCTGCCCGGTATCTGAGGCCGGCTCCGGAGACAAAGGCCTCCTGCGCGGCACCTCCTTTCATCCTGCCGGGGACTTCACACCTCAGTCTGGGGCATTGTCCGAGCGAGAGCAGGAACTGACGGGGGCCGAGACAAAGCGCCCGCCATAAAATGCTAAAGGCTGCTCTTCCTGCGTCTCTTTCTTCCTATCTGTCGCCCTCCCGTTCTTACTTTCTATCTTTCCCTTTTGCTTTTCATTCTTTAAGTCTTGTTCCTGGATGCGAGCTAACAGTAATGCTTGAACTTGTTTCCTGCTGAATATAGCGCAAGTTTCAGTGTTAGGAAAAACTTGGGAAAGCCTGATGACATCAAAAGATTTTTTTTACAGATGCTAGTCATGGAATAACAAGGCCTTTACCACAAGCTAAGCAATCTTTTACGATGCCTCGTGTTAATGACGCTTCCTCATTTTCCCAAATTGAGTGCCACAACAACAGGGGGGGAGGCGGGGGGGATTTGAACCCAGCCACCTATATAGCCTAGCCCCAGCTGGTGACGGCCGCTGCAGGCGGACTGCCAAAGGCACCCGGGGGTGTGGGAGGGGGGAATACTACCTTAGTTTACCTCCCCGAAAGCGCACACTCTCTAGTACGTAGCATAAACTAGGCCTGTAGGACAATAAATGGCTTTTAAGCTAGCTCCGCAGGTTGTCTGCAGTTGATCGGTGTAAACTGCTGGACACGGGTTCGAGTCACAGCTTTCATAGATGTAATGCGGGCGGTCCAACCAGTGCCTCGGTTTACCAAGACTCATTACAGCGCCAAGAAGGGATAGCGTTTAGAGTGCGATGCACATTACTACGTGCACGGCTCGTGCACCGTTGCTTTGGGTCTGTTGTAACCTGCCCTTTGTGCTCGGAGCCTGCCCCTCGTGCACTAACCCTCCCCCACTACAACCCTCCCTGCTTGAAAACTCGGATCCTTCAGTCGGCCACAGAATCCGCTCAGCCCGACTTGGCAATTAAAGCGCTTTGCCGGGCACAGAGTGGAGGAGATCCGTGGTGAACTTCGTTGTTTGATGCAGTGTCGGCTACAACTGCCCCCACCCTCCTCAATAGCTCACTTGTTTTAATTAATGTTCATTCGTTTGTATACTTGGGCAGCTTTTTTGTTTTTTGTTGTTGCTGTTTTAAATAGCATGAACTCGACCCGACGGTATTGGAGCGCTTTACACGAGCACCAGTTACCTTACACAAGGACTCGTTAATTTTTGTAAGCACGGGGAGATTACGTGATTTGTCCAGAGTCCCAGGATGTTGAGCCCACGCCGAGATTGCAACCTGGTTCCTCCGTTATAAAGTCGCCAGCTCTGGTTGTTACGCCGCACCCGCTCCCTTTGTTTTCTTTTTGCTGTGCTTCAGAGCGGCAGGAGTTAAATCCCAGACGGATGCTGCAGAAAGGTCGCCTGTTCCTCCGCTAGACTGCTGTGAACGGGTAGCACTATTAATGGGAAGAACTCGCATCACAACCCGATCAACCTTTATTTTACAATTTCACGAAAAATATGGTATGTCGCATCCAGATGCTTCAGAGCAAAACCTGCAAACTATTCATGGTAGAAATATAATATTTAGGAATGGGTGTCTGGCTCTGTGTGTGTGTGTGTCTTGCTTTGTCTGTGTGTCTGGCTCTGTGTGTGTGTGTGTCTGGCTCTGTGTGTGTGTGTGTGTCTGGCTCTGTGTGTGTGTGTGTCTGGCTCTGTGTGTGTGTGTGTCTGGCTCTGTGTGTGTGTGTCTGGCTCTGTGTGTGTGTGTCTGGCTCTGTGTGTGTGTGTCTGGCTCTGTGTGTGTGTGTGTGTCTGGCTCTGTGTGTGTGTGTGTCTGGCTCTGTGTGTGTGTGTCTGGCTCTGTGTGTGTGTGTGGCTCTGTGTGTGTCTGGCTCTGTGTGTGTGTGTGTGTGTCTGGCTCTGTGTGTGTGTGTGTGTGTGTCTGGCTCTGTGTGTGTGTGTCTGGCTCTGTGTGTGTGTGTCTGGCTCTGTGTGTGTGTGTGTCTGGCTCTGTGTGTGTGTGTGTCTGGCTCTGTGTGTGTGTGTCTGGCTCTGTGTGTGTGTGTGTCTGGCTCTGTCTGTGTGTGTGTCTGGCTCTGTGTGTGTGTGTCTGGCTGTGTGTGTGTGTGTCTGGCTGTGTGTGTGTGTCTGGCTCTGTGTGTGTGTGTGTGTCTGGCTCTGTGTGTGTGTGTGTGTGTGTCTGGCTCTGTGTGTGTGTGTGTGTGTGTCTGGCTCTGTGTGTGTGTGTGTGTGTGTGTCTGGCTCTGTGTGTGTGTGTCTGGCTCTGTGTGTGTGTATTTGTGTGTGGGGCTCTGTGTGTGAGCAATGCCAATAGCTCTAACTTTTCCAAAGGCGAAACAATTGCATTGTAAATGCTTGTCTCATTTCTTTGCCGGGATGCTTGATAATGGTGCTGTCAGGGTAGGATTACAGTTAACATGTTCACATCCGAGAGGTGCCTCGACCTCGCTTTTGGAAGCGCAGTGACTCGGGGTGGCCCCCACGCCTTCGAGCGCCTCTGGGGTGAAGTGCCTGTGGTGGGACGGAGCAGCAGTCATTCACCACACAAGCGCCACATTCCCTGCTGAGATCTCTACAGCTGACAGCAGAACCTTCGGAGACAGGACGGAGCTCACAAGAGCAGGCTCCAGCCCACATGCAGGTGACAGCGGCCGGGTTGGGCGGATGCCCGATTCCCGACCCGTCACATTCTTTGTAGCTCGGGGCTGCTTCCAATCCGAGTCAGGATTCACAAATACATTCCTTGTCACAAACAAGGCTGCTGTCGGGCCAGAAGGGCTCAGGAATGCCAGAAACAATATACAGTTTTGCCCCACTGCTGACAGGCAAATAGCTGCAGAAAGCCTTATAAAAGTAATCCTTGACTTCATCATCACGTTACATGTAAACACATGCAAATGAACGACAAAACTGTCTTGAAAAATGATATATGTTCCTTGCAGAATGCGACAACACAATAACATAAACAAACATCAACAAACAGTACTTTTGCATGGTTGTTTAGCACCATTTAGTGGATAGATAGAGAAGACTCAGCATTAGAAAATTATGATGATGATGATGATGATAATACTTTATTCGATATATTCATATCATAAAAGTACAAACATTTCCAGACATAAAATGTTACTTATAATTAATATTCTGGCTATTTCTTAGCATAAAAACGATACAGTGCTGCTGTCGGCCATTGGCCGGCGCCTCACCCGCGCACGAAAACGCCCGCACCGCGGCGGAATTACCGCCGCGGTTAACTGGTTAAAAAAGGATGGTTACAAGGGGGTAAAGTACAATCACAGTAATATACATATAAGTTAAAAATTGGGGCATGATCTCGTTTTTGTTTTCATTTAGCAGCCTTGTGCGTATAAACCAAGCACTGGCAAGAAACTTTGCAAGCCCGCATACAATATACAGAGATGAAGTATCTGTTAAGAGGATACGTAGGGCAATCCTAAAGTCTCTTATGACCAACTCCCTACATACTGGTTTTAGCCTCCTTGTTCTTGGCCTCTTGTATGCCTTACAAGCAAACAAGAAGTGGGGTAGGGATTCCTTCAAACATGGACATCCTGGGCAGGTGAAACAATGGTCCCTCATTCTTTTCCACCCCTCTATAAATTTATTAAGAGGGAGTATGCCATATCTCATTTTCAGATAGAGAGATCTATCTCTTGAGATTTGAATATAGTCTAGAAAGGGCTCCAGCTTTCTGTTGGGCTTATGTTCTAGGAATATTGTAGTAAGTACCCCCCACTCTTTAAATCCTTAGCCTGTACCCACTCCCAATAAAAAATGTTAATAATTTGCTTGTGAGGGGGAGACTGGAAATCCCAAGATTCGCCCATTCCTAAGCTCACGATCAGCTGCCTCAGTTTATTAAGCCACTGTATCTTGTTTGAGCTATTCAGGACAATCAATTTATCCAGGACCTTAGCATAGTTTTCCAGTTCTGGTGTCCTTCTCAGGTGCACCCAGAACAGCAAGGGTCGAAGGCGTACTATGTCTGCAATTGGGCGTTTGCCCGTATCAATGAAAAGGGGTTTCAAAGGTGTTGAGTGAGGAAGGGAAACTAAGTCCCTAACAAACTTGTTCTCAGCTCTTGTCAGATCCTTATTACTTTCGCAGCCCCATAGTTCAGACCCGTAGACCGCTGAAGCCAGCGCCTTGCCCTCGTAGACAGCCAGGGCCGGAGCTATGGGCCTGCTGACTGACATGCTCTGATTCCTCAAAATTGCTCCCAAAGCTCTTTTGAGGTTTAGGAGCCTTTTGGCGACGTGGGAGTCCCATTTCATCCTGCTATTAATCCTGACACCCAAGTAGTCCAATTCCTCCACCACCTCTAGCGGGGACCCATTAAGGGTCATGTGTACTCTCCTAGCTTTTTTTTGGGAAGATAACACCATCAGCTTAGTTTTGGTGGTATTTACAGTTAGCCCCCGCTCATCGCAAAACAGACTAAATCTGTCCAGCAACTTCTGTAGACCCGTGGGAGTTTTGGACATCAGGAGGGTGTCGTCTGCAAAGAGGAGGGTAGGTTTTTTCCTCCCCCCGCCAGTACTGGGGCATCTGCAGGGTCCTCCCTCAAATGGGCTACCACCCCATTGATAAAGAGAGAGAACAATGTCGAAGCCATCACACAGCCCTGGCGGACCCCCCTGTTCACAGGCACCCTCCCTGTTAACTGTCCTTGGGTCCTCCACCGGATTGTAGCATAGTTATCCTGATGGAGCCTTACGATAAACTCCAAAAGATAACACAGAAACCCCATATCTAGCAGCACCTTCCAGAGTTTATCGCGAGGAACCACATCAAACGCGGTTTTTAAATCAATGAAGGCCAAATATAGGCTGCCCTTAGCGATGGACACATTAGAAAATTAATAAAGTACTACTATACTACTTACTGGTAACGGAACTCCGCTGAATCTCGCTGAGTTTTTAGGTAACTCCACGGAGTATAATTCTGCGAACTCCGTCCACCCTTCGTTTTTAGCAATGTCTAGTGGTGTGGCATCACACCACCTTCGAAAGACCATTGCATGTCCATATTCACACTGTGTCACCTGAGATGGTTGAAACATAAAGCCGGTCTCCCAAGCTAGTGATGAGAAATGAGCGATTTGTGAGTCCTCACAGGCCTAATCGATAGGAAAGAAATACAAAGTTGCGACTTATAGCCATAGATGAAATTCTATTACCACAGGAATATTTCACTGTGAACATTGAAGAAACATTCAAGAATGTCAGGGTGCAACATATCACTTGCAAAGAACCATCCATTGTATTAAATCAGGACAAGGTCTTAACTAGAGAAAAAGCATTTCAAGAAAGCCTTTTAGTTAGCATTGCATGTTTAAATGAAAGGAGCTCTAACTTTTACTTCGATTATATTGAAATTAAATCAATTTATATGAAGAATATATATGTGTAAATCTTTCACAAATATTATTACATGGAAATGGATGTACCATGTTACAACGCATACCATTACAACTACCTACCGTTACAACGCGACCATTACAACGCATACCATTACAACGCATAGCGCTTTGAGGTGCTGGATAGTGGTAAGTATAATTTACTATTCTAACTCCAGTCCCCGTGGACCCTAGGGAAGGTGTTGGATAGTAAATTATACTTATTCCCTATCCTAGAGCGCCCCCCAGCGCAATGCGTTGTAATGGTATGCGTTGTAAAAGTCGAGTTGTAACAGTAGTGCGTTGTAACAAATGCGTTGTAACAGGTGTATACCCATGGAAATAGCTAATGTTAGAAATACCCTACTACCACAAAATTGCACAATATTCTTATCAATGTACGTTTTTCATATTTCATACTACAAAAGTCTCTAGTGTCATATTGCCATATATCAAGCTTGCACTTCATTGCTACACATTTTTGCACCAACTTTTCTAACTGGTGCATTCTCAACAAAGAGCATGAAAATCACTAGGCCACTTCACATTGCATCACAATTTTCATTAATATATGTCAATAAGAAATATAGGCATGAAAATTCATTATCACAACTCATTTATCTGTATTAGTGTTGTCTTTTCAATGTGTTTTCTTTATTTTACGTTTTAAAGCACACCTTTACGATTCTTCTACTACACTTGCCTCTGTTTCATGTGTCACTGTGTCGAACGTATGCAACATGTACTTTCAACCTTTTGTGTCTTCTATGTATAAACATGCCATGTAATATGTTTTTTATAAGTGTGCTGCATCAGAAACCCTATATTGAACAGAGTGAGGCCTTGAAATAACTCATTGCTCTTGTTATGCCAAAAGGATTTATTGAAGGTCAACCTGCTTTAAACTCTTTACTGGGCCAAAGTGAAGAGGAAAGTAATTTCCCAGGAATTAAATCCCCTTGAACTTTTTGAAGTGATGTAGGCCCGCACAACCTTTCAGAACCAGCTGTCAGTATGGTTATGACCTTTTCTTTTATGACCTTTTCAGTGTGTCTTTATTTTTCATATCACTCCATTGATGGAACAGCCTGAAATGCACGTTTTTCATTTTGTGTATTATTTTAGTAATCCATGAAACTGTGTGAGCAATATGTGTCTGGCTTCTGTTGCTAATTTTATTGAAAGTATAACCATCTCTCCCTAATCTGCTTTTGAAAAGTTGGCAGAGCATTTGCATAGAGGCCCAAGCATCAAGTGTGGTAGTCAGAGCCGTTCATGAATATTAATAAACCGCAATTCATATGCATAGAGAAGGGTTGGATGGAACTTGCTTAATTTGACTCCTCTTAATTCCGCAGAGTTACATAAAAACCTCGTGAGATGCTGAGTCAGGGATCTGAAATAGGTATGTCACACTACCGCTGTGATTTAGCATAGGTAGCGTGTTCAGCGGTGAAAAATCAGCACGAACGGCTGTCACTCCAGCAGATTTTCTACTCAAGCGGCAGCCTTGTGACTGCAAACTGTCACGACCACCCATGTAAGAAAAATCTCACCGGATGTTCTCCTAGCGTGCAGAAATCGTGCTAACTTGACCATTTACCATTCTGGAGCCGTGCACCACAAATAATTCCACCACGTGGAGATTGGCGGAATTTGCCCAGAACTAATTGCCAAAATGTTTCCATTTCCGCAGGCAGAACGGAATATTCCACCCACCCCTACTTGAGAGCACACATGTATTATGTAGGAGGGGACTGAGAGTCCCAGAAAGCAGAGTGTTGCTGGCTGAAAAGCCCAGACTGACTAAAGTTTTAAACATTACCTGGGGCAACCTGGCAAAAAATACAGTTACCTGTAAAGATGATCTCCGAAGCACAGGCAGATTTAGAGCAGAGTTGTCACATTTCAGCAGGTTTGAAGGAGTAAACAATAGTTGGCCACAGGTCAGGATTACTCTCAACTTGAAATAGGGATGAGTAAAGGTCAATTACATGACGGGTTTGCCTTTCGAAGACTGGTGATGGTGGTTCAGTAGACCAGTGACCTAGTTCTAGTGTTGGGTGCACAATCAGCCTCATGTCTCTTACATCTGAAAGCAGGTTGGAGTTGGGGAAAGTCAATTGCTTCCTTAGCATTCTCAGGCATCAGCCCGACGCGACTTCATTACATGATGGAACTTAGGTAGAAGTAAAAATAGAACAGGGGTGAAACTTTAACCTGGAGTCTTTTAGCGCAGTTGACATATAATGAATCATTGTATGTGAAGCAGCTTTCTGCATTTGGTTAATTAGTCCATTGAGCTACCTGCCCGGGTTTAATGCAATAATTTTAACAAATTGAAAAACTTGTTTGTTATATTTATTTTACTCCTGCTTCAACAAATGAAGGTCGATTGGAAGCCTATGAGATCGTATAACTTTATTACGATACTGCTGATTAGCTGAAGACCTCCAAAGTCTGAGCATGACAAGATGCCGTCTACCAGTCATCCAGGTAGGGATGTAAGGTGAACTTTCATGCTGCATAGGTATACAGCTATTCAGAGATAACATTTGGAGAATACTGGCATTGGGACCAAATAGATAGATCTCTCGACTTGACCATGGATGTTTGTCCATTAAACACTCGTTTGTGTATAGAACAGACTTACTTAATGGGAACCTAGGAGTTGACACTCCTCAATGAACAGATTGCATCACTAAGGAATTTATTCACATTGTGTAGGATTTTAGTAGATGTATGGAGATCTTTTGAAGCAGTTCTGATTTGACTATCCGAACATTTTAAGGATAAATTGTAATCATAGAATGAGAAAGACTCTTGTTTAAATCATGAGCACCCTAGGATTTTAGGTTATCTGTGACGACTGAAAGTAAACTATGTGCACTTTTCAGAAAACCTGCGCTTTTTCGGCGAGTAGCACACTACTCTGGAACCCATAAAGGATTAGTGTTGAATCAGTAAAGTGAAACTTGAAAGCAATGTGAGTGGTGGATACGTTAGTCAGTTATTTGGGCCAGCCGCAGCCGCTGCAGGTAAGAGAGGTGGGGCCAGCTGGGGGAGATTACGGGAGATGATCACGAGAGAAAATTAATTATTTATATATTTTTCTCTTGTGGTAGTCTCTCAATATAACCCCCCCCTCCAGCCGGCCCCACCGCTCTTACCTTCCGCGGCTGATTTGGATTCAGAAGGATAGGGGAACCCATAAAGGATTAGAGTTGAATTAGTATGGTGAAATATGAAAGTAATTTGAGTGGTGGATATGTTAGTCAGTTATTTGGACTCAGAAGGGTAGCGAAGGGATAGAAGTGAGAATAAGGTTTTCATTTACAGTGCGCTTGGTACCCCTTATGGGGGGTTTTAACGCTTTTTTGGCCAGTACTCCGGAACCCATAAAGTATTAGTGTTGAATTAGTATAGTGAAATATTAAAGTAATTTGAGTGTTGGATATTTTAGTCACTTCAAGGCTCGACAAATGTACACGACCGTTCGCAAATGCGAGTGAATTTCTTCAAGGGCGAGCCAGTTTTCAGGCCTACTTGACCAGCCTGTCGAGTGATATCTGCCGCTACAGTGCCAGGTGCCAGTTTGTGGTTCGAGTGCGATTGATATTAGGTCAACCTACCCGGCCTGCAGGTCAAGTAAATATTTTTAGATTTGTCGAGCCCTGAGTTGTTTGGATTGAGAATGGTAGCGGGAGGATAGGATGATGACAATATGAGGAATATTTGGAACAGACTCTTTGTAGTCAAACTGATTTCTCAAAGTTAGGATTGAAAAACTTTTAGGAAATTGTGGGCTTGGCCTTCTAACATTCAGCTTCTTTTTGTTAAGAGCCTTATTGTAAAATATGTTAAGGGCAAACAGTGTTGATAATTTGAAGATTTGACTGCAGCGGTAATGCACATTGCCAAAGACAACAGGTCTCTTCTTCGAAATGCAATTCAGAGCTGTTGTTGCATTAGAAATACGATTATGTACCTTATTTATACTTCCTGTGACTTGCTGATGAGAGTGCCATGCATATCGGTGATAGAGCTTTTTTAGAAGGGGCTTAGCTTTCTTAAAAAGGGCTTATGGGCACATGCATCAAGCTTTTTACAGGCCGCAAACTGGCCGATTTGGATAATCAGGCCTTTTGGACCGGTAAAAAGCCATTTCCGATGCATCAAACCTAAATGCATTCGCAGAATATGTAATCACAATTTTTGCGATTACCTATTTTGCGAATAGAGAAGTGTTGCTCAATGGTTAGAGCGGCAGACCCTGATGCAGAGGTCTAGCCCGGGACCAGGGTTCAATTCCCCGCCTCGGCGGGTCTTGGGCTCAAAAATTCCACGGACCTGATAATTCTCCCCTCGGTGCCTATTCCAGTCATGGAGTTCCACTCTGCAACTCCGGGCAATAGCTTGCTTAATCTCCACAACGGCCCCCACAACACTAAGGATGCCTGGCCTCCACCTTGGGGGTGCCCAGGAGTGGACGCCTCACAGGGAAAGCCAGGATGGGTTCCACAGCGGTATTCGTACAAGCGCCTTGAGACCCTTGCGGGTGAGTAGTGCGCTATACAAGTATCAATTTTGCATTTTAATGCATTTAGGGAATCGCAATTTGCGAATCCCAAAAAACATCTAAATATATTTCTCGCTAAAGTGAATATTTTTAAAGGATCGCAAGGCCCACCGTTAAAAAACAGTCCCGCTTGTACAATATTAAAATACACTACTGACTGGGATAAAAATTTCACAAGCTTCAGCTGTAATCTAGACACCGTATGGAACAAAATTGTGCTTTTTCATAAGTACAGACTCCACAGTATTTACACAACTGATTCATTTGGCTTCAAAACAACAGTTTAGCAAGACCACACAATTGCTGGAGAGATCTGTGTTTTCTCTCGCCACAGGTTTAAATCAAAGTAGCATAGGGGGTTAATATGTCTCCTGCGAATCACATCATGTGACACGCAGATGACACATTTTCACTCTATGTAGATTGGTAAGTGGATTACTGCTTTTAACACAAAGGTGCTTTTCTTACATACAGTTCATAAATTGTAATCCTCCTAATATAGCACAGAGAACTATGAAGGTAATGTAACTCCTACACCTTGTAACCCTCGCTATCCTGTGTAAAGCATCCTGTACATTGATTTACAAAGATATGATTTACGGTGAATATATATAATGGTTACGTGTGAGGTAAAGCACTCAGATGCCTTGGATTGGGATGGCTAGCGATATTAAAACGATTTGCGGTATTTAAATTATTTGTGTAATTGCTTGACAGACCAAGACCTCTGACATTCCTTCAGTGCATGCATATCTCTTAAATACATACCTGAATAAAATCAAAAGCATGTCTCTCTTAAGTACCTGTGAGGTAATAAGAAGCTGGGTGCCTTTGTTTGTATGTCAAGACCGGTAGCTAGCATTCTGCATTAATCTTTAATTGCTGCTCCATGCAGCACTTTAAAGCAACTTTTAGCCATACTTAAAATTCGAGAATTAGAACCAGTACCACAGTTCATATAGACCCAAGCCCAGCAGCCATCTTCCTCTTGATAAGGAAATATTCACACCACAGTTTACATTTATTTCAGTGTTTTATTTTTTACAGAGACTCAATAAAGATGGAAAACTTTAGTATATAAGACAAGATTGGAAGCTCTGCATGTTTTGGGATTTTTCATTACAGTTCAAGATTTATAGGATGATGATTTAGCCTTGGAGCAGCTGTAAAGAGGAAGATGGCTGGTGGGCTTAGGGTTTTATAGACTGAAGTATTGTTTCTAATTCTAGAATTTCAAGTGTGGTTAAAAGTTGCTTTAAAGTACTGCATGGAGTAGCAATAAAAGATGGATGCACAATGCTAGCCTTTGTGTTTGTAATAAAATCCAGATTCTCTGATCACAAAAATATGAGAATCTACATTCCCCTGCAAGGCATTTGCAGTTAGGTGTGAGGCTCCAGATAGCTCCCAGCCAGGATACTCGATCAAAAGGAAGTCTGATGGCCCCCTATCCTCTGCCTTTGATTTGGGCCCAGCTGAAATGTAAAATATAAAGCCCCCCACCTGCACGTTGCTGCCCATAATGAAAGCAGACAACATGCAGGCACTGCTGAATGTGTCCTAGTGTCTGAAAATTACATGGGGGCGAGTTCAGCATATTTCTGTGGGGCACAACTTCTTGGCAAAAAGTGTGGCTAGACCCTGCCTACCCGCATGTACCCTCGACTTGTACCCTGAATAATTATCTTGGGTATGTGCTCATTTTATCAGCACAACTGCTTTTCATTTAGTCTTTTTCTAATAGCCTACTCTTCGTTTACATTATTCTGCATACACTACCACAGACAACGAACATCTCACTCCATCATCTCATGGTGTCGGGTGATATGAGCAGCATTCACACTGTACTCACCATGTAGCACTGCCCGCAATGTGATGCTGCCCAGGGTGAGGGGCAGGACCGTGGTAGCAACACAGATACATTAATCTGAACCCAAAACTTTAAATTAGAAAATGCTTGAGGAGCAGGGTTTTCCCTTTACAATAGCAACAACAGACTGCATGAACGTTATCGGGGACTACAAGTGTTTAACCTCTTCGCTGCTGATGACGAGCTCAGCTCGTCATCAGCCACGGTAGTCGTGTGCTGATGACGAGCTGAGCTCGTCATGTAAAACGGCTCATTGAATTTTGCCGCACACAGCGGGAAAAGCTGCCGCAGCGATGCAGTTAATCCTTAGAAGTCTTGTAATTCACACCCTGTGCTTGACATTATTACCCCTTTCTCCTTTCCCAGTATTTTCTTGGGATGTAATGTAAACGACTCGTCCACTTGGAAAAGCAGTGCTACCCTGTGTTTTTCTTTTTTGCTGACCTACTTAGCCCTCCATCCTTTTTCAGGAGCTTAAACAAACTGCAATTTCAACTCACAGTGCTTTCCACTTTAATAGGAAATCGCAAGGGTGGCTACTGCCCCTTTGAACAAGGCTATGAGGGGGATTGGCGGCTGCAAATATTAGGCCTGGGGTAAAGGTCCTTTTCCCTGCATCCCTAGTGGATAAGCCTCCTACTGGCCACCCCTCTAAAGGTTCCAAGGCCCAAAATTGGGAGCTTTGAACTATTAAGTCTAAATGCCTTCCCTATGCGTGCATGTGCAGCATGGTGTAAGTGAGCCTTCCAAGTGGCCAGGTACCAATAGACTGGGACAGCTGGCTATTTTGGACACTGTTCAGGTTATACAAAATGGCAACTAAACTGTCTGCTTATATTTTTCCATTGTGGACTTCTCCTTTATCCTTTGCCACCTCCCCAAAACTTCTGGGCTAGGCGTACAATTCTCACAATCCCTCACATTGTAAAACCTGTTTACTTCCCCTCTGCCAAAACTGGCACTCCTCTTTTGTTGTGTTGCGCTGAGCCAGCAGCTAGAGCTCTGTAGTTTTACCAGTCTACCTCTACTCCACAAACAATTCTGACTACTTTACCCGTTGACCTACAATACATATCTAGAAAAACCTACCAATGTAAAACCAAAGGTCATGCATGTGGCTTCTCTTAATTGCAGGACATTTTTGAAGTTTAAAACAATCTTGAACATTGGTTGGCTCGGGTACTTTCTATGTGCCTAGCGGAAGGATAACAACAGATTTCTTCCAGACAGTAACTTCTGCGTCTTCTGATCTTCATGGAGATTTTGCACAGTGAGTAGATTAACTGTTTCCCTGTGTCAGGGCCTGCTGTTACCTGTCCTCGGGGAGGATGGAGTACTCTGGAAGAAACCTGTCTATGATGACTGGCTTGAAAGGGAACCTGAAATGCCCAGTATTCAGTATAGGGCCCCAAAGCATAAGGAAGATTTGGTCAGGGCATACTAGACTGAAGTCCTGCTTGAAGGCCACCTCGCTGGAGCGAGTTGCTCATAAGTCACATTCTTTGCGGAATAGCTGGCCATAGAGACTGAAGCAAAGATAATTCCCTGAGGTAGTGATACTGCAGTGTTGCTTTCCTGCAAACTTCTGTATTGAACCTGCATTGTCTCTTACCTATGGCTGACGGTAAGGAAACCAGAACATTGTCCCATGGGGTAATCTTAACTTAAGGCATGGTATTATTTCAAATATGACCCCTAGTATATACCCATTTAAAAAAAAGTTTGTTGTTCTGCCTCCGCTTCAGAATGTGATAACCCATTCTGATTCTTGTGTAGATTGTCATTTTGCCTCCCTTGTTGCAATTGCTAAAGTCCAATTTTTCTTTAAAGTTAAAGCACTGCCTGGTGACTAGGTTTGTGTGTTATTTACTAGTGTTAAGCTGTATCTGAGTATTTATCACCTAACACCTCTTGAGTAATCTTAACTGCTCTACTTTGCTTCCTCTGAAGCATGAAGTGACCAAGGAAAGCAACTCTGTTATCCAATTACAGTGTTGTCCAATAACCACTGACTGCCTCCTGGTCCCAAGAAAAGGCCTTACATAGATAGATAGAATTCTTGGTGGTGCTGTTGTGACAGGTGGCATAATGTGTAAAGTTTACATTGCTTTCAGTGTAACAACATTAAATATTTCTGTTGGATGATGATGTTAACCATCTTCTGGAGCAGTTGCCGTCTAATCCTTGGGCTTAGTTGAAGTACCCATGTGGAGCTTAATGTGATGCTTAGTTCAAGACCATTACATTACTTTCAGAGGGAATTG
Source organism: Lissotriton vulgaris (assembly GCF_964263255.1). Classification (NCBI taxonomy): domain Eukaryota; kingdom Metazoa; phylum Chordata; class Amphibia; order Caudata; family Salamandridae; genus Lissotriton; species Lissotriton vulgaris. The sequence goes on from NC_141698.1 coordinate 210,735,547, forward strand.
CAGCAACTGTCCTTGTGTTTATAACTTCAAAGGATCTGATTAACAAGAAGCACAAGGTTTTAATTAATTCATTGCATGCCTGGTTTGCATTTAAGATCGCGGGTCTCGAAAGTGATCAGTTAGGAATAGTGGAGGTGGCCTGGTGTAGAAGTAGTGCTGAATAATGGCTCCTGATGAACAACTATACCATATGGGTAGATCGATATTTCAATTGGTACCGATAGTGACTGGTTCCACTATTGCTTCTACAGATGACCCTGGTTTCAGTGATGCTAATGACAACAAGTTGCTGTTTTTTTTAGTGCGTATCCATGAGGTGGTGTAAACGGCATATTTTGGACTGTCAATTCCTGAACAAGCTGAGGAATTTCAAAGTTGTTTTACTGCTCTTTGGTAGCAAATTCTGGCGGGAAAGAGTCTATAGTTTGGAACCAAAATCCAGAGATGAGGAACAATCAACTTCCAAGAGAGAGGTTTCAGATAAGTTGACTCTCCTAGGAGTTTTGGCCAAAGCATGGTCCGCGTAGAGCATTTGTCTTCTAAACAGAGTGCAACTGGGTTGTGGCACATTACTTTTATTTTGAAAGTTAATCACTCTTCTAGTAGCATGAGAGTTTTATCTTTCAGCAAAGTGTTTTCACTCTGAGTTAGCAGTCATCTGGAGGGCAAATCTCCAAAACTGGAGAGTAAAGCATTCAAACACCGAGGAGGAAGGTGCATGCCTCACACTGATAGTGAAAAGTGAAGCAGATTCTAAAACCACATCCTCTTCCAGATCGCTCTAATCTGTGAGGGCTTGCACCGAATAATGAAATCGGTTGTTGCTTGGGATAGCTGACCCCCATCAGACCGTAGGATGCATTTTTTAACAAAACGAACAAGTAAACTGCTAGTATACGTATCTAAAGCAGGATATGCTGGCTTGCGCAAGTGAGTCAGTTCACCATTTGATGCCTTACCATATAAGGCTGCAGCGCTACTTTTTTCCTTAGGTTGGATGACATGAAAGGAAAAAAGGTTTTCTTTTGTACTTGTATCACATTCTGATGTAGGCCTACAAAGATCTATCCATCCTCTCCCAGCTGTTAAATTGACTCTCAGAGCTCATATACTACTTTCTGAGGACACACTCACATGTTCAGTCATCAGTTGGCCCGTTCTCAGTAATTATTTTCCATTCTCATACTTTCGTACAGTACCCAGTGAACAGTATTCTTTTCTCACCTTGGCACCGGACCAGTAGCTGACTGAACTCTTTTTCACTGTACTGTCCGCTATTAAAATGTAATTCTTAAGTTTTGTGTAATGTTTTTTCAGTGATTTATTTCTTTCCCAACACTCACTATCACTTTATGTAATCAGTTTTAGCAGACATATTGAACTTTCATGTTAATGTGTACAAGTTCTTGAAGTACCTCCTATAAGTGAAAATACAGATGCAGAAATGCAAGGAGAGCAAAGAACATAGTGGGAGCAGTTAGTGTAGAGAGTGGAGATTTGTTCAGACCGAAATAGGAAATATGTCTGAGAGGACTCTAGGGGATAGTATTTATAGACCAACTCGACTCCACACCCCTAATCACAAACATATATAACTATAGGGAGAAAGTCAGTCTGAAAATTGACAAAAAAACCTCGAATGCTCAAAATAAACTTCTCACCAGGTTGACATAGCTTGCCTAAACACTAGCTTGAGGAAAAGTGTCTCCATCAGCCCACCCATTTGGCGGAGCATCGTCATTTGGAGGACTCTGAGAGAAGGGTTAGATGTAGCCAGTGTTGCTCTAAGGCTAACAAGCATGGAAACTTGACCTAATGCTCTCAGTAGTTCTCAGCCACAATTTGTTCAAAGTATGAAGTCAATAATAGAGTGCAGTGCAAGTGATAGGTGTGTGTGAGATAAAAATGACTAAGAGGACAAAAATGATGTTTATTAAGTATTGTCCTGGTGTCATGAGAAAAAACCGCCTGATAGTATTGAAAAGAATTAACTATCTCCTGGCAAAGAGTGAGGTCGACATGTTTCAGCCGTGTGACCAACTTGCCCGGCTTTCTTCAGGACCTTATGATATTAGTTGCTACTGCAGGAAAAATAAAGGTAAGTGAACTGTACTGTACATCTAATTTCTCATAAAGAAGTAAACAGATCAGTGGTATATTACCACCCTACCAGGTACCATTCCAATCTACACGTGGATAGGATCTATCTCTTCATTCCTAAAAGTGAAAGGGAAGGTTTGGTGCAAAAACTAAATACAACTAACAAAAAGCAACATTCAGAGCATCGAGTTAAAAGGGTCAAAGGAGATCAATCATAGATTGTGATCGTCTGTGCCTATTCATTATATGGCATTGATAAGGCAATAGTGGTTTACAATATGCATAGTGGTAAGTACTCACCCTGCTTTCTGTGGGAGTATTCCTCCCCTCACCCGGCAACTGCTCGGTGGTTGAGGCCCGCTCTATTTGTAAGCAAAATAAGGGAACAAGTGGTAATGATATTATCCAACTTATGTCTCCCTATTATACTAAAAATCAAATATAAAAACTGATATTCAAAAAACCAAAAATCATTACATCCGTCACCATGTGAGAGGGCAAGCTCACGCTTTTACGAGGATGGTTCTCTGTTGAGGTGAATTAATTTCTTAATACAGTATTCTATGTCAAATGTTGATAATGAACCAACATATCAATTTTAAAATAAAAGAAAATGTACACGATATCGGCAACAAAAGGTGTTTTCTCTCATTGACATGCCCCTTTCTGAGAATATGATTGAATGGGAACAAATTGACTCGTAAGAAGGATGTTTTCTTCCTAAGTATTATCGGCTAAGAGACCTGTTTTTTGTATGTAAAACCTAGGTCTAGCCTGCAGCTTGAGTTGTAGTATTATCAAAACATTCTCAATTTAGTTTTACCCAGGGTACACTCAGACCTAAGGGCAAAACGGAAATTTGCAAGGCTTTGGCAAGAAATGAAGAGAATCAAAGTTCAAGAATAGCAGAACTGACTAGTATCGTCTTACCTGTCCGTCGGTACCTCGTAGCAACCCGGATGCAGTGTGGGAGGTACCAAGGAAGGTTCAACGTCCCCTTTTATATCAAGGCTAATTGGTTAATTAATATTTAACGGGTCTTCAACCAATCAGTGTTTGTTGTTGTACAATTGCCGCCTATACTGACTGAACTTGCGTCTTGATCGGACGCTAACCCTTTCCATCAGAGCACAATGCTCTTGCGCGAACAACCAAACATCCACCGGGCATGCGCAAGCATCAGTAGTGTTTCTCTTGTGCGCATGTGCGGGGCTGTCTCCCAGATGTCAAGTGTGCAAATGCACACAGCTTCGAAACTCTAGGGGCAGTGTCAGCACAAGTCGTAATCTAAGCTTGCCAAGTGGGACTCAACGAATGTAGTTGTTCGTTCATTAAGCTATAATGGAAATAACTCCATATATCACCCGCTCACCTCTCAAGACTAACCACAAGTCATGGGATAACATTATCAAGAAACTAATCTAATGTGTGGAGAGTATGCATCATTTGAAACTATGAATGTTGCATACAAGCTCAAAAAATGTCATGTCATATGGATGGATGTATTGTTTTTATGTGGGATGTTTATCATTTTTTTATGTGGGATGTTTATGATGTAGATACTTGATTTAGTTTTGGTCTGGTCGCACTTGTCATTTTCCGTGTGTTAAGTCTGAAATATATTTGTGTGGATAGTTTTGTAAAAAATGTTTTATAAATATGTGGATATATATACGTGTCTTTTCTTGCCTTAAAAATTTTCTTTTGAAAAATCATTAAATAAATATGAAATAATTGGTATAAATAAAAATACCTGGTCGATCTAGACAAACAGTGTTTTCGACATTCCTTAAGTGTGGATACAACTATAGGTGGCTAGGGACTTTCATGTGTTTTCTCATTTAAATAGGGTCCAGCCTACCCACCTGTCCTTAAGGGCCTGACTCCTTGGGTTTTCCAAGGTCCCAGAGAGAGGCATATCTGGAATACCAAGCCCAAATCTGCTCAAGGGTGCTTAAATACTCCTGGTAGCTTTGGGAGCTAGGACCCTCACCCACACTGACCGACCACCACAGAAACATCAGCATCATCCTGGACAGCAAGCTGACCAGAAAGTCCCAGATCAACGCAGTCTCCTTCGCCTGCTCCCTCGCACTGTTCATGCTACAATACATCTTCAAATGGCTTCCCAGGACACAAGACGCCCCGTCACACAGGCCCTAATCACCAGACGACTGGACTATAGCAACAATCTGTATGCAGCGATCACCACAAACCACCTACAGAGACTTCAAACCGTACAAAACACTGTAGCCAGACTCATCTTCGACGAATCCACATCACCCCACCTCAGAAAGAAAACTCCACTGGCTCCCCATACAGAAGAGGTGGCAATTTAAGCTGATGATCCATGTGTATAAGACACTACACAACCACCGCCTCTCCTACATCAACCACCGCCTGAGCTTCCACCAACCTTCCAGGAAGCTATACTATGCATCCCTCTCTCTCGCCCGCATCCAAGGAAGCAGAAGCAGAGAATGCTAGTTCTCCTACCTCGCGGCGAAGACAAGGAATGTGATTAGGCAGAGGGTGCAAGATTGATGAGGTCTGTGTGCTATTGACATCAGTCTGTTGAGAGAGTTGCATGGAGTGGCAGGAAGCATTTCTGCAACAGTCGCCAATGGCAGGAGAAAGTGTGGAAAGCATAATTTGTGAGCACCATGGGTTTGCCTACCCCTCTGGTCTAAGAAGTGACATCAACGTCCTGTGCACTCTTTTGATTGTGCAGAGCGTGTGGAGATCACTTCTGCAGCACTAAAAGTATTAGGTGTGGTTTCTATTATTTTGCCGTTGCCATTTGCTTAGCACACAGTCTGGAATTATCATAGCATCGCAGCTTTAAGTATTCTGAGGTAGACTTTTGAATGATTTTGTTGCTTCCATCGCAGGTCATGGAAAGATTCAGCTTTTGGAGATGGGCTGGTGTTAGGGAGGTTTTTGGTCTTTGTTGAATAAAACCTGTAGCCTGTACCAAATTATTAATGTTTCATATTGGTTGGTGTACATGCTGCCCATTTCCTAGGAAAAAACCTGATGAAATCAAACTTTCATCCCCCCCAGTCACAGATTTGGGTTTAATCCATTGGTTTTATCAGCCACCCCACCCCAGTTTGGACCCAGCCATAATCAAATCAGTCTTGACCCTGCTCCCCATGGGAACAGTCCAGCACGAACAGCCATGCCAGGTCTTACCCGGACCGTAAACTAGCATCATGGGACCGGTTTTGAGGTATCACCCCATATCAGCCAGGCTAGCTTGAATCCAGTGGCACAGTGAGCACGGGACACACGTCTGGGCGTACCCTTTCCACTTAGTGGACAAAAGCAAAAAGAACAGATGATGGATAGGGTTTTTGGTAGACTTTTCTGGTGTGAAAGTGGAGTAGAATGTTGGGTCAGAACATTGGTGGGTAAATGAGGTAAATATTCTGTGTTTGGCAGTTGCTGCATGACCATCGGTGCTGCTGGATGTAAACGCACCACAAACTTACCACACTGATTGTCTTCTTTGTAGATATGTTATAGGGTAGCACGGAGAATGCTAGTGTGAGCACAGTGACACACAAAAAAATGGTGCCACACCACTTGCAGCCATAATGTTGCTTCAGGGCATATACTCAAAGTGCAACATATCATAACTAAAATAAGAGTCTTGCACAAGTTCCAAATGTGGAAAATTCATGATGACTCTTACTGGTCTGCTTGCTAAAACTCTGGTACCATTTCCGTAGGAGCCATTCACATGCACTTTATTTTGTTTCTGCCATACTTTCTTTGAGCTTGATCCAAAGGTCTATCCCTCTCTGGTGGTGTATTTCAAGAAGACCTGTTGGCAACTGCAAAGGTTGTCAGTCTTCATTAATCTTCTTACCAAAGTCTCGGTTACATAAATAAATGTTACTTGAGAGACGTGCGTGTTTTATTTTATATTGAGTGGTAAATGTTGATATATTACAGTCTAACAATTAATGGGTCTACTTGCGTTGCATGAAATGTCACTCTTGACAATATTACAATTATTTTCAGTGTTACATCAGTGCAAATCCAACCCATTGTGACATTAATAACTAAGGCTACTCTGACGTCTCAAGACTTGCATGGTATTTATAAGAACACCCAAATGCATATACTTTACATTGAAAACACTTTTCTACTATATGTTCTGTTTTTTCTGATTTCTTTTAGCCCCACCGCTAACAAAGTAAAGATCAGGGAAGCGCATAGAAGGATAATGCTTTTGAACCATCCCGATAAAGGTAATGAAAGGCGAACTCCAGAGGAGTTAATGTCTTGCGTGCAAAAAATGAACAACTTTACGAAAATTGAGTATTTGATTTACACTTATATTACTAATGTATTGCTATACTACTACAGTGCAAAGACCGAATTCGAGTTTATTACCACAATAAAGAGAAATTGATGTGAGAAAACGCGTTTACCGTCTCATAGATTGCACGTTACAATTACTTTACACATGGAAAGAACTCTACTACTAGTTACAAGCCTCTTCAACGTGATTTTACCTTACTGCACACATTTAACCTCTTAATCCTAGCTTTGGTTAAATATCTTTTTTCAATTTAATGTACCTAATTGAAATGCCATGGCATAAACCTTATGTGCAGATGGACTGAGTGCAATATGCTAAGTAATATACTGTTGCCAAAATGGAGAGGCATCTTGACCCGCTCTCCTGAGAGATTTGCCTCTCGTGAGTCATGGTCCCTTCCCACCTCAAAAATGGTGATCAGTAGTATATTGCATGTTTCATCTATGAACCCCCCCCCCCCCCCCCCCCCCCCCCACACACACACACTTTTATTGAAGACACATTTAATTTTTCCTGCAAGTATAAAACAAAATTCCATTAATAGACTATACGAGAAATAAAAGAATGGAAAAAGGAATTCGCAAATCATCATAATACTTGATGGAAAACACAAGTGGCTCTAGATCAGTATGTAGATGATAAAAAGAAGATACGCTGGCCATCGGTTCCTGCAGTTAGTAAGCTAGTGAGAGGGGAGCTTTAATGAGCCACCCCCTAAGCCAGTGAGATCTGACGACCACCTTGCAGTAAATTTGAAGAGCATTGCTTTTGAGTTCTACAGTCAACCCTGAGGCTGCTCTAAATGTCTTATCCCAAATGAAAGATGTATTGCATGTTGAATTTATTTTATGGAATATCTTAGACTAGTAAATGATAACTTGCAAAAAAGTATATCAAATTCGCATCAGTGGTATTATGTTATGGGATCTCGATTTGTAGCGCACAGTTGATCACCCAGAAGAGTATCCAGGTGTTGGAGTAGTTGTGGGTCTGAAGAAGGGGGAGGGGGGCGACAAGAGGTAAGTGGGAGGTTGATTGAACAGCCAGGTCTTTAGGTTCTTGTGGAATTCAAGAAGCGGGGAGGAGACCCTGATGAACGATTAGATGTTGGCTTCAAGCTTTGATTAAATGGCTAGCGTTTCATATAATGCATTTTTGGAACAGTGCTTTGACATTATGTGTGCAGGTTAGCAGGTTTTAAAAAAAACACAGAATGTTACAAAAAGCATACTACATAATGGGATGAGAGGCGCAGAAATGTCTGATTTCCACTAAAGAGAGCGAAATGAAGCTTTATGCCCACAATAGTCATTTTTTGTGTTAATTTATTAAGCGGTTTGCTGCAAGCAGTGGGTGTTGATATGCTTCTTTTATCTCCCTTCCTTATACTATGCGGATGACACACAAGTGACCATCTGCTTCAATTACTGTATGTCTTCCTGAAGGTCTGGAAGCTGCAGGTTACTTTATGTGAACTAACATTTTATCGATTTTTAGAAAAAGATAATATGTTCTCTGTGGCTGTCTTGAGTGCTGTGCCCACCGTGACCATTCTCTGAGACCTGAAACAACTGCTGGTCTAAGAGAAGCAGGTAGAACCTTCTTTTTTGTAGCAAGGAACAGGAGGGTGTGGGGGCGAAGCAGTGTTTATAGTTTGGAACCACCGGAAATGCCCCAACCAAGCCAAGACTTCATGGACAAGTGGGTTCTCCTGGAAACCTCCTCGCCCAGCATGCTTATAGGTATGGCCCTGCAATGCTGGTTGTAGACTCCCTATTAAAATGCAGTGAGGAAGCGGATCGAGGGCGATCATAGAGTGCTGTAAAAGAGGGCGAAAATGTATCTCACAGCAAGATGATAGAGATGCAGTGTTAATGGCAACTAGGGCTGCGGTGAATCATAAAACATGAGGTAGGACTCTGGCCCCCATTTCACGTCCTTTCCTCCCTGAGGCAATAAAGTAAGTAAGTAAATCGTTTATTGTGATGATTATTTAAAATCTTACAATATTACACATCTCAGACAAAGACTAAAAACTATGTTCTCGAATAAAAACACTAAAAATGTCATTTTGTAAGTAATTAAATATCTACAATAGGCATTACATCTAATTTGCTTTTAACTATCATTAAAAACTTTACAAAGATAGCGTTTAAAATAATTTCGTTCGGGTTCATACAATTGATCAAGGCCTGTCTACATGTCCTTATGCCACGTACTTTGAAGGGAAACTTTAGTATCGATTTCCTCTCCTGTAAAAGCGTGGGACAGATACAGAGAAGATGAAGCATATCTTCCTCACCGTTGTCACAGTCTGCATTTCTTTTGCGTTTTCGGTCTCTCCCACGGGGGAAGGTGACATAGGCCTGGCATAGTTCCAAATCTGGCTTTGAGGAGGACCTGTTTTTTTTTCTGTCCATGGTGTTACCAGGTATTGTTGGATTTCCTTCTTTTTGTATCCATTAATTACCGTCCATGCGTGTTTTCTTTTGGTGAGGATAGCTGTATCGTTTAAGATGGATAGATGGCTTGCAGTTTTATTAATTATTTTCTTGAACGATGACTTGATTATATTGTTTTCCCATATTGGCGTGATCGCAAATTCCTTTATTGCCTCCCTTAGGTAGATCCATGCAGTGGAATTTGTATCCTTATTTATTTCTCTCCATAAGAGTTGCGATATTTCGTTTTGGTGGTCATTTTTTATGTGGCAATAAAGTGTAATTTCAACAGTATGAGGGAATGGGATTATAGCAAAAAAACACGAGAGGTACTCAAAGTCTGGGTAAATAGAAAACTATTGGAACCAGATGGTGTCCAATATATGTATTCAGATCACGCCGTTGATCTTGAACAGGTGACACTATTATGTCAAAGAGGTGAGATAGAGAAGATACAAAGTCTTTGAGGCTATGGGATTATATCCTTTTCCTTCCTCTCTTCATCTCTTGTTCTATCCTAAAAAATGTTGGGTCTCATTTTCAGTGAAAATTAATATTACTTTTTTTAAATCGGAATTATTTAAAGCAATACATTTAACTTAAATTAAGTATCGTTTTTAAATTGTTCTTTGCATATCACTTAGATTTTTGTATTTAACTTTGATTCTAGATAGATCCTAATTGAGTATGTGAAGAGCGTGTCTAGCCAAGGCTGAAAATCAATTGAACAAATGTGTGAAATCTTGCCTTGTACTATATCCTTAGAACCAGTGTTGGGATGGCCTACTTTCAGCTAGAGTCCCTCTGGGTACTTGGTTGTGCCCTTTGATACATGCCATATCTGCTTCCATGTTTTTTTAGTTATACACAACATAATGTTTCAGACACATTTTCTCTAATCATATATACCAATTTTCCCGTCTAAGGTCTGTGAATGTCTGTTTCAAGTCCATACCAAAAAATGTACTGATCATTCCCCCGGAGAATAACCACACCATCCGATGCTACTCAGTCTTTCATGAGTCCTAGATCCTGTGTAGCTTTTACTATAGTTCAAATAGGTCAAAAGCAACAGCACTGTACAATGAAGAATTGACTGCGTCAATAATTAAAGTCAGCTTTTCTCTCTCATGAGTATGTTTTGGAGAACCGTCTGTCTTTTTTTGTGCACCATGATCTTCGGTGTTTGAACTATTCTTGAACCAATTATTCAGGCCCAAGAGAGACTGGTTTCTTACATGGATCATTGTCTCTGTTAGAGAGTATGATGGTGACGTGATCGGAAAGCAGCCAGAATCTCCAGACTTCTTTATTTCTTATTAGAACCAATATGCATTCAGCTGGACTAGAAATGCACCAGGAATTTGTGAATAAGTCATTAATTATGTGAAATTTGCAATGCTTTTTTACAACCAGTTCATATCAATGATATGTTAAAACTCATTGAATTGTTTGATTGAAAAAAATTCACATACTTTATCATAATATTTGCTTGTTCTATTGTAGGTGGTTCTCCTTACTTGGCAGCCAAAATTAATGAAGCAAAAGATTTATTGGATGGTCAAGCGAAGAAGTGAAGAAGATTATCGCCTAATTAAAACATGATAGTATCCCTGAACTGCTGTAAACGTTATAGTAAACCACATGAAGAAAACGGATTCTTGGTTCCAGACAAGGCAATGAAGTAACATCAAGTGGTACTTCCTGTTACTTTGTAATGGATGATTCGTTCGGCTTGAGCTCCACTCAAAAACTGGCTTGCATACTGTTAAAGACGTTGATTTCGTTGTATTGGAGCTATTGTTTTTCTGACCAGGATTGCTAAATCCTCCTATCAGAGAAATTCAGATTTGATCACAGATTGGAGAATACAGCATATACAAACTTAATATAAAAGTCCAACTGCATATATATTTTTTACTGAGCCAATTAAAATGGAGACCCACGAGTGTGGAAATTAATGCTTTGTTGGTTCTGTGTGTTAATCCGAAGAGACGTCTCTTGGATGGAAAAAGCATTTTAATAAGCCACATTTTACAGGGGGTTCGTTTTTAAAGTTTTAGGAATTTAGGTTTGTGAGAGTTGGCCCTTTATTGGCAGACCTACATTTCGATATGTTAGAAAAGACAATCCAAATCCAATTTTTCTCCGAATCTTCCTACACTTCATTCTATTATCCACTCATATGATGTCTTGCAGCCATGACTGAATGGACCAATCGGCAAAGATGTCATTGACTGCAGAATTGATGATCTTTTATTTAAACCTGCATTTAAGGTGCTGAATAGTGAACTTTGTCGCATAATATTGGTGAGTGGGAAATGTCCTCCACAGAGGTCAAGTGTGAGTGTGATGTTTATCTAAGGGAATTTTAGGACTGCTGCGTAATGTAATGGAACAGTATAAACACGATGTGATAAACATTATGTGCCAGAAGAAGTACTTCGTATATAGAAAAGAGAGTGGCCAGGTAACAGAGGTTATATCCAGGAACACTGTATTTCTGGGATGAGAATAACAAAATTCACCCAGTGAAAAACTTGATTAAAAAAATGGCATTAACTTTGTTAAACCCAGCTCAGACGCAGAACTTTTAAAGCTACAAGATCTTGCTCGCTTTTCTTGGTGCCTTTTCAACTAAACAATCACTTGAAGCTTTACTGCCTGTTGTCCAAAACCCGGGGACAGGTTCCTCTCAGTTAAAGGATCACTAAGGTGTTCTGAATAGGATTCTGTTATCTTTTCTACATTCGGAATAAGAAGCACACATTGTGAAAATGTTAAGAAATTTGAATATGGGCTGAATAAAAATATAATATTTAGGCAGTCCAAGGTAAATAGGACTCCAACTGAACCCACTTCCCATTCTCACCCAGTCAGTAGCCCAGTGCGATCGCTGGATATATTATGGTTACCAAGATTGAAGAATTTGAATAGCAAAGCGAGAGCGAGAGGCGTTCATCTGGAAGGGGATATATTTTAAAATCTAAAAGAGAGTACATGTCGTTTTGTATGTGTACCAGGCTACCCAGTGTTTATGATTTCATTCTTGGCTTGGCTGCAAATTATAAATACGTATATCTTCTGATTTCTTAACGGTAGTGTAAGAAATGCAATTCAATTGAGTTTTGAATAGATGAATGAAACAGAGACCCGTTTTCAGAAATCTTCGGGGCTACCAGACCACCCATTGCACCCAAATCGTTGCAAATGCATCTCTTTTGTCTCTTTTCACATGACCTGAATATGGGGGTCTCGTAATCTAAAGCGATGCCGTCATGATGACTAATACGGCATCTCCCTTTGTGGTAAGAACTATTTGTTAACAAGGCTCGTCCCTCTAGAACTCTCTCCCTCCTCATCTACATAAGGAATCAAACGTGTGATCATTTTAGAAACAGTTGAAGTCCCACATCTTCCTCTAAGCGTTCACAATTGAATGACTCATTCCACTACCTCCTTTTACCCCTGTCCCATAATGATTGCATGATTAAAACTGTATACATTAATTAGAGTTTTGTACCCGCTTAACGGTCTGTAAGTGGTGACAGACCCTTTTATTCAACTGATAGTCCACTGGATGCATTTTAACTTTGTTTTAATTAATAAGAGGGACTGTCGGGATTCTCTTGCATCAAGGCAATCCCCAAAGCAAATTGTCAGTGGACTATTACAAATTTATGGCTAGGAACAGGCAGGAGGTTGCAGTTGCTAACCATGGCTTGCCCTTCGATACCTCTGGAATAGCCTTTGCTGCACCTAGTCTTAGTGGCCATGAAACCAAGAGCAAAGGTAAAAGGAACTCTTTATTTTCTGTAGATTTTAAATATTGTGTTTGGTACGGCTGATCCGCATCAAGTTGCTGACTTTTGACTAGCCTAGGGTGGAACAAGTGATCAAGCTTGTGATGTCACTGAGACATAGGAGGTATGACTTCAATTATGCTACCACTGGCATTCTGGTGAATCAAAGACCATGAATAAATAAATGCAAGGAAATAAAATAAATAATCCCGCTTATGGGAACGTTTAAAGTTAAATTCTTACAAGACTGAATTTCTACAGTTCCTCTTGGTGGTACCTGTGGTTTATTTATGGCTCTCTATTCTTTTTTGTGTTGTTACTGCCTCTGTGGTCATTCAGAGCTTAGTATGAAAGTTTATATTGCTAAACTTGTTCAATTCTGCAACTTTCAGTTGCGGTTAGTATACCAAATCACATTTACCAATTTTGATTTTAACCCCATTGGTTAATTTGGGTTGGGTGATAGTTTAATTTTTGCTCCAATGAGGCAACTCTCATTGATGGTGCTACACTGTTGCTGGTGAGTGTTAAATGTAGAAACACATCAGTGCTGCTACATTCTCACCTCACTGGCTTCCGGTAGACTTTGGCTCTTAGCTCCTATCATGAGGGCCCTAGTCTTTTCCCAACATGCTTTTTAAACAGTGCTTTGAGTACTCTGTAATGCAGATCCTCCGTTCACTGCCCTGCGTAACCGACACTAGGCCCACTGGTCCAGCAGTAATTAATGTATAGGAGTTCGTTGAATCTGGCCTGACCTATTGGAGACACCTCAGGAAAACCCGAGGAAACTCTTCACTCTTTCCCCTTATGGCTCCTCAGTCTAATGCCACATAATGTCTGATTTTTGGGTGGATTTGCGTTTATAATGGCTGCAAGGAAAGCACATATAAAACAGCATTTGGAAACCATACAGAAGACTTATCAGAGCATGAACACTATCCCTTTAAATGTTATCAAATTATTATCACTTTGCGTCATTTAAAATCTCGACTACCTTTAATATGTGAAAAAGATTGATATGACTTTACAATTGAGAAACTTGCTAATAAAGGTTCTTTTCACATTTCTGTGTGTGATAATATAATTTCATGACATATATAAAGAATGATAGCATAAGAGGGTAAAACTTGGTAAACAAATCTTTACACTTCTAGTTGTCCGTTTTGCTGCAGAGCAGGTATGATTAAAATATTTGTGCCTGCCTTACTTTTCTATGTTTGTCCATGCATCACCTCTAGCATTCACCATTGTTTTTCAGTAACAGAACAATAGGTGATAGCCAGGAATGTGTGATTTATATATGAACATGTATATCTATGATACGCATATTTATATAAAATAAGTATCTTTTGTACTTTGCACATCAGTTTTGATCATTTTCTTGTTTAACCATTCTGTGTGCCTCTGCCTGTTTGTGGATTGGCAGTCTGGTTTTGGAGTGACAGGGGCTGGGGATGTGCATTCATTGTATACAGCCACTGGGAGGTGAGGTGTGCCTGGCCCTTCCTGGGTGACTCAGAGCTGAGCTAAATGGGGCTTGGCTGCATTTTGAGTAGTGGGAGGAGATTTCCCTGCACCTTAATAAGGCCTGTCTCCCTTGCACAAGGCTGCTTCAACCCCCTGTGGTCATACTGCACCAGTGAGGGCAGAACTGTTTTGGACTGGTCTCCGAGACCCTTGCATAAAGAAGAACAAAGACCAAATTGGGCATAAGTAGTGGACCTTAAACCCCAGACCTTTAGATCTCTCCTAGACTTAGGAGGAACCTTTGCCAAGACGAGAGCTGGAGAGCTGTGATGAGGAGTACTGCCCCTTTGCTGTGTGGGGTTGGCCTGTAATTGCTGTTTTTGCCAAGTAAAGGACAAAGACTGAAACTTTGCTATGACCCCTGCTTGAAGAAGGGCATGTTTGTGCTGGCCTGTTCTGAAGTGTCAGGGACACAAAGATTTAACCCCCAGCTCCCCTAAACTCTACTGCTAAAAGCTCTGACCTGCCAAGAGGTGCCTGTTTTGGGCCTTTGGATGTTGTTACTGCTGTTCGGAACTGGAAGAACCTGAGGAAATCGACACATCTCCCTTCTTGTGGCTGTTTTTCGTACGCTGCCCCACCGTGCAGGAAGAATCTTCACGCCCCACCTCCACACCACTGCAGAGATAACGCAATGCCTGCAACTGCAAGAACCGATGCCTCGGGGTATTGCGGCTGAAGAAACTGACGCAGCGCCTCTTGCCGCTGCCGCATTGATTGCCAGCGCAATTCACATTTCTACACATCGCACCTGTGCGGCGAGTTTTCCCGACGTATCACCCGTGGACCAGAACGGTCTTGGAGTTGACGCATCACTTCCCCCTACAGTCCAGAAATGATGCATCACTTCTCCTGCGTGTGGCAGAACTGTTGCACCGCCTCCCCAAGGACTCAGGAGCTGACGCATACCTTTGCGTCTTAACGCTTCCCTTCTTTGCGGCTATTTGGCATTGTGAATTTTGATGCAACGTATGTATGTATGTATGTATTGTAAAGCGCACTATCACCTTTCAGGCATCCTGGCGCTGTATACCGCTGTGGAACCCTTCCTGGCTTTCCCTGTGAGATGCCCCCTACTGGGCACCCCTAAGGTGAAGCCAGGCATCCCAGCGCTTTCGGGGCCTTTGTGGAGATTAAGCAAGCTATTGCCCAGAGTTGCAGAGTGGGACCCATGATTAGAGTAGGCACCGAGGTGAGAATTATCGAGTCCGAGGACATTGAGCCCAAGACCCTGCCGCATCGGGAATTGAACCCTGGTCCCGGGTCAGACCTCTGCATCAGGGTCTGCCGCTTCTAACCAGTGAGCCACACTTCTCCAACTACAGGTACTTTGTGTGAAATCATGCATCCATAGTTTACTAGGGACCCAGTTGCTTGAAACCTTTTCAAAATCTTATTCTTATTACATGTATGTATGCTTTTGTTGTTTTGGTCTTGTTGAGTTTAGATAAAGATACTTTATTTTCCTAAACTCATGCCATAGTTTATATTACATTTGATATAGACCTTCACTGAGGTCAACAAATACACAAACATAATTTTAAAACATTTATAGTGACTGCCATAACATCACCTTTAAGCATTTACTGTTTTCAAATTCTGTAAGGAATTCCTTCTCTTGTTTTTACATATTCCAGGTTTTTATGGGTATAATATATAGACCATACCTTAAGATGGTGGGGATTTTCATACAATAGACCTCCAACAGAGGTTGGAAATGTCTATTCCCAGAAGAGGAATATAATTCCAGCATTGCTCCTATTTGGGCTTCTGCCTTACGGCCTATATGATGTAAATGAAAATTATTCTGTAGAGTTTGGGAGAAAATGCGACCGAGATAGTATATTCTTTGCCATATTCCAACGATTTTACCCGCAATGTCCAATTAAAAGGTTGTGGGCTCTTTTTTCCCCTAAAGGGTAAAAATTTAGTTTTTGAGATATTTGAGGTTAAGAAGTTGTCATCTGCATAGCTACTTAGTGCATTTAGGTTTCTTTGTAGCCCTATCGGTGTAAGGTCTAAGATCACAATATCGTCCGCGTACATTAAAATGTGTATGTCACTCAATGCCAGTTTGGAGGGAAATTTTTTACTTGAATAAAATGCTCTGGTAAATCGCTTAAATAAAGGGGAAAAAAGCAAGGGAGCAAGGAGCTAACCTTGTTTGAGACGGTTTAGCGTGGATATAGGTCTATTTAAGCCCTTTAATCCCCCCCAATTTGAACTCTGCACCTTGTTTCTGTGTGGAGGGATATAATTATGTAAGTAAATCTTGTGGGATTCCCATCCTCACACATTTCTTCCAGAGTGTTGGCCTCTCTACCCTATCAAAAGCCGTAGTAAAATCAATAAAAGCACAATATACAATTTGTGATTTTGACATGACATATTTGTCAAGTATCGTTTGTAGAATTGCAATATTGTCTATTACTGAATGTTTTGGGCAAAATCCTGCCTGGGACATAGGAATTACTCTGCTAGAAAAGGCCCAGTCTTCAATGTGTTCCAAGACACAGGCTGCAAAGATCTCTCCTGTTGCGTCGAGTAGGGATATTTGCCGATAGTTCTTTAGATCTGTTCTGGAGCCTTTTTTTAGAATGGGAACCACTATACCCCCGCCAAGATTTTGGGATATCTCCTGTTCAAAAACAGTGAAGAAATAGGGGGAATAGAAATTTGCTCCACTTCTCCGGATTTGATTGAAGAACCTTAATCGGGATCTCATCCGGTCCCATAGCTGCTGTGGATCTTGTGGCCTTTATAAGGTAAGCTATTTGCTTAGTTGTTGAGGCTATAACATCAATATTTGTCTGAACCTTTCCTTGAGGATGCGGTTGCCATTTTTCCACCTTCTGTGTATTCGCTTTATACAGATTTGAGATCTGGTTTTCCCAGACCAATGCTGTCACTGGGAGGGCTTGTGTTGTTTTCCTTATACCCATTTGTTTGGCAGCTAGGTTCCAAAATGCTTTGTTGTTTTTACTTACACATCCATAGTTTCCTAGGGACCCAGTTGCTTGAAACCTTTTAAAAGTCATATTCTTATTACATATATGTACGATATTTGTCGTTTTAGTCTTGTTGAGTTTAGATAAAGATACTTTATTTTCCTGAACTCGTGTGGTGTCCATTTGTGGTGTCACTGTATTACTGTGTATTTTGGGTACAAATACTTTTCACATTGCCTTTGGGATAGGCCTGTCTGCTCGTGCCAAGCTACCTAGGGGGTGAGCAGAGGTTATCTAAAGTGAGTGTCCCTCTTATCCTGACTAGAAGCAAGGGTCCCAATTTGGACATAGGTGCATACCTCTGCCAACTAAAGACCCCCAGTTCTCACAGTAACTAAATTATGCATGGCACTTACTAAAGTAAAATGCAACCTTTTACTTCAAACCTTGCATCAAAACGATGGCTTGGGAGGCGCCTTAGGGGGCATGTTATCACCTGTGCCCTTGTACCTTACAGATGGTACTTCTGAATATACAATTCTCATCAATACCATACTGAAATAATTTTGCATACTCCCAACATCACATATAGTCCTTTCACAAAGTGTATGAACGGCTCCCATACAATAGTTAATCAATTTATTGAGTAAGGTGGTTGGAGGAGAAAATATACAGTCTACTTATGATCCTAAGAAATGGGTAACATTGTAAACTCTATGTGACCATGAAACAAGCCACATTCCATCTGGCAGAGGAGAAAGACTAAGCGGAGGTAGCAGCAAAAAAATGGTGATACAGAAGATTTGGTCTGCCTCTGGATAATTGGGAAGAAAATATCCTTACTGAGCATCTTCTCTGTAAGAAAATGTGTGGTTCTGGTGGCACTGAGCCACTGCAAATATCTCTGTTTCCTCTGTGCATATGGAAGATGTTGCTTTGGTTGACTGCCTTCTGGTCTGTACGTATTAGTAGTTATTGATGAACATTCAGGGTATCCAGAATTATCAGACTGGAGGTTGTTATCATTTCGGTGCCTCTCTCTACCTAGGCTATACTTGTGGCAGTAAAATGAGGTAGAACAAAGCTATTCAATGACAGAGAGTTTTAGCACATTGCTAATCATCTAGGTTTACAACACAACAAAATTCCATCGAACTGGCACAAGGTTAAAGAAGTAGCTGAGTGTAATAGGGCTCTCTGAAGAAGGTTGTACGTGTAACTTAGCGCTCCAGAACAGTCCTATCACAAGTGTGTCTACAAACTTTGTGATTACTGTAATACCCTGCAAAGCACCATCAACAAGTACCCATACAGTCTGATGCTTAGTGAGTGACTCAGATTCTCCTGCTCACAGCCACCAGCACTAGGCCATGGGCTCATGATGAGGGTCATCATAATAAATAAATACATAAATAAATGGGAATTCAGAGCAAAGACCTTGCTGTCTCATCTCTCTTAAGGCTGCCAGCATGGGTTTGTGGACAAGACTTCTGTTCAAGAAGGTCAAGATCTTTTGACTGGCGGTGAATGTTTGCATTGTCAGCATTCCATCCATCATTTTGTTTGCTGTAACACTTTTCGCCCTAAGTGGGATGGTATGCCCAGACGTGGCCCCTTGCTCACTGTGCCACTGGATTCAAGCTAGCCTGGCTGAAGAGGGGTGACATAACCTGAAACCGGTCCCAGGATGCTTGTTTCCGGTCCAGGGAGGACCTGGACTGGTAGTTCAGTCTGGACTGTTCCCATGGGACACAGGGTCAAGGCTGATTTTAAGTTTATTTGATTTCGTTCTCGACTGAGAACAACAAATATTTAATACACAATATATAAAATTTAAACAATAGGATAATAAAAATGTGCGCTCTAATACAAAGGTTAAAAAAGATTTTTTAAATTTGAATAGATTGTAACATACAAATACGTTTGGCAGAACCTTACAAAGAAATCAAGTCCTGAATTGAATTAATTCTATTTATTATTAATTTTATACAAATTGGTTGTAGAAACCTTTTTCTTGCTTTGACGACTGTCGCATTTTTGCAAGTAAACAATATATGTTCCACGTCTTGCTCCCCTCCATTACATAAGTTACAGAGACTGCTAGATTTTTCTTTTGATAGCCACGTGTAGGTAAAAGAACTTAGAGGAAGTATCTTGAATCGGAGTAAAGCAATTGTTCTCCTGACGCCATGCTTTAGATTAAAATTAATATACCGTCGTGCTTTCCCGTAAACCATAGTTTCTGCGTATATTTTATATAGTGACAGTTTGGCGCAAAGCTGAAGATCGAGATCAAAACTTAGTCTTGGAGTGAAATGTTTTAAAAAGAGCTTGAGCTGAGCAGGAGTCCAGGATTGTATCAAATTGATATTAGCATTGGATAATTTAAAAGCAATTGAGACATTCCTACAGAATATGTATTTCGGTGATCCTTGTTCGAATGTCTCTGTTTTGAGTAAGGCTCTAGTGTTCCTTGTTCCGCATGGAGGAAGCTATATGCACATCTGATAAAGTTACTGATTCCTCTGGCATAAGAACTGACAAGTGAAAGTTCGAGGCGGAGAGCTTGTACACTGACTGCTTGAGACATCTTTGTGAGTTTCCGTAGGATCTTCCCTTCTTCAGATCTAGATGATTCCATTGACTTGATGGGATGTATTCGAGAGCATATGGCAGTACTGGCAAAATCTTAGCACTGTAAACCTGAAGAAACTAAGAAAAATGCCTTTGACCGGTCGGTGCATATAAAGGTGAGAGTTCCCCCAGGTGAACTTCGACTTTCCAGTTTAGATTCTATATATGAAGCACGTTTTGTAGAGATTTTGAAAATATTCTCCCTAGGTAGGTATACTCATTTGCCACTTCCAACGGTTTTCCCCTAGAGTCCAGTTACGTTCCCTTTCCGAATATGGAACTATTTTTGTTTTTGTGATATTCCGTAATAATACATTTTCTTCCGTGTATTTATGGAGTGCATGCAGACTCCTTTGCAGGCCAAATGGTGTTAGGTCTAAAATGATTACATTGTCTGCATACATCATGGTGTGAATTTTGGGAAGAGCAATTCGGGTGGTCAAATTGCAGATCTGTTTAAAACATTCAGGAAGATCGCTGAGATATAGGAAAAACAATAAGAGAGCGAGAATGCATCCTTGTCTGAGGCCATTTGGGGTCGGTATTGGGCTTGTGAGACCCTTCTCTCTCCTCATTTGGACTTGACACCAAGTCCCGGAATGTAGCAATGCTATCACATGGAGTAAGTGCTCAGGGATGCCCATTCTACTGAGTTTTCTCCATAACATTCCTCTGTCTTTCCTGTCGAATGCCGTAGTAAAGTCAACAAAAGCAGCGGACACGACCTGGGATTTTGAGGACACACATTTGTCTAGTATGGTTTGCAACACTGCGATGTTATCAGTGACCGAGTGCTTTGGTCTAAACCCGGCTTGGTATAAAGGAATTAAACCTGATGAAAAAGTCCAGTTTTTTATCTAGTACTACTGCTGCGAAGATCTTTCCTATTGCGTCCAGGAGGGTTATCTGCCTGTAATTACCAGGAAGCAGCCTTGAGCCCTTCTTGTATAGAGGGATTACAATGCTCCCCTTCCAAGATTTTGAAATTTCCCCTGTACAAAAATGTGGTGAAAGAGGGGAGATAAGAACTTGCTCCATGCTTTGGGATTACTTTGGAGGACCTTAATCGGGATTTGATCCGGTCCCGTTGCTCCTGACGTTTTTGCCCTTTTTATATATAGCTCAATTAAAAAGGGACTTGGTGCTCCGATGTCCAAAGTATATACTCGAGGAGTGCTAGCCAGGCTATTAGACCTTTCCGAGGTGGTATTTAATTTGTATAGGTTGGCTAGGTATGTTTCCCATTCTGCCGGTGGTACTTGGATAGCTTGTCATTATTTTTTTGTGCCTATTTCTTTGGCGATTATACTCCAATAAGCATGTTGGGTATTCTGTTTTGCTGCTATCTGGATGTCAACCCAGTTTTTATCCTGTTTTATTCTCTGATTTTTTGCTTTTTCTCTCCTGCTTTGTTTTTTCAATCTGTTGATTTCTAGTTGTTTTGATGCAGAGTATTCAAGAAACTGCGACCTTATCAGTTTATTTAATTGCTTTGTATTAGTATCTGGGTTCTGTCTTTTGTATTGGTTCTTTCTTGGGCCCATTTTTAGATTTTCCTGTAGTTTTTGTACCAGGTTTTTGACGACTACTTTGAAATTTTTGGTCGGATTTGTAAAGTGGATTATCTGTAAAGGTTGTACCGTATCGATTTTGTTAATGATTTTATTAAGTGTCCATGAATTCCACTGTATCCGTCCTTGGGCCTGGTTCACCATATTTGTGTTGTGAGAGTACATAATATGAGCTGGTGAGGCAAAATGTGTTTTCCACTCTGTAGCTACTTGCAGGATTGCGTGATCATTTCCCCGTGCAAAATTAATCTTGAGATGTGAAACTGTACTGAACAAATCCGCGCTACAGATCATGTAGTCCAGGATTGAGGAACTGCAGTTCCCTTGTCTTGTGGATGATGCTGTAATATCTCCTTCTACATTGCAGTTTAATATTACTTGGTTGAACATCGAGAGTGAGGCTAATAGGATGTTCCCTCTTTTATTAGCTTTGTTTTCTTTGGGAAATAGAGGAGTGGAAATTGCCAGGGCTTCTTCTTTGTCACAGTCTGCCACTTTTCAAGTAAATCGTTTGATATTTTTGCCGTTGAAATCGCCTGTTATGAAGAGTGACGGATAGCCTTGTCCAACTACTACCTTTTCGGTATCCTCGAGTATTTCTATTGAAAGTGCATCCTTTTTTGCTCCGGGGAGGGATATAGACATTGAAGATAAGGAGATCTTTCGGGGTTTCTAGTGGGTCACTCCCAAATTTGATCTTAATACAGTGGAGGTTCTTTGAATCAATTGGGATAATTTCTTGGGCCCACTTGTAATTTTCGTTGAGAAGAATTGCTATCCCACCTTTCGTGTGACCCCGGTTGACCTGTTCTGCGAGGATATCGCATACGTAGTAGTCTTCTTGGTCAAAAATTTCTATTGACCAGGTTTCTTGTAAGGCCACAATCCCTGGTCGGTCTTTTGTTATTACAGCTAATTTTTCCTGTGTTCTTCCAGCAATATTCCAGGAAGAGATGGTCAGTCCTGTGTTAAATAGGGGGTTTATTTTCCTGGTCCTGTTCACTGCGATTCAGATTCTATGCAATCCAAGCCCATGAGTAATCCATTGTTATTATTTCCCTTTTGAAGTATTTTTACTCCAGTTTCTCATTTCTCCATTCTTTGTGGATACAAATATGTTTTCCCTAAAGAGATTTGGAGGATTATTCGAGGCATTGAGATTTTGAATCGATTGCTGAGTTACCGTTTTAAAAGTTTCTTCTGATGTTTCCGACTTTTGGAATTCGCAATCTTGCACTGGCGTTAAATCATAGCGGTATTTGTGGAGGGTCTCGCTTTCCTTTAGTATTATTCCTGGGATTACTGGAGACCAGAATTCTACAATCGCTGTCCTGGTTTTGGATTTATCAGGGAAAGTTCTAGCTTTATTTAATTTCTAGCTAAAGAAAGTAACAGCTGTATCTTTTGTAGCAAATTAACGATTGGTTCACAGTTAAGTAGAATATCGCCCGAAAGAAATAGATCTGTGATTTCTAGATGACAAGACATGATCTTCACAGTTTGTGTGTGTGTCTTCCTGATGGAGGAGGTTCTTTGTGGGATATCCTTTAGGGCCGGCATCTTTGTTCCAAGATCTACTGCTAAGGAACTTGTCGCCCTTGGGTTAAGTTGGTTAGAGTTTACCCTTCGTACTTTAACTGGCGATTTCTGCCCTTTTACCTTCAGGTTCTGCACCATTCCTCGTCTTTCCTCTTTTTCTAATAGTCGAGTCGGAGAAGGGGAGGTATTTTGGAACCTTGTTTTCCGGACTTTCTTTTTCATGATCCTTCTTATCGCCCTTCTCTTTGTCCTTTTCTGTTTGATCTTTTTTTGTTTCCTTACATTATTAGGAGTTTCTTGGCCCAGTGAGACAGAAGTTAATAATGCAGTGGTATCTATTACTTTATGATTAGGTACTGTTGAGATACTCGAATTTGATTCTGATTTAATTTTTGTTTTGGTAAAGATTAGGTGCCGCTCGTCTTGAGGTTTTTCAGCGTTTCCAGCGTCCTACCTGCCATTCGCTACAGGAGTAGCCCAGCATCTCCCAAGCTCTTTGTTTTCAACGGAGGGAGGAGACAAACACCGGCGAGGCCGCAGAGGAGGCGAGAGGCGCGGCCCCGGGACTGCGAGGTACAGCGTCAATACCACCAGCTGTTTCCTCTTCCCGCGTGAGCCGCGCCCCCTCCCAGTGCCCCGCTCCCACCAAGGTGTACATAACCTCTCGCGGCCCCTGCTTCGCGGGTGCCGCTCGTCTTGAGGTTTTTTCAGCGTTTCCAGCTTCCTACCTGCCATTCGCTACAGGAGTAGCCCAGCATCTCCCAAGCTCTTTGTTTTCAACGGAGGGAGGAGCCAAACACCGGCGAGGCCGCAGAGGAGGCGAGAGGCGCGGCCCCGGGACTGCGAGGTACAGCGTCAATACCACCAGCTGTTTCCTCTTCCCGCGTGAGCTGCGCCCCCTCCCAGTGCCCCGCCCCCACCAAGGTGTACATAACCTCTCGCGGCCCCCACTTCGCGGGTGTCGCTCGTCTTGAGGTTTTTCAGCGTTTCCAGCGTCCTACCTGCCATTCGCTACAGGAGTAGCCCACCATCTCCCAAGCTCTTTGTTTTCAACGGAGGGAGGAGACAAACACCGGCGAGGCCGCAGAGGAGGCGAGAGGCGCGGCCCGGGACTGCGAGGTACAGCGTCAATACCACCAGCTGTTTCCTCTTCCCGCGTGAGCCGCACCCCCTCCCAGTGCCCCGCCCCCTCTCACCTCATCTTACAGAGTTTTAAGCAAGGTCACTAACGCGCATCGCGGGACGCGCGCGGGTCGGAGCCCGGGGCGAAGCCCGGGCAAAGGGCGGGCCCGTTTAAGCCCGTTCAAGCCTGTGCAAGCCTGGTCTGGGCCTACCCTTTTTATCTTGCCTTGTGACTTCCCTCCTTTACCCTGGTATTGCCTTTGCTATCACCTTTACTCCTACTTACCTACGCGTAACTACAGCGACATCATGACCACAAGGGGCAAGCGGAGCAAGACGGCTCAAGGCCTGGGTCAGGTTACTGGTCCAATCGGCCAATTCATCACGAAAGCTAATGATGCAATCAACCAGGGGATTGTACTCTAAGAAAGACGCGTTTCCCAGGACCTTGCAGCGGCGCGAAGATCTTCAATGGGCCTACTGGCTCTAGCCAAAACACCAATTCAACAAGGAACAAACGCCCCATTACTGCACGAAGTTCGTGCAGACTTACACACCATCCCTATGAGTGTTGACCTATCTGTCACTCGTCTATCTCTAGGGGAAGCCACCTTGGAAGACTTGGAGAAAACACCGACTTTGGTGATTAGTCCCACTCAAACGATCCCGCTAACCTTGATAGAGTCGCAAACGTTAGCAACCTCTCCAACTATAACTGACAAGGGGAATAGGGAGGGAGCAATTCCAAAACAAAACACTACCAGGCCAATAGATAAGACTAAGCAGAACTGTCCACCAAAGCATAAAAGGTCCAGAAAATCCCCTCGTTCCAATCATAAAAATAATTCTATTAACTCCCTATCTATTAACATTGATTACCCCTCTGCAACAGCCGCATCTCTGGTTGCTGCTGAGAGGGGATATGCTGCTGACAATACAAACCACCTCGAGCTTAATGCACAAGCGGTAGCTACAATTAAGGATCTTATAAAGTCCCAACTAATGCCAATCGAACGATCCTTAATTAACATCGAGAAACAAATTGCCAGATTTATCAACCTCACTAGTCACCAAAAACCTTCCACCAGCACTTTAGCTCCCCCAGTTTCCACTAATGCCAATCACACCAAGGCAGTCACTGCACAGAAACCTGCACCGCCACCTTTAATACCTAAAACTCCGTTACTTACAGGCAAAACTCCCACGGTTCCTATTAATACACAAGTGATCCCAATAGAGACTAAGGGTACAACCCAGCAAGCACAGGGAAAGACAGTAACATCCGCCAACCCTCCTAAAACTAAACCAAAGCCTCCTCCCCCCAAACCTCTAGATGTCCAACAGGCTGGTGATACCACAAAAAAACCAGTTAGACCAAAGAGGCCTATCCACCTCCCCCCAGAGGCAAGTCCCTACACTGTGATCCTCACGGGGGTCCCAGAATTGGAGGAAAACATGAGTGAATCTACCTGGTCCCTAAAAAACAAAGTCATGCAATGGCTCAATATCAACCGACCCCTTCCTTCACACTGTAATAGCAGACTCTCCATGGTACGTAGGGTCCCTTGGATCGGGGAAACAAGAAAAAGAATACAGGGGGACTGTATTATTATCAATTTTGATGATCCAGAGACAGTTAGATACATATGTTGTTGGTCAACCTTGGAGAGAAAGGGAGGTATAGACACCAACCGTCTGTCCTTTTTTTATCCCCCAAGGTTTTCTTACGAACAAGACTACCCCCTTAGCTGGAACCAATCTCCAGGGTGGAGCTGGTCCCAAGTAGATACACGTAACAGAAGAAGGGACTGGGAACATTACCCTTGGAACCCAAGAAGAGAGCAACCCTATGCAGAGGGCTGGAGAGGGGCACCGACTAGTAATCATTTCTCAGTTTTAGAAATGGTTGATTGACCATCAAGCAACCAAACATCTATTAAGAATAAGTCTAAAACTCCTTTGCCTCCTGTAAGCCCAGGGTCACTCCCAAGTCAAGCTGGTGAACTTTGTATGGAACAAACCACTGTGGCCCTCATTAATAAGTCCAATTCTGGGTCCACGAATGCACAAACTGACGGATCTCTGGCTCCCCTTCCGCACTCAATTCCCGATCAAACCCACTTTCACTCCTCATCAAACTACTCCGATTCTAACCAACATATGTCCCTCCTAACCTGGAACATTGCTGGTCTTTCCAATAAAGCAAATGACCCAACCTTCCTGAACTTCATAAACACCTTTGATATCATAGCGCTTCAGGAATGCTGGGATCTGTCACCTACTAACCTGGTCGGCTACAGCACACACTTTACTCCAGCCATTCAGTCCAGTAGAGGCAGACCTTCGGGAGGCCTTTGCTTATACGTATCAAATGGGCTCAATGTATCTTTAGAATGCGTTGAGCTCGCCCCATCCGATCTCAGATCAAATTCTATTGGTCTCTCTCTACAGGCCTTCAGAATGACTGGGAAAGAGGTAGTCAGCTCTCTCATCATAAACCTATATAACAATGCACGGAGAGGTGACCAATCAAAATTTACAGAGTTTCTGTCTAAACTTATAAAGAAGGGCATGGGAGGGTCTTGCTCAGATAGATATATAGTCATCTTAGGAGATTTTAACTGTCATCTATGCCCACACAGTGGAACTAGGGTCTGTGATCTAAGAGCCCCAAATGGCGAATACACCACCCACTTCGAGCACACAACCGTGGGATCCCAACTGAACAACCTACTTCATGAATGGGACCTGGGCTTCTTTAACGACTTAACAGTGCCCTCGACTGATTTCCAACCTACTTTTCTCGGAAGGGGGTCGCTCACGACAATAGAATTCATCCTGCTGTCCAATAGTCATCATGGCGACGCTCGAGAAACCAGGAGAGAAGACCTGGTCATGAGCTATCACTATCCAATTAGTGCTAAAATATATACTCCTTTCAGTGGTAATAAATCCGGGAGCACAACAGAAAATCTCCACTCACACTCTATATCCCTCTCATCGAGAAACGGTTATACTATAAAAGGGGCTAAAGTTGACACAACCAAATTCCTTGAAAAACTGATTATGTTTGACCCTGACTTATTCCGGACTTGCCTAGAATACCCTCCCAACCCACAAGAAATTATTCTTGCATTTGACCAAATCGCAATACAAATCAGGAAAAACTTGACCAGAAAACACAATAAAAGTAATGCGCCCAAGAGCCCTGGTGGGTTCGATCACGAATGTTCAAACACACACAACATCCTAAAGGCTACCCTCAACAAATCCCCAAAAAACTTGCTGGAAATAAGATCCGCTCGTGCTGCTTACAAACAGGCAATCAAAAATAGGAAAAAGGAACTGAAAATTGCCGCCTGGGAGGCATTGTTAAAAGCAAGCACCTTAAGGGACAACACTGCCTTTTGGAGGGAGGTCAACGCCCCTTTTTTCAATGATAGTTCGACTGACCTCATAGAAATCGCCATCACGGAGGAAGCCTGGATAAATTATTTCACCAAACTGTACAAATTAGATGAGCAGATTGAACCACTTGACCTGGTCACACTACCAATGGTGAGAAATGAGACTCAAAGAAACCATACAGAGTCCTTTCCGCTTTCCATTCACTTTAATTATACAGAAGTGGAATTCGCCATTCTTGAAAGCTCTAATGCCAAAGCCCCTGGCCCGGACGGAATTCCTATTGATTTATTTAAAGACAACATTCAACTGTGGGCACCAATTATTACAAACGTCCTTAACTCATATGCTCTCAAAGGATTCCCCGTAACGTGGCAAGAAGCTATCATAATACCTATTTTTAAAAAAGGTGAAAGAATGGACCCAAAATGCTATAGACCAATATCCTTACTGGATTCTATGATGAAGGTGGCTGGGAGAGTCCTGCTGAACCAACTGCAAGCACGGGCTCAGGAAAATGATATTTTGTCTAAATTCCAATATGGTTTCGTTTCTGGCCTTGGGACAGTGGAACAATGTCTCAATTTAGCTTTGATCACCGACAAATATTTAATGGCAAAGAGGAGCAACATATACATGACCTTCGTGGACTTAAGCTCTGCTTTTGATTGTCTTAACCATAGTATTCTCTGGTCTACCCTCACTGACATGGGAGTTGATCCTAACATACTCGCTTTCATAACAGAACTGTACCGAGGAGCTGGGGCCAAGGTTCGCTATGGAAAGGACGGAACCTGTACGAATAAATTTCCCATCAGAAAGGGGGTCAGGCAGGGCTGCATCCTCACCCCCTTTCTTTTTAACCTTTATATTAACAGTGTTGCTGACTGCCTGGCGAAACTGGACGTTGATTACCCTAAAATAAATGGCCACGCAGTCCCAATTCTTTTATATGCGGACGACGCTGTTATTATGTCCAGGACCCAACTAGGTCTACAAAAAGCACTGACAGCCTTTTCAACATTCATGGGCGTGAGAGGCCTTAAGATTAACGTAAGCAAAACTTTTACTATGTGTTGTAGCAGAAAAAAGAACACTTCTTTTAATACGTTCATTAATGCAACCAAGATTAGTCTTACGAAAACTTTCAGCTATCTGGGTGTACTTTTTAATAGCAAAGGGTCATGGAACAATGCCATTCATACTCGAAACTTGGCTTTTATCAGGCAAATTGGAGCCCTAAAGAAATTCGCCACAAAACTAGGTGGTAAACCGGTTGGGATTCTGTTGGACATATATGCAGCTAAATGTGTTTCCACTGCAACATATGGTGCTGGAATCTGGGGTATGGCGGACTGTCAAGAGATACAAACCAGCGAGAACGCTTTCTTGAGATACCTGCTGGCTGTCCCTCGATCCATCTCTACTACAGTCTGTCACAATGAGCTTGCCCGGGTATATATCTCGGACACAATCAAAGCCACACCAATTTTGCTATGGCACAAAATATGGTCTTCGGAAAAGACAGTCCTGAACCAAGATGTGATTAAGGACTGTATGGCCTTAACTGACTCAAGTAAAATACCTTGGCTTGCCTACGTTAAGAAATTTTTAACATCACTGGATTTAGCTGATCTGTATGATAACCCGACTCTGTTCCTAACAATTTCTAAAAAGGACCTCCAGGCCCGCTGTTTAGGTCTACTTGAAGACAGGCGCTCCTACTTTGAAGGCTATAAATCATCGATTGCTCACCATAACCTCCTACTTCACGATGCAGGCATCCCCTCTTATCTTTCCCCGACTCTCTCAACCTATACGAGAATCCTGCTAACAAGGATGAGGAGGGATTGCTTTTATCGTTTACTAACATTTCCCCTCACAAACGACTGGTCTACTAACCTGGTGGCCTGTCCTTGTGACAATGTTTCCAAGCAATCCAACATACACGTCCTTTTGTTCTGCAAATTTTATGACTGCGGAAGAAAGAAACATCTACTCCCGCTCCTGAAGCTGTGGGGCTTTAGACAGTGCAGGCCAGCCTTACTCAAGCTATATATGCTTGAGGATGAACACACAACTACTGCAGCTGCTAGTTTTGTGAAATTTGCAGTAAGGTGTAGAGCGTCTATGAATTGATTGTTTTCCGATTCCTGATACCTACGCTTTGTACAGCCCAAAAGATTCTTTTAATTCCCCCAGTGTATGCTTTATGTTTGAGTTTTTTTAACTCAATTTTATGCTGTATTAAATGTGCTTTTATGATTTTCTTTTGAAAAAAATCGAATAAAGCTATTATTGAATTGAATTGAATTGGGTAATATGCTGTGGATGGTTGATGAATGACCGGCTTGTTATTCTCCTTGAAGAGTTTTCTAAGGGAATAAATCTGACTGAGATCTTGTGCTCCTTTTTTTCCTTTGGTGGACTCCGACCATTTTGAGTTGCAATTGCTTTCCTCAAAGGAGGAAGCTCTTTTGTTGTAATTTCACCTTTGGGTTTGAGGAGGGTTTCCACATTATGTTTTTCACAGATTTCTGCAGATATTGGTTTTAATTGGTCTTTCTTTTTTTCTCCACTAGGTATTTTAACATTCCTATTTGGGTATTGAGCATCTGATTGGAGTTTTCCAATATATTCCCCAGATATGTAAGGATGGATTCCAAAATGTTTTGTAGGGTAAACAAAGATTTAGATACCGGAGTGTATTCGTTAGAGAGTCCTGTAACCTTTAAGAGTGAAAAGTCTGGTGATTGATTAAGAGATCCGTCTAGGTCGTGTGGTTTTTGTGACGTGCTGTTCTGGATAACCTGTGACGCCTGTTGTTCTGCCTTGTAAAAGATCAGATCCTTAATGTTGATATCTGGGCTGGTGACATCGTAATCTTGAGTTTGCTGTATTTGAAGTGATTTCAGTATTATTGATTCCAAAATTGTGAGGTTAGCGTTTGGTTCATCCGGGGTTCTCTGGGTACTTTTTAAAGATGCCTCTGGGGTTTTTGATTTTGATTTAGAGCGCTGTTTTGTGCTCCTATCTTTTCATCATGATTATACATCTTATTTTGATGGTCTTTTTGTTGATCTTTTTGTGTTTGCCCCTGATAGTCTGTACCTAGTTTTATCAAGTATTTTGTTATTCCAGGGGTCGTTCGAGATTTTCTTTGATGAACCAACTTCCCCGCACTCCTTCTAGATGCTTGTTCCGTTCCCATTCTTTTCATGAAGATAGTTCTTGATCTTAATTTTTTGTATGCCATTTGACAATGCAGATGTTTACTTGTATGTTTTGATGAATGATAAATGAAGCAATCTTTGAATGCTGAACGTTGGGGAGATCTTTCACTGTATCAAAACTAGCAAGCCTTGTCTGACAGCTTGTCTATGTGATGTCTCACTCTCAGGGAAGTAGTCTGACCCTGCTGTTTTTTTAATCAATGACTGGGAGTGTTGTGCTGACTGAACCCCCGCAAAGCTTCTTCTGCCCCTTGGGTTAGTTTCCACGTCGCCCCTGTTGGCCAAATTGGTCCATGTCTCTCCACTGGGTCAAAGATGGCTGCTTATTGAGGATGTCGGTCAATTCCCCGACCTAAGTTAGCTGAGATATGTCATGGACGGTTGATATTAGATAGCTGGAGCCGTAGGATAACAAAGAAGTTCAGGGCTGGGGCGGTGGGCAATCCAAGAGCAGGGCACACTAGGAGCACCGCAAGCCGTGCCCAACCTAGTTGGCCCACCTCAGCGTGCTCCCTGGGCTGTACACTCTGCAGCCGCGGCTAAAGGCAGCTGCGTTCTCACTTGCCCGCCCTTCTCCACTCCTCTCCGCACCTTCCTCCAGTTAATGCAGTGCAGTGTCTCAAACCGGGCAGGTCCCCCCGACACTCCTTGGAGCTGGCGCCTCTATGTAGACTGTTACCGCCGCCGCCACCACTGCCGCCGCCTCTGCAGCAGCACGGTTCTGCCCTGACATTGACGTTAACCAGTAAATCAGTGGAGAAAATCAATGGAGTGCTGGTCGGGCTAGTGGGGCCTGTATTCTGTCAATACCCTGGGCTCTCCTTCCGTTCCTTCAGTGCCCCTGGAGCTCTGCTGGAGCAAGCACCGACCTCGCATGCCGGTCTCAGAGCAGAGTACAGCGTGCTCTGTTTCAAGAGCCTGCAAGCAACAGGGGTTGTGGGGTTGCAGGAGCCACGGGAGCTGTGGGGGTCACACGGAGTAGCTCAGCAGGTTCATGAGGGGCTCGGCTCGGCAGGGCTCTGCAGTAATACAATGAAATGCCGGTAGAGCCAGTGAAGCAGATGAAACACCGATAAAACAGCGAGGAGCGGAGCAGCGTCCACCACCACTGCGCTCACACTCACTCGCACAGCATCTGGCTGAAACCTCACGAAAACCTAGACTGAGAGTTCCTGGCCTGTCAATTCGATCTGGACTGTTCCCATGGGGCACAGGGTCAAGACTGATTTGCATATGGCTGTGTCCAAACTGGGGTGGGTAGTGGGCAAAAGAACAATGGATTTAACCCAGATCTTTTGACTTGGGGAAAATGCTTGCATTGTCAGCATTCCATCCATCATTTGTTTGCTGTAACACTTTTCTCCCTAAGTGGGATGGATATGCCCAGACGTGGGTCCCTTGCTCACCGTGCCACTGGATTCAAGATAGCCTGGCTAAAGAAGGGTGACATACCCTAAAACCGGTCCCAGGATGCTTGTTTCCGGTCCAGGGAGGACCTGGCATGGCAGTTCGGTCTGCACTGTTCCCTTGGGGCACAGGCTCAAGACTGAGTTGCATATTGCTGGGTCAAAACTGAGGTGGCGTAGTGGGCAAAAGAACAATGGATTTAACCCAGATCTTTTGGCTGGGTAGAATGTTTGCCTTTTCAGCATCCTGCCCATCATTTGTTTGCTGTAACATATCAAGTTATTGCCATTATCTATTCATTGTCACTGATACCAAAATTATAGACATGTATTACACCATGGGGTTGATTACGATGTTGTTCAGAAAGGCACGACCGGCATTCAATTCATCCGAATCCGATTCAGAACCCGCCTTTCCTACCGACTCGTACAATTTCCGAACTACCAATTACGATGGCTGGAAAGTGTTCTGACTGTCTGATTCTGTTCCTAAAGGCCTTGGAAGTAACCGAGTCAGTCGGAATTGAAACGTAGAGGTCTACGGATCGCGTTTCCAGCCGAGCGATAAGGATGTCAGATTTGTACAGCCTTTCCGAATCAGTTGTTCTGACACGGATCGGCTGTCGGAATATGACTTTGGGGGCCAGTGGCAGGCCCCCCTTCACCCCGGGCCCTCCAAATCGGGCCTGTGGGGGTACCTAGGGGTCCCCTCTTCCCATGCATGCACAGTGAGGCAGGCACCAGGGGGTGCCCTCTACAGGGTGCTAGGTTTTCCCCAACCACACCTTTTCTCAATCTGCCTCTTAGTGAGAGTCCAGTGTTCATGATTAGTCAAGCAGAATAATTGTAGTTAGTCATGTTTGTTTCAGTTTGGTGACATGAATTTTCGAATATTCCCATCACTTAGATTAGTGCGAGGTTGAGCAAGTTTTACATAGGTGATTTTCACCCCCTGGATCCTTTATATTCCGATGAGATGTGACGTCATATTTGGGGAGGACTGCATCAGAAAAGGGTGAAGCTGGACAGTATAGTAGTTAGTGCGTCATGTGCCCTTGTACAAGGAAGAAAATTGGATCTCTGGCTACTGTTTGAATTGCTAAATACTTAAATAACAAGGGTTCAGTGTGCCCCTCAGTACTTTGGACCCCTGTGCCACTGTACCTGCTGCGCCAATGCAAGCTGCACCCCTGAAACTATATGCAACACTCTGGGGACACCATGGGCGGTTGAACAGGGAGCAGAGATGGTGCACCTGAGATCCAGGAGGGGACTATTGAAAAATAACCTTTTCGGATAATTGCAAGTCTTAATCAAAAATACAATTATTCCACATCAATAACAACAATACCATGATTCAAACTCTCGCAGCATAATTTACGTTGTGTACTCAGCCGCTACAAAAATATAGCAGAGAAGGGTCGTTTTCTTTTTAAATCTTCAAATTGCACGACGATACACATATCGGTTGCATTTGTTTTTAGTTCGTTTTCGTTAAGCGCTTAAAGTCCGCGCTATATAAAAACGCATAAATAAAATGGGTGGGCGAACATATGAATGAGAGAGGGCAGCAGTCTTTTACAATAGGCTCTAGCTTGCAGGCATCCGGACTACGTGCATTCTAGGAGTAAGCCAATGGGGGAAATCTAGGGGCTCTGGGAACACTAAACAGATGTTCAGCGGCATCGCTGCCTTGGGGGTAGACAGTTAAGTGCTTCAGCACCCGGAAGAAGGCTTAAGTGCTACAGCTACCAGTGGGGGTGGGTTGGAATTAAGGACACTTAAAAACGTAGGTTTAAATAGAAGAATGCAGCCTCTACATACATCGGTCCTTCAATTTCATGCTTACCCAAATTGGCCATGGTGTGGTTTGCTTAAACTCTACGTTGAAACGTAGTTACAGTTCTGTTTGACTGTTTCCTAAAAATGTGTTAAACAGCTGCAGAGTTCCAGAAGTCCCGTTTTTTTCTTTGGACTATACCACTCGGCTTGTTTTTAGCGGGGGTGATCTGATAGGAGTTTTAACCCCTGCAACGCCGTCTTTATATATCAGACGACGCTTCCCATCCATTTATAGATAAGAGTAAATTTCTTTCTAAGGACACATAACGACATCAATGACCCACGAGAATGATGTTTTACTGAACCAAAATATTTATTTTCCACCCCTCCCTGCCCTTCTTGGCTGTCCTGCATTGGTACGTTGTAGCCCATACACTGTCACTGACTGCTCACTAAGTCTGCGTGCATTGGGAGGGGTAAGTTGTGATTTCTTTCGGCTGTCGTTGTTTGTGCTGGTAACAAACCGTAATTTACTGGTTCTGTAACGTTTATATTGTGGTTCTCTGTTAGCTGGCTGGCTAATATTAGTGTAGGCACACGCGCAGAATCCCGATTTAAGAAGATGGCTGCGTCAGAGATGTGATGTTCACATTGTGGGCAATGAGACGCCTCAGCTTTAACGTGTTTTGCAGTTTTTTCTCACTTATTTAAAACCTGCATCTTATTTTAAGGGGCTTTCATCTTCAGAGCAAGAGACTTCTCTCTGACGTTCGTTTCTGGGGAATGTTATGCGCCCTGGGATACAGGACAAGGCAAAGAGCAAGCTTTATATTTCCAAATCGATGTTAATAGAATTCTGTGCAATATAGGGTACGTGAATGACGTCAGCTCCATTTTTTACGTACTGGCTATAATTGGCCTGGAGTAAATCAATCAAAAATGATTCCCAGGAACACCATTCAAAAATGAAATGCATTTATATGGGCACCGCACAGTGAGTTATACCATCCGTTCGTTACTGTTTTCTGTGTCCGGAAGTGCCGCACTTGAATAAGTTAGAGCTTTCAAGTTTTCGAGGTCCATGCCTGGGCACTTTATCCAGTCTGTGTTTTTGGTAAGCTTTGTGAGACTTGCAGTCCTGATTTTGCAATAATAGCCGAAATAGTTCCAGGATGCCAAGTTAAAATCTGACCCGGATGAGCTACTCGCCCATGAACCCAGGAAACGTCAGAGCGCTGATCATAATTTGGTAAAATCCTCTATTTTTAAACATGCGGATGCTGCCGCTGTTTGCTTTAATAAGGATTTAGAAGTAGCCTGACTAGATCAAATACATTTGACATGGTTTTGTAATGTGTTTGCTGCATTACATTTATATGTCAAAGTGAAGAAACTGTCTTTTACACATTTATTTTTTCCTTTTTTCTACCGTCATTTACATTAGTTTCTCCTATGCTACACTGCTATCAAGTTGTATTTGTTAGTTCTTATGTTGCAATATATATATATATATATAATTTGTTTATATATATATATGTGTGTGCAGGGTTTTAAGTGGGTTAAAAAACTGGTGGGTCTCGCAGAGGGGCGTGGTCAGTATAATTAAGGGCGTGGCTTAAAACTCGTAAGCTATAAATCTGTGCTAGGCACAGTGCGCCATTACATGTAATGGGGTAACCCTGTAACCCTCAGAACCTGGGTGGGTAATAGACAAAATAATAATGGTTCTGCCGGACAGAAATACACACTGCTTTAGTATTTCAATGTTTCCTTTTGCAAGTCTCGTTTCTAACCAGGATATCAAGACAGATGTACTAATACATTCACAAACGAACACACTGACCACAAAGAAAAAATGAAAGCAAATTTTTACTCAAATACTTTCACATGTGAAGACAAATTACTTCAATCACTGTCCCTAACGAATATTTAAAACATATATGGCACAAAAACTTTGTGCTAAAGCATAATACACACTAAAAACACCAAGTAAAATGTGTTACTTCATATACTTTTTGGAATCAACAACTGTTGGACCTAGGGAACGCCCAGGTCACATAGGGTAGCCTGGCACAGAGTGGAAACAGCTAACCTCCGAGGCTTTAGTGTAATGCTTACAATTCACTCACAGTGACTCAATGACCTACCACTAAAAATAAAGGACACCACACCAATTTTAGAAAAATACTGGTTCCTTTTATAAAACTCTTTGGTATATGTTTCTTTCCTTTAAGCAGGTTTGCAAATTCAGTTCAATACATCTCCTCACATTCAATTATTAGTTCTTTTCAAAGTTCATATGACAGTTCCAAAACTTCTCTTCCCCCAAATGTAAAGATCACATAGAAAACCCTTACAATTTAAATTTGCAATATTCATTCACTTCCCCGCTAAGGTATTGATGAACAATCAGGCTTCTTTACAGCAAATCAAACTGATACATTACATTTAATAGGATGCAGCTTTCCCCCACAGTTTCACACCTTCCCGTGAGGCTCTGGTGCAAGCAGTAGAGTAACTGAAGGAGACAAGGAAGTTATCACTTTACTGTGGCTCAATTCTTAAAACATACTACAACCTTGGAAAACTACTGGACCCCGGCAGAGTTTTCATAGGCCCAGATAAGCCTTCCGTCATCAATTACTCCCACCACCAAGGTTGCTTATCATGATATTAAGGATCTCCCCGCAACCTCCTGTGAACCCAACTTCACTCTTCACCTCAGCTCACGGTTCACTCTCCCTCCCCGGGCTTGGTTTGGGCTATCGATTTCACTTTTAGAGAGCCCCCTCCCCCAAGAGCGGATTGTCTCAGGTTCGATGATTCAAATGGAATTGTCAGTCATATAAGTTTACGGGCTCTTCAACAGTCCCCGCGCCATTCAGTCCGATGAGGGTTACGGCAGGGCAACAGTCTCTCCTCCCCGCCCGACTACTTTCCCTCGCTTACTTGGTTACTGTAGGTCTTCTCGAACCACTTGCGCTGCTCTTCAAGGTTGCCAACAACCGCTGACACACGCTTGCCTTGCTACCCCGGCTCTGCTACCACATCACGAAGCGTCGAGCCGTCGCTGGATCTGCAAGGGCGTTCTCCTCAGTCACGGTGGGCTCCTCCCACGTCCGGCCTCCTTCCGCAGACTCTCCGCCTCTTCCGACGTCACCTCAGGCGGACTCTGGAATGAAAACACGGATCAGCTGGGCCCGCTTCCTCCGACCCCACGACAGGGTTCTCGCACGGCGATGAGCG
Organism: Lissotriton vulgaris; assembly: GCF_964263255.1. Classification (NCBI taxonomy): domain Eukaryota; kingdom Metazoa; phylum Chordata; class Amphibia; order Caudata; family Salamandridae; genus Lissotriton; species Lissotriton vulgaris. The sequence goes on from NC_141698.1 coordinate 210,772,640, forward strand.
TTCACTTCTTGATGAGTTGTCAGCTGCTTCTGCTCACTGTGAGTAACTTTTCCTCATACACTGCAGTCGCGGAAGGTGGGACCTCAGTCCCCTGATTCTTGCTCACTCAAAGGTTCACAGAGAGGGTAACTGGATTCACTTCAGCCGCGCTCGTGCCCTCAGAGCAATTCATCACAGTCTCTTGGTAATCACACCGCTAGAGTCACCAACGGTTGTGAAACTCGTCACAGAGTCTTCTGGCCTTCAATCCGAATTCTGTGGTAGTGGGGTTTGGTTTTTTAAGCTTTATAAAAATTTATTCTGTCAATGCAGGGCTTAATACAGGCGTTGGGGCTTTCCCATTGTGCTCTTGATGTACAAAGCCCGCACATTCTGCCAGTTCTTTTTCAGCAGTGAGACCAAGAAGTTAATGGCAAGATGGATGTTGTACACCAGCTCATCCTCTGTCATTTTAACATGGCCAACAGCAACTGCGAGGCAGAGGACCTTCTTCATTTGAAACTTGATGGTGGATTTCACTTCATCAACCTTTGCCACCATGTTTTCATTGTGGGTCAAGAGCGAAGGGAATTTTCCAGCTTTGTTTAGACCAGGTCCCAGGATACGGGGTATCTGCTTAATCAGAGACTCCGATGCCAAGAAGGCATCATACTTCTTAGCCAGTTTTTTGACCATCTTCTTGTTTTTATTGAGCTTCTTCAGTGCTTCTATGTCCATGTGGGGCATGTCAACAGCCTTGGCCTCATCACAATGTTGCTGGTCTCCCAGGACGCAAACAGAGAACTTCGGACGGGGGCAGGACTTGAGCCTGACTGTGCCTGAGAAACGCTTGTCCTTCTGAGGGTCATAGTTCTTCAGACTAATCTGCAGCTCCACAGTTTCCAAGAACTTGCGGGGTTTCTGCGTAGAATTCTGTAGAAGTTCTTTCACCCCTTCGTACAGGGTGTCACGGGAGACTTTGCTACTCATCTTGACTCAGCGAATGAACAGAACAGGGGGGGTCACTTCTGAGCAGAAGAACAGCCGGCCCACAGGTCGATCGTGTCCCCACTAGAGTATTATCCTCCACCTTAAGTCACTTCCCTCCGCACTGGTCAGTTCTCTCACTGCACAAAATGGCTTCCTTGCCCCTGCCCTATTTATAGGCTGGCCACCCAGGGTCCAGCAGAATCCAGAAGATTCTAGAAGGCCTAAATGCTATCCTATGCGACAGGTCTCAGGTGGGACAGTTGTGACAGTTGAAAACCACCATTTTGTAGAACTGGGTGGATTCTAGTCAGAAAAAGGCACCTGGGCCTGAGGTAAAAAAACTATGAGGGCAAAAGAGCATCTATCCCCAGGACAACACCATAAAAATCTAGTGGACTCAAAAAGATAAAAAGTGTATGAGGGGCAAAAAGGGGGCAAAATAAATAATTAATAGGAGGGGCTACGCAAAAAGGCCAGACAGGTCTAACACGCGTCCCCCCCAGCTGAAAGTGGGGAGAGCTACCCAACCCCTTGGGAGTCCTCATCACTAAGGCGGAAATACCTAGAGAGACCGTCTGCATTGGCGTGGTCCACTCCAGGCCGATGTTCCACCCGGAAGTCCATTCCCTGTAGGGAGATGGACCATCTCAACAACTTGGGATTTTCCCCCTTCATCTGCATCAGCCAACGAAGGGGTCGGTGATCAGTCTGAACCAGGAAGTGTGAGCCAAACAGGTATGGCCGCAACTTCTTCAGAGCCCACACCACCGCAAAAGCTTCCCTCTCAATTGCACTCCACTTCTGTTCCCGGGGAAGCAGTCTCCTGGATAGGAAAACTACTGGCTGATCCAGACCCTCTTCATTAAGTTGCGATAACACTGCACCAATGCCATGTTCCGATGCATCTGTCTAGACAATGAACTCCTTGGAGAAGTCTGGGACCCTCAGGACCGGTGCTGCACACACTGCCTGCTTCAGTTTTTCAAAAGCTTGCTGACTAGCCTCTGTCCAAACTACCCGTCGAGGTTGTTTCTTTGAGGTAAGCTCTGTGAGGGACGCTACAATAGTGCCATACCCCTTCACAAAGTAACAGTAGTAACCTGTGAGGCCCAGGAAAGCTCGGACCTCAGTCTGGGTCTTGGGGGGTTCCCAGGCCATGATTGCCTCTATCTTTGCCTGGAGGGGCCGCACTGTTCCCCTACCCACCAAGTGTCCAAGGTACACAACCGACCCCTGCCCAATCTGACATTTGCTGGTCTTGATTGTCAAGCCAGCTTGTTTCAGGGCCTGGAGAACTGCTTGCAAATGTTGCAAATGGTCCTCCCAACTGCTGCTGAAGACAGCAATGTCATCCAGATAAGCAGCGGAGAAACCCTCCATTCTGGAGAGGACCAGATTCACCAGCCGCTCGCTGAAAAGTGGCAGGGGCATTTTTGAGCCCAAATGGCATCATACAAAATTGGTAGTGCCCCTCAGGCGTGGAGAAGGCTGACCTTTCCTTTGCTCCATCTGTCAAGGAGATCTGCCAGTACCCTGAAGTAAGGTCAAAGGTACTGAGATATTGGGCAGCTCCTAGCACGGTCAATTAATTCATCCGCCCTAGGGATTGGATGAGCATCAGTTTTGGTAACTGAGTTCAGTCCCCGGTAATCCACACAGAACCTCAGTTCTGGAGTGGTGCCTGGTGGAGCGGCTTTCAGCACTAAAACCACCGGACTGGACCAGGGGCTGCTGGAAGGTTCTATAACTCCTAGCTCCAGCATCTTGGTAACCTCACCATGGATGCTAGCCTTCACCTTGTCGGACAGCCGGTTGGTCTTTGACTTCACTGGTGGGCTGTCCCCTGTGTCCACATCATGGGTACACAGGTGAGTCGTTCCCGGGACAAGGGAGAACAACGTAGAGTACTGCTCCAGTATCTGGCGGCAGTCCTCCCGCTGTTCAGGAGTTAGGGTTGGAGAGAGAATCACTCCCTCCACTGACCCATCCTTTTCCTGAGACGAGAACAAGTCTGGGAGAGGTTCGCTTTCCGCTTCCTCTCCCCCATCGGTCACCATCATTAAGATGACCTCGGGCCTCTCATGGTGGGGTTTGAGTCGGTTAGCATGTAGCACCCGTAGGGGCTGTCGAGGGGTCTTAAGGTCCACCAGGTATGTGGCCTTACCCTTCTTTTCTAACACCACAAAGGGGCCTGACCAGCGATCCTGGAGGGCACTTAGCTCTCCAGGCTCCATCACCCACACTTTCTGGCCAGGCTCCAACTCCACCGGTTGAGCGTTGTGGTCATACCACTCCTTCATTACTGCCTGGCTGGCCACCAAGTTGTCAGAAGCTTGCTTCCACAACTTCGCCATTTGGCTCCTGAAGGCCAGCATGTAGCTCACCACATCCTGGGGGGGTTTCCTGAGAGACTTCTCCCATCCATCCTTCACCAGGCTGAGAGGACCGCGTACAGGGTGCCCACACAGAAGCTCAAAGGGGCTGAAGCCCACTCCCTTCTGTGGCACTTCCCTGTAAGAAAATAGCAAACAGGGTAGGAGGACGTCCCACTTCCTCCACAGGCTTTCAGGCAGACTTCTGATCATGCCCTTCAAGGTCTTGTTGAACCTTTCTACCAGTCCATTTGACTGGGGGTGATAGGGAGTGGTGAACCGGTAGGTCACTCCACACTCCTTCCACATTGCCCGCATGTATGCTGACATAAAGTTGGTCCCCCTGTTTGACACAACTTCCTTGGGGGAACCCACTCGGGTAAAGATCCCCATTAAGGCCTTAGCCACCACAGGTGGAGTGACAGACCTCAGAGGAATTGCCTCTGGGTACCGTGTGGCATGATCCACCAGAACCAGGATAAACCTGTGACCAGCTGTTGTTGGTGGATCCAATGGCCCTACAATGTCGATGCCCACCCTTTCAAAGGGGGTGCTAATGACAGGAAGAGGTTCCAGGGGAGCTTTCAGGTTCACCCCTGTCTTCCCACTGGCTTGGCAGGATACACATGTCCGACAGTAGGTGTTAGACGCCACTTTCATCTGAGGCCAGTAAAAGTGGGGGACAAGCCGAGCAAAGGTCTTGTCCTGACCTAAGTGTCCTGCCAAGGGTATTTCGTGAGCCAATTCCAGCAGAAAGGCTTGGTATTGTTGCGGGACTACCAAGGCCCTTGATGAACCAGGTAAGGGTACCTTGGGTTCACTGTAGAGGAGTCCATCCTCCCAGTAAATGTGGTAGTGTCCCGCAACGTCCCCTGCTGCCTGGGCTTCAGCCTGTCGCCTCAGTCCCTTAAGGGTAGGGCACTCCTTTTGGCCCTTACAGAATTCTTCTCTGGTAGGCCCTCCTTCCACATGCCACTCAGCAGGGATGGGCAGGTCCTCCATGGAAACTACTTCCCCCTCCACGGACTCCTGGTCCACCACCGCAAGTGGCCGATCTGTCACATGGGGTGTGGAAGCCGAAGCAGGATTCCCCTGTCTTTGGTTCTGTCCCATTTTGGCAGCGGGTTGGGCCATTGTTCCAGGCTCCAACCCAGGCGAACTCCCTCTCCGGGCAGTCACAGACCTTGTGCTTACACAGGCCCAGTCAGGTGTACCCAGCATCGCTGAATGCGTCCGGTATTCCACCTCTCTCCAAGCATTGTGCTCCATGTCATTCCCCAGCAGACAATCAACTGGCACGGCAGGGCTTACGGCAACTCAAAGTGAACCTGCAACCCCTTCCCACTCAAAGGGAACCTCGGCCACAGGGTAGTGGCCCATTCTGCCGTCAGCCATCGCGGCGGGGGGGAGTACATTGGGAATCACCTGCTCTGAAGACACCAGTTGACTTCTCACCATAGTCAAACTGGCTCCTGTATCTCTCAGAGCCTCCCCTCTCTGGCCATTGATGGTGATCCATTGCCCATACTTAGTAGTATTTGGGGGCACCTGGATCTTAGGAACCATCTCCCGTTCTCCCAGGGACACTCCTGTGCCAGGGCACAAAACAGAGCCTGATAGAGACCCGTTTCGAGGCCCCCTTTGAAAAATTGCCGGTGATCAGCAATGGTGAGACCCGGCCCACTTAAAGCCTTGTGTGTGTGTGTATATGTGTGTGTGTATATATATATATTTTTTTGTGCCGTTTTAGCCTTGTTTATTTGTGGTTGTCGGAATATCTTTATTAGAAACCTTATTACTCTTTTTATATACCACTACATGTGAACATCTGCTTGTAGAATAGGGGTGGTTGACTGAGTGGGGAGGCAGATGCCAAAGGACAGCAAAGATTTGGAATTATAAAAATATTGAACGAGGAGGGGTGTAGATCTTCAGTAGTTTGTAGTAGAAGGTGCCTAGGTTTATTGAAAGACCAATACTCACACAAACAGAATCAACGTAAGAGATCCATGCTTATATAATAGGCACTGAGCCCAACCCTCAAAAAGTAAGTGAAAATGCATTCAAGAAGTGAGTGAAGCTTTACCCTATAAAGTCCTTCACTGATTAATGAGGGAATTCGGTTATACGTGAAAGTACAATAATAAGTAGCAGTAGCAAACATATGGTTGCCATTTTGAGCAGTCATTTTATGAAACAACATTAAAAGGCATGTCACTGTCGGGTATTAGATTGTAGTATTTCTGTAACAGTCATTCAAGAAGTCAGGTTAAAAGTAATAGGCAAGATATGATGATTCTTTTGGTGGGAGATTTTAATTGTACTTTATGCAGTATGGTTGAAGATAATAGATGTGGAGTAGCATAGGAAGATGGCCTATGTCAATCACATGTTAATCACACTCCTCTGGGTGAACAGTTAAATGAAGTACTTAGTAACTTTGACCTGGGATTTGTGAATAAAGTATGTGTTCTACCACCCTCTTTACCCCCAACATTTAATGGTAGGGGCTCTACTATTGATTATGCTTTTGTAACTAATAATCATGCTGATAGAATTTATTCTTTTAAAGTCTCAGACAATGCATTAAGCGATCACTTTCCGCTTTGTTTGGGCATCTTAATGCCAATGAAGACCCTCTCAAGGAGCATTATCGAAAAAGATAGAGAGGGTGAAAATTTGTCTATTGGTAGTACAAACGGGTACTCGCTACGATGGGCCATGGTCGATCAAACCAAAATACTTAATACAGTAATCGGCAAATGTACGTCTGAGCTTGCGATTTGTTTGGGGGAAGATTCTACCCCTGAAATTCTCCTTGCCTCCTTCTTAACCATCACAAATGAAATTAGGAATTCCCTAACGAGACAGTGTAAAAATAATAGAGAAAAGGGAGGATGGTTTAATTCTAACTGTACTCAAGCTTATGCACTTCTAAAGAAAGAAATGCATAAACATCATAGAATGGAGGTGAGGAGACTTAGAAAAGAATATAAACTAGCTGTAAAAGATAGGAAGAATATGTTAAAAGCAGAAGCATGGGAAGCCTTGCATGTAGCTTCTGTAAATAATGATAGTGCAGGCTTCTGGAAGATTATTAGAACCCCCTTTTTAGTGGAAAAGACCGGGCCCAAAATAGAGATAGCAATCCCAGAAGCAGATTGGATTGGGCATTTTGCCCAGGTATATGAGGGAGAGGTATCATCAACTTCTCCTTGCTTTCCTATTCCCTATCCCACTTCAAGGAATCTGATGTTCACCTTGGATGAGGTTGAAAAAGCACTTCACGCAAGTCACTGTGGTAAGGCTCCTGGCCCTGACGGTGTCCCCATAGACATCTTTAAAGCTATTATTCATCTATGGGCTCCCCTTCTGGTCCAGGTGCTTAATGCAAGTTGTACTACAGGATTTTTGTCTACCTGGGTGGAGTCCATAATCGTGCCTATCTTCAAAAAGGGGGATAGACACGATCCGGGATGCTATAGACCCATCTCCCTGTTGGACTCTTTTACGAAGATAGCTGGGCGGATAATCTTGGACCGTCTTTTGGTTTGGGCCGATGACAACTCGATTTTATCTGACTTGCAATATGGTTTTCGGTCTGTCCTAGGAACAGTGGAGCAGGGCTTAAAGGGCCAAGAAGGGGAACCTGTTCCTGGCCTTTGTGGACCTCTCGGCCGCATTTGATTGTGTGGTTCATTCTAAATTGTGGATTCTGCTAGGACAGTTAGGGGTTGATGAAAATATTATTTATTTTCTTAAGCGTCAGCCCGCGTCCATTACGGCCTGAAGGGGGAACGCACGGCCAAAATCCCAACTAGGAGTGGAGTCAGGCAGGGATCTGTCCTGGCTCCATTCCTTTTTAATTTGTATATAAATGGTTTGGAGGGAGCCTTGTGCAGAAATAGCTCAGATTCCCCATACATAGCTGGCCGACCAATTCCAGCACTTTTGTACGCAGACGATGCTGTGTTAATGTCTCGTACTCAAGTGGGTCTTCAGCACGTGGTGGACAGTTTTGCCCTTTTCATGAAAGATCTGGGGATAAGGGTAAACTTGTCTAAAACATTCATCATGCGCTCTGGCAAGGATTGTAAGACCAAAAGGGCCATTTTTATTGCAGGACAGAAGCTTGAGGCAACCAAGCAATTTTCCTATTTAGGCATATTATTTGCTCAGAACGAGTCATGGGTTCAGGCAGTAGCAGCTAAAAAACTGGCAATGGTACATTTTACTGCTGCCCTTAAGACTTTTGCCAAAAAACTGGGTACATGACTGCCTGTTGAGCTAATTAAGATCTATAAAGCCAAATGTGTATCTGCTGCCACCTATGGGAGTGGCGTATGGGGTTTTGCTGACCCCAACCCCATTCAGGTAGCTGAAAACTCTTTCCTGAAATATATCTTCGCCTTACCAAATAGTACCTCTAATTATAACTGCCACGCAGAATTAGGACTTCAATTCATATCTGACCTGATCAAGCTTGAGCCTGTGCTTTTATGGCACAGGCAGTGGACTAAAGAAGAAATAAGCTGAATAGGGATATTGTGTCAGATATCTTGAAATTGGAAGGAGTAATGAAGCTACCATGGCTGAGCTATGTGTTTATGTTTTTCACGGACATTGGAAAGCCGGAATACTTTCTAAACCCTCTCACTATCTCAGCCGTTTCAAGAAAAGATTTGAGGAAGGAGGGCTTGTCTTTGTTGGATACCCTAAGAATAACAACAGAGATTCTAAAACCAACTGTCCTGCAACAGCAACTGTTATTAACTACTTTTAATATTCAACCCTATTTGGTTTGTGTTACTGGCAATTATGACAGATTTTTATTATCTCGCTTTAGATTTGGAATCTTCCATAGACTGGTTAGTTTTCCAATCGCAAATGACTGGTCGCATGATCTACAGCCTTGTCCCTGTGATGATGTGTCGCCCCAAAGTACTTTGCACGTCCTTTTATTTTGCAAATTTTATAGATTCATTAGGCGCAGTATCTTACTGCCCTTAACTGAGACAGATGGGTCTGCGCCAATGTCGTCTGGCCCTGCTAAGTATTCAATATTTAGATAACGAACGAAGTTTTGCAACAATCACAGTCTTTTTGAAAAGAGTGATATATTGCAGAAGAACTATGATTATGTAGTGCACTTTAATTATAGTAAGGTTGCCTTGAATTACATTTTCCCACAAATGAATTGTGTATATATTTTTATATGTTCTTTTTATAATATGGTGATTTTGTAAAATGAATTGAAATGTGATCAACTTTTATCATGTATGCTTTTATGATTGCTTTTAACAGTCGAATAAAGCTATATTTGACTTGACTTGACTTAAGTGGCCTGGTACGTAATTACTACATCTGTAATGCATGGAGTCAAGTCAAGTCAAGTAAGAGAATTTATATAGCGCACTACATACCCAGAGGGTCTCAAGGCGCTTAGGAATGGGAGGAGGATTACTTGTCAAATATCCATGTTTTAAGTTGCTTTCTGAATGCTAGGTGGTTCTGGGTAAGGCGAAGGTGAGCGGGGAGTGAGTTCCATGTTTTAGCAGCCAGGTATGAGAAGGATCTGCCTCCCATGGTGGTCTTGTTGATGCGAGGTACATTGGCGAGGGCTTGGTTGGAAGAACGTAGTTGGCGGGAGGGGGTGTAGAAGGACAGTCGTGAGTTGAGGCATTCCGGTCTGATGTCGTAGAGTGATTTGTGTGCGTGGGTTAGCAGTCGGAAAGTGATTCTCTTATTGACGGGTAGCCAGTGGAGGTCTTTCAGGTGACCAGAGATGTGTTCGTTGCGCGGGATGTCTAATATGATCCTGGCTGAGGCGTTTTGGATTCGTTGGAGTTTCTTCTGGAGTTTAGCGGTAGTACCTGCGTAGAGGGTGTTTCCGTAGTCCAGTCGGCTCGTGACCAGAGCATGGGTGACTGTTTTTCTGGTTTCGGTGGGGATCCAGCGAAATGTTTTTTTGAGCATGCGAAGAATGTTGAAGCAGGATGAGGATACGGCGCTGACTTGTCTGTTCATTGAGAGTGAAGAATCCAGGATGACGCCTAGGTTCCGTGCGTGGTCAGTCGGGATGGGTGCTTTTCCAAGGGCTTCCGGCCACCAAGAGTCGTCCCATGCAGAGGGGGATGTACCTAAGATGAGGACTTCTGTTTTGTCTGAGTTCAGTTTCAGACGGCTTTGTTTCATCCATTCGGCAACTTCTTTCATTCCTTCGTGTAGGTTAGTTTTGGCGGTGCTGGGGTCATTGGTGAGAGAAAGGATTAGTTGAGTGTCATCCGCGTAGGAGATGATGTTGAGGTTGTGTTGGCGGGCGATGGCCGCGAGGGGGCTCATGTATACGTTGAAGAGGGTGGGGCTGAGTGAGGATCCTTGTGGTACGCCACAGATGACTTCAGTGGCCTCGGACTTGAATGGTGGGAGGCGGACTCTCTGGGTTCTTCCGGTGAGGAACGAGGTGATCCATTCAAGTGCTTTACCTTGTATTCCGATGTTATTGAGGCGTTGTAAAAGGGTGCTGTGGCAGACTGTGTCGAATGCTGCAGAGAGGTCGAGGAGGATGAGGGCGACTGTGTCTCCATTGTCCAGTAGAGTTCGAATGTCGTCTGTTGCTGCGATGAGGGCGGTCTCAGTGCTGTGTTTTGTTCGGAAGCCGGACTGTGAGGAGTCGAGGGATTTGTTGGCTTCGAGGAAAGCAGCAAGCTGGTTGTTGACAGCTTTCTCGATTACTTTGGCCGGGAATGGAAGGAGCGAAATGGGGCGATAATTTTTGAGTTCGGTGGGGTCCGCTGTGGGTTTTTTCAGAAGGGCGGTGAGTTCAGCGTGTTTCCAGTCTTCCGGGAAGGTGGCGGAGTTGAAGGAGCAGTTGATGACGTCTCGGAGGTGCGGTGCTATAACGGAGTCTGCTTTGTTGAAGATGTGGTGAGGACATGGGTCTGTGGGGGATCCTGAGTGGATGGAATTCATCAGGCGGATGGTGTCCTCAGTGGAGATTGGATTCCAGTCGTTAAGGGTGTTCACGGGGGGAGAATGTTCAGCAAATGGTTGGGTGCGTTGGTTTCCGGGTTGGTGGTCGAAGCTGTTGTGGATGTCTGCAATCTTGTTGTGGAAGAATGAGGCTAGGGAGTCGCAGAGGGCTTGAGAGGGGGTGATGTCGTTGGAGTTGGCCGAGGGATTGGAAAATTCCTTGACGATGTTGAAAAGTTCCTTGCTGTTGTGGGCGTTGTTGTCAAGTCGATCCTTGAATGCTGTTTTCTTGGCCTTTCGGATTAGTTGGTGGTGTGTGCGGGTGGCGTTTTTGAAGGCGTCCTTGGTGCTAGTGGTTGGGTCTTTTTTCCAGGCCTTCTCAAGGGAGCGGCAGAGTTTCTTGGACTTCTTAAGATCATCGTTGAACCATGAGGCCTTCTTGCTGCCAGGTTTGCTTTGACGTTTTTTCAGTGGAGCTAAGGTGTCGGCGGTGTTGGATAACCATAGGGTGAGGTTGGTGGCGGCTTGGTTTGGGTTAGAAGAGTGGGCTGGGGTGTTTAGAAGGAGCGATGCGGAGATCTGGTCGGTGGTGATTTTGTTCCAGTTTCTTTGCAGAGTTGGTTGGAGGTGGTTGGTGGGTTTCGGCTTGTTGTAGGTGAAGTGAACGCAGTTGTGGTCAGTCCAGAGGAGATCCGTAGTGTGGCTGAAGGAGACATGATTGCTGGAGGTGAAGATGGGGTCGAGTGTGTGACCTGCGATGTGGGTGGGGGAAGAGACTAGTTGTTTAAGTCCGAGGTTGGCGAGGTTGTCCAAGAGGGTGGTGGTGTTGCGGTCGTTGTTCTTTTCAAGGTGAAAGTTGAGGTCTCCCAGAAGGATGTAATCTTTGGAGGGGAGCGCGTGTGGAGTGATGAAGTCCGTGATGTCTTCACTGAATTTTGCGCGGGGTCCTGGTGGTCTGTAGAGGAGGGTGCCTCTGAGTGTGGTCTTGGGGTCGATGTGGATTTGGAAGGGAAGGTGTTCGGAGTTGGCGAGGTTGGCGTCAGAGCTGGTTGAGATGCGGATTGATTTCTTATGGACGATAGCGATTCCTCCTCCTGTGTGGCCGGTACGGTCCTTGCGTGTGATCTTATAGTCTTCAGGGATGGCAATGGTGATGTCTGGGGCGGAGGAAGCGTTCATCCATGTTTCTGTTAGGAAGGCGACGTCTGGAGAGATGGTGTCTAGTAGATTCCATAGGTCAATGGCGTGTCTGTGGACCGATCGGGTGTTGAGAAGGATGCATTGTAGGTGGTTGGGGTCGGGAGTCTGTGGAGTGGTCGTAGCGGAGTAGTAGTCGGTGCCGCTGAATTTGCAGGAGTAGCAGGAGAAAGGTCCATGGGTGTGTCCAGGAGCGGCTTGGACGCAGTTGGGGGAGCGGCCGGGGTTAAGGGCTAGGAGGGTGGTGGCATCGTAGGTAATGCGGGAGGGCTGGGCGGCGCGAGGGGCAGGGGGTTTGGCGCTAGGCGCGGTCCAGGCGCGGACGGGCGTAGACGGGCTTACCTTTGGCGCACCTTCGGCGCGAATGGGGCACGGTCGCTGCGCGTGGACGCTGTTAGTGTTGAATTTTGGTGACGTTTGAGGACCAGAGAGTGTGCTCAAGAGTTGGTGCAGTGAGATGTAAGCACAGCATACAGTTGCAGGCAGAAGAGTGTGGTGTTGGGACCACAAACAGCATATACAAATCAGACCGTACTTGCTGGAGGGGAATCAGTTGTGTCTAATATTTGGAAAAAGGCAGGTCTATATTCCCCTACTAAGTAATGTCGAAGTAGACAGAGTGCATTAGCAGTGGTTTCTTCAAACTGTGTGGAACACAATTACAGCTTAATTGTTGAACCAAACTATTATCAGTTTTCTGTGACGCTAGTCACATTAATGGCAGAGAGCAAGCTCAAAACTTGGTGGTTGAGGTTGTCATTTGACCTGTCAATCCTGCGTACTCTCCTAAATCCCAGAGTCTCACTCTTTTGTCCATATCATTTACTTTTCCCCCCCGTGTCCCACATGCCCACTTTACTGGCCTCATACTGGTCATTGTTGCCTCAGTCCTACCTCTCCCTGCTGGCCATTTCCCTTCCAAAAATGCATTTTCCCCATGTTAATTTCCATAGAAAACTTTAGACATGGCTACAATCTGAACTGTTGAACAGAATTACACCAAATTTGGTGGAAAGGTAGCTGCTGCTCCAGAAAGCAATTATTTATGTGAATTGGTGTAAATCCGTTAAGTACTTGCAGAGTTATTTAAAGGTTTTTCAGATATACAACTGGGGACGTGGCGGATCCGAGACGCCTCCTGAGATCTTGTGCTGAGATCGGATTGGCTACTAACACTTCAAACCTGGACGTGTTGGCAGCCATCTTGTGACTCAGTTGAACCGAGTCACAGAAAAAAAGTGAAAAAAAGAAGGAAAAGGAGGCAGGGTAAAAAAATACCCTGACTCTCTAGACTTCTTTGTGGGTGGGGGGTGGGGACCCCTCAGGGCCCAAAAAGCATTAAAAAAAAAAGTTCGCAGGGAGTTGCAATCAAGCTGAAAATAACTAAAATAAAAAAAGAAGTGCGGAATTCCGCCCTGTGTTCCGAATCAGCCCCAGAATGGGCCTGGTCCCGGAGGCATTGTATAAATAAAGGAGGTGGGGCGCATGCGCCCCCCCATCCGGGCTTATTATGCCACATGGGCCAATACCCGACCAGGGCGTATTTTTAATAAAAATGTGCGGTTGCCATTTTGGCAATCCCCACCCCTGGGGACCGCCACCTCTCCAGGGCAAAATGTGAAATTTATGTGGTTCCGCCTTTGCGACCCGACCCTGGTGACCACCACCTCCCTGTGGCAAAAGACATTAATGCAGGGGGTGGGGGTGGGCTGGCTGTACACCTCCACGAGGACCGCTACCTCCCCAGGACTAAAATGAAATTAGTGCAAGGGCCCATAGGGCACCCCCACAGCCCTGGAGGCCACCACCTCCCCAGGGCCATAGTAAAGATTGGAGAGGGTCATGTGGTCCGCTCCTAGAGCCATAGATGATCTTGGGGACCACCACCCCCAAGGTCGGCTCCTGCTATGTCCCGCGGTCCCACCCCTGGAACATAGCTGTTTGCTATGGCTTAGCGGGAGCTTTTACGCTCCTGCCAAGCCATAACAAACAGTGCTCCCCTTTCAGCAATTGAGAACATTAAAATGCTCTCACTTGCTGAAAGTGGAGCAGAATTGCTTTTGGAAAGAGGGAGCTGCATGTTCAGCAGCTCCCTCTTTCTAAACGCAATGCCAGCTCCCGCAGGAAGCTGTGAACTGGCAGGGACCTCAGGGCGCTTGAGGCTCCCCCGCGGTCCCCAACGGAGTGGGTGCCCTGGGTGGGACCAGAGCACCAACAAGGGAGACCAGGTCCCGGGGATGAGGTCCCCGCGACCAAAATCGGCCTGGGGAGTGGAGCCTCTTGGCTCCCTCCCTTAAAATTATTTAAACATTTTTTTTTAAAGGCCAGGCCCCAGTGGATAATGGTTCTGAGGCTGAAAAATGCCACGCAGCCCCCCTTCCTGGATAAAAAAAATATTTAAAGAAAACATCAGCAAGTCGCCAGAGGCCACTTTCCCTTTCTCCAACCCTCTGCATCATGCCGCCTGTCACAGTACTGGTGGGGGATGAAGTCCCTTGGATGCTGAGGATCCTTGGGGGCCAACAAGCCCCCCTGTTAGTCAAGTCAAGTCATAACACTTATATAGCGCACTACATACCCAGGGGGTTTCAAGGCGCTTAGGAAGGGGAGGTGGATTATTTGTCAAATATCCACGTTTTAAGCTGCTTTCTGAACGCTAGGTGATTCTGGGTGAGGCGAAGGTAAGCGGGGAGTGAGTTCCATGTTTTGGCAGCCAGGTATGAGAAGGATCTGCCTCCCATGGTGGTCTTGTTGATGCGAGGTACAGTGGCGAAGGCTTGGCTGGAAGAGCGCAGTTGGCGGGAGGGGGTGTAGAAGGACATTCGCGAGTTGAGGCAATCTGGTCCGATGTCGTAGAGTGATTTGTGTGCGTGGGTAAGCAGTCGGAAAGTAATCCTCTTATTGACGGGTAGCCAGTGGAGGTCTTTAAGGTGACCAGAGATGTGTTCGTTGCGTGGGATGTCTAATATGAGCCTGGCTGAGGCGTTTTGGATTCGTTGTAGTTTCTTCTGGAGTTTAGCGGTGGTACCTGCGTAGAGGGTGTTTCCGTAGTCCAGTCGGCTCGTGACTAGAGCGTGGATGACTGTTTTCCTTGTTTCGGAGGGGATCCAGCGAAATGTTTTTCTGAGCATGCGAAGAATGTTAAAGCAGGAAGAGGATACGGCGCTGACTTGTCTGTTCATTGAGAGTGAAGAATCCAGGATGACGCCAAGGTTCCGTGCGTGGTCTGTCGGGATGGGTGCATTTCCGAGGGCTTCCGGCCACCAGGAGTCGTCCCATGCAGAGGGGGATTTACCTAAGATGAGGACTTCTGTTTTGTCTGAGTTCAGTTTCAGACGGCTTTGTTTCATCCATTCGGCGACTTCTTTCATTCCCTCGTGTAGGTTAGTTTTGGCGGTGCTGGGGTCCTTGGTGAGAGATAGGATCAGTTGAGTGTCATCCGCGTAAGAGATGATGTTGAGGTTGTGTTGGCGGGCGATGGCCGCGAGGGGGCTCATGTATACGTTGAAGAGGGTGGGACTGAGTGAGGATCCTTGTGGTACGCCGCAGATGATTTCAGAGGCCTCGGACTTGAATGGTGGGAGGCGGACTCTCTGGGTTCTTCCGGTGAGGAACGAGGTGATCCATTCCAGTGCCTTTCCTTGGGTTCCGATGTTTCTGAGGCGTTGTAAAAGGGTGCTGTGGCAGACTGTGTCGAAGGCTGCAGAGAGGTCGAGGAGAATGAGGGCGACTGTGTCTCCATTGTCCAGTAGAGTTCGAATGTCGTCTGTTGCTGCGATGAGTGCGGTCTCAGTGCTGTGTTTGGCTCGGAAGCCAGATTGTGAGGGGTCGAGTGATTTGTTGGCTTCGAGGAAGGCGGAGAGCTGGTTGTTGACAGCTTTCTCGATGACTTTGGCCGGGAATGGAAGAAGTGAGATGGGGCGGTAGTTTTTGAGTTCGGTGGGGTCTGCTGTTGGTTTTTTCAGAAGGGCGGTGAGTTCAGCGTGTTTCCAGTCTTCTGGGAAGGTAGCGGAGTTGAAGGAGCAGTTGATGACGTCTCGGAGGTGCGGAGCTATGACGGAGTCTGCTTTGTTGAAGATGTGGTGGGGGCATGGGTCTGTGGGGGATCCAGAGTGGATGGAATTCATCAGGCGGATGGTGTCCTCAGTGGAGATTGGGTTCCAGGCGTTAAGGGTGTTGACGGGGGGAGGATGGTCAGCTGATGGTAGGGTGGGTTGCCTTCCGGGTTGGTTGTCAAAGCTGTTGTGGATGTCAGCAATCTTGTTGTGGAAAAAAAGAGGCTAGGGAATCGCAGAGGGTTTGAGAGGGGGTGATGTCGTTGGAGTTGGCCGAGGGGTTGGAAAATTCCTTGACGATGTTGAAAAGTTCCTTGCTGTTGTGGGCGTTGTTGTCGAGTCGATCCTTGAATGCTGTTTTCTTGGCTTTTCGGATCAGTTGGTGGTGAGTGCGGGTGGCGCTTTTGAAGGCGTCCTTGGTGCTGGTGGTTGGGTCTTTTTTCCAGGCCTTTTCAAGGGAGCGGCACAGTTTCTTGGATTTCTTGAGGTCGTCGTTGAACCATGAGGCCTCCTGGAGCAGTAAATGACCCTGGAGACCGCCAACCCCCCTGGGGCCAGTTCCAGCATGTCTTGGGGTGTCCACTTCCAGAGCTACAATACTTAAATGCGGGGAAAAGTACCCCCCTGCTGCCCTCAGGACCACCTCATCCCTGTGGCTATTTTCAAGATGGGAGGGGGTGCCACGCGGCCCTCCTCCTGGAGCCGTTAATGGCCCTGGGGACCACTATGCCCCCAGGGCCGGCTCCAGCAATGTCCCGGGGGGCCCACCCTCGGGACACTGCAATTTGCTATGGGATAGTGGGAGCACTGCTCCCTCCATCCCATAGTCAATAGTGTGCTCCGCTGTGAACAAACAAGAGCATTTTGCGCTCACTGTTCGAAGCGGAGCACACTTTGTACAAGTAGGGAGCTGCATGTCAGTAGCTCCCTGGGTGTAAAAAGCAATGTCGGCTCTGTCAGGAGGCAAAGCCGGCCAGGATTGCGGGGGCTTCAGGCTCCCCGCGCAGTGGTTAATTTGTAAAATAAAAAGTGCAGGGGCTCTCCTCAGGAGGCAGCGGTAACAGGAGAAATGTGCTAGTGCAAACTCCCTCCTGATTAGAGCCCTGGCACTTATTAACCTGAAGACGACTTGGCCTAATGGGAAGAGCTGCCCAGTGTGAGTCTCGGTGTGGCCCAACATCCTGTAAGTCTGGGGAAAACTATGTGCCTTTTAAATCAGTGTGTCCTTAACTGGTGCTATAAGGACCGGTGCTGAGGATTAGGTGAGCACCAGAAAGCAACCGCTCAAATTAAGCACTGCCCCGCGGTCCCCAACGAGATGGCCTTGGCCCGCGGGATTGAGTTCCCAGTAGGGGGGCCACTCGACCCCCCCCCCCCCTAGAAAAAAAAAAGAAAAGGCTGGGCCCTGGGGTCTCCTGGGACGATATCGGCCTGGGGAGAGGGGCCTCCAGTAAGCCCACTCAGTGCAATTGCTGAGAGGTGGTCGGAGGCCATGCCCCCTTTATATACCACTCTGCAAGCACACCTCTCGGGCACTGCTGGTGAGGGGTTGATGTCCCCTTGCTTCCCGAGGGCCTCAGGACTAAAGTGTACTTCTTTCCACAAGCAGCAGTGTGCCAGGAGGCATGTTTTCAGAGTGATGGAGAAAGGGGGATTGGCCTCTGACCACCTCTCTGCATTCCACCGGTGTGGGCCTTACTGGAGGTAACAGGAGAGTCATTTGGCCCTCAAGGACCCATCAAGAGCCAAGGGGACTTCATCCTTCAAATAGTAGTGCACCTGGAGGCGCTTTTGCAGAGTGGGGGAGAAAGAGGGCATGGGCACCAACAACTTCTCAGCAAACCCACTGTGTGGGACTTGCTGGAGGTAACAGGACGGGTAGTTGGCCCCCAAGGACCCTCAATATACTTCATCGCCCTACTAGTAGGGCATCAGAAGGTGTGTTTGCAGAGTGGTGGAAAAAGGGGACGTGGTCTGCTATTAGATCTCAGCAATCCTGCTGTATGAGACTTACTGGAGGTAACAACTACCCCTCCTGTTACCTCCAGTAAGTCCCACACAGCAGGATTACTATGAAGTTGTCAGAGGCCATGCCCCCTTTCTCCACTACTCTTCAAACGTGCCTCCCGGTGCACTATTAGTTGGGGGATAATGTTTTCCTGTCTCCAGAGGGACATTGGGGTCCATGAAGCCCTACTGGAACCTCCTGTAAGTCCTACACAGCGGTATTCCTGAGAACTGGTCGGAGGCCCCAACCCCTTTTTCCGCCACTCTGCAAATGTGGTGGTTAGTTAAAGAAAACCTTTGAAATTCACAAACGAAAAAAAAGGCTACAGGGATGTTGTAGTTAAGGACTAGCATTTAAAAAACCTTAGGAAGTCACTGACAAAAAACCAAAGGTTACAGAGACGTTATAGTTAGCAAATACAATTTAAAAAAACATCAGAAATTCGCTAAAAAAAACAAAGGTTACAAGGGCGTTATAATTCTGATCAGATTTTACTCATACAAAACCAGAGAAATTCTGCCGTTATAGTTAGTTAGCCATAAGCCACGCCTCATAAATGCATTGTTTATGACCTCACATATTACATCACTCATGACATGGTCAGGGACATCACTCATGACATCACTGATGATATCAGCAATGACATTTGCCACAGCATCTCTGACCACTCACTCACCCCCTTTAGAATCTTTAATACACCCACTCCAATCCCACAAAACCATTCACAAATCCATTCACAGATCCATACCAGTACTTACACACCCACTCACTGATTCATAGATCTACACACACATCCACTCACTCACCCATACTGCCACTCATACATCCACTTACTCACTAATACAGCCATTGAAAATCCACTCATACACTCATACAGGGACTCGCATACTGAGTGAGTCAGCCATAGAACTACTCACACACCTAGACAATCGCCCATACAGTCAATCACACAGCCACTTACTCATCCAAACAGTTACACACACACACACTTGCTCATACAAATAGTAACACACATTCACCTACACGGTCACTGACAGAAGCATGCACTCATCCATATAGCCAATCACACATTCACTCCCTCATGTAAATTGTAAAATTGTAAATTGATACTTGTATAGCGCACTACTCACCCGCAAGGGTCTTAAGGCGCTTGTACGAATACCGCTGTGGAACCCGTCCTGGTTTCCCTTTGAGGCGTCCACTCCTGGGCACCCCCAGGGTGAATGCCAGGCATCCTTAGCGTTGTGGGGCCCGTTGTGGAGATTAAGCAAGCTATTGCCCAGAGTTGCTGAGTGGGACTCTATGATGGAATAGGCACTGAGGCGAGAATTATCAGGTCCGTGGAATTTTGAGCCCAAGAGCCGCTGAGGCGGGGAATTGAACCCTGGTCCCGGGCGAGACCTCTGCATCAGGGTCTGCCACCATTGAGCCACACTTTTCCACCTCATGCATACAGTCATTCATAAACCCTGTTACTCACCAATACTGCCTTTCACATACCCAGTTGCTTACCCATACTGACACATGCACTCAATCACCGACAGCCATACAGACACTCACTCACCCATTCAACTTCTCACACATGCGCACAGTACCCCATACAGCCACTGACTTACCCACTCACTCATCCATACAGGCAGTCACACACCACCTCACCCACACACACAGAAACCCGGACAACCATAGAGGTAGTCAGACATTCAATCAATCACCCATATAGCCATTCATATACCCAATAACACACTCATGCACCCACTTACACATCAACTGACAGATACATGCATCCACACAACCAGTCACTCACCTATACATTTACTGAGACACCTAATCACTCTTTTATGCACTCAGTCACGCTCCCACTCAGTCATTCATACAGTTACTCATACACCCACTGATTCACTAATACACCTTGGTATATATATTTAACATTCATTCACATTTTTAAAAGACTCAGTCACTGGATGATGTAATCACTGATGTCATTTGAGATGTCATCAGTGATGTCACTGACCATGTCATGAGTGATGTAATATGTGAGGTCATAAGCAGTGCATTGCGGGGGGAGTTAACTCAGGTAACTAACTGCTGGATTTGTCTGATTTTGAATGAGTAAAATCTGACCCTAATTATAACGTCCCTGTAACGTTTTTTTTTTAGTGTATATGTGTATATTAGTGCATATATATATATTGCAGACATCGCATCTTCCCACATAGAGTTTATGATATTTTAAAATCTATTTATCAATAATATTGTATTTATGTAAATGGCACTTAATTTGCTGATGGAAATAGACTGTGAGCCGATATTGACAGCAATAATTGATAAGGGATCTGTCAAGTTTTCCAGTTAATGACCAAACTGGTATTCATACCGTAATACAATTTGCACGTTGGCTGACACATTACTATGTATAGCTTATGTTTAATGTTTATAGCCTGACTGAGTTTTAGCATGTATTTATTTAATAATTGCACTGTCACTTTAACACTGCTTGAAAAAAATGGTTGAAAACCGGTACAAAAACAGTCAGATGACTTGCTTACGTGTCATGTGATCAAGGCTCTCTAGAGCCGAAACGTGTAATGGCCGATCGAGCTTGGTGAAAATAAACTGATTATGTGCACTAAGTTGTGGTCCGTGTTCTATCTTTTCAAGAATTGCAGCCGCTGGTGCAGTGGAGTTTTCAGGATATATATATATATATATATATATATATATATATACATATATATATATATATATATATATATATATATATATATATATATATTCACTGAAAAAGCCATAGGTTTCAGGCCTTATATAGTTAGGAATTAGCATTTAAAAAACCTTTGAAATTCACTGAAAAAAACATAGGTTTCAGGCCTTATATAGTTAGGAATTAGCATTTAAAAAACCTTTGAAATTCACTCAAAAAAATATAAGTTTTAGGGGTGTTATAGTTAGCTGGACAATTCACTCATACAAAACCATTGAAATTCCTCCTATATAGTTAGTTGTACTAACTATATTTCGCGCACCCGCAATCCACTGCTGATGATGTCACATATTAGATCATTCATGGCATGGTCAGTGACATCACTGATGACATCATCCAGTGAATGTGGTTTGCTTCGTTATTTAAATATGCATTATATATATAGCAATTTGCATTGAAGAATGAGTGGATATATAAAAATAAATATTTGGATGGAGGATTTAGTAGCAGTGTAATTGACTGTCTACTTGACCAATTTATAGTGTCTCACTAAATATAGTGGATAGTGACTAAACTGTGTGAATATCTGTATCACTTTGTCAGTTGTTGTGTAAACAGGTTCTCCAGATGGTTACTAGCTATGTGAAAGTCTATATTAGTTATTGATTAGTTAACTGAGTATTTGTATGGGAGAGCGAATGTGTGTGTGCTTCGGTGGGAGGGGGGGGGGTGTAACTGCCCAAAATTGTGTGAATAGTTGATTCAGTAGATATATGAAGTTAAAACTACATGTTTTAACAGTTGTTTGGGTGAGTGAATATCTTTATGGGTGTGGTGATGAGCAAATATATTTCTCAATGGTACATGTCCAACGAACTAGAAAAATAAAAGACCGTGTATGTGTCAGTTGTTGTATATCAATAAGTATACATAAGACTGAATGAGTGACTGTATGGATAGCTGTATACTTGTAATAATGATTTTATAATACACTAAGTATGACTTACTATCTAAATGAATAGATGAAGTGGTGTTTGTATAAGTGTGTAGCTAAGTAAGTTTGTAAGTATGATCCATTGTTTGCATAAGTGGGTAGGATGACTTCATAAGTGAATAGGATGTGTGCTGGTGTGTAATGTTGATATAGGTGTATAAGTATTTTTGATAGTGTTCTATTGTTCATTGACAGAATGTATGAGTGAATCTACAGGTAAGCGATTAGATGTGTGTATACATCTAGAAATCACTGAGTGGGTTTTTAGATACTGCTTGCTTTTTCAATGGATTCAAATATGATACTCTGTATTTTACAAAGAGTGATGAAAGATTTTACTAGTGTATGAAAAGGTGTATGTGATTGTCACGTGGATGATGTCATCAGTGATGTCACTGACCACGTCATGAATGATCTAATATGTGACATCATCAGCAGTGGATTGCAGGTGCGCGACATATAGTTAGTACAACTAACTATATAAGAGCAATTTCAATGGTTTTGTATGAGTGAATTGTCCAGTTAAATATAACACCCCTAAAACTTATATTTTTTTGAGTGAATTTCAAAGGTTTTTTAAATGCTAATTCCTAACTATATAAGGCCTGAAACCTATGGTTTTTTCATTTAATTTTGAAGGTTTTTTAAATGAAAATTTTTAAATACATTAATTGTTATTTTTTTTAATACTAATTTACTACATTTTTGCAGGCAGGTGTTCAGAGGGCAAGCCCCCTTTTTACAACACTCTGCAGCGCAACTCCATGGCGCTTCCTGGAGATACCTGTTGGACTAGTTGCCCTCTATGGGACCTCTGGATTGAAGCAGAATTAATTCCCCAACTTAAAACACGCCACAGGGAAGTGTAATGAAGCCACGCCCCTTTTTGCACCTCTCTGCAACGCAGCCCCCGGCGTGTTTGCAGAGGGGGGACTAATTCCCCTTGCATAATGGGGGTCCCTGTGGGCCAACTAGCCCACCTGGAACCTCCAGTATGCGCCAGGGGGCTTCGTTGCAGAGAGGTGTAATGAGGCCACACCCTTTTTTACACCTCTCTGCAACGCAGCCCCCAGGCGTGTTTGCAGAGGGGGAACTAATTCCCCTTGCATACTGGGGGCAACTAGCCCACCAGGAGCCTCCAGTATGTGCCAAGGGGCTGTTTTTCTTTGCCCCGGAGGGTGGCGTTCCCCGGGGCAGTGTGGGGGGATTGGGCACCCCCCATACTTCTTTATCACTATGCCCCCGCGATTTGGTCCCCCTGGGGGGTAATTTTTAAATAAACATACCAGGTTTTTTAAAAAAAACATGTTGGGCCTTGGGGGTCCTTGTGGGACCCCCTGAGCAGGCCTAGGGGGTCAGGGTGCTTCTACCCTGCCCCCTTTTTTTTCTACACGTTTGTTTTTCTGCTTTCATGTGCCTCGGTCTACCTAGCACAAGATGGATGCCAACACTTCCTGGTTAGAAGTGTTGACAGCCAATGAGCATGCTGCTTTCTCGGGAAGGCATGCTGATTGGCTGCCACTGTCTGTCAACACTCCAAATCAGGAAGTGTTGGCAGCCATCTTGTGCCTCGGTAGAACCAAGGCACAAGAAAGCAGTGAAACAAAGGTGGAAAACACGCAAAGGGGGCAGGGTAGAAGCACCCTGACCCCCTAGGCCTGCTCAGGGGGTTCCACAAGGACCCCCCAGGCCCCAAAATTTAATTTTATTTTTTTTGAAAAATCGCGGGGTACACGCACCGTACGTGTACCTCCGCTAAGGTACGAGTACGGTGCGCGCACCCCGCGATTTAAAAAAAAATAAATAAAAAAAATGTTTGGCCTGGGGGTCCTTGTGGGACCCCCTGAGCAGGCCTAGGGGGTGAGGGTGCTTCTACCCTGCCCCCTTTTTGAGTTCTACACGTTAGTTTTTCTGCTTTCCTGTGCCTCAGTCTACCGAAGCACAAGATGGCTGCTAAAAATTTCTGTTTTGGAGTCTTGACAGACATTGGCAGCCAATCAGCATGCAGCTCGCTCACGCGAAGGTCCGCGCACGTACGCGTACGGTGCTCGCTTATAGATATATACATTTTTTTCCTTTTGATTTTCACAGGAACTACTCTAGGGATTTACACCATTTAAGCAAAAGGGTGATCTGCGAACCGAACTCTACCTCTCTGCCAAATTTGGTGTAATTCCGTTCAGCCATTCGGGCTGTATCCGTGTCTAATCGTCCTATGGAAAATAACATGGGGAAAACACGTTTTGGGACCCCCCTTTTTTCTCAGCCCCTACTTGACGAATCCCCCCAAAACTTTCAGCGAAGGAGCAGAGCGGAGCGGGCCATCTTCTTTGAGAAAACCGCGAAGATTCACCACCGGCGCCAAAGTTATTCCCAATAGAATGTTGCGGATTTCCTATGGAAACTAGGTCCTAACTATATATACCTACTGGCAACCGCCAGTAGGTAATATATATATCATGGCTAGATCAAGGCTGCCCTGTTGCAGCCGAAACGCGTCATGCTGGGGACAGAAGAACAATAAACCACCCTTGAATTAAAACTAATCGCAGTGTTTGTGGTCTGTACCTACGTCGAGGACTCTGCACTTTTGCCGAGAGTAGGAGTTGGAACGGATATATATATATATATATATGTATACACACACACGCTTGATATTTAATGTATCCCCTTATTTTTAATTTAGCCTAAGCCACTTTATCACTGACCACCCGTAAACCCCACAATTACCTCCCTTTACAAATAAAAAAATGTACACAAACTTACCATGCATGGTGAAAGCATCTCCATGGTGAAGGATCTGCACTAAAGGCATCTGCATGGTGTAAAGTTTGTTTTTAGGTTCACCTCCTCACTGCGATGCCCTATCTCTCTACTGGTATATAGTAGTCCCTTCCTTTTGTGCCTCTTTTCAGTGTGCTCCAGTGGTGGAAGGGACACTGTGCTTTCCTTTGTTCGGAGTTGAAAAAAACCTTCTATCTGGAAGCAGTTTGATCTCATCTTTTATGGTATTACTCTGGGGGGTGGGCTCTAGCATGATTTATTTGCAAGGTATGGATGCTTAGATATAAACAAATATGTGATAGCAAGTCATCACTCTTTGCCTTTTATGTGATATAATTGGAATAGCAACCATATCCAAAAAAAATATTGTTTATCAAATTTTTGATAAATATCATACAAATTCATCAAGTGTGGAAAAATACATTTAATTCCACCATATTGGTTACATTATTTTTTTTTAAAAATAATTATGATTATTTATTGTAATAATTAGAATATACTTCTTAAAAAAATAACAATAAAACTATTGTAGTCCTCGTATATTGATACAGATTATATATAAGTAATTTTCACTTACAATTTCAAATAATATTGGTTGTTACATCTTTATAGGCAATGTATGTCATGAGTGAACATAAACACGATTTTATCATTCACATTCATCGTTGTCATATTCTTCTTCTGAATAGGTGTCCTCATCTGCATCTGTTTGATTTTCACAGGCGGGAAGTTGCACATGTCAGTGCACTTGAGGTCATTTAGACAGCAGATTTTGTAGCATTTGTCTTCACAGTTCGCAAACAGTGCTTTATTCTTACGTTTTACAAAATACTGTGGTTTCCTCCATTTGTTAACAAAAAATGTGATGAGAGTTTTATTATTCTTTACGTCACGTGGCTTTGGAATTTCTTCCACTGTCTGATAATCTGGTAAGGTGGGGTGCTCTGTAACTAGTGCTAGAGTTCTTACCCTCTGATTGTCCTTTCGCTGTTCTAAATAGACGTCTCATTGTGCGTATCAAACACAACATCAATCCTTTGACTCCTATTTACTTCCTATAAAGCCATGGACGAGACAGGCCTAGCCACCTCACCAAGGTTTGATTCCTTTCCTTTTATTCTTTGAACAAGGACTATACCATCAATCAGCGTGGCTGAATTTCCAGGTATTTCCTCAGCAGGGGAAACGCTTTTCTGCAAGTATGTTGCTAAAACAGCTTTTTTTTGTCTTTCGCAACAGACCTTGGTAAAGGTCCTAAGGGACGAGAGCGGCATTTGCCATTTGAAGGTTCGTATTTTGCGCTGTCACAATGATTTGTCCAAATAGTGCTTTGTCTGCTTTCATGATGATTGTCCTGCCATTGCTGTTCACTGCATTCTACTTGGACATGTTAGTGAAGGTTTTTAGTTAGTTCATTATCAGTGTGTCATGACACTTCTTAATAGCTGTATTATTCTCAAGTCGCTCAAGTTTAAAGTCTGTATAGCATTGTTCACCTATTTCATGTGCCTTCATTATTTTGGATATTATGTCTTGCATTGCCTTAATTGCTGTGGCGAGACTAATGAGATTATGTGGCCCAATAAATAGATTTATCCAGCTTTGAACCAGACTAACAGCTCTCGTAACAGTATCTTCATCTTTTTCAATTTGTGACTGATGTTGGTCTGCGCGAATAAGATCTGATGATGACGCTTCTGTGTTCAGCCATCATATAATATCTTTTCACAGCACCCGCCTTGAGGTTAAATGTCTCAATGTGTGTCTTTGTTGACTGTTACCTCTACCACTTGATCAACCGGAATTTACCCAAACGGATTAACATCTGTTGAACTGAAAATCATCTGCTGATGAAGCTGTGGTGCATCTGGATGTTTTACTGCAAGTAATGCCATTTCGACATAGTGTACAGGCATATATATAGCGTAGTTCATCCTGTCATACGCAAAACACCATGGGAGCATATGGCGGTACAATGTAAATGCCAGTTTCCTTCTCGAGCAGCACACAGCTGAGCCAGCAAGACATTTTCATCAATATCCACTTTAGGCATCCAAAATGAAGAGAGATCTACATTCTCATGACGAAGATATTCCAGGAATTCATCCCAAAGCTGTTTTACTTCGGCAAAGGCAGCATACTGATTGAAAAACCTACTTAATACTAGAAGCAAAGAGCCAAGTCTTCAAGGATTTCCTAAAACACAGTCTATTTGTTGGAGACATCAGAGAAAAAGGCATGGCATTCAGTAGCTTGCAAGCCAGGAGGAAAAAACTTCAGCCACACTTTTATTTTTATTTTATTTATTCCATTTGTATGGCGCAACAGCTACCCTGAGGGTTTCCCGGCGCCTTGGATCAAAACATTCCAGGGGGTCATAAGTTACTAGTTATCATTCTTGGTTGAAAAGCCATGCCTTAATGCCTTTTCTAAATTTCATATAGTTAGGTTCAAGGCGCAGAGTAAGCGGGATCGAGTTCCACAGCACTGGCGCCAAGTATCCAAAGGAGCGTCCTCGTAGTCGTGCTCGCTTGAATCTTGGGACAACAAATATCTCCTGATGGATAGATCGGAGATTCCAAGTCGGGATGTATTTGTGGACCAGATTACAGAGGTATGCTGGTGCTTCTCCTATGTATATTTTGAACATAAAACATAAAGCCTTAAATTTAGCTCTGTTGCCCATCTTGAGCCAATGTAGTATACGTAGATGTTCCGATACATGTGCTCGCCTCGGTAGATGGAGAAGTATCCTGGCTGCAGCGTTTTGGACAACTTGTAGTCGGCATGTAATTTCTTTGTTGGCCCCTAAGAACAGGATGTTACCATAGTCCAGCTATGACCCAATCAAGGCCTGAACTACCGTTCTCTGCGCCCCTACAGGGAGTTGCCACAAGATTTTTCTCAGCCATTTGAGAATTGCAAAGCAGACTGAGGCTGTTTTGGTGACCTGAGTACGCATTGTCAGTTTGTCATCTATTATTACTCCTAAATTACGAGCTGACGGAACTGCCGTCGGGAGAGGCCCCATTTCAGTAGGCCAATGAACTGGTCCCCAAAGATCTTTCTGATCACCGAATATAAGCAGTTCGGTTTTGTCTCCATTTAATTTTAATTTCTTGGAGTGCATTCATTGCGCCATGCTCTGTAATCCCGAGCGGAGGGAGGAGAGACTCTTTTTATTTACCTTAGGACTAACCACCAACCTAGTGGTAGCTGATCTTAAGGCACGTCGAAGGACGTACCATGCAAAGGTCTTCTGAAACACAAGGGGTCCAAATCCATGCTGTGCCTTGTGTACAATACGCAAGGCCCTAAATTTTACCCTATCCTGAACAGGCAGCCTGTAGAGGTCCCTAATGCTCTTCCGTATGGTGCTAAATTTTGGGATGTTTAGAGGCACACGAGCTACTGTGGAGGCTGAAGCTTTAATTTGAGATGTTTATAAGTTCCCAAATAAAGAGCCTTACAATAGTCAATCTTCGACAGAATCAAGGCGTCTATGACCGTTTTTTCCATGTCTAATGGAATGAATGGATAAACCTTTTAGGTATTTTCAAAAGATAGAAGCATGAAGATGTGATTTGATTGATCTGTTCGGAAAAACAAAGTTGATCATCAAATATAACCCCAAGAATTTTGACTTTTCGAACAGGAGATGGAAGCAAACCTGAATCAGCAGGCAACCAGGAATTGTTGGGAATGTAATTTACAATAGACTACCTCAATGTTCTCTTTGTAAATGTTCTCCATCCAGGGGATAAATTCCAACTAAGCCAGTCCCAACATTACTTCATACATGCACTTGTGTACTCGAAATGGACAATTGTACATATGACTTTCTCGTACTGATGATATTGATCCTTCTGCTATCATGTCTGCTTCAATGCAAAGGTTTCGAAGGCCAGCGTCTTGAATGATTTTTCCAAGACATTGCAGATGGTGTGAAAGGTGCCGATTTGAAGAATGATTCTGTTGCATGGTACTTTATGCTTCCACATGATCTGAGTTGCTTTTGTGTAGAGAGTTTGATCCATGATCACAAAAGGTTTAGCCAAATGAAGGGACTGCTTCAGAATTTCAGAAACAGTCATCAATTCAGTTGCTGGGGCAATAATGGTGGGAAAGCAGCCCGTGGACTCCTGTGATACTCTTACTAGTTCTCTAGTACTGATGTTAAATCCTGTCCAACTTGGTATTATCTGTGCGGGGCTCTTAGCTTGTCTTGTAACAACCCAGAGTATTTTCTTATTGTGTGCAAGTTTCACTTGGGCAACACATTCCAGCATGACTTTGATACTTGTCATTAATGGCTGAGGCCCAACTCTTTCACCAGAAACATACGTGAACAATTCATCAGTATTTGTAGTGGTCAATGTTCTTTGCTTTTGTTTCTTAGTGCATGGGAGAGGAGCTTTAAAAGGTTTTGGTCCAAACAACTTGGGCTGCCCAGCTATACTGTTGACTTGATGGATTGTCTCTTTACCAGTAATAGTATTTTCCAACCTATCCATGTTATCCCATGCTAAGTTAGTGAAGACATGAGGCTGAATGTTGGCTCATCTAAGGTAGCGGCTAGTTTCTGAAGACACAAGGCTGTATTGTTCTGTTTAGAGTGCATATGTTTCAACATTGCCTATCTACTCCACTCTAAGGCACTACTCCACTCTACGGCACTCTATGCCACCGCATTCTGCAGTACTCCAATCTCTGACACTCTTTGCCACTCCACTCTGACAACTCACTCTACACCACTCCAATCTACGCCTCCCCACACCACTCTACACCACTACCCTCCACTCCACGACACTCCAAAAAACCCCACTCTCCATCAATCCATGCCACTCCACTCTACTATACTCCACTCTACGCCACTAACTTGAACAGCAGCCAGGATGGTGTACAACATGGCTAAAACACATTGGTAAAACCAATAGCTGTTGCATAGGCAATACCTATTGGCTTACCAATGCTTGTTTTTATGCTCCTCTTGTAAACATGTGACTAGATATCTGCATCCTATTCAGAATGGGTTGTATCTTTGCTGTCTCTAAAGCACAATTCTTTCTCGTTAAGATCTACACTTTATGAATAAAAACAATAAAAATACAAAAGTAGATTGTGGCAATTTTGTTGACTAGTGAAGAGTAGACATACATTTTTTGAAATCACATTGTCTACCCTAAAGTCAAACTGCTTTCTTTTCATGCAATGTATGAGAATTGCTCATGCCTATTCATCTAATTTTGTATTTGTCATTTAATCATTACAGTGATGTCCACAGATCTAAGGCTTCGACGGAAGGAAAGCGAACAGAATAATGCTGCATCAGAAGAGAAAAGAGGCAAAGAAAAAAGTGAGGAAAAAAGATCATGGAAAATGTGTTCCATCTTCGTGCGCATCTTCTTTCTGTTTTTTCTGATTCTGGCCGTCATTATGGGCGTCAAGTTTTATTATGATGATCAGACTATTCAGCGGCATGAGGCAGCTCTGCGATCCTTGGGGACGGAAGGATTCTTCTTGTTCTCCTCTCTGGATGCTGACAAAGATCTCTACTTAAGCCCTGAGGAGTTCAGGTCAATAGCAGAAAAGCTGACTGGTGTTGCACCTGTTTCAGACTACGAAGAAGAGGACGTTCATGATCCCAGTGGGGAGACGCTGTCTGTAGTTGCAAATTTTCAGCCTCTGATAATGGAAACTATGACAAAGAGTAAAGATGGCTTTCTGGGAATTACTCACAATGCCTTGTCAGGACTGCGAAATTGGACAGCACCCTTGACACCTTCCAGTGTTTATTTTGCCAGTCAGTTCAGAGCATTCCTACCTCCAAAAAACAAGCTGAGCTTGGGTGATCCTTGGTGGGTAGTCCCCAGTGAACTCAACATCTTCACTGGATACCTTCCTAACAATCGTTTTTATCCTGCGACCCCCAGAGGAAAAGAGATTATTATCCACAAGCTCCTGAGCATGTTCCACCCACGTCCTTTTGTCAAAACCAGATTTGCTCCTCAAGGAACTGTGGCCTGCATCAGAGCTGTCAGTGACTTCTATTATGACATTGTCTTCAGAATACATGCTGAGTTTCAGCTGAATGAGCCTCCGGACTTCCCTTTCTGGTTTTCACCTGGACAATTCACAGGTCACGTTGTAATTTCTAAAGATGCTTCACACGTAAGGCAATTCCACCTTTATGTCCCTAATAACAGGTCACTTAATGTTGACATGGAGTGGTTGTATGGAACAAGCGAAAGCAGCAATATGGAAGTTGACATAGGATACTTACCCAAAATGGAATTGCTAGCTACAGGCCCTTCAATCCCTTCTGTGATTTATGATGAGAACGGCAATGCCGTTGATAGTAGCGACCCCTTGGGAGACCCAATTGAGTTTGTGTTTGAAGAGATACACTGGCAGTCGGAAATCAGCTGGACAGAAGCTGCAAAAAAATTGGAAGTGACCATGTATCCATTTAAGAAGGTGCCATACCACCCTTTCACTGAAGCTTTCAACAGAGCAGTTGCAGAAAACAAGTTGGTACACTCCATTTTGCTTTGGGGAGCATTAGATGACCAGTCCTGCTGAGGTTCCGGGCGAACTCTCCGGGAGACAGTCCTGGAAAGTTCGCCCATCCTCGCCCTGCTGAACGAAAGCTTTGTCTGCAGTTGGTCCTTAGTGAAAGAATTAGAAGAACTACAGAGTGACAAAGACAATGGCTTCTATGCAAAAGTGGCAAAATTGCACCTTGAGAAGTACAACTTCCCCGTAGAAATGATGATCAGCCTACCCAATGGGACAGTTGTTCACCATATTAATGCCAACTATTTTCTTGACATCACCTCTATGAAGCCAGAGGAAGCAGAGAGTAGCATCTTTAGTTTTACTGCTTCATTTGAAGACCCCTCCACTGCCACTTACCTGAAATTCCTGAAGGAAGGGCTGGAGAAAGCAAAACCATTTATGCTTACATAAGCTGCTGAGGAAAACAGTTCCAGAAAACATGTTTTGACTTTTGTATGGTCTTCATTTCAGCATCTTTTTCAAATACCTCTGCAGATTTGCACATTATTGGCCCAGTATTGACAAAGTGACTGCCAAAATATTTCAATATGCAAATAGATTTTAATCCGCTTTTTTCTTGGTCTACCAAGTACAATATGGCAATTTTAGTTTTGAAACGTTTGATGTTTCTCTTTTTGGTTTGATAAATCCCACATAATATCGAGTGTTTAAGTAAGCTGCAAACATGTATTGTAAATAGGAACATTACAACACAAATGTGATCATTTTGTTTTTATAGAATGATTTTGTCTCCAAGGATTGATGAAATAATGCAAGTGTCCAAATCACTCCCTTAGCCGAGCTGACAGCGATCTTTAAATTCCATAATTAAGTAATCTGTGTTTTCCATTTTTAGCCCTTTCCTTTGTGAAAACTGTGATCACCAGTTTTCTAAAATTTAAAAAGGTGTCATTTTGAACAACTCCAAGACTGTCCTTGGATTAGAGGAAAAGTGGACAAGTTTAACAAAAGAATGAAAGATGCACATATTGTTTGATGAATGATTAATCAATGTGGGTATTGAATACGTATCTGCAAAAAATAACAGGCCATTCAGGCTAAGGCAAAACAAAAATATATTTGGAAGAAGGGTATTTGAGTTGAGTTAATTTGATACTGTTTGAAAGGAAAATCCCAATTGTGAAGAAATCTCGACAACAAATTATGAAGTCTATTGAAAATGTGTGGTAAAGGGATGGCCTTGTCTGTAATTATTTCAAAGGACGTGGCACAATTACATTGTTCATCCAGTTCCAAAGCACTCGCAATTTTTTTTAGGTAGCAGGCACCAGAAGATGTCAGATTTTCCTAAAATCATAATTTCATCAAGTTTACGAGGCTACAGCAGGGTGGCATGTCTTCTGTATTCATGGAGGACACTTAGATTGAAAGTTTTTTGCTTCTTGTACGCTACAATTTTCCTGTTTTAGAATCCAGTCCCTATGTTGGATAGCTTGATGACAATAGGAGCAGAATATGTAAGGCAATGAACCTTTTGAAGCATAATCTGTGCAACTTCCAGCAACATATTTCTACAACTTCATGGACAATTCAAAACCTTGAGGAAGACAGTAGGCTCAGGAAAAGCTGAAAAGGCTTGCTTTGCCACCGATTTCCTCATGAATGGCGAATATCAAACATTGCCTTAAAACAAAACTTGAAAGGCAAAAACCAGATTACTGTGCATCAATTATTTTAGGAACTCACCACTCCTACTCCCATTCCTCTGAACAGTTATTTCGGAGTACAAAGGTTTTTTTAATTTTGAAATTAGTAAATGCTAAAAGAAGCTCGGCCCCATGACCTGCTCCTAATTTGTTGTGAAT
Source organism: Lissotriton vulgaris (assembly GCF_964263255.1). NCBI lineage: Eukaryota > Metazoa > Chordata > Amphibia > Caudata > Salamandridae > Lissotriton > Lissotriton vulgaris. The sequence continues at coordinate 210,805,076 of NC_141698.1, forward strand.
ATCAGATACTCTATGCCTTTTTAAATCTCATAGTTTATGGGAAATGTTATCTTGAGAGAGTTTCAATTTGCTAACACACTGCCAGAAAAAAACATTCAGCAGAGGCAGCAGTACCAAGATCATTAGGTAAAGTGTCTGGAAAGGCCAGTAATTAATAGACCATTGCAAATGTTGACACATGCCCTCTTTACATTGACAGTTTGCTGATACTGATGCACAAAATGTAATGAAATTGAATTAATATTCTGTTAAATTGAGCAGGAGTATTGCCAGACAACTTAGAACTGATAGCGATTTAACTTCAAGCTCAGTTTGCTTTTCTTTCAGTACAATTTATGATGGGTGAACCAGAATGTAAAGCACTGTGCTGTGCCTTACAGTCTATTCCTGATGTCTTGGGATTATCCAGTGTTATTGCCGAATGTAACAGACCTATTTAATGGAGAATTGCCAACATTTGCTATATTTTGCTGGTGGTGGGCCAGAATGATTATAACCAGGCTGACCTGACAACGTGGGTGGGTACATATGGGAGGAACTAAAGATGCAGAAGTTAACTGGAGAGACATGGGCATGGCAGATGAGGCAGCCCATCACGGTTTGGCTCTACAATAATCACTACATTACTGAATTGCGTGAAGAAAGAGGTGGCGTGCCAAGTGTTAGAAAAGGCCCAGATCAATCCACACTGCAAGAGATCTTCATGGAAGCAGGGACAGAGAATGAAAAACTGCGTACAAGGGTTTTGTGGGCTATCCCTTATTTCTTTTTTCAAGTAAAAGATTTCATGCAAAACAGTTTGTGGTCCAATCGGGTACAATCCTGAAAGGGAAGGAAGACCATAGAAAGGTTCGACATTAACCCTCACCCCAAACCTGCATCTGGTCAGATTCAGACCCTAGCAAAAGTGGTGGGTGAAAGTGCCCTTTAATATTTGTACAAGAGGACAAGATGAGCCTTGTGGACCACGGCCGTTGTTAAAATTGTACCTATGAATATAGTAAGATCTGTTTTCCCACTTTAAATTGACTACTGTCTGCTTGCACTGAATTCTTAACTTATATACAAATGTTTAGTCGTTTCAAAATTAAGCAGCAGGTATTGACACACAAAAACTGTTAAGATGCCTCCACACATGATATTTAGCACGTGGGAAGACAGGCAGGCAGACAGAAAATACATTAATGATCAATATGACACCAATAAATCTTGGTTACATTTTATCCATAGTAGTTGTTCTGTAGTCAGTTAGTCAAATGAAAATGCCTGATTCTTGAACCATGCGTTATTCCATTGCTATACACTGTGTGTACCCATTTCTGTAACAAACAGTAACATTTTTTGTAACTAGTTAACGTAGTGGATGTTTATCAATAAGCTGAGCAGCTGTACCACAAAGTTCTTGTACACAGGAAAGTCTTAATCATTCTCAGAGAATAATACTTCAGTTGCCATATGTGACGGCTAATAGTTTTCCAGTGGATTAATGCACTCTTTCTGTTCATGTATGTCACAGTTTCAAGGTCAGAAATAACACCTGCTGATACTCGAATTCGAATACTCACTGCCAGCATATCCTCAAGCTTAGCATGTATAGGGAATTATAGTTTTCTATTTTTAACTCCACGTTTCCTTATTTTGACAACATGTTGGTAGTCGTACACAACAAATACGGAATGTGATACTAGAGAAAAAGAAATGCAGTACATGATTTTCAAGTGTTTTTGCTTTTTGACCTGTTGACATCGTGTCTGTACAGGGTATTACAGTTCTTCAAGTAAAATCTAATGTTTTAATTTGTTTAAAGCAACATAGCCAGGTCAGAGTCTGATGGCTGCCAAACATTTGACTGCACAAGCATAAGCAATTGTATACACTTTATTTTGTACTTGTTAACATGTTTTTATTGTAGTTAAGGACTTTTTAAATGTTGATCTATTTGTGAAGGAGGAGCGAAAGAAATACATTGTTTCTCTTGACAACCTGTTCTTCATGATGAGCCAGTCTTAAAGTTAAGCAAATAACAGGCCGGGTCTGATTTCCTGACAGTTGCAGTGCAAGAGAAAAATATGCTTCTGTCCCTCCTCTTCCATACATTCTTGCTATCGTCAGTGTTTTTGGTACACTGCCACTTCTGTTTTTCAGACCAAAGTTCTCTGTTTCATTTTAAACACGATCTCAGAAGGGTGTGGACATTCTGTACAAGAAATACGTTTTACTATCTAGGGAGCTATCAGAAATGCAATTGCACAATGAATAATGGAACGTTCTGGAAGCATGCATTTGTCGTAATTGTCCGACCTGCCTTTCCTTCGTCACGAAAGAGACTTTTGATTATTACTGCTGTATTTTATATTGCTATTTCTCTGCAGCAGCAGATCAAAACCCTTGAGCGACCAGGGCTTTTAAACGCAATTTTTCTAATAAAAATGCATTGGCACCAAAGTACAAACTAGACACTGACTAGATAGCTTGATTTTAAACCCAAGTTGTGGAAAGGCTTCCAGTTGATACAACACACCTATCATGCCAGAAAGTAGCATATTCATGACCACATAAGGGGGTGTTTTGCAACATCAACATTTGGCAGTAAATATCTATGGTGTGGATTATGTCAACCTGTCTAGTACTGAGTGCTTAGTTTATCTTTCCGTGATGCTCTTCTCCTTGGACCAGGACCAAATAAGGCGTCTGATTCATGCACATCACTGAGCAGACTTGGGCCGAACACAACAGTTGACTCAAGTAATGGAGAATCCGTTATGCTGGATTTTAATGACTCACTTCAAAATCGCCTTGTGATCAAAATGCAGTGGATTCACTTTGAGTCTGATTGAGACTGATGTAATATGGGCTCTTGCGGGATTTACAATCCTCCTGAGTATATATATGGGTTACCCAGGAAATTATGACCCCTGCGACAATAGCTGTTTGCATAATATTTTCAAGTATACAGTTACATTTCGGCAGCTCACACCTGCCAATATTTAACAAGTAAAAAATGCCCACTAAACCTAAAACATTGGGATTTCATTGAGGAAAGCACTAAAATCAGCATGTTTTTTCGCATTTAGATAATTAACAGTCTTAATAGATAGATATGTATTGGTTTCCATAAGTAACGTATCCACACTGGGCCTCTCGTAAAGAGGTCCAAAGTGTATTGTGGATCTAATAACCAATGTTAGACAACCAAAACGTATATTTTTAGACCGTTTGAGCTACACTTACTTTTGCACATTCAGCATTTGGTTTGACTTGAAGGGGATCAGGTGTTCTCATCCGCTCATTAAAATACCATGCAATTTAATTTTCATACCATAACTCCTTTTCACCAGTCCTGACTAAAGGAACTTGCTAAGTAAAGTTCACCTACTGAGATGCATTAAAATGGAAACTTTTGGTCTGAGACTCATAATCTTCGAAAGAACATCTCCTGCTTCCTTATAAACATCTAAAGCAAATATTCTGCAAATGAGTAAAATTAGCAACTGCTCTCTATCCATACTTCAGTTGTGGCTTGACATCGTATTTGTAATATGGGAAGTATTGATGTTGGCTGTACCTGCAAACGTCTCCTTTTTAGTGAACATTTTTGTGTTTATATTTGTATTACTTAATATCTTGTAGTCTTCCAGCAGGTGGATGTTCGCAACAGCTAGTGCCATTTATATGTGTACTGTTTTTATATTTTGTACCAGTTTCATAAAAGGATATTAAAGTATTAATTTTAAAACGTCATTATTTGATTGCTTACATTTTGCAGATGAAATCCGTTGTTCTGCCTCCCTTGGTCACCTGCACCCCATCCCATTTTTTCTTATTTTCAGTCACTCTCGATCATTCTTTGTCTGCGCTCTCACTCTCTCTACCTTCATTCTTTCTCTCTCCTGCTCTCTGTGACTTTCTTATCTCTCACTCCTGATCCTTTACCATCTTTACCCCCCCCCCCCTGTCTTAATGACAGGCCTCTGTGGTCTGTATGTGGTAGCCGCCGTTTCAAGAGTGGTAATAATGGCTGTGAATGTTGCCCTTACACAGGTACAATTGTGTGGAAGAAGGTTACTTTAATTGCCATTATGTACTGACAATTGGGATTTCATGGGAGGTGAAGGCAAGTGGGGAGATCCTTTTTTATTGGTACTGGTGGCGGTCTTGAGGCGAGGAAGGTTTGAAGTATCCTGTGAGGAGCCTTCTTAAATGAGCAGGATGGCTTGGTAAGTTGAACCGTCACTGGTTGATATGGTTGAGGCGCCTGTTGTGTACTGCGGTTGAAGGCAAGAAGTGAGATGCTGTTAGTAAAATGGGTGTTTGGTCCCACTATCTCTCCTTGTGCGACTTATTACAGTTTGGCCACCTGCTGGGCTGCACTGCCTTCACCTTGTCCCCATCTCCTATGCAAGACGCTCCTCCGAATTACTCCTTGCTCTGGATCGCGCTGTTGGGCCCAGACTGCTCATAGACAGGAGGTATTGAGAGCGTTTCTCCTGTTTCTAAAATCAGGCTGGGAAGTGAGCTGGAGGAGATTGGGATGCCAGGTTATTGGTGCAGCAGATCATGAGTTGTACCCAAACTCTCCTACTCTAAAACAAAACAATTATAAGTGCTTGATCATTTAGTGGCATAGGAATGTAACACTGCACAAAAAGCCTAAGGTTTCTGGAAGCGTGGTGGACCCTCGCTCTCTTGTGGCTCTGATAGACATAGGCTTGGCCTTACAAAGTCCACACTGCACTAGGATTGGCTTTAATGATTAAAAATATGTGGTCTTTGATGTTGATGTGTATCATTCCTCTTTAGAGCTCTTACCTTATTTTTAGAGGGACATCCCTGATGGTTGGCATGGCAGCGTAGGAGAATGTGGTGGATTTTAGAATGTACTGGTCTTGTCACCTTGCTCCTGCCAGTATCATCACCTGCTGTGCTAATACACTTAACCCTGGTGGGCTGGCTAACTGACCAGCTGTAAACAATATAGGTCACATCCAATATCCATCAAATTCTTACAGGGCAGAACAAAATGACTGAAAAGGGATACATTCCATTCTATTTTAAAATTTGCAGGTAGGCAGCGGGGGTGGGGAGTGGGGGATCCCTGTATTACTTGATTACACCAAACTAATTTTCACTCAAAAGACAATCTGCCAAGAAACACCTCCTCTTTAGCACTCAGAAATTCTTCACATCTTCATTTATGTTTTTTAACAAATCTCCTCCTGGTGTCCCCTGCCACAAACTGCCTCTTGGACCACTCCTCACCATTCAAACAATGCCCATCCAATGTCAAATGCATGTAGTACCCACAATGAAGTGGCCATCTTTCGCTTTTTGTAATCAAAGAGGCTAGGTATTAACCACTTCTAGACTATCCAGGTATGGGAGCTTGGCAGCCTAGATCGGATCTTAAACGGCAGGTGCACTCAGCCCTACACTCCTCAGATTTACCATTTAGGGCTTCTAACATGTACTATTTCACAAGTACTCATTGCCTCCTCACCCTACAAATTTCTGAACACCTTCCTTTCTCTTTATTTCTTTCTGTCTCCTTTCTCTCTCCACGCTCTTCTATGCCCTTCTCTTCCGCTTCTCTTTTCCACCCCTTTGCTTTTCTCCCTTACCTCATGCTTCAATGTACTACTTTGATTCTTTATTGATCCACCATAATGATGTAACACCCTTAATCCTCAATGAATCCACTTGTGCTAAAATGAACCCTAAATCGACAATAGCAAGGTAAAAGTCTAACACCCAAACTATGGCACATCTGGAATCCACATCCAGAAGTGTTTCACACAGTCTGTACATTGTACGATATAAATACACAACGTTCTACTTAAACGCCCTCCCCCTGAGTAGTAACTTCACATAGCCACCATGTAACACCCCAGATATTCCTATTTAATACTTGGGTACGCACAAACATTTGCCATGGGGCCACAAGTACAGTCTGTGGTGTGACCGAGCGCCCCACTAATGCCAGCAAAGTGGTGTTAGGGGGTCTGGGTGCGTCCGGGATTGTGTAAGGAGGTCTAAAAAAAGTTAAATAAATGGGAAAGCAATTATTTGCAGGTTAATACACACTTGCCTGTTTATTTAACATTTTTTATAAATATTAGTGTTCAGAAACTAAACAGCAGCTTGTGCTGCTGTTCACCATGGGGGCCGCATGTAAAGGTCAAGAGGGCCAAAAACAGACCCTGGACCGTACTCTGAATATCACCGATCCAGTACCTTCAAAAAACCTCTTTGTACCATTCTACTGTATTGAAGGATACCCTCCAAAGAAAACTCAATCCTGAACTCACTCCAGCTTCCTTATGAGCGCACACTTTGCTGTGCCAGGCTTCTAAACAATCATAACTTCTTTTTCTTCAGTAGGTGTTTTTTCCTGCTACTTGTGCTGCCCAACGCCAACAGTGTTACCTTTGTCATCCTCTTGACTATTCAGCCTTGTGCGCATCCGGGCAAAGAGAATGTTCAATGTCAGAAACTGGTAATGGCCTGGTTACAAAGATCCTGCTTTTTAAAACCCTCCTTTTCCCCAGCTTGTCTTCACCTGCTTCTTCCCTTTCTCAGTAATCCACATGCATTGCTTCCATAGTGATGCTAGGTTAGAGAGGGCCTGGGATCCCAGTACTGGATGGTATTGCCCAGTTTAAGAGTAAGTATTTTCGGAGGAGGTTTACTCGAGGCTCGGGACCTCATAGGCCTCAAAAGTGATTCATGCAAACTGTCTCTTGAGTTAGTACTCCTCCATTAAAGTTAGGAAAAACAGAGATAGGAAATCTCGATTCCTTTTTTTGTGAAACAACTTGTTATGTTTATTTTCAATGAGTCTTCTTTAAAAGAATCCAATTGATTCAGAAGCGCATTGATCAAAGGATGTCAGCCGACACGTGTCGCCTGTATGGTCAAGTCGACCAGGGCTTTTTGAAGGCTTATGTTATAATGTAGTTATGCATCATGAGGAAAAATCGTAGTCTCAAACAAATATTGTTTAGTCAGCTTTCAACGTATGCCAAGAGTATTATAATTTGTGTTTTCAGTCGGGGGCATGGTCTAGGGTCAATCCCGCGTCAGTGCTCCTCACCAGTAAATCAATTGGATTTTTTTAAAGAAGCCTTATTGAAAATAAACATAACAAGTTGTTTCACAAAAAAGGACACGAGTTTTCCTCTCTCGGTTTTTCCTAACTTTTATAGAGTACTAACTCAAGAAACAGTTTGCATGCTTCCATAGTGATGTAAAGTCCATATGGTCAGACTCATCTTGTGTTGGCCCGACTCTATTTTTAACAATCCGAGTCTCCATCTTCTCTATTTCTGCAGAATCTGTGTCATGTCTGTCATCGTCGCAGATGTCATTTGAACTTATCTTTCTAAGAACTGTCAGTGACAAATCATTCAGGCAGAGACATAGATAAAACAAACACCTAATACAACATCAGTCTGGAACAATCATCTTATTATCACGTCAAGGTCAAAACAGAACAATCAAAGACAGCTGTCAGTAGAGGTCCTTCGCCCACATTATTACACCAGATACTGCCGAAGACAGTCTTAACAGCTTTTAGCGCACCAAGAAGATACTGCATCACAACTGATGCAGATAACAATCTGAGTCCAGGAATAAGGTTGCTGCTGTGTGCTTTTCTTTCACAGGGAGCTGCCTTCACACCTCTTTAATAACCTCTGCTTTTGGTGTCAACAAGGTATGCAGTTTGTTGCTTCTCCCTAAGATAGTCTAGACTTCAAGTTCTACTTTCCATGCTCTTCTAGCGTATCACAAAGAAGTAGGTGTTTAAGCTTTAGATTACATTTTAACCATGTTAGAAATATTCATTTTATTCTTGTTGTTCGCAACGTACATTCGTGCTGTGTTTATGATGTTTTGTATGTGTCAGACTTTAAAGGATACAAGCCGGTTTCCACAGGAGCGAAGATAAATCCCCCTAACCTCCAAAAAACAGTACCAAGAATGCAATAGTAGACACACTCCTGATAGCTGTTCTCTAAAAGTATGGAGGAAAACCCCAAGGAGTGTCCACCACTCTCCCCATACAAGGGCTTAAACAACAGGGATGATGCTGGTCTGTCTGGTGTAGTCAATGCTGTAAAAAAAACAGGGCAGGTAGTAATACTACAAAACAATATCCAAAGTGCAACCAATTCTTTTACATTGACATGTGCTTAGTACAGAGGTTCACTTACCCCACTTAAGTCCAATGGTGGCCTTGATGAAGGGTGTCCTTGCAGAAAAGAATTGCCTGGAAATTCTGACACCAGGCCAAATAGGGCAGGACTCAGGAAAGGACGCACACATACAACAAACACACACTAAAATAAATGGGATATGGAATTGAGGTGCACTGGCCGGCTCTCCAGGGGGGAAAGAGTGGAGCAGCTACACGCTCAAGAAGATTGCTGCCCGGCCTGGGGAAATAATACCAAGCGGAGCGAGCACTCTCTCATCAGGGCATAAAGAAATAAATACTATGCAGAAATGACCGTCCGGTCAAACAGGAGCCCATAAACGGGGAAAATGAACAGCCCAAGTCAAAAGGTCGGAGAGAAAGACCTCTGAATAAACTCCAAGCTCCGAGGGCGGGGAAAATGGATTCAGGTGTGTACGGAGATTTCCGAGAAACCTCCTCGCAAGCTTTTGGTCGTGGCTCTGGCGTGTACGGAGATTTTAGAGGTAATCTCCGTGCTAGAAGTTTGTCGGGAGATTAAGGCGTTTTTCGACTAAGGTGGAATGTCGGAAAGCAAGGAACAGGATTACCGCAAAAGGCGCTGAGAAGGTTTCCTCCAGTGATAAAGAAGAAGCGGGAGCAAAGCAAAGATGCCGAGGAAAGGCGCTACTCGAAACCAGGAAGCAAGGATGGGGCATGGTACCGGAAGAGTAAGCCAAGCAATGGCTTACGTTCAAACGCGTCCCTTTACGTGAATAAGGGAGCGTCTCAAAAGAATACTATTGTGTAGGGAAGTTCAGTGAACGTTAGGGAGTGTGTGTAAAGGACATAGGGGGACCAAGGCTAAACACATGTCAAGGTCTTCTACGCAGCCCCCGCCGCAAAACCCTAACAGTATGGTTGTTTTAGACTTACTGAGCAACAGGTTTGCCCTGTTGCAATAAAATAAATGCTTTTAGTTACGTGTCTATTCTTCTTAGTACCTTTTCTGTGTGTTATATTAGGAAGAGCAAAAAAGGTTTGTTTTCGCCACCATGGTGCCCCAGATCCCAGTTTAGGACTTGTTAGTAACCCAAAACAATGATTTCACTTCAACAATGTATTGGATAGGGTTCTGCTGTGTTACAATAACCAGTCTTGCATATTCCGATCTGGTGCTTTGAAATTCACCTGTGAGACTCGTGGGTGGGAAAGCACACCTTGCAGAGCTACGCCAGAGTTGTGATTTACACAACAGTAGGTTCCAGACATCACCAAATCAGTGGCTTGAATCAGCTGCAGCACCTAGATTGAAACCGCACAGACCCTATAGAAGTGCCTGACATGTACCTCCACCACTGCTGTATGGTACACCATAGTCTGTCTAATTGTCAAAGAAAACGTTGTTACTCTGCATTTTGATTCAATTTGCAAAATGTATTCAATAAAAACTGTAATCACACAAATCGGGCAGCAGTCGCCAAAGAGGAGAGCTTCCAAAAGCAAGGTAACACATTTTTTGAGGTTATTAGAAACTTCTAGAATCAGGTCACAGGCTTGAACTTTCGTTACTTTAAGGCAAGTAGAAGAATACCAGCATGAGGAGCAGTGATACCTGAGACTGAGTGTCCTTTCATAGTGCCTGTTAGACCTGGCATCATTGATTTCCATGGTCGTTTTGCTTCTGGCCTCCTGTTTTTTTGACTGTGTGCTGCACTTCGTTTTTTGCTGGATTTAGGACCCTGGGCACCTTACTACTGCTGGCCCGTGCTAAAGTGAAAGTGCTCCATGTGTAAATTGTATTGGTGATTTGGTTCATCCATGATTGGCATATTTGATTTACCAGTAAGTCCCTAATAAAGTGTAACATGTGTGCCCAGAGCCTGTAAATCAAATGCTACTGGTGGACCTACAGCACTGATAGTGCCACCCACATGAGTAGCTTTGCAAACTTCAATTTTGACCTGGCTAGTGCACCCACTTGCCAGGCCCAAACGTTCCCTTTCACTTCATGTAAGTCACCCCTAAGGTAGGACCAAGGCAGATCCATGGGCAGGGTGCACTGTCATTAAAAGGTAGTACATGTGCTGTTGTGTTGTACATGTCCTAATAGTGAAATGCTGCTCATATAGTTGTTAGGCCGAGCGTAATGCAGCGCACAAGCGCTGCTTGGGAGATGACCTCTTGGAATCACTCAGGACTTTTTGGCAAATTCGTGCATGTACTGCACTGTTTCCAATGAGCACTCATGCATATATGGTGTTTACCTTGCGGGAGCGAGCAGCTGCACCATCTGTTTCCAATTATCGAGCCCGCACTTGTTTACATTTGCCTGTCTCGCAGTCGCGTTAATTGGAAACAGATGGCAGTCGCGTTCAACTTTGCCGCTGCTTGTTCTAATTCCCTTTAACTTTCATGCTTGTGCTTTTTCATTTCCTCGATCCGTCACTGCACCCCATAACCTATACTCCCTGCTCTGCATTTTCAAACCATATTTCCTCGTTCTCCACTACACCCGCTTGTTTCCTTTCTCAGTACACTGCTTCCAACTTTATCCTTGTCCCCTACCTCCCCACCCCTCTACACATAGCTGCGCAGTGCTCTTGTCCTACACCCTATCTGTGCCAATGCCATCCCCTCCGTAAGCCCCTCTGTCCAAATTTCACCCACTCATTTCCTTCACACTGCCTGTTCCCATGCCCCATAGTCTGCCTGTCCTCCTCGCGCACTGCTCCCCTCCCATTTATATTACGTCTGTGTCTAGTTCTATATTTTCTTACTGTCCACCCTCAGCTTCAAATTGTTTTCTCGCACTGTCATCTTCCTTCCAGATGATATTTTCGTATTGTATCCTTTCCCTTTCAATCATCTATTCTTCTCTTTACTTCTCTCCTAATTTTCATCAATTTCTCTCTAATCTGCTTTTCACTTTTCCCCCTACACTCTCCAATACATACCCTTCTATTACCTCCTCTCTCCACCCCTTTCTGCATTCTTTCTTCTCACCCCTTTCCCCACTACCGTTCTTAAGTTTACACCTTTTCCTATTTCTATCCATATCATCCCCAACCGACCTCTTACCACCCCCCCCCCCCCCAGCTCGTCTCTTCCATCCTACCACATATTTGGCAAATACAAAAAGCTCAGTGGGTTAATGCCTTCCCCTGCAGAAACTTTTGGATAGCATTCCAGCCACAGGATCACGTTTTAGGTAGGCCACTTTGCCTCCAATTCTTTTGGGGTCGGCAAACCGAGCCCCGTGACATGGGGTGATAACACCTGCTATTTACAGTGCACACCATACATAATTGGGCAAATAGTCAGCCCACTTCAGCCACTGGCGCTGTTCACTATAAGTGAGGGCATTTTGCTTCTCCATATGTGCACATCCACTTAAAATTTAGTGCACTTCGCTGTCAGCATCTGTACACTTATCTTTGCCTTGGTTTCATCACATTTCATAATTGTTACATTTATTTTTTAAAAGGTCATTTTTACATACTGTTTTATTTCAAACAAGGTAAAACCATTTTACATGGCACAATTTGGACTTTTATTACATTTAACGTTGTAATGCAAAAAGCATTTATTTGCCCAAAAATCTCACAAACCTATTGCCCATGCTGATACTTGATTTTAATTAAGGTGAGCTGTACTTGTCAAAAGAAGCATGCGTACTGTGATACTCTCAGGTTGTTCTGGAGCAAGCTATAGTCATTGAACTTGTCACAAAGATATTACAAAAAACAGTACAGCTAGTGACACTTTCCCACACCTTTTGTTCAGCATACATGTAAGGGCTACAATTTCACCACACTATAGCATCTAAGCTGGTGTTATAACCCCTTTTCTCACCATGGCTCCCAGAATTGTCTGTATTTCTAAGCTTACTTTAAAAATTGGAGAGAGGCATATAAAATACCCCTAAATGTTTGTGGAGAGGATGATTTACCATTTTAACTCTAATTCAGAAATATTTGGGGACAGTGTTTTAAGCCTTGCCATACTTCCAAAGTAAAGGGGGGAGTAAAAATACATACTAACACATCTTAAGAGCATCCTGCATGCAATACCATTTCTCAAACCGCTTTATGATAGCATCAGAAAGAATGTTATAGTTCTGTTAACTTGCATTGAGGCACTTGTCTGTGTGCTTTAAAGTGCCTTACAATGTGTCCATAACTGTTTACTAAAGCAAGTATATATTTCTAAATCAGAGTACTTGAACTAGTATGTAGCAGTTGTGTAACTCTTCAATTCCTGGCTCAACACCCAGAACAAGCATTTGAAATGCAATAGGTCTCGCATTTGCCAGAGTTTAAGCTATTGGAATTGTAAATGACAATGCCTTTTATTTATGTTTTAAAAACTAGAACAAAAAAATATATATATTATTATTTACAATGCCAATAGCTCAAACCTGCGTAATTGCGAGACCTATTGCATTGCAAATGCTTGTTTTTTTATCCTGGAGAAGAGGGGCAAATATACTGTACTGGACTCTCTTCTGATCCATTGGGTTAGAAAAAAACTCTATCCCTTTTTAATCCGGACAATTACAAAAAAAACTTTCTCCTCTCCGTGTATTATTTATACTTGTAATTCTGTCAAAAAAGACAGAGGTTGGGGGTGGGGCGACTGATTTAGACTTTTTTATTTATTTCATTTCTGATAGAAAGGCAGAAAAAGTAATTCTCTTCAAATTACCTCGACAATCTTTATGCCCTTCAAAAATCTTTCCAACACTCCCCCCCCTCTTTAAGAAGAGAAGGAAGGGGGGAAAAAAAGCTGAATCTGACATGAGGACAGATTTTTAATAATAATAACCTACCATTAGAATAATAATTTCATTTAAATTAAAACTGACTTATCACCTTTGCTAAAACGCGCTTAGGTTTTTTTGGCCCCCTTTTTAGGTCTCGTGCCTAGCGTTGCAGTGCGCAGTATTGCTTGCGCAGCACGAGACCTCTTGAAAGGGCTTCAGAGAGCTACCCACACGCTCGTGCGTGTGAGTTTGCATTCCCCGTGTGTAATTGGCATTAGCTTTTTTTTTTTTAAACGGCACGCGATTGGGCAAAGGCGGGCACATGTCCCGTCTTTGCTCCACCCATTCCCACCGGTGGCCAGCACGCGCATCAGCGCGCGTGCTGACCACCGGTGTGAATGGGCGTGCCTTTGCCCCTGCTCCTCTCTGATGCGCCTGCCGTGCTCCCCCCGCTCCTCTGTGGTCCGCTCGCACCACTAGTTGTTGAATCGCGGCACCTGCACCTTACTTTTAACATTAAAAGTAAAGCGCGGGTGCCATGATTATACCAAAAGTAAGGAAATAGATTTTTTTTCTCTTTCTTTACTTTTAGTATAATCGCGGCAGCCGCGCTTTACTTTTAATGTTATAAGTAAAGCTCGGGTGCCGCGATTATACCAAAAGTAAAGAAATAGAAAAAAACATCTATTTCTTTACTTTTGGTATAATCGCGGCACCCTCGCTTTTTACTTGCTCGTTTTCGAAATTATTTGGTGTGTATCTTTTATTGGGGCATGAGGTGCACTATTTGTAACATTTTCTATCGTCAGATTCTTGTCGCATTTAAACTGTTTTGGTCCACCTTTGTGTGCACTATTTCCTGGGCTCTATTTTGATGCCAGACGACAAGCGAGCGCATCAAATAAATGAAACGTGCCCCACTTCAGAATTTATGTAAATAATCTTTTTTTTTGCTAGAAAAAACGAAAAACCGAGACAAACTAAATCCTAGGCCTTCTGGTAAATTTACGACGTGACTGTAATCAGGCAGGCTTCTTTGAATATAACTGCCCCTCTGAAGCCGCACATCTTTTTTGCATATAACATTTCACACGGTTCCCAGCTAGAAAGTGGCGAGATTTGAGCACTGCAGTTTTATGCGAGGGCAGCCGGTATGTGCTCACTGTAGGAAGGAGCAGGGGCACTGGGCTTTACCATCTGGAAATCGTAAAAACAAGCGCAATACATAATTTTTAGATGGGGAGGGGCGAGGAGGGGGCGAGGAGGGGGCTAGAAAAACAAACTGCAGACTGTTGTCAGACCTTTCTGTCCCCGTCTTATCCTCCTGCAGCAGACACCTTCCAACAAGCCTGTTTCCCTCCCGGCTGGGTGCTGGACACCGAGGGGTCAAGAGTTCAGCTTGTTCATTTTGTTTGTCCCCTTCTCCGTGAAAGGGCTGGGGACAGGTAGGGCGTCGGGGAGTGCAGCAGGAGTTGTATAAATCAACATCCAGCATCAATCTCCAACTACAAGGCTTGAGCGAAAGCCAGAAAAAAAAACACGCAAAGTGAAAATGATGTCCTGCTGGGAGTGAGAGTCAGCGTTTCGGAATCAGTTGGAAAATTACCTGATGGCTCCGTGTGATAGGGAACAACACCGGGTTTCCAGTCCTGCGGTTACGGTTTACAAATCATTATTTGCAAGTGTTAATCAAGTTGGTGAATATGACATCGACAAGACAACAACTCCCACAATGCAGTAGATTCTGGGGGGAAAACGCTCAGGATTACAAAATAATTTCTCGCTGACATGCTGTCGCCTGGTAATCCCACATCTCGCACGGACTGGTCCGCTCTTATACTTGGTTTCTTGGGTGAGAGACAGCCTAGCTAGGTAAGCGTGATATGTATTTTCAGCCCAAGAAAATGACTAACTAGGAGATGCACAAATGGAGTGCTGTGGTTCAGTCGCCGTTAGTAAGCTGTACAAGGCCCCTCAGTTTTGAGTGAGATATGTACATGGGCATGTCTAGGTTTTGACAAGAAATTCAACAATGTGATGCTTCAGTTAATGTCAGTCAGAGAGAGGTCTGTGGTGTAGGGTATGCCACAACGTGGGTCCCGTGCTCGTGGTATGATTGGATTCATGTTGTATGTGGCAAAAGAGGCCCACATAGGCCCAAAACTGTCCGTTTCAGAGGAACAGGACTTGTCAATCCTTATCTGGAGTATAGCGTTTGGAATTACCGGCTGTCCAGGAGGAGAGTGACCTTGAGTGACCTGGACCCACACCCCTTCTACGAACAGGTATTCCGTCTCGAGACACGGGGAGCCGCGCTGGAGCGCATTTGCCGTTCTCTGTCTCTAGAGCCTTCTTGTATTAACACTACTAATCCTGATATCAGAGGGTGTACCTTTCATGAGTTCAGAAGGGCACTCTTTACTGATTTCAAGTTTCCTTTGGATTATATCGGAGCTCCGAAGACCCTTTTATTTTGCTGCTGTGCTGAAAACTGCTCAGTGATTTCCTTTTGTAGTGTGGGCAGGAGCGCCTGTGTGTTATCAACAATGCCTTGCTGATTTTGGTCCTTGCTGATTTTGATCCTTGCTGATTTGTTTTTTCTTGCGCAGGAGTGCTTCTTCCTAGTTTTGTTATTTCTCCCTGGACATTGGGTGCTAGTAACAGCGCAGGAGCGTTTGTGTTTATTTTGAACTCAGCTGTTTGAGATAACTATCCTCTGAGTAAGAAGGTTTCTTGCTTTTCCAGGAATTACTGCCATGTATGATTGTAAGTTGTGCGAGACTTCCAGCAATTGATTATGGTATACTTGTTATAGTTAGTTCCTAACCTATGGCTTCTTTTCTCCTCCTTACCAGCAGTTTCCCTTTGGTAGACAACTCCTAGTGCTTCTGTGAGGGTCTAGACTAGATGACAACAGAATCAGGACAAGAGGAGACGTCTCTCTGGCAGAAGTTTATTATTTTATCCACTTCCCTTTTCCCTGGGGTGCATGGACACATAGTGGTGTTAGCTTCACTCTGTGTGTGGGTGCGTCCTGGGGAAGAAGGAGGGATTACTGCATTTCATCATTCCTGCTGACATATTCCCGAGGTTAGTAGTTACATTAAGTGAATCCGCTGACACCGTGACAGAGAAAATGTAACCAAATCTCGAGATAGCCCCGTTTCACTCAGAAACACCTTCAGAGCGCGGGGAGCGAGAGAAAGGGGATATTTGAATTGGAAATCTCCTGCTCTACGAGGGAGGAGCTCAGGGATGTTTTTTGTGGAGTCAGGCTAAGTATACTAAAACCCCTATATGAGCTGGTATGTGTGTGAGAAAAAGGGTGCAGTGCTGTAATGTGAGAGGTTTTAACTTGCTACAGGGTTAGCTATATTGTGAAATGAAATGAAATGAAAAGTAAATTTATAAAGCGCGGTTGCTGCCCAGAGGCGTCCAAGCGCTAGAGGCCAGAGTGGAATTGCTTGACAAAGAAAAAGGGGGAAGTTAATGAGGGGCATTAAACAGAAAAGTCTTCAGCTGTTTACGAAAGGAGGAGAGGTTGGAGTTGGACCTAAGATGAAAAGGAAGTGAGTTCCATGTCTTGGCGGCGTTGTAGGCGAACGTCCTGCCGCCAGCTCTTACCTTTTTTATTCTGGGAACTATGGCCGTACATGCCTGGCTAGAACGGAGGTTTCTGCTGGGATGGTATTGTTTTACTATGTCCGGAACAATCATCGGTCCTGTGTCCCAAAAGGCCTGGTGAGAAATACACATGGTCTTGAAGGTGATTCTTTGTCGCACTGGTAGCCAATGCAGCTTGTTCAAACCAGGTTTGGCTGACTGTCTGCACGGCAGCTGGAGCCGTCTGGAGCATCTTCTCATTATTGACGCGCCTGTTTGTGAACTCGACTGTGCCTGCATTTGTTCATTCATTCTGATTGCTTGTGTTAATAACCTCATCACTTTCCCCCAACCCGGTCTGCACTCGCGTTGTAGCCGCCATTTTCTGTGTTGTTGTTGTTTTGCCCTGAGCCCGCCCCCTCCACCACGCACCCGCCTCCCAGCTGCTCCTCCCTCGCCCCTCCCCCCTCCCCACCCACTTATGACAGATGCTTTAGCGCGCAGCGGTCAAGCGCAGCGGTCAAGCGCAGCGGTCGCGCCCCATTGCGCCAAAGGTGCGCCAAAGGTAAGCCCGTCTACGCCCGTCCACGCCCAGCGCCAGACCCCCTGGCCTCCGCACCTTCCGCCCCTCCCGCTTTACATACGATGCCACCACCCTCTTAGCCCTTAACCCCGGCCGACTGCCCAACTGCGCCCAAGCCGCTCCTGGACACACCCATGGACCTTTCTCTTGCAACTGCTGCAAGTTCGACGCCACCAAGAACAACTCCTCATCCACGAACACAAAACAGATATCTGACACCAACCACCTACAATGCATCCTGCTCAACACCCGCTCGATCCACAGTCACGCCATCGACCTTTGGAATCTACTAGACACCATCTCTCCGGACGTCGCCTTCCTAACAGAAACATGGATGAACGCCTCATCAGCCCCAGACATCACCATTGCCATCCCGGACGGTTATAAGATCATCCGTAAGGACCGCACCAAACAAACAGGAGGAGGCATCGCTATCGTCCATAAGAATTCCATCCGCATCTCAACCAACTCAGACGCCAATCTTACCAGCGCCGAACACCTTCACTTCCAGATCCACACAGACCCCAAGACCACACTCAGAGGGTATACACCTGTTACAACGCATTTTTTACAACGCACTACTGTTACAACGCATCTATTACAACGCAGATACTGTTACAACTCATGTTTTTACAACGCATTTTTTTACAACGCAGGTACCTTTACAACGCATACCATTACAACGTAAGTATTGGTAAGTATATAATTATATTTTAAATGTTATATGTTTGGGGTAAAGGGGTATTTTTAGGGTTCAGGGTCAGTTTTGGGTTTTAGGGTAAAGGGGTATTTTTAGGGTTCAGGGTCAGTTTTCAGTTTTTGGGTAAAGGGGTATTTTTAGGGTTCAGGGACAGTTTTTAGTTTTTGGGTAAAGGGGTTTTTTTAGGGTTCAGGGTCAGTTTTTAGTTTTTGGGTAAAGGGGTATTTTTAGGGTTCAGGGTCAGTTTTTAGTTTTTGGGTAAAGGGGTATTTTTAGGGTTCAGGGTCAGTTTTTAGTTTTTGGGTAAAGGGGTATTTTTAGGGTTCAGGGTCCGTTTTCAGTTTGTGGGTAAAGGGGTATTTTTAGGGTTCAGGGTCAGTTTTTAGTTTTTGGGTAAAGGGGTATTTTTAGGGTTCCGGGTCAGTTTTCAGTTTTTGGGTAAAGGGGTATTTTTTAGGGTTCAGGGTCAGTTTTTAGTTTTTGGGTAAAGGGGTATTTTTAGGGTTCAGGGTCAGTTTTTAGTTTTTGGGTAAAGGGGTATTTTTAGGGTTCAGGGTCAGTTTTTAGTTTTTGGGTAAAGGGGTATTTTTAGGGTTCAGGGTCAGTTTTTAGTTTTTGGGTAAAGGGGTATTTTTAGGGTTCAGGGTCAGTTTTTAGTTTTTGGGTAAAGGGGTATTTTTAGGGTTCAGGGTCAGTTTTTAGTTTTTGGGGTACAGGGGTACAGGGTAATAATACATTTAAATTAATTTTAAATTAAATTAATTAATTGAAAATAAATTAAATTAAATTACATTAAATTATTTTTGGGGTTGAGGGTCAGTTTTGAGTTTTTGGGGTACAGGGGTACAGGGTAAAAATAAAGTAAAATTTATTTTAAATTAAATTAATTAATGGAAATTAAATTACATTAAATTACTTTAATTTATTTTTGGGGTTGAGGGTCAGTTTTGAGTTTCTGGGGTACAGGGGTACAGGGTAAAAATAAAGTAAAATTAATTTTAAATTAAATTAATTAATTGAAATTAAATTAAATAAAATTACATTAAATTATATTTTTGAAAATTAATTTACGATTATAATATTAATATTAATATATACTTACCAATACTTACGTTGTAATGGTATGCGTTGTAAAGGTACCTGCGTTGTAAAAAAATGCGTTGTAAATACATGAGTTGTAACAGTATTCGCGTTGTAAAAGATGCGTTGTAACGGTATGCGTTGTTACAGTCCGCGTTGTAACATCATATATCCCACTCAGAGGCACCCTCCTCTACCGGCCTCCAGGACCCCGTGCACAATTCAGTGACGACATCACTGACTTTATCACCCCACACGCCCTCCCATCCGAGGAATACATTCTATTGGGAGACCTCAATTTTCACCTGGAAAAGAGCAATGACAGCAACGCCACCACCCTTCTGGACAATCTCGCCAACCTCTGACTCAAACAACTTGTCAATACCCCCACCCACAATGCAGGTCACACACATGACCCTATCTTCACCTCCAGCAAACATGTCTCCTTCAGTCACACCACAGCTCTCCATTGGACGGACCACAGCTGCGTTCACTTTATCTACAAAAAGACCACAACCCACAACCATCCTCAACCTACTCTGCGAAGAAACTGGAACAAAATCACCATCGACCAGATCTCCTCATCGCTTCTTCAAAACTCCCCTGCCCACTCCTCAAACCCCAACCAAGCAGCCATTAACCTCACCCAATGGCTAACCAACAGCACCGACAACCTAGCACCGTTGAAAAAACATCAAATCAGACTAGGCAGCAAAAACGCCTCCTGGTTCAACGATGATCTTAAGAAATCCAAGAAACTCTGTCGCTCCCTCGAGAAGGCCTGGAAAAAAGACCCAAACACCAGCACCAGGGACGCCTTCAAAAACGCCACCCGCATACACCACCAACTAATCCGATCTGCCAAGAAAGCCGCATTCAAAGACCGACTAGATAACAACGCCCACAACAGCAAGGAATTATTCAACATCGTCAAAGAATTTACCAACCCCTAGCCAACTCCAACGACATCACCCCCTCTCAAGCCCTTTGCGACTCCCTAGCTTCATTCTTCCACAACAAAATCGCAGACATCCACAACAGCTTCGATAACCAACCCGGAGACCAACCCATCCAACCTTCTGCAGTACCTTCACCCCCCTTGAACATCCTTAATGACTGGAACCCAATCTCCACTGAGGACACCATCCGCCTGATGAACTCCATCCACTCAGGATCCCCCACAGACCCATGCCCTCACCACATCTTCAACAAAGCAGACTCCATCATAGGACCACACCTCCGAGACATCATCAACTGCTCCCTCAACTCCGCCACCTTCCCGGAAAGCTGGAAACACGCAGAACTCAGCGCCCTTCTGAAAAAACCCACAGCTGACCCCACCGAACTCAAAAACTACCGCCCCATCTCGCTCCTTCCATTCCCGGCCAAAGTCATCGAGAAAGCTGTCAACAACCAGCTCGCCGCCTTCCTCGAAACCAAGAAATCCCTCGACTCCTCGAAGTCCGGCTTCCGAGCCAAACACAGCACTGAGACCGCCCTCATCGCAGCAACAGACGACATTCGAACTCTACTGGACAATGGAGACACAGTCGCCCTCATCCTCCTCGACCTCTCCGCAGCCTTCGACACAGTCTGTCATAGCACCCTATTACAACGCCTCAGAAACATCGGAATCCAAGGAAAAGCCCTGGAATTGATCACCTCGTTCCTCACCGGAAGAACTCAAAGAGTCCGCCTCCCACCATTCAAATCAGAGGCCTCTGGAGTCATTTGCGGCGTGCCACAAGGATCTTCACTAAGCCCCACCCTCTTCAACGTATACATGAGCCCCCTCGCGGCCATCGCACGCCAACACAACCTCAACATCATCTCCTACGCTGATGACACCCAACTGATCCTCTCACTCACCAATGACCTGAACACGGCCAAAACCAACCTACATGAAGGAATGAAAGAAGTAGCCGAGTGGATGAAGCTCAGCCGTCTGAAACTGAACTCAGACGAAACAGAAGTCCTTATCTTAGGTACCTCCCCCTCCGCCTGGGATGACTCCTGGTGGCCAGAGGCCCTTGGAAAAGCACCCATCCCGACGGACCACGCACGAAACCTGGGCATCATCCTGGACTCCTCACTCTCAATGAACAGACAAGTCAACGCCGTTTCATCATCTAGCTTCAACATTCTTCGCATGCTCCAAAAAACATTTCGCTGGATCCCCACCGAAACTAGAAAAACGGTCACCCACGCACTGGTCACGAGCCGCCTGGACTACTGAAACACCCTATACGCCGGTACCACCGCAAAACTCCAGAAAAAACTACAACGCATCCAGAACGCTTCAGCCAGACTCATATTAGACATCCCGCGTAAAGACCACATCTCTGGTCACCTGAAAAACCTCCACTGGCTCCCCGTCAATAAGAGGATTACATTCCGCCTCCTAACCCACGCACACAAAGCACTTTACGAACTTGGACCCGAATGCCTCAACACACGACTTTCCTCCTACACCCCTTCCCGCCAGCTGCGATCCTCCAACCAAGCCCTTGCTACTGTACCTCGCATCAACAAAACCACCATGGGAGGAAGATCCTTCTCCTACCTGGCAGCTAAAACCTAGAACTCACTCCCCACCCACCTTCGCCTCACTCAGAACCACCTAGCATTCAGAAAGGAACATAAAACTTGGATATTCGACAAGTAATTCCCCACCCTTCTTCAAGCGCCTTAAGACCCTCTGGGTGTGTAGCGCGCTATATAAATTATTTGACTTGAGTGCGAGCAGCGCAATTCTGCACTATCTGTAGTTTGCGCAAGGTGTATTCCGGGGCACCGAAATAGAGGACATTATTGAAGTCTAAACGGGACTGAATCAAGCCTTGAATGGCCACCTGCTTTGCCTCCATGGGTAGAAGAGGGAGGACTTTCTTCAACATCCTAAGAAGTCCGAAGCAGGTAGCCGAGAGTTTTGTAGCCTGGGTGTTGAAAGAGAGGGTTTTGTCAAGCCAGACCCCAAGTCTCTTAATATTGTCCTTTGGTATAGGGGGGGTACCTAAACAAGGGAGCCACAAAGAGTTAAAAAGGGTGGGATGTGCGGGACCCAGGAGCATCAGCTCAGTTTTGTCCCCATTGGACTTAATGGAAGAGGAGGTCATCCATCCCTTTACTTCCTCCAGGCATTTTATTAGCCCACCTGAGGATGACAGACCAGCCTCCTGCGCCAGGGAGACCACTAGCTGAGTGTCGTCCGCATAAGAAATTATTTTAGCCCCAAACGGACGGACGACCTCAGCCAGTGGTCTCATGTAGATGTTAAAAAGCGCGGGGCTTAAGGAGGAGCCCTGTGGGACTCCACACCTCAGAGGCCTGCTTGTGGATACTGTGTCTCCATCAAAAACTTGGAAAGATCTGTCACTCAAAAAGGATTTGAGCCACAGCCATGCTCCTTCAACTATTCCGACACTCGAGAGGCGGCTCAGCAAGGTGTTGTGGCTGACCGTATCGAATGCCGCACTTAGGTCAAGGAGGATCATTGCCACTGATCCCCCTTGATCTAAGATTTTTCTGGTTTCCTCAGTGACTGCCAGAAGGGCAGTCTCTGTTCCATGTCTGGGTCTGAAACCCGTCTGGGTGGCGTCTAACAGCTGGTTGTTCTCGAGAAAATTCACCAGATGGAGGTGGATGTATCTCTCAAGAATTTTGCTTACCCATGGAAGTATGGAAATCGGCCTATAGTTACTGAAATCAGTCGGGTCTAAATTAGGTTTCTTTAGCAGAGACAACTTTATTTAGCTACCCAGTGTCAGGATTAAAAACAGTGAGAAGCTGAAAACACAAGTGCCAATCATTAGAGACAAATGTGTAGCTAGACCAACATGTTTCGGTCGAGGTGACCTAAATAGTATTGCGGTGTCAAGGCCTTGAATCCTCGGAGACGTACGATGCTCAAGGGGGTCCACCTCCCAATAGCCCCTTGGTCTGAATAGAACAACGGATGCAAAAGGGTGATCAGGCGAGGGAAGGAAAGGAGGGGAACAGCAGGGAGGTAGATCTGAAACAAAAGTAAACAAGCATAAGTATCTAATACCTCTTTGTACTGAGCAACACAATACTTCAGAATCTAGAACGTAACTGTAATACCTGTAAAGGAAAATAACAGTCACTGTATCCTAGCAGGGATCACAGGAATCAAAGTGCTACTGGATCTAAGAATAGACAAGGACGTTACTATACCATTCGAAAGAAAGCGGTTCTATACGTTTCCTTACATGTCTCCAGTAGTTATCAACATACCCAAAAACTTCACAAGAAACACGCAACAGGGGAATAGGAGCTTTCTTCACGATGAGCTCTACAAGCCCCTGCTGTGGAAACAGAGATATACAATCCACCATAAATACTTAGCACTTGTAGAGGTTATTATACACCATAACGCACCAAAAGAACTGGAGCAAAAGTTGCAATTGAACAAAGGTCAATGTTGTGATCCTGTTTTGCAACCAGCACAAGGATTATACAATAAACACAAAAGGTAGCAGGATCTTGCAGCGGTTTACAAAGAGTATAGCGCTCAGTTGCCTGCTTCAACGCAATTAAAGCATTGCGCTATCCTGGTAAAATTCACAGCGTTAATGAGCTATCCAATGGTCAGTAACTCAATTGCTCAGACGCTCCAAACAACAAATAAAGAGCCTCCTCAACCCCCCTGGGAATCGGAGAGGGCACGGAGGAGAAAATACAAAACCCCGCAAGAGCTGGTGGAGCTCGTCCAACGGGGTTAAGTGATTACAAGGAAGCCCTGCAAGAGCATGAGGACGGCTTGTCCAACGGGGCTTCGGAATACCCAATAATCCAAACAACTGGGCTGGACCAAGATACGGGGAGCAAGAAGGAGAGATGGTGCTAAGGCACCCCTACCATCTCTTCATTCTGCAGAACACCACAGAAGAATCCCAGAATTATCGGCACCCGATTGGTGCCATGGAAGCGTATTCATTCGCTTCCAGGCCACGTCGTGACGTCATCGGCGTCACGTTCCAGTGGCTTCATGGGAAATGTAGTTTTACTATGCAGCTTCTCGTCCGATCATGGAGAAGCCTTGCGCTGCAGTGTTACCCATCTACCCTGATGATGCGCCATGACACGTGGCGTTCTTCAGGGTCAATTTGTTCAGCTACTGCAGAAATGCGGTGTAAACATGTGAAAAACATGTGAATAAATCAAAAAGGTTTGATACTGAACCAGTAATCTGACTGTTCATTATGGACTACAGACAACCACATTGGGTTGCTCACTTCACTACATCTGCCCTGGCATATTAGCCATGTGGTACGTGCACCATAACCACAAATCTGTGGATCCCAGTCAGGCGAGCTGGTCCGGGACGTGAACAACCCAATGTGGTTGTCTGCAGTCTATACTGAACAGTCAGATTACTGGTTTCGTATCAAACCTTTTGGATGTATTTCTGTGTTTTCCCTGTTTTTCATGTATTTACACCGCATTTCTGCAGTAGCTGAACAAATTGACCCGGAAGAAGGCCGCAATACTCATTAGGTCATCTAGGCCGAAACATGTTGGTCTAGCTACACATTTGTCGCTAATGATTGGCACTTGTGTCATCAGCTTCTCACGGTTTTTAATCCTCACACCAGGTAGCTAAATAAAGTTACAATATAGCTGACCCTGTAGCAAGTTTTAACTTCCCACGTTACAACACTGCACCCTTTTTCTCACACACACACCAGCTCACATAGGGGTTTTAGTATACCCTGCCTGACTCAACAAAACAATCCCTGAGCTCCTCCCTCATAGAGAGGGGGCTGTAGCCCACACGAAGACTAGGTCTTTTGTGTGAGGAGGCACCCCCATGATGAAGCATGACACCTCTGGTGTGTTAGGGGAACCGTCCTTAAAAGGGAATCCCTCCATTCTGCATGACATTCCTCCTCTAAACAGATCACTGACCTCCTCCTTATCCGGACCTGTGGCCTTTGGAATTAGAATCTGTGATCTGAAGAGAAAATCCGCACATCGACTCTCAGTGCTAGTTTTCTTGAAGCAGCACTGTTGTCCGGCTAAAGAATCAACACATTGCCTGTTTTGCGGTTGAAAAATCACTGCAGCCCGAGTCCCGAGCACTGTGCCATCGACATCCGAGTCACCAGCTCCGACCACGACACAGCCCCTGCTTTACCGTAGAAGAATTGATTCATCACCTGCTTTCCGGCTGTGTAATCTAAGCAGCACCTGCTTCGCCACTGCTGCATTGATGCAGCGCGTCTGGCTTTTCGATGCATCATTCCTCAATGCCCATCTCTTCATCAACATTGCGCAGCAGAAAGGACCTGAGGTGCATGTCCGGAGACTGATGCATCACTTCCCCTTCCAGTAAGGAACCGACGCATCACGGGCCCTAACAGCAAGGAACTAACGCATTACCTCCTCTGAAAAGCAGTAAGGAACTGACGCATCATCTCCCTTGGCAGTAAGGAACCAGTGCATCACCTCCCCTGGCAGTAAGGAATCAGCGCATCACTTCCCCTGGGAGTAAGGGACCAATGCATCGCTTTGCTTTTCCGGAGCCTCACCTCCCCTGCGCTTGTTTAGTCTTTGAATTTTGAGGCACCTAATGTACTTTGAGCTAAAAGAAACGCAAACATAGATTTCTATAGACGTTTGAAAAGTGATATATTTATTTGTGTGTGTTGGACTTTAGTCGTTTTGGTCTTGTTTTATTCAGATAAACATTGGATATTTTTCTAAACTAGTGTGGACTCATTTTGTAGTGTTTTCACTGTGTTACTGTGTGTGTATGTACAAATGCTTTACACATTACCTCTGAGATAAGCCTGACTGCTCGTGCCAAGCTAATAAGGGGGTGAGCAGAGATTATCTTAGCTGTGTGAGTTCCTTACCCTAACTAAAGTCAGGGTCCCTACTTGGACAGGGTGTAAACCGCTTCCAATTAGAAACCCCATTTCTAAAAGTGTCTAAACAGAGCCAATAGCTATATGAAAATCACATCATAGATTTCAAAATGCAAATCCCTGTCTCAATACGAGTTGTGGGCTTATGAATTAACATGCTTAATAAAGATGACAACTGCAGGTTACATGGTTAATTGTTGGCATAACTATATTCACTTATGTGCTTGACACAATCTTTAATGCTTTTACATGTATTCAACATTCATTATCATACTTTTCTTTCCTTCATCTTGATCTCTTTCTAGATGCTTTACTCTTACATTTATGACCTTGTACTCTGAAATAAGTGACAAGGCCCTATTCCAAATAACATTTGAAACAGAAAATAAGTGACTAGTGTAGTGAAAATAAGGCTAGTTCCAATAATGTCTTACCCCAGTTGCCAAACCAGACCAAGCTTCCTACCATTTTTGATTATGTTCAATAATTTGCCCTTCTTTAATTGGCATCAGTGCTGCAGAAGATAGATCCACCACAGTGGCATTGCCCTAGTCAATTCTGGATATGATTGGAGCATGAGCTGTACTGCAAATATTGTGCTAGTATGATCCTGCTCAGCAGTACTCTTTTTTCCACTGTGGTCCGATGGAAAGCTAAGTTTGTTTTGCCAGTATTCATACCTACGATATGAAAATTGTATAAATATCTTACAAACAAGTGCTCAGAACCTCTAAGCTGCTTAGTGAATGGTTGGTTGTGGCAAGTGCAAGCAGTTACCTGTGACTGTCTCTGCTTTACCACTACCATCCGTTCAAAGTTTCTGACCTATGGGGTTTATCCTCTTTTCCAAATTTGACCAGAGAGTCTCCAAAAGGCATATGAATTAGTTACTCAGTTGATGATCGTACTCTGATAAGGATTCTATTCCTGGTTCCCTCACTTGACCACAAATGTGATCCAAAGCAAAGACCTTTACTTAGCTTAAATCTTACCATATCGACCAATATTAAAAGAAATTAGAGGGGGTCTAAATGCCAAAGGTTTCTAAATGAACACCACAAGGAAAATGTACATGTTGTCTAAATAAAATTGCCCATAGTGTCTGGTTGCAGGGGAACATCTTTTTGGTAGGTTGCTGCCCTGCCACTGCAAATAGGCGTCCACTCTTCAGAATTTAAAACAACCATCCTTTTCTCTCCTGGAAACAAGTTCCTGATCTTTTGGCACCAGCAGTGATAAATGTACTCCCTTTAAGGTTGCTTTTATCGTGTTCCGATTCCCTTCATGCAATTAATAGGGAAGGAAAATTGAGTCTTTCCTTAATTCAATCAAGCAGAATTTTTCAAGCGCAGCTAATCACCAGATTGGGTATACAGGCACTTGCAGATCCCAGTGCCTTATTCGAACAGCCAGGTCTTAAGAACTTTTCGGAATTCCTGATCTGTGGTCTGAAAAGTTATCGCTAGTAGATAGTTATGTTCAGGTCTGCTTTCAAGAATGTTTTTTGGATTACTAATTACTTTAAGGAATCTTCACGTACCTTTCTAAAAAAAGCGTTTATCCACCTTAGCCGCGTCCTGAAAAGTATTGGGGTGATCCATCCAGCGGGGCCAAGAAAAAAGGGAAGTCCCAAAACGCAAAATCCCCATACATTTCTGTAGACTTCTTTAGACAAGGCTACAGAAAAAAACTACTGAACGGAATTACACCAAATTCGTCAAGAAGCTCGATCTTGGTCTGCAGATTGTGCTTTTTGTGATTTGGTGTAAATCTGTATAGGTGTTTTTGAGATATTAGGGGTAAAAAATGTTTTATATTTTGCAAGTTGGGCTCACGATAGTCCCGCGTGCGTCCAAAAGAGCGTAAATCAAAAATGGAGGCCTGAGATTGGTCAAGAGGCCAATGAGTTCTCAATACACTCTGTTAGTAAGAATGCATATTTTGGTCCTTGCTTTTGAGAGGAAGTGTGTAAGAGATAAGTACTTGATTAGAATTTTAAATCTTTTTTTTTTAAACGTTACTATCTCACAAGACTCTTGCAGATCATGGAAGTAGGAAGGACTAGATGATGTTTGAATACACTCTGCTATTCCCTCTTGGTTCTGTATGAAGGAGTGTTGCTGGAGATGGTGTTTATTAGACTCTACTATTTATGTTTATTGGTTTGAAAAGAATTGTGAGTAGAGTTAATGCTCATCGAACACTCTACTACGCACATCCATCCGCTGAGATAAAGGTCTGAAAGGAGAGCCCAGACCCTCCCTACACCCTACTACGCACACCTATAATTACAGAGAAAGGTCTCAACAAAGAGGCCAGTCCTTCCACACACCCAGCATCTGAGAGAGGTCTGAAAGGAGAGGCCAGTCTCTCTCCACACATACTACTATGCACACCCATCATTACAGAGAGAGGTCTCACCAGAGAGGCCAGTCCCTCCACACACACCCCACAACGTGCACCTGTGATCTGAGAGGCAGGTTTGAAGTGAGAGCCCAGTCTCTCCCCACACCCTACCATGCTCACCTATCATTACAGAGAGAAGCTTCAGCAGGGACCACTATTTCCACACACCGTCATCTGGGAGAGAGGTCTAAAAGGAGAAGGCACACTCTCCCCAACTTTCTACTGCAAATATTTGTTATCTGAGAGAGAGGTCGGAAAGAAAATGCCAGTCCCTCCACACACCCTACTATGGATACCTGTCATCTGAGAGAGAGGTATAAAAGGAGAGGGCAGTCCCTTCCCACACCCTACTAAGCACATCTGTCATCTCAGAAAGGGGTCTGAAAGGAGAGGCCAGTCCCTTCCCACACTCTACTTCCCATGCCTATTATTACAAAAAGATCCCAGTTTGGGACCAGTCCCTCCACACACCCTACTACGCATACACCCATCTGAGAGAGGTCTGGAAGCAAAGGGCAGTCCCTCCCCACATCCTACTATGCACACCGGTCATCTGAGAGAGAGGTCAGTCTCTCTCCACACCCTACTATGCACACCCGTTATTACAGAGAGAGGTCTCACAAGAGAGCACAGTCCCACCCTAACCCTACTACACACACCTGTCATCTGAGAGAGGTCTCAGGAAAGAGGCTGGCCCCTCCACACACCTTACTATGCACTTCTGTCATCTGAGAGAGCAGTCTGGAAAGAGAGGGCAGTCCCTCCCCACAACCTACTATGCACACCCATCATTACAGAGAGAGGTCTCACCAGAGAGGCCTGTCCCTCCTAACACCCTACTACGCACACCTGTCATCTGAGAGACCGGTCTGAAAGGAGAGGGCAGTCCCTCCACACACCCTACTATACACAGCCAGCCGTCACATGAGAGGGTCATCCAAAAGGAGAGACCAATCCCTCCCCACACCCTACTGTGCACACCGGTGGGTGGTTGCATTTAAGTATGATAATTAAGTAATACTTTACATTAAAAAGAACCCTAGAAATTAACTGAAAAAAGCAAAGGTTAAAGTAATGTTATAAAACAAACAATATCAACGAGAGAGGGAGGGTATGAGTGACACTCCTGTACCCCTACTGATATATCTACGAACAACTAAGGAGTGACTCAGTGAAAAAATAGGAAGCAAAAAAACATGCCACAAAGTAAATATGTGATAGACTCTACTGGACCCCTACCAGGTTACGGTAAATCCCAAACTGGAAAACAAAACTCCAAAAATGGCAACCAGGAGGTAGCAACCTTATGTACTGATGCACTTACAAACATCAGATGGGGCAAGTCTACCTCTTTGTAAAAAGGACCCTCACTCACCACTGGTTGGTGACATGCTTCAACTTTGGGTCCCCGCTGGGGTGGCCGAGTGCCCCCCATTAGATGGAATAAACCCCTGGTTCTAAATTGAAAAGTACTGAAAATTGACTCTAGTACTAGATTTGAGAAGCTTTCAACAAAAATGTCTTTCAGTCTACCAAAGATGCATGAGCGAATACAAAAAACCTTTTTCTTTTCGGATGTCACAGGGAGGTGGCCTACTATAATATTACAAGGAATATTTCTTTGGTTCTTTGTCTCCAGTTGCTAATCACTTCGCTGTCCTGTTGGGCGTCACAAAGTTTGAATACATCAACCATTAATTGCCCAATAAGATAACATGTATTTCGTTCTCTGCTAGACACCTTATCAGTCCACGTTTTATTTAAAGTTCACTTTCTTGCCAAGCATCACATCATGGAATCTCATGCATCCATGTGACTGCCAGAAAATATGGTGCCATCCTTGTCAAAGCACCGTCCTCAACAGACAGAAGGACAACCATTGCTGTCCATGTATATCTTACCCTGGTTCTCCTTAACTAAGGGACAGATTCCTTCCAGAGTGCTTTATATTGGGGAAGGTTTAGGTGGCAATTGCAACAGTCCTCTAAAAATTTCCGCCTTAGCTGTTTCTAAGATGATGATGGAGGGGGTGGGTTCAAGGCTGTCTTGAATATTGACGTAGAAGAAACAGTGTTGTAGGCAAAAAGAATTGTGATTTGGGGGGAGGAGAAGTGCATGAAACCTTTTTATGTGCAGTCTCCAGTACTGACTTTAGCATAAACCTTTTTGTGGGACCTTATTGACCTGCAGTGAACCAGTCATTCCAGTTTGTAGCACAGTGGAGGCACCTCTGGGAAGTTTCTGTTGATGCTTATCTTGAGTGTCACTGATTACATCAGACTTCAAGTCTTGTGAGTCAAAGTTTGTACTCTGGTGAGATTATGTAATAATGGGGGTGGGCCTAAGGCTGTCTTGAATATTGATGTAGAATAAACAGTGTTTTCTGCAATGTTTTTGTGATTTGTTCTTGAAATATCAGAAGTGCATTCTCCAATACCGATTTTGGGATAAATCTTTTTGAGGGACCTGATTGACCTGCAGTGAATCATTCGTATTCCAGTTTGTACTGCAGCAGAGGCACCTCTAGGGATTGCCTATCAAAGCTTATTGTAGTGATGTCATGTTTCTTTAAAGTGGTCTTGTAGAATATTTACTACGTAATAGAATTCTGTATATGTAATAGAATGTATTCTCTTGTGCAAGTTACAGGAATGTTATTATACATTCTTTCCTAGACCAACTACTGGGCTGCATGCACTTTTGGATGTAACTTACTTTTTCACATTAAACTGTTACAACTAAATTTATAAGTGGATTCCTACACTTATTATTACTATACAATTTCGCAACACTTATCTTGAGTGCCACTGGTTACATCGGACTTCAGGTCTTACCCGTCAACGTTTTCACTCTGGTGGTATTTGGAAATGCTTGAGCAAGACGATGAGTCCCCTAAATGGGCGGGGCCCATTCTATCTGATGCCAGGTCTCGTACCAAAACTCTTCTACTCTGATGAAAAAGCCTGTGTCCTATGAAAACCCAAAGTTCATGTGTGGTTCTAGTCTCTTCCTCCAATGAATTTTGTTGTTCAGAGAACTCTGCTGCATTTCAGCACAAACAAACATTGGCAAAGCCAATGCCTCTTGCCTATTAAAGAACTATTGGCTTTGCCAATGTGTTTTAGCCATGCTGTACACCAGCGTGGCCGCTGTTCAGCATGGCTATACGTTAGTGGCATAGTGGAGAGTGGCATGTAGTGAAGAGGAGTAGAGTTAGGTAGAGTGGTGTGGCACAGAGTGTTGTGTATTGCAGTGGCATAAAATGGAGTGGACTGGTTTAAAGTGCATTGGTATTGAGTGCTGCAGAGTAAAGTGGTGTAGAGTGCAGCGGCATAGAATTCAGTGGTGCAGAATACTGCATCGTAGAGTGTAGAGTGTAGTGGTGCAGAGTAGAGTGGCATAGAGTGCAGTGGTGCAGAATAGAGTGGTGCAGAGTAGATTATATTGTTGTAGAGTGTAGTGGCATGCAGTGCAGTGGCGTAGAGTGGAGAAATGCAGAGTAGAGTGCCATACAGTGCAATGGCATAGAGTGCTCTGGCAAAGAATGCAGTAGTGCAGAGTAGAGTGGTATAGAGTGGCGCAGAGGAGGGTGGCATAGAGTAGAGTGCATTGCATAGAGTAGGTTACAGTGGACTGGCATAGAGTAGAGTGAACTGGTGTTGAGTGCACTGGTGTAGTGTTGCAGAGCACAGCAATGTAGTGCAGTAACATAGAATTCAGCAGTGTACATTGCAGCATCATAGAATGCAGTGTCATAGAGTAAAGTGGTGCATAGTAGAGTGCAGTGGTGTAGTGGTTGCGAGTATAGTGGTATAGATTGCAGTGGCTTAAAGTGATGTAGAGTAGAGTGTAGTGGCATAGCATGGAGTGCTGCAGAGTGCAGTGGAGTAGGAGCAGTAGTGCATAGTAGAGTGGTGTAGAGAGCTGTGGCATAGAGTGCAGTGACGTACAGTGCAGTTGAGTAGAGCCAATTGTTTCAGAGCAGAGTGAAGTGGCTTCGAGTGGAGTGGTGCAGGGTCAGGTGATACGGTGTAGAGGTGAGTGGAGCAGGGTAGAGTGCAGTGGTGTAGGGTAATGGCATAAAGTGGTGTAGAGTGCAGTGGTGAAGAGTGCAGTTGTGCAGAGTAGATTTGAGTGATGTACAGTAGAATTTCATAGAGTGGAGTGTTGCAGAGTGGAGTTGTGCAGAATGCATTGGCATAGAGTGGAGTGATGTAGAGTGCACTGGCAGAGAGTAGAGTGGTAAAAAGTGCATTGGGATAGAGTAGAGTCATGTAGAGTAGAGAGACGTAGAGTGCAGTGGCGTAGAATGAAGTAGTGCAGAGTGGTATATAGTGCAGTGGAGTGGTGCAGACTGGAGTGGCATGGTGTGGAATAGGCATGGTGTAGTAACACACTTACATTACGCACAACACATCTTCAATTGAAATCACCATCACATTTGCACAGACAAACAGTTTCACTGATAAAAGTATACAGCGAACAAACAATAATGTAGGGAAATGGCATCACCTAGTGTATTGACTTGTTTTGATAGTTTTAAAATATTTGTTTCCACCACACTTCAGACTTACCAAAAATGTGCTTTTCTAATTCTGAAATAACCGCACAGTTAATTTGCAGACATTTAATTTTTGTTATGTGCTAGGAAAGAAGTAACATTGTACACTCCCCAGAGCCAGCATAATTGTCACAAAAAGCCTCTAACTTTTTAAGTCATATAAAGAAAAGTAAACACCAAGCTCCCTGGAAGAGAGGGCCTTACATTTGACCTCTGTCTTTGAATGCACAGCAAATGTAACCAGATATGAACAAGATTTAAAGGACTGTTTACAGAAATTGAGCACTGGTGGACGTATAAGGTAAACAGGGCTCAGTCAAAGGGAAGGGACAACCTCGAGCTGGACAGCCAAAAATAAATAGAGCCAGCCAATAGAAAGCAAGCAAATGTGAATTACCAACCACAAGGACATTAGTAAACACCGGGCAGAATGCATTCCCAGGTAAGCTTTCCGAATGTTCCCAAGATGTTATTATCAAACCAGACAGCTGTGCTGTCTGATAGGCTTCGACCTAAAAAGGAACTTGCCAGATGAAGGTTTCCTAGCTGAGAAACACAAGATTATGTAGTTCAGTAGTAGACAGTTGGCCTCCACATCATTGCACAGCTCGAAAGCTGGTGTAAAATGTCATTAAGGGCCACAAAAGTGTCTGTGGCCCCTTCTGTAATACCAAAGTGCCCTGGGGGCTCACAAAGCGGGCGCTAATGCCCACTGCGCCCCTGGGGCACTTCCGCAATATAGGACCGTTGTGGGAGGTGTGGTTCTCTCCTACCGCCTCTTTCTATTCCTTTCCATGTTTTCTTTTTCTTTCCTCTCTATTCTCTGGCCATCTTTTCAAATCACCTCTCCTCAAACAGCTGGGATGTGTCCGTTCATTTCTTTCTGTTTGCTACTGTATTTATTATTTCCTGTTCCCTTTCATTACTGTTCCTTTTTCATGGTCCCATCTCATAATGTCTTTCCAGATTAATCTTTTTCTCTTGTTCACTTTCTTTTTCATGTATAGAAAGCTCGTTTGCCATTTAACTCCGCTCTTACACCTTTGTGCCCCTCATTCCTTCCGCTGTTACCTCACTTACTCTTTTATCATATATTCTGTCTCTTTACATCCTTAATTTATTTCCTCTTACCTCTCATGTCTTCTTACTTTTATGTTTCTAGCTCTCCATATGACCACACAATGTCTTTACTCTTTCTATCTTATCTTTCTTTCTGCTGCAGCTGGTCTCCTTTCAAACACTGCCATTACGTTTTAAACATTATTTTTCTGTCTTCTTCTGGCTTGCTCCTCTCATATATGCTTTCATAGTTCCTTTCGTATTTCATGCCTTCTATTTCACTAAGTTATGTCTCTTTTCAAATTCGTTCCATTCTATTTCTTTGTTTCTCCCTAAACCTTACCTTTCCTCCTATATATCTCACGCTCTTTCTATTAGTTCCATTTCTTCTGTTTTATTGACTCCCTATAAACATGCTTTTATTTTTCTTCTATCCTATGTTCTTGTACTTTCTATTCTTTTTCTCATTCCTCTCTTACTGTGTTCTCGTCGTTTTACTCTTCTCAAGTTATCCTGTTACCCAAACAAGGTAAACTGGCCCCTACGAAAATCAGGACATGTTCCTGGAAGCAGGTGCAATATGGAGGACAGTCCTTCAGGACAGAGACCTGCAGCAAGTTCTGCCATATTCCTACTCTCTTTTTGTTAATAAATTTCACAAAAATATTTTTTCGGAAGCTCATAATTTTTTGAACAGCTTGGTCCTCTCTGTTGGTCTGCCAGCTCTTAAGCTGGCCACCAATTAAATTTTTAGATCTAGCTTCAGCCATGACCATATATTTTCCAACAAATATATAAAAATGCATACATGAATACAGGGGCTTTCAGTCATCCCTCTGGCCTTTTGCAGTTCCATTCACATTTTGCTTCTGCCTATTACAGGAGAAGGCAATGGATCATCCCATTTCCCCTCACTGTAGGTTGCGACATTTTGCCTAGTGCAATCTGCACACAGGCAGAAACAGGTTTTATGTGAGGCCTTCTCAGCAAACCAGATATTTGATTGATTTTCAGGTGTCTTAGAGCCACTTTCTGTAAAATCAGGACAGCCCTACCAAAACCAGGTTTGTCAGATCAGAGACTGATGTTACCACTTTGACCCACTGAGACGCAACCCAAACGCATAGATGTATATAAGCACATTTTATTTGCTCTCGATGACAACCCATCATTTTATCAACCTTGGAATTCAAATTAAAGACAAAACCCACAAACCTCATTTTCTATGAGTTGTGTAATAACACTTATTAGTCAGTGGTAAGACTTTTGCTCCTTTCCCAAGACTTGAAAAAACCTTCGCATAAGCATACTACTTGTGCCAACTTTGTGAATGCAGCTAACCATTCCCCTACAGTTCATGTTCTGTTGGAGTATCAGCAATAAACAGATTTAGGGTTGTAAGTGGTGCTTCCTCTTTTTTTGCTTGAAGGGGCATCTTTTTTGGTCTCACATACGCTCTCACGTGCAGCAGATATTGTATACAAGGGGCTTACACCCCACCTATTGTTTAACATTTATTCGCTTCATTGTCACTCTTATTTACTACCTTCTAATTGGCCAACACGAACTGGCTTCACTTCCTCTTCTTTCGGTTGAGCATGGACCAAGTACTGATTGCTTCAGCTTGATTGCCTTCATTTCGCTGATCATGCTGTGATTGGAGTACTATTTTTATTTTGTCTTCTTCACTGTCGTTCTTGTTGAACATCTTGCCATTTGTAGCTGTGTGTTACTGTGCCACACGCACTTTAAAGAAGCCTTTTTCTCCTCTGCGCTAATGCACTTAAGAGAAAAAAGCCACACTGCAAAACATCTACACTGTACAGCATGGCTACACAACATTGTCAAAGCCAAAATTGCCCTCATAGGCAAGACTTTTACCAATGCTTGCTTTGCTATCCTGCTTCTAAAAGAGGAGTATTTTCAATGTACTCACTGTGGATGACCAAAAAGAAGTGAGCAGTAAAAAGCACCTAAAAGGTGGTGCCCTACCAGTGCGCACCATGATGGCAGCCCTCTGGTGGGGGGTATAAGGGTCCTATGGACTACCCAGACATCCCCTTGCAGACAGGTGAAGTCACTCACTGCACCTGCCTGCAAGGTGATCTCTCTCCCCTCTTGATAGTGCAAGTGGGTTGCTGCCTGCTCAGTGAAACACTGAGCGGCTATTTAAAAGCTGCTTCGTTTGTCAATTGAATGCACTAACCCCAGTGAGCATGACTTTGTGACTGCCTTAGGTGCAATGCTTTCAATGCAATAGTGTGCACTATCCCTGTTTGCACCCGGCGCAGCTCTTTTAAGGTGCACTGTGGCGCAAACAGAGAAAGTGCGCTCTGTATGAAATAGGGCCCCAGATGTTCTAATTTCTGCACAGCACACCGTCCTACCATGGGGCAGTAGTGGTTGAATATAATTTCAGCATGACAATCATGAGAACGTACCAAATAAATGTACAATCTCACTCCTAAAAGTAAATATATGGCAAAACTCCCTAGAACTGAGACCACTACATCGGCACTACATGTGGGCCTATACCTGGGTACATTTAAGGGGGAGATTTAGAATATAATACCTGGAGAACTCAAATTCCACATAACTACATTGAACTGCAGGAATCTGTAAGTAAAAAAAAGATAAAGTAAAGCTATTTTTAGCTTTAAAAATTGGTTGTTTCCAGCTTCAATCGAGCTAAGGATAATTATTATGTCTCATGTTCTAATCTATCCATTCTGCTTGCAGGCTCTGGGGTTTGTTTAGCATTGCTTAACTCCTGGCACCAGTGCAGTTTAACGTACTAACTCACGGGCGGGTGGTTATGTTGGGTGGGAACAGGTTGGCATAGCCCTTTAGTCTCAAGGTCAATGGCGCAACAAGAGTGTCAGGTGTCCTAATGCAATCAAGGACCCTCATCCCTTGGTTGGTAGTAAACAACAAATCCATAATGAGATTGCAATGTGTGTGTCCCCACATGGCTCGGTGCCCCTGCACGTGCTGTACTATTGGTAGGACATGGTGGTCCAGTTTGAACTTACCGTGCAAAGCATTGGACAGCCAGAGCAAGAGTACAGAGGAACAAGACTACACTGCCTTTTCTGAAACGAGAGAAACAAAATGATGGCCAGGCCGCTTGCCCTCCTTAAAATAGAGAATCAGAATGCAATGTAATCCTCAATTAAATTATCATGCGGGCATCTCTGCAGACAAATGTATTCATGTGCAACCGCGGGAGAGGATATCCTTACGGCTAGGGCTAGAGCTGCCGACTTTGGAGCGCCTAGGCGACGGCTGAGCATCCGAGGTTCGCGCCTAGGCGACGGCCGAGCATCCTGTGATTCTAGGCACATAATCTCCCCGTGCCTACCAAAAATGAATGTATCCTTGTGTAACGTGACTGATGCTTATGCAAAGCCTTCAATACCTTAGGGTCGAGTTCGCGCTATATAAATCAGCAAAAAATTATAAAACGCTACAGGAATCTAATAAGGACCTAGAAGAATGGTTAAATGCTACAAAAATACCGTGGGCGTAATTTTAAAGATTAAAACCAGGGTACGTATAAACAAAAAAATGGACACAGTTGGCTACATAAACATAAAACAGGTTGCGTTCTTGGTCTCTTCTGCTCCTTATCCCGCCAGCCCCAGCCTCGCAGCTGCGGCGGCTGTCTGACAGCATTCCCAGACTCAGACGGGCACAGTCAGCGAGGAGAGGGTTGGAGGAGGTCCCGCCTCCCGAAGGCCGTGCTTCCTTGGCAACGAAGCCATGACAACTCAACCGACAGCAGCCGTTTAAAGCTGCAGTTCGAAAATGTTTCCTGGAACACTGTGGTCTACAATGGCCGCCCCCAGAACTGGTTAGTCACTGGGCATGCCTTGGACGACCAATGTCACTGAACGAGGGAGTCCCGCACGCCTCTGGGGGTGACGATGGATGATGCCTTTGTGGAAGAGGTCGCTGCGTCATTAGTAAGAGAATTTCTTAGTAGGAAGGTACTGTAAGCTCACGTATTTTTACATTTCGCCACTCGAATGTCCTGTAAGGACACTGATAGATAACAGACAGGGAGTCGTAATACCACCGACCCCTCTTTACTCTAACAAACATCACGTGCAACCATTAGTCGTTATTTTCATATCTTTTGTAATTCTGTGTGTGCAACACTGTAAAACGATAGATGGCATGCAATGAGAGAGGCGACTACATCTCCCATAAGGCAATTTGGTTTGGCGACGAGGTGCGTACCTTCATAGTCCATCACAAAACGGGCTGTTTTTGTTTTGACGGGGCGCGCAGTTGTATTTGTAAAAGAAACTCCCTTAGCTGTACATGGAATGTGATTTTCTGTGTTTTGGCTGGAGATGTATTCAGATTAACATCAGTTGTTGACTCGTACATAACTAACTTCCCAAGAAATTTGCACCTTTAGGATCAAACGTTTTACCCTATTGTTTTTATTAGATCTGTCTTGCAGAACAGCTGTTTCGACCTCACATGATCAACATAGAAAAGAGCTTTCAGTTCTACCACAATGGGGTTTGTTTGGCTCAGCCTTGGTGGACAGGAGTACATATTTAGATTTGGCAGAAGGTCTGTGCTTCCAAAGAAAAAGGGCCTACCCATCAAAGCTGTAATCATTTATCAAGCTGTGTGAGCCTCAGCACTTTATCAAGGCTAGTGTATTACTACTTACTGTTAGTAGGCATTATGGGGTTATTCATCCGTGCAGGTTTCATTTTTAGAAACTCCAAAAGAAAGGGAGTGACCCCAAATGCCAAGAGAGGGGGTACCACAGGTAAATAAATAAAGCAACTCTCTTGGGTGAATTGTTAGTTGCACAAAAGTCCCTATTTCGTTATCTCATGCTTTCATACTCCTCCACGCACAATCAAAGACCCCCAGACCCCAAGACCCCACTAGTCAATCACCACATATATGATGAGAATGGCAAAGAAATACATAAAAAGGTTATTTTTATTATAAGTTCAATTTCTATATCACATTTTTCAGACAAAAACACTTCAATTTCATGAAAAATAACATTAAAAACAGTACATCATTATAAAAACTGTGAGAGACAGCACAAATTCAGTGTAAACAAATAATCACATCAGTGGTAAAGTTGTTTCCTATGGAATTCATATACTCATGTATGTTGGAGTCTACAGCCCTCTATATTCTATTAGACCCCCACACGTTCCCTGGATACAACCAAATACTGTAAACAAATGCTTCAACGCGTTTCGGTGGTGTTATTCTTATTGCGACCACCTCCTTCAAGACAAAATATATTATACAGTCTCCCTTGTAAAAGTTCCTATAAATATAAAAAAAGTGTATATAAATATAACACATTGAAAGCAACATATAAAAAATACTCCTTTAACTGTACTGTACATCATATGGTCTCATAACCTACGGGGGAAACCCTCCCCACCCATGTATTTCTGTGCCCGCAACCCATAGACAAAGAGGATATCTATATTACAAATTTCATTAATCATTGGAGTCCCAGATCGGTCCCAATTAGAACCCTCAATCAAAACTAATTAAAAACATTTGCCAAAAACATAAAGAAATTTTCATGCATAATGCATGTAATTGGCCACCAGGGTCTGACCCTTAGCATACATCCCTCTCACATTCATAACACTCGAGCTCATGGTCACACCCAACCCACCTGAGCTTTTCCCTTGGATGGACCTGATTATTCAATGTCCTCCGCTTGTGGTAGGCGGGGCTCATTTTGACTCCAAGCGCCTGCTATATAGTTTCTATTATACAATGGAATACAACAACATTAGTTTCCGCCCTATAGTTCCTATTCTATATATATGAGAGTTCATTACTCCCTTTAACTGTTTAGACCTACCCTGGGTGGGGATCCTGCGTTTATTTTTTCAGTTCTTATGATTTTCTCCATCCTTTTGATCCTATGTGGCAGTCCTGCATAATTGAGTAAGGATCATAGAGATCATAAATGGTATGTCTAACATTATGCATAGCTTCACCATCTCCACTGTGCATGTGGTGCCCATAGGTACACTCACCGTTATATTTGTGAGGATCTGCCCACTATTGTGATAACTCGCGCTGATTCCGCAGTTATATTATTTTCATGTGAGTGTTATCCCCAGGTGCCCTCATGAAAGATTAGGCCTATGAATGATTAATGTAATGGTTAAAATCATCGCCCCCCCCCCCGAAAGCAAAAAAGTAGTCTCAATTCTAAGCATTCTATTTAATCAACTATCACATACCTAACTACTTATGGGATGCATGCGGCATGGCGAACGACTTCATTCAAATTATCATAATAATGACCCTTATTATGTTATGGCTTGATATTGGTCATATATGCCATGGACTTCGTTTATATAAGATCATTTTTTCTTTGATTGTGCGTGGATGAGTATGAAAGCATGAGATAACGAAATAGGGACTTTTGTGAAACTAAGAATTCACCCAAGAGAGTTGCTTTATTTATTCATTTTTAGAAATCCTGCTCCATCACTAGCTATTGTTGTACAACAGAGCCCAACCTTTTGGTCAATCGCTTGCCACTGCAGTGCTATATGTCTCCAAGATAATTAGATAATAATGGTGCTGGTTCTTTTCTGGCAGCAGCATAGATGGGAGGAGGGCAGTCAGGAGGACTGTGTTGCAGTCCCATCCGTCTCCCCTTCATTTTCCATCATCAACTTCAGAGAAGGTCTTGTGAAAATTGTTTTTCCCTCTTATAGTTTTAAGATTTATGGACTGGAGAGACTTGTTTAAGCTCCTTGATTCCCAAACGTTAAGTTCATTATTAATTGTAATTTGATATGTTTTAAACATTACATTATTAATTAATTTACTTCAGATGTAATATGTTTATATATTAAATCATTTACTTATTTAATATACTGTTGTTTTAAATTACCCTTCCCTGATCCTCAAAACCCTTTGCTGCTGCTTAATGCAGCCCATCCCCTGAACCCTACAAAGTTCGTGTCACCTCTTAGCGCTACTTTTCCCTGATCCATAATACCCCTTAATGTTTCCCTTCCATGAACCATAAAAACTACTTACTACTTATTAGTATACTTAATCACCCATTGCTACCCCTCAATGATGCTCATCCGTGAACTCTAAGAACCCTTACTACCCTTAATGCTACTCTTCCCTGAACTCTAAAAATCCTTTGCTACCACTTAATTCTAATATTCCCTTAACCTCAAAAACGTTACTATCCCTAAATGCTATCCATCTGTGAGCTCTAAAAAAAACCTTACTTTTCCTTAATGCTACCCTTGTCTGATCCTATAAAAGGCCCTACCACCCCTTAATGCGACCTACACTTAAACCATAAAAACCCTTACTATTGCTTAATGCTACCCATCAATGAGCAGTAAAAATTTCTCACTACCCCTTGATACTAATCTTCCATGAAAATCTCTTGCTACCTCATAATGCAACCCACATCTGAATTCTAAAATCTCTTATTATCTCGGAAAGCTACCCTTCCATGATTCCTAAAATCCCCTTGATACCCACTAAAGCTTCCCTACAATGCATCATAAGAATCCTTTAATATCCCTTAATGATGCCATTCTCTGAGCCGTAAAACCCTCTTATAACCCCTTAACTCTACCCTTCCCTAGACCATACAACTTATTTCTACCCTTTACAGTTACCTATACCTAAACACTGAAAACCCCAAAGTACTTCTTAATGCTACCTTCCACTGAACCCAGAAAACTTACAACCTCTTAACAATATCCTTCAATAGGCCCTAAAACGCTCAAACGTCTCCTTAATGCTACTCATCCTTCAATCCTAAAAACATCATACTACCCCATAACGCTGTCCTTCCTTGAAATATACAAACCTATACTACCTCTAAACGCTACTCAACCCTGAACCATAAAAACCTTACTACCTTTCAACACTACCCATCACTGAGCCCAAAAACATTTACTATGCGATTATGCAACCCTTCACTAAACCCTAAAAATTCCTTACTACCCTTTAACGCTATGCTTCCCTCAAACTTAGAGAACCTTTTACTACCCCTTTATGCTACCATTTTCTTAAACCTAAAACCCCTTTGCTATCACTTAATGCTACCCTTCCCTAAACCCTAAAAAACCCTTAACGCTACCCCTTCCTGAATCTTACAACCCTCTTACTATCCCTTAATGCTACTCATCCCTTAATGCCACCCTTTCCCGAAACCTAAAAACCCCTTACTACTCCTTAATGGTACCCATCCCTGACTTGTCAAAACCTTCTACTTCCCTTTACCGCTACCCTGCTATTAACCCCAAACCTCCTTACCTTAATGCTTCCTTTTCTTTATCTCTACAAACTCATTGCCACCCCATAACGCAAAACCTTTCCCTGAACTCTAGAAAACCTCTACTACCACTTAATGCTATCCTTTCCTGAACCCTAAAAAAGCCAGACTACTCTTTGCTGCTACTCTTCTCTAAACCCCAAAAACCCATACTGCTGGTTAAGGGTCCCCTGAAGGAGCCAGAAAAACCTTCTACCAATTAAAACTATCCTTCCCCGAACCATAAATACTCCTTACTAGTCGCTAACAATACCCATTCCTGAACCCTAAATAGTCCTTCCTATCCCTTAACTCTGCCTTTCCCTGAAAACTACAAACCCATGCTACCCCTAAACTGTACTCACCCCATAACCCCTAATACCTTTACTACATCTTACCGATACCATCCCTGAACTCAAAAACCTTTTCTGTCCATTTATTGCTATGCTCCCTGAAGCCTAAAAAAACCATGCTAGCTCTTAATGCTAACCTTCCCTGAACTCTAAAAAGTCCTTACTATTCCTTGTCACTATTCTTAATCCCTAAAAACATCTTACTACCCCTTAATGCTATTCTTGCCTGAACTTTAAAAATGTCTTCCTGTCACTTAACAGTGCACTACTTTAACCCTAAAAACCTTACTTTTAGTAGTATAAGCTTTTTTCGAGATAACTTCTCATAAAAGCACAACATATAATCAAGTACAATACAGATAAAAACAGTTAATTCATTCATCATATACATATACATATTCTACAAGCAGTTGTACGAGCTCATACAATACTAAGTAATAAGAATTACACACAAATATAAAACCAGATTGCATTAAAATTACATTAAAAAACCCTACCTATCAACCTCCGCCTGATTGACCAAGCCCACCCCAAATATTTGGCCACTCCAAGAACAATCGGCTCATCAGTGGATATACATAGGATTCTCATAGCCACTACACTGCGTCGTGTGCCAAGATTTTTGCAAACTGGGGTTAGCCATACCCTCCTTGGTAACGAATAAGCATCACAGACAAATAAAAAATGGCCTAGACTTTCAGTAGCAGCATTGCACGCTGGGCAACATGTAGAGGTCGAACTCTGCCATCCTGCAGTTAATATTTTTAAAGGAAGGGATCCAGACCTTAACTGGAAGAATAACTTCCTATCCATTGGGGCAGTAATACTGTCCCAATAGTTTTCTAAGATAGGACAGATTTTGACTTCCAGAAAGCGGCCAGCCATAGAATCAGATCTCGTGCCCCTCAAAAGGCTGCTATCTACCCAATCCCAGTATTGGGACTTGAGGGCTTCTTTACTTGGAAAGACTTCCCCCTGGGGATTGGTCCAAAGATTAAGAAGGCCCAGTTTAATTAACATGGCCCTTAAATTTTTTAGCCAGTTGATCTTATGGAAATTATCTTCCTTGATTATTGCCAGGAATCCATCTGCGTATTGCTTAATCTCTGGAGTTGTCCAAAGACTTCTCCAGTAAAGAATGGGGCGCAATCGCGCTCTATCACTGATTGATCGTCTGCCTAGGTCAAGGAGCAGTGGAATTCGGGGGGTGCTCTGGGGTACACCCGTAATTCCTCTAAGAAACCTATTTTCTGATGTCTGTAAGGTAGATAACTTTTCCCAGGCCCACAACTCTGCACCATATAGGGCCGCACCTAGAGCCTTTGCATCATACACAATAAGGACAGGCTTAATAGGTTTGGTTTTAGATTTTCTATGTTCCCCCCGCAGTGCCCCTGAGATTTGCTGATGTTTTAGTGCCGTTTTTTCCAGATGATGTGACCAGCCCAGACCATCTGCTATTTGGACCCCTAGGTATGTGAATTCCCTAACCACCTCTAGCTTGGTGTTATTCAGAAATACCCTAGGGTGGGCTTTATGGCGCGGGGAAAAGACCATTAACTTCGTCTTGCCCACATTTACTTCAAGGACGTGCTCTTTACAAAAATCATCAAATATATTTAGGGCACGCTGTAGACCTGCAGGAGTCTTTGACATAATTAGTGTATCGTCAGCGAACATCAGGATCGGGACCCTGACGCCCGCTAACGAAGGTGCATCTACACTAACATCTAACATCCTCCCCACAATCCCATTAATAAATAGTGAGAAGAGTAGGGGTGCCATTGCACAACCTTGGCGGACCCCCCTTTCTACCGGGAAGTCCGATGATGACTCGCCATTCCCACCCCACTGGACCCTGGCAAAATTACATTCATGCAATCGCATGATTAGGGTAAGGAGTTCAGCTGGGATGGCTAGTTTTTTGTAAGACCATCCATAGCTTACACCTTGGGACCAAATCAAAGGCTGCCCGCAGGTCGACAAATGCAACCTTTGCCAAGCAATACCGTCCTCCAGCACAAAATGGTGAAGCGAAAAACTTGGTCGATTGTACTGGTGGCCCGCCTGAATCCTGCTTGGTAGGGGGAAAGAGCATTATTATCGTCCACCCA
This sequence comes from Lissotriton vulgaris, assembly GCF_964263255.1. Taxonomy (NCBI): domain Eukaryota; kingdom Metazoa; phylum Chordata; class Amphibia; order Caudata; family Salamandridae; genus Lissotriton; species Lissotriton vulgaris. The sequence goes on from NC_141698.1 coordinate 210,849,674, forward strand.
GTCCATAAGCTGATTTACAACCATTTTTCCCATAACTTTTTGTATGGTTGCAATCAAGCTTATTGGCCTGTACTTAGCTGGGAGAGACCGATCTCCTTTTTTGTAAACGGGTATGATAATGGCACCTTGCCACAGCTCAGGGACTACCCCTCCCTTGGCAATGGCGTTACCCAATAGTAAGACATACCTTGCCCACCTTTTCATGTCATGTTTAAAGACATCCGAGGGTATCCCGTCTAACCCTGGTGCCCTCCCCCCTTGAACAGAGCAAATTGCTAGTTCAACCTCCTTAAGGGAAAACAGGTTATCAGTAGCAAAAACTGGCGATAACACCTCCCCTATCCCGTCCTCCCTTACTTCTGCATATTGTGGTCTAAAGTACTCAACCCAGGCTTCTTCAGCTACGTTATTGTCAGGCCTATCAGGGGTACCGCCTCTACCCCACTTTATAATCTTCCAAAAAAGCCTGGAGTCCTTACTACTGGAAGCCTCCTTTAGCTCTGCCCAGTGCTCTTCATCCCATTTTCTCTTTGCCTGGAAGATGCTTATATTGTAGGATTTTCTGGCTGCACTAATTGCAGCCCTATCTCTTTTTCTAATAGCATGGCCCAGTGCCAATCGAGCTGACCTACACTGGCGGTTAAACCACCTGGCCGCTTTAGGAAGTTTTTTACCTTTAATATTTTGTGGTTGCATAAAGTGTGGTCTTAAGAGGCAAAAAAACTTATTGTGAATATCTGTAATTTCCCTGGAACGAGGGACTGTAGGTTTTGCCGCTTCCATAGAAGTAAGAGCCTTATCAACCTCATCATTGATAGTGGTCATGGATTCTTCATTTGCTAATACACTTGGCCATTTCAGCCTTCGCATGTCGTTGGCCATTACTGGAATTTGGTCATTTCTTATGTGCATGTTTTGAGGCCCAACACTCCACCATTTATGGGTCACACAAAGGGGATTGTGATCACTTTCCAATCTACCCTCAATGACCATATCAAGAACCCCCTGCCAGAGTGAAAGTCTACATATAACATAATCTATTCTGCTCCTACTATGACCATTGTCAAAAGTGCAAACACCCTCTTTGTCCCCTGGTGTCCTCCCGTTCAGGGCCCTTAGCCCGTGCTCCAAACACATGGCATTTAGTAGCAATATGTCCTTCGTCCACCGCTTGACAGGATCTATACTCAAAAATGGTACTCCCCAAAGCGTATCCTCATCCTGACCTAGGGGATCATTTGTACTGTCAAGTGGTTCAAAGGTCCTATTTAAGTCCCCAGCTACTACTACTCTGTTACCTAGGGACTTAGTTTCCAAGAAGGCGAACAAGGCCTCTAGAGTGGGAGAACTCCCCAAATTGGTACCTCTTGCATAGATGTTATACAGATCAATCACATCCCACTTTTCTGAGGACAATCTTAACATTTGTATGTCACTAAGACCCAAATGCAACACTTTAATAGAAATATCCAAGTCCTGCTTTATCCATACAGTAAGCCCTCCCATTGGCTGACCCCTAACCCCTCTAGAGGCTGGGATTGAAAAGTTTAAATACCCACGGAGGAAAACAGGGTTACAGGCCCATGTTTCTTGAAAACAACACACGTCGAACCCATTAATAAAGTCTAACCAGGTTTGTGATTCTAACTTACTACCCAGCCCAGCAATATTCCAGGATAGGAACTTCCCAGAACTAAACTCATCCTCACATACTGCATTTGCTATAGGACATGGTTGGGGATTCATTGAGCTTTCATCATTCCCGACAAGTCTCTCGATGTTCCTCGTGCTACCCCCATCCATATCATTATCGACATTTGCAGTTGGTGTGGGTAACTCCCCCTTTCCATCGTCAAAACACTTACTTCCCCACATCCTTCCTCCACATTCGCGATCTCATCGCCAATATTCATGACATCTAGCGTCACACCAGCATTTGAATCAAGTTTGTTACAATCCCCGTGTTGATTCCTTCTATTTCCTCCCTCACTAGTATTCATGTGATCAAGGGTTTGTCAACATCCCCAACCTAGATCTTGCCATCCAACCGGAAGATTATAGTTCGGGCCAGTAAGATGGTTTTGGCACTGTAGCAGTGGAACAGGTGGGGAAATCCTTGACCATGGAAGGTTAGAAGGACAGTTTTGCTCATTAAGCATACCAGTCAGAACACTAATAGGACGTGGGTAAAAAAAAGTAAGATCAACAATGTCGATTCCTCCATTGTTTGTGCCCCATCCCAGTCTTGTTATCCATCCTGCCACCCTTGGATCTTGAAAGTTAACCACAATGCAGTCCCCCCCCAAACTTTTGGGAGTACAGCCTATCCAGTCTATTCTCCTCACCCCCAATATTAATCCATCCACTTCCCCTGGTAGAGGCCGGTTTACCCTTAACCAGTGCATAACCTTATTTTTAAGCATCTGGAAGGTTTCTCTCTGTCCCATTGAAAGTGGTGGGACATTTGTGAGGACAACTACATAGGGAAAGGAATCTGGGGTAAGGTTCATTGGGGGTTTCTTTTGAGGTGGCTTTGTCAAGGGTGGTAATGACGGTCTGGAAGCTATAGGAGCAGGGCGAGGTGCAGGTTTATTTGCTAGGGGCTGGTTACTAGTTAATGGGGCAGTTGGTGGGGCAGTACCTGTTCCAGAACACGCACTACCTCCTGCCCCCACAGTAAGCGAGGGTTTTAAATTAGGCGGCTGTGGTTGCGCCACAATCTGAGCTAAGGTTACAATTTTAGGACAATTTTTGGCAGGGCCCGGTGGTGCTAAGTCGAGAGGCTTGGGTAGTCTCTTCCCAGCCGCACTGCCTGACTTAGGTGGCACTGGAGAATTAATTTGTTGCCTTCGTCCCTTGTCCTGCGGTACACATTGAGTATTATTCTGGGGCTTGCTACTTTCATCTAGCCTTACTTGAGTTTTTATCAGTGCCTTTGTTGAAAAAAATTATCTAGTGTTACCTGCTCAAAATGATCCAGCCGATCGGATAGCTTACCAATTCGTTCCTCTATTGGAAGCAAAATTGACCGTAGCAACCTTTCTAGGTCAGGAAACAGGTTGCAAAGAGGTGGCAATGTGCCGGCCATTGCCAAGTCAGTCACAGAAGAATTAATAATGCTAGGATCTGGGCTGTCTAATAACACAACATCCCCCTCTTGTATAATTTCCCTACTACAGCTTGCTTCAGTGACAGCCTTACTGGGGCACATACTTCTACTTACTTTCCTAAGTTTGTGTGGGGGTTTAGCTAGATAACATTTTCTAGGTGCAGTACTCCTTTTTAGGGCTCGGGCCTCCCCCACGAAGTGGGTGGAGCTTCCAAGCTCTTTAGTATTCGAAAAAAGAATTCAGAAAGGAGTCCAGGCTGGCACATTCCTTAGAGTTTTATGGCATCTGCCTAGTGATTCGTCTTCGCTGTGCTGTGTATTTAGTAGCGTTGACGTGATAGGCTGTATGTAATGTACGCGTGCCCGATTTGGCATATTGTGTGCGCGAACGAGCACGGAGAGTGATTAATCTTAATTAGGAGCTGTCAGAGTGCCCGTGTAATGCAATCCAGATGTTGTGCGCGCGTTCACCTCTCTTCCCGCGCCACGATTCCCCTAGGCTCTGCCCTGATCGCCTGAGCACTGCACGCCGTCGTTAGGTGCGCGATCGCCGTCGTTTTACGTTTGGAAGGTGAGTGCCATGCTCTCTGCCCCCCCCCCCCGCCCCGTCCCTGGGTTAAGCCCAGGTTGTACAGGGCCCGTGGTTGTATATCACTGGGGGGGGAGTGGACGTGGCCAGGCTGCGGTCTCACCGCATCGGGTAGGCGGGCGTAAACACTGATACTGCAGCGATGCTTAACGCGTGGTGTGCTAGGTTTCCCCGCGTTTCAGAGGAACGGGTTCACCGCCGTCGACGGCAGCGCGGCGAGCGGTCTAAATAGCGGAGTGAAGCTTCAGTCTATCCGAGGGTGAGTGTGTGCCCTCACTGGCTGCTAGTATGTTTTTGCACTGTCTGCCCGCCATTGCCCCGCATTATGGACTGCTCGTCCAAAGGGACCCCGTGCAGGGACGCATTGGTACAGTCGTCCTGCCATTTACCAAAGGAGGTGGACAGCACACTCCAGGGTAGCTGTGTTTACCGCCTTGTAGGGAGCGTGTCTGAGTGGTTAAGTCGCAGATTTAAACCGAGGGTCGATGGATGGGGGGGGGTGAGTTTGCCTTATTGTCTGCCACAAATGACTTTCCGACTCATCCCGCCATTTACTGTGCCGCAATTTCTCATTACTGTGGTTAGCTCGCTCGAAGGTAGCGTGGCATACCGTATCTTCCCGAGAATTGTGGGAAACCGGTTATATAAATGTGATTAACAGGGGCTAATGCCAAATAAATGCGTTTGTAAGGAACAAATAACAAACATGTCGGGCTAAACAACGAATATGAGACGGAGCAGATAAAAATGTACAGCAACCCTCCAGAAGGAGAATAATTATTGGCCTAATGTTGCACTCGTTGGTGCAATCTAACAAAATGTTTTAAGTGTAAAACTTAGTGCAATTTAACAAAATGTGTGAAACCTAGGCGCGCTTGATTCACAAAAGTAAAGCGCATGTAATGTGACGCTTTAGTGTGGTGTGTTTGTGAAGGTTACGCATGGACAACTCGCTCGAAGGTAGTGGTTTACTCCGTCGTCGAGCAGACGCCTGCACAAACCTCGACTCGCTACGCAGCAATTCTTACGAACCCCCTCAGTGACAATGTCGCTGTTTCAAATAATGCAGATAACACAGGCATACACAGCGGACGTACAAAGCAAGCTTTGTGAGCCGACGTATACACTCGTAACGGGATCTTCACTTGCACTAAGCTTGTTCGGCCCCACAGAGCATAGGTGCACAGGAATGTAACTCGAGGCAGTCGTAGGTTGACATGTTGCGTTAAGATTATAACAGGGAAATTGCCCCGCACACGCGACACTATAAATGCTGCAGGACGTCTGAGGTTCACATAACAGAACATGTTACACACCAGAGCGCCGTGTTCGACTAGAACGATATTCTTTCTAAGGTGTTTTACTTCTTAGTGTGTCTCTGAGGGGACTCTGCGAACTGGCACAATCCTTTGTGTGCTGTAGCTATGCAACCCTCTGTGAAAGCGAGCATATAGCGCAAATGACCAACATGAGAGGCATTTGCTACCCGAAAGGAGTAATAACAGCTACACAAAACTAGCATTGTGATCCTGCAATATAAATGTATGAAATAGTTTGGAGACCTTAAAATGATCAAATAGGACCTCTCTTATTAGAAGGAATTTTTTTAAGCAGGTTCCCTATTGCAAGCGTCCCTATAAAACACAGGTTTAAGTGCCTATTATTGACGGCTCAAAGGACTGGTCCCTGATGCACAAAGAGGGAACTGTTCCAAGGGACGAGAGCGGGTTTAAATTGCTTTGAAACTAGGCTCCCTTTTGGCAATGTGAATACAGCAAGTGAGGTCTGGAGCCTACATAGCGTTCATTGGACTAGTCTTCCTGTAATGTCATGCGATCGATCCTTTTGTATACATGGAAGTACATAAGTCAATTACAATGCCAGGCAATTCGCAGACGGTCAAGTGCGAGTTTGTGGGGAAGTAAGAATCACAGTATACGGAAACTGTTGTCATATTTCCCTTGACAATTGTGCCAAACAATTTACCTGTTTTCCCTCACCCTGCCACGCTTGGCCAAGGCGAGCGCATTGCAAAAATATACAAGGGTCGAGTAAACTTGGTCTGAAAAGCTTCTGACGCACGTGTCGAACAGGCTCATGTGTTGCAATTTCAAAACAAATGGCTGCTTCTAAAGAGCATTTTCAACTTTAAAAGTTACATTGGAAGAGACTTGCCATTGCTTCAAAAGAGCATTTTCAATTTTAAAAGTTACATTGGAAGAGACTTGCCATTGCTTCAAAAGAGCATTTTCAATTTTAAAAGTTACATTGGAAGAGACTTGCCATTGCTTCAAAAGAGCATTTTCAATTTTAAAAGTTATAGTGAAAGAGACTTGCCACTGTCCCAATGTCGATAAAATGAGTGCCATTGAGATGTTAACAATTTACAAGTACAGTGAAAGAGACTCGCCATTGCTTCTAAAGAGCGTTTGCAAATTTAAAAGTTACAGGGAAGGAGACTTGTCATTGTTCCGATGTCGATAAAATGAGTTCTATTGAGATGGTTGACGAAAAAAATGTATGATACGGTGCCAAGGTAGCCCCAAGTGTGAATATGCACGTTACACATGCACGCCGTTATGTTACCGTATGCTTTGTAATTTTATGATATGTGGTAGGTAAGGTTACAACCGTTCCGTCAAGTCCCATGACCGTGTTATCCATGCACCAACCCTAACCAGATTCTCAGCACAACAACTGCAGAAATGTTTATGCATGAACGAAGGCATTACTCTTCCTGAGAGGCCTCAGCCTCTGTCGCCACACCCACTACCCGCCCTCTGTCGTCAGCTAGGAATAACAACAACACTCACACGCTTGTGAGGGTCTGTAGGTACAGCGGAAACAGGATATTTAGTCTAGGTCGGTGTAAAAAGATACTGCACAAAAAATTAAGACACTCCTACCCACAGCCGAGGAAAAGTTCACACAAACATCATTGGTATTCTGATGACCCAGTTGTCCCTATTTAATTTCATCAGTTCCTAGTAATTCAAAGTTTGGATTTCGTTTCTATTCTTTGTTCATACATTGTTTAGTGTAAATCAGGGTGTCCTAAACTGATATGTTTTCTTGGCTACCATTGCAAGGACCGATTTCATCTTGTTTCTTGAAATGCCTAACATGCAGTGCTGTGTTTTACTGAGTGGCGCGGTGCTGTGTATATTGAAATGCAGTGTGCAGGCCTGTGTTTTCTTAAAGATTTCAGCAACCCCCTTTGACAATTTTTTTCTGTGAATTGACAGTGAATTTATTAAATATTTTAATTCCTTCTTCAAGTGAGTAGAGTAGTGAGTAGAGTAGTGAGGTGAGTAGAGTAGAGTAGTGAGTGCAGAGTAGTGAGTAGAGAAGTGAGTAGTGAGTAGAGTAGTGAGGTGAGGTGAGTAGAGTAGTGAGTAAAGTAGTGAGTAGAGAAGTGAGTAGTGAGTAGAGTAGTGAGGTGAGTAGAGTAGTGAGTAGAGGATTGAGTAGTGAGTAGAGGATTGAGTAGTGAGTAGAGTAGTGAGTAGTGAGTAGAGTAGTGAGTAGAGTAGTGAGTAGAGTAGTGAGTAGAGTAGTGAGGTGAGTAGTGAGGTGAGTAGTGAGGTGAGTAGTGAGGTGAGTAGTGAGTGCAGAGTAGTGAGTAAAGTAGTGAGTAAAGTAGTGAGTAAAGTAGTGAGTGCAGAGTAGTGAGTAGTGAGTAGAGTAGTGAGTAGAGTAGTGAGTAGAGTAGTGAGTAGAGTAGTGAGTAGAGTAGTGAGTGCAGAGTAGTGAGTAGTGAGTAGGACATCACAGGCAGCAGCTGTGCAAGCTTCTTACACTCACAAGGAGACCACAGGCAGCTGAGGTGCAATCTTCTCCCACTCACAAGAACGACATCACAGGCAGCAGCTGTGCAAGCTTCTTACACTCACAAGGAGATCACTGGCAGTACACACCACATGAACACACTCCATAACACAGAGCAACAATACATTGGCATTTACAATGCCATTAGCTCAAACTCAAATAAATCCGAGCCCGATTGCATTTCTAATGCTTGTTCTTTTTGATCCTGATTTGGGTTGTTGCAGAGAAACCGGGGCAAGTAATTCTGATGTACATATTATGGGGTCAGTATGGTTCACACAAGAAGATATTGATTCAACTACAATACCCTGGTTCTCCTCATTAGTGATAACATCATGACATATTTCAGCTACAACAGGCAGGTTTAATGATGATAAGGGCGTTACTATTGCAGGATAGATTTGTACTGAGCGCTTGTCTACAGGATTTTTGAGAAGTTCGATAGATAATCTACGCTCAGCACGCCTCTCTGCAAGCGTTATCTCTTTGTTGATGTCCTGGGTGGGCCGGTTAAAGTATTTATCTAAAGGTCCAATAACTACAGACCCAGCCTCAACCGGTGAGGTCATCGGAGTGATACTACTTGGAGATACAGGCATACTTTGTGGTCACCAACCCTTTTACAGAACTTAGAATTTAACACTTATCTGTCGCAACACTTTTCTTGTTACAATGTATTCCGTTAGGGGAAATGTCAGAGGGCTGGCCCAGCCCGGCCTCCCTCGGCCCCGGACGGCCACAGACGGTCCCGGGCTTCTCCCGGCGCGCTCCCGCTCACTTCCGCGCAGCGGTAAAGACAACTCCTAATAAGAGGAAGGAGGTGCTTAAGGGGCGGGGCAAACAGGGAGAGCGTCCAGGTGCAGGTGATGATAGCAGCGCAGGGACTCCTGGGCAATGGAGTCCCTGTCCCTCACCTGGCGCTCGCAGCCCTGCTCTTCCCAGTTCCAGCCCGCAGGATCCAAAGTTCGAGTCTTCAGAAAAACGAAGCGCCCAGGCACACGGGCGAAGCGGGACCCGCGCAGCGGGTACCGCGAGGTCTTAACAAAAAGCACACAGTCCTGGAAGCAAAAACGGCACACAGAGGGCTCTCCCGCTCGATAATCAGCAAGTGTCTCCCACTGGTCCAGGAGCTAGCAGGCACTTTTCAACCGGTGCTCAAGGGGCGGGGCAAACAGGGAGAGCGTCCAGGTGCAGGTGATGATAGCAGCGCCGGGACTCCTGGGCAATGGAGTCCCTGTCCCTCACCTGGCGCTCGCAGCCCTGCTCTTCCCAGTTCCAGCCCGCAGGATCCAAAGTTCGAGTCTTTAGAAAAACGAGGCGCCCAGGCACACGGGCGAAGCGGGACCCGCGCAGCGGGTACCGCGAGGTCTTAACAAAAAGCACACAGTCCTAGAAGCAAAAACGGCACACAGAGGGCTCTCCCGCTCGATAATCAGCAAGTGTCTCCCACTGGTCCAGGAGCTAGCAGGCACTTTTCAATCGGTGCTCAAGGGGCGGGGCAAACCGGGAGAGTGCCCAGGTGCAGGTGATGATAGCAGCGCAGGGACTCCTGGGCAATGGAGTCCCTGTCCCTCACCTGGCGCTCGCAGCCCTGCTCTTCCCAGTTCCAGCCCGCAGGATCCAAAGTTCGAGTCTTTAGAAAAATGAGGCGCCCAGGCACACGGGCGAAGCGGGACCCGCACAGCGGGTACCGCAAGGTCTTAACAAAAAGCACACAGTCCTGGAAGCAAAAACGGCACACAGAGGGCTCTCCCGCTCGATAATCAGCAAGTGTCTCCCCTTTAACTCTACCCATTTCGGAGCCCTACAAACCCCTTACTTCCCCATAACCCTACCATTCCATGAACTCTAAAACCTTTACCACTCTTGATACTGCTTATCCCTGAACCCTAAAGACCCTTACTACCCTTTAATTCTATAAATTCACGAACCCTAAAAAATCATTACTACCCCTTAACACTACCTTTCCCTGAACCCTGAAAATCCATTGATTCCCCTCAATGGTACTCACATCGTAATCCTAAAATCCCTTTCTATTCATTAATGTTAGCCTTACATGAACTCTAACAATCCTTTGCTAGTACTAACGCTACTTTTCTCCGCACCCTGAGAAAACATTACTATCCCTAAATGCCCCCCTTCTCTGAACCCTAACATCCTGTTCTTAATCTTTATCTTTACCCTTACCTGAAGCATAAAACTCCTTTCTCCCCCTTACAGGTACCCTTCCCTTAACGCTAAAAACCCTATTCTACCCCAACTAAACTGGTAAGACCTATGACCTCTTAATGTTACCCTTCATTTAACTCTAAAAAATCCTTAAATAGTCTGTAATGCTACCCATTCCTTAACCATAAAAACATCTTACTTTCCGTTAACACTGTCCTTCCCTCATAACTTCAACCCCCTACTATCATTTAATGCTGCCCATCCCTGAACTCTAAAAAAGCTTACTATCTCTTTTTGCTATCTCTAAACCCTAAAAATTCCTTACTACCTCTGAAACGTATAACCTCTTATTAACCCTTAATGCTACCCTTCTCCCTACCCTAAAACCCCTTGCTACCGCTGATTGCTACCCTTCCCTGCACAATAAAAACCCTTGACTACCCCTTAAAAATACTCTCCCTGATCCCTATAAACAACTTAACACTACCCTTCCCTGAACCCTACAAACCCCTTTTTATCTATGAATGTTACCCATTGTTTAATGCCACCCTTCCTTGAACCCTAAAAATCCCTCATTACCCTTTAACAGAACATCCCTGAATCTTAAAAAACCTCTTACTAACCCTTAATGCCTTTCCTGAATCCTATAAACTTCTTGCTACCTCTTAACAATACCCATTTTTAAACTCTTTTAAAAAAACAATGCCACTTAACACTACCCTTCTCTGAACCATAAAAAATGCTCACTACCCCTTTCAACCACTCTTCCCTAAACCCCCCAAAACATTATACCACATAATGCCCCCTTCCCTGAACCAGCAAACCTTCCTCCTACCCCGAAACATTACCTGTCACTGAACCCTAAAAACCCCTCACTACTCCTAAACACTATCCTTCTGTGAATCCTAAAACGTCACTACTACCCTTCAATGCTGAACTTCCTTGAAACCTACACACCCAGCTACTCTCTTTAGCTACACAAAAGACCCTTACTGATACATTTCTGAAACCTAAACCCTCCTTACTACCTGTTAACTCTACCTTTCTGTGAACCTTAACACATTTACTATCCTGTTCGACCTGACATCATTGGCCTGAGTCTCTCCTCCATTTTTTTCTGTTTGCCTCCTCTGTTTACGATGTTTTTGCTGGTATATTGCTTTGGGCACTGTGCCACTGCTGATCAGTGCCACACTGCAAGTGCTCCCTATGTTAAATTACTGTATCGATTGAATTCCATGTTTGGCTTATTTGGTTTACTGTCAGTCCCTAGTCTAGTGCACCAGGAGTGCCAAGGCTTGTAAATACAAATGCTGCTCGTGGGCTTGCAGCACATGTTGTGCCACCCACAAGAGCGGCCTAGTACAAGTATGTCTGAAGGTCTGCCATTGCTAGACCTATGTGCAGTCTGGTACTGTCACGCTGACTGCGCAAGTACACCTACTTGCCAGTCCCTAAACCTTCCCTTTACTTCATGTTAGTCACCCCTATGGTAGGCCCGAGGGCAGGGTGCATTGTAAGTATAAGGTAGGACAAGCCTGACCAAGTTGGCATGTCCTAATAGTGAATTACAGCCGTATTCGTTTTTCACTATTGTGAGGTTACCTGCTCTCCATTAGTTAGAATGGGCTGCCGGGGTTATTAATGCTTTAATCCTAGCTGGCTCGGGGAGCATGGTGCAATGTTGAGTTTGGTATCCCTGAACTCTGGGTTTAATAACGCATCCGCTTGTGTGGATGGTTTTTGGACTCTGGGTTTGAAAATAGCCCTTTTAGAAAGTGGCTATTTTCTTGTCTAACTATTTCTGGCTTCTGCTGGTTTTGGTGTGATTGTGACAGGGGCTGGGTGGCTCCAGAGTTCTGAATGAGTCAGTGTGGGGTGAGTGGTGCATTTGCATTGAGAGTAGGGGGAGAGTAGTTCCTGATAGCCTGTCCTGCCTGATACAATGCTGGCTCCACCTCCTGCCGGGCGACTGATAGCTCTGCTCCTGCCAGTAACAATACTTGCTCCACCTCCTGCTGGGCGTCTGAGGACCCAGCCCTGCACAGTGAATAGGCCAGGTGCCTCTGCCTGGCTACACCCACAACAAACCCAGGATGAGGGGAATCCCCCTGCACGGACAAAGGGATCAAAGCCAAAAAGGTGTATAAGAGAAGGACCCCTGAACCAAGAATTTTAATCACTTCTGACAAGGAACCCTGAACCAAGGACAAGAAGCCTGCTGATCCAAGGACTTGCCTACCCCTTCTGCCAGAGTGCTGTTTGCTGGGGGGAATCCTGCAGTTGCTTCTTTATTTTTGCCAAGGAACCAGGAGAGAGGAACTGAGTGTGTATTCTCAAGCTTTGCTAAAGAAAATCTCCAAGGGCTGGAAGAGTGCCAGCCTCCTGTTGAAGTCACAGGGCTAAAGGACTTCATTTATCTGCTAAAAGTGCTTGTTGCTGGAACCTGAGAATCCAGCACCTCTGAAAGAAACCAGCAATCTCGACGCCGACGGGCGCCGCCGAATCCAGCTCGACATCGTGAGTAACGGCTCCAGTGTCCCGCTTCCTCGACGCCGGCCGTCGGGCCCGATCGACGCCAGTAGCGACGCCAGTGAGTAGTGAGTTCGGGTCCAGCTCCAAGTGACCCCGTGTCTGCATCGCCGCTGATCGCATCGACTCCGAGCCCTCTCGACGCCGTGAGCGCTGCTCACTCTTGCAACTTCATCATCGACATCGACGACGCCGTATCCTGCTTCGCCTCGGAGCGCTGCTCCTGCCTGACATCTGTCGACACCGCTGCAGATCGCCCCGACTCCGAGGCCCGATCGAAGACGCAACGCCGGACATCTCGACGCCGCTGATCATCGTGTGCTTCGCTTTTCCAAGGTACTGTGTTGTGGGGGGTCCGTGTGACTCTGGGCTCAACGTAGCGCTCCTCACGGTCCACGCCGAACCTTTGGATTAACTTTGCCTCAACGTCGTGTGACTCCCGTGTGGGTTACATTGTTGCCAAGAACTGTGGTTTAAAGAAGAAGAGTTGCTTTTGTTACTAAAGACTTTGTGCTAAGAAGAAACTACACTTGAACTTTTATTTTTCCTTCCAAGAGTATTTTTTAAGATTGTGGTATATTGTTGTCGTTATTTGGTCTTGTGCTAAGCCTTATATAAAAATCCTTATTTTTATAATACTACTGTGTCGTGTCCATTTGTAGTGTATTCACTTTATTACTGTATGTGGTCATAAATGCTTAACGCACTGCCTCTGAGATAAGCCTGTCTGCTTTGCCAAGCTACCAAGGGGGTGAGCAGGGGTTATCTAAGTGTGTGATCCCCTTGCCCTGACTAGAGGAAGTGAGTCCCTATTTTTCAGAAGTGTATACCTCTGCCAACTAGAGACAGCTAAGTCTAACATTGGTGGGTCAGCGGTGAGGATTTGAACTTTGCATTTCTGACCCATGTGCAGTGATTAGTGTGCGCTACATAGTGAAAGCAGACCATAGCGCAGCCACAATCTATTTTGGTAGGATTCTATTTTTATTCTCCGCTTTTCTGAAGCCTGATTTTTTTAACACTGCCAGTTTTGACCATGAGTGATGCCGGAGTCACTACCCCTGTTGTTGTTGTGGAGGAATTTGATAGAGCAAAGATAAACGACTACAAGCTACATGAGCTGAAATCCTTTTGCAAGCAGTTTAAAGTTCCTTCCCCAGGCATTTCTAAGAAAGGGGAATATCTGAAAGCCTTGGAGGCCTGGTTAGAGGCCAGAAATCCCACTGATCCGGTGGTGGTACCGCCAGTGGAAGGGGAGGAGGAGGTGCCAGTGAATGGGCCCATGTCTCCTCCCGGTAGCAGTGTTTCCTCTAAAGGTCTTTCCCCTGAAGAAAGAGAAGAAAGGGCGAAGGAGCGAGCATACAGCATGGAAATGGCAAAACTTAAGATAAATGGGCAGTTGGAGATAGAAAATACAAGAGGTAGGAGAGAAGCTGACATGGAGATCAAAAGGTTGGAGTTTGAAAGAGAAAAGTTAGCTTTGGAGCATGACACAAGGTTGAGGGAGATAGAACTCCAAGCTAAAAGTTTAGAAGTGAATACCTCTGGTGGCAGCATCCCATCTGGGCCTGCAGAAAGTAGGTGTTATTTTCCTAAAGATGTGATCAAAGATTATCATAAGAATGAAGATATTGGCCAATGGTTTAAAGCGTATGAGTTAGCATTGTTGGCCCACCGGGTCCCTGAGAAGGATTGGGGAGCGGGTTGTGGGGTCGCTTTATGAATGAGGGGAGAGATACCCTGTTAGATATTCCTGTGAAGGATAGGATGTCGTATACTCATATAAAAGATGCTTTAATGTTGAGGTATGGCCTAACCCCAGAAAAGTACAGACAAGCCTTTAGAGATTGTAAGAAATTGCCTGGTACGACGTGGGTTGAATATGTTTCATTTTTTTGTAGAGCCATGGATGGTTGGGTAAAGGGCAGCAAAGTGGAAAGTTATGAAGCTCTTTATGATTTCTTTGCTTGGGAGTATTTGTCTAATAACTGTTTTCCAGAGCTGCGCCAGCACCTTATTGATAGCAAGATATCTAACCCTAGAAAACTTGCTGAGGAGGCGGACCGCTGGGTCAGTACCAGGGTCCACAAGGGTCCAGTGGGAGACTCAGCCAAAGGTGGGCAGGGTCCCCAGCAGAAGAGTGGGGGGGGACAAGGGTAAACAGAGGGAGTTCCAGAAAGGGCCCCAAAGTAATCCCCAAGGGAACCAAGGGAAAGGTTCCCAGCCTCCCCCTGTGAAGAAGCCAGGGGCCCGACAGGTAAACCTGTTCATAGGGGCCCAATGACCTGCTATGTTTGTAAGCAGGTGGGACATCGTTTTTATGATCCCCAGTGTCCCATGAGGGACTCTAATGCACCACCACGTGCACCCCCCTGTCAGTTGGCGAGTGTAGCCCTGGGAGGGGAAGAGATGGTTGCCCCTGGTGGGAGGGGTCCCGCAGAGATGTCCCTGGTCTCGCTAGGAGACATGGAAATGGTCCCTCCACCCCCTCTGCCTAGTAACACTAATAAATATAGGCAGTGGGTGACCATTAATGGCCATAGAGTGGAAGCTCTCAGAGACACCGGAGCGAGTGTGACAGCTGTCAAGTGTCACTTGGTGTCCAGTGAGCAGGTGGTTCCCCACGCATTCTACCCTGTGATAGCTGCTGACAACTCCCAGAAAGAGTGTGAGGTAGCTCAGGTTCCCTTTGAATGGGGGGCAGTTTTAGGTACTCTTCAGGTTGCTGTGAGGCCCGCCATGCCTGTTGATTGTCTCCTGGGCAATGATCTGGAAGACTCCCCTTGGGCTAAGGTGGAGCGAGAGACCCATTTGAAAATGTTGGGTGTGCCAGAGTGGGTGTGTGTGACCACTCGTTCGATGACAGCAAGTAAGGGTGTTGATGGGGTCCCGGAGCCTGAAAGTATGGCCCAGGACCCAGATGTGAAGAGAAGAGGCAGGAGTTGTGGGAAACCGGCCCCACCGTTCCCGTGGTCCAGGAGGAGGTAGACCCTGAGGGGGATGCCCTGGAGCCCACAGGGGAACAAGTTGCTGAACTGGGAGACCTGCCCGAGCTGACCCACTGGCAGGAGGATGGTGGTCCCTCCAGGGAAGAATTTTGTGAGGAACAGAAAGTGTGCCCTTCTCTTGTGGGTATGCGGCAGCAGGCCTCAGCCCAAACCGCAGGTGATCAGTCAGGGACGCATTTTGTCTACTGGGAGAACGACCTCCTGTATAGCGAGCCTAAGGCTGTTGAGCCTGGGTCAGCCCGTGTGCTGGTGGTACCCCAGCGCTTCAGAGCCTTCCTACTGGGTTTGGCTCATGACGTTCCGTTAGCTGGACATCTGGGGCAGGACAAGACCTATGACAGGCTTGTGACCCATTTTTATTGGCCCCAGATGAGAAGGGATGTAGACATGCATTGTAAAACCTGTCACACTTGCCAGGCAAGTGGGAAAAGCGGAAGGA
This sequence comes from Lissotriton vulgaris, assembly GCF_964263255.1. NCBI lineage: Eukaryota > Metazoa > Chordata > Amphibia > Caudata > Salamandridae > Lissotriton > Lissotriton vulgaris. Next base: position 210,865,348 of record NC_141698.1, read on the forward strand.
AGCAGAAGGCTCCCCTCCAACCTTTTCCAGTCATCAGTACCCCCTTTGAGCGGCTGGGGATTGACATTGTTGGGCCCCTGGACCCCAAGACAGCCCTGGCAAACAGGTTCATCCTGGTCTTGGTGGACCATGCCACACGGTACCCGGAAGCCATCCCTCTCCGAACAGTGACGGCCCCCGTGGTGGGACGGGCACTGATGGGTGTATTCTCCTGCATGGGGTTCCCCAGAGAGGTGGTGTCAGACCGGGGAACCAATTTCATTTCCAATTATATGAAGTCTCTGTGGAAGGAGTGTGGGGTAACCTACAAGTTCACCACTCCTTACCACCCTCAAGGTAATGGGCTGGTTGAGAGATTCAACCGGACCCCTAAAGGCATGATCATGGGTCTTGAAGAACCAATGAGGCGTAAATGGGACGTCCTCTTGCCATGCCTGCTGTTTGCTTACCGTGAGGTGCCACAGAAGTCTCTAGGGTTCAGCCCCTTTGAGCTTTTGTATGGTCACCCGGTAAGAGGACCTTTGAGTCTGGTCAAAGAAGACTGGGAGCAATCTCCCAGGAAACCTCCCCAGGATGTATACAGTCGCATGCTGGCCTTTAGGAACCAGACTCAGCGCTTCAGAGATCTTGCTCAGGCAAATTTGGAGGCCAGCCAGGAAGAGATGAAGCGGTGGTACGACAGGAATGCCACTCTGGTCGAACCTCAGCCTGGTCAAGAAGTTTGGGTCATGTTCCCTGTGGAACCTTGTGCGCTCAAGGACAGGTGGACTGGACCATTTAAGGTTGTGGAGAAGAAGAGCGATGTCACCTACTTGGTGGACTTGAAATCTCCCAGGAACCCCTTGAGGGTCCTGCATGTCAACCGTTTAAAGCCCCACTTAGAAAGGTCCGAAGTGGGCATGCTCCTAGCTACAGATGCTGGAATGGAGGAGGAGAGTGAGCCTCTTCCTGACCTCCTGTATGCAAAAGAGCAAGATGGGTCAGTGGATGGTGTTGTCCTCTCTGACACACTGACCCTTGAGCAGCAGCAAGATTGTCGCCAACTGTTGGGACAATTCCCTGATCTGTTTGCCTTGATTCCTGGTGTCACTCATTGGTGTGTCCATGATGTGGACACCGGGGACAGCACTCCTGTGAAGAACAAGGCTTACCGGGTGACTGACAAGGTCAGAGCATACATTAAGGAGGAGGTCTCCAAAATGTTTGCCTTAGGGGTGGTTGAGTCCTCTAGCAGTCCTTGGGCCAGCCCAGTGGTCTTGGTCCCGAAGGCTGCAGCGCCTGGTGCTTCACCAGAACTTCGGTTCTGTGTGGATTACAGAGGACTCAATTCAGTCACCAAGACTGACGCGCACCCCATCCCCAGAGCTGATGAGCTAATAGATCGGTTGGGGGCTGCCCGGTACCTTAGTACGTTTGATCTAACGTCTGGGTACTGGCAGATCGCCTTAACTGATGGGGCAAAAGAGAGGTCAGCATTATCCACACCAGATGGGCTCTACCAGTTCCGGGTTATGCCCTTTGGAATGAAGAATGCCCCTGCCACCTTCCAGAGGTTGGTCAACCAGGTCTTGGCTGGACTGGAGGATTTCAGTGCTGCCTACCTGGACGACATCGCAGTGTTCAGCTCCAGCTGGGAGGAACACTTGCGCCAGCTCCAGGAAGTGTTGTTGGCCCTGCGCAGAGCAGGCCTCACAATCAAAGCCAGTAAGTGCCAGATTGGGCAGGGTTCAGTGGTGTACTTGGGGCACCAAGTAGGGAGCGGCAAGGTGGCCCCCCTGCAACCCAAGATCAATACCATCCTGGCTTGGGCACTGCCCAAAACCCAAACTCAGGTGAGAGCCTTCTTAGGTCTCACGGGTTACTACAGGAGGTTTGTCAAGGATTATGGTAACATTTTGCACCCCTTGACTTTGCTGACTTCCAGGAAGCAGCCACGAAATGTGATCTGGACTGATGCCTGTCAGACGGCCTTTGACACCCTGAAAACTGCAATGTGCACAGCACCTATACTCCAGGCACCCGACTTTTCTAAGGAATTTATTGTCCCGACGGACGCTTCAGAGCATGTCGTGGGGGCTGTTCTAACTCAGGTGAATGAAGAGGGCCGAGACTTACCTGTAGCCTTCATCAGTAGGAGGTTACTTCCCAGGGAACAGAAGTGGAGTGCGATAGAGCGAGAAGCATTTGCTGTGGTCTGGGCGCTGAAGAAGCTAAGACCCTACCTGTTTGGGACTCACTTCCGGGTTCAGACAGACCACAGGCCCTCAGATGGTTGATGCAGATGAGGGGTGAGAATCCAAAGCTGTTGAGGTGGTCCATTTCCCTACAGGGGAGGGACTTCACGGTGGAACACCGCCCTGGTACAGATCACGCCAATGCTGATGGTCTGTCCAGATTTTACCGCCTTAGTGATGAGGACTCCCTAGGTCAAGGGTAGTTCTCCCCACATTTCAGCTGGAGGGGACACGTGTTAGACCTGACATCATTGGCCTGAGTCTCTCCTCCATTTTTTTCTGTTTGCCTCCTCTGTTTACGATGTTTTTGCTGGTATATTGCTTTGGGCACTGTGCCACTGCTGATCAGTGCCACAGTGCAAGTGCTCCCTATGTTAAATTACTGTATCGATTGAATTCCATGTTTGGCTTATTTGGTTTACTGTCAGTCCCTAGTCTAGTGCACCAGGAGTGCCAGGGCTTGTAAATACAAATGCTGCTCGTGGGCTTGCAGCACATGTTGTGCCACCCACAAGAGCGGCCTAGTACAAGTGTGTCTGAAGGTCTGCCATTGCTAGACTTACGTGCAGTCTGGTACTGTCACGCTGACTGCGCAAGTACACCTACTTGCCAGTCCCTAAACCTTCCCTTAACTTCATGTTAGTCACCCCAAGTGACTAACAAGTTGGCATGTCCTAATAGTGAATTACAGCCATATTCGTTTTTCACTATTGTGAGGTTACCTGCTCTCCATTAGTTAGAATGGGCTGCCGGGGTTATTAATGCTATAATCCTAGCTGGCTTGGGGAGGATGGTGCAATGTTGAGTTTGGTATCCCTGAACTCGGGGTTTAATAACACATCCGTTTGTGTGGATTGTTTTTGGACTCTGGGTTTGAAAATAGCACTTTTAGAAAGTGGCTATTTTCTTGTCTAACTATTTCTGGTTTCTGCTGGTTTGGTGTGTGCGTGACAGGGGCTGGGTGGCTCCAGAGTTCTGAATGAGTCAGTGTGGGGTGAGTGGTGCATTTGCATTGAGAGTAGGGGGAGAGTAGTTCCTGATAGCCTGTCCTGCCTGATACAATGCTGGCTCCACCTCCTGCCGGGCGACTGGTAGCTCTGCTCCTGCCAATGACAATACTGGCTCCACCTCCTGCTGGGCGTCTGAGGACCCAGCCCTGCACAGTGAATAGGCCAGGTGCCTCTGCCTGGCTACACCCACAACAAACCCAGGATGAGGGGAATTCCCCTGCATGGACAAAGGGATCAAAGTCAACAAGCACTGGCGTTGCCAATAGGTCTCGCAGTAGGAAAGTTGGAGCTATTGGTTTTGTAAATGACAAAGCCCTTTATGTTTTGAAAATGAAAACAAAAATAAAAGGCATTGTTATTTGCAATTGTAATAGCTCCAACTTTCCTACTGCGAGACCTATTGGCAACGCCAGTGCTTGTTTTATATTGTTTGCACATTGCACTTTGGCCAATGCTATCTGCTATTAGGTCTTCAATTTGTCTGAAATGTGAATTTTTCCTGTGCTTGTTATCTGTATTTTTAAATGTAATTATATTATTCAAATGTTTTAATGAGTATGTGCTTTTATTAGCAAAACCTGTTTGCAGCATCCTGTATTACATAAGGAATAAAAATGGCGAAAAATGTTCACTGCATTATTTTCCAAGCACAAAAAATTACGAATGTGGGCCCGTTGAACATGGTGTGAAAGAAACAATGCCCTTTTTTTAAAGAATGATTTAAGTTTTTAAATGTGCGGACATCCATTTTAGTTCTGACTGCTTCAGAGCAGTGAAATGTTTCTTATTTTCCAGGCATAATGCATTTCACGAAACCATGCTCACGTTATTGCGTGCAGGAGACAAACCGAGAACAGCTGTTCCGCCCCCTTTTGAGTTCACAAATGCAAAGTTGTGAAAAGCAGCTACCTGGGGATGTGAGCCATGAAAGGATGCCGCTGCAGCATATCCAAAACAAAAGCCATGCGGGGCCCCCACCCCCACGGCGACTGGAGCAGGCGGGCCTGCAGCTCCGGCCACAGAGCTGTTTGATTGCTTAAGCCTGGGAGCGAGACAATAGGACCAGAAAGAATGGCCGCTTCCTTCCTTCCTGTCGAGGGTTCTGCCTGAATGAACAAACTCAATGGCGCTGTGCTTCACAGCAACACCAGGCCCTGGCGCAGGCGGAGATCAACAAAGGGCCCTTCGAGGGCATATCCAACTGCACCTAAGCCAAGCCGCTGAGCTGTGGCATCAGCCGGGGTGAGTGGAGAAGCCATCAGAACTCAGACACTGCTGAGAGGGTGTGTGAGGGGGGAGGGGAGAGGCGCACGAGGCAGTCAGGCGGGCACTGTAAACATCCAGGTTTGCTGATCAGAAAGTCTTGGACAATTGTGACAACTCGAGATTTCCGTTTGTGTGTTTTGTCTGGTGGCCAGTTCTCCATTGTGAACTTTGTTGTGATTATTTCGTTGGTCGGCGTCTAGACTTGGTACGCTTCCTCCACGGGAGAACTTTTGTTTCAGAACGGATGCGGCGTTGTTGGAGATTTGAAATGGTGGATTTATGTGTTAGAATACCTAGCGTTTCATTGGACTCCTCGGGCTGTCATATTTGCATAGTAGCCCCATCTCCAATGTGCACAGTCCGTCCCACAATCAGCTTCTGAAGTGCTTTTGCCCCAGGGCCTAGGGCACTGCACAGGCTGCAGGCATGATAACTACACCTAGAGGTGGGTGAGCAAACAAATTAACATGGCGAGCCAAGCCGGATCCGAGCCAAGGGTCTGGTTTGGCTCTTATTGCTTGTGCACTAGCCGAGCCCTGAAAACCATGCAACAACAAGACACAAAACAGCTAAAGTGTCGTCATAATTGAAAACAAGAAATAAAATCGAGAGTCCGGGGATGTGCTGGTGTGGGAGGGGGGAGGTGCTGGTGTGGGAGGAGTGCTGCTAGGGCAAGGCTGTGTTTGCGGAGAGAGAGAGCGGAGGTGGTGGTGTGGGAGGGGGAGGTGCTGGTGTGGGAGGAGTGCTGCTAGGGCAAGGCTGTGTTTGCGGGGAGAGAGAGGGGAGGTGCTGGTGTGGGAGGGGGAGGTGCTGGTGTGGGAGAGGGCAAGGCTGGGTTTGCGGGGAGAGAGAGGGGAGGTGCTGGTGTGGGAGGGGGAGTTGCTGGTGTGGGAGGAGTGCTGCTAGGGGAGGAGAAGCCTGATGACGGATGGGGGCGGGAGAGCCTGGGAATGCGAGAGGCTGGGCTTGCGAGAGGCTGGGCTTGCATGCGATGCACGTGCATGTACACGCGAACTGCATGAAAACCGCGGGGCTGAAAGCCCTTTGTTTTGACGATGTTTTCGCCACTTGAATTCTCGCTCCGCTCGATGCGCTTGCGCACATCGATAGGTCGCGAGACCTAAAAAGGGGTATAAGAGAAGGACCCCTGAACCAAGAATTTAGATCACTTCTGACAAGGAACCCTGAACCAAGGACAAGAAGCCTGCTGATCCAAGGACTTGCCTACCCCTTCTGACAAAGTGCTGTTTGCTGGGGGGAATCCTGCAGTTGCTTTTTTATTTTTGCCAAGGAACCAGGAGAGAGGAACTGAGTGTGTACTCTCAAGCTTTGCTAAAGAAAATCTCCAAGGGCTGGAAGAGTGCCAGCCTCCTGTTGAAGTCACAGGGCTAAAGGACTTCATTTATCTGCTAAAAGTGCTTGTTGCTGGAACCTGAGAATCCAGCACCTCTGAAAGAAACCAGCGATCTCGACGCCGACGGGCGCCGCCGAATCCAGCTCGACATCGTGAGTAACGGCTCCAGTGTCCCGCTTCCTCGACGCCGGCCGCCGGGCCCGATCGACGCCAGTAGCGACGCCAGTGAGTAGTGAGTTCGGGTCCAGCTCCAAGTGACCCCGTGTCTGCATCGCCGCTGATCGGTAAACATCGTTTACAACGATGTTTTCACAACGCGGTACCTTTACACCGCGGCTGTGACAACGCAAGTCGTTACCACGACTTGCGCTGGAGGGCGCTCAAGGTCTAAAAATAGTTAATTTACTATCCTAACACCTTCCCTAGGGTCCACGGGGACTGGTGTTAGAATAGTAAATGAAACTATTCGAAATCCGCGCCCCCCCAACGCAAGTCGTGGTAACGACTTACGTTGTCACGGCCGCGTTGTAAAGGTATGCTTTGTGACGGTACGCGTTGTACCGTCATATATCCCCGCTGATCGCATCGACTCCGAGCCCTCTCGACGCCGTGAGCGCTGCTCACTCTTGCAACTTCATCATCGCCATCGACGACGCCGTATCCTGCTTCGCCTCGGAGCGCTGCTCCTGCCTGACATCTGTCGCCGCTGCTGCAGATCGCCCGACTCCGACGAAGACGCGACCCCGGACATCTCGACGCCGCTGATCATCGTGTGCTTCGCTTTTCCAAGGTACTGTGTTGTGGAGGGTCCGTGTGACTCCGGGCTCGACGTAGTGCTCCTCGCGGTCGACGCCGAACCTTTGGATTAACTTTGCCTCGACGTTGTGTGACTTCCGTGTGGGTTACATTGTTGCCAAGAACTGTGGTTTAAAGAAGAAGAGTTGCTTTTGTTACTAAAGACTTTGTGCTAAGAAGAAACTACACTTGAACTATTATTTTTCCTTCCAAGAGTATTTATTAAGATTGTGGTATATTGTTGTCGTTATTTGGTCTTGTGCTAAGCCTTATATAAAAATCCTTATTTTTATAATAATACTGTGTCGTGTCCATTTGTAGTGTATTCACTTTATTACTGTATGTGGTCATAAATGCTTAACGCACTGCCTCTGAGATAAGCCTGTCTGCTTTGCCAAGCTACCAAGGGGGTGAGCAGGGGTTATCTAAGTGTGTGATCCCCTTGCCCTGACTAGAGGAGGTGAGTCCCTATTTGTCAGAAGTGTATACCTCTGCCAACTAGAGACAGCCAAGTCTAACATATCCCTTAATGATGCCCTCCATGAACCCTAAAACCCCATTGCTTTCCCTTACCATACCTTTCTCTGAACTTTACAAAGCCTTTAACACTTCCCTTCAGGAACCCTATACACCCTTTACTATACCACAATACTATTCATCCCTGAAACCACAACACTCTAACTGCTTAAAACACTACCTTTCATGAACTGTAAAAAATAGTTACTACCCCTCAGTGCTACCCTTCCATGAACTCTAAATCCCACTTAATGCTTACTCTGGAATTCAGCTTCTGAAAGCAGGGGGAGCCTAAAGTGAAATTGTGTGATGAATTGGGAGTCAAATGAGTGCTTCCTCCAGTAATATCTAATTTCTGTGGTGAACTTTAAAGTTCAACTTGTGATTTATTTCTAGCCCCACTTCTTTTCCTGCAGTTAGCAATGCCCCTGGTATTGGGAACTCTGGAGATAAGTTACTAGATGATACCAGGCACATGATTAGAAGGCCCTTATGGCTTTTGGCAACACAGAAAAGCTTACCTTTCTGCTGTTTATATAGAGTGGAGCTGTGCTGCATTGCCATTTGGAAGAAATGCAAACACAAGTAGAGGATGGACAGAGTGCTGAAACATTTCAGACACTCAACACACAGTCACAGATCTGGGTTGAATTCATCATCATTCTTTAGCTCGCTTCGCTACCCCAGTTCAGACCAGCTATATGCAAATCAGCCTTGACCCCAGGGCAGGATACGGGACTCTAGGGCAGTGCGACCGGTGCCATGAGAGGGGGAGGGGGAGGGGGGGACGTATTATGCTTTTAAAGCACCTACTGCCAAGTTCCTTTCCTCCTGCAATTACGGGGCCTCACAAAAATGTCAGGATAACTCCTGTGATTAATGGTCAGAGTTTTGTTTTTGTGTAGTTGAGGTTTTTGACTTATGTGAAGGTAGCAGAGGGTTAATATGCCTAATGCAAAGAACATGTGCCAAATTACAGAGTGCATTTAATGTAAATAGATCAGCAGGTTACTGCTTTTAAAAGATCCATCCTTTTGTTACCTGCAATTTATAACTTAAAGTCCTAATATAGAATAGTGAGGTATTAATTAACTTTCATCATAGAACTTCATACACTCTGCAAGTATAGAACATTAATTAATGTTGCAAAAAGGGTTCATTTGGGTAGAAATTGATTCTTATTATTAAAGAAAACTCCCAACTATGCTGTTTCTTATTTGACTCTGAGTTTGTGCTTCTCAACACCAAGCACTCCGAAACTATACTGCCTACCAGTATGGTTGTCATGTGACCCCTACTCTTTTAGGTCTTTGGCTTATGTAACATTTCCTATACAAAGTTCAAAGTTCAAAAAGTACTTTATTCGGTTAAAAAGACAATAACCATAAAAGCAACTAATTAAGATTCCATTTACAGTGAATAATAAAACCGTTTTTTTTGTCTAAGGAGAAGGAGACCGTTTTTTTTCTAATTTAAAAAGTTTAAAATTCATCCATACAAATCGATATCCGCAGTTTAAAAACATGTTTAAAAAACTCTGATAGTGATGCAACAATAAAAACAGTGCCATTCTTTGCAATTCAGAAAACGCTGGGCGACATCTATTTAAATTCATCTCTTTAAGGACAAGGACAATACATTTCCTGCGAGGCAAAGTGTAAAATTTACAAAAAAATAAAACATGAATATCAGATTGCAGGGACAATTCATCACATGGGCACAAAGACAATTCATTCGACCAACAGTTCATTTCTGGGAAGGTCTGTAACCTAAAAACAATATTAAATCTAAAACGTGTAAGAATAAATCTATCATAATTAGACATAGGAAGGCTTAAGTATGGCTGTAATTTACCTCCGGTTAAAATCAACTGGTGTGAGGAAACCGTCTTTTTCTTTGTTTCATCTGACAGTCTTTTTTCCCTCAGGTGTTCCATACACAGTTTTTTCAGTAATTTTCTAGAAATGTGTACCATTGTAGGTGGGTCCTCATAATATTGTAGGCGGTCAATTTCTGTCAGAAAAGTTTTAACATAATTTAACCACTTGGGGCCATTAATGTTTTCAAGTTTTAACACATCCTGGAGTATTGCGCAGTTTAATACACACTCATTTGTAGTCCATACCCTGTGCCACAGGAGAATGGGCTGGGTTCTAATTGTATCTGAGATATACGGCTGCCCCAGCTCCGCGTGACAGATAAGAGTAGCAATACTTTCCGGTATGGACAAAATATACCGCATAAACTTGTTTTCAACTAGCTGAATTGATTTTATGTTAGCATACCCCCAGAGTCCCGCTCCATACAAAGCCACCGTTAAACACGTTGCATTATAAATAGTTAAAATTTCCCTTATCGGTTTCATTCCCAGTTTTTTTATGAAACTCTTTAAGGCCATTGTTGTCTTCGAGAACAAGAGAGTTCTTGCCTTCACTGCACTTGTCCGAGAGCCAGTCTCGTGAAACAGGATGCCTAAATAAGGGAAGGTGGACGTTTTTTCTAGGGAAGCGTTATTTATGAACATCGTTTTCATTTGCTTCTTTGTTCGTGTGCCACAATTCATGGACAAAATCTTGCTACAGTTGATTTTTAAGTCCAAACTGAGCATATACTTGTTAAAGGATGTTATCAGATTTTGCAGGACCAAGGGGGTACGAGCCATTAAAACAGCGTCGTCTGCATACAAGAGTGCAGGGATAGATCTTTTACTAACCATTGGCATATCCCTGCACTCTTGTAGCAGACGAGGCTCCAGGCCGTTTATATAGATCAGGAATAAAAAAGGCGGCAGGACGCACCCCTGGCGTACTCCACGCCCTACCCAAAAGACCTACTGCATTCCCCCCTTTTCCATAACGAACAGTAGCAGTGGCCCCTGAATACAATTCCCTCAGGAAGCGAATGATCGGGTCTTCCATGCCCAGCCTTAGCAGCAGTTCCCATAATTTATTGTGAGACACACAATCGAAAGCCGATGTGAGATCGACAAACGTGAGATATAAATGCTCCCTTTTTATCGTTATATATTTCTGCTGTACAATAAATAAATTTAGGACCTGTTCAATCGTTCCTATTCCCTTTTGGAATCTGAATTGTAGGTCGCTTATTACCCCATTATCCTCTGCCCAGTTTTGTAATTTAGCTAAAATAACTCTACCAAGTATCTTTATAGATGAGTCTAGAAGGGATATTGGCCTATAACATACTCAGTTTTGTCTATCTCCCTTCTTGTAGATAGGAACGATGATCGATGTAAACCATGATGGACTCAGACCCCTTACTAATGCTGCGTTAAAAAGCTGTACAAGCATGGGGCCCCAGATGTCACTATTGGCTTTATACAGATCTGCTGGGATCCCATCTGGACCTGCCGCCTCTCCCCCCTTTGTGGCTTTCAAACTCATTAGAACTTCGGGCAGAGTTACCACCAGCTTTTGTGCAACGTCCCCTTTCTTGTGTATTAAGTTAGATCCTATATCAGATGTTTCCTCTAGGCACATGTAAAGAGTGGAGAAATGTGCAACCCAGTCATCTTCATTAATTGCAATTTCCATGCGGGCTTTGGTATTATCCTAAAGGAAGGGGGCATTTACCGCCCTCCAAAAATCCGATATATCTTTTGATTGTGAAGCTGCACATAGTTCTTCCCAAGCCACTCTCTTTATGGCGTTCTTCCTATTGATCAATGCCCGATTATAGCATTTCCTTAGATCTGTTATTAGAGAAGGGTCCCGGGGCACCTGGTGGATTGCATGTTTGAGCTCAGTAAGGGCCTTGGTGCAAGCCATATCAAACCATCTTCTACTATTCTTGGGCCCATTCCTTAACTCCACCCTCAGACTCTCTTTAATGGTAGATGATATAATATTAAAATGTTCTATTATATGTTCACTCTTGGAGTCTTCATCAAGGCAAATTCTGAAGCTATCTGTACAGGTATTCACCAGCTTAGCTAGGAATTCCTCCGGGACCACCTTACTCCACTTAAGTGTGTACACGTTTTGCCTCCCCAGCGCCACGTCCGGGGCAACCTGCGTAGGGGGCTGGTCATTTTGCCATACCACAAATGGGATATCAATCTCAAGTATTTGAGGGAGATGATCACTCATTGGTGAGTCAAGAATCTTGAGACTACCTATCCTATGACCATAACTATTTGAGCAGATGCTAAAGTCAATGGTGGTTGATGCTCCCCTGCCAATAAAGGTCGGGGCAAATGGTGTTGGACGATGGGCCATTTCATTTGCGTATCCCAAATCATAATTAAATAATATCTAATTTAACAGATCCCCGATTAGAGTATGGTTAAAATGTGTACGATTAATGTCCTGCTCTAACATTAAGCCACAAATGCCTTTTTGGCCCTTTTTGCAAAGTGGACAATTAAACCCCCCCTCCCCCCACAAAATCATTACTTCCTTCTTCTTGCTATCTATTTCACTTTGTAAATCGTTACATAACATTTTCAAAATATCCCGAATCGCATTACTTGGGATATTATTATAAAAATATATAATAATGACACTCGCTCCCCTTCTAGTATCTATCATCATCTTATGATAAAAACTACATTTGGAGTAGAAACGTACCCTCTCATATGTTAAACGGTTTGATAGGTACGTGATTAAACCGCCCTTTGGTCTCCCGTAAGCTCCCCCTACTGCCGGTGTACAGTAGGTTTTGTAGCCGTTTAGATGTATGGGATCAATGGCCTAAGTTTCTTTGAAGGCCAAGATATCCAGGCCATTTGTGACGGTTTCCCAGGAGGGATTAGTGATTTTCTGTTTTAGGCCTGCCATGTTCCAAAACATCAAGCTGCACATGTCTTTATTCTGGGCCACTGCTGGCTCGTCCAATATGACATTTCCCATTTCCTTCCCGTATTTTTCAGATGTAATTTTGCCATGGGTTTTTGTGGACACAGAGATTTGATTACTCTTACTCCTAGGGCCTACTCCCTTTTTGCATATATTAGTCTCCCCCACCCAAATTTTTGTCAAGTTTATAGTTTCCTTGCCATGTAGTGCCCTCTTATCACTTTTGCTTCTTGCACTCATGTCAGGCATTTCCTGTGGTAAGGTACTATCAGATGGTTTTGAGGGAATAGATAAAGGAGGGGAAGTCTGAAGAGCCTCTTCACGCTCTGGGCGTCAGTCGACAGCCTCTAGTTTGCTAAACCGGTTATAGCCTTTGATAAGGGGTGGAGCAAACTGTGGACCCAGCCATTCTCCACAGTGCTGTTGGTCACCATGATGGATTCTCCCAGCCCTTCATTGTATTACGGTCCATCCATTCTCTCCGCCTCCTCCCCTGCTATTTTGGTTTGGGTCCCTATACATTTCATGCCCCCTCCCTCCCCTGACGTAGTTGGTGACCCTAGTCCAGCCCCATCTGTTGTCTGGTTCCTCTACTGGCATATAGAAGTAGGAGAGGGCTCTGGCCACGATTGTTGATCCATGGTTTCTAGGTACCCCCAAACAGATATGTTCCACTGTTCGAGGGTCTTCGAAGGTTACAACCACACAATCCCCCTGAGATCTTTTTCTATTGTAACCCACCCAAGGAACACTCTGAACCATTAAGATGTTACTAGTTATTGTTGATGGTAAAGGATGATTGGAGTTCAACCAATGGAGCACCTTATTTTTAAGTGCCCAAAAGGGTTCCGTAATTTGAGATGCCAATTCTGGAACCCCAGTCAAGATCACCACGTAGGGACATGCTTCTGGTGGTAAATTGATGCTTCTACGTTTTTCGGTCCTTTCTTGTTGGGCTTTGTCGGGGTTATGAGTGGGTACATTGAGGCTAGCTGGTTTATTTGTGGTTGCCTCGGTAGCCGGAGTGGATTTGGCACAGGTTTTACTTGCTTCAGAGCAATTGGGGTTTGGCAATGGGGTTTTAGAAACAGTTTTTTTCTCTTCAGTTACACATTTATTAAGTGTTTGGGGTTTATTAGCCGGTAAAGTTACAAGGGCTACTCTTTTTGCCTGGGTAGTATACTGTGCTTTTATATCCTTCTGCAATTCATGGAGTTGGGTTTCTATCCCAAGAAGCTTCTCTTCTAGGGGAGTGAGTAGGGATTTAATTAGTATCATCAAGGTCGATATTAAAGGATCTTCCCTTTCTGCATTTATACCTGTGCTATTAGCTGTGGTACTATTAGAGAAAATGTCAGCTAATGTGTCATTTAGGGTGGTGTCATCTAAAATGGTCGTGGGGCGTGGGCATGGTTTTAGAACCAACCTCTACTTTCCCTGACTCATCCCCAGGAATTTCCCTCGCTGCTTCTTTAATGCTATCATCACTAATACCCCCCGCAATCACTGCTTTTGCCTTCTTGGCAGTGGAGTTTTTATTTTTAGTACGCTTATTTTTTGGGATTGCCCACTCCCTTTTCCCTCTCATTTGACTGTTGCTACTCTCAGCCCGGGTATCTGATTGTATTGCAGTCATAATGTTTCCCGAGGGTGCCAGAGCCTGGGGATCATGAGAGATCGAATCTTGAAGAGCAGGCTGGGTACAGGCGATATTATGAACCTCCACATGTGTCTGCAAAGAAATAGATTTACTTAGGGTGTTTTCCGGGCTACGTGCCACAGCAATGTGGCCCATGGACGACCTCTTAGCAAACGCTACATCTTGGGATACCCTTCTCTCCATGAGCACAATTCCTTGATCTATTAATGAATTTGTGCGTACTATGAAATCATCAAGTGTTCCCGTCAACTTTGTCCCTCCTGCCGCAGCCTTACTTCTAGTTTCGCGTGTCATTTTTTAAACTGCGGATATTAGGGCTCACCAGAAATAAGAGAGGTATCTATACTACTATTATAAAGAGAGAACTGTGTCCTTAGAGCCAGGTAAACTCGAAAAGTACACCACCAATCGCAACACCCAATACAGCGTTGGAAAGGGGAGGTCCAGTAGATGTATAAAAAAAAATATACGTTATTTAAAAAATTTACAATAAAAAAAAGTAGTCCCTTCGAAGTAGCGCCGACCATGTGCTCTAACCACATACGTGCTGACATCATCATCAGAGGGTGGGAGCGCGAGGAGGAGCTGCGGACAAGACCGCGGGGAGGAGCAGCGAACAACAGCGCGGGAAGGAGCGGAGAACTTAGCCACACTGGAGCGGCCTGAGGTACGTGAACTGCGAGGAGGAGCGGTGAAGTAAGGGGGACTGGACTGCAGCGGCGGCGGACAACAGCGCGGGGAGGAGCGGAGAACTTAGCCACACTGGAGCGGCCTGAGGTACGTGAACCGCGGGGAGGAGCGGTGAAGTAAGGCGGACTGGAGCGGGATGACAGGTAAACTTTAGCGCTGCAGCGGGGCGTGTTTAATGGCTTTGTTCGTTTGCAGCGTCGGATGCGTGGCCACAGTGTTAGGGAGCAGGGCGTGTGCGGATGATTGGGGGCACTGAAGGTGGCGGTGAACTTGGGCTGAGGAGGTGGTTGGGGGCTTGGGTTTCGGCGGCTGGGAGCAAGCCTGATTGCCCCGGACAACGTGGGAATGGAAGTGAGCCAGGGGTTAAGCAGAGTTAAGAATAAGTACCAGCGCCCAAAACTCTGCTTAAAAGTACGGGACCAGTGCAATTACATGTCGGCGGGTGGAATACCCGCAAGCCTAATTGCCCCCGGACAACGTCGGGGCGGGCTGCTAGTATTCTAATAAAGCTATTTTTTGAGCACAGACAAAATGATAGGCTCCAAATATATACAAATAGCTGGTACAGTCTACAAGATCCACAGTTCAGGGTTGACAAATGTACTTTTGGACAGTGTCAAGGACTCCCAAAGTAAAGGATTAAAATATACTGCAGAAAGAAGGGTTGCTTACAGTTCTGTAGTCCTCAGGCGAATTAACAACCAAAGTTTCTGGCCCAGCCTAGTCTACTCAGGCCTCTGAGGGCGTAGGAGGGCCCGCCCTTTGCCCGGGCTTCACCCAGGCTTGTCCCGCGTGCGTCCCGCGACGCGGGAGAAGCTCTACTGTTTTTGTACGCCTCCGGGCGCGTCCGATCAGGTAGGTGGACGGGACTACCAGTGGGTTGTGGGGGCTGTAATCCCCCCGCTCGGCGGCCGCTTGTGGTAGGCGGCGGCGGGGGTGACAGAATGCCAAAGCAACAGCGCTCCAACACCCAGGCGCTCCTCAGCTCCCAAGGGGTCCCCAGCAGATGGGCCAACAATAATCAATTCTCCGATTGAAATTTTGCCGTAGACAAACAAGGGTTCCCGCTCCCACAGCGGAGCTCTACTGTTTTAGTACGCCTCCGGGCGCGTTCGATCAGGTAGGTGGGCGGGACTACCAGTGGGTTGTGGGGGCTGTAGTCCCCCCGCTCGGCGGCCGCGTGTGGTAGGCGGCGGCGGGGGGGACCGAATGCCCAAGCAACAGCACTCAAACACCCAGGCGCTCCTCAGCTCCCAAAGGGTCCCCAGCAGATGGGCCAACAACAATGAATTCGCCGATTGAAATTTCGCCGTAGACAAACAAGGGCTCCCTATACACTGATTTACACAAGTATGATTCATTGTGTAATGTGTGTGTGATGCAAAGTGCTCTGACATCCTTTAGTGGTATGAGTAGCACTATAACTAATTCAAGACATCTGAGAGAGAGTGGTTATGGAGACTTGGTCACTGAGTGCTAGTGAGAGAATCCGTGGTGGAGGTGGTCATTGGGGGCGCCAACTAACATTGTCGCACTGGGCACCACCAGCTCCAAAGCCGTCCCTGCTTGTCCCTGCTTGACCTTGTGCCTCATGGGAACAGTCTAGCCCGAATTGCCAATCCAGGTCTTCCCTGTACCTGAAACAAGCATCCTGGAATCAGTTTTGGGGTAACACCCCATATCAGCCAGGCTAACTTGAATCCAGTGCAAAGTGAGCAAAGGACCCACGTCTGAGCATACCCTGCCAACTTAGGGCAAACAAAGCAAACACAAGGATATAAAGAACAGAGCGCGGAAACATTTTAGACACTCACCCCCAGTCACAGATCTGGGTTGAATCCATCATTATTCTTTAGCTGACTTCGTCACACCAGTTCAGACCCAGCTATATGCAAATCAGTCTTGACCTTGTGCCTCATGGGAACAGCCCAGCCCGAATTGCCAAGCCAGGTCTTCCCTGGACAGAAAACAAGCATCCTGGATGTGGGTCTCATGCTCTCCATTCCACTGGAGTCAAGTTATCCTGGCTGATGAGGGATAAAACACCGAAACCGGTCCTAGGATGCTTGTTTCCAGTCCCGGAAGGACCTGGTCTGGCAGTTCGGGCTGGACTGTTCCCATTGAGCACTGGGTCAAGACTGATTTGCATATGGCTGGGGTGAAACAGGAATGGCATGGGAAGCAAATAAAAGGATGCATTTAGGCCCAGATCTCTGTACTGGGGTGAATGCATGATATTCTTCTGCATTCTGTCCATCAATTATTCTTTTTGCATTTGTCACCCCTAGTGGGCCGGGTATGCCCAGACATGGTTCCTGTGCTCTCCATGCCACTGGAGTAAAGCAATCTTGGCTGAGGAGGGGTGAAACCCCGAAACCGGTCTTAGGACAATGGATTTAGGCCCCGAAACCGGTCTTAGGACAATGGATTTAGGCCCAGATTACTGAACTGGGGTGAATGTAAGACATTGTTCTGCATTCTGTCCATCAATTGTTCTTTTTGCATTTGGGCGAAATGAGAAACACCCAACTCATGGGAGTCCTTTACAGAATATCAGATGTTTTACTGTTATGCCAGAATTCGGTAATAGTATTACCACAACGAGTTATCACAACATTATTGCAAATTTGGAGATAAATGTGCAATCATTGTTCCTGATTCTTGTTTTGTCATTATTGGTGCCAAATTTTTGCTTGTGCTTGGATACTAAGGGGCTCAGCATGGCAAAGTGTTCTCTTAATTTAAAACAAGCATTGGCATAGACAATTGGTCTCACCTTTGGGACCTTTTAAATATTTAACCATGCAGTACATTATGCTGGGTGGTCCAACATCTACTGTTACTTTATGTGGCACTGGTAAACGGCCACAAACCCAAGGTTGGGCTTCTGTGCTATTTAATGAACACTGAAAATGCAATTTATCCCCAGGTAGGGCAAGTTTGTAACCTAAAGGAATTTAAACAATGAATAAAAGTAATGGTATTCAAATAATGCATTCACTAACTGCACCACAAACAGGACTTAAATGATGAGTAGTATAGATGGGGTGCTAGTAGGATAGTGGCAGTGGGGCTGGCACGGTAAAACTCTGAATGCCCTTGTAGCATGGCCAAGAATGAGGGGCTGTGGCTCTGCCTGAATTGCCCTGCACAAAAAACAAAGCGGGGTGACCATGTGTCCCTCAGAACCTGGGTATACAGTTATAGACAAAAAATTGTTCTGTCTGGTTCTCATAGGTTACTTATCAGCGCACTCAGTGTCACATGCCCCATGAGATAGTAGGGCATGGATACCACACACGCCTCAACACAGACGTACGATTCAAAATAATCACAATAATGCAATATGTACGTATTCACTGTACATTTTTATCAGAATTAAATCATTCATGTATGCTCACTTCTACAGTAGATACAAGGCTGTTCACAATGGGTGAAGTATACAAAGTGATCATGAGACATATGTGCTTAGTGATAAAACAATAGTGCAGTATATACAAGGTGATTCAGGATTTCTGTTCAAGGCAAAGGAAAAAGATTTGGTGGCCAGACATGGAACCAATGGCCCTGGTAGCTACTAGTGCTCCTTTTGGTCTGCAGAGCCTTGGTTGATCTGAGCCCTGTTGTGTCGTTGGCGTTTCAACCCACGTTGTGCTCGCTTCGGTAGTCACTTAGGTCTTCATCAGGACATGGTACGGGGGGGAGGATGTGGTGCCAGCCTGGTGCAAACCAGATGGGTGTTCTGGCTGTGTGTGCTTCTGAGTGGCCTCTTGGCGATAGAATCTGGAAGGACCCAGGCATATGATTTACTGCGGTCGTTGCGAACAGGTCAGACAGTCGGTGGAGTAACAGCAGGCATCAGTCCCGCATGATCACTGTGAATCAATCAAATCTGGGATCTCCTAGACAACACCACCCCGGACGTAGCATTCCTCACCGAAACCTGGACCAACACCACCACTGGACCGGACATCACCATTCCACAAGGTTACAAGATCTCCCGGGAAGGACCGCCCCACCCGCTTGAGAGGAGGAATCACCATTGTCCACAAATCCAACCTCCGCCTGAGCACACTCCCAGACGAGCCCACAGACATGATGGAACTCCTTCACTTCAAAATACAGGCCAGCCCTACCACCACCCTCCGGGGAACCCTCATCTACTGACCCCCTGGACCCCGTGGACCAAATTTCCAACTCCATCACAGACATCATCTCCCCACATGCCATCGCATCCACCAACTACACCCGGCTGGGAGACCTCAACTTCCACCTCGACAACCAACTAGACGCCAGCACCGCGTCCCTCCTGGACAACCTCCACAACTTTGGACTTCGCCAGATCGTGGCTGTACCCACGCACGCAGCCGGACACACCCTCACCCCCTCTGCACAACAGGAAACTCCATCACTTTCAGCCACACCACCGAAATCCCGTGGACAGACCATCGATGCATCCACTTCTCCTTCAGAACACCCAGCACCCACAGACACCATCACCTGCTCCCACGGATAAACTGGACCAAAATCACCAACGACCAGCTCACCTCCTCACTCAGCAACTCCACCACAACCACTGCGGAAGACGACGACCCCAAAACCGCCGCCCGAACTCTGCACAGATGGATCACCGACAGCGTCAACACCATAGCCCCCCTCAGGAAGAACAAAAACACAGACGCCAAGAAGGCCAGACGGTTTACTCCCGAACTCCGAGAGTCCAGGCACACCTGCCGCCGCCTCAAAAAGACATATCCACAAAGCCCACAACACCTTCAAAGCCACCACCATTACCCACCAGCAGCTCATCAGAAACATGAGGACAACTGCAATTGAAGACAGTCTCCACACATGCACACAACCGCAAAGAACCCTTCAACATCGTCAAGGAGTTCGCCCAACCCGTCAGCGAGTCGACTGACATTCCTCCCTCACAAGACATCTCTCAACAAACTCAGCACCTTCTTCCACCACGAAATCAAGAACATCTACGACATTTCGACCAAGACAACCAACACACGGTACCCCCACCAGCTACCTGACACCCTGAAGCCAACAATTGACAGCTGGACAGCCCTCACTGCCGGAGACAGACTGAAGACAATGAAGTCAATCCACTCAGAGACCCCCACGGACCCCTGTCCCCACCACACCTTCAACAGACGCCATCGCACCCATGCTTCGCCACACCATCAACCGCTCCCTTGAGAACGCCTCCTTCCCAGATGACTGGAAACATGCTGAGATCAACAGCCTCCTGAAGAAGCCCTCGGCGTACCCCACCAACCTCAAAAACAACATACCCATCTCCCTGCTCCCGTTCCCAGCGAAAGCCATTGAGAAAACCATCAACAGCCAATTTGCCACCTTCATCGAAGAGCACACTATCCTAGACCAGTCCCAATCCGGCTTCAGAAAAAACCACAGCACAGAAACCGCCCTCCTTGTCACAACAGACGACAACTGCTCCCTACTGGACAAAGGAGAAACAGTAGCCCTCATCCCCCGCGACCTCTCAGCGGCCTTCGACATGGTATTCCACCGCACCCTAATACACAGACTCCATGAAGCAGGGATCCAGGACAAGGCCCTCGACTGGATCTACTCTTTCCTCTCTGGCAGCGGGTCAGACTCACCCCTTTCCTCTCGGACCCTACACCAACCACCTGCGAAGTCCCCTAGGGGTCCTCCCTCAGCCCAACGCTCTTCAGCGTCTACATGGCTCCTCTCGCCCCATCCTCAGAACTTGCAGACTCAACATTGTTTCATACGCAGACAACACCCAACTCCTCCTCTCCCTATCCAACGAAGCCAACGCAGCCAAACACAACTTCCAAGAAGGCATGGAAACTGTCGCCAAATGGATGAAAAGCAGCTTCCTACAATTCAACACCACCAAAACAGAGGTACTCATCATGGGCCCATACCCTGACGCCTGGAACGACACCTGGTGGCCCCCGGCCCTCAGTAGCCCACCCACCCTCATGGACCACGCATGAAACCGTAGAATCTTCCTAGACTCCAAGCTCAAAATGGACCGCCAGATCAACTCCGTTGCATCCTCCAGCTTCCACACCCTCCGCCTCCTACATAAAACCTTCAAATGGATCCCCCTCGAGCACAGAAAACCATCACCCATGCCCTGCTCACCAGCAGACTCGACTACGGCAACACACTCTACATCGAAATAAACAAAAACCTCACCCGCAAGCTACAGAAAATCCAGAACGCCTCCACAAGACTGGTCCTCAACCTACTGGGACACTGCCACATCTCCCAACACCTGCGCACACTTCATGTCTCCCCATCAAGGCTAGAGTCACCTTCACATCACCCACGCACACAAAGCCCTCCACAACACTGGACCAGCATACCTCAACAGCTGACACAGCTTCCACGCACCCCAAATAACCCTACGATCAGCCCAGCTCTCCTACGCTGTGGTTCCCCCGCCAGAAAGACAAGATCAGGAGGCCACTCCTTCTCCTTCTTTGTGGCCAGAGCCTGGAACGCCCTACCGCTACACATCAGACAGACAACATAACTCCCCATCTTCACAAGAAACCTCAAAACTTGGCTCTTCAACAGGCCCCCTCCTTGATGGACTGGAACCTGCACCTCCCTTCCTCCCCAGCACCTTGAGACCCTTACAGGTAAGTAGTCGCTCTTAACACATTGATTGGTCCATTGGGGGCGCAAGGGCGGCGACCTCCCCATTGAGAGCACACAGGAGGAGAGAAAAGCTGCTCTGCATCTCCAGAAATGTAAACAAAGGAACAGACAGATTTGTCAGTTCGTTTTGCTTTAATTTCTGTGCAGGTAACAACGGAAGTGCACAGAGGAGCAGCACAGGGGACGTGCTCATCCCACTCCATGTATTACTCGTGTGCTTTTCATTTCAGCCCTCTTCATACATTTGCAACCTATAGACATGCTGCGCATGCCCTTTGCAGCACAGCTTGCCTTAGAATCGAGTCATGCACGGGCGGTGAGGCAAAAAGGCCCCGGCCCTATCAAGAGTCAGGATGGAGCAGGGGGAAAAAGGGTTAACCCTCTACTCTATATTGATTTCTGATACGGCTGTGACCAACAGGTTTGTGGTGTAGCAACAAAATGCTGAATGAGCCATCCAAGACTTGCAGAAACACGCAGGTAAGTAAACAATGAAAAGGAATCCTTCCATAGCAGAATTCAACTATATCGGGCACAGCGCCTACCTATATTTAGCACTAATTTAAAATGAAGCCTGACATAATTTCCCATTGTTGCCTGCAGTAAGGATTCATTTAGAAGTGTTTCCTAAAAGTTTACCCCATGCATGACTGTGCCCCTGTGTGCACGATAGATCTTCTGTAATAATTCTGTCTTGGTTTGCTTTGTCAGTGAGTAGAAGGGCTGGAATTGGACAAAAAACAAATAATCCAATGCGTGGAAGAGGAAAGGGGTTTACTTTTAACTCAAGAGGACCAGAGCTTGAAAACCAGAGTCTGACAGTCACTCTACAAATGTATTTCAAAATAAATCTGCTGCTATTAAATTGGAATCAAACACATATGTGACAGTAAATCTGTTCTGGATGACGTAACTGGTCACAAAGAGGGTGCTTTTCGATATATTTTACAGGGTTAAGACACCTGATGCAGAGATCTGTCTGCCCAGCATTTGTGAGGGCATTACACCGGTAAGATGACAATAGTGATTAACACAGCTCTGGGACGTTATTTGTTTTGCCCATTCACAGTTTTGACTCAAAGTAGTATAGAGGATTAATGTGTGCTGCAAGGCACACCGTGTAACATGCAGATCACAGATTATTTAGCTAGAAAAGTGGGCTACTGCTTCTGACACTGAGATCATTTTGTTAGTTCCAGTTCATAAGTTGAAATACTTTTAATACAGTACAGTGATACATTTACTGGCACCAAGGCGCTGCATGCAAACTGTAAGTCATGGGTTTACATCCTTATTTTTTCTCAATCCGTTGTTATTCTAAGATTGCAAATTAGGGTTCATTTGGGAAGAAATAAAGCCTTGTTAGTACAGACCATTACAATCCACTGCGTTAAGTTTTTCATTCTGACTTTGTGTTCCTCCCAGTCATTTACCCTTAATATATAACGGCTATGGATGGTATGTGATTCCTACACCCTATAAGACTCAATGTCTTGAGTAGCATTAACTGTACATTGATTTACACACTTGTATGATTTATTATGACTATCTGTGTGATGAAAGCACCCTGACATCCTACATTTAGATGAGTAGTGCTATAAAAGAATGAAACAAAATTTACTAGATGACAGTGAAGTCAATATCACACTAGTTAGTTAAAAAAAAAATATTTCAGTGTTTGAACTCCCTGACAATTCCCACCGGGAGTCAGGCTTGCTCCCTTCGCTTACTCCTATGATAACAGTAATATATTTTTACCTCACCACTTTCAAAATTCATCATCCACCACTCGGTCCAGGGAGAGTTTCTATATCTGCCTCTGCAGCTGAAAGCAGCAGCTGAAGTGTGTAACACGTACTTAAATCTGCTTCAAATTCCTGGCTCTGTGAATGTGCCTGTAGTGGCACCTCGCTACTGGCTTTAACAGGACATGGTAGCCGGCCATGTCGTGCTTAGTTGTAAATTGAAACACACCCTACTGCAGTTCTCCAATGCCTCTGGATGGAGGAAGACACATAGTTAAACCAGTTGGGATGGGTGGGGGGTGGTGAGAACACGGCACAGGAGAGGAAATGACATACAGATGAAGTGAAATACAAGCAGCGCCAAAGCTGAACATGCACCAAAGACACGAGCAGAAACATGCAGAGCGGCGGTGTTACAAAAGAGAGTATTTCGTTCCAGGAAGAAGAACAGCAGAATCCAGTAGGTAAATAAGACAGGGCTTTATTTCACAAGTCTTCGCCAACAAGGTCCATAACTGAATGCCCGTAAACCGTCAATTCCCCACACATAACTCACTCGGTCTCCATTCAAATCACAACACTCACGCGGGACACATAGTCTACATTTATACAGCACGCGAATAACAACATGCGTCACTCACACTTTCAAACCACAACATAAAAGGCATATTTTTTGTAGATGACGCACGTGCGGTCACACGCGTCATTCCAAACAATAACATACCACACACCTCCCTCCTTTTCTTGTTTTTTTTTTTAAGTAAGAACAAAATCTCTGAACCAATTTGGAGCCCTGCGACTCCTTGAGCTTCTCAATATTTATTGTGTAGCAGAATTACAAGAATCACCTGAAACAACAGTAGATTCAGACAACCCCAAACCATCAGTAGTGACATCCAAAAGCACATTAGATGAATCATCCTCAGAAATTTGTCTGCTGTTATTAAATTTTGAAACTCTACTAAATTCTAAACACTTCCATCCAGTACTCTTACAGCATTCCTAAATACCTCAACTACCTCAATTGGGTCAGACCATTTCGCCAACCCCTTATGTACAAAACTTCCCTTTTTTAATCTCACAGAATCCCCTACCTGAATAGGAACACAACTTCTTGTCCCCTTTTTTACAAGTCATTCTTCATTTTCTCTTTATAAGCATCAACTCTCTTGCGAATTTCTCTAAAATCAACTTCCGCAAAATCAATGCGACCACTATCCTTGTTCTTTAACCACCGAGGAACAAGATTGGTACTAGGTTTTCGCCCTCTCAACAACTCAAAAGGAGACAACAAAGTAACCGCATTATGAGCAGTTCTGTATGATAATAACATGGACTGTATCGCCTTATTCCAGCATAAACTACCTTTAACAGCCAACTGAATAGCTTCCTTGACTACTCTATTAAATCTTTCTATCTGGCCATTGGCCTCTGGGTGAAATACCGCTATTTTTTTGTGAGAAATGCCACACCTACTAAAATAACTTTCCATTTGCTTACTAACAAACTGTGGTCCGTTGTCTGTTACTACCTCTTGAGGGATACCCTCTCTACAAAAAAATGTCATCCATAAATTGTATAATAGCATCACTAGTAACTTCCCTAACCATTTTTATTTCCGGCCATTTTGAAAAGTAATCTATCAACACTATGCCGAAAGATTACTGTTGTGGCAGCACAATAAACGGTCTAATAATGTCAATACCAAGTTTGTTCCAAGGTGATGTAGGTAACTCCACAGGTTGTGGCACACTGGGCAAAGCCTTTGCTGTTTTATCACTATTGGCACATAATCCACATAATCTCAATTGTTGTTCTACAAAATAATCAATGCCAGGCCACCAAAAATTGTTTTTCAATCGCCTCCTGGTGATTGATATACCAAAATGCCCTTCATGAGCTAAATTTCTTCCTGAGACCAAAAGGTGGAATAAACTTGTCACCTCTTAATAAAATACCATTTTCTATGGCAAGTTCATCTTTAATTTTATGATAACTCATTAAACCACCAGTGAAATCTCCTCCTTCTGGCCAACCCTTCAATATATATTCTTTCACCTCTTTAAGTTCTAAATCCTTGTCCATTTCTTCATTCCATGATTCCTCTTGTACCACAGAATTATCTCCAAATACCAAATTAACATCACTAAAAACATGTGCAACTTCACACTCATCTTTGTCAACCACATCAAATTCTTTACACGCCCAAGGAAGTCTTGACATGCAATCTACATGAACATTAGATTTTCCAGGAATGTATTTTAAGGAATACTGAAAATTTTGTAACCTAGAAGAAAGTCTTGCTAACCTTGATGAAAGTGTACGCCCCCCACCAGGTGACAATATGTGCACCAAAGGCTTGTGATCTGATTTAATAATAAACTTTGTTCCCCACAGAAAAGGTCGAAAATGTTCCGCTCCCCAAACGCACGCTAAAAGTTCCCTTTCAATTACTGAGTAATGTTGTTCCGACTCTCTTAATGTCCTTGAAGCATACGCCACAATCCATTCTTTGCCCCATTCCTCCTGAATCAACACTGCCCCCAATCCACAATTACTTGCATCAACCATTACAATACATTTCTTCCCAATCACAAATGGTTTAAGACAAGGTGCTCTAATAATCATCGACTTTACAGCATTGAAAGTTACTGTCATAGACTCTGTCCACTCAAACTTAGCATTTTTCTTCAAAAGCATTCTAAACGGTTCCATCACAGTTGCATAGTTTTGAATAAACTTAGCATAAAATTCTACAAGCCCCAAGAAGGCTACCAACTGTTCCTTGTTTTGAGGAATAGGTGCTTTGCTAATATTTTCCAAATGTGAAGCTTTAGGTTTAATCCATTACCACTCATACAATGTCCAAGATATTCCACTTCCTCTCTTCTGAATTTACACTTGGAAGCACGAAGTGTTAACCCTTTATCTGACAATGCATTTAACACTTTCAATACATTTTTTTCATGTTCATTCCCATCTTTCCCAAAAACTAGAATGTCATCCTGAAATGCAACTGCTCCTGTTAGACCAACCAAAGTCTCTTTCATCAACCTATGGAATACCGCAGGCGCACTTGCCAATCCAAAAGGCATCATGCAAAATCTAAATAAACCCTCAGGTGTAATAAAAGCAGTTAAATCCCTTGAGTCTTCATGTAGAACCACCTGATGATATGCACTCGCTAAATCCAAGCAGGAAAATACATTGGCATTGTCCAATGTGGAGACCATTTCGTGTAGATTAGGTAGAGGATGTGAATCTACACAAATAGCATTATTTAAACTGCGTAAGTCTATGCATACACGAAGATCTCCTCCAGATTTAATTGAAATCACAATTGGTGAAACCCAAGGAGATGACTCAATGGGTTCTATTATTTTCTTTTCACACATATCATTGAGCAGTTCCTTTAACTTTAGTCTATATGAAAGAGGAACGTTCCTAACTTTGTGACGGATGGGCAATGCATTTGCATGTACTTTTATCCGATGTTCAAATCCTTTATATCTTCCTAAATCATTACAGAATAATTTAGGACATTTTTCCTTAATTTCTGAAATTAATAAATCCTCTTTTCCTTTGCTTAACGTAGAAATACTTGAATCAGAGTCAATAGAATAAACAGGAGGATCAGCATTTGGATCAAGCTTGATGCCAAGTTGTTCTTGGTGTGGCCAACCTAAAAGTGAATCACCAGACTTTGTAATATATATCTTTCCACGTGTAGAACGACTCTTGAAATTAAGTTCAGCTATAAAATAACCAATAAGTTGCAATTTATGACCAGTATAGCCACTTGGTGTAATGTCTGGTTGTATTAAATCAACATTAGACCAATTGGATCTAAATAAAATGTCAGGTAGCATGGTATACCATGAACAAGAGTCTACAAAAACTTTAGTAGGTACACCATTGATAATAATCTCACAAGAAGATAATTTTTTGACTTTTGGTTCTTTGGTTATGCACATTATAGTATTAACATCAAATTCACAGTCACTTGAACACTCTTGCTCCTGATCTTGAACTAAACTAACTTTCATTGGAGCTGATCTGCAGACTTTTGAAAAATGCCCCTTTTTTCACATCTCGAACATACTTTGTCTAAAGCCGGACATGACTTT
Organism: Lissotriton vulgaris; assembly: GCF_964263255.1. Classification (NCBI taxonomy): domain Eukaryota; kingdom Metazoa; phylum Chordata; class Amphibia; order Caudata; family Salamandridae; genus Lissotriton; species Lissotriton vulgaris. Next base: position 210,892,234 of record NC_141698.1, read on the forward strand.
GAATTCCCTAGATGGTAACCACTTCCACATCTAAAACAATACATATTGTACACTCTTGAGTCTGATCTTTGCCAATTATTCATCCTTTGATCTGGCCTTTGCCAACTGCTCATTCTCTGATCAGGTTTTTGCCATCTACTTTTATTTTCAACCTTATATTGATTGTCACTCCTTGGATTAATAGTCTTTTTATACTTATCTGAATCCTTAAATTTGTCATTTTCTTTATTAAGAATTAACACATCTGGTTTACTGTTGTTTTGTGATCTAATTTCATCCACAAATTTCTCAGAGTGTTCAATAGACTTTGCTATCTCAATCGCTGCATTAAGAGACATATCAGAAGTTGTCCATAACCTCTGTTGTATCTTTTTATTGTTGGTACGCATAAGGATTTGATCTCTTAGTACTTGGTCATAATTAATGTGTTCAAAGTCACATGTCACTGCTAATGCCCTCAAAGCAGAGACATAGTTGTCAATAGACTCATCACTTTGTTGTTTCCTTGAGTAGAATTTAAATCTTTCCATGACCATATTAATCTTCTTCCCATATCTAATGAAGAGTTGTTTAGATGCAATTTGATATACATTGAGATTAGAAGTATCACTTAAAGGAGGTAAACTTTTAAATTCTTTGAGTGCAATTCCTCCAAGACAATGCTTTAATAAAGCTAATTTCCTTTGTGCTCCACAATCTTCTTCCTCTAGAACTTCCACATAAGCTAGAAACATAGGTTCCAAATGTCCCATTCAATTGGAGGGTCACCTTTAATGGTTAAAAAGGATGGAGGAGGCTGAATTCCAGCCATGATTATATGAATATCTATATTAAAACAAGTTTATTCCCAAAAATGTTGATATACATTAAGTAAAATATTGTTTATTTATAATGCTTTTTCTTCCTTTAATATAATAAAATGTGACCCGCAGTATTTTTGTGTGCGTATCACAGAAGTTACTTACTGTTCATCAGATCGTGACAGTGAAGATTATCTGCATTTTTTCATCATATACACTGTTCCAACGATAAAAGTAACTGAATTGGTCACAATTTCCTTGTTGAAGAGTACGATGCAGCGATGGCCAAAATGAGAAGTCCTAACTGTAAACAGTGAAATACATATCCGATTTCTCACCAATACAGTATCACAAAAAACATCCAATGAGAAGACGTTTAAAATCCATTGTTGCTATCATCCAATACAAAGCAAGAACAACATCCAATGAAATGAGCCAAGAGCCACCTCCCAATGTTGAAGAGCAAATTATCAATAAAGTTGATAAATCTGTTGACTCCTTAGAATGTGCTGTAATAGTTAAAACAATCGGCAAGATCAAATTAAGTCCTCTAAAAAATACAGATTGAGTACACAATTCAAAGTTCAGTTACTTCATGTCTATAAGAAAGATAAGTACAAATAATTAAGTCTTTTTTCATGGGTCATTCTAACCTAGTCAAAGTAGGCTCCAACATTTCCAGTTTGGATAAGATGACATGTGGCATGCCACAAGGATCAATTCTCTCACCTGTCCTTTTTAACCTTTACATCGAACCACTGAGCTTACTGTTGGAAATGTCCAATATAAAACTACACCAATATGCATACAATACCCAAATCTACCTTATAATCTCCTCTCACAAAGATTTTAACGTACTCCAGGATACAGTCTTCCATTTCAAAGTACTTGAAATTAAACCCTAAAAAACCTGAGCCCTTGGTCCTTTCATGCAAATCAACCAATAAAGAGATCCCCCCATTTATCTCCCTGCCCACCTTCTCCCATTTATGTGGTCAAGTCCCTAGGATTTCCTATCTAAAGATAGCAAGCTCCCTCTCAAATCTCATGTTCGTAACCCAGCCCAAGCAGCAAACTTTCACCTAGACAACTAAAAAGAATAAAAACATCTTCTCACCAGCGATTAACTGAGAACTCTAGCCAAGAATTGGCGGTCTCCAGTATTAATGGGCGGAATGGCATACTCCCTGGGCAACCAGCAAATGCTTTCCGCCCACTGTAAGTGATTCTCCACTCAACAGCGCGCTGAGTCTAGGACAAAAAAGATTGACCACATTTCACCTATATTGAATGACCCACAGTGGCGTCCGTTAGAAGCCTGGATGCAAGCAACATTGGTTGCGTTACCTTTATAGCATTTCATTCATACAGACCAAGCTACCTCTTCAATCTGTTGAAATGTTTAGGGGGTATCAGAAAATCCCACCGCATAGTCTGCCTCCTCTTAGAACATTTGAAATTCAAAACATCTTTAGCTCATCTTTCTCCGGTACTGCTCCTACATGATGGAACAACTTACCCAACAAATTAAGACTTTCACCCATCCTTTCCTTCAGGATCAACATACGACTTTTCTGCTTAAACACTTGTCGGCCAATACTCAACAGCTATACCCCATTCCCCGTTATTTTCCTTCGCTTTACCTCAGTAGATCCATCAACCAACCTCCTAAAACTTTCTTCACAGTGTTAACCATATATATTTTTTTATTGGGAGAGACTCCCACCCCCAGCACCCCATTTTTTTTATTGGGGGTGATCCCCCCATAACCCCTCATCTTTTAAACTGATATTAAAATATATATTTCCTTTTTGAGGGGGAACCTCCCAACCCCCATTGTTTTGTAACTTTACCCCCCATAAACCCTATAAACATCCCCACCACCCTTTAACCTAACCAACCCCTAAAACACCCTTACCACCCAATATATTTACCCACCCCATGGCCCTAAAACACTCTTACCACCCTATACCCTTACCCACTTCTAAACCCTGAAAACATCCTTACCACCGTTTGCCGCTTCCCACCCCTAAACCCTAAAAACACCCTTATCACCCAACCTCCTTACTCGCCCCTAAACCCTAAATTACATTTAATATATATATTAAGCAGTGGCTGTCACCACTGGGTAGTTATAGTTAGGTCAGCTGTTCCATAGGAAAAGCATTTTTTGTGTTGCTACTAACTTTGCCCCCATTTGTTGAATTTCCATAAAACTTTCGAAAAAGGTGCTGCTTTTTAACTAGTTTGTGCATAGAAAGATTCGGGCTGATCCATCAAGCAAGGGCTGAGAAAAAAGGGGGTCCCAAAATGCTATATTCCCATGCATTTTACATAGACTTCTTTAGACCAAGATACAAACAAAAACTGCTGAATCATACCACATTTGGGAGGAAGCTACATCTTGGTATGCAGATTACGCTTTTCGTGATTTGGTGTAAATCTGTTAAGTAGTTTTGAGAATTTGAGGTTAAAAACAATATAGATATCTGAACGGTGGGTCAGTGAGAGGTTTGAGAGTCTCTCACGTGAGCGCCAATTTAAAAAGCGAAAAAGCGTTCCGATTTGCCCACTGATGGTTTTTCCCTTAGGCCGATTTGCTCCTGCAGGAGTCAGAGAGACACTGTCAAAACCCACCAGGGCCAAAAGCAGAAGGGCCAGCTGAGTATCCAACAGCAGCACCAACCTAGCAAGGAGAACAGCCCGTTGATGAAGCATGCCAGTTTGGTGGGTGAGGTCCAGCTCATCCAATAAAGGATGACCTCTGGACTGATTTTACGCCATTTACTTCAATGTTGAGTCGATGTAACAACTGAAAATTACACCTCTGTGTATATATAGAAAAATGAATTCCACAGTCTTGTATGCAGCCTCTGATGACGCAGGCTAAATGGATAATATATTCGATTGGAAACAACGCTCTGAGGTATCTTTTAAAGGTTGAAAACCCACTTTACAATCTGTAAGTTCCCTAGAGCTGGGCAGAAATGCCCTTAGTTTACCTTAAGCTAATTTTACTGTTTTATAGTGGCCTGGAGTCAAGAGGACCAAATTGCTATCTATTGCGGGCCTAGTATGGCGAGAAATAATGAGAGCATCTATTCTGTTTAAAGTATATATGTTATGTTAATTTAATTTGATATCACACACAAATCCCCCCTGGAGGAGTATTTCAGTGATGAGGACAAATCGCAGGCATAAATGTAACGCTAGGTTAAAACAGCACTGTCTTGAGAAGTTTCCTAAATTTGTTGTAGTCTGTACATCTTCGGATGTGGTATGGCAAGTTATTCCAGTAAGAGAGAGCCAGGTAAGAGAGAGAATCTTCCGCCACTTCTTGACCGTCAGATACGAGGGATAATAAGACTTTGTCCGTAGATCTAAAATAGTGTCTGAACTTCTGGTGCAGATAGCTGGGACCTTTCCCCATTAAAGATTTGTGTGTAAGGCAGCAGATTTTAAAGATTATTATTTTCCTGACAGGCAGCCAGTGTAAGGTTCTCCAAAAGAGGTGTGGAAGCCGAACCAGAAGGGAGATTGCAAATGAAACTGGTTCCTGTGTTTTGAACAACTTGTTTAGACAATGATGTCTCATTTGATGAAGCTAATAATGCGTTACCAATTTCTAATCTGTTGATAATGAGTGCCTGAACCAATGTTTTCCTTGGTGAGAGACGAAGGAAAGGAAGAGTTTTCCTTAGCAAGCGCATCATATGGAAGCAAGTGCTAGTGGTAGATAGAACCTGCTCTTTCGTAGTCAGGGCTTAGTCAGATCTGACAACAAGATTCTTGACTACTTGTCTGGGTGTGGGGCCATTACCTACTTCTGAAGGCCACCAGTCAGAAGACTAAAGCTGTTGGTCCTTTCCAAACAGCATAATGGTTTTTTTTTTTTGCATTCAACTGTAAGCAGTTATTGGTCATCCAAACTGCAATTGCTTTCATCTATTTGGAGAAACGTTCCTTTACTTTGACCAGGTCTTTGTCAACGGAGTAGACCAGCTGAGTGTCATCAGCATAGGACAGTATTTCAAATCCAAAGGATTTGATGATCTTCCAAAGTGTGATCTTCCAAAGTATGACCTGCATCGTAAGGGGGACCTTTAATTTTCAGACCAGCGTCTCTATATTTGAAGTGAGCTGTGCTACATCTGGATTTGGGGGTCTTCTCAGCGGTAATTAAAATTGCCCAATAGAAGAAAATGTTGTGATGAGTGCACATGGGTCGCAAAGTGTTCAGTTAAGCAATATCTAAAGTCTTATTTAGGTTATGGAGTGTGTTAAACAAGTGCTCCTTTCCAGCAGTCCTTACGGGGAAGTTCAATTTTAAAGATCCATAACTCAACCCAGTCAGTGTTTAAAGTGCTTATAACAGAAACTTTGACTGTGTCTTGGAAGACGATGGTGATACTTTTACCTGTCTTCCCTTCTCCATCAAGTCTAAACATACTATAGTTATATGGGAGTGCCAACATATTAGCAGGTAGATTGGTGGAAGCCAGGTTTCCGTGAGAAAACCGACCGCTAGTGATAAAGAGAAAAAAAAATGCCAGAGTTTGATTGCATGCTTTGGTAAAGACCTAAAGTTACATAGGAGGCTAGTGGGTCAGTTTGGACTCTGGGGGTGTGAGGGGTGAGAATTGATTGTGCGCATGCCGATGAGTGTTAGCTGTCTTTCATGTAGAAAAATCAGCCTACTAAACTCACAACATCATGTCTCTGGTGATGTTGTAGAGGTAGTTAAATTTACATTTTAAGAAGGCCACTCAGCCTTCTAAGTGGTGTGGGAGACGACTAGTACAATGTTTAGCTGTAGAGGTGGTAGCTCTAAGCAAGTTGCCAAATTTGTGTAAAGCCGCAGAGGAGTAGGTAATTCTAATAATCTAAAGCTGATGACTTTTATATTCTACTGGCATTTGTAAGTTCAATAGTGATCAAGTAAATGTGAAAGTTTAGAAAACAATGAAAATATTGTTTTCTATACTTTTAAGATCGCCTCCGCATTGTGTGATGCCACGTGCATTGCACAATAATGTCGCAGCAGCGCTCATGACGGCGCAGTGCATGTTGCATTATGCAACATGTCCGCCATCTTGAACTTGTAGAAAGCAATGTTCTCATTGCTTTCTATATTTTTAACACGGCTTGTTTGCACTGGCCAAGCCGATTGCTTTTGTCGATCGACCTTGACAAAGCGAGACCTTTGCCCTTGCATGTTTACATTAATTGCCTATCTAATGTCATGAGCTTCACTAAACCCCAACCGAATACATTGACAAACCACCACCAACTTACCTTTTAGAATTTGATAAGACAATATTGTCTAACTTCAAGTTATTCTCATTTTTTGTTTTTTGTGTCCTCATATTGCCAGTTCTCATGTTGAGACTCTTCCTATCCCTCTATGCTGATTGTGATGACCATCAGAGAGAGGAAGGAGTTCTACATTATGGAAAATGCCGTTTCTGATATCCGTTTACCATTTCTCTGTACCGCCCTTGAAAGTAAACACTGGAAACTTCGAAGCCTCCGGCAAGTTGGTTTAATCATTGGACCCGCTTGTTTTTTCTTTTCACTCCATCAATAAAGTCCAGGCCTTTTCTCTACTCCCTATATCACAGGCCATATCCGATTCACTCGTTATGATAATGTTTTTCAAAGTTCAGCAAAAGAAGGCGGGTCCTCAGACTTCCACTTCTTTTAAATCTCACGTCTTGCAAGTAACGTCACATAAAAAATAAGTGTAGAAACGGCACCTTGGCCCACCTCTTCCTCTGGCGAAAGCCCAAAGAACACCAGACAAGGGCTTACCTTAATATGTTTGCCTCCGAGCTCTCCCAGAAATTTGCAAGCCTCCAACCAGAATTTCTTAATTTTTTGACATTCCAGAAACGTGTCTGTCGTCAGCTTCTCCTGTCTTACATCTTGGGCAGAGATATTTACATTCATTGCTTATCTAATGTCATGAGCTTCATTAAACCCCAACCGAATACATTAACAAATCACCAACTTACCTTTAGCATTTGATAAGAAAATATTGTCTAACTTCAAGTTATACTCTGATAAAAATCATAAATATGAACAAGTGACCCTTCAATTATATGTTGTTGAACGCTTAGCTTATTGAGTTTTGTGAAGCTTTTATGCACTTTCGTTTTAGACAGATTCTTATTTTAACTGTTATTCAATAGCTCTGTAAAACCGGTTTGTTTGATTTATATAGATGACTTACTTTGGATGAAGAGTCGTTAATACACATAGGGGCCCATGCTGGGGGTAGCTACGGCCGGCCTGGCGGGGGCACTCCACCCGCCATCCGCACCTATATTCCCCCCCGCCATATTAGTATGGCGGGGGGACCCCGGCGGACGGAAAGACCGTCCGCCGCTATTACGCCCCCGGTCGCCTTGCGGCCGGGCCGGAAAAGGATTATTATGGTGGCGGTGTCTATCAGACACCGCCGGCCATATTACAATGGGCTCAGTTAGTTGCATGCGGTCTTCACTCTGGGGGCCCACACGGGGGGTACCTTTGGTACCCCCCAGCATTTGCATACACGAAGCGGCAGGCACCGCGCGGTGCCTGCCGCTTCGTGTATGCAAATGCATACATGCATTTTTAGCACACAATGCCACAATGTTAAAAATAAGGGATGCGCCCGCCACTGTGGCGAGCACGTCTTAATCTCCACCACGGGACCCCCGCCCTTATAGCGGGCAGTCCCAATCCCCATGAGGATGTCGGGCGGGCGGGCAAAGTCCGGCCACCATCCTAATGACCTCCATACTGTTCACATCCCTAGTCCTAGCAGACTTGTGGAAGATCTATTTAAAGTGTACACTGGCCCCAAGCAACATTGGTACCATGATGGAGGCTCTTGACAATCTCGAGTTTCGGTTCTTGAGAAGGTTTGTACATGTGCTATAAAGTACTTGAACATTGCTGTATAGAGATTAGTAACTGTTATTTAAATAGGTATAAATTAATGGGGGATTTCTAGAATACAATGATTATCAAATCAATTTCATTTTCGTTGTAGGCGCGATGCTAGTTTACTGTTTGGTTACGGATCTTCTTGTTTAAGGTGCTAATGTGCTAGATGTATTTATTATACTGTCACCTTGTATATTTTTATTTTGTATTTATTCTTTTGTGTTTGTTTGCAAAATTAGTTTTTTTAGCTAAACATTCATAAAATTGGATTGAATTGAATCACAGATTCACAACCATAGATCAAGCTGCCCAAGGAACCTCGGGCGAATCATCTCCTCTCAACCAAGTGCCCAATTTCCTCCTACATATCCCATCAGTCCTGTGTGCCGGACGGTGGTTCTCTATTGTAACTTCCATATCTGTCCTCAGCCAAGACTGTAACTTTAATGCTACTGCACTCACAGAAACCTGGTTCTGCTCATCCTCCATACCACAATGTTAAAACTAGGATAGAGTTTCCTCTATCCCCATATGAGAAATACAAAGAGTATGAGGGTTGTCTTTATGCACAGAGAGTCATGTGGATGAAAATTGATTAATCCCAAAAACAATTTATTATTCAAATAACCTAGTTGAAGGAATTACAAAAACAGCTAAATAGCTGAGGCCCAACATCTTATATTGCCCTGTAGTGTTTCATTGCACCGATCAGCACATTTTTGGTGATCATACTATCCTGGGAATTTTCAACTTCCACTGCGAAGAACACGAGGACATCCACACATCCACTCAAATCCTTCCTATCAGAAAACAACCATCTAAAATATTTTACATTTCCTATCTACATTTAAGGCTCTACTCTTAACCTGATTTTTATAAAGAAACATCACATACACATCTCTAAACCGCTCAATTTGGATTGAGTTTAACACTTTCATTTTATAAAAAATTCTGACCTTAGCGCACCCTGCACATACTAAACCGGAGTCAAATAAAATGTAGAGACCACAAACACATTGATAGCAAGTGTTGGCAAGTGATTATGTCTGGCTCTAATGTGCTAACATATGCAAATTCATGCATGCAAATGTGTGTAGACTATATAGTGATGTACAATGCAAATGATAGAACAGCGCTATACAAAGGCTGATAGCATAACAAAACATTGAATTTTGCCCTCATCTTTTCTGGTAGTAGAACATTTAGCATTGATCATTATTGTTGTGTTATGTTGGCGACTTAAAGTAGTACTGTACTTTGTATGATCAGTGTTCTCTGTGCAAGCTCCTTAGTTCAGCAAATGAGGGTTACAATGTAAACCTCTCCTAAATAAACATACACATTCTTGTACCATAGTTTTTTACTTTCCTGAAAGAGAGACTTCATGTGTAAAGGTTTAGAGATTGCTCAATCCAGTTTCAAGGAAAATCTCCCCAACGAAACAAGATTAACATTTTTTCAACTGTTCGAATTGCATACATGTGAATGGTTGACGAATATCCTGGGTGAAGGGTGTTTTGTGCTTTGCAGGGTTTAAAAAAGACTATTGGCATCATGGACCAAGAACTTCCACGTACAGATCGGAGCATCAACAACAGAAACGAACTTAGAAAACTGTTGAATTTGGATTCCCTATATAAACAGAACAAGGTAAAGAATATGCAGTTGGTAAATCTTCAAAAGTGTGTTTCCTACTAACATCTACATATGTGGTGGAAGGTTGACCACATGGTTCATACCTAGAGGAGATGTTTCTAAATCTAATTTGCTATATTTCCCAAGTATTTTATATTTTACACATCCATAGGTCTTCTAGATTTATTCAATGACAGTAGTAATATTATCTGTAGAAACACTGCATATCCAGAGATGTTGCTGTGTTTACAGTTAAGGGAATACCTCTATAAATTGCCAAAGCGAAGGCGAGATTAAGGGACATGTGTTTTACACATTAGAAAGAGATGATAAAGTTTGAATTTGTGTTCGTTGCTAATTTGACATATGGTTGATTTTGTTTGAATGTAACCCCTAATGAAGCTCGAGTTGTTCGTCATCTGTCAAAGATGAGAGAATGTGGTTATAGAGCACTCTGAAAAGTGTTTTTGTATCAAGTGATAAGCTCCCATGACATCTTAATATGGTTGTTAGTTTATTTTTAAAAAAACGTTGTCTTTTGGAAATTATTAAATCGGATAATAAGCAACTTATAGAGATGCTGTAGTATTCCCAAATAGTTTCCTACAAAGTGTGCATCATTGTTAATAGTCAGACGATGTAAACTATACTTCAAAGCAATATTTTCAAGCCACAAACTCCTATGTCATATTGAGATGGTCATACGTTTATTCAAAAACATTGTCTTACAGAATCTAAGGAACTGAGTGAAAACCAGCTTACTAAACTACTGAAGTGATCCTGATTAGATTCCTGCCCCTGTAAAGATGGATACTTGTATTACAGCTTCTGTATGAACTCTGGAATACGACCTAAAGGCTGAACACTGGTATCATTCATACATGTCCTCCACCCAGAATCTTTGATAGATGATGAGCACCTGGACCTTGTTTCCTAGAGAATGGCATTGCCCATATAAGACAAGTGCCAAAATACTACATGAAAGCATGGGCAAATAAATAATTCAAGGTACCATCTATGTGTTCATTATATAAAACCAGTATGGCAGAATAAATACAAATCATCAGCACAAGAGTGGGATTTCTGCCATGTTTGAGCTCTCTTGTTATGAATACATTTGATCATAATTAAATATTACTCAGAGAGTTTAACAAGGGACTTTGCAGCAAAATTATAATATGTTTTGCAGGATATCATGACTTACCTCTTTTTCACATGGTAGACAAGTAGGGCAGCGAGTCCTACATGGGTTAAGATTATGATTACTCGAGATGGACTGTTTGGACATCTTCTTTTCATTTGGAGAGTTCCCGTGCACCTTTCTGCATCTTTACCTGCTGCCATTCTGAACCTCACTGCTCTCTGCATTGGTGTCTCTCTAGAACAGTCCCTATTGGGTAGTTCTTGGTCTCTGTGCACATCTTTCACCAAGTGGTCATCTTCTTGGCAAGAAAATGGGTCGGTCCTGCGTTTCACAATTTCTTTGCCTTCTCTAACATTCAGTGGACACTTATAATGACTGCTATTTAGTATGTTTTACTTTATTTGGCAAGACTATCACTATTTTTCCTTGAGATCGGCGCAGGCTTGTTTAACAGTACACTTAAAAAGGAATATAGCACATGCACCCAATACAGCACAGATATTCCTTAAATTATGGTGATGGGGCACCGACAGTGCTCAACAATAACACAACTTTGACAGAACACATTAGCCAGAACTTTGAGAACATACAAAACTCAATTAGGTAGAAAACAAGTTTATTTAGACAATTGTCCACAAAACATTTTAAAAAGACATTTAACAGTTAAAATCAATTAAACCCCATCTTGACTACCCAACGCCCCCTTCATCTACTTTCCGTCAATAACACTATGTTTAACAGACTGCAAAAACCGAGCAATTCCAACTACCACATCTAAATAGCTTATTTCTGATAACAACTCCACAGCTTCTCCTATGGACTGTATCATATTTAAAAAAACAAAGGTTTTAAAAACGTAATACTTAAACACACAGTCTATAAGTATATGGAGTAGAGCACATTTTACATTCAGGGGGAGGGACAGATATCCCTGTTACCTTGGACCCTGGCCCAACATGGGCGGAATGAATGGGTTGGGTTGCATCCCACCCTAAACCTTGATATTTAATTTCGCAACCCAGGGTCTGGTAACTGTTACTGGTATGAAAAAACAGTGTATTGGCCTAAAGTAGAGAGTGAGAAATGAATTGATGGTTTCTTGCTCAAATAGGACTGGTGATTAGTTTCAGTCACAAACACTACAGACTCTTACAATGCCAGCTTGCCTGGGAAGGGGGACCAGAATGTGATTGTACCACTGTCTGAATGGAGGTTCTTACTCTAATCCTTACTTCCTTTGCCCATCTTCTTTCACTACCTTGAATCTCATCTTAGCACAATTTGGAAACTTTAGACACCTCATCACCCTCCAAGAGGGCATTCAAATATCTCAAGGCCCAAGTGAAGGCCTGCACTTTCCCGGAGACCAGATTGAACTCTCTCCTTATGGTCTGAACCATGGTACCTGGAGGGAGTGATAAAAGCCTTCTGAGAACTGTCACTTCTAAACGGTCCTATTCATAGGCAGGATCAAGGGAAAATACCTCTCCTCCAAACAGACCCAGCAGAGGTATCTTCCCTTCATAGGCTTTTAGTAGTGGAATATGGGATTGCCCCCCCATATTTACTGTTAACATCTTGAATGAATTAATATAAGTTTTGTAGAGCGTGAACTTAGCCCAGGGGCATCGAAGCGCTATGGAAGGAGTTCAGGGTAGAAGATGTCCAGGGATTTTAGGGCTTAGATGTTAGGACAGGTGAAAAGTCAGGTCTTCAAGGCTTTGCGGAATAGGGAGTGAGTTTCCAGAGTGGCAATTGGGGAGGGAAGGGAGTTCCATAAATTGGCCCCTATCAGCGAGAAAGCCCTGCCCCCACCTAGCTTTCCTGACCCTGGGAACCGTTACCAAGTTCTTGCTTGCAGATCTCAAGACCTTGCAGGGAAGGTATCTTTGAAACATTTTGTTAATGCCTTCTGACCCCCTATTGTGGACAGCCTTGTGAACCAGGCAAAAGGCTTTGAACGCTATTCTACTCCCCAATGGGAGCCAGTGAAAGCTTCCGATGGTAGCTGAGAGTGAATGGAATTTGGGGAGACCCATTACCAGCCCAGCGGTGGCATTCTGCACCAATTGGAGTCGGTGTAACAGCCCCTTGTTTATCCCTAAATAAAGGGCATTGCAGTAGCCTAATCTAGACACCACTAAGGCCACCACTGCCTGTTTCTGTGATGAAAGAGAGAGAAAACTGAAGATATTCCTGCGAGTCCGTATCATCCCAAAACAGGTAGAGGCAGTTCTATTTATTTGTGAGCCCAAGGAAAGAGAGGAACCAACAATGATGCCTAGATTCTTAGCACTGAGACAGGGGCAGGGACAGGACCCAAGAGATTAAGGCCAGCAGGCCTCCGACCAGATATCCAACTTGTATCCAAAGATAAGGACCTCCGTTTTGTCCCCATTCAGTCTTTGGAAGTTCTTGACCATCCATGTAGCCACCGCCCGCATGCAGTTTTTAAAATTTTCTGCAGAAGCTGAGACACTATCAGTGATGGAAATCATGATCTGTGTGTCATCAGCGTAGGTTAGCACTTCTAGGCCAAAGGACCTTATCACGGTGGCGAGCGGGGCTACATAGATATTAAAAAGGGTGGGACTCAATGAAAATCCCTGGGGGACTCCACAAAACAGTTGTTTAGGGGTAGAAAGAAACTGGCCCATCAGAAGGAACAATGAAAGCAGGCTAAGTGCAGAGTCCTCTATCCCTATTTCCCGGAGCCTGCCAACCAATCTACGATGAGAAATCGTATCGAAGGCTGCCGTGAGGTCCAGGAGGATCACTAAGTTGGTATGACCAGTATCAACCTGTTGTCGAATGTTGTTAAAGACAATGGTTAAGGCTGTCTCGGTACTGTGTTCACTCCTGAACCCATGCTGCGAGCTATCGAGCAGTTGGTATTCCTCCAAGTAAGAACTGAGATGCCGGTTAAGATGTTTTTCAAGGAATTTAGCTGGAACAGGTAACGGGGAAACAAGTCGATAGTTTTTTAATTCTGTTGAGTCCAGAGAGGGTTTCTTCAAGAGAGGTTTTACCACCGCCATTTTCCATGCGATGGGAAATTGGCCAGAGGAGAAGACGATATTAAGGATGGCAGTCAGAGGTGGTACAATGGCATCCCTTCCTAACTTCAAGATCTTGAGAGGACAGGGCTCAAGGGGGGAGCCAGATCTAATCCTAACTAACAACAAGTCAGTCTCCTCTTGGAGAATAGAAGGTAAGGAGCGCAAGCAGCAATCCTTCAGCGGTACAACCAGAGAATCCAAAAGAGGATCAGGATTAGCTCCCGCTGAGTTTAAGTTCTCCAAGGAGGAGTAGATGTCCTTAATTTTGGCATAGAAAAAATCTGCCATTTTATCACAAAGGTCCAGAGAGACCTCGGTTTTGAGATTGGTCATAGGGGCTAAAAGGGAATTTGTCGTGATGAAGAGTTCCCTAGGGGATCTAATGGATTCCATCATCATAGAACAACAGGAGACCTTTTCTTCTTTAATAGCTTGCTTGTATTCCCTTAACCTAAGTTTATGCAGATCCCTTTCAACTATAGTGGGGTCCCTACACCAATTTCTCCCCTGATGAATGCAGACCTGTCAGAGCTTTCTCAATCTCTCAGAGAACCATGGGGCTGAAGGGTGCTTTCTTGCCACATAGTGTTTCTTGAGAGGAGCAAGAGAATCCAGGGCTGCCTTCAGCCAGTTGGAAAATTTGTCATACACAGCATTGACATCAGTGTGAGGGGGGCAGCAAAAATTGCTGAGAGTATTGAAGAGATCCTCCTTACTAATCCGACTGAGGTTTCTCTTCAATTCCACCCTGTTCTTAAGATTAGAGTCCTTGTTAGAAACTAACATTTCCAGGATAAAAGGGGTGGCAAAATGGTCAGACCAGGAGAGTGGAATAGGATCCATGACCTCTATCCTAGGATCTATTGAAAACATCCCACCCAAAATATGCCCTGCCGTATGCGTGGGCCTCTTAACTAGCTGAGGGAAACCACAGGATTCCATAACTTCCAGGAAGGCCTGCGTTTCAGGGCGCAGATGATTTTCTTCAAGTGGAAATTGAAGTCGCTGAGAAACGTAACCTTGCAGCTAGCTAGAAAGGGCTCTATTCGGCTACTGAAGCTCTGGGGGAACTGAGCTCTGGGTCCAGGAGGCCGGTAGGTAACCACTCCAATGAAGGTTTTCATGTGTAACACCTTCAAAGAGAAATGAAGGGCCTGATAGGAATCTGAGGGAGAAGTAAGGTCCTCGGTAACACAGGAGTAGGTGTCTTTATTCATTACTCCTAATCCCCCACCCAACTTCCCTTCCATATCAAGTCTAGCAAAAAGATACCCACAAGGAGTGGCTTCCAGTAAATCAGGACCTGAGAAGTCTCTGGCACAGGTTTCAGTGATGAAGACCCAGTCAGGTTTACGAAGGGACACAAAGTCATTCAATTCCGTAGCATGTTTGATAAGGGATCTGGCATTAAGGAGATATCCCATGAAAGAGTGTTTCAGCGGGACAGGACTGGGCCGACAGCTATCCTCAAAGGGATGGAGGGCTGCACCCACCAAGAAAGATGCCTCACAGTTGGCACATTTAAACCTGTGGCCACACCCCGGGGCCTCAAGGTTCATAGGACAACAGTGCCCCTGATCCTGTGATTGAAGCTCCAGGAGCTGTTCCCTGGAGTAGACCAGGGGCTTACCAGGGTTTGGGGATGATTCACCAGGGTCTCTGGCGCATGACGCAGACCTGACGCGGACCAGCATGCTGCCTAAATAGGTGGGACCGGTAAAAGACTATAACGCCGCCTTAGTCTGTGACAGGACATGCGGGGGAGGAGCCCATATGACAACTTACTTCCCTCTAGTCAATCGGCAAGCCGTGGTGGACTGGGGAAGGAGCGAGAGACCCTCTACTGACCCCAAAACCCCAAAAAAATGCCCAGAAGAATGAAGTTCCCAAGTAAATTAAAATGAGAGTGAGGTAAAAAACAGTTTGTTTTTCAATTAAAAAGATTAAATTGCCCCAAACAACACAATGTAAATTCTAAACTCCCCGTAAAGGTAGGCACTGGTTAAGCAAACCGTGTGGCAACTCAAACAACTGTGATCTGCTTTCCGCTACGCGACCGACCCAGCATGCTTGACAGATAACTGGCCTGCAATAGAGCCTTCTGCCTAGTACTGTCCTAATGTGGTACCTTATAAAAGTCAACCCAAACCTCCTAAAAGTCAAACCCAAATATTGATATTGGCCAACTTGCTCCACCTCCTGTGTGTCTAAGTACCAGCTAAAATCTTGGTCTTTTCCAGATTGATGTGTAGCTGGTTCTGCTTGCTATAGGTTACTGGGGCATTTAATTTCCTCTGCAGACCAATTGGGGTACAGTTCAGTAATACTTAATCGTCTGCATAAAGGAGCCAATCAGTGTGCTGTTTCCCGACTTTAGGGGAGAAAGACTAAGCACAGACATGCCTTATATTTGTGTGTTCAAAATAGCAATGCCTCTAAAGACCTACCAATCCCCACCTTATCACAGCACACATTAACCACATCGATGCTACAGCAATTCTCCTGCTGTGCTGAAGGGTCTTCATATCCATTATACATGACGAGCTCAGCTCGACATTAGTGCAGCTCCACTGTGCCTCATGACGAGCTGAGCTCGTCATTAGCGTCGATGTGGTTAAGACATAAACCTGAACATACATTCAAAACAACCCAAATATGAAAATAATTGTCTGTCAGTGAGTACATTGCCACTGGATGATATGCATTAACCTTTTAGTACTGATCTCTCGTCTTACATCCCAAAAATATCACAAATATTTAGAACTAACATGCTGAGCATATTGACCATTCACTTCCACAGAACCAAATCAAAAAGCACTGTTTTTGAACCATTTGGAAAGCCATACACAGACTGGCATAAGGTGTTGTGGTTCAATATTAATAGTAGACTGTGCGGTATGCAAGTGCTAATTATCAGTGACAAAAACATTAAGTATTGGCGGACAGGAGAAGGGATTATAAGGCCTAGATTGAAGTCAATTTTTTTTTAAGTGCCACTTGTATTTTCTAAGGAGAATGATCTGGATATAGACATTTGCTTAGGTTCGGCCATGTCTTTTCAAAGATAACTGCAATCCTACTATACAACTGTACAGGAGTTCAGTACATACCAGCAGATGCTCCTTATTAGGCTGAAGCATGTTGCTAAAGACTCATTGGAGCCATTCTGAAAGCTGATCTAAGAATGTATTCCACCCATTGCTTACTATTGGCTTTGTGGTTTGTATCTCACATTTGCTTGCTTTCTATTTGGTGGCTATATTTGTTTTAGGCTGTCCGGCATTTCTTTGTCCCTCTCGTGGAGCATAGCCTGTTTACTCTATTCTTCCATGAGTGCTCACATTCTGTAACCAGGCCTTTAAATGTTGTTCTTCTCTTGTCCCATGTACTGTGTATTCAAGGACAAAATTCAAATGTCAGGCTCTGTAAAGAAGGAGCTTGGTGTTTACTATTTTCGCTGACTTCAACGTCAGAGGCTTTATCTGACAATCTAGGGATGTGATAGGCAAAGTTTTTTGTAGCTCACAGCAAAATTGTAATGTTTGTAAATTAACTGTGCCAGAGTCAGGTATCCTCATTGGGTTCCACACCTGGGTACTCGCTTACCAAAAGTATAACGTCTCCAACTGGAGGGAGAGTGGCAATAAACGATACTGGTGGGATCTCTGTAACCACAAAATTACCTCCTATACCTGGAGAGGGATTCTTTAATGTGGAAAAAAGGAACAAGGGTAAGATTAAAAACAAGGTGTGATGCCGTTCAGACGCATTACCAATTCTCTGCGTCTTCAGTGGTGGTCAACATGTTTTGGCAGTAAAAGCCTCTAAGGGTCTGTGGCCTTCATCAGGACTGATTTCGATGAGCTCCTTTCTCAATTGTAGTTGGACTTTTTGTACTTTTTTTTATAAACTCACTGCTCTTTGTTCTGATTTATAATGGATTGTTGCACCAAGCGGGGCTGTGGCCTGCAGCTAGAAGAAAGGATCAAAAAAGGGGCGATAAAGGACATGGAAACCAAGTACATATAGTTTCTAATTTTGTGGATATTGCCATATTGCCCCTGATATGTGCCAGTTTTTTTTCATGTAGCTACACTCTGGTAATACAAGGTGCGGCTAGCTGGACTCAGTATGTTTTGTGTAGGGATGCAGTGTCAGAATTCCTAAAGCAGGGTGCATCAAGCAATTGAAATCACAAAAAATTAGGAACGTTGAAAATAATATTGCGGACCTATGAGGCATACACAATATTCTAGACATACACAGTTAGGTACAAGAATATATATGTTTTATTGATTATTGGTTTTTATTTTATACCGTAATTACACATTAATATACTTAAAAAAACAGAAACTGAATATATGGTAGAGGCAGTAATAACCTCATGTTTAAAGGATGTTTAAACATTTAGTTTCATCATTTATTCTGGACAAATGTTCCATTATTCTAGACAAAAAACTATACAATAATAGATTTTTATTTTGTTGTTGGAATGAGGTACATATTCACTTGGGCATGGCTCTGGAGTTATAAAATCCTAGGCACATTTTCGGCTTGGAGCCTTCATCAGGACGCCATGTATGTATGCCATATATAACCTAAACAAGGTATATGTAAACAGAAACATATATCAGTGTTGCAACTTGGTCCTATTTACAAAAAATGTAGCCCCAAAGTGGGGTTGTAGCAAAAAAGCTTATCAATATAGTTAACATTCGAATTAAAACACACTAGTCCAAAAATTGCAGAGACCTGAATCTGGAAAATCTCTCTATACGTTGATGTGACTCTAGCACCTCGAAACCATCCCCAAGTGCACAGTTCCATGCAGAACTTGACAAATGTGATTAAAGCTGTGTGCTCAGAATATGAAGTAAGCAGAGAGAGGAGCAACAGTTATTAAGACTAATAACTGAAAAGATGTTAACTTAGTTGTCAAGATGAACATGTGGTATCCAGAATATACCTTTTATTGTTTCTTGGGTTCTTATGACCTTAAAAGGGTTTCAAATACAGTCAAAATCTAGTTTATGGAATTCTATGTTAAAAAAATTGTTAAAACAAATCTGGAGTTCTGAGCAAGGTACGCAGTTTGATTCTACGTATCCTATCATTACCTGAAACTAATTTCTAGTATCCAAAGCATAGTTAGTACATTTTCTATAGCGGTATCCGAAAATTCCTGCGTGTATATGTGGTCAGCAGATCATGATATATCCACTATACAAAATAGAAACATGACCATTCATGAAGATCATATTAATCCACTTAAAAAAGATGCAAAACAGATATACTAATGCTGAAATATCAGCAACATATACACAGCTTCAAATAAGGGCGGGTTCCTAATGCAGTCTAATTTATATCTGGGATGTATCCTAATTGGATAGAAATACATGGGTACTAAATGGTTGGGTCTGGACTACTACTCGAGTATTATAATCTCCCTACTGTGAAGCGAATTCCTTTTTATAACTGTAATGCCAACACTGCGATCTAAATGTGTTGGACACTGGGCTTAAGATGACTTTTCGGATATGTACCCTATTACTAAATAGAGCGCCATAGTTAGCCACATGTGGGATGGAAAAAATCTCATTCTGTTAGTGAGACGATAGTAAAAGATTTGAAAGTTACCTCGTATGTACTGCAACAATTAAGATCCTGGCAACATCTAGTATGTACGAGGTGGAATATGGTATGTAGTCCCAGCCAGCTACGAAAGGGAAAGCGAACAGACATGCCTTGTAATCTATATTGTATTAACCTACATTAAATGGGTGCACAGATGCTTACCCGCTAGGATCTCTTATTTAAGCGGTGTTATATCATGTTTCCCAACGCGTGTCTAAGCTTCATTACAACAATACAGGGACAGCAGCCTGCAGCGTTAAAGAGATTATATATGTATAATATGTACGGCTGTGAGAGGGCGTCCCAAAAAAACAACAATGTCCTATTCTATTATCTTACTCCGTAAATGACGCAGCTCGATCCACAGAGGAAGTCCGGATTTGCAGTGACCGCGGTGTGCACTGGTGTCGTCTGGCCTGATGGACACCATTGGTAATACTGTGTAGGGATGCATGCTTTTCTTGGTGTCAGGTGGCCCAGGGCAATGACTGTCAAACTATGTAAGACGGCGCTTGCAAACTAAATAAAACAAGCATTGGCATAGCCAATAGGTCTCGCCTTTGGGACATTATAAGTGTTAAGCCATGCAACAGTTGATGTTGCACCAAGGATATTGTACTGCGTAATTAAATACTTATAAGGTCCCAAAGGCGACACCTATTGTCTATGCCAATGCTTGCTGATAAAATGTTCCTGAAGTGAAAAGATGCTGCCAAAGTTAATAAATCACCACTGCGTACTGTGTCCAGGCAGCAGTGCTCCTTCTATTCCACTTGCTGTCCTAAACATAGTGCACTCAGTTTTGTCAGAATGTGCCACTTCGTGGCCGCTCAGGTCAGGTGTGGATATTTTTATGCCACGGAACCAGCATTTATGGCGAGCACAGAAACGAGACGAATGCAAAATAGACGGAGGAGAGTCTGAACTCTGAGCCCTTCATGGGCTGATGTTGCGCCTGTCGTGACATGCGGGGCAGAGGCCGCCTGGCTTCTGATCCTGCGCCTCGCTTGTCAAAGATCACATGTCTGAGGTGTACAAGCGCTGCGCTGTGAACCCCTCTCCTTGGCTCTCAGGGACACCAGACTCGACCGCTCTGTAAAGATGAATTATTCATCGGATCCATCGGTAGCATCAACACCGCTCCCCGGAGAGGAAATCCATCTCCCCAGGGAGGTCTGGGGGTAAATAGATTCTGTGCGGCGCAGGCGCATTAACATTCATGCTGCAAACTACCTGCATTTATTCAGAACGACCGCAGGAACCTGGACATGCAGGGGTGGAGGCAAGCTGAGGGGGGGGCTCGGCTCAATATTCACTACACGCCCCCCTGAGCTGAGTGGGGGGAAGCTAGGCGCGTGGGATGCTTCAAACATTTCTCCCATCACTTTGCAGTTTGTTGCAGAGGAGATTGTGAGAGAAAATAGGCACGGGCGCCAAAAAAGTGCCCCTCGTTAGCGAATTAGAAAGATAAATAAAAAATAAGTGGCCCATGATTACAAATTGGGTCGGTTTTAAACTTGTAAAAACAGTATTAGTGTTTTGCAAGTGTTGGAAGAATGCACAGGTTTGAGCTTCCGGTAGGCAATTGTTTGAATGTAAATCAACAGTAAAACAAGAAAAGAAGCGCTCGCGCGGCAGCAGGGGGGAGGTATTCACTCGCGGGAGCGATAATTGCGACTAGATGGGCCGCACGCTCCCGTGACTGAATCTCCTGACGTGCACGCGTTGCCATTGAAGGCAATGGAACGCGTGCACATGCTGGCTATAAAAAGGCCAAGCGCTCGGAAAAGGTCGTTTTCCTTTGCAGCGCATGCGCTGCGAAGGCTCGACCTAAAAAACGTGGGATGGGAGTATGTGGAAGGTTAAAAATCCCAGGTGATAGGGGAGATTTGTTATGGAGTCAGAGCCTGATATTATCAGTACTCGTATATGTGTGAATGGGAGTGATGGGCGTTTTTTTGCCTTATACAGTTTTTTCATGTAGTACAAATACCCTGCTAGTGTCCTGTCCATTCTGTAGAGGGATATGTCCAGCAGTCTTGTGGTGAGGCTGAGCTTGAGTTCACTTACAGCGGTAATGTTGGTACATCTATGCTTTCGGCCCCTGCGGCTGGCCCTGCTGATAGCTAAATGAAAAGGTCATTACTCGTTATGTCCCATACTTCTTTTTCAACTAGAAACATAAAAGTGTCATCACTATAATTTTGGCCTTAGGTACTGTCCAACTAGTTCTCTAGTGTGGAGCTTTGCTGAATAATAGGCTTAGGTGATAAAAAAGAAAGAAGAGCAAAGTACTTTTTATTTGGGGAAGCGTTGCTTCATAGTTAGCGTGGGAGGAATGGCACACTACACCAATGTACGAAATTTGGTTTTTATCTGTGTAGGGGCTCGGAGCATCTCAAAATAACTGTCATAATTGAAATCAAAATGTATACAAAGTTGTCTAAGAGGAAGTAGGAGCCCTCTGTTCATCACTTACTTGATATGATACGCACCCCCGTCTGTTGCGCCAAATCGTTCTCCCCGTCCTGCATCTTAGGGATAGACTGTCATGCCCCAGTATAAATAGACAGATTAAAGTGAATGGAGTCCTGAGCTAGATTACAAGTGTGTCACGTATATTCCTAGGAACAGGTCACATCTTGCTAGAAAATGACTCCAATATGGTCATACCAACACTGATAGTGTGGTGATACTGGCTTCATAATAGACATAGAAGTGAGCCTGATCGGGGTAATCTCTTGAACTGGAAATATCTATTACAGTCAATTCTGGTCAAATAAACCACTCAGTGTGGAGAACCTTTTTTTAAAAGTAAATTTTAAAAAGCTATGAATACATGTTTAGGAATTAACGATAGCACTAGTAATGTGCTTCAGTTTTTGACTAGCACTAGGTTCGAACATTGACAGTTTACAGAGAGTGCACTTTGGAGCAACTTCATATCAGAGCGTGCTAGAGTATACATGTTGGTCAGTCATATCTGATCGATCCCAACACTTAAGAGAAGACAACTGTTTTTGAAGATCGGGAAGAATGTCAATGTTGTCCACGCCGAGTGGTTTATCCACTTCACTTGGTGACACTCTACTCCAAGCTATGACACTCCAACTCCACTCTACAACATTTTATTCCACTCTACAACACTTTACACCACTCCACGGCACTCCACTCCGCAACACTCTACTCTATCACATTCCACTCAATGCCACGCCACTCCACTCTGCTACAACTCTCTATGACACTAAGCTCCCTCCACTCTACGACCCTCCATGCTATGACCCTGCACTTTATAACACTCCACTTCTGTCTACTGCACTCTACTCCGCTGCTACACTCTTCACCACCCTACTCTACTACACCTCCGTCACACTATTCTATGCCACTCTACACCACTCTACTCGCTCTACACCACTTTACTGTACTCCCCTCTACACCACTATTCCACTCCATGACACCCTACGACTCTCCATTCTGACACTCTATGCCACTCTACTCTTACATGCCACAAAACAGCAGCACTCCACCCGGTTCTACACCACTCTGCTACGACATTCCACGCCACTCTGTCACAACACTCTACAACACTCTACTGCACTATAGGCCCATCCACGCTACACCCGTCCACTCTACGACACCCCTCTCCACTTTGTTCCACTCCACACTGACACTCTACGACACACCACTCTACTTTGTGCAACTCCCTCTACTCCACTTCACCCTAATTTACTCCACTCTACGGCACACTTCTCCACTTTACTTCACTAGTCCACTCCACACCACTCTATGCCACCACATTCTACGACACTCTATGCCACTCCGCTCTATGACACTTTGCTCCACGACACTCCACTCTACTCCATGACACTCCTCGACACTCCCTCCACACCACTCTACGACACTCAACACTACAACACTCCACTCTGACATTCATGACATGTCTCAACAAACCTCCCACGACCCATCTCTCCACTCTATGCCATTTCACAGCACCACTCTTCCCCACTCCACAAAACTCTATGCACTCCACTCTACAACACTCCACTCTAGGACATTTCCCTTCACCCCATGCCGTTCTTCTCGATGTTACTAACCTTTAGTCATGTTGAACAGCAGCCATGCTGGTGTACAGCATGGCTAAAACAGATTGACAAAGCCAAAAGCTCCTGCATAGACGAGACCTATTGGATTGCCGATGCTCATTGTAGAAGTTTAACCTTCAGAATTTAGTGATCTGGGCATCCTTTTATCTGTTAGGCTGCCCTTGTTCACCTAATGTACCGGGTAAATGAGTTGAGATGGTTCACAAAGCTCACAGTTCATTTATTGTTCAATTAAGATTTTTTTTTGGTGGACGTTAAATAAGATGTCAAATAATATGTGACCCCGATCGCCCCAAAAATGAATACTGTAGACGAGCCCTAGATTGTGAGCACGAAGAAGATGCACAAGAATTTGTATTTTTGTTTTGTATTTGCAGACCAGGGAGAGTCCTTTAAAAACTGCGATTGAAATCATTACAAGATACTTCCTTGAACAATTTGGAAAAACAGCATTGTCGGGAGTGCAGAACTCAGCAACTTCTGTTCCACAAAAGAAAGCATTTTCGCTGAATGAACCAGCTAAATCTACCCTGAACGTTTATGATATCTCCGACAGTGAGGAAGGGGGAAGCACAGCAGTGTCCGAGACGAGCAAAACCGAGATCTACAGGTATTTTATTTTCTCCTTTTAGTTCACATTTACTGAGGCAACTGCAATTCAGAAAAAAATCTACTGACATGTTTTGTGTTTCAGAGTTCGAGCAAAATGACATAAGCTACTAATAAGTAATTGTTTTTTCATTAGTGCATAAAATAATACATGCCAACAATTGCAGAGACCAAAATAGAGTCAAGCGGTGAACAATCACAAATGTGTCCTTATCCACACTAAATACATTTAGATGAAATATGGACGCCAGATATGTTAAAAATTACGCAGGTATAGCCTTTTATCATGGTCTGAGCATGTGTTCTTATAACCTTCTTTCTGCGGGCAATCATTCTTAGGAAATCATTCAAACAGACAAAAATACGGTCATCTATGGACCTAGTAATAAAGTCAGTCCACATCTTATCTCAGGTACCTTTGGACCCCCGTCCCCCCATTGGTCGCTAATCAGAAGTAAACATAAGCATTCTGCCTTGTTAATCTCCACTTAATGTAGTGTGAAACCCGAAACTAGAAAAGCAGAATGCAAATGGCGCCTATATTACACATGGAACTGCAAAGCAACTTAAAAAATCAAATAGGCATTACCTCTTCCCTTAAAGAATATTACGCTCATTCCATTCTGTCCACCAGAAACAAGTGGAAAGACATATTTGCAGTTGTCAAGGAGCTTTCTAGCATTACCAACTTTCCTCTGCAAGCCTTGCCTTCCCAAAAACATGCTAGAAACTCTGCCCTTGATGCCTAACCCCAGTCCCATTTATTATTATTATTATTATTATACAGCTTATAGAGCACCTGGTTACTCCAAACGGAGTGTTCCCGCGCTAGAACACCAATTAGTATTCAGCAGCTCTGCGCAAGACCACTCCCCCCCCCCCCCCCCCCCACCCTGCGGCCAGAGCCCCCCTAAAGGACGGCTCCTAAGGCCTATTTCCATCCATCCGGGGGACAGCGGAATTGCCACGTCCTAAGATTGTTCCGAAACTCAGTCTCCGACTGGCACATCCTTAGATCATCAGGAAGGTTATTCCAGGCTTTCGCTGCAAGGAACCCGAAGAACTCCCACCTACCCGTACCTTCCGAACCCTAGGCACGATCAACTTTGCCATGCCCAAAGACCTTAGGCAACATGCTGGTGTATAGACGGTAAGAAGGGGGTGCAAAAAGCCAGGGCCTTGCTTGTTGAAGATCCTGTAGGTGAAACACAAGGCCTTGAACGTAACTCTGGCCTGTATGGGAAGCCAGTGTAATTTCCTTAGTGCCTCTCCAACCAAGGTCCGTCTAGGAATATTCAGAATCAGGCGGGCTGCAGCATTCTGAACCTTCTGCAGGATGTACCGATGTTTTTGGGACACCCCAGGTACAAGATGTTACAGTAGTCTAGACGCTACGTAACAAGGGCCTGTATAATAGTCCGTCTAGCCACTACTGGGAGAAGATCCAGAATTTTTTGCAGCATCCTAAGAATGCAAAAACAGGCACCAGCCACTGCTGATATCTGTTCGGAGAATGAAGGGAGTCCTTAAACCACACTCCTAGATTCTTAACCTTGGCCGTAGGATCGGGGGAGGTCCCAGCTCCTCCGGCCACCACAAGTGTGACCAAAGGGAGGGCTGCTTGCCAACAACCATCACCTCCGTCTTGCCCGCATTCAGCTGCAAGCAACTGAGCTTCATCAAGTTGGCAAGCTCCCCTAAACAGGCCTTGAACTTGGTAGCCGTTCCCGCTTCCTTTTGCTCCAGGGTAACAATCACCTGTGTATCATTAGCATATGATACCAGTTTTACCCCATGTCTCAGCACAATGTTTGCCAAGGGGCGCATATAAATATTAAATAGGGTAGGGCTGAGAGAAGAACCCTGCTGCACCCCTTGTGCCAGTGGGCAGACTCTGGATTCAAAAGGATGCTGTAGAACCTGGAAGGATCTATTCTCTAGATAATGTTTAATCCATCGCCATATCACTCCACCGACCCTGGCCTCCAGCAACCGTTCTAAAAGAAGGCCGTGGGAGACCGTATCAAAAGTGGCGCTCAGGTCTAGGAGGATCAGAGCAGTTGTTCGTCTCTCATCTGCAGCAGGTTTTAGAGCCTCTGAAGCAAGAAGAAGAGCTGACTCTGTACTATGTCGGGGTCTGAACCCTGACTGTGTTTCGTGCAGCACTTGTCATTCTTCAAGGAATAGGGACTATTGATTGTTAAGATGCTTCTCCGCAATTTTAGCCACATAAGGTAGTAAAGATAGAGGTCTAAGATTTTCTGTGAGTCCAGGGTCTAGGGAGGGTTTCTTTAACAAAGGAACCACCATGGTATGCTTCCACTTACTAGGAACCTCACCAGAGCTAAAAGAGATATTCAGGAGCGAGGTGAGAACTGGAGCATTTACTTCTTTCCCTAGCCTCACATATTTTGGGGGGATCATGTCCCGCGGAAACCTTGATTTAACTGCCTCCATGAGTTTGAGAACCTCACTTACTCCAGGCAAGCAGAAAGCAAAACTGTTCTCACTTTCTAAACCCTCTATTATAGGAGCCGGGATGTTGTTCCTGCCACTTTCTGGGAAGGCAGCGTACATTTTGTCAATCTTGCTCATAAAAAGTCTGCAACCTGATTGCAATAATCATGCGTAACAAATGTTACACTCTTCCCATGGCCTCGGAGGTAGATATAGTCAGCCTAATAAAATGCAAATTAGGCTCTCCATTACACCCCAGTCCTATTAAGATCTTGCACATTAAACTACCTAATCTAAAAGAATCCATATGGAATGTCTTGAATCTTGCCATGACCTTTGGGCATGTCCTGTTTTAAATGAAAGAGGAGATTGTATAGCTAGTTCTCAGAAAACCTAGTTTAGACTTTACCATTCCATCTAACTAGATCCTCATTCAAACAGTAGTAAACTTGAAGTCTGGTATGTCGACTCTTAAATATATAGTTTATTTAGTATCTATCCACATCCTGGATGATGTTCAAGTTTTAGACCCAACAGAAGCACAACATTGGCCTTCACTGTTGCAATCAACAATCTCTCTCTGCTTCTCCCTCTCTCTCTCTCTCATATATTGGGCTGAATGCAACAGCTCTGCAAAATTATACCTCCTTTCTCCATTAAGCTCCCAGACAATAACACTAGGATCATGCACACCATCATTACAAGGCGCTCCTACTGAAGTTCCACAAGAGTCTTTACTTTCCCCTTACCCGTTTAACATATGTGTATAGACTTTGGCAGCATAATCAGGGCCTTAGGAACCTTCTTCTTTCATTAAGCTGATGGCTCTCAATTTTTCAATTAACAGATGCTCATGCAAATTATCTTTTTTAAAGATCAACATGGACAAAACAAAGGTAACCGTTGTAGGGAAGCAATCCCTGTGTCTGTTCCTTTAAATCCTTGGCTCGTTTGTGCAGTTCCTGCCCACCTCCAAGAAACAGTGTTATAAAGTCTAGGAGTTAAAATATCGTCACAACTTGGAAAGGAATCTCATTCCTCAACAGGTATTTCCTCCTGTTCCTTTCAGATCAGGAAAATGAAACATGTCCTCTCCTTCCTTGCTCAGGAAGGCAAAGAACAACTATTTCGGATAGATATGAGCTTGGATTGCTACAATGCTGTTTATCTAGGCATTAACAAAACCCGTTCTATGTCATCAATCCATTTAAAACCAAGTTGCGTGACTTACTGTTACAGCTCCTCACTTTGCGAGAACCAACCCCTTTCTAACACAGCTACTCAGGTGTCCTGTGAATTCCAGGGCGCGATTCAAAATGTTATGCCTAGCCTACGTGTGCCTCTATGGAGCTGGACTTCCATTCATTATCTTTAAAATATTCAATTTATACCCTGTACAGAATCTCAGCCCCTCTCATCCTAATCTATCAGAAATACCCTCTTATGAAACGCCTCCTATGGGGAACATGCTGTGTCAGTACTCGTCCATAAACGTTGAATTTTTTTTTTACTAAGCAATAAAAATATCAACTCGAAGATAATATTCCGAAAAAAATTAAAAACTCCTCTATCCTAAATTCACTATTCCTTCAGCACCAAGAGATAATCAGGTGAAGTAGCACTTGTATAAATGCCACTTACCATAACACAATCCTTCATACGGATTTCCTATTATGAACCATCTTCCCAGATTTCAGAATTGACACAGGGGGCTGGGAACATCAAATTGCTTGGGAAGGAAGCTATGCATCATGACGTTAACACAAGGCCATCTCAGATGAGGGGCGTTTATTATTTTTCTTTCTCAGAAAGCAACATGCAGCACCACATGCCTTATTCTGCTTTGTTGCTTATTTCCCCAAAGCAGTATTGTTGCTTTTGGCACAGTATCTACCATAGACACAATCTTGAGTACTTACTAAAATACTTTCTACCAATGTGGCAGCCATTACTGTCTGACCTCACATAGGTAAATGAATACTGTTGTGATGTTTCTTTCACTCCACTGCATCAGCTCCCTGCAAAACTGTTAGCCCCCCAAAAAAATTGTACACACAGTGACCACACACCACCTGCCTCTCGAGGTCATGTATTGTGTTCTTTTTTAAGGTGTATCAGAGTAAGGAATTACATTTTGGGCCCTCCTTTGCAATTGGTTCCTGAATCGCATGATAGCATGTGATCAATAGAAGGATCTGTAGATCAATAGAGGGATCTGTACACATCTCGGTTCCCCATTTCTATTATGGCTGCTGTCAGGACGTTCAATAGGGAGTGTAGATGATGGGTCAATACTGTGTTTTCAACCGTCCATCCTTTTAATTGAAAGGCTGTTTCCAGATAACGTTGCATATTTCACTCAAGTGATTACGGAGACCAATTCAGGGCATTCTTAACAGAATTATGGGCCCGGCAAGGCAGTGCACTTGGCCCTGCGTAAACAACCACTCACAGGATTAAAAATGTTTAACAAACAATTAGTCCTGAATTCTGGTTTGCATGGGGCCCCTATGCCTGTGAGGTCACAGGGCAACTGCCCAACGTGCCCATGCATGAAGACGGCACTGTACCAATTGCCCATCCTGCACCTGGCAAAATCAACATCAAATCGCTCTCCACTGCCTAATTTTAGACGCCTGAGGACTTCCTTCTAGACCCATTTTCTTGCGCAGTCAACCATTCCAGATTATTGTAGTATATTCTTGTGGTGTGGTAAAGGACCAATCACAAATTGAAACATGCAGGCACATTTTTATGGAGACGAGCACATGAGAAAAAAGCTAATGTTCTGCTTTATAGTCTGTGATGGTGTCATGCGCTGAGGTGGGGAGTCAGGCCATTCCGTCTAAGAGTCTGTCGTTTTGTCAAGAGGAGGGCCCAAAGACAAATCCTCAGAGAGAAGAACTGCAAGGAGAGCGAGAACACAGCAACAAGCAACAAGTTCTTGGTATAGATGAACCTTGTAGAGTTTTATGTGCACCTAGATTAAACATAAATAAAGATATTGAACATGTGGCATAGTGTGTGATAAATATACCCAGTTCTTGCTACTCATTGCTGTCTATCTGTATTTTATTTCTCAGCTATTTGTTTTTTTTAGCCCTGAAAATATCTGAAAACAAGCTAAAAATACATGAGGCTGTTATATAATCAGTGAACGCTTCAGTGGTTCAAATTGAGGAAATAACACAGTAGCGGCCACTTTCCATTGAAAAGGCTTTTTTTGAATTTTCAATAACTGCTGACCATATGGACAGATTTCAACAGACTTTTACTAGTCTAAATAAAGCGAGGGAAAATGAAAAGCAGTAGGTAGTAAAAAGTTCACCATATGAGCTAAAACCCAATGAAAGGGGAGAATTGAAAAAAGTTTAAGTTGTTTTAATGTGAGCGCGAATGAACGCAATGTTTTCTGAGGAAACTAAAATTAAAATATTTTTTACTCACACATTTTATGAGGTTTAAGTAACACAGTGTCTTTAGATATTAAAAATATTACACACAGCCAGATTAATACATTACAGACTCCAGCACCTGACAGGGACTGCAAGTCACAAGATCCCTTTGCTCTGCCCAGGTAAGATGAGGCCGGGAGGTGGAACCAACTTCTTCAGTACTATATAGCGCTAGCTACAGTTCTGCAGCACGGGACTAACTTTCAGAGGTCAGCACCTGACAGGGATGTAAGTCCCAGGATCCCTTTGTTCTCCTCCTTGTTGGATGAGGCTGTGAGGCGGAACCAACTTCTTGAGCACTGTTAGAAATGGGGTTTCTGGTTGGTTAGGGCTTGCGCCTAAGCCAGGCAGAAACCACCACTCTAGTCGGGGCAAGGGAGTTACACGCTGAAGATAACCTCTGCTCACCTCCTTGGTAGCTGGGCATGAGCAATCAGGCTTATCCCAGAAGCAATGTGTGAAGCGTTTGTGCAAACACTCTCACACAGCAGCAACACACTAGGCACACTACAAAAGAGACTCCACACAAGGTTATATAAAAAATAGTCTTTGTATTATCCAAAGCACACTAGAATCATAATCACACATATACACTGTGCCAACTGGCACCATGTCATAATTTACAGGGGATTACATACATGACAGGGCCAATTGGGCCACTGTCAGAACCAACACAAAGCACAAGTAGTAAAAATAACACAAGCAGTAACTACTGGTAAAAATACTGTACTCCGCATTAGCAACATAAACAAATTTTTTCAGCATCACTTTGGGAATAAAACATATTATGCATAAACCTCCTAAGCATCAACACATTATGCAATAGGCATCACGTTAGTAATGCCCCACAGTAACTCTACACAGTTCATTCATCCTCTTTGCGCCCCCACCAGAACGCAAAATGGCAAAAACGTGACCCCAGGCCCAACTGGCCTTTCTCTGTGGCCTAATGGGCTATGTCAAATTTGTCAGGGCGTAAATGTAGGGCCTTTCACTGCCCTCTGGCTGCCTTGCAGCAAAACCACTGTGCGTCATGCATTGCTCCTGCCACAGAGGAGAAAGGAAAGTGCCCTGTGTTGCAGCTGCCTGCTCTCCTGCGGTGCAGTAGAGTACAAAAATGAGCCCTGGCACTAACTGTGCCACAGAAACCCCACTCCAGGACTTTTTAAAATAAAACGGGGCCCTTGTTGCAGCTGTCTGTGCAGTTGTGCAGCTTAGCTTTGGCACCAACACTGTGCCAATTCGAGCCCCACTCACCGGGCTCTCGGGGGACTCCTGCAGTCTCCTCCGCATCGGGGAAGGCACCGACAATGTGCCTCGGTAGCCCCACTCACCGGGATCTCCTTGGCTGATCCCGGTGTCTTTCTTGGCCTGACGATCCCCGGGGACTCGCCCCTGTGTTCATGAGTCTGGGGGGAGGCGGCAATGGAACCCACAAGGCTCTGACTCCTTTCGACCACACGCAAAACTCCCACCAGCACACAGGGGCTCGTCTACCTCCAGGCACGCTCTGCCTGGCTATTGATGACTTCCTTACTGCCGGCTGCTTATGCCCCCAACCAGGCACAGCCGCCTGGCATCCGGGTCGCTCTGCGGCGGCTCTCCTCCAGCTCCAAAGTGCGGGGTAGGCTCCCGGTGTGAACTGAATACAAATGGTTGTGGGCTCCCGCTTCATGAAACCCAGAATACTCCCGCCACGACTCCGGGCAATGAGTGGGAATCTCCACAATGTGGGGTAGGCTCCCACTCCTCTTCAGCAGCGCGGGGGAATCCCTATGCCGGGATTCCCTCCCAAATCCTTGGCCGCCCAGCGCTGCACGACACCAGCGCTCCTCTTGTCCTGGGACAAGGACACAGCGCTCACAAGCTGTTTAGGAGCCAGAGTTGCCCAAAATGACAAGCCTGGGCCCAGGCAGGCCAGCACACAGGGCCCTCCAGCAGAGAGGCAGTCCCTCGTGGTGGTTCCTCCTGAGGCCCAACAGCAGCAAATCCCCCAAGTCACAAGGAAGCACACCTTCATGGGTTCACAGACCCAATATTTATACTGCATCTCTTGTTTGTCTGCCCTGGCATAGCGCTTGGTGGAACCAGTCTCAACTGGTTCTGGGGGGTGCTGAAGCACTTTGCATACAGTGCTCCCACCCTCCTTTGTCAGGTTGGGCTCTGTCATCAGAATCACCACAGGGGGCGGAGCCAGCATTCACCCATGCAGGCACAGACCTATCCAGGGTCAGGGGACTACTCCCACTACTCCAAATGCAGCTCTCAGATTCAGCTGGATCAACCCTTTCTGGAAGATCGTTCCCAGGCAGTCCATATAGCCCAGTTTACGGCTCCCAAGTTAAGAATCACTTATGGGGTGACACAGGGCTCCTTGCTTTCCCCTCACTTGTTTAACCTCTACCTTCTCCCTCTGATTAGGTCCCTGAAGGTAAGGAAAGTGGCCACCTTTAATTATGCCAATGACCTATAATTAATGTTCACAATCGACAACTCACCACAATCAGTCTTTGACTTTCAGTCAACCTGCTGTTCATCCGCCACTGGATGGATTGGAACCACTTAAAGGTAAACCCAGGAAAGAACGAACTAGTCCTGACGGGTGGTAGCCACAACTGCTGGGGCCCACACTATTGGCCAAGGGAACTTGGACCCCCACCAAACCCCTCCTCCTCTGCCAAAAGCCTTGGTGTCATAATAAACAATGACCTATCTCTAAAAACACAAGTCGGCTCTGAAATCTCCACTTGCTTCTTCCAACTGCGTAAGATTAGAAAGATTAGCATGCTACTCGCCCAAGCAGCTTTGATACAGGTTTTGATAGCCATGGTTCTGTCACACCTAGACTACGCCAACGTAGTCTACCTCGGTATGCCACTTTTCCTAACCAAACGGTTACAGATGGTACAGTATCAAGCGGCCAGACTGATTTACCAGCAACATAGGTGGCAACATGCCTCCCCCGCCTGAGGAACCTGCACTGGCTCCCCATTCCTCAACGCTGCACATTCAAAGTAGGTTGTTTGGTGTTTAAATCTCTGCATGGCCGGAGCCCTAAATCCATAGACCGCCTTATCTCACGGTACTCCCCTTCACGCAACCTCCGCTTGGCTCACCTCCATCTTCTGGCAATCAATACATTTAGGCTAAAGCGAAAAAGGGAGATGCAGTTTTGCAACTCTGGCTCCCAGACTATGGAATTTCCTTCCCCTGGAAATCAGGTCATGTACCGATTTACTGAGATTTAGAAAATCCCTCAAAACATGCCTGTACATCCAGGCCTATGAATAAACTTCCGCTAGGTTTGGTATTTCCTAGATTCAGCGCCATGAAACCAACCTGTGTACAAGCGCTTTATAAAACCCTTATAACATAACATATAACAACATTCAGCCTAGCACTGATTCACCCTGCCCTCCCTGGAGCCAAACACACCTTTCCAGCCCCTTTCACTCCAGAGCAGACATGAAATACACATCAGGCAGGCAGACACATAGCACACAGAAATGCCAACTTCTAAAAGTGGCATTTCTAAAATAGTGATAATAAATATGCGCACATTATTGCGCAGCATTTATTATTACTATTCCAAACATACCAAACTTGACCACACTGCTCCTCTCAAAACAGGAATTACCACAGAAACATGTTTTAGGGAATCCTCACTGCATTTCTGTGAGAGGGCAACCTTGTAGCAGTGAGAAACCAAAATGCCTGTTTGTCGCTACCAGGACATGTCACATGCTTAAGGTACATGTCCTACCTTTTACCTACAATGCACCCTGCCCATAGGGCTAGCTAGGGCCTACCTTAGGGGTGACTGTCATGCAGTTGAAAGAGGGGTCATAGACATGGCACACACTTTAGGTGCCATGTCACAGCTGCAGTAACACTGCACTCACAGGCCCTGCAATGGCAGAGGCCTGAGACAGGTTTGAAAGGCTACTTTGGTGGGTGGCGCAATCAGCGCTGCAAGCAAACCA
This sequence comes from Lissotriton vulgaris, assembly GCF_964263255.1. Lineage (NCBI taxonomy): Eukaryota > Metazoa > Chordata > Amphibia > Caudata > Salamandridae > Lissotriton > Lissotriton vulgaris. Next base: position 210,926,046 of record NC_141698.1, read on the forward strand.
GTAGCATTTAATTTACCGGCCTGGGTATATGAGATAACATTCTACAAGGGACTGACAGGTAAAATAAATATGCCAAACAGGTGTAGACCAATCTTACCATGTTTACCACAGAGAGCATACACCGAACAGCAGTGCTAAAGTGCCCAGAGTCCTAAAAGTACCAACACCATGTCAGAAAAAAGGCTAGGAGGAAGGCAAAAAGGTCACGGATGACCCTGCAAAAAGGGCCAAGTCCATCAAGCGCTATATAGCGTCAGCTAAAGTCCTGAAACCGGGGAGTAACGTAGAAATAAACAGGGAAAGTAGTACAATGAATCCGAATTTAAACAATATATACAATTGCGTGCAAAAGGAAAAGGCCCTGCAAGCCTATATTCATACAATGAGAAGGTTCACCTGTTTATTTCTATATACTGAGTGCTTCTAGGTTGTTTCTGATCTCGCTTAGCACATACAGAAACATCCTCAAGATCTTCAAAATATGATATTTTAATTTTTTTAAGAAATCTGAGCTGGGTATAATGTATGAAGGCATTTACTTCACATGTTGTTGCTTGTTGCAAAATATAATCCATGCATTCTCCAACTGCTACAACTGATGTAACAACTGTAGTGATGAAATTATACATCTGCATGTAAGGTAAGCTAAATTTCTTTTTATTTTTGGCCATAAGTTGTCAAGACCAGATGTACTAAGATTAATTTGCAAGAAGTGGTCGTAAACAAATCACATGGGACTGCAAAATGAGCCGCCAAATTAATATTCACAAAAAACGATGCAATTTGTGACCCCTTATGACTGGCTACAATTACAGGGCTGGTGATCTTACAATCACATCCAAGGAACAGAAGGCCACCATACCTGTGACTGCATTACCAAACCAAAATACAAGATCACTATATGCAAACATTGGGGATTCGCAAAACATGCCTTTAAAATCTGGTTCCGATTGTAACAAGGACCATCTCTCTTGGATGATGGCTTTAAGCATTTTGGATTGGGTGAAGTAGGTGGAAACAAAAACTTCTCTTCTGGGAGAATCAGCTTTAATACCAGTTTGCTCATTGCATTAAGCGGATACACTCATATGAGCAAATTGGTATGCTGGCAATTGAGAAATTCAAAGATAAATACTTGTCAAGAGGGTATCCACCCTCAGTGATTCAGCAAGCAGCCGACAGAGCTTTGACCCTCAAAAGAGAACAACTTCTCACCAAGTCAATTAAAGCTGATTCTCCCAGAAGAGAAGTTTTCGTTTCCACCTACTCCACCCAATCCAAAATGCTTAAAGCCATCATCCAAGAGAGATGCTCCTTGTTACAATCGGAACCAGATTTTAAAGGCATGTTTTGCGAATCCCCCAGGTTTACATATAAACGATCAAGTAACCTGAAAGAAATCCTGAATAAATCACGAGCTCTAAAGTGGTATACAAAGGGATGCTGACCTGTATGAACTGTTCAAATTGCGGCAATATCATCAAAGGGAATGTCTACTTCATTAAGTGTCCATGCGATCTATTCTATGTAGGCAAAACGGAGAGAGCATTACGAACCCGTATCACTGAGCATAAAAGTCGCATCAGGACAAATACCACAAGCTCGCCCATAGCACAACATTGGCGCAACATGAGACACAACATTGCGCAACTCAAATGTGGGGTACTTGAAACTGTAGAACAACGCCCAGATCGAGACACCAGTAAATTTTTGTCTCCGCGTGAAACATACTAGATTTGGTTTATGCAATCACTCACCCCGTTAGGAGCAATCACTCACCCCGTTAGGACTGAATGACAAGTTTGAATTAGCATGTTTTCTCTAATTGATGTATCTGATCTGTTCTCATGTTTATTGATATGTACAGTTTATCTTTTTGATAAACGTTTTTCTTGTTCTCTTCATTATAACACAAGCCAGCATTATGTAATCTTTACTGTATCTCTTGCCCATTGGACTTTCATCTCTTCCTTTTGCTTACTCTTTTACACTTCGTTTTGAAGCTGTCCCTTTTGATCTCGAATTCTATTACTTCAAGATGGCCGATACCGTTTTTCGGGTCATAGTCCACTTTCTGTTTCTTTTTTTCACTCTTTACGGCGCCGTCTGCATGCATGGAGTTTGCAGAAACAGCTTCCGCATTTCTAACCTTGCCATCATCGGGTCCCCGGCACGCCTTTCTTACACACTCACTGGTGAGCCGTTTTCTTTTTCTTTTTATTTCACACAGTACGTACACTTGTTTTTCCTCTATTCTTATGCCTTGCATGTTTATTCCAGTGCAGAGCAACTTCCCCCTCCGAGTACGACTCACTTCCTGCTTTTACGAAGAGCGTTTTGCTAAGCCCTTGTTTGTTTAAGTACTCACCTCACTCCTGTTTATTGACCGACATGGGTTTTTAGGTCTCGCCTGTCAATGCGCATGCACATTGAGCTTGCAAGACTATGGGGGCTTAAACAGACTTTAACCAACTTGCGATTTCATGGCGATTCCTTGCAGTGCCCGTCAAATTTAACCTCAATGCGCAAGCGCATTGACATTAAAAGCGCGCGCACATGAAAGCGTGAAGGCTCCCTCCCACGGCTATCCCCAGCATGCGCTGTGCCTCAGGCATTTCTCCTCCCCTAATTTATTCACTGCCACGGCTTTCGCTTTGACGGGCGCCGGTCCGTTTCTCCCCTCCTGGCCCCCTCTCCCCTTTCTCTACCATGCCCCCTCTCCCCTTTCTCTAGCACGCTCATACAGTCCACAACAATAAACAAACGACTTCCACGGCTTTCGCTTTGACGGGCGCAGGTCCGTCTCTCCCCTCCTGGCCCCCTCTCCCCTTTCTCTAGCACGCTCATACAGTCCACAATAAACAAAAGACTTGAAACTGAAATCGCCGCAGGTCCGTCTCTCCCCTCCTGGCCCCCTCTCCCCTTTCTTTCTAGCACGCTCAGACAGTCCACAAAAACAAACGACTTCAAACTGAAATCGCCGCCGGCCCGTCTATCCGCCCCTGGCCGCCTCAGCATACATTGGATAAATTCATACTCTAGGCTCGCATCACAACTTCTAGTCACTGTAGGGGTGTATAACTTTCAGTACAAAATACTTGTGTACAAACAGGCACTGCAATACAGCCGTGATCACATTCAGCTGCATACATTACTTCATACCATTTCGCCACAACTTTGACAAACTTTATGTCTTTCAACAGAAATCAACCATCCTCTCACCCATTCATCAGCATACATTGGATACATTCAGACTCTAGCCTCAAACATACAGCCTAAAGAATTAAAAGAAGACGTGCAAATTCCTTTAATTCATCAACAGCCAGCCTCTATACCATTGAGTAGCATACACTCAAATATACAGCCCAAAAAAATGACAGAAGACGTGCTAACTCCTTTATTTCCTCTTCTGCCAGCCTCTCTCCCATTGAGCAGCATACATCTGCTCATACCATTTCGCAACACCCTTTTTTTACAATTTCGTGCAAAGTCCTTTACTTCATCATCAGCCAGCCTCTCTACCATTGAGCAGCATACACTCAAATTTACAGCCCAAAGAAATGAAAGAAGACGTGCTAACTCCTTTATTTCCGCTTCAGCCAGCCTCTCTCCCATTGAGCAGCATACATCTGCTCATACCATTTCGCCACACCTTTTTTTAACATTGGTTTCGGTATTTATACAAAAAACATCCAGCATCTCTCTCATTCAACAGCATACATCAGGGGTCTCCAAACCGGTCCTGGAGGGCCGGATCCATGCCAGATTTTTAAAATAACGACAGTGAAGTAGTGTGGCTCACTGGTTAGAGGCGGCAGACCCGAGAGCAGAGGACGGCCTGGGACCAGGGTTCGATTCCCGGCGCGGCAGGTTTCTGGACCAGGGTCAGCGGACTCGATAATTCTCTCGCCTCGGTGCCCACTCTGATCAGCGATCACACTCGGCAACTCTGGGCATTAGCTTGCCTCATCTTCACTAACGGCCCCACCAGACCGCCGGGGATGCCTGGTCTCACCCTGGAGATACCCATTAAGGGACCATCTCTCAGGGAAGCCAGGAAGGGTTTCGCAGCGGTCGAAGCGCCTTGGGACCCTACGGGTAAGTAGTGCGCTATATAAATGCCTATACATTTACATACATTTACATGTATCTCAATGGGGATATCCAAAAAATCTGGCATGGATCCGGCCCTCCAGGACCGGTTTGGAGACCCCTGGCATACATTCTCAACACATACATACATTAGCTCATACCATTTAGCCACACCTCGAACTACATTTAGGTCTTTATACACAAATCATCCAAGTTCTCTCACATTCAACATCATATATTGGGTGCATTCACACTCTACATTCCATGCTTGCATCAAAGTCCTTTACTTCATCATCATCAGCCAGCCTCTCTACCATTGAGCAGCATACACTCAAATATACAGCCCAAAGAAATGAAAGAAGACGTGCTAACTCCTTTATTTCCGCTTCAGCCAGCCTCTCTCCCATTGAGCAGCATACATCTGCTCATACCATTTCGCCACACCTTTTTTAACATTGGTTTCGGTATTTATACAAAAAACATCCAGCATCTCTCTAGTCACTGTAGGGGTGTATAACTTTCAGTACAAAATACTTGTGTACAAACAGGCACTGCAATACAGCCGTGATCACATTCAGCTGCATACATTACTTCATACCATTTCGCCACAACTTTGACAAACTTTACGCCTTTCAACAGAAATCAACCATCCGCTCACCCATTCATCAGCATACATTGGATACATTCAGACTCTAGCCTCAAACATACAGCCTAAAGAATTAAAAGAAGACGTGCAAACTCCTTTAATTCATCAACAGCCAGCCTCTCTCCCATTGAGCAGCATACATTTGCTCATACCATTTCGCAACACCCTTTTTTTACAATTTCGTGCAAAGTCCTTTACTTCATCATCAGCCAGCCTCTCTACCATTGAGCAGCATACACTCAAATATACAGCCCAAAGAAATGAAAGAAGACGTGCTAACTCCTTTATTTCCTCTTCAGCCAGCCTCTCTCCCATTGAGCAGCATACATCTGCTCATACCATTTCGCCACACCTTTTTTTAACATTGGTTTCGGTATTTATACAAAAAACATCCAGCATCTCTCACATTCAATAGCATACATTCTCAACACATACATACATTAGCTCATACCATTTAGCCACACCTCGAACTACATTTAGGTCTTTATACACAAATCATCCAAGTTCTCTCACATTCAACATCATATATTGGGTGCATTCACACTCTACATTCCATGCTTGCATCAAAGTCCTTTACTTCATCATCAGCCAGCCTCTCTACCATTGAGCAGCATACACTCAAATATTCAGCCCAAAGAAATGAAAGAAGACGTGCTAACTCCTTTTTCTGATAGATACATCTGCCGTGTGGATTCCTCACCTTGTGAATATCCCCCTTGCGTCAGCAACGTTCGGAAATTTTCTTCGTAGCACGCCGACGTGGGCGACGTCACAGGAGCACGGCATCGCGCGCGACTCCGTCTGACGTCACCGACCCCATATCAGGCCCACGCCGGCGTGATGACGTCAGTTCCCTTTTTTCCGCGTCTCCGATGCTAACGGTTTTCGGGATCTTCAGCGATACCTAGTATCTTTCTGTTAAATAATTGTCACTGTTTCTCTCTTACGACTTGGTTCTTCTCCGGAGATGTCGTCGAGGAAAACAGGCTTTAAGCCATGTAGGTCTTGTGCCCGCATGATGTCCATCACTGACCCACATAAGGATTGTTTGTGGTGTCTTGGTTCGAGTCACGACGTCAAGAACTGCGATTCCTGTTTTAAAATGAATCCAAAGGCGCTTCGAGAGCGTGAAGCTAAATTACTTTTGGCGAAAGTGAAACAGGATTCTGGACGACATTCGAGATCGACGTCACGAAGATCAAAGTCGAAGCAAAGGTCTCGGTCGAAGTCGGGCTCAGCGTCGAGATCCAGAGCGGGTTCGAAGTCTGGAGAGGAGTCGAGATCTAAAGCGAAGTCAAAGTCCAGAGAAAGATCTAGGTCTAGATCTAAGTCGGCTTCCGGTCATGCTTCGAGCTCCTCGAGGAGAAAGCATAAGAGGAGGAAGCACAGTTCGAAACATCATTCGGAGAAGGAATCCTCTGACTCGAAGAGAAGGTCTCACAAACATCGTAAAGACTTTGTCTCTCCTTCGCCTGCTTTGTCAAGAGAAGGTTCTCCGGCTCCGGACCCGGAGCCGGTATCCTCGGAGCATGAAGAGGAAGAAGAGGTGACTCCTCAAGAACCGGCTTCAGCGGAGACTCCTGTGAACCCAGAAGGTCAGGGTGAGGATGTGTCGGGGCGGCCTCCATTGCAACATCCGGTAGGTCCGTACCCTTCCTTTCCTGGTCCTGGACAGGATCCCTCGCATTTTCTCAATGCGATGTTTGGAGTATATTCTAGGGCAATGTACCCGACTGGAGCACCTGTTGGTCCCATGGGTCCATTATCGTACAATCTGGGTATTCCTCAGTCGTACGCCCCAGCTCCATTTATGCCTTTCATGCCGGCGCCGCTTTCACCATGGCTCGGTACGGCTCCACCGAGGTCTTCGACTCCGCATGCGGCTTCGCCGACTCCGGATCGACCTCGCAGTCGAGATCGAGGTACCACACCTGTTCATGACTCTCGTCCTGCTGCTCCGGCTCCTCGATCGACGTCGGAACCGGCTCCGTCTGAGTCGTTACCGGATCCGTCGACTTCAATTCGTTTGGAGTGGTCGAGGCGAAGAGCTCAGCGTCTTCTCGAACAAAAAGATGATGAAAGTTCTGATGTGGAAGAAGGCGAGCTTCCTGATCATGATGATGATTTCGATGAGCTTCGGGATGCTAGTGGTCTGGAACTCTCTCCCGAGTGGGGTCTGCCTTCGACTTCTGATGCTCCATCAAGGGACTTGGCACCCTATCACGTGGTTATTAGGAAGGCTGCTGACCTTCTTAGCTTAAAGCTGCCCACAGTGGAGTACAAGCCCAACGTCCTCACTGAAGTCTTGCATTCTCCTTCTTCGATTGTGGAGCCTACACTGCCATTTATTGATGCCTTGACGGATCCAATTAAGGAGATTTGGAAGAGGCCGTTGTCTGCTCCTGCAGTTTCAAGGGTTATTGCAAGGCGCTATAGGGTGGCTCCTGATGACCCTGCATTTCTTTCTACGCATCCATCTCCGGAAAGTCTTGTGGTTCAGGCGGCTTGCTCTAATAGGGCTGCAGGCTCTTTCCCTCAAGTGCCAGCTGACAAAGAGTCTAAGAAATTAGATCAGTCTGCGAAGAAGACTTTCTCTTCTGGGAGCATGGCTCTTAAGTCATCAAATGCTACTTGCCTTTTAGGTAGATATGTGCATGCGCTAATGGACTCAGTGAAGCAATTGTCATCAAAACTTCCTGAGGAGGATAAGAAGAACTTTAATGAAGTGGTCTCTGACACTCAGGCTGCGGCCCGCATGGTCATTCAAAGCGGCATGGACACTGTGGATTCTGTTGCTAGAATTATGGGCTCATCCATTGCGACCAGGAGAGCCGCATGGTTAAAGTCTTCTGATTTCTCAGCGGATGTGCAGTCTACATTGCTGGACTTACCCTTTGAAGGAACTGGCCTTTTTGGTAAGAAGGCTGATGTGGCCTTGGAGAGGTTTAAGGACAGCCGTGCCACTGCAAGATCTTTGGGTCTGCAGATGAGAGGGTCGACGACTAGAAAATTCAAGGGATTTGGTAAATCTTCTTTTCGTCCCTTCAAGCAGGGCCAACAACAACAACAGCAGCAGCAGCAGAACCCTCTATATAGGTCCTATAGAGGTAGACAGAGGGGTCGTGGACGTGGACGTCAAGTCTCCTCTTCCTCCACTTCCTCCAATAATGCCCAACACCCACCCGCATCAGCAAAGCAGCCCTAGATCCACCATTCTGGATCATGTAGGGCCAGTAGGGGGTCGGCTTACTCACTTTCTACGAGATTGGGAATCGGTTACATCAGATCTTTGGGTTCTCAATCTCGTAGAGAATGGGTATGCACTTCCTTTTCAGGAGTTCCCTCCCAATTACCCTCCTTGCCAAGGTTATTGTTCGGAGGACCACCTGCTTCTCCTGCAGGAGGAAGTCCTGGCACTGTTTCGAAAGGGTGCAATAGAGGTGGTTCCAGAGCAGGAGAGGGGTCAAGGGTGCTACTCCCGGTATTTCTTGATTCCCAAGAAGGATGGCAGGCTTCGGCCGATCCTGGATCTCAGGATTTTGAACCTCTATCTCAAAGAGGAGAAGTTCAAAATGCTCACCCTTGCTGAGGTTCTCCTGGCGCTGATGGAAGAAGACTGGATGGTGTCGATCGACTTGCAGGATGCGTATTTTCACATCCCAATCCTGAAGTCGCACAGGAAGTATCTCCGTTTTACGGTGGGATCGCAGCACTACCAGTTTGCGGTCCTCCCGTTTGGACTTACTACTGCGCCTCGAGTTTTCACCAAGGTGATGGCAGTGGTGGCTGCGCATCTCAGAAGGTCAGGGATTCCTGTATTCCCTTATCTAGACGACTGGCTGATCAAAGCAGAGTCGCCGGAGATGGTGCTCCATCATCTGCAGGAGACAACTCAGTTGTTACACAGGTTGGGTTTTTCGATAAACGTACCCAAATCTCACCTGGTGCCCTCCCAGCGCAGCCTGTTCATAGGTGCGGTACTGGACACTTCTGTATGTCGTGCATTCCCTCCACCTCAAAGGATTCACGACATTCAGGTAATGATTCCTTTATTCTACAATGGAGCGGTTGTTCCAGTCCTGAAGGTCCTTCGCCTGCTCGGTCTGATGGCTTCTTGCATTCTGTTGGTCAGTCATGCACGCTGGCACATGAGGGCGCTCCAGTGGTGCCTCCGCAGGCAGTGGTATCAGCACAACGGAGATCTCAGGGAGTCAGTGAAGATCTCCAGGGAAGCTGCAGCGGATCTGTCTTGGTGGGGCGTGGAAGGCAATCTGTCGCAAGGAAAGCCTTTTCAACTGCCTCCATCAGTGGCCACGGTGATAACGGATGCATCCATTCTCGGGTGGGGTGCTCATCTGGGAGACCTGGAGGTCAAAGGTCTTTGGTCTCCGGAAGAAAGGTTGTTTCACATCAACCTTCTGGAATTGAGGGCGATACGTTTGGCGCTCAAGGCCTTCCTCCCTTCCCTTCGCGGTCGTTCGGTTCAGGTCCTAACGGACAACACGACTGCGATGTGGTACATCAACAAGCAGGGAGGAGTAGGGTCGCAGTGTCTCTGCAGAGAGGCTCTGCGTCTCTGGTCCTGGGTTCAGGACCATCAGATTTGTCTGGTGGCAAATCATCTGGCCGGAGTTCTGAACGTGCGTGCAGACAGTCTCAGTCGGCAGTTCTCTGCCGACCACGAGTGGAGGCTTCACCCGGAGGTTGTTCACGACATCTTTCAGATGTGGGGGACTCCTCGGGTGGATCTATTTGCCACTCGCGAGAATGCTCACTGCCTTTCATTCTGCAGTCTCCAGTATCCGATGCAAGGAGCATTGGGGGACGCGTTTCAGTTGGGTTGGGGAGATCAACTCCTTTACGCGTTTCCTCCCATACCTTTGATTCCTCGGGTTCTGAGGAAGATTCGTCAAGACCGGGCCCAAGTCATATTGGTTGCTCCGGATTGGCCAAGAAGGGTGTGGTATTCGGACCTACTCCGCCTCTCCTCTCACCCGCCGCTCCGTCTCCCTCACAGGGCAGACCTCCTCTCTCAGATGGAGGGGCAGGTTCTACGCCCCCACCTCCAGACATTACACCTTCATGCCTGGAGATTGAACGGGGCAACTTGAGTTCTTTTTCTCTCCCTCACGAAGTGGTGGATGTCATTCTCTCTGCCAGGCGTGACACCACTAAGTCCATTTACTCCTATAGGTGGTCAAAATTTGTTTCTTGGTGCAGGGAGAGGGATATTGACCCTTTGAAGGCTCATTTGTCTAATATTTTACAATTTGCCCTTTATCTGGCACAGCAAGGTTTGGCTGTGGCCACGGTCAAGGGTTATCTTTCGGCCTTATCAGCGTTTCTTTGTTTGCCGGATCAGCCTTCTCTCTTTAAATCTCCGGTGGTTTTGAGATTCTTGAGGGGTCTCATGAATATGTTTCCTCCTACTGCTTTTATTGTTCCTCATTGGGATTTGAATCTTGTGCTGACCTTTTTAATGGGTTCTCCCTTCGAACCCTTGCACAAGTGTCCATTGAGGCTTCTCTCTTTCAAAACTATCTTCCTCGTTGCAATCACCTCGGCAAGGAGGGTAAGTGAGCTTCAAGCTCTAAGTTCCAAACCCCCATTCCTGACCATTCATGCTGAAAGGATGGTTCTTAGGACCAGGGCTGCTTTTCTGCCTAAGGTGGTGACTCCTTTCCATCTTGGGCAGTCCATTACCCTTCCTACCTTCTATCCTCCCCCTCACCCGTCTAAGGAGGAAGAGAGGCTGCATCGCCTGGACCCTAAGAGGGCGGTGTCTTTCTATCTGGACAGGACTAAGGACTTCCGGATGGACGACCAGCTGTTTGTTGGCTTTGCTGGCTGCAAGAAGGGCAGAGCGGTGCACAAGCGCACTCTTTCCAGGTGGATAATCCTGTGCATCAAGATCTGCTACTCCCTTGCGGGTAAGGACCCTCCTGAGGGTATTAGAGCTCATTCAACTAGAGCAAAGTCTGCAACATCTGCTTTGTCTAGGGGTGTACCTGTTGAGGATATTTGCAGGGCCGCGACTTGGGCCTCCCTCCACACTTTCGCGAAGCATTACTGCTTGGATACCGAGGTGAGGAGGGATGGCCACTTCGCGCGCTCTGTCCTCCAAGACTTCCTGGTGTAGCAGAGTGGACACCCTCCTCCGGGAGTGGGGACTGCTGTGGGAATCTATTCACAAGGTGAGGAATCCACACGGCAGATGTATCTATCAGAAGAACAAGTTACTTACCTTCGGTAACGCTTTTTCTGGTAGATACTATATCTGCCTGTGGATTCCTCACTGACCCACCCGCCTCCCCGTTGTCCACTCTGCTATACCTGGTCTTTCTGTATATATGGTTTATTCTATTGTATTGATTTGGTTCTATATGTACTGTGTACATTGTATATTTGCATCTTTGCTATCGTTGGTCCGTCCGTGTGCCTCGAAGGCACGGAAAAAAGGGCGGAACTGACGTCATCACGCCGGCGTGGGCCTGATATGGGGTCGGTGACGTCAGCCGGAGTCGCGCGCGATGCCGTGCTCCTGTGACGTCGCCCACGTCGGCGTGCTACGAAGAAAATTTCCGAACGTTGCTGACGCAAGGGGGATATTCACAAGGTGAGGAATCCACAGGGAGATATAGTATCTACCAGAAAAAGCGTTACCGAAGGTAAGTAACTTGTTCATTTCCGCTTCAGCCAGCCTCTCTCCCATTGAGCAGCATACATCTGCTCATACCATTTCGCCACACCTTTTTTTAACATTGGTTTCGGTATTTATACAAAAAACATCCATCATCTCTCTCATTCAACAGCATACATTCTCAACACATACATACATTAGCTCATACCATTTAGCCACACCTCAAACTACATTTAGGTCTTTATACACAAATCATCCAAGTTCTCTCACATTCAACATCATATATTGGGTGCATTCACACTCTACATTCCATGCTTGCATCATAAGGGAACAACTTTAAGTCACAGTAGGGAAGTATACGTTTCTGTACAAAATACTTGTGCACAAACAGCCACTGCAATACATCTGCTCATACCATTTCCCAACACCTTTGTATACATTTTGGTATTTACACACAAATCAATCGCCATTTCTCTCATTCAACATCATATATTGGATACATTATTTACAATCCTAATCATACAGGCTCTGTCCCATTCAGCAGCGTACATCAGCTCATACCATTTCGCCACACCTGTGTCTAGAATTCGGTATTTACACACATCAGCCAGCATCTCTCTCATTCAACATCATATATTGGAATCATTATTTTAAATCCTATTCATCCAGCCTCTGTCCCATTCAGCAGCATACATCAGCTCATACCATTTAGCCACACCACAAGCACAAAATTGAAAGCAAGTTCGAGTCACAGGAGGGATGGCTAGCTTTACTTTAAACATACTTGTGTACAGAAATAATAAAAGATACAGACTCACCCCCATTCAGCAGGCCTACTATTTCCCCCCCTCCTTCTACAGCGTGCTACGGAAAATTTGGGGATTGTATCTCTAGGCTTGAACCTAATAAACATTTCCTATGTTGCCATCATTGGCATTACGTTATTATACCATTTACAATGCTTGGGAACAATAAATACATGAGAACATTTACAGTATGTCTGTTGGATGATAAGGGAGATTGCTTATTAAGAACGAAACAAACACAGAGCCTCTCTCCCATCCACTTGACTAAACACTCCCCCCAAACCCCCCAACACCCACCAATACGTCTGTACCGCTCGGACCACTCTTCAATTCCATTTACATAAACACACAGGCCCCAGACTCCAAGGCTTTCGTAAACAAAACTACAGGATGCTAGAGTACTTTAAGCGCCCTCGTCAAGATTCTAATCAGTTGTCAAGTTGCTTTTGGGATATGCTAATTTGAACAGCAGGATGCGAGCCGGTTGTTAGCCCTACAACCCCAACAAAACAGAAAAAAGGCACATCCCACTGAAAGAAAAAAAAAAACACTGGAAACGTGACGTTTTTTTAACAAAACTCCTATAGTTCACATTTTGCACACAGACTTTAAGCTTACAAGTTACTACTTACGTTCTCTTAGGGTACAGACAGCCTCAGTCCCATTTACCAACACTCTGTATCTTTCACGCACTCTGTATCTTTCACGCACTCTGTATCTTTCACGCACTCTGCATCTTTCACACACTCTGCATCTTTCACGCACTCTGCATCTTTCACGCACTCTGCATCTCACACTCTGCATCTTTCACGCACTCTGCATCTTTCACGCACTCTGCATCTTTCACGCACTCTGCAACTTTCACGCACTCTGCATCTTTCACCCACACAGGATCTTTCACACACTCTGGATCTTTCACGCACTCAGGGTCTTTCACACACTACAAACATCATACTATGCTTCTGACAGCCAAACAAAACAACTGCTAATGCTTGCTTTAACGCCATGCAAACACAAAAAAAGTCCATCCATGCAAGCTTACACAGGGCACACACAACAACAGACACACTACCATCATGCATCAACACAATTAAAACATCCATAACAGTAAGATACATCCAATAGCAACAAACATACACAAAAAACTAACATACACAAGCATCACTAAGCATGCTCAATTATGCAACAGTGGTGGACAGTGATGCTGTTGTCGTGCAAAATGTTCCTGTTATACTGTTAAGTGATGCTGAGCTGATGAATAGTGAGACTATGGTAGGAATGTGTGATGCTGTGGTGTTGCTAAGTGTTGATAGGGTGGTGGGGAGTCATGCTGCATGTGTTGCATAGTCATGCTGGTGTCGCTCTGACTGATGCTGCTGTTGCACTAAGTGTTTTGGTGGTGCTAAGTGCACAACCACAGGAACACCGTACATCAAAACAGCATCAAACAGCATCAAAAGAGCACAGCTCAACAACACAACAACACTAATAACCACCACCCCAACACCACGAATCAACACAACATTATCACTCAGCAACACCACATTAACACAATGCACCAACACAACTACACTCAGCACATTAACATTATCACACTGCAACACTACAACATCGCTCAGCACCACCACAACATCACTCAACAACACCACAACATCACTCTCAAGCACCACATCATCAATCACAAACACCACATTAACACTACACAGCACCACACCAACACTCCAAAATACAACAGTACTCAGCACCATCACAACACCACTCAGCATCACCACATAAAAAGAAACAACACCACAATGAGAGTATTGTTTAATAATTGATGCGGCTGTGTTGGTAAGTGTTGCTAGGCTGCTGGAAAGTGATGCTGCATGTGTTGTTAGCTATCTCCCTCAATATACCTATCTAACTATCTATATAGATCACAAATTAACAACAACATCTATACAATAGATAATTCGTTCACATAATTATGTATTGAGTATTAAAGAATAAACTTACCAGTCAAACGACGCAGGAACAAGACCAGGAAAACAACGCCTCTTGCACACGCAACTGTTCACAAACATCTAGGAAAGTACAAAAGGAACAAAAAACATCCAAACACGTATCCCTTTATGCCCATAAATCCAGTCCAAGCCGCACTCCATCCTGGATTTACAGGCTATTGTGTAATGCAATTTTTAGGCACAAATTGTTGTCCTGATGATGATTCCTTTTATTTTATGTTATGGAATTGAAACGCCGTCGACCTACTGTTACACCATATGTGCAATGTATACCGAATGAGACATGCAATCAATGGTGTAATTGAATTTCTGTTATTTCATCATTTTTCAGAAATCTCTCACTTTTCTGCCTAAACCACTCTCTTGTTTCTTGCCTCTCCTTATCTTTCTATTTTGCCGATTTTTAAGCGTGAGGGCACAGGCTTGTGTCTCACTCTTTGTGAATGTAAGATATCCCTTGTGTAGAATTTTCTTAATAGTAAAAATTTCTGTGATCACTGTCCGGCTGGATAAATCACACCAACTAAAATAGCTCCATTGTGTCTATATTTATTTCACTTGCCACTCACCTACACATAGGACCACTGTTGATAAATATAAACAGAAATTGGAAGCAACACCCTTATTCTCACTGTTGCATACATGAAACATAGTTGACATACACTTTCTTATCTAACACATAGACAGCTAAACACCAATAAACACGTTTGGAAAAGAAAATAGACTTCATACACTACTACAAAGTCACACATATTGTGGGAATGGACCGCCACAGATTCCGTCCATAACTAAAAAAAAAAAAAAAAAGAATGCAAACACATTCGCAACATAATCTATATTCGATTACAATTTATAATGAACTGTCAAACGACGCAGGAACAATACAGGAAGAACAACGCGACAGTTCACAAAGATCTACAAAAGAGAATGTTGACGGACGACAGACGCAACGCCACGTCACAAAACAGAACGCCACTATTGCCTCAAATTTACGTCATACCTCACATAATAACACAGTTTCATCATAAACTAAAAGGCTACAACAATCAATGCAACACATCGCGTACGGCATTTCTTACAACAACAAAAATTATTAAATAGCGGTATAATATTATACATTAACACGCTGTGAAAACACATACTATAAGAAATACACCTTAACGTTCGAAATCATACAACAAAGCAACACGCTCACACTGACATGTCTATTACTAGTCCATCTGTTCCTAATTTATACTACAAAAGCTGGGTTTTATCACAAACACAAGTGCGCATTACAAGGTAGGATTGTCACAAACACATGCTGGAAGTCAGCCTCAATCACTCTAACACATCATCACACACCCTCAAACTCCCGAACGCTCACATGCACTCACCCTCACAATCACACCGTCAAAGTCCACCCTCCAACTACACCCTATAACTACAATACCACAAAACAACTATACCCGACAAATACAACTCCACCCTCCAACTCCACACATAAATAGCGTTAAGCAACAATTTTATAAATACGTACAAATAGGATTACACACTTGCAGCTATTCTAAAATGCAAACTTAATGCAACTCAATGACAGTGCAGAAATTAATACACAAATATCCAAACAGGGATTGGAAAATAAAACATTTCTTTTACAAAATACATAAAATACACACATTACATCACTGTGCATCCTCTTAATACATTGCAATGGAAAATAACATCAGCAAATAAAAAAAAGGATCCTATAATACATCGAATAGCTCAATAACATATAATCCGGCAACTTCAGCATCATAGGGACAAAACCATGCAAACACAACATACATAAATCTACTCGAAACAAAATAGCCCTTCAAAGTTCCAAAAGCAGGTCATGTACGTCAAATTACAAACAACAGCTACAAAAACATTACATTTGAGTTTTCGAAAAGATATACATTACATATCGACGGTTAAAAACAAGACTTTAATTTGAATTAAATAAAACAAAGTTAGAAATAATAAAATCGATAACAAACAATGTCACCAGTTTCAAAAATACACTCCTATTCAGTCCTTTGTTTAACCATACTATAGATACTACATTACATTAAAAATCAATTAGGAATAAAATCTTACCTGTCAAACGACGCAACAACAGCACACGAACAAGAACACGCCTTCCGCGCACCAACATTCTCGATCTTCTGGGAAATTCCAGCGCTGACGAATAAACGTCAATACAACGTAAACAGTGACAACAACAAAAATAATAGGACGCTGACGTAGGTGGCGTCAAAGTGACGCAATCCGTCGGCCATTTTTCAAATAACACATTTCAAACAGCAGTCAACAAACACAAAACACACACTTAACACAACACATATTTACATACACACACACACTTTCATTACATATAAATAATACGCATAAGGCAGGAGAATTCAAAAGGGAAGATATATCACTTTCAATTTAATACAACACATCTTCAAAAACATACAAACACATTTAAATTACACATCACTATACACACACTCACAGCATCACCCTCATACACCCTAACTCTCACAATCCCCCCCTCACACACCAAAACACACCCACAAGCACCCTCACACTACATCACCCTCACACAACAAGCACACACAACATCACACCCCCACACCCACCCTCACACACCCTCACCCTAACACACCCTCACACACACTCATACACCTCACCCTCTCACCATCTACACCCCTACCACTCACACACACTTACCCTCATCCAATCACCCTCACACAACCTCAGTCACACTCACACCCTCACACACCATAACTATCACCCTCACCCACTCACACACCCTCAGACTGCTTCACTCACACACCCTCACACACCGTCACACACACACACCATCACACCCCCACACTCCCCTTCACTCGCCCTCAATAACACTCACTCACCCTAAAACTCACACAACGTCACACAGCCTCAGCCTAACACACCCTCACTCACACTCAAGCACCCTCACACACCATCAAACACACTCCGCCTCACACCCCCTCACTCACACTCACCCTCACACACACTCACACTCCCTCTCCCGCACACCCACTCACACTTACACACCCTCCCTCCACTCACACCCTCACACCCCTCACAACAATGTCACACTCAATACACCTCACACACTCATCCTCACACCCTGTCACTCACCCTCAATCACCCTCACTCACAATCACTCACACGCCCTCACCCTCACACCCCCTCAACATCACACACCCTTACTCCACTCACACCCTCACAAACCTCTCAACACTCTCACCCTCACTACACCTCACACACTCAACATCACACACCCTCGCACACACTCACCCACTCTCACCCTCGGAAATTCACATCAACAACACCACTCACACTCACACACTCTTACCCTCATCCCCTCACCATCACACACTCTCAATCAGCCTCACACACCCTAACTATAACACTCACCCACTCACACACCGTCACACTCCCTAACTCACCCTCAAACACAATCACCCTCACACACCTTAAGACACCAACACACTCAAACTCCCTCACACACCCTCACTCACCCTCACACACCCTCACCGTCACACTCCGTCACACTCCGTCACACACACTCACCTTCACACCCCCTCACTCATCCGCACCCTCACACTCCCTCTCCCTCACAACACCTCACGCTCACACAACCTCGCTCCCCACACAACACTCACAACAAACTCACACTCACTACACCTAACACCCTCACCCTCACACACCCTCACACACACTCACCCCCCTCACCCTCACACACTCTCACCATCAACACCCCTCACCCTCATACACACTTACACTCATTCCCTCACCCACACACACATTTTTAGTCACCCTCACACAATCTTACTCTCACCCTCACCCACTCACACACCCTCATACTCCCTCACTCACCCTCACACAACATCACCCTCACATACCGTCACACCCCTCACAACACTCTCACACTCACTACACCGCACACCTCACCCTCACACAATCTTACCCTCATCCACTCACCCTCAATCACCCTCAGTCACCCTCACACCCCCTAAGTCTCAGACTCACCCACTCACACACCCTCACAATCCCTAACTCACTCACACACACACACCCTCACCCTCACACCGTCACACACCCACACACTCCCTCACTCACCATCAAACACCATCACTCACCCTCACACACCGTCACACACACTCAGTCTCACACCCCCTCACTCACACTCACCCTCACACACACTCACACTCCCTCTCCTTCACACCCACTCACACTTACACACCCACGCTCCACTCACACCCTCACACCCCTCACAACAATGTCACACTCGACACACCTCACACACTCACCTTCACACCCTCTCACTCACCCTCAATCACCCTCACTCACACTCACTCACACACCCTCACCCTCACACACTCTAAATATCACACACCCTTACTCCACTCACAGCCTCACACACCTCTCAACACTCTCACCCTCACTACACCTCACACACTCAACATCACACACCCTCGCACACACTTACCCACTCATTCCCTCACCCACACAAACATTTTTAGTCACCCTCACACCCTCACCCTCACACAATCCTAATCTCACCCTCACACACCCTCATACTCCCTCACTCACCCTCACACACCCTCACACCCCTCACAACACTCTCACACTCACTACACCGCACACCTCACCCTCACACAATCTTAGCCTCAACAACTCACCCTCAGTCACCCTCACTCCCCTACGTCTCACACTCACCCACTCACACACCCTCACACTCCATAACTCACCCTCACACACCCTCACCCTCACACCGTCACACACCCATACACTCACACTCCCTGACTCACCATCAAACAACCGCACTCACCCTCACACACCCTCACACACCGTCACACACCCTCAGCCTCACACCCCCTCACTCACCCTCACCCTCACACACACTCACACCCCCTCACCCACAAACACCCTCACACACCCTCGCTCCCCACACACCCTCACACCCCTCAGAACACTCTCACACTCACTACACCGCACACCCTCACCCTCACACACTCACCCCCCTCACCCTCTCTCACCATCTCTCACCATCAACACCCCTCAGCCTCACACACCCTTACCCTCATCCCCTCACCCCCACACATCCTCATTCACCCTCACACCCCGACCCTCAAACACCCTAACTCTCACCCACACACCCTCACACTCCCTCACTCACCCTCACACACCGTCACACAACCACACACTCACTCACCCTCACTCACCCTCACTCACTCATACTCACTCACACTCACACACCCTCACCTTCACACACCGTCACACATCCTCTGCCTAACACCCCCTCTCTCAGCCTCACTCCCCATCACACACCCTCAGCCTCACACCCCCTCACTCACCCTCACACACACTCACACCCCCTCACCCGCAAACACCCTCACACACCCTCGCTCCCCACACACCCTCACACCCCTCAGAACACTCTCACACTCACTACACCGCACACCCTCACCCTCACACACTCACCCCCCTCACCCTCTCTCACCATCAACACCCCTCAGCCTCACACACCCTTACCCTCATCCCCTCCCCCTCACACACCCTCAGCCTCACACCCCTCACTCACCCTCACACACACTCACACACACTCACACCTCCTCACCCGCAAACACCCTCACACCCCCTCACCCGCAAACACCCTCACACACCCTCGCTCCCCACACACCCTCACACCCCTCAGAACACTCTCACACTCACTACACCGCACACCCTCACACACTCACCCCCCTCACCCTCTCTCACCATCTCTCACCATCAACACCCCTCAGCCTCACACACCCTTACCCTCATCCCCTCACCCTCACACTCCCTCACTCACCCTCACACACCGTCACACAACCACACACTCAGTCACCCTCACTCACCCTCACTCACTCACACTCACTCACACTCACTCACACTCACACTCCCTCACCCTCACACACCGTCACACACCCTCTGCCTAACACCCCCTCTCTCAGCCTCAATCACCCTCACACACCCTCAGCCTCACACACCGTCAAACATCCTAAAAGTCACACCTCCTCACACGCCCTCAACACCTCACCCACTCACACTCACACACCATCACTCAACTTCACACCCTCACCCTCACACCCCCTCACACACCCTCACCCTCACACACCATCACCCACACACACTCAACCTTCAAACACCCACACACTCACTCACCTTCACACACACGCACCCTCACAACACTCACCCTCCCTCACCCTCAAAGTCTCACCCTCACTCACCCACACCTATCATCACACACACTCACACCCCATTACCCTCACCCCCTCATCTTCAGACACCCTCACCCCCTCACCCTCACAACACTCACACCCTCACTCATACTCAGACAGTCACCCTCAATCACCCTTACACGCCATCACACACCCTCACACCCCCTGACCCTCACATCCACTCACCCTCACACTCACACCGTCCAAGTCCACCCTCCAACTCCACCCTACAACACCACCCTACAACTCCACCCTCCAACTACTACTCCACCCTCAAACTACTAATCCACCCTCAAACTACTAATCCACCCTCCAACTCCAAACGTAAATAGCATTGGGCAACATTTAATTCAATAACTAAACATTGGATTACACACTTGTAGGTATTAAACAATTAAAACTTAATGCATCGCGACAACAGTACACCAATTAATACATAAAAATGCTAATAAGGATTGTGAAATATAACATTTAAAAAAAAAATTCCTAACAAAATAAGGAAACAGCTCAATACACAGAGAGTAATAGAACAATTTAAAAGGAGGAAATGACATCTAAAGGTCACAAATTCACAACAAAAACCAGTTACTAAACTAAGGGAACATAAATAAATAATTACACAATGGCGGCAAGAATCCACAAAACAAATACAGTGCATGATCACAAGAGCACGAGATCTCACATCCTAATTGCAATTCTTCCAGAAATACAATACAGTATTCCACTCAAACTACAAAACAAAAAAAAAACAATCTTTAAAGGTAGCTTCATACTTATACTTTGCCACAATTAATACACATCTGTAGTACAAAATTAAAAAGGAGGTAAACATTGTCTCAAATGAGCAAAAACAGACAATATAAGTGCGCATCTATGTTAATGCAAGCCAAGCTTTTAAAGTGCAAATTGATGTGTCCCTTACAAAAAAAATTATAACTTTTTACATGCATAATATAAAAAAAAGAAAATGATGTGTTGGATTTGGCATTCAGCGTTAACAACTGCATCAATCACCATTACATAGGTATTGATTCAAATCGGAAACAACGCTTCACAACATTAAGACATTTCAAGTGCACAATATTCACGGAGGGAAAATGAACACTTATAGGCATCATCACAACAACTCACACCCTCACCCACCCTCACCCTACATCACACCCTTACACTCTCAGAACCTCACACACCCTCATTCACACTCATACCCTCACACACCATCACTCACCAACACACGCTCAGCCTCACTCAAAACCTCAACACCCTCACCCTCACACACCCTCACACTCACCCACAGTCACACACTCAACCTTCAAACTCGCACACCCTCACTCACCTTCACACCCTCACAACACTCACCCTTAAACTCTCAGCCTCACTCACCAACAACTATCATCCCACACTCTCACACACCCTTACCATCACCCCCTCATCCTCACACACACTCGCAAAACTCACACCCTCACTCATACTAAAAAAGTCACCCTCAATCACTCACACACCATCACACACCCTCAAAAATCCAGACACTCACATCCACTCACCCTCACACTGTCCAAGTCCACCCTCCAACTACACCCTATAACTACAATACAACACTACAACTCTACCCTCCAACTACAACTCCACCCTCCAACTCAACACATAAATAGCGTTAGCCAACATTTACCCTCACCCCCTCATCCTCACACACACACTCACAACACTCACACCCTCACTCATACTAAAAAAGACACCCACAATCACTCTCACACACCATCACACACCCTCAAACAACCAAACACTAACATCCACTCACCCTCACACTCACACCGTCCAAGTCCACCCTGCAACTACACCCTATAACTACAATACCACCCTACAACTCAACCCTCCAACTACAACTCCACAATCCTACTCCACACACAAATAGCGTTAGGCAACATTTATTTTAATACGTAAAAATAGGGATACACACTTTTAGCTATTCAAAAAATAAAACGTAATGCAACGCAAGGACAGTGCAGAAATTAATACACACAAGTGAAGAAAAGGATTGTAAAATACAAAATTTCTTTCACAAAGATCATAAATGCACACAAAAAATGCAAACATCTGAATACACAGCAAAAAATACGATTTACAAGTGGGCAAAGCGAGCTAAAGCAAAAAAATTCACAACATAAAGCACTTACTAAAGTAAGGGAAGAAAAACCATTAAACAATGCAAAGAAAATTCAAAAACACAAACAAAGTGCGTAATCACAAAAGCACGACACTTCACAGCCTAATTGAAATTCGTCTAAAACTACAACAAAGTCTTCCACTCAAAGTAACAAAACTAATCTAAACAATGCATTTAAGTTTTCCAACAAATAAAGGAAATAAAACGCATACATAAATATACTCGAGACGAAATCGCCCTTAGAAGTTCAAAAAACAGTTCATGTACGTCGAATAACAAACAAGAGCTAAAACACATGAAATTACAGTTGGCGCTAACATAAACATTACATATCAACGTTAAAAAAATATTTACATTTTCATAACACAAAAAAGTAACACATAGTACAATCGCTAACAAAAAGTTTCACGATTTACATAAATACAGTACACTCATAAACATGAATTAATTTCTACAGACTATAGATACTACATTACAATACATTAAAAAACACTTAGAAATTAATTCTTACCTGTCAAACGACGCTGCAACAGCACCCGGACAAGCACACGTCTTCCGCGCACCACAAATCGCGATCTTCTGGGGAATTCCACCGTCGACGTAAGCAAATCGGAACGCTACGTCAAAAACGTAGCGCTCCGATTGGCTACAAATAAACGTCAATCAAAATTAAACAGTGACAACACAAAAAAAACTAGAACGCTGATGTAGGTAGCGTCAAGGTGACGCATTGCGTCGGCCATTTTAAATTTAATACAATTAATACGGGAGTCCACAGACACTCAAACAGACATAACACTACACATATTAATAAAAAAAAACAGTTTCATAACATAAAAACATACACATAAGGCAGGACAACTACAAAGGGAAGCTCTATCACATTTTATTTAAAACAACACATATTAAAAAAAACATTACTTTTAAACATACACACCTTCATACCCTCACCTGCACACCCCAAAAATCTCAAACACCTTCACACACCCTCAATCACTCTCACACAACATCACCCTCACACAGCATCACACACCCAACACCTCATACCCCCTCACTCACACTCACACATCACACGCCCTCAGCCTCAAACACCCTCACACACACTCACAAACAATCACCCTCACACCGCCTCACCCTCACACAACCTCGCTCCCCTCGCACACCCGTCACAACCCTCTCACACTCACTTCACCTCACACCCTCACCCTCACACACCCTAAATCTCACCCTCACACACTCACACACCCACAAACTCCCTCAATCACACTCACACACCCTCACACTCACACACCGTCACACACCCACACCCTCACACCCCCACACTCACCGTCACTCACAATCACTCACCCTAAGTCAATCTCACTCACCCTCACCCTCACACACCGTCACACACCCTCAGCGTAAAACGCCCTCACTCAACCTCACTCACCCTCACAAACGGTCACACATCCTCACCCTCACACACCCTCACTCACCCTCACCCTCACACACACTCACACCCCCTCACCCTCACACCCCCTCAGCTTCACACACCCTAGCTCCCCTCACATCCTCACACCCCTCACAACAATCTCACACTCACTACACCTCACACACTGACCCCCCTCACCCTCACACCCTCTCAACATCAACACCCCTCAGCCTCACACACCCTTACCCTCATACCCTCACCCTCACACACCCTCTGTCACCCTCACACCCTCACCCTCACACACCCTAACTCTAACACTCACCCACTCACACTCCCTCACTCACCCTTACACACCCTCACCCTCACACAACGTAACACACCCACACCCTCACATCCCCTCACACCCCCTCACACACCCTCACTCACCCTCACTCACACTCACCCTCACACACCCTCACACACCGTCACACACGCTCTGCATAACAACACCTCTATCATCCTCACTCACCCTCACACACCCTCACACTCACACACCGTCACACACCCTACACCTCACACCCCCTCACTCACCCTCACCCTCACACACACACCCCCTCAACATCACAGCCCATCACCCTCACACACCCTGGCTCCCCTCACACCCCTCACAACACTCACACTCACTACACCTCACACACTCTCAGCCGCACACCCCCTCACTCACCCTCACACACACCACACCCCCTCACCCTCACACCCCCTCACACTCACACACCCTCACTCCCCTCACACCCCTCACAACACTCTAACACTCACTACACCTCACACCCTCCACCTCAAACACACTCACACACACTCAGCCACCCTCAGCCTCGCAACCTCTCACCATCAACACCCCTCACCCTCACACACACTTACCCTCATCCCCTCACACTCATTCACCCTCACTCATCCTCACACCCCCTAACTATCAGACTCACCCACTCACACACCCTCACACTCCCTAACTCACCCTCACACATCCTCACCCTCACACCGTCACACACCCACACACTCGCACTCCCTCACTCAACATCAAACACCCTCACTCACCCTCACCATCACACACCGTCACACACACTCAACATCACACCCCCTCACTCAACCTCACCATCACACACACTCACACCCCCTCACCCTCACACCACCTCACCCTCACACCCCTCATGCTCACACCACTCACCCTCACACCCCTCACCCTCACACCCCTCACCCTCACACCCCTCACCCTCACACCACTCAAGCCACAGATGGGTGTGCGATGGGAGGACGCTCAGCTTGCAGGGCTGTGCTTCTCTCCCCTGCTGCACTCTCATGCTCTCTAGAGATGTGGCATAACAACAAAAGCTGCCATGAAAGTCACATAAATACAAATCATGTTGCATTCCAAATGCTATAGGTGTCACATTCACAAAAGTTAATAATATTGGCGTTGTGAATGACAAAGCTATCAATTTAGCTATTTCACAAATAAACACAAATAAAAAAAAAATGTACAAGACCAATAGCTCCTACTTTTCTAATGCGAGACCTATTGCATTTCCAATGCTTGTTTATTATTGATGCTTTTTTCTTTGTTAGACCACGCATTTATGCTGTCCTCTTGGTTGACCCTTTGGCATTGATACTATGAGCCTCCTGCTCTGTTAAGTAAGTTCATATACATGCCATCTCTTTATATACTTCCATTAAAACACGCGTGCATGATATCTTTTTCACCGGCTTTCATTCACTTTCATGTTTATGTAACACCGAGCACCACTAATCTGCTTTTTTCACGTTAAGGGATCGATAAAGTTTCTCAATGCTCGTTCACTAGATTCTCAGTGTTCGTTCACCCGCTTTTGCACTTCGTAGTTCTCTCATTTAATCCTGCGCCTACGCACCACAGAGCACCACTATGTTGCGTTCGTCATTTCAAGATGTTTTTCACTGCTTGCTCACTAGTTTTTACTGCGTGTTTACCCGCCTTTGTATTTCTAAAGCCTACTCACCCCATCTAATTTCACTCTTTGCTTCAAACTCTCCTAGCTTGTCTTCCTCGCATCCTCTTGTGCTGATTAAATGTCTGCCTTCAATATACCTCTATTAAAATATGATATTGTTTCCCTAGATACCCCTGATGAAGGGCTGTCCCTTTAGCCCGAAATGCATTGGGATTTTTAAACTGAATTGCTTTTGAAGAATTGCTTCAATACTCCACGTTGGGATTATGTGAACCTTGAACATTTCCCTGGATAACTTTTGATTTCATATAAAGAAACACTACAAAAAAACAAGAACTTGACGTTGTTTACTTTGATGTTGTCCATACATCGTGTTTAATCACCGATTGACTTGTTTAACTTTATTGACAATTACCAAAGACTCATGGATTCACACTCCTCTGAGTGATTAGAGCAGTGCATTAGGCCGTCCAGATCAGTGTCTGGTGAACCTTCTCTCTGTATGTGCTAAGGGCATAATGCCACTATATATGCATCATATATGCACATAACATACGGCATGGTAAAATAAAGTGATAGAAGGGTCTCTATTAAATTATGGTTTAAGTCAAACAAATGAATTATTCCTTTTGTAACTGCTAGGATTAACTTTATACTACAACTGTGTTAGATAAATGAATGTTTTTCTGAGTTTCATAGACCTCTATGGGTTTGATGATTGCAACAATGTATGTCTTTTTTTTATGAAGAAATTTGAGGAGGTGTATATTTGGAAAATCCAAAAATGGCAGCAAGAATTTAAGAAAATGTTCTGGATTATTGTTTGATTTAAGGAATGCATTCTTTTTGTGGCAGTATCCATATACAAAAAAGCAAGGAGCAAAAGAATCTTATAATGATTCATCAGGGCCTAATGTACACCACGTGTCAAAATAGTTTCCCCTCTCAGCAATATATAAGGAAATTCCAATAGAAGGTTCGTATGAAAATATAGTACATGCTTTGGATTATGAGAAGGTAACCGACATAGTGCAGCTCCCCTATCAGTAGGTCAGCAGCTCTATGCAGGTGAGTGATATAATCTGGCATTCTCACATCACTCACCAGTCTTACTGTTGCTACCAATGGAAATATAGCACCATCACTAGTCTCAATCTCCCTATACATCACACTCTGAAATTACAATAGTCTCACTGTTGCTATTCAACTATTGAGCCCCCTTTTGACACAAGGAAGTTATAGTTCTCTATTACGGCCGTGAGCGTGGTTGCTGTGCCGCACCCTTACCAAAACAGTAAAATTGCAATGTTGCTATAAAGCAGCGAGCTCAGTGGTTCTTTGAAGCACTGTGACACAGTGAAATTGTACAACTATTGTGAGTGTGTTGCTGTGATCTGCACCCCATTTACACAGACGATGCAGTGATGCTGTGAAACCTGTTGCTCTGGACTGCATTAAACTTACTCAATGAAGTTGCAGTGTTGTGCTGCTCTGAATTCACTTGTTCTTTTCTGCACTTCCCTGACCCATGAAATAGCAGTGCCTTTGAGTATGCATGTTGTGAAATGCACCCCTCTTACACCGTGAGGTGCTGTTCCTGAACTCTTCATCACTTCTTGCTAGTTTGTTTTGGCCCAGTGCATCTCACACACTGAGTTCCTATTTTAGGAAAGCCTGCAACTCCAAACATAGCTATGTTTATTAACCTCCTGTAATTGTTTGTTCAAACTGGGTCTTTAGGGTTAGTAGGCATCACTCTTGGAGTGTCTTGCCTGGCACATGGGTCTGCCCCTAGAGCTCCTTTCTACCCATTTTGTTCCCTAAGTTGTACCAAAGATGCATAGCATTAACACAATTAGGGGTACTGAAACTTTTAACAATCTTAAAGTCCGGGCCCAGTTGGAGGCTTGACTTATTTTGTTACAGAAATAAGTAATTTTGGCTTGAACCAAGCACTGTTTATAGTGTTTTAGTTGATTCCAGTGGCAGTTCACCCTTCCTAGAAATAATCTGCCTTTTCAAACTTAATGGTGGGAGCAAACCGTCAGCTGGTACCATTTCATATTTTTCATATAATTCCTTTTCCTAAATTCAGGGAGGTTGGTCTGCTTTTCGTGCAATTAAGGTCACTCTTTTTGCCGCTCCGGACACCTGATCCAAGAATAGCGCCAAAATGGTCGTTCTTGCTCATTGTGCTTCAGGGGACACCCCGTTCTATTGTAGGGCTGGGGCTGCCTGACTTCAAGCATGGAGACGCACATTGCCAATAAAATAGGAATGTGTTGGTGTGCCGGGGGTTTATATACTCTGCTTCAAGATTCCAGATTGGAATATGTGATTTATGATATGATGAGATGAAAGCAGGTGGCAAACTGAAATGGATGAGATGCTGGCTCTGGAGTAAAAGAGTCTGGTTCATGGGAGGAGCACGAAGGAGCTGGATCCTAAAACCCAGCATGCAGCAGGGTCCAGCAGCAATGTTGGCAGTGATACCCCAGGGCCCATTGGGGACAGGAAGGTCACATCCCCACTGGCCTGGTGCCTAACTTTGTTGTGGGTGAATGTCATAAATAAGTGGTATGAGGCCTTTGAAGTTGCCCTAGTGATGCACAATGTCCCTGTAGAGGACTGGGGTGCCAGTCTCTGGAGGCACATTCCAAATGAAGGGATGGATGCACTTTTAGCCCTGGGGAAAGGGGACATGAAATATCCAGTCATAAAGGACACTCTTACCAGGAAATATGGTCACACACCTTAGAAGTACTGTCAGTAACTTGGGAACAGCCAGAAGTTGCCCCATCAGTCCTTAGTGGATTATATGGATTACTTTTGTAAGGCGCTTGATGGCTTGGGTGAAGGGCAGTATTGTGTGAGCAATTACTAAGGGCTGTAACAATTTAGTTACCAGGTAGCACTTGTTCAGCAATTGTTTTCCAGAGCTGCGCAAAAACCTAGTGGACAGTAAGCTTGTTGACACCAGGGAGCTTGCTAATGAGGTGAACCTCTGGCTCGTCACCAGGGGCCACAAAAAGGTATCCGGGGGGTTGGGGGGCGGGGGGGGGGAATCACCCAAAGGGTTGACAGGATTCCCAACAGAAAATAGAGGGGGAAAAAAACTTAAAAATAAGGAGTTATTTTTAGGCCCCCAAAATAGTTCCCATGAGAAAGCTAGCGAGTCCCAACCTGATCAGAAGAAAAAGAATTTCGTAGAAAACTAGACAGGGAGGTTTGACCCTCCAATGTATTGAGTGCTACAAGTATAGGCACATGAAGGGAGACACTAAATTCCTCAAGAGGGCACAGCCCCCTACTAGTGGGTAGACACAGGGTTTGGCCAGTTTAACGCCTGGGAGGAGGTGGTCTCAGCACGTTGGAGATAGCAGAGGTACCTTAGTGTCCCTGTGTGACAAGGAGATGGTGCCCTCAAATACTTCCAAGTACCAGTGGCTGCTCCAAGGCACAGGGTGGAGGTTCTGAGGAACATAGGAGCCTGTATCGTTACTGTAAGTTGTCCTCTCTTGTCCTCCGAGCAGGTGATACCCAACTCATTCCAGCAGGTTGTGGTAGCAGACACCCGTGAGATTCACTATCCAGTGGCTCTAGTTCCCTTTGAGTTATGTGGGGGGTCTTAGGTTCTCTAAAGGCAGCTGTGAGACCTGCCATGTCTGTAAATTGTCTGTTAAGCAATGATCTGGGGTACACTGTCTCAAAAGAAGTGGAGGTTAGGTCACACCTGGAGATGTTAGGGTTGCCTGAGTGGGTGTACATGACCACATATTCCATGGCTACCCAAAAGTGGAGTCAAGTAGGCCTGGAGCCTAGAAAATTACTCCAGACTGCTTCCAAAATGAAGAAAGGTGAGAGTGTGGGAGGCAGCCCTTGAAACTCATATGGTCGAGGAGGAAGCAGAACCCAAGGGCGCCACCCTGGTACCTACCAGGGAGGACATTGCCTCACAGGAAGACCTGCCTGAGCTTGCTGGATGACAAGTTTAGGGTGGACCCACCTGGGAGGAATTCTGTAAAACACTGAAGGAGTGCTAAACTCTAGAGCTCTAGAGGGGTTGCGGCGGCAAGCTGAGGTCCAGGCAGCTGGTGACATCTCTCTAGATCACCTGAACTATCGGGAGAATCTCCTATATAGCGAGCCTCAGTTTTCATGGGCCTGGGACAACTCATGTGTTGATGGTTCCCCAGTGCTGTAGACACTTCCTACTGGATCTGCTTCATGATATACCCCTGGTAGCTCATTTGGGGAAGACCAGACCTTTGCCAGGCCTATCGCCCCGTTTTAACGACCCTGGATGAAGACCGCCTCCGGTACCTTCTGTGGGTCATGTCCCACCTGTAAGGCCGGTGGGCGGACCGGGACAAAGCTAAAAGCTCCCCAGCCTGTCATTAGCACCCCTTTGAAAGGGTGGCCATCGA
The DNA here is from genome assembly GCF_964263255.1 of Lissotriton vulgaris. Lineage (NCBI taxonomy): Eukaryota > Metazoa > Chordata > Amphibia > Caudata > Salamandridae > Lissotriton > Lissotriton vulgaris. Next base: position 210,956,462 of record NC_141698.1, read on the forward strand.
CATTGTTGGGCCCCTGGACTTCAAGACTGCCTTAGGAAGATTTATCCTGGTCTTGCTGGACCATGCCACCAGATACCCAGAGACCACACCTTAGAGGTCTGTGATTGCACCCACAGTGGCTAGGGCCCTGATGGGAATATTTATCTTAGTGGGGTTCCCCAAAGAAGTAGTGTCTGACAGGGCCCCTAACTTCATGTGTGAGTACATATAGTCTATGTGCAATGACTGTGGAGTAACTTATAAGTTCTCCCCAACCTATCACCCTAGGACAAATCGGCTTGTTGAGTCAGTCAACAAGACCCTTAAAGGGATGATTATGGGCCTGACTGAGCCCATGTGGTGGAAGTGGGACGTCCTCTTACCATGCCTGCTTTTTGCCCACATGGACACCCCACATAAGGAAGTTGGGTTCAGCCCTTTCATGCTCCTCTATAGCCACCCTGTTAGGAGACCTCTCGGTTTGGGGCAGGAGGGATGGGAGCAAGCTTCCAAGAATCCCCCCCCCCGCCCCCCAGGATGTAATCAGTTGCATGCTGATACTCCGAAACCAGATGCAGCTCTTCTGGACGAAGGCCACTGCCAATCTAGAAGCCAGCCAGGATGTGATGAGGTTCTGATGGGACCAGAAGGCCATTCTGGTTGAGTTGCAGCTTTGCCAAAAAAAGTGGGGGTTATGAAGCCCATGGACCAAGTTCCATGGACCAAGTTAATCCACTGATTGTCTGGGTCCTACAAGGTGAAAGAGAGAAAGGAGATGGTCACCTACTTGGTGGACCCCGGGATTCCCAGGAACCACTTAAGGGGGCTCCATGTAAACTGGCTCAAGCCACACTACGAGAGATCTGAAGTCTCCATAATCCTGGTGACAGATGATGGGATGGAAGAGGAGAGTGAACTTACCCCCGACCTCCTATCTTCCAATGAGCAGGATGGCTCAGTAGAGGGTGTCAACCACTCCCCTACCCTGACCCCAGAATAGCATGTGGACTGTTGCCAGTTGTTGGGGCAATTTGCCTCACTGTTCTCCCACATCCCCAGGCTTAGTCATCTGTCAACCCATGACATAGATACTGGAGACAGCACGCCTGTAAAGAGCCACATTTACAGACTGTCAGACAAGGTGAGGGCTAACATCAAAGCAGAGGGATCCAAGATGCTTGACTTGGGGGTGATTTAACACTCCAGTCCTCCCTGGTCTAGCCCAGTGGTGCTGGTGCCCAAAGTCACCCACTTGGTGCCACCCCAGAACTCATGTTCTGTGTAGAATATAGGGGCCTCAATTTAGTTACCAAAATTGATGTTCACCCTGCCCCCCCGAGCTGATGAGGTAATCAGCAGACTGGGGGCTGGCAAGTTCCTGAGTACCTTTGTCTTGACATCGGGGTATTGGCAGATCTGACTGAGGGGACGAAAGAGAAGTCTATATTTGTGACCACAAGGGGCCACTTCAGATTCAGGGTGATGCCCTTTAGGTTGATGAATGCCCCTACCACCTTCCAGAGATTGGTCAACTGGGTCCTGATAGGATGGAGGCATTCTGTGCCACCTAACTGGACCTACCTGAACGGCTTGGCTGTCTTCAGCTCCGGCTGGGATGAACACCTGTTTCACCTTCAGGAAGTGCTTTAGGCCCTGCAACAGGCCAGTCTGACTATCAAGCCAGGATGTGTCCAATAGGGCAGGGATCTGTGGTGTATCTGGGACACCTGGTGGCTGGAGTAATGAACAGCCCCTCCAAGCCAGGATAGAGACTATTCTGACATGGGATCCCCCTAAAACTCAGACTGAAGCAAGGGTCTTCCTGGATATTTTAGGAGGCTTGCCACGGGATATGTCACCATTGTTGCCCTCTAGACTGAGCTGACTTCCAAGAAGCAGTCCAAGAAGGTGATCGGGCCTGCCAGTAAGACTTTGACACCTTCAAGGAAGCCATGTGCTCGACACCTGTGCTCAAGGCTCCTTACTTCTCCCAGCAATTCAACTTGCAGATGGATGCTTCAGAGCATGGCACCGGGGATCTACCATGACAATCAAAAGAGGAGGGCCTCGATCAACCTGTAGCCTTCCTCAGTAGGAAGTTACTTCCTAGGGAACAGAGGTGAAGTGCTATCGAGCAAAAAGTAATTGCTGTGGTATGGGCACTGAAGAAGCGATTCGGGACTCACATCTGGATTCAGACAGACCACAGGACCCTCATAGGGCTCATGCAGGTGAGGGGTGAAAACCCCACATTGTTGGAATTCTACTCTGTACCTGACCATGCAATGATCTTTCACTTTAGTGATGGAAACATCCTTAATGTTAACTCATTTTGTGTATCTATAGGGGTATTTTACTATGGAAATGTGCTTAAGAATAAAGGCGTCTTTTACATTATAGCTGCAGATGTGTTTTTTATAATTCAGCCATTTTCCATATAGGAATATGTACCTCTACGTAAATTATTTTGCTCAGCTTAGCATGAAACATTTGTGCCAATAAGATGGGATGGGGGCCTGTAACATCCACCCTTGTGTGGCATTTTTTATTTAATGACCGAAAGCATCACCTTTGTATTTGATGTCTCCCTGTTTGGCAGCAATGCTCAATGGGGGTAAATAACCTGTGCTTAACCAAAGGGTTAAACACAGGTTAATTTAGTGAAATTTTGTGGTTCACTATGTGAAGGCTTGTTGCTGTTGCTTGAGAAGAGCCCACAACCCCCTCAACCAACTACCCAATTTCTCACATCACCTGAAAGCGCAGATTCAGTATTTCACAAAATGATGCCAGGCTTTGATACTATTAGGTACATCAGTTGCTTGATGTGCCCAGAAAACAGTTTTGCAGTGTATCACATATTATAGCAGTAGCAATAAGATGACCGTCAGACACATACATCTCCTTTTGGTGACTTTATCATGAAACTATGTGACCACTTCATGTGTCAGCTGCTTTTCCACAATATGGAGCAGAATGACCATTCACCATTGCACAGGGGCTTAATGACACCATTGTAGGTAGGAAGCAACACCCACGGTCACAGACCTGTTTGTCAGCTGCAAGGAACCAGGCCTGTCTTTACAGGATGCCAGCTTCATCTGCCCCAGTCTAAGAGGTGCCTATGACGCTCCTAGTCCACTGGCATGCCAGTTGCATGACTTGGGGAATGCAATTTCTACACCTCTCCCAAACTGGACTGTAAAATATGTTTCGGAGGCATTGTTTACTGTAGTGGCATAAAAGTCGGACACCCTCGAATGAGAACACACCCCAAAAAATATCAATATGCTGTACGACTAATTAATGTTGAATTCAGTATTGTGGACCATCCTGCACCTTGTGCGCAAAGAACAGGTACAGAATGGCAAATGTATTGGGTTTGTTCTTAACTGCATGTTCTGTATCATCCACCTCCATAATCATTTCTAATCTGCTCTGTACTGACAAGGAACCCTTGAGTACACTAGTAAAGAGACAATCAATATGGACAATTTGAACTTGTTAAATGTCTCATCTTTTTTGTAATAGATCTGTTGGTGATATTTCAGTCCAGTCATTGAAACACCATGCTTCAAGTAAAGAATCTACAACTGGTGCAGTAAGCAGTGGCTCATCCTCAGAAGGAGAGACAAAGGAGAAAACCAACTTCAGAAATACTGCAGAAGATAAAGTGAAATCTACAGAACCCTTAGGAGAGATGAAGACAGCAGATATTTCCAGGCCGAGATCTGGCCGAATCGTTCGGGGAATGATGGCAGGCCCCATTTCCAGTTCACAAGAGGTACCCATTTTCTCAAACTTCATACAACCACTTGTACAGTCAGTGTGGCATTTTTACTGTTGATCTATTTGCCGGATCTAGAACCTTTTGTTTCGAAACGATACACCCCATCCCTAAAATTCATGTCTTCACCTTGGAGATGCACTCCATTGACTTTGTGGATAGCGGCATGGGCGTAGGAACTGTGGGGGACGTGGGGAACATATCCCCCCCAGATTTTGGAGTGGGGGGACACGGGGGACAAGGGTGGGGGGGACGAGGGGACAAAAGAATTTCCCCTCTCCCTTCTGTTATGCACAGGGCTATTAGGGCGTGAAAGCGCTACCTAATGGCCCTGTACTTGACGTGTGATTCACCTGCCTGCAGTCAAAGAGGCCACCCGCCCTCTGCCCTTTGTTATTCTGCCGTAAGGCTTAGCCAGTCTGGGAAGGGCAGAGAACAGAAAAAACTCTTGTCTCTTTTCCGTCATTCCCAGAGAAGGCAAGGGCAGTGTCCGCTTCTCCTGCTCAGCCTCTGGTAGCTTCCCTCCTCCCCCCCTCCCCCCCCTCTCTCTCTCTCTCCTTATTCCTCCATCTCTTTCTGTCGCTGTCTCGCTTATCTTTGTGTGGATTTCAAAAGACAGCTGTTACATACGCTCTCTTGCCTCTCATTTTCTTTATTTGTTCCCCCGTGAAATGGATCCAAAAATGAGCAGAACACTTTAGCTGGAAATGTCCTCATTTTCTGACAGGGTTCTATTCCAAAGTACAACCTCGGGATGGAGAGAAAAAAGTATCAAAATAAGAAAAAATATTAAATAACCAAATAAAGAAATACAGAGTGGTCAGCAGACAGGCCAGATTGTTATTCACACCCATGCACCTTAGCGCTGCTTTACAGAGTTTTCCAGTGAAGCGCTAGTTTCTTTTTATCTTCTTTCTTTGAACAACATTGTTTTCTCAGGGTGGGGAAGTGCACCATTCATAAAGGGACTGCAATACCTGGTGGACTGGAAAACGTTTAATATGAGTGTTTTCAACTGTTTTAATTATTTTAGCCTATAAAATGTGTACCATTGCTCTATTTTAATGGATTTGGTCTTTTATAAACCAAACTGCTTATATTTTATAATAATATAAGCAATGGACATTGAAACGGCCCTTCCTAGTCCTGTAGTCCTGTCCAAAACTTTTCAGGTATAATCACTTACTGATTTCTGAATAATGAGTTTAAAACATTTAAGGTAACCTTGTTGTTCCTGCTTACATTTCACATGCTTTGCTCATCCTTGCATTCAGTGTTTGCTTTTTACAGGGTGTTGTTACTTTTTTTCAGGCAGCATTTTACTCTTGTCCAATGCATAATTTGAATTGAGTCTCAGCACAATTGAGTTGTAGCTGAAGGCAGTGCCAGTTTAACCCAGTAGGGCAGTATGGTGTTCAGTGGGGGACAGGATGTGGCACTCTGGCCAGAGCTGCCAAATTTGGAACTGGAGCACCATTTTCAGCCTTCATGACCAGTTCACCAGTCCACACTCCTGACAGAGCTCATTCCGATGCTACACCTTAGAAGGCCCGATAGACCTTAGAAGCCCTGGTGTCTTAGCAGCAGCAGGTGGACCCTAACGGTGACAAGTGTGGGTTAACCTTGAAGGCCTGTCCACCACAATCCATGCAGTTCATCTCCAGTCTTGCGAGCAGGCATACGAAGAAGCACACACTAGAGCGACAGTGACTCTGTCACTGAGGTCACAAGACCCTTGAGGCCAGTCTACCTTGTCATTGGTACCTCCATTGGACTTTTTCAGCACTAGTAGTGCAACTTACCAGGGGTTGGTAATGTTGGATTTGCATGCACATTAAACTCAGGGGGTGATTATAATGGTGGTGGGACTGCCACATCACTGCATCGTTGACAGTCCCACCATCATTGATGACTGTATTACTGCCCGCCATATTCCAATGGCGGGCGGTTCCCTGGCACTCGGAGAGACCGATCGCCACGCACACTTCTCCCTTCCATAGGGAAGGGAGAAGGCTAGGATCCTTGTGTCTTGCAGAAAGGAGAGAAAAGGGTCTATCTGCTCTTCAGGAAGGATATACAATGCAGAAAGGGCCGGAATAGCCACTCTGGCATTTCCTTTGTGGGCTGCAAGCTAATGATGCTTAATTTAAGTTGGTGTCTGCAGGTGAGATGAACTGTATTCTTTGTTAGAGACCGGTACATTATTTAAACCATCAGACTGTAAAACTGAACAAGAGAAAGGCATCAAGAGTTGTTGGCAGAAGGAGGAAGGGATATATGGAAAACAGAGAATAAGGAGAAAGCAAAGATGAGAAAGAACCTGGAAGAGTGAGATAATGTGGAGGGAGAGTATGTTGGTGGATAAAGGAGGCAGGAGATGAAATCCGATAGACAGCCTTAGTATTCAACAACCCAGCTCCGACACAGATTCACTCACTACCACCCTTTAATAGTGCTGCCCTAGTCTCCATAACTACTCTCTCAGAAGCATTCAATTAGTTCTATAGCGCCACTCATACCGGTGCAGGGTGTCAACACTTTACATCATTCACATTACACAGAGGCAGTCAATTATAGGTGTGTAAATCTGTGTATAGGAAATGTTAAATAAAACTACAGGGTGTAGGAGTCACATGTCATCCATACTTGTAGACATTATTGTTTAAGAGTGCTTGGTCTGGATGTTGGAAAGTGGGTTAATAGTAGGGGCAAATGTATATCTGTCCCCGGCAATAAGGACACTACCTCAATATATAGCGCCATACTAGTCTTTGAAAATTATTCTCATGCTCAACCCTTGCTAGCTTGGCTGTTAGCAGGTATGTAAAGCATTTAAAAACACCAATTCAGTAAATAATTAAGACACAACACAATAAAAATCCAACACCAATTTATAAAATTAAAAAATATATTTTTCTTTAAAATGAAAAAGTCCAATGCAGGGAAACAGGAATATGACTTTTAACATTTTTTGCACGATATAGCACATAGAACGTATATCCCCTTTTGGTACATCTGGTCATGCTGGACCTGCTCAAAGTCAAAGTTTTAGGCCGACCACGATGAAGCCCTGCAGGGGCTACTCCTTGCGGTAGGTCTCGGTCAAAGTTTTTACTTTCTGACTTAGAAATTTTTCTGGAGCTTTTCTTCACGGGGTCCGTCCAAGCTCTCAGCCACCCCTGATTCTGTGAGGGTTCGCCAGCTTGTCTTGCAACGAACTCCCAGTCAAACTTATAGAAGTCCAACCTGCGGAGCTTTCCAGCGGTACGAGCTAGGGATGCAGGCTGGCACACAGTTGATGGTGGGTGGCTTGGCTCTCATGGTTGGCCCAGTCACCTTTTCTAAGTTCAGAATTAGAAATGTTTGCAGAGCTTTTTCTTGCAGGGTCCCTCAATGCTTTTCACTAGGCTGTATTCGGTGAGGGTTGGCCAGCTTGGGTTTCTACCTATGCCCGATCAAACTGTGGAAGTCGGACCCCGTGGAGCTTTTCAGCCGGAAGAACCTGGGCGGCAGGCCAACTCATGGTTGATGGTTGTCGGCTTGGCTGTCCAGAGTGAGTCGGTCCACTTATAGAGCTTTTTACGAAAGTTTCTCCAAACTTCTCCAAACCTCTGGTACTTCTTCCTTGAAGTTTTCCAAAGGGTCTCAAAGTGTCCAAAACTTACTCCACGGGTCTGGAATCTCCAAGATGGTCCTTGAAATGGACTTCAGTTACCACAATCCACTTGGACAAAACCCTTTCAAATTCACTGGTAGTTCTCTAGGCTGGGGATTCTTGGTGGGCCAGGTTAGCTCTGTTAACCTTCAGCTTGCAGGGAGTCCACTCTTTAGTCCTTTTGAAGCAAGGTAGTCAATAGGACTGTAATTCCAGATTGTGCAACAGGCACAATCTTCAGTCCAGAGCCTGGTTGGTTCAAATCAAACTCCTCAGCAGGGACCCTTCTTCTCCCAAGTTTGAAGCAGCATCATCTGAGAGGCTTTGTCCCTTTCATATACTTATTCCAAGTTCTCTGGGTCAAGAAGGAGGACACTCCTGTCCAATGAGGTGCAGGGCAATGCTCCAGGGTATGACCACATCCTCTAAAGTGGGGCATTATTTTCCCAAAGAGAGCATCATTTCTCCAAAATTCATCATGGCTGATTTTCCAGCAGAGGGAGCAGAACTAACTCAACCAGCCTACAGGATTGCTTCATATACCTAGGTCCACTCCCCTTACATCTGGGAATTCATCCTTAATCCCCCCATCCGGCTGTGGGAGAGGTGTAAATGAAAGTGATTTTTCCAGCTTGTCTCCTTCTCTTGAAGAGCATTGTTTACTACCACTCCCCCTGGCTCTGGCGTTCCTATGCCCAGCAACCTCTACTCTCAGCCAGGCCACCTAACTCCAGGGGTTATTTATCACCTCTTCAAACAGCCAGTCCAATCCATTTACCTCTGACAAATCAAGGCAGGGCACTAAGGGTTGAATTGTGGCTTGCAGACAAGAAAATCTTATAACTTCTTGTCTGTACATTTTTGAATAAATTTAACAATACCACATTGTTGCATTTATCATTAACATTCTTCTGATTCCTTTAATCCTAGTTGTATGGCTTTCCTTTCTCCAGTTATTAATTAATAACATCTTGCAATGTTAACCTATGGGTTGGGGATCTGCAATGGAAAAATTGACTGGCCAATTTCTCCAATACCAGGGCCTGTATAAGGATCCTCCTTATATCTACAGGCCCCCCACCCCTAGAATACATAGGAAAGACTTTAGGGGTTCTGATTATATCAAAATATTACAGATCCTCACTTCACAGTGCTCCTAGCACAAAAACCGATTTTGGGAAGCACTATACTACAATGTAGGCAGTGAAATGTGCAATTTCACTAAACCCAGGGCATATAACACTCATTTTATAAGGGCCCTCCTTGTAGATACCTGACCTCTAACCCCTAGGTCACCTAGGGGAACCCCTGGGGATACCTAATGTGCCCCAACATTGTAGTTTATCAATTTGTAAGTGCCCTAAACCCAAAAGTCAAGATTGGGCACAATTTGCATTTTAAAAGAAGTCCTCCAACACGGGTCTGCTTTTAAACTGACCTCAGGCTTCAGCAGTGCACACATGCAAGAGCAGGAAGGGATTCTGGCCTCTAAACCACTATATCCTAGTATATACTAGGGACTTAAAGGTAGTTTCAATCCCCATGCCCTATTATGTACTAGGGCCGTATAGGAGAGGTCATGTCAATCATGGAGGTACCCTAACCCATAGTGCACCCTAGTGTATTTAGGTGTTTTACTGTATTTGTAAGTGTCTCTTTCAACATAGCACTGGCCCTGGGCTTGGTTAGTCAGAGGCCAGGGTCAGTCAGAGTCCGGTACCACCAGTACCAGTCAGCAAAAAGTTGGGGAGTGCCCAGGGCACAGATGGCTTTGCAACACTAGAGAAGCACAAACCCAGAATTTAAAACATAACACCATGGTTGGGGGTTCTCTTTAATAATAAGAATTGATTTCCATCCTAATGAACCCATTTTCAAACTTTAGGATAATGAAAGGCTGAGTAAAAATCATAACTTTCTAATCTATACCTTGCAGTTTTCATGCAGCTCTTTGATGACGGTTAATAGCTCACTGTTCAGTGTTAGGATTTTAACTTATAAACTGCAAATAGCAAAAGAATCTCTCAGACAAAAGCAGTAACTCACTAACCTATTTACATTATATGCATTTTATGATCTGCGTGGTACACGATCTTTGTAGCGGGCATATTACCCCACTGTGGCTACCTTACCCTGAGTCAAAACTTCCAGTACTCAGACCTCTGATCTCTCTCAATAAAGATCATCAATCACCGAAGTTATCTTCACATTTTTATTGTTGCCTGAAAATTTCTGGAGACCAAGAATGCAGCAGCAGGTACTTTTCAAGCCATAATGCACTTACAACCATGACGCCCTCACCCAAAGTCAGCATCATTTTTTGCTTGGTCCATGAAGATGCAAGATTCATATACAATTTTTTTAACATTTGGTCTGATTACTATGTGAATGTAAACAACAATAAAGCATACATGCAAAATGTGACTACATGCCTGCTTTTCTCAATATTTCACTTCAAAACGATGCAAATGTATTTGTTTAACGGGTGGTGATTTGTATAGGGTCAATGGAAAATCCACAAGGTTGTCCCTGTCCCCCCCCAGAATTTTAGTGTCTCCTACGCCCCTGGATAGCGGCTACTTTAGATCCTCCTGGATGAAGAAAGTATTTTCTGTTTTTTTTACAAAACTAGTCACAGCTTTGCCTTTTATGACATATTTACAGTTATCTCTATATAGAAAATGAGTTCATCTATATTTGCCCATTTATTGCTGTACATATTATGATGTAATTTTTTTAACATATTTTTATATATGCAGTGAAAGCGCTTCTCATGCTATAATGGCTAAATAAACACAAAAACTTACTGAGCATCTTTTCACTTGGCGCTGTGGGCATTCTTGCTGCGAGGGTGAACATTTAGCTAAGTGTATATTTTTGGGTCCTGATCTTGAATTTCCTTTAATTTTCCCTCTTCTATCCTTCTCAATCCAAAGAACTGTCTAACATATCCACCACTCAAATCACTTTCATATTTCACTATACAAATTCACCACTAATCATTTGTGGGTCTGGAGTAGCAAGCTACTCACCGGAAAAGCCTGTATTAGAAAGATTTGCCGTGTCTTTCTGTTGTAGTACTACTGACTTACTCCTGAACTTCAAGAGCAAGCCTGGAATTCAGGAATAAGACAAGAGTACCTCAAGAAAGAGTCACACATGGTCATACCAAAATGTTTGTGAATCCGTCTCATAGTGTTGGTAGGCGGTTGCACCGGGCAGGGTTGTACACACTGTCACCTGCTGACATCGGGATTTTAGGATTACCCAATATTGCATTATTTTTTCAGTTCTTTTGCCAAGACTATTTCAGCAGGGACGTTTTAAGGAGTTTGGGAGCCTTGGGCCAAATGTATTTTTGGACCCTTGTTCGGAACAACTTTTACTTTATGATCTAGTTTCAGCTCTTTCATGCCCTCTTCGTTCAAATTCTAAATGTGTTTACATCTGATATTCAGGGATATTGACGGGTGTTTTCAATATTGTAACACAACATCAGTTCACTAATATTACTGCAAATAATCTCTGTCACACCCTCCAGTTTCTCATATGTGAGGTCCTGTACTGATCTAAAATAAACTTTTTTTTGGATGTTGCATGAAACATAAACTCATTTTGTCAGCAACATTTCTGTAATAGACTCTCACACATCTATAAATATAAAAATGAAAGAATGTCTGTGTGTCCTTTATGCATTACTACACCATTCATCCAATCGGCATGAAACTTTAGAAAGTTGTTGACTACGCTCCCACGAAGGTTTCTGGCAAAAAGAAGAAAAAAATAGACAAATGTGTTAAATATCGGCCCTCCAGGGCCCTCATAATCTTTCAAATAGTGAACGTTTACAGTTTCCGGTGCGACTCGCTTTTGCAATGACCATCAACAAAGCACAAGGACAATCGCTGCAAGTGTGTGGAATAGATTTGGAGTATCCGTGCTTCTCACATGGACATTGTATGTGGCCAGCTCACACGTCAGAAAACCTTCTTATTTATTGGTGTACGCACCAGACGGAAAAACAAAAAATACTGTGTATCCACAAGCACTCTAATAAATACACAGAATTAAAACAACACTTTAAAATGTTTTCCATATTAAAATGAATGTTTCAATAAAAATGACACAATGTAAATTAAATGTTATCATAACAAGTTTCCTTAAATTTCCTTTCTTCTGAGATCGCAGCAACCAGTAAGCTAGTTAAAAATAAATTATAGAAAAATGCTATTTACAACAATTTGTTTAAAAGTGATTCAAGGTAATCAGGGCTAGACTCTCTGCAGAACATAGCTGGCTCCGTCAGGGGGCCTCCTGAAAGGCTGGGGCCCTGAGCCAGAGCCCACTTTGCCCATGCCTTAAAACGTGTCCGGATTTCAGAGCAGACGATCAAAAGACATAGGTAACCTTTATAATTTATTGTATCCAGCTTTAAATTATTCATTAATAGTTCATTATTGTAAACGTTTTTTGTTATCTCCTGCAAATGTAATTAATGTATTATGTACAGTCGGAGTGAAGAGATAGTTCAGTCGTCTTTTTTTACATTTGTCTATCTAGGATTCCTTAAAAAAACGGACAGTAAGAAGACCCCCGAGTGCCACGTGCATCACACCTTCTAAATATGAAGCCCCATTAAAAATGAATCAGGAGGGCCCAGTTGCGAATGTTCAGGATCGCGTGGGAAGCTCCAGCCATGGTGGCAGCTCCGCAAATACTGCCTTGAACCTCGGCAAAGATTTTGCGGCCAAAGTCCTGGCAGAATCCTTATCCTACAGTCCCACAGACAAGACGCGAAGAGTTCCTCTGGGGAGAGAGGATCCGCTTGGGAGAAAAACATCTGAAAGGGATAGAAATGTTACTGACGATTTCCTCATGAAAAAACTTGATCAGACAGAGGTCAATGAGAGAAGTTTCAAATATAGTTTCTCACTTGAAAGTGCTGGAGATGGACAGGAGAAAAGAGTCAGAGGAAGCAAAATAAATGAGAGGTGAGTCTATTGCGTGGTACATTGTTTGAAGTTGTAAGACTGCCTATATGCATACAATAAAGAATGTCCTTTTGACAAATAGTTCAGAATGATCTTCTACCTATAGTTTTACTTAATCAACACTACTTGTCCTAGGTTTTAGAAGCTACTCATTATAATCGGAGGCAAGATGGTGCCGGAGTGAGCAGTCGCATCGATCCTGGTCTGAGGACCTGAAATCTTTTCGGTGGTGATGGCTGGTGCCGTATACTGATAAGGGGGAAGCTGAACGGCAATTGAAATTGCAAATCCTAGCGTTCTAACCTTTGTGACGATACTCTCATATGGCAAGTCTCCTTCACGTCTATGAGAAGGGTTTAGTTCGTGCAGAGAAAAGGATTAGCAGACTTAGGCTTGAGGGGGAAACTCCGGAACCCACGAGCTGAAATTCAACTCCAAAAAAAACCGAAGTGACGAGGAAGATACCCTTCTGATATCGTTTTAGGATATCGTTCGGATGAATCCTGGAATCCTGGAACCTAAGACTGCTGCGGGAGCATAGGATATTTTTGGTGGCTTTGGTAATAATTGGGAATATCGCTAAGGGTGCGACGCGACGCTACGGACATGGATACAGATTTGTAGACCGTGATATCCTGGTCAGCGCTGCAAACCTGTGAGTGATTTCCCGATTTCGCTCTCTCTCTCGTCCCCTCCCGGCTCTCCCGGATTCACTGGGTCCCGTACAGACTAGGTATGGAATGCGCCAGAGTTTGAATATTACGTGGCTTTCAAATTTCTCACTTGTAGTACTTTACCTTTATCCTCCTGGCCGTGTGCGAAGGAGGGGTAGGGGCCGCATTCAGTTGCGTCTGAGCCGCTTCTGGACTTCCATTTGTGCTGTGTCTGGTTTCCCTCAGCCTGTCGCGGGCTGTGTGAGACGTCATCGGAACACTGTTTGCTGGGAGCTGTATAGGGAGATCGCCACACCCCAGGTTGCAGGTCTTAGGGAGCGTCTACAAACTATCTGCAATTATCTGCTGACATAGGGATTTGTGGAGTAAGATACGAAGGCTAAACAAACTGATTGTCTATATGAGCACATTTCAGTTTATCCACGCTAGAAAACCGGGGGGTAAGAGTAAATACAAGGAGAGCCTTCATATAAAAATATATAAAGATAAAGATAAGCATAGACTGTGGCAAAGTTTAAGACAGTTTGAGTGGAGGGTAAAGCCATACAGGATCACCATAAGGCTCATTTTTAAGGAAAATCAAGAATGGGACTATAATTCAGGGTTTTATGATCCTAATGAACTTGAAAGTACCTGTATGGAGGCAATAGAGCTACAAACTCAAATACAAACTCAAACTCAAACACAAATCACACAGAAAATGTCTCAAACAACCCGAGCAAATCAGTGAGTAAAAGAGAGGCCCAAGAAAATCCTGAGGTGCTCTCAGAGGATGAAGCAATTGAATTGACAGAAGCAAATGAAGCGGCCAAAATAACTGCCAAAAATATATCAGTAACTTTGGATTATGAAAGTAGCTTAAAACAAACGATGAGCTGCCATTTAAAAAATAATAGCACCATTAGAAGGACAGAAACCAGAGGACTGAAGGCACAAGAGGTTAAAGAGGCTAAAAATGGAAAAGAAGGTATCGAGGATAACGCTAATGGCAAAGCAAAACATAAAAAAAATATGGAGAAAATCAAAAGCAAAACTGTCATAAAAACTGCTGAGAAGGAGAAAGAGAGTGAGAGGGGAAAACAGAAGAAACAGGAACAGATAAATGAATGTTACCCCGAAGAAAAATTCGACGATCAAGCTTATGAAAAGGCGGAACATTTGGTTAAAAAGGCTAAGAGGTTGCAAACTATTAAAAACCTGAAGGCAGCAGCAAAACTAACTGGATTGCGGGATGAAACACAACCAAGGATCTCTAATATATTCGTACCAGTCTCAAAGGAAGCTTTGTATGAAGGCAATAAAAGTGACAATAGCAACAGCAACAACAGCAACAACATTAAGAATGGGGAGCTACTGGTTGCAAAGAAGAATAAGACTAAGACTACCATAGATGAAATAACTGTAAATAGAGCAAGCGCAGAAATGGCAGCAGATTTGGATAATCAAGTTCTGGAGCAGGATCCGGACTATATGTCCGCTACTGGACAAACCATAGCTGGAGATAAAAAGCTACAAACTGGGAGTGAAGAATCGTCAGAGGAATCTAACTCTGAAATCTATGAAACTGGCTTATCAATTTCTAGTGAAATGGGAGACACAAGTGCGATTAGCGAGGACGAAAATTTACCAACAGCCAATCTTGAAGTATTCGATCAGACATATCAGAGAGATACAAAGAGCAATGAAGAATCTGGTCGGGATTTGATATCTAAAAAGAAGGTGGAGAAAAAAAATCAAAACATAGAAAACTTCACAAACCACTGGATGATGAAACAACGGATCAGGGGAGCAACCAGGACCAAACAAAGAAAAAGTCTGGACACTTCCGGAAAAGCCTGACTCCCACATTTATAGGAGACACAGAACTTAAAAATCCGAACAGTGGGACAGTTGAAAAGGGCACGGAAAGACATCATCGCGATACTGGCAAACTAGGATTTTCTGTAGAACCATCGTTGAGTGAGGTCCTGAAGACCATAAAGGATTTTCACTCAGATGTTAAAACGGATAGCCAAAGGAATCACAATGCTATCCAACAACTCCAAGGTGCTATCCAAAAGGTGGATAATACTTGTACTGAGATAGTGGACTGAATGGCTTCGGTGGAAAGTCGCACAGAAAATCTGGAAGCAAATGTTATTAAACTTCAAAGTAGAGAAAAGTCCCAAGCTGGTATTATTGAAGATTTAGTGACAAAGGTGGAGGATCTCGAGAACCGGGGGAGAAGAAATAACCTCCGCTTCTTGGGAATTGCAGAAGGTACAGAGGGAAATGATCCGAAGGGATATATTATCAACCTCTTAAAGTCTACTATGCCTGAACTTCAAACATGGGAATTGGAACGTGAAGTTCAACGCACTCATCGTTTTCCACTTACACTCCCCAAGCAATCTCTAAAAGAAAACCAGTATCCAAGATCTATCTTGGTTTGCTTCGGAAATTTTCTTTTACGTGAAGCGATCTACGACCTGGCCCGACCGACGAGTAAAAAAGAATATCAAGGAAACAAGTTCTTTGTTCGTCCGGTCGAACGCCGCTGGAGGTTGAGGCAACTCTTTGCCCCATTTGAAAAGATTGGAGCAACTGTTTAGCTGATAAATCCAGCACGCTTAAGAGTACTTTACAAAGGAACAACAAGGAACTTTACAAGTGAGATCCAAGCGGAGGTCTACCTGCATGAATTCTCTGAATCAAGAAAATAGGAGGGAAAAAGCTAGCCATCTGAGATGTTATATGTTTAATGCTTTTTTATAATTCAGCCGATCGAGCAGACGGTGATACTTGGATCACTCGGACGCCCACACCTGGGGACCCCTTCTGTCCCAGGATGCCTCAAGAAATGTTGGGGGGAGGGAGGGGTGAGAGGGGGGTATGTTCTGCTACGGGGGGGGGAAAAGGGGAAAAATTCATCATCAGGAAAGGAGGAAACTTTTGTATAGTGGTGGTGGGAGAGAATTTCAGACACTGAAGGGAAAATGTAGATGGTTTACTAAACAGAATAGGGACAAAAAAGAAATAGAGAAAAATATGGTTAAAAAATCTAAAGTGTTTGCGCATAGTCACAATTAATGTTTGTGGTTTAAATGATGCGAAGAAAAGATGAGAGCTGAAAGAATACTTCAAAACATTGCAAGCGGATTTAATATGCCTGCAAGAAACGCATGTCGAGTTTTCGCAGAAATATTTACTGGAGCAATTGGGTTATTTGGTACTGGCATGCACTACCCAGGGTACGAGGACACGTGGGGTAGAGATATTGGCTCGAGGAAATAGTGTTAAGTTGAAAAAACAGCAGGTAGACAAATATGGTCGATGGGTCCTGGCTGAACTACAAGCACAAAATTTGAATTTTACTTTATGTTCAATTTATGCACCTACGGTGGATGATCCTGATACTTTCATCCAAATAAATGAACGGCTACCTAGCTGGCCACTTCCGATCATATTGTGTGGTGATCTAAATATAAATGGTCTTGAAGGGCTGTGGAAGGATGATGCGGGCAGGTTTAAAGGGCGGAAAAAAAAAGTCATAGAGCCTTAGTCAGTCTTATGAGAGATAATGGCTTAACTGACACCTGGGAGCAGCTTATGGGAGAGGGAGGTAGCACATATTACTCTGCCCCTCATAAAATAGTAGCAAGGCTTGACTATTTTTTTATTTCACCTGCACTGTTACCGATGGTTACAATAAAAAAACTACCAAGACTAATGTCGGATCACAACCCTTTAGCCCTGAAGGGTGCTCTGGCAAACGCAAAGATAAATCTAACTTCTTGGTCATTTAAGAGAGCTTTATTATATGATGTTGAGTATGTTTCCCTTATGGAAAATTGGTTAAAAGAATTTCTGGGGCATAACAGGGGCACGGCACGACCTTCAATTGTAAGGGACGCGATGAAGGCTGGTATAAGGGGAGAAACATTAAGCTACTCTCTCAAACGTAATAAATTGCAAAAAGAACTAATAGAGAAGAAGATAATGGCTGTGGTGAAGTCGGAGGAAGACCTGATAAAGATTCTAGTAGCTAAAGGGGATGTGACAGAGGTGACTCAAAATTTAGCCATGGTTAAAGTAGTAGTAGGGGAAGTATACAGTGCAAGAGCAGCCGAGAATTTCTTAGCAAGGAGGGAAGAGCAATATGAATATAATGAGCAAGTTGGACGCACCCTGGCGATAAGAACTTGACAGGCAGCTACTAAGGGACAGATAACAGAAATGATCACAGAAAGAGGGGTGGTAGTTAAAAACCCAAAGGAAATCTGTGCAGTGTTTCAGAACTTTTATAAGAAACTTTATGAACAAGAGGGAGAAGACCCAAGAACGAGGGATATAGAGAGATATTTGGAAGAGGCTTTATTAGATAAAATTACAGAGGAAGATAGAGTTAGCTTGGAGACAAAGTTTACCCGAGAAGAAATTCAAACGGCCTTTAGTGGTCTGCCATCAGGGAAAGCTGTAGGACCCGATCTTATACCTTTCGAATTTTATAAGAAATTCTTTGTAATATTAGGGGGGAAATAAATACACTTATGGTCTTGATCCAGGAAGGAGCTGAACCGCCTGGATCCTGGAGCGAAGCGACAATGGTGGTTTTCTTAAAAAAGAATAAAATTTCTACCGATCCCGGGTCATATATACCGATCAGTCTGATGAATAGCGATACCTAGGCCTACTCGAAAATATTGGCTAATAGGCTTAGCTTGATAATCGGAAAAGTGATCTCACCCCGCCAACACAGGTCCATTCCAGGCAGGGGGACAGCCGATCATATTAGAAAGGTAATTACCCTGTTTGATGGAACGAAAGCCTCACGAGACCCTATGTCTTTAATACTTTTGGACGCAGAAAAAGCTTTTGATAGGGTCTCGTGGGGCTTTCTTTGGACAACAATGTATAAACTTAACTTTGGGCAAAAGTGTATAGGGGGATTGAAAGCGCTATATAGAAGCCCGGTCATAAAGGTCAGAGTAGCGGGGAAACAGAGTGAAAATATTAACATCAAGCAAGGAACTAGGCAGGGTTGCCCGTGTTCACCACTGCTCTTCGCCTGTTACATTGATTCTTTTATAAGACATATAGAAAGAAACGGGCTCATATGTCCTATCGTATTAAATGGCTATGAGACGAAAATCCTGGGTTATGCAGATGACCTAGCAATTGCGTCACCTACCCCAGCAACAGCGTTAGTGGAAATAGAAAAAGAGGCAAACAAATATGGGCTTTGGTCTGGGTATAAACTGAACCACACTAAAACACAGATAGTTATTAACCAATTTGCCGCAATAATTGATGAAAGAGTCACAGATTCAGCTGTTTACTTGGGCATAACTATAACATCTAATTTATCTAAGCTGGTCGAGGAAAACCTGACTCCGGTGATCAGAAAGGCCAAACAAGATCTAGATAGGATGGATAACTTACATCTTACAATAATTGGACGCTGCAATATAATTAAGATGTTACTTCTTCCAAAAATGTTATATTTCTTTCGAACTATTCCTTTAATATTTCACAATAATTGGTTTAAGGATATTGAAAGGGTCTGCAATCGATTTATATGGGCAAAAGGTAAAACTCTGAGGTCCATAAAAATGTTGGCACTTTCTAAGGAAAAGGGAGGTTTAGCGGTTCCAGATTTTAAAGGATATTATCTAGCAGCATCCTTGCAGTATCTTAGAGGACTTCTTGGGGGAAACATTAATGATAGATGGCGGGATGGTCTTGGTATACCAGATACATATGACTTACTAGTAAGAGATTCCAATAAAGGACTACTTACATTTAAGGAATTTAACTATTACAAAAGAACAAAGTTCAAGGTTTTTGCAGCAGCTATATCAGTATGGTCTATGGTCCGGAAAAAAATTAAGTTAGGACTGATGAGCTTCTATACACCTCTATATAAAAACGAGCTTCTCCCTGAAGTGTTTCATGATCAAGTTATGAAAAGATGGGATAGTTCTGGGGTGCGCATTATAGGAGACATAATAGATGATTCTGGTATAGTTTCATTTGAAAGGGCATGCCAATTATATAAGTTAGAACGTAGAGACTTTTTAAAATTCCTGCAGATTAGGTCAGTAATACAAAGGAAATTGCCTGGGGGAGCTAATTTTAAAAGAGAGAATCTGATGGAATATATCCAAAATGAGAAGGGTTGCTCAATCTCACAATTGTATGGGGTGTTGAGTGAATACAAAGAAGACAATAGGATTAAAGTTTTTGATAAATGGAGGAGGAAGTTAAATCTATTGGGAAATTAGGGGGAAAATCGTTGCAGTTTACTAATTCTATTGTCAAGGTTGCTAATCTACAAGCACAATGTTATAAAACCTATTATGAATTATATTATACGTCATATAAAATAGAACAATGGGGGGGAATCGGTCGAATATCCTGCCCCAGATGTCAAAGTATACAGGCGGATACTATTCATATGTTCTCAGCATGTCCAAAATTAAACCCTTTTATACAGGCGATCGAAACATTTTTTAGGGATGAACTAAGGATATCAATTAGCTACACAAATGAGATTATGATTTTGGGTGTTGGGAGAGAAGGGCAGGATATCCCCCATCAAGAATTTATATTTATTGCAATGGCCATAACTCTGTATAGCAACCCTGTGGAAGGATCCTAACCCCCCGTCATTTAACCAATGGCTCATAAGAATGTTATCAATGTATACACTGGAGAAATCTCTGTATGATAAAAAAAATGCCGTAAAGAGATGCAGTTAGGTAAACGGATCTGGGCACCGGTAGAGCATTGGAAATTAAGAATAGAGGGGTAATCTATTCTAAAATATTGTAATAATTCTTTCTTTTGGTTTTTTCGCTCTCATTAACCTTAACTTGTTTGTGTAAAGATTTATATGACTTGGGAATTTTTTTCAATGATGTATACTTGTTAAATGGAATGTGTATATGGAACGAAATAATTGGTTGGAACCGTGTGGATTTGTATTTTCTGATGATGAATAATAAATAAAAAAAATAAAAAAAGGAAACAAGAAGCTACTCATTATACATTGATGGATATATAAATATACCTACCCCTTATACATGGATATATATATATATAAATTACGTCACGAAGGTCTGATTCTGATTGGTATTCAATAGTATAACAGCATGATGAATGTACAGTACCTCTAGAGACAGGTGTTCTATAAAACCACCAAATATTAAAATAGTATTAATGTAGATCAAGTACTCAGTCACCAAGGCACCTCTTCTTTTTTTTCTTTTCTTTTTGTCAATCTGATTATTATGGCCAAGTTCAGTAGTAGTACTGAGTCCCAGAGATCGATGTGTGCTCTGCACCGTCACTTAGCGGCGTGCCACTGCGCTAGATCCAGACTTATTACGAATGGTGCCAAAAATCAAAATGCGCTGCCGAGAATCATTTATGTATGGATGATGATGTTTCCTCATGGCATTTAATTACATCTCCAACAAATGTTCGGTGTCTGGAACAGAAGTCGTTTGTAAGTGCTCGCGGATGGCGGACACTAGTATCGCTATAGTGAGGCCTATGTCATGAAAGGTGTTGACCAGATGAGTGTCTCCGCCACATATCCTGCGCCTTCTTTGTCAATGTGATCCTTGCATTGTCTCACTAAATACCGGCAATTCTGCCAAATTGTGCAGGACTTTCATTGTAAATACAAAAATCCATCTGAGCAAGGCAGAGAGACCAAAATATATTTGTTTCCATGCACTGATTACAGCATACTGATCTATAAGCCGGTATGTTATATGCAAAAAGTCAGATGAAAAATATTTACAGACATGCCAATCCTCCCGATTCAGGCGTGAGACTACCGATTTCAAGGCTAGTCTCCCGCCTCCCGATTCCTGCAAGCAAAAACCCGATTCCTCTGGGTTTCAGCTGACAGGGCTTGGTATTGTGTAAAGTGCCAATTCTTCCAGCAATAGTCAGTGGCCATGCATGGGCTCTAGAAGTGGTGAA
Organism: Lissotriton vulgaris; assembly: GCF_964263255.1. NCBI lineage: Eukaryota > Metazoa > Chordata > Amphibia > Caudata > Salamandridae > Lissotriton > Lissotriton vulgaris. Next base: position 210,977,522 of record NC_141698.1, read on the forward strand.
AAACCAACAAAGCGTAATTAACAAGGGAATGCTCTCTTAAAGACCTGTGAAGTATTGGTTGGGGGGGGGTCTGTGTGTGTGCACAAGAAGCTGTTTTAGCCAGGGCTGTCACGCGGCGGGGGGGCATGCACTGCCAGCAACGTGTCAGGCCAGTGCACAACACTTGCATCACCCTCTCTCTGCTTGACATTGCGCTCCATGCTTCTGAAAGGTATGAAAAAAACATGTATTTGTGTTTGAAATGTCAAATCCTGCAGCAGCACACTTCCAAAGCCCATACATGCCAGTAACCCGATTCAAGGCCCCATTCTCCCGATTTTTAGGTCTTGCAGAGAGACCTATTGGGGTGAAACCAGAAAGTTAAACAGTGCGGATTTCCAACAGTTCACGTGAAATCACGTGACCACAAGCACGTGCATTTCCCCACCTCAAAGCCTCAGCCTCCCTCCCACAGACTTCCCCAGCGCGGTTGCCATCATTGCATCAGACCCGACCGTATCATTTGCTCCTGTGCTTCCCCGCCCACTGCTTCACACTTGCCTTGAAGGCAATCTGCTTCTCCGCTCTTCAAAGGCTCTGCTCCCCACCCCCTCCCACTCTGCTCCCTCTAACGTGACTCGCATTTCTCCTCCCCCCTCCCCACAGTGATTCACTTGTTCTTTCTTGCTTGTTTCCCACCAACATCATGTTCTCGGCCCTTGTCGACACCCAAGCCTGCCGTGATCTGAGCTCTGCTGTGACACATTCTTTTTATGGTGCTGGCTTTGAAAAGTTAAATAAGGCATAAAATAATCTAACATCGAAGAGCATCAGAGGAGCCATGTCATTCGACTTAAACCGCAGCCAAGGCACGGTTGTGCTCCATAATAGAATAGCCCCCCCCATCCATCTCCTCCCTGATCCATTAAGCAGCCCTGCCCCAACCTTTGTTGGCCTGGCTGTGCTTTCACTTCTGCTCTTTTCTTTTAGGACTGCTGCCCTGGGGCAGTGACAGAGATGTCCCTCTGAGACAGAGGCGTAGTTTCATCTTCAGAGCCTGCCTGTGCTGCTCTGTCCCACTCCGCATCATTTGGGTTCAGGCCTGAGCAGGAATGCACCCCGCAACAGCTGGAAAGGATCCCAAGCCAAGTGTGATACAAGAACGTATCTAGCCATGTGCAAGCTGGCCCCCGGCCCAGGGCGCCTTGCTTCTGAGGGGTGCACTGACCTTTAAGAGAAAATAGTTTGCGAGTTGTCACTGGATTGTTGACTTCACCACTTGGCTGGCCTTTTAACATGCTTCCGGGTCACAGCTAAATGGCATAATGCCTCAGCTTGCATTGTAACTTTCCTGTTCAGATCTCGGCTGCTATTTGTCCCTGTTTACTTTGTTCCCTCCCGTTATCCGTGTTCACTTTGCTCCGGCCCCCTTCCCGCGGTAGTTTGTGTTGCCTTTCCAGACCACCACACCTCCCATTATCCGTGTTCAATTTCTCCCACCCTCCCATTTTTGTGTTGTCTTTACTCCTGTACCCCTCTACCCCTCGCGTTTTCAGTGTTTTCTTTACTCCCGCCCCTCACGTTATCTGTGTTGTCTTTACTCCCTCTTCCTCCTGTTGTCTTTTTTTGTGTTTACTCTTGCCCTCTTCCGTTGTCCGTATTGCCTTTACTCCTGCCTCCGCTCCTGTTGTCTGTGTTGTCTTTTCTCCTGCCCCCTCCTGTTCTCTGTTATCTTTACTCCCCTTTTCCTGGTGTAAAAATGCTCGTCCTCTAAATATACATCATTTATAAAGTTCTTTAAACACCCTGGGCATATACTCGAATTGCAAGCCGGCCTCTGCTGCAGGTTCTCCTGAAGGTTGGAATCCTGGGAGTGAGTGAGCTCTGGTAGAATCTGGAGCAGGCCTTTGTCTGACTAGGGATCCTGACATAACCGATTGATTCTTTTTTTCACTGTGGAGGGTCAAACTCCTCTGTCCAAAGGGAAGGAAGTCCACCTGACTCCCCATATGAAGCCTGGGTCCGGGGTGCTCCCCTTGGGCGGCCTGCAGCTGGCTGGCATACTTGCTAAAAAACTGGGCGCAGCAGATTTTTCAATTTCATAATGTCTTTAAATCGAGATTAATTTCAAGACAAGCTGTGCCTCGCTCCACTCTGCTACCTGGAAACAAAACCCGTCAAGACCTTGGAGCTACCCACACGGTCAACTCGCTGCCCCCACACAATACCCTAACTAATACATTCATATATATGCTATGCCAATACAGCTCCCACGCCAGCACTGGCTGCAGTCAGGTAATATGTTGGCAGTGTTTCTGTCCAGACCTAGGCTGGTCGCATGCTGGTATTGTTGCTCTTAACAGTATGCATGATCACAACATTCCTCCTTGTATTTTGGTAATGTGTTTTTGGCTTTACCCCTCACCACACTGTGAACAGTTACACACACTTAAGGTTTTCTCAGCAGTATGTTTCCAAAACACGCAGGACTGATTTTATGAGGGTGGCCTCTCGTTGCGGGGCACATGGTTGCAGCTGAACTGATAACATGAAAATGTATGCATTCCATTTCCGTGCTCCTAATGTTCATCAACAACAGCTGCCTTGTAGTTTCTTTTTATTTTGATGGTTAATAATGCATCTTGTATCTTTTACCTTTTGGCCTTTCTGGTCTGTGTATTAATTGCGCTCCAACCTCTTCGGGTCAAGTTCTACTCCATAAAACTGAAAAAAATACCATCGCGATCATCCTACCTGAGACTGCTAGCCTTCTGATAGCAAGAGGGTATGTTTTTTAGGTCGAGCCTTTAGGCAGCGCATGAGCCTGTAGGCAGCGCGTAAGCGCTGTTGCTATGGCGACGATCAGTTGTGTTAAAAAAAAAATGTCAGAAGGGGCTTTTAGCACGCCCGCGCTCCCCATTGCTCAATAATCAGTCTCCTTTGCTGCCTTCCAATTAGGCAGAAGTCGCGACACGTCACTTCTTGTGGCTTATGTGGAGCACTGCTCAACTACAAATTAATTATACTTAATTAGTGTCCCTCCCCTGCAAGCGTAGTGATTGAGGTACTACTTTGTTTGTGAAGTCTAATACTAGGACACCTTTTGTTTTTTACCTCTGCTTATGCATTGTAGTGATCGTGTTTTTTAACTTAGTTCAGGCTTTAAAAAAGAAACTTTTTCACTTGTGTTTAATCTTTGGCAGCAAACTCTTTTGTTTTCTTTGGGCCGGCACAGTGTTTTTGCTTCACCCATCTTCCTCCACGTTAATCCCGCCTAACCTCTCCCCCACCCCAGTCAGTTTACCTACTGCTACATTTGAAATGCTTGCAAATTTATGTATGAGCTGGGTGCAGCTTCTGTAAATACAATAGTTATGAAGCTTGGCTGTTTGTTAAATCCAGTTTCTACCCATAAAGTAAAAGAACGTCAGCTTCATAACTATGAAAAAACGTGTCGATCGTGTGGCAAACCCCTCCATCCCTACCCCTCTTCCTCTCTGCTCACTCATTGTTTGGAGAACATACCACATCTTACTTATACGTAAACCACACAGCAGATTTGTATCAAAAACGCATCAATAGCAGAGTTTCTATCTAGGTTGAGGACAGGGACTGTATACATGCCGACAAGTTGCTCTCTGTAAAAGGCTAGCAAAACCCCGGGCTGCGCAACGTGTTTGTTCTCTGTTCAACCAGCATGCACGTCCAAAAAAAAAAAGTAAAATAGCAACCAATATGAGTGTGCCAGCAAGGTATTTGTAAACGCATCAAAGAGCACACAGTGACACTAGTACTGCACCTTTCTAGGTCTCGACTATTCTATCCCGTAAGGGATAAATAGACCAGAGTATTGAGGGCAAACCAAGCTCTGAAACCATCGCACCGCTCAGCACCACCACAGCACCACTCAGCGCCACCACAGCACCACTCAGTGACACCACAGCACCACTCAGCGCCACTCCAGAATCACTCAGTGCCACCGCAGCACCACTCACCACCACCACAGCACCACTCAGAACCACCACAGCATCACACAGCACCACTCAGCACCACCACAGCACCACTCAGAACCACCACAGCATCACACAGCACCACCACAGCACCACTTAGCACCACCACAGCATCACTCGGCACCACCACAGCATCACTCAGCGCCACCACAGCACCACTCAGCACCACCACAGCACCACTCAGCACCACCACAGCACCACTCAGCACCACCACAGCACTACTCAGCGCCACTCCAGCACCACTCAGCGCCACCCCAGCATCACTCAGCGCCACCCCAGCATCACTCAGCACCACCACAGCACACTCAGCACCACCACAGCACCACTCAGCGCCACCACAGCATCACTCAGCGCCACCCCAGCATCACTTAGCACCACCACAGCACCACTCAGCATCACCACATCATCACTCAGCGCTACCCCGGCATCACTCAGCACCACCACATTATCACTCAGCACCACCACAGCACCACTCGGCACCACCACAAGACCAATAGCTCAAACTTTCCTAATGCGAGACCTATTGCATTGCAAATGCTTGTTTTTTTTAAATCTCCCTCTTTGCTCTTCTGAAATGTTGGCATGTATGTATTTATGATGCAAAACCTCGATTTATTTTCAGTGTACACTCTCATAATTTGAAAATGTTAATTATTCTTTGTTTTATCCAGCAATTATTTTTCTTTATAACATTTATATAGCTTTCATTACCCCTATGAGGGATGTTGAAGTGCTTGCCTACATGGATAGCACACTACACCGTGTAGCGTATGTGGTTGGAAGAGTGTTGTGTTTGCTTTGACTCTATTTGGGAAATGTTTCCAAGTCGTGCAGTGTGACCATCGAGGTGCCATTATCATGCTAGTTAGGGTCATGACCTTCTGTAACCTATTTACACCCCCCATTTCAATCTTTCCTTTGTCCCTTACTTTCTTGAACTACAGCAACTTTTACTATTACACACTGTCCCCGCTCATTTCTACTACAGCTCTTGAATGCCTCTCTGGTGCAATTCACCTGGAGTGATACAATTTTGCATTTCTCATTCTGGATTGTGCTGCTTTTTAGGATTGAAATGGTTTTTTAACTGAGGCACCAATCACTGTTCTTTTTCCACCGTTTTTGTTAAGCGGTGTTGTCTCTTAGCATAATTATTTAAATGTAAAAACAAACATATTACTGTGCATGAATAAAAATTACATATGGAAAAAAGCAGACGTTGAGTGCCAAATTGGCAGATGATTCTGAAAGCCAGTTTTTTTTTAGAAAGTGTCACTTAGCTTGAAGAACTTTCTGTATTTGTACATGATATCTAGAACACTTGTTGTGAACGTTGAATTTCTCCACTCAGTTGTATTGTACAGCTGGGTGGAGAAATGGCACGTGCTCCCAGTCTCCTAGTGAGCGCCTAACTAGGCTGCGCAGACCAATACAGGCACTGCTCCCACAGCAAGAGAGCAGTGTCTGGACTGGGTGGGGAGTCTGGGAGTCTGTGCTGGCCAAGGGACTTCTGGAAGAGTAGTGCCCGGATGTGGCTGGCAGCGGCAGAAGCAGGTAAGTGCATTTGTTTTTATTATTTGTCCCCATGCTGCTCCACCATTTTATTTTCGCAGCAGCCACTGCTGACATCACCCCCTTATATTGTGTCTTATTTGAGGTGCATAACATGATATTAGGGTGAGGGCGTCCTGGGGTTGTGGACTGTTACAAGAGTGTAACCATACATTTTTCCACCTGCTTACTTGTACATATATGTACATGAATGCGTAGTGTGCACATAAAAAACACTTTTCCGTTTTCATTAGTAACATTTCTAGTCAATGATTTATTGGGTGTTGTTTGTTGCAAACCTGTTGAGTGGGGGATTAAATTCCACTATTTCACCCAAGCACGTCTTGGACTACTCTGCCTTGATACCTTGAGCGAGTGTGCTGCAATGGAACACTTGGTCCCAGTAGATGGAAGGTTGCAGACTTTTCACCTGAGAAGACTCACACCTTTCCAAGTAATAGCCCACTTACCTGCATTGGTGGGGGTTGGGTGTCCTGCGCCTAACCTCCGCTGTGCCCGGGAGGTCGGGGGGAGCTTGGCCGCAAGTTGCTGAGGGGGTTTGGCATATGCTCAATTTAGAATTTGATAAGAAAACACAGAAATTCACTGAAGAAAACAAATGTCATAGATAGGTATGGTAATAAGATCTTAACTTACATTTAAAAAAAGAAAAATGAAGTTTACTGAAAAAATACAAGGATTGAAGCACCAATATAGTTATTTATTCAAATGAGATAAGAACAAATGTTAAAAAATTGATATAACCCTGAAGTTAATCAGTTATAGTTTAGTGAACTAACTAACTTGCGCTCCCGTCCTGCACTGCTTATGCCCTCACATATTATATCACTGAAGTCATCTCAAATGACATAATTCATGATGCTGTTATTCACATCACTCCATAAGCCCTTACCTCGTTTAAAAAAGTGTTAGCAAAAGGCCTATAGTCTTTTAAAGCAAAGAGTTATGCTATGTACACATGTGGGTGCATGCATTGGAAATAGCATAAACCCTGAAGGCAAGTATGGTTGTGCTTATTTAAAGTTATATGTCACACCCTTTACAAACTAGTAAAGTGTTTGGTTGTTTGGTGCAAGTAGTGTGTTGAACACAGTAAAGGCTGAACACACTTGATGTGAGTCAAAGAGGCATATTTCAAACTAGATTGTGGCTTAACGCTAAATCATTTTGCAAAAAATGTGTGAGAAAAGCCAAAGCATCTGTTGAGAATAGATGATTCACCAGTGGATGTCTGGGCACATGTTGAATAGTTGTAATATAGTGCTATAAATAGATTGCATGTAACAAGGACATTTATAATTTGTGGATGTTTATTTCCAGAACTTCGCTGAAGATTTAAAGGCATTGCAGATTGTTGAATAACATAGAATAGAGGCTAGACCAATTTGAAGGTGGTTTAACTCGCAGTGGGGTTGTAAGCATGGCTGTACGTTTGTATGTCATTGTACACATCTCCGAACTATGTGTAGTATATTGTACAAAACTATGGATGGTTGTCCATAGGACCTTGCAGTGGCAAATGCATACTTGTCAACCTCTTTACTTAAAATTGTGGATCATGTAAAGTCTTTAAGAGAGAGATTCTGTTAACCACATCGCCGCGGCGCGAATTCGGCCGTGGCACAGGCGGGGCTATAAGGGAACGCGGGGCTCCCTCACTTAAGATGACTTCACACCATCATGAGTCACGGGCTTCGTGTGCTCATGACGGTGTGGAGCCGTTATGACCCCGCCCACTCACTAATTTGCCCGCACAGGCGGAGCGGCAGTTGATGACGGCTCCACGCCGTCATGAGCAAACGCCACCCGTGGCTCATGACGGTGTGGAGCCGTCATCAGCATCGAAGTGGTTAAGATAAATAGAGTACAAACAGGTTTTTGGAGGGTGTTCAATGTTTCGAAACAGGGTGACCTCCGCAAGGTCTATGGAGGCACTTCGTTTATTTGGTGGGTAAATTCCAGTACGAAGACGGAAACACCCACCAAATGTGGGTAACTTGACAGAAATGCAATGTGTCCAGCATGTGGTCAAAGGTTATATCATTTATTACTTGATTGGTGAGATAAGTGGGCGGTCACAGTGGAAACATAGAACTGTGCAGAAGTATTTTTTGTTCTTATAAATTGTGACTTTAAGAGTTATTAATACCATCTCTTCTATAATAAAACACCTGCCGCCTTCTTTTTGACAATAAATATTGTTAAGCCATTCTAGAACAGAAAATAAGGCTTACTTCCTCTGCAAAGTGGATAGAATATATCATTTTTAAGTCCTACTCTTTTGATACCTGGGAAAATTAATCAAGAGTGAATACAGAGTAAGCATTAGCAATTCTGCAGTTATTGTTAGGTCCGAGATACAAAATTCACCTAATTTGGATTTAGCATGCCACATTTTGTGCAGATCCATCAAAGAGCACAAGGGAAAGCATGGGGAGGGGGTAATCATGGGGGTGTCAAAGTGACTTTTCCCATTTTAACTCCCATCAGAACTTTTCTCACTGCAACAAAAAAACACTAAAATTACACCAAACTTGGAAAGTAGTCCTTTACTCAAGCAAGTGCAGTTGTTTGGTTTGCTGTAAATTTGTTCAGTAGTTTTCAAGATATTACAGTTTAAAACTGTTTTAGACTTTTTTCTCTAAAGAAAACAATATAAGACACATAAGTAAGCGCTAAAGAAAAGTGCAACCATGCCGAAGTAAGAGGATGGCAGGCCCGGAAACATGCGGAGAGGCGGGAGCATTGCAATCTCCGGTGCCACATTGATGCTATGTTACTATTCGCAGGCGTGGCCCATGCAGGTAATAGCTGTAGGGGAGTGGGGCCGGGTGGGTTGGGATATTGACAGACAACAACAAACTAAATAAATAATTAATTTTCCCTCCTCGTCGTTTGTCGAAAATAGGTATAGTCTGTACAATCATACCACTTATTGAAACACGTCAAAACTCACTCACGGATTTAAGGCAGTGATCCTTGAAGCTGCAGGCTCAACTCAAGAATATCCTCTAATGCAAAAAACACGGTGTGGTCCTCTGCAGTGTGTGTGTGGGGGGGGGGGGCAACCAATCATGGCTCGAGGCTGGCCTGGTTCACGTGTCTGGATCTGCATTAGGCATTGGGACTGATGAGCTAAAAAAAACTGTTGAAGCAACCAAGGCAGGGGCCATTCTAAGATTTTTGGGGGCCCGGGCATAAAGGGAATGTATGTGGCCCGTCTAATTTGCATGCACCCTGACACATTCACAACTGTTTGCATTGCTATTGACGACCTTGCTCCTGAAGCTGCTTTATACAGAACCCTTCTGAGCTGCAGCCCTCCCTATCTGCCACCTACAAGCACCTCTTGTACAGCTCATAAAGGGCAGAAGATGTGACGTTTGCTTGTAGTCTAAGAGGATTAAAACTGCGGTGGATGGGGGGTGCTAAAATGTTGGACAGTGGGAGTCTCGTGGTGATTTCGTATGGGCAGCAGGGTAGGAGGCCTGATAGCAGGGGAAACCTGCAGAATGTGTCAGCTTCAACTGGGACCAAGCGAGAGGGGGAGGGGGGCTATCCCCTAGACCTCACTACTCCATAGCATCGAGTCGCAGGTGAGGGGGGACCTCCCTCCCGTGGACACAACTGCAACAAGCCACCTTACTCCTAATTATATGAGCAAGAGGACCAGTGTGTCGTGGCCTAATTGTGGCATACTTGTGTGGGTCCCTGTGCAGCTGCCCATGCCTAGCACTCTTTTACTCGGTCGTTGGAATGGAGCAACTGTTAAATGGAGCAGATTAATCGAATCTAAAAGGGTGTTTTTTCTGCTGTACCTGAAAGCAGAAGATGGAAGTGTATGTCAGAAGCTATCTGCTCTTCGCATATGTATCATGATGGCCTCCAGCCCTAAGAGCAGTTTCTCTGGGATCTACAATGCCGCTTTATTTAATCAGGGCATTGTGCTGCTCCTGCAATCGGTCTGTGGATGAACTAACCAATTCTAACAAAAACAGAGAGAAAATTCTCTGCAAAGTCCAAGAGCACAAGCAAACCACACATTGCATCCTCCACTATTTGAGTTGTAGCTGTTTCAACAGTTAACCCCAATTAAAGCCCAACTTATAGGACAGGTATAAATAAAGCTAAGGTGCTTCGCATCTGTTATAAAGACGCCTGGAACAGGTAGGTGAAGTTCAAGTAACTCTTTATTACGGCCTCCACTCAGGAACCTCTAACACGTCGCGCTGCAAGCCCAGCAACTGCCAACTATGCCAGTCAGGCTGCCTTCTCAACATTCTAAGGCAGCCTCTGGCGCAAACTGTGGGAACATTCCAAGGGGTGGAGAAGGGAGGTGGAGGAGAGAGAGGGAGAGACCACAGAAGGGAAGTGGCATATAATAAAGCAGACCAAGTAAAGTAAGGGAATTATAACGCATCTTCCCCTCATAAAACAATGTAAGAGAGAAGTATAACGTTATTGCATAATAAAGTCTTTATGCCATTTGGGTGAAACAGTATGTCTTCTGGTACTGCTCCTGGGAGGCGTGACAGGGTCTTCAGGGCCCCCCGGTGACAGTTAGTTTTCATGAGCGGTGTCCTCTGGGTTCGGGCATTTAGCAAACCGGTCCATGCTCCAGTTTTGCCCATCTTCAAGGACCACAGTGTTGTTTTTGATGTCCACTATTCTTCTGGGTTCAAAGAACTTAGATTAATGATCTCCCGCTAGTGAGGGTTTTTTCACAGCCACTCAATCGCCTACAGACCATTCTCGATTCTTTGTTCCATGCTTTTGATCGCATCGGCCTTTGTAGTTGGCTTGATGGGAAGCTATGTTGGGTTTGGCCTTGTCATAAGAGTGTGCTGTTAGCTCTCCACCCCCGATCCAGTTGGGGAAGAACTTTGTACTGGGTTTTCTTCTCTTGAGTGAGGAGAATGGGGATATGCCAGTGACCAGGTTGGGGGAGGTGTAATATGCCCATAGCATATCTTGAATAGAGCGTTCGACAGGTATGGAAGCAAGCTGTATTTTCTCTTTTACCATTCTGTTTACTCTTTCGACTAAGCCGTTGGCTCGAGGACAGTACAGAGCTGTTTTCAGGTGGGTTATGGCTAAGCTGGTCAGGAAGTTGGACATGGCTGACAAGGTGAATTGAACACCATTGTCCGTGACCAGGGTGGTCGGAATTCTTCGGTGACGAAAGTATCTTGTTGGAAGTTGATCAGGGATTCAGTAGTTATTTGGTGCACTATTTTACTGACTACCCAGTGAGAGTGAAAATCCGTCAGGACAAACGCAAATCTTTTAGTGACACCTCTCTTATTGATCGGGCCGATGATGCCCAGAGCTAATTTTTCCCATGGCTTGTCCAGAATGGAAACAGGGGAAAGAGGTGCCATCTGGGTGCGTTTAGTTTTGTCACTATTGGCGCATATAGTGCAGTTCTTGACTTTGGTCTCGACCATAGAGTCCATGTTGGGGAACCAATAGTGCTCTCTGAGTCCATAGACTCAGAGAGCTCAGACTCAGCAGGTAAGGCTTCTCCCTAGGTGGCCCTCATGAACCATGTCTATTAGTTTGTCCTTCAAACCTTCTGGAGGAATGATTTTGTTGTTTCTCCATATGTAACCATTGTTCAAGTTAATCTCATGTCTTATTTCCCAGAATTTGTCTAGGTCTTGGCTGACACTTTAACGTGAAGCTGGCCATCCTTGAAGGGTATACTCTTTAAGACAGGAAAGTGTGGCATCTTGGTTCATGCTCTCCATCCATTCATCTTGCTTTATTGTGGAGGAGTGGACCTGTAAGATGGGAAATTCAGATGTTTCAAAGTTTTCAGATAGTTCTAATGGTGCCCTCGAAAGGAAGTCAGCTGCAGTGTTGAGATCGCTCGAGACATATTCAAGTTTAAAACGAAGCTTTCTAGGCCTAGTACCATCTAGCTACTCTGGGTGTAATGTTAGCTGAGCCTTTAGAACTGAACATGTAGATGAGGGGATTGTGATCGGTGCGAACAGTGAACTTTATCCCCCACAGGTAGAACTTGAAATGTTTAATCACCCAAAAGCAGGCCAGGGCTTTCCTCTCTACGACCGAATAGTTTCTTTCTGAGCTGTTAAGGGTGCGGGAAGCGAAAGCGACAATGCGTTCTCTCCCACCGATAACTTGAGAGAGGGTTGCTCCTAGGCCTTTGTTGCTGGCGTCGGGGTTAGAATGGTCTTCCAGGAAGGGTCAAAATTGCATAAGTGAGGGGCATTTAAAATGCTTCTTTTAATGTTGTCATAGGCTGCCTGGTGCACTTCTAGCCATTTAAAGGGAGTATGGTTTTTAGTGAGTTCCCTAAGGTCATTGGAAATATCAGAAAAGTTCTTGACATATTTGGCCATGTATTCTGCAAGACCCAGGAAGGATAGTAGTTATTGTTTGGTAGTGGGTGCATTGGCTTTTTCAACAGTATCAAGGAGGCTTAATTTGGGTTTAAATCCATACCTTGATATGGTGTGCCCAAGGTAGTCAACAGTTCCTACCCCAATTTGGCATTTTTCTTCTTTACGGGTAAGACCCACCTTTTAGAATCTCTCGAGGACAGTCCTGAGAGAGGAATCATGTTCCTCCGGTGTTGCTCCGTAGATCAAGACATTGTCTTGGAAGCACATGGTTTTGGGGACCCCTTCAAGTATATGCTGCATTATCTTTTGAAATACTGCTGCCGCCGAAGTGAGTCCAAACGGCATTCTGAGGAACATGTATGACCCCAGAGGAGTGGTAAAAGCAGTTAACTCTCTGGAGTCGGGGTGTAACTCTACTTATTGGTAGGCATTGGAACGGTCAAGTACATTAAAGCAAGTGGCTTCCCCCATGGTGCTTAAAACCTCGTGGACGCGTGGAAGTGGGTGTCTTTCAATTATGACGTTATCATTAAGGTCTCTGAGGTCGATGCACAATCTAATGTCTTTCCCCTGGGCCTTCTTAGCCATAACCACAGGTGCGACCATTGCAGTGCAGTCCACAGGTTGTATTACACCTAGGGACTGTAATTTGGCCAGTTCAGTTTTAAGGGGTTCCCACATAAGGTGTGGTATGGCTCTCGTTTTGTGTGCAATAGGTTTGGCTTGCAGTATCAACCTTATTTTGTGTTGGAAGTTCTTGAGGAGCCCTAAATTAGAAGTGAAAACATCCGGAAACTCTTTGACGAAGGTTCTACCCTGGGTGGATAAATCAATGATAAGAATTCGCTCTGGGTTATTGGGGTCCAGTTTTATGCCTAACTATTTTTTATGTTGCCAACCAAGGAGATTGGACCCCTCCTCCACTACGTAGACTTTCCCAAGGGTGACGCGATCTTTGAAAGAAATGTGAGTTTTAACTATGCTCTTCAAAGGAATAGTGTCTCTGGTGTAGCTGCTGGGAGAAATGTCAGGCTTTATTATGTCACTTTCTTTAGTGAAGTTCATGTTATTAAAATCAGTAATGTTCACAAAAGTGAATGAGGAACAGGAATCCGCAAACATGTTGATTTTCTTGCCGCCCAACTCAATTACGCATTGTGGGTAGTATATCTGATTGACAGTGCTGAAGTCTTAAACTAGGAAGATCATTTTCTTAACTGATTAAATGTTGGACTCAGGAGTAAACGCCGCACTGTTCTGTTTACTGTGGCAAACTCTGGCAAGGTAGCCTTTCTTATTGCACTTCTTGCAAATAGCTGATATGACTTGGCAATTAGGATTATTGGCAAGGTAGTTGCTACTACTGCAACGGTAACATTTGAGTTTGTTATGGTTGTTGTCACGAGTCAAGTTGGGAGTTTTGGCATTTTTAATTTTGCAATAACGTTATCATTGATAGTATCAACGAGTTCTGATTGCACAATTTCTGACACCTGGCTCTGGACTGAGTGGAAGTGTGCGGGTATAACAGGATTGGGTCTTATCTCTTTCATGCAGAGGGTGGTATGTTCAATAGATTTAGTCAACTCAATCGCTTCTTGTAAATTAGGTTGTTTTTGCTGCAATTTTTCTTGGATTTTACCATTGGTGCACCTCACCATTTAGTCCCTAATAAGGGAGTTTTTGAGGTCCCCGAATGTCAGGCTTCGTCTCTATCTCTTCGGAGCTGTGGTGCAAGACCTCTACCTTCCCTCGAAGAACCACCCCAACGCCTGAAGTATACACAGACCATTAAGGTAGTTCCCCCAAGGAAGGAAAGGAAGGGAACAGCGGGGAGGGAGACCTGAAATGACAAATGAACAGATATTAGAGGAAAGCTCCCCCCATACCCGCTGACTCTAATTTCCTTTTTTCTACCAATACTTTGTCTAAGAATTAGCCTTTCTTTCCTACCTGAGGGGGGGGGGTGTGTTAGGGAGTAAATGCGAGGAGAGGAGACTTTGAGGCAATACCAGGGATTCTGTTTCACTGCAGAGAAGACAAAGGGAACCAGTCTGAACCTGAATGTGAATACAAACTATGAACTCATTCATACACAGACACGTATTCCTTCTCAGAACAGCTCACCTTACAGCACAGGATCCCTACTTATGGTACCCCTCTCTCAGTTCTCCTGCATGTTAAGATAAAGCAAAACAAGGTTGTAGAAACAAACAGAAACAATATCAAAACAGTGTTAATACTCCTTAACACTGTTTACAGTGTAAATAGTCACAGTGATTCTTACTCCCTTCAGTACTTGTTGCCACTGCCTGCAACTCGGAATAAAGGGCAAGGTGGCAATCCTTCTTGCAGCCTCACCACGCTCTTCTACTGAGCAATGTTTTTCCCTCCAGCCTAGAGTTCGTACCGCTGAGGAAGAAAGTTCATGAGGGTCCTGAAACACACGCAGCCTGCGTGCAGCTCTGCTCAAAGGCAAGGTGGCAATCCGTCTTGCAACCTCGCATAAAGTATCTTGTCTCACACGCTGCCTGCATGTTAAACACCAGACCCCGAATCTCCAAACGTTCTGGGGATTCCTTATACACACGCAGCTTGCGTGTGCCACACCACAACAGGCTTCTCCCCCGCACCCACGAGGGGAGAGAAGTTCAATAACTCGGCTTACCGCTACCAAGAACCGCACCATCCAAGGCTCCGTGATCACAGAATAATCGGTGCAGCTGCTGGCTTCCGCGTTCTTTTTGTTTCCGTGTGCGCACCTGATCAGCGTCTCCTGTGCACCGCTGAGAATGGCCTGCCGGGAAGTGTAGTTTTACCGCCGGCGGTCTCGGACTTAATGGGTTCCCCGGTATTACCCCTCACAAGTGTGTACCGAGGGGGAAGGGGGTTCGAGGTCTGACACCGAATTGGCATAGTTCACTTAGACCCCTCAGGACAGCTACGTAGCTTGAAATACTCTCACGTTTCCCTTGGACCCTACAAAAGAACTTGTGGCATTCCAGCACAATGTTGATTTTGTCTCCGTAGTGATTTCAAATTTTAGTAAAGATGTTTTGACCCATTCTTTCCAAGGAAGGTTGGTTTCCCCACATTCAGTTAGGAAAGGCTGGGTCATGCTTGCAGCAGCCATGTTGGGAAGCACAACACCGAGAGGAAACCCCAGGGGGAAGAGGAACTTGCCAGAAGTGGATTACTGAAATGGTCTGTTGTCGAGACTAAAAGAGACGATGCTAAATGTATGCAAACAAAATAGGTATACAATGGATGGGTGTGCGTGTCACCGGAAATAGTTGTAGCAGGTAAAGTAGGAGATCCCAGGAGATGAAACGCAAAATACTATGAAGTGTGCGTATCACTGCAGAAAGGTTAGCATCGGGGAAGAGCAAGAGTGTGCGGATCGTTGTGAGTGAAAAGGAGAAATAAGGTGAGTGTGTCACTGAAGAACTTGAGGCACACAAAATGGTGTGCGCGTCACCGGTGATGTAAATGGTAGTATGGGCAGCTGAGCTTAGTAAAAGAAGTAAAGAGACAAGGTGTGAGCAGTGCCATTCAGCAGTGAGCGCACTGGCAGAGAAACCCAGGTAATGTACATCCAGCAAAGGAAGAACAAGGTTGATGAAAACACTTTGTACAAGCTTTGCCTGTCAGCTTGGAAGAGGCTGGGAGGCAAATATTTCAGTGGAAGGATTGAAATGCAGCCCTTAGAAAGACTCCCCCCACCGCTGTGAAGATTAGACCCTGCGACACCGAAATTACTACTTCAAACAGCAGAGAGGCTGAGGCAGGGGAAAAGTCAACAAGCCTTTACACCAGCCGAGGGAGTTAAAAGCAGCTGAGAGGCTGAAGCAGGGGGACTGTAAATGCGCTTCTGATAGATACATCTGCCTTGTGGATTCCTCACCTTGTGAATATCCCCCATGCACCAGCAACGTTTGGAAAATTCTTTGTAGCACGCCGGCGTGGTCGACGTCATAGGAGCACGGCATTGCGCGCGACTCCGTCTGACGTCACCGACTCCTCATAAGGCCCACGTCGGCGTGATGACGTCAGTTCCCTTTTTTCCGCGTCGTTGACGCTAACGGTTTCTGGGATCTTCTGCGATACTTTGAGTATCTTGTTGCTATATGGTGTTACTGTTTCTCTTTTGAGATTTTCTTCTTCGTCGAGGATGTCGTCGAGGAAGACGGGGTTCAAGCAGTGTGGTTCCTGTGCCCGAATGATGTCGATCACTGATCCGCATTCCGACTGTCTGTGGTGTCTTGGGTCGGACCATGATGTTAAGAACTGTCGTTCCTGCTTCAAGATGAACCCCAAGGCCTTGCGAGAGCGGGATGCGAAGCTTCTTCTTGCGAAGGTGAAAGAAAGAGAAGCTGGAAGGTCTTCGAGGTCGGTTTCCAGGCACTCGAAGTCGAGGCAGATGTCGCGGTCGAAGTCGAGGTCAAGGTCGGCTTCGAGGTCGAGGTCCAGAGCGAGGTCGAGATCCAGAGAGAGGTCGAGGTCTGGATCCAAGTCGGCTTCGGGCCATGCTTCGAGCTCCTCGAGGAAGAAGCATAAGAGGAGTAAGCATCGCTCTAAACATCACTCTGGCAAGGAGTCTTCGGATTCGAAGAAGAAGTCTCGTAAACATCATAAGGACTTTGTGTCTCCTTCTCCGGCACAGTCTCATGTAGGTTCCCCTGTTCAGGAGCAGGAACCAGATCTGGAGTCGCACCATTCTTCGGTGCATGATGAAGAAGAGGTTCCTCGAGCTCCGACTGCGGATGTGGAGCCTGAGAATCAAGAGGGCCAGGGTGCACCTTTGCCGGATCAGCCTCCTTCGGAGCGGCCGTTGGGTTCGTACCCTCCCTTTCCTGGTCCAGGTCAGGATCCCTCGCAGTTTTTAAATGCCATGTTTGGTGTTTATGCGAGGGCAATGTACCCCACTGGCGCACCAGTTGGTCCCATGGGTCCATTGTCTTTTAATTTAGGTGTGCCTCAGGCTTATGCCCCGGACCCCTTTATGCCGTTTATGCCGACGCCTTGTGCTCCTTGGCTCGGTACGGCGCCGCCGAGGTCGTCGACTTCGCATGCGGCTTCGCCGGCTCCGGATCGACCTCGTGGTGATTCGGATCGTGGTGCTTCCTGTCCTCAAGCTTCTCGTTCGACGTCGGTTCTGGCTCTGTCGAAGTCTTTGCCGGATCCATCGACTTCGGTCCGCATGGAATGGTCGAGGCGCAGAGCTCAACGCCTCTTGGAGGAGAAGGAGTATATGGATTCCGAGGTTGAGGAAGGAGAGCTGCAAGATCAGGGGGATTGTTTTGAGGACCTCCAAAGTGCTAGTGGCCTGGAACTTTCTCCTGAGTGGGGCTTGCCATCCGTTTCGGATACACCATCCAAGGACGTTGCACCCTATCACGTCGTGATTAGGAAGGCTGCGGATTTGCTAGGCTTGACTTTGCCCACTGTTGAGTACAAGCCCAACATCCTCACAGAGGTTTTAAATTCGCCTTCTTCTATTATAGAGCCTACTCTTCCTTTCACTGACGCATTGACTGAGCCAATAAAGGAGGTTTGGAAGAGGCCTTTGACTGCTCCTGCGGTTTCCAGGTCGGTGGCAAGGCGTTACAGGGTGGCTCCTGGTGACCCTGAATTTCTTTCCTCACATCCTTCTCCGGAGATTCTGGTGGTGCAGGCCGCTTGTTCCAGCAGGGCTGCAGGTTCATTCCCTCAGGTGCCGGCAGACAAGGACTCTAAAAAATTGGACCAGTCTGCTAAAAAGATTTTCTCCTCAGGTAGCATGGCTTTAAAATCTACTAATGCTACTTGCCTGTTGGGGAGGTATGTTCATGCATTGATGGACTCTGTGAAACAACTCTCATCTAAGCTTCCAGAGGATGACAGGAAGAACTTTAATGAAGTGGTCTCCGATACTCAGGCTGCAGCCCGTATGGTAATACAGAGTGGCATGGACACGGTGGACTCTGTTGCCAGGATTATGGGCTCTACTGTTGCTACCAGAAGGGCCGCATGGCTTAAATCTTCTGATTTTTCAACTGATGTTCAGTCTACCTTGTTGGACTTGCCATTTGATGGGACAGGCCTCTTTGGTAAGAAAGCTGACGTGGCCCTGGAGAGATTCAAGGACAGCCGGGCGACGGCGAGGTCTTTGGGCCTTCAGGCAAGTAGTTCTGCAACTAGGAAGTTTAGGGGATTTGGCAGATCCACTTTTCGTTCCTATAACCAAGGTCAGCAGCAGCAGCAGCGACAGAATCCTCTGTATAAGACCTACAGAGGAAAACAAAGGGGCCGAGGTCGTGGACGCCAGGCCTCCTCCTCCTCCACTTCCTCTAATAATCAACCCCCTCCCTCTACAGCAAAGCAGCCCTAGATCCGCCATTCTGGATCATGTGGCTCCAGTGGGGGGTCGGCTTACTCATTTTCTACGGGATTGGGAATCGGTTACATCAGATCTTTGGGTTCTCAATCTCGTAGAAAATGGGTATGCCCTTCCTTTCCAGGAGTTCCCTCCCAATTACCCTCCTTGCCAGGGTTATTGTTCGGAGGACCACCTGCTTCGCCTGCAGGAAGAAGTCCTGGCTCTGTTCAGAAAAGGTGCGTTAGAGCTGGTCCCGGAGCAGGAGAGGGGTCAGGGGTGCTACTCCCGGTATTTCCTGATCCCCAAGAAGGATGGCAGGTTGCGTCCAATCCTGTACCTCAGGATTTTGAATCTCTACCTCAAGCAGGAGAAGTTCAAAATGCTCACACTTGCGCAGGTTCTTCAAGCGCTGTTGGAAGAAGACTGGATGGTGTCAATCGACTTGCAGGATGCGTATTTTCACATCCCAATCCTGAAGTCGCACAGGAAGTATCTCCGTTTTACGGTGGGATCGCAACACTACCAGTTTGCGGTCCTTCCGTTTGGTCTTACTACTGCGCCTCGAGTTTTCACCAAGGTGATGGCGGTGGTGGCAGCACATCTCAGGAGGTCGGGGATTCCTGTGTTCCCCTATCTGGACGACTGGCTGATCAAAGCGGAATCGCCGAGAAGGTGCTTCATCACCTGCAAGAAACATCGCAGCTGTTGTACAGGTTGGGTTTTTCGATAAACGTGCCCAAATCTCACCTGGTGCCCTCCCAGCGCAACCTGTTCATAGGTGCGGTACTGGACACTACTGTATGTTGTGCATTCCCTCCACCTCAAAGGATTCGCGGCATTCAGGAAATGGTTCCTTTATTTTACAATGGAGCGGTTGTTCCAGTCCTGAAGGTCCTTCGCCTGCTCGGTCTGATGGCTTCTTGCATTCTGTTGGTCAACCATGCACGCTGGCGCATGAGGGCACTCCAGTGGTGCCTCCGCAGGCAGTGGTATCAGCACAACGGAGATCTCAGGGAGTCGGTGAAGATCTCCAGAGAAACTGCAGCGGATCTGTCTTGGTGGGGCGTGGAAGGCAATCTGTCACAAGGAAAGCCTTTTCAGCTACCACCATCGGTGGCCACGGTGATAACGGATGCGTCCACTCTAGGGTGGGATGCTCATCTGGGGGATCTGGAGGTCAAGGGTCTTTGGTCTCCAGAGGAAAGGTTGCTTCACATCAACCTTCTAGAGTTGCGGGCGATACGTTTGGCGCTCAAGGCCTTCCTCCCTTCCCTTCGCGGTCAGTCGATCCAAGTCCTGACGGACAACACGACTGCGATGTGGTACATCAACAAGCAGGGAGGAGTAGGGTCGCAGTGTCTCTGCAAAGAGGCTCTGCGGCTCTGGTCCTGGGTTCAGGATCATCAGATTTGTCTGATGGCAAATCATCTGGCCGGAGTTCTGAACGTTCGTGCAGACGTTCTCAGTCGGCAGTTCTCTGCCGACCACGAGTGGAGGCTTCACCCGGAGGTTGTTCACGACATCTTTCAGATGTGGGGGACTCCTCGGGTGGACCTGTTTGCCACTTGCGAGAATGCTCACTGCCCGTCATTCTGCAGTCTCCAGTATCCGATGCAAGGAGCGTTGGGGGACGCGTTTCAGTTGAGCTGGGGAGGTCAGCTCCTTTACACGTTTCCTCCCATACCCTTGGTTCCTCGGGGTCTGAGGAAGATTCGCCAAGACCGGGCCCAAGTCATATTGGTCACCCCGGATTGGCCAAGAAGGGTGTGGTACTCGGACCTTCTCCACCTCTCCTCTCACCCGCCGCTCCGTCTCCCTCTCAGGGCAGACCTCCTCTCTCAGATGGAGGGGCAGGTTCTACACCCCCACCTCCAGACATTACACCTTCATGCCTGGAGATTGAACGGGGCAACCTGAGTTCCTTTTCTCTCCCTCTCGATGTGGTGGATGTCATTCTTTCTGCCAGGCGCGACTCCACCAAGTCCATCTATTCGTATAGGTGGTCTAAGTTTGTCTCTTGGTGTAGGGAGAAGGATGTTGACCCATTGAAGGCTCATTTGTCTGACATTTTGTTGTTTGCTCTTTCTCTGGCACGGCAAGGGTTTGCTGTTGCCACAGTCAAAGGATATCTTTCGGCCTTATCGGCATTTCTCTGTTTGCCGGATCAGCCCTCTCTTTTTAAGTCTCCTGTAGTATTAAGATTTTTGAAGGGACTCACTAATAAGTTCCCTCCTTCTCCCTTTATTGTTCCTCATTGGGACTTGAATCTTGTGTTAACTTATCTGATGGGTTCTCCGTTTGAACCTTTGCATAAGTGTCCCATGAGGCTTCTTTCTTTTAAAACGGTCTTCTTGGTTGCAATTACCTCGGCAAGGAGGGTAAGTGAGCTTCAGGCTCTTAGTTCCAAGCCCCCGTTTTTGTCCATTCATGCTGAAAGAATGGTTCTCAGGACCAGGGCTGCTTTTCTGCCTAAGGTGGTAACTCCCTTCCATCTAGAACAATCCATTACCCTTCCTACCTTTTATCCTCCCCCACACCCTTCCAAGGAGGAGGAGAGGCTTCATCGCTTGGACCCGAAGAGAGCGGTTAGTTTCTATCTCTATAGGACTAAAGACTATCGTATTGACGATCAGCTCTTCGTGGGTTTTGCTGGCTGCAAGACGGGCAGAGCGGTGCACAAGCGCACACTTTCCAGGTGGATTATCCTCTGCATCAAGATTTGCTACTCCCTGGCGGGTAAGGACCCTCCTGAGGGTATTAGAGCTCATTCAACTAGAGCGAATTCTGCAACTTCTGCATTGTCTAGAGGTGTCCCTGTTGAGGACATTTGCAGGGCCGCGACATGGGCCTCCCTCCACACTTTTGCGAAGCACTACTGCTTGGATGCTGAGGTGAGGAGGGACGGCCACTTCGCGCGCTCTGTTCTCCAAGATTTCCTGGTGTAGCAGAGTGGTCACCCTCCTCCGGGAGTGGGGACTGCTGTGGGACTCTATTCACAAGGTGAGGAATCCACAGGGCAGATGTATCTATCAGAAGAACAAGTTACTTACCTTCGGTAACGCTTTTTCTGGTAGATACAGTATCTGCCTGTGGATTCCTCACTGACCCACCCGCCTCCCCGTTGTCCACTCTGCTATACCTGGGTTTATGTGCAAATGTATTTATGAATTTGTATTTCTGGTATTTTATGCTTTTGCACTTTTAGTGTTTTTGGATTGCGTGTACTGTGTACATTGTATATATGTATATATTTGTTGGTCCGTCCGGGTGCCTCGAAGGCACGGAAAAAAGGGCGGAACTGATGTCATCACGCCGACGTGGGCCTTATGAGGAGTCGGTGACGTCAGACGGAGTCGCGCGCAATGCCGTGCTCCTATGACGTCGACCACGCCGGCGTGCTACAAAGAATTTTCCGAACGTTGCTGGCGCAAGGGGGATATTCACAAGGTGAGGAATCCACAGGCAGATACTGTATCTACCAGAAAAAGCGTTACCGAAGGTAAGTAACTTGTTCTTTTCCGCCAGCAGGGTGGGGTTCCAACACAGCTTAGGGGCGGAGACAGGAGGAGTGTTTACGCGCCTTCCCACTAGCTGAGGGAGGAAATGTCAAAGTGAATACCTCACACTTGAGGAGGCTTCCCACAGGGATGACAATAATAAATTATGCTGGGGAATCTATGCAGGTTGGAGCTGTCGGAGCGGCGCTGCACTTGACAAGATACTCCAGGCTGTGTCGCTTGACTTGAAAGAAGAACAGCGGAGGCAGCGTCAGTAGAAAATAAGCTCCCGCTGTGATGAGTAAACCAGCCGCGGGGCGGGTTTCCTGAGGGCACAGACACCACTCCACAAGCGCGTCAGCTCAAACAAGCACCTGCTGTGAAGCAAAGTCCAGCCGCAGGGCGGGTTACTTGAAATGCGAGGCGGAATGAAAGAGACAAAGGCTGAGAGTTGTAGACACATGGCCACAGAGAGTAAGAAGACAGTCCACTGCGGCGGGGTTAGTCCACAATAAGGCGCATGGCAGGAGGAGGAGCAGTTAAAGACTGGGGCTACCGCTGTGAGGAGGATTCCAGCCTGATTAAGAAACGCTGGTCACCAGATATATCACAGCAGCGATACTGCCCAAAATGTCTCTGTAGTGAGGCAAAAGCTGTGCCTGTCAGCGCAGAAGTCAGCTGGCAGGCGACACAATCAGTATCCCACTCTGAAGGAACGATGGGAAACAAAGTTCCAGGGTAGTAAATCATGAGGAAAGCTGATCGCTTGGAGCAAATCTTCACAGCATTAAAGTTGGCGAGAGGAAAACAAAGCTCTGGGTGAAACTGCTGAGAAACAGTACATCAACCTTGTGGGCCACAAGGTATATATTATACTTGACGTTGAGGATGAAGGCAGAAGGGAAGGAGCACTGTCCCGCTCCCTTACGCAGACCAGTCGTCACCAGTGTTATAAAGACTCTTGGAAGAGGTAGGTGAAGTTCAAGTAACTCTTTATTACGGCCTCCACTCAGGAAACTCTAACTCGTCGCTTTGTAAGCCCAGCGACTGCCAACTCTGCCAGTCAGGCTGCCCTCTCAACATTCTAAGGCAGCCTCTGGCTAAACTGTAGTAACATTCCAAAGGGTGGAGAAGGGAGTGGGGGGGTGGAGTAGAGAGAGGGAGAGACCACAGAAGGGAAGGGGCGTATAATAAAGCAGACCAAGTAAAGTAAGGGAATTAGAACAGCATCTTTCAAAATACTTGCAGAGAAAGCAAAATACAGTCATTAGGTGGCTGTTTTCCAGGTCGGAGCATTCCAGTATTGTTTTTATGGTCTGGCTTGAGAGCACAGCTGTCACCAGAAAAATATGTGAGAACCGCCCAGATGTTTTGAGCCAGGAGCCATGAATTCATGTTTTGATTAGCCAGAAGTTGTGTGCTTCCACAAAAAAGTGATTTCCCTCTACAAAGTTGTGATCATTTAGTCTATACATAGAGTTGCTTGAGATAGAACTTACAGGGGCATGCAGGTGACTCTGAAATGCTATTAAAGTGTCTTCTATAACTAGAAAATGTATAGTGTTTTTCTGTGGCAACAACAGATATGGGAGGAGGGCAGTCAGTCACCTACATGGATAACAGCTATAGACTTGATTTTTGTGCATGGAAATGTTATGCCCATTGCCATATGTTTGGCCTTTTTTATTATGAAAAAGCTACTACAAAGGCAGCAGGCCTGTCTTATTTATTGTGAACAGCCTATGGGTGAAGCCAGTAGGCCCCTAACAGTGGATTATCGTCATATTATGTTACAGACCATAGAAAGGTATTTGGTTACTTGCAATCTCAGAGATCACCATCGAAGGCACAGTTTATGGTGTCGGGTACCCACTCTGACAAACCCCGGGAGTCGAATTTCACTGGATGACTTTTGTTATTCCCTAATGAAATGGGGCGTATATTGTTTTCCAAACTTTAATTTTGTACATCTTTGTAGTTTTATAAATGCCAGATGGTTGCTAGCTTCTGCGCACTTCGGTGAACCTGGGTTGTATATAGTGTCAAGCCATTGTTAAAGGGTAGCAGCCTTATCAGTTTCCCGGCGAAAAGTTGTCAGATTCCTTAAGTGTGATCTGTTTATAATGGAAAGTCATGCCAAAGCAAGTAGGCCTTGCTTACTCAGTGTGAAAGTATGTGTTAATGGTAAACAGCTTTCACATGTTTATTGTTATTACACTGTGCTAAAGGCTGCACGCAGGCATTTTGTTACAAGGAATCTGGCAGATTGCTGCAGAAGGCAAGGATTTTGGTGCTGGTGACCCACCTGAACAAACCATAGGGATAGAAGATTTACACTATGATAATCCTTTTTAGGATCTATTAGTAGGGAGTATTGCTTTGACAACTATTTTGTACATATTAGTCATTTTATTACAGTATACCTGATTGTTGCCTTGAGGGAAGGCTTCGTAACCAACACAGTAGGTCCAAGTTGCTCATGATGAGAAGCCAATAATAAAGGTTATAGGCTTGATTATTTATTATAAAAAAATACAATAAAGGCTGTACGCCTGACATATCGATTGTGAAAAGCATATGGCAAAGCCAATAGACATTTAAGGGTAGATTATTATTACTCTGCATTAAAGCCTGCAGGTAGGCATTTTGTTACATGGAGTCTCACAGATTACAATTGTAGGCAAGCATTTCGGTGCTGATTAATCCCTCGGACAAACCCTGGATTTAGAACAATTGTTCTGTCAGAAGTCTTGTGAGGCCCTCTTAGAAGAAATAGTACTTTGATTTACCAGCTGTAATTTGGTATTCTATGTAATTTTATGTTCATATGCCTGATGGTTGCCTTGCAGGAAATCTAATGCTTTGGACAGGAGGCGTCAGTTGGTTATAGTGATAAGCTATTGATAACAGCTACATGCCTTTGGGTCCACTCTGTTCTGACAGTGGTATGTCTGAGCGTCATTTACACTCTGCTTCCATCAATGACTGTGATCTGCATCATTCACTGACTCCTTTGCCCTGTGAATGATGGCATTTTCTGATCACCTGCGTATAGCCACCTGAAAATGAATGTTCTTCGGTAAAGAGCTGGTTGGCCAGTCCTTTAGTTTTGAATTTTCAGCTGTTATAGTTTGACTTTAATTTCTTTGCTTCACCTCTTTTTATTTTAATGTTTCACAGGAGAATACTACAGCTCGCCAGGCAGAGCTACCAGGATGCTTGCTTGTTTCTTTTTCCATGTTGGCACTTCTTTTAAACAGGAGATTATTATGGAATGCTGTTGTCCATAGTGTGTCACTGTTTTACCATTACAAGATAGCCAACACGTTGGCTCTAAATGGAGCTGCTATTCTTGAACTTTAAAACAATGATAGACTATTTACAATACCTTTACAAGACGATCGTCTGCTGCAATGTTTAGTTTTGTACATATGCCCTTTGTATTTAGAAGGTAGCATGTTTTCCTTTTTTTCTACTTGCATTCTTCTGATTGTCTTGGATATGTTGTTGAGTTTGTGTTTTTTTTATTGCGGTGGTGCCAGAGGGTGAATGGAAGGATGACTCAGTGAACTGATAAATATGTGCATCAGTGCAAAAATGAGTGACAGCGTATGTGCATGAAGAGTAGGGTTTACACCAATCATTGACACAAAGGGCACTTTTATTCATAAGCCGGACCTATTCGCATAGCTAAGGCCTGTTTAAGAAGGGTATTGTCCTGATTAGACTTATACACATAAGAGATATATCCATTTGCCAAAGAGGTGTTAAGTAAAGGGAGAGAGGTAAATAATTTGTAGAATAATAGCTTTTGAGACTTTTACGGGAATATGGCCAGCACTGTATAAGTTAGCTTTCGTAAAAAAACAGTGCGAGGATAAAGTGAGACGAAAGTAAAACAATCCTTTTAAAAGAGAGCTATTCTCCATGAAAGAAATGAAAGAGGGCCGGGTAAGGGGGAGCACTTAAATTCAATTTATTTGAACAGAATTATTACTTTTTGAACAGATGATTTTGCGGGCTGATTTAAGATAGTAAATCCGGACAGTTGGCTGGTGTGGATTTAGACAGCAGTTGGCAACTAAAAAAATGCTCTAGCTCAATTCAAATTAAAAAAAATGAAAACTTTTGCAGTCCAATTTCAATATACTTACTCCAC
The DNA here is from genome assembly GCF_964263255.1 of Lissotriton vulgaris. Taxonomy (NCBI): domain Eukaryota; kingdom Metazoa; phylum Chordata; class Amphibia; order Caudata; family Salamandridae; genus Lissotriton; species Lissotriton vulgaris. The sequence goes on from NC_141698.1 coordinate 211,003,468, forward strand.
AGACAAGAAAATGTAGAACCGCGTTCACACCTCTCAGCCTTTTAATCAGTTAAGCGTGCCAACTGCTTGGAACATTCATCTGCCATTGAGCTGATGGCCCTCCATGCAATTTATACGGCTTTTAATAATAAGGTTTCATCTGCAATGATGAAAACTGCTTTTTGATATGGTCATTTGGCCCATAGGAACTAGCTGAAGACCCAAGGCCATTAGAAAGGAGACACACTTCGACCCCTTTGTAACATTTAAACCTACACTACAAGGAGATGCAATTCTTCTGGCGCTTTCCCAGTGATAGGAGGGTGGAGTAAAGGTGGATCTAAATGGTAATGGGTTAATCATGTTAGTCAACCCATACATCTTCTGTCTGATGCTTGTAAATTGGTTCTCTTCTGCTTGATGCATCTCCACTGGTCCCCAATTGTGCTATGAGTGGCATTCACTTTGTCTTGTTTAAAAATGTTGTGGCACAAAGTTCTGTATGATCTAGGATCCACATTCCATACCATGGAGATGGAGCTAAACCTGTTGGACAGATGCCAAAGTCTGCTGCTTATGGCAGACATTGGAGCCAGTTGCCAAGAAGCAAGAATTCAGAAAACGACTGAAAGTTCAAATGCTTCGATGGTTTCAGTAGACTTTATGGGTTAACCTCTTGAGCTCCAAAGTGGCAGATAACCTCCTGACAAAGTCAACATTTCTTGAAAGGACTTTTTATGGAGCAGAGTAAAAAAAAAAATTGGAAGGTGCATGACATTCGTAGTTTCCGAAATAGATACAAAGTTTTTTTCAAAGGCCGTTTTGAGACCAACTCAAACATGGTCCTTTTTGCGTTTGTTTAAAATGCATGGTTAATCATTAAGTAGGAACTGGATATTCAGCAGCTTATTACTTGGGGGAGAACTTGCCTGTCACACCAGGAGATAGGCAGCATTGGAGTGAAACAGGAACATTAAAATTTAAATTAGAATACATCTCCAAATGATTGAAATGATGAACGCATGCTAAGACAACAATGTGCTGAGAGTAGTGGCCTCGAGGAGTGGCAACATCTGATCAGTTTTATCTTCGTCAGCGGGGCATTAAATGGGTAGTAGTGGCCATCTCTTATTAACGTGCTAATTCAGTTTTGAGTAGTGTCCTTTCTCCATGTCTAAAGAATGCACTGGTACACAGATCTGTATGGAACATGTTCCTGTGGTGCAGGTTACGGGTTTAGCCAGTGCTTTAAATAGAAAAAAATAAGTGCATGTACTCACCAAATTAAGATATGGACTAGGTGGTGGGGTTTGGGGCGGGGCTACATGGGCTATGAGCAGTGCTATGGGACCCGGCCAGGGGCACACATTTAATTTAACTGAGATTTAATTGGTGTGCAGATGTGTATAATGATACTAAAGCATTTCGGGTATCTCTTGAGTATTCCTTCCCCCTTATACGTGCAAAAAGGTACATTTATTATTAAAGTGGGTTTCTCATGTAGCAACACCTAAATCACATATAACTTGCACAATATATTTTCCTTCATATTTTTGGGAAACATTTAACTATGGTTAACCCTCTTGCCACCTAGCAGACATCATCCAGACCCCCCACCCCCCACCCCTAGACGGCATAGCTGTGCCTCAAAGCTCCTTACTTGTTCTAAAGTGTGATTCTCTCTTTCTGGAGGTGGGCAAGCTGCTGAAATATCGTGCCAGGATGGCTGGCTCTGGCTCAGTTCCAGGTCCTCTTGCACCCTCATGCTGAAAATGCACGTAACTTTGATGTTGCATCTGCCTGTCAACCAAACTCTAATCTCATGTGCAAACAATGAAGACAAAATAGTGAACTTTATTGTAATACAGCAGAGAAAGAAAGATACAGCCTCCTAGAGGCTGAATTGCACAAAGTGAAAGCAGAAATTTTGGGAACAATCACGGCTTCCCCACTGACCAAACTGTGTGATTCCAGATAAATATATTATCTCACCAAGCCTCCATTTTCTTCGTTAACACGTATGATAGATAGTGTATTCAAATGCACAAGTTTCAGATGTGTGCTGTAAGAATAAAATCTTGTGTTAGATTTAATACACTATAATGTTGCTTCATTCATGAAAAGAAAATAGGCCATACATAATGTACATATGAAAATCACCTTGCTTCCTAGTTCACTAATGGCAGTGTTGTAACCGTGAGAGCAAAAACTCCTCTCAATGCTGTGATTTAGGCTTTTGCACCAAGCTGAAATGCTTTCATGGGATGTTTTCAGGCTCCACTTATGCACAGGCTTTTAAGGCCAAGCCAGAATTTGTGGTTCGGCTCTGACTGGGCTCTCGTTGTTAACTTGTTGGTTCTCTCGCCTCTACCCTTCCCAGAGCCCCTGTATTTTACCCAAGAGAAAACTGCTATCTAAAAAACAAAATACAGTTGTGCTGAAACTGTGGCGAAAACAGATCTGCACTGGAGAGAAAGTGGCCTAGCACTTGCAACGTGCAGACTCTTTCACGTGCGCTTTATGGGCAGAGTGTGGTAATTCAAGGCTTGCAGCTACATATCTGGTGCTGGACCCTGCAGACAACATGCACTCATGCAAGACACACCCGCAGTGACATAGAAGCACTGGTGCGTGCAGACAGGACATTCAATACGTGTTTTAGAAAATGCTCACGTTCGCTGACATCCACCTTATTAACCTTGATTCCCACTCTGCTTCTGTGTCACTATCTCCACCTTCGTCCTCAGTCTGGCTCCAAACAAGTGCTACTCTACTCTGCTATGCCCGCAAGAACCTTCTTTCACGCTGTGTGATGGCTGTTAGAAAGCCCTGCTCACACACATACTGTGCTTTTGATTCCAAGGAGCCTGGGTGGACCCTGTGTCAATAATGGCAGCGTGACTCAGGCCCCTCCCAAACTTCCTGCCAGCCCTGAATAAATGAATACGGACCGAGATGCTCAATTAGCACCTTGAAAGCGTAGATTAGCACTCGATTATCAGAGTGCTTGAACAAAACTGTCCGACTCGCCTTCTGTCACGCTTCCTTTTGTAAATGCCAAATGTCAGAGTTTGAATTGCTGCCTTATGAGCAGTGCTTTAAATGGGCCAGTACTCACCGGTACTGAGTACCGGCACTTCTGAATTTTCAGGCCCTCAGTACCAGCACTTTTTTATTCGCCAGAGAGAGTACTGGTACCCTGTAAAACGGGACTGCAGGCTCCGGTTATGTCTCCCCTATTGCACAGGATAGATGATGCCATGCTTCTCAGGAGCTTGTAAGGGCGCCAAGCCTCTTACAGAGTCCCTGCTGGTGATTTCAGCAGCGCCCATGTGAATGGCATTAGACAGCAGGGGGCTAATAGGGCTTGCCTTGCGTCACGCTGTGATTAACAGTGCAGGGTCTCTAGACAGACCCTTCCCTGTTGATCACATGCGCAACGACAGTTCAGCTGAAAGGGCTTTAGCCTTACCCCCGCCCCTCTCAATCAGGTGTGTAAATGGGTTCAGAAGACAGCCAAAGCCTGGTTTTCTTTGCATTTTTTTGTTCAGGACAGGAGCTGCTTCTCTTTGTGAGCCCCTCCAACATTAATCACTGTGGTAATAAAGTATTTTGCATAATCCAAGTGCCTTCTTCCGTGTCCGTGCTGTGAAAAATAAATACAAACTTGGTGAACATTATCGGCGCCATCTTGCCCCTTTCCAGGCCCATTCGTGCGCGTAAGCGGCAGCCATTTTGAGCACCATGGCCTCCCTGCCCCTCACTAATAGCCAGCGCGTCTCTCTCTCTCTTAACCTCGCAAGCATCCCCCCGCACGCTGACAACCCCCCCGCTCTCTCATGCCTTGGGTCATAAACCCCTCTCCAGCGCAGCTTCACCACGGAACCCCATCCTGTTCCCAGCGCGACACCTCCCTTCATTCCTTTCATGGCCTCAAACCCTTTTGATGCAAACCCCCTTTTTCCTGTGTCCCCGTTTGTCTTCCTCGTTCCCAGGCTGCCACCTGACCCTGCGGATACTGTTTATTACCCCGTACAGTAGGAAGCTTCCCCTCCCCATCAAAAGACCCCCGAACCGATCAAAGCCCCCACCCCATGAGATCCGATCAACCCCACGCATTCCGTGAATCGGCGGAATGCCCTGCTGTGCGACCACCATCACCTGTTGTGACCGGGGTGGGGAATCCAACTGTAAATGTATGTGGGAACGGGTCTGGAGGGGAGATTCCGAGGATGTTCTTTCAAGTATTAAAATATTACGAGAATGTGTTATGTGCAATAAAGGTCGTAAACTCTAGTATAAGAGGCCCGGCCTCAGAGATGTGGTTAGAGCACCTCGTGACGATACTTGCTGTCTGAATTGATGTGTTCTCCTCCGGAGAGAATAAAATCCTCGTTTCCCGCCTTCCAGTCTCCAGCGCCTGCTTCTTCATTGATTAATAATTGGTGGGTCATAGAGGCGATACCGCCGGGCAACATAAAAGGGTCTTTGGTTACCGGTTGTCTTTGGAACCCTTTTTAACAATTGGCGTCCCAAACGTGGGGCCCATCAGCGACTCGTGGATCCAGTGGGAGAGGTCCTGACGACAGAGTGAGCGACTGCAACGATCGGAAGGTACCCTGTCCGATAGACCCTCGTCTGACAGCCGATCATCCGAACTTCACTGGTTCCGAACAGACCTCTCCCGAGTGATCTGCGGTCCTGACTGGGAACCATCAGGAGTGCCACGAGAAGTACGAAGAGAAGAGGACGATCGGGCGCTGGATTCGGAAGACGAGAAACTGTCCATGCGGTCCGGGTAAGGTCGTGTAAACACGACGAATTGCGAAAGTGATAGATAATTGAAAGAAATTGATAATTGTTGTGAAAATACTAGTATTACTCTTTGTTAATTTATTGGAGATTCACTGTCTACAAACGGAGAAACAACAGGCTCTCCCTTTATAAACAGCGAAGGATAGGTACGCACCCGTCGGACCTATTTTTCTCCCCCACTGAACAATTGCCCCTTCGCCCCATTGATTAACTGTTATAGATTGTTTTCTGGAGATTCTCTGTCTGAAAACAGGGAAGATTAGGTCCCCTCTTTGCAGATAGTGAAAGGGTAGGTGACGCGAACCTTTGCGAGCCTACTTATTCTCCCCATTGACCATATTGATTTTTTATTTTTGACCTAACGTTGATCGATTGCTCAGAATTGGTTCATGAGGTATTCACTACGTGCAAACAACGTAGAATAGAAATATTCTGTCTAGTCTTTGCGCGCAGTGATAAGATAGGTAGTGCTGACTATTATCCCATTGTGATCCGTCATGCCTGTCTTCTCCCCACTGGTCAGTAGCCTGTTTTACCCGGACCGCTTATTAGAGATGAACCATCCGGCTCCGCTGGAGGGCACCCCTAATAAGGACATGTTCATGAAGCATGGATTAATCGCTATAGCCTACAGTGAGCTGTGGCATAAATATACGAAAGAGGATCGAGAAAGACAGTGGCCACTGAGAGGATCCTTTGATCTCGACAAAATAGAAACAGTAGAAATAGCCCTTCGTAGGAATGAAACAACACCTATTATGCTCGATAGTCTCGGTATGTGGCGCAAAGAAGCCACGCAACGAAGGGAAAGCGACGAATTTAGAAAAGGTGAAGGGACACGACGGACAAACCTCCAAACGTCTAGTAGGCAAAGGGAAGGGCCAGCGATGGCACAGCCCCGAGGAGTAGACATGAAAAGCGAATGGTGTAAGGGGATGTGCCGACAAGCCAACCCCGGAACACAACGACCTGAAGGTAATCCCCCGACATTACGCACAGGACGGACAGATTTAAAACAAAACCAATGTGCTTTCTGTAAATGTCTTGGACACTGGAAAGCCCAATGCCCGACTCTGCAAAGCATAGGTAAGAATGAAGGGGTGACAGAAAGGACGGACCGACAGAAAGGAAAAAGACGTGAGATAAAAACCAATCAGACTAGTGCAGACAGAACAGACAGGACCACCCCGTTCGATTATGCTCGGTGGCACAGATTTCGTCAGACAAATTTTAACGACATGTTGGAGTTCTGGGACTGATTGCTCTCTGTTGCTCCCCCACACTGAAAAACAAACACAACTGCAGGTCAGTGTAAACAACCCCCCGTTAGAGAAAGGACTCAAGAAAGCCAAGCGTCTATTATATAACTTAGGATTTAATTACGGTAAAACACACAACCAACAGTAAATAGAATAACTAGTAGAACTCTCTAAAAAGCAAACTTGACTAATAGGAAAAATACAAAACATGTTATGCTCACTCCGGAAGTCCTCGAAACGTAATGGCCCTTTCGATGGTCCCGCCCATCCGAAACACATAGCACGTGTGGGGCGGGGCCTGCCAGCAACCATGGGCCAAAAAGAGATCGCTGGCGAGAAGGTACTGGAGACTCCACCAAGCAGGCAATGAAATGGTCTTCCCATACTGCCCTTCCAGGGATGGCGTCCCCGGGGCCGCGAGTAGGGAGGGGGCGGATGAAAATGACCCCCTCCCTCATATCTCCTGGTCCGGCCATCACGAATTCCTCCATCGAACGGATGCAGGGTGGGCAGGGAGGAAGAGGCGACGCGGACGAGCCTCTTCCACCTCCACAGGTAGGAGGCTTCCCTGCCCTGGCCCGACGCCGATGTCCTCCAGCCGGGCGACGGCCATATACCTACGCTGCACAGGAAATATAATGTCCGGCTGGTATATTTCCGCAACACAGGACATACAATGCCCGACTCTTATATTTTCTCAGTACAGGACATACAAGACCCGGCTGGTATACTTGCGTAGTACAGGACATACAATGTCCGACGGGCATATTTACGGAGTACCGGATGTACAGTGGTCCCCCAAGAGTCGGAATCAGGGGTGTAGGGTGGTCATCATGTGCGCCCCTGATTCCAAGAGACGGCGTAGGATGCACCGGGAGAGGAAGACGGCACGGTGAGCCTCCCTCACCTCCCCAGATGAAGGCTCCACTGCTGCACCCTGGCGCCCCGAACCAAAATGTCCTGCTCCAACCGCATGATGCTCTGTTTTTCGCCATCACAAGAAGTTTTCGTCCACTCCTGATGGATACGGCAAAGGTGACTGCCACAGGGTCTCAAAATGGCGTCTGGGCCCTCGAAAGGCGGGTCTAGGCCGCTGGAGTAACTTTGTCCGAAATTGCAACTCAGGCACTTGTCCACCTGGGCGCAAGCCCCCACCATCGACGAACATCCCCTCGACTTTGAAGATTCTACCAAAGTCCCAAGAGCCCTCGGCCCCTTCAGGCTTCCGGTGAGGAACAGTTGCATTGATCTCAAATGAAATAACCACGGCACAGCAACAAGATGGCGGTGCCCTCGTGTCTGCATCAGCTTCCGTCTGAACCACCCAGGAACATTATGGGCTAACGAACTCGAGCAAGTTCCGGCTGAACATCAACATGACCCGGTAAGAGAGACTTTACCCCCTCCCTCTCTTGATTGACGGTCCACACCACCAGCCCCTTTGTTAGCACAGTTTTCTTTTGGACTACCGAAAGGGACTCTGGTCCAACCGCCAATTGTCGGGGATATTTTGCCCCTGATGCTACTTCCGGACTAAACCGGCCTCGCCCAAAATGGCGCTGGTATCAATGGAACTTACGGGTGCCTCATGGTGTTCCTTAGCTAATGAAACTTGATGTACTAAGATATATATGTATATATATATGAACCATTGCGCACTCAATGTTAAAGGGAGGAGGGTGCACTTGGCAAACATTTAAGAAGAGGTTCTGTAAAAATGTTGATTTCAATGAACAATTTATTTTTGATATTTGTTGTAACTGATACATAACGTCGCTCATGATGCACGCCCGCGGTTTGCATTTAGGAAATGTGATTACGATGAGCTTGACTGTGTTTCCATCTATGAACTGAAATGCCCCTGATTCCTTCGTCACGCAATGAAATGTTTTTGGTTACTTACAAATAATTAATTAGACCTTTTTACATGTTCTTGTACTACAAAATAACCCCCTACTGTATGTGCTTCCATCGACGACATGTCAGGCCAAAATATGAATTGCGCTCTCACCTTTTACGTACTGAATAATTCTACAAATAAAAGTCTTAGAAGCTATGGATAGGCTCCGCGTACTTTTGTAAATACGGGTATCGGTGGGAGGGTTTTTCTGTGCGCAACTGTTCTGCTCTCTTTTTAAGGTTATCCGAGAAATGGTTGTTCGGCCCTGGGTTGATGGTCAAAACGAAGGTATGATACACTGCTTATGAAGAAGGACCTCGACTTCAGAGAATGGGTAAAGTAAAATGGTGTGATTGATAAATTGCTATAAGGATATGGTGGTCGAAGGTACTAAGGTACAGGGTTGAACAAAGAACTGGTATGCCTTAAGAACATCACAGCTTTGGGAATGATTTTGGGACCCCGATGACCGGATACATCTACGAAACCGGGTACCTCGCGCTAGGCACCTCTGATTCCTCTTTTTAGCGTTTTTCACTACACACGATCCTTAACGCCATCCTCGAACCTCCCCATGAACCACCTATCACATTGCCTGCCCCCATGACTTTAAGAAACCAGAACCCTAAGGGATTATATCCCGAAGAGACAAGTACGAGTATGTGGTAAGTAAAGGATTTTCGTGCCCTTACATTTGATGTGTTCGAATGTTGTCCCCCTACCTCCCCTTTTTCTCCCCCTTTTTCCCTCTGCAGGTTACATTAGAATCCCGATTAGAGTATCATAAGGGATCTGGAACCACGTCACGCCCGATGCATGAAGACGGACTAGCGCTACAAAATGGCACAACAAGGACGCTCTCACGACCTTTTTACCAAATCTAACGCTTTTCTGTCCCAAAACTGCATGCTTCCCACCTCCTAACACAGACCCGAAACGTCTAACGTTGGGTAACGCACTGAATAGCCCAAACAATACACGGTCATTCTCTATGTCACACGTGTACTGTTCGGCCTATTGTCTCTCTCTCTCTCTCTCTCTCTCTCTCTCTTTCTCTCACTCACTCTTCCACCCCTCCACACTTTCCCTCTTCCTAGCAACTGGCACCTAATTGGCGAACCTGGTGCACCTCCTGATTGGCCCCAAATACCACAAGTATTTGTGCAAATCTGTCCTAAATAAAATTGTATTGGTACCACGTTACTACCTCTCCTTTTCTACTAAAATATGGATGAAATTTAAATTGGCCGATAGGAAAGGGACAGGTAAGACGACTAAGGTTCCCTAAATTTGACCCACTCTCAGGGAACTCTTTGTCAGTGGCTCCTATGATAAAAATGTGTCTGTGATGATGCGACCATCCCCATTGAAAATTGTCTCCGTACCCCAAGCTGTAAGAAATGATCGAGACACCCCCATCTACCCAAAATGCCCCCAGTTTGGTATCCATCAGATCCCTCCTTCCCCGAGGATAAGTTTAATAATTATTGCAAACCACCCCTCCCGAGTTTTTGTAGTAACCAGGTTGCGAGGATTTATATAGAAAGTTAGAAGGATGTGTGCAAAGTTGAAAATTAGATTGAAAAACGAAAGAACTTGTTGCAGTAGGCATGGTTGAAAATAAGATGTTTTTATGTAATGCAGACTCGTTTAGCCTATGTTCATCCCTCAGAAGGATGCTTATCAGACTATGGTGAATAGCACGTTGCACTTTTTGTAAAATACAAGGCCCTGAAGACTAGCCTAGCCTTGCAAGACTCGTACTAGAGAAATGGGTCTCTGCCAGAAGAACTGACATCTACTATAATAGACATATGACAAATGAACGTAATAATCATCAAAGCGTCAAAGAATTAGCCAACAAAAGGAAGTTGCAAGGAATCCAGCAAACCCATCATCAATTGTTTATACGTAAGCCGCAAAAATCTCAAATGTAGCGAGTGCTTACGCTAGTCGCTTGGTGTTGGGAAAGAAAATAGATTCATGTAATTACCTTTTTCTGCAAAATCTCTAAAGACTGTCTTTTCAACACTCATTTAAGGATATCACTGTCGGAGGAGAAAGAGACCGGATGTGGGAGCACGCGGCCTGACTGCGGATTGTGGAACGTCAGCAACGGAGGCCAAGGCGAGACCACGGCAGTAAGGAGTCGCAGGACGGGGCACTGTTTCAAACAAAGCTAAGGAAAGGGCTGACCTGAAGCCCCTGCTCTATGATCAACGTGTGCCAAAAAGCCCCCGCTCTCTGAACATGGTCTCGGACTCGCCTGACGCAAAACTCTCCGCCCCCCCCCCCCTGATCTGTTCCCGACTTGGCCTTGCTCCATCCCCTCTTCCTCCGACCTACCATAAGGACTGTTCACACCCGCACCTTTCCACCCGAACTCCCAAGTTCCTCCAAATCCTACTGAGCTACCCAGAGAAGAGTACTCCCTACGTCAGAAGGGAGGGAGCTCCGACTAAGTAGACCACGAACTGTGTTAAATCCCAGAACGGTGACCTAGAACTCCACCAAGGGTCGCCCCCGAAGAAAAGATAAACAAAGTCTGTGGTTCTGCCCGCTACCAAGCACCTTGGAGATGATGGAAGCAACAGGAAATGCCCACCACAGAGACTCAAGAAACGAACTGATCTCACAATTACCCCCAACGACTCGATCCACATGAACATTTCTGTTGATAGGTAATCCAGGTGTTCAACAGTGCCGACAGAAGACGACAAAAGGACAACGAAGAACTCTGATATTTTTACTGTATCTCCTTTCTCTCCCAATCACCATTGGACTGACTATGCACCCACCGTATACAAAAAGGACTTATTTATATGATAATTTACCAGTTCTTATTCTATGATCTGTACCCAACGCCCTCGCTACGTGATTCTAGTCTGATATTGCATTACGATGACTTTTTCCTGCAACCAACTTAACAATGAACCCGCCTACTGACTGATGAGATTTTTCAATATGATGTTTATAATGTGATGTTTACGTACAGTTCTTTCACCCAAGCCCCCTCTCCCTTACTTATGATCACTGCATATAGGGGTAGATAGGAAATAGGCCAGCAAGATGTCTTGGAAATGTTAAAGGGAGGACTGTGAAAAATAAATACAAACTTGGTGAACATTATCGGCGCCATCTTGCCCCTTTCCAGGCCCATTCGTGCGCGTAAGCGGCAGCCATTTTGAGCACCATGGCCTCCCTGCCCCTCACTAATAGCCAGCGCGTCTCTCTCTCTCTTAACCTCGCAAGCATTCCCCCGCACGCTGACAACCCCCCCGCTCTCTCATGCCTTGGGTCATAAACCCCTCTCCAGCGCAGCTTCACCACGGAACCCCATCCTGTTCCCAGCGCGACACCTCCCTTCATTCCTTTCATGGCCTCAAACCCTTTTGATGCAAACCCCCTTTTTCCTGTGTCCCCGTTTGTCTTCCTCGTTCCCAGGCTGCCACCTGACCCTGCGGATACTGTTTATTACCCCGTACAGTAGGAAGCTTCCCCTCCCCATCAAAAGACCCCCGAACCGATCAAAGCCCCCACCCCATGAGATCCGATCAACCCCACGCATTCCGTGAATCGGCGGAATGCCCTGCTGTGCGACCACCATCACCTGTTGTGACCGGGGTGGGGAATCCAACTGTAAATGTATGTGGGAACGGGTCTGGAGGGGAGATTCCGAGGATGTTCTTTCAAGTATTAAAATATTACGAGAATGTGTTATGTGCAATAAAGGTCGTAAACTCTAGTATAAGAGGCCCGGCCTCAGAGATGTGGTTAGAGCACCTCGTGACGATACTTGCTGTCTGAATTGATGTGTTCTCCTCCGGAGAGAATAAAATCCTCGTTTCCCACCTTCCAGTCTCCAGCGCCTGCTTCTTCATTGATTAATAATTGGTGGGTCATAGAGGCGATACCGCCGGGCAACATAAAAGGGTCTTTGGTTACCGGTTGTCTTTGGAACCCTTTTTAACAGTGCCCCCCATGATAATCATCTATAGTTTACATTTTTTTATTCCGTTTGCATATATGCATATGATGTCTGGCACGTCCCGTGGATACGTCTTGTTAATAAAGTAATTAGCATAATCCAAGTGCCTTCTTCCGTGTTCGTGCCCCCCCACATGATAATTATCTACAATTGAAATTTGTATCCCGTTTGGCCCCGTCCCGTGGATACATCTTGTTAATATGTAATTTGAATAATTCAGTGACGTCATCATGTCGTGCTGTCATCTTCCGCGTTTGTGCATCCCATCTCCCATGGCTAATATTTTAAAATGTGCATCCCATCTCCCATGGCTAATAGTTTTAAATGTGATCCCTGTTATAAAGTAATTGGCATGATTCCGTGACGTCATCATGTCGTGCTGTCATCTTCTGTGTTCCAGCATCCTATCTCCCATGGCTAATATTTTCAAATTTGCCTTCTATTTGCATAATCCAAGTGCCTTCTTTCGTGTTCGTGCCCTCCCATGATAATTATTTACAGTTGAAATGTTTATCCCGTTTGGCCCGTCCCATGGATACGTCTTGTTAATAAAGTAATTTGAATAATTCCGTGACGTCATCATGTCGTGCTGTCATCTTCCATGTTTGTGCATCCCATCTCCCATGGCTAATAGTTTTAAATGTGATCCCGGTTATAAAGTAATTGGTATAATTCAGTGACGTCATCATGTCGGGCTGTCATCCACCCATACACACAGATAGATACAGACGGACAGACACACACAGACACACCCACACACACAGACACACAGACGCAGACACACACACGCACACACACACCCAGACACACGCACACCCAGACATTAGGGTGACCAACTGGCATTGGTGCAAATTCAGGACGGTGAGTGTAAAAATTCAGGACAAAGGGTCAAAATTCAGGACACAAATTCAGGACAGGAGGTCAAAATTCAGGACAAAACTTCAGGACAATTGGATACGTTTTACAGACACATCAGAGGTCGCGCAATGGTATATAAGTAAGCCCAGCCATATCCAAACATATTCAACCATTTGCAAACCTTTCCATCATGTATCCTTCCATCTATCCTTTCACTCATCCATCCCTTCTTTCATCCTTTATCCATCCATCCACCCTTTCACCCTAGCCATCTGTACACTAATCCATCCACTCTTCTACCCATCTATCCATTCACTCATCCATCCACCCAGTCACTCATCCTTCCACCCATCCACCCTTTCAGTCATCCACCATCCTCCCTTCCTCTCTCCATCGTCCCTTTCACTTAGCAATCCTTCCTTCCATCCATCCACCCACCCATCCATCCATCTACCCATCCACTCATCCACCCATCCACTCATCCACCCATCCACTCATCCACCCACCCATCCACTCATCCATCCTTTCTCTCATCCATTTATCCTTTTACTCCTTCACTCATCTATTCATCCTTTAGTCCATCTACCCTCCTTTCCACTCACCCATCCTTAAATCCACCCTTTCACTCATCTGTCCATCCATTCACCCTTGCACTTATCAATTCATCAATCCATCCATCATTTCACTCATCCATCCATCCACCCACCCACCCACTCATCCACCTTTTCACTCATCCATCCTTTCACTCATCCATCCACCCTTTTACCCATCCAGCTACCCTTCCACCCATACATCCAGCTATTTACCTTTTCTCCCTTCCATCCTTCCACCACTCACTCATCAATCCATCCATCCTCTTTTATTATCCATCTATTCAATCTTTCATTCATCCATGCACCCTTTCACGAATTCATCCAGCCATCCACCCATCCCTTCACTTACTCACTCGCCCACCTTTTCATATTCATTTTGAGCTGAGCCTTTTTGAGCTGCAGACGTTATTCCTGGACTGGGACAGAAGCCACCCAGGGCAGAGACAGGATCCACCACAGGTGGGGGGCAGGGGGAGGGACAGGAGACATCACTGGGGGGAGGGGGGTGGGAAGGAGGGGGACCAGGATCCACCAGTGTGGGCACCCGGGTGGGCATGCAGTATCCTAGTATCATCTTGGTCTCGTCCAGGGTGGGGTAGGGCTCCTCACCCCCTCCTGGAGAAGACAATGAGAAGTCAGTCTCTCTTTCCAAAATGTTACTTTTACCAGCCCCCACTGTGAAGTACAGTACTTAAAGGAGATACTCCGAGAGAACTGATTTAACTGATTGTCCTCCTTACTTTGTTAATCAGTGTGGGTGCGATTGTGCCATTTCTTTATTTTATTACATTAAAGACTGCATGTTTGAAGAATCGAGGTTTGTTTACAATTTAGTGACAGTTATTAAGCTCTGTCCTGTGATGAGAACCACGTGCTGCCTCGGTGTAATCCAGACCGGTTGTAGGATGTTTGGGGCCCTGGGCAGAAAGGGAATGTCTCACACACGTCCACGGCACTCTCTCCTCAGGCTCTGAGAGACTTAGTGGTGGCAGCAGGACTTCCTGCACCCTTTGTCATGTGCTTATCTAGGTTCCTGATCGATACTGTGACCTTATGCCCCTATTCGGCTATAAATCCATTTATTCCCTATATTGGCATAACCGTTCAAGTGCGATTTTCTGTAAAGTCATCTCTGGCCTCACACGAGCAGAGCCACAGAGCCACATTCCAGCATGACTCTCTGCTACTTCCTTTGCGACCAATTAGTGCAATGACAGAGCAGCAGTCACTATCTGATATTCCTAGATAACACTCCGAGTTCTTCAACAAGATAAAAACTTAGCAAACCTGGAAATCCCCGCTTGCTATGTTTTGATTAGTAATGGAACTCTAATGAGCAACTGATAGCTGCCACTTCCTAGTGACATCTTTAATTGACGTCTTATGTCCAGCAAACTTGCGTCAAACCCGGCACCTGTCAGGTATAAATATTACCAACGTTGCCTTAAGCAATACGAAGCTGTGAGCTGTGAGAGCGAAGCTAACTGCTGTTGAGCGTTGCCTGTCGCTGCAGCCTGCTATCCTGTGGTGGTGAAGCTACTGATTACCATTATCGCCGCTACAGCGCGACCTATGGTGCAGTACGCTTGAGGAGCCGTGCAGCCGTCCTCTGCGAAGACATCCAGCCCAGCTGCCCGCGGACGCTGTCACCCCTCCTTCCTCCAGACGCGCTGAGAGAAGCCGCTGCCTTTCTCGTGCAGAGAAATCCAGTCCCGGCGCTTCCAGTTTACCCTCGCAGGTGACTGGGATATCGAGAGAGACCCCTGAAGGAGATACCAATCCTCCATCATTCTATTCAGAGGTATGGTGTTGACTAAACCCTTAGACGAGAATTCTTGAAACAAACCTTGGCAAAACCAACTTAACTTAAGCTACTTACTTACTCCCCCTTCTCACGTGTTAGGCTTAGGTCAGGCACACTGGGGTAGGCTTAGTTAGAAGCACCAGTTGAGTATGTTAGCCTAATGTATATATGACTGTATATATGTTTTATTACTTTTAAACCATTGTATGGCTAAGAAACCATATCAATGCTTTTACAGTTCTATTTTGCTATTCTTATCTTACTGTACGTACTTTTTATAATAACAGTTATTGCAATTGTGGCAATACATTTCTCTTGTATGAGAAGAAAGACTGTTCAATAAATGTTCACCTTTATTGATACACGCCCGTCTCTCTATTCTCTACATACTGTGAAAGTAAACTGCACTAGACTGACTGAGTGAAATCTGTGTCTATTGTTTCACACGACCCTAGAGATCGACTCTTGATCTGAGGAGCAAAGTTGTCATGTTGCACGGTTGTTGGAAAACTGAATCCCTTCTTGTCTGTGCCAAGGAAGCTGATCACTTCCTATGCAGAGAAGAAAGTTTCCAGTGACCTCTGAGCTAGTTGGTAACACAACCCAATTAAGTTTAGCATAGTCAGTGGAGGCCTGGAATATAAGCAGTTCCACGTCGATACTACTGTTTATGTTATTCCAATGCGCAGGGCCTAGTGGGAAACTAGGAACTACACTACATGGCGCCTAACGTTTGGTAAGGCGATAAACTAACGTAAGACTTGTAGAGTAACTCAGTCGTGCATATTTCACACCCCTTTCTCCCGTAAATACTCTAATAGACGTCTGGAGTGGGTGAAAGGTTAAAATCCGCCCGACCTTAGTAGGAAGAGATTCCTATGTAAAGCTCTGGTTTATTCAACGTTGAAGGATACAGTGTTCCAAAATATTGTGCATCTAATCTGTGTCTCCTTGGAGACCTACTCTGCAAAAACTGCATTTATACAATGTCAGTAGAAAACAACGGCACCACTGGGGCCGCAGTAGATGCGACTCAGCGAGGTCCCGAATACACAGACCCGGGTGCTATTATCATCCCGGTCCAGTTAAGAAGATCTATAACTTTAAAACTTATAGAAAACGGACTGCCACCTCAAGGTGGTACAGTAATTTTCGTGATAGAGGCTCACGAGTATCGGCAGACAGAGGTATTCTATTCGTGGATAAACTTTCCAGCGGTAAACGCTATAACACAAGAGTTTCACTATTACAAAATAGAGGAACCTCCGGAAGAGTACGCTCCTTTCGAGGAGGTTGAAATTCCACTTAAATTTCAAGAGCACCTGCTCTGGTTTAATGGCGCCCTAAAACACAATGATCACATAACCAGGCTCGGTCCACTAGGTAGACCAGGAGCCACGTGGCCGGTTCTAGCCAGCTACACACCACATCCTGACATTATAAGAATGTCTAGAGAAGAGCTGTTAGCACAGCTAAACACATTAATAAAAATACATAGGCAATTAGTCCAATATGTAATACGGACTGCTACAGTCCAGCCAGCTGTTAATACACCACAGCTGACCCCTCATCAGGGGAACACAAATAAAATTACACCACAGAACATACAGTCATGTCTTGGTAAAACACCCGTAAAACGGGAACAAATTCCTTTCTGGTTAGCCCAGAAAATCACTCAAATAGAGGCAGTATTTCCTGATACTACCCCTATTGAGAAACACAGAATCTTGATCATCTGCCTTCCTATGGGAATCGCACCACACGTGGAGGACTGCGACACTTGGGGTACAGTCTTTGCTTCCATTTACACAAAAACACACGGTGTTCCGTCTATGGCGGTAATACCAGAAGTGCTAAAACAGATTCAAAATGAATTCGGTCCAGAACCAGCTTTAAATCTAGGTATGAAATTACTGAAAGACTTCAAGCAGGTCACGGCTATATTATTAGCCAACATAAAGGGAGAAGCAGCATCTGTGGCGATCCGCCAGAAGTTGAAGGAAACAGATATAAAAGATCCTGTTGAGCTAGCAAAAATCATAGAAAAATGCTATGAAGAATTAGGTAGAGACAGCTTGGGTGGGAAACCAGTTAAGCCCCAACTGCTCGAAAATCCTGAAAAATTATTTATTAAAAATAATTTAAACACTCCTAAAAAGAGCTGGGATGGAAATAAACAATCCACTCCCAAGGAAAAAGTTTTCCAGTCCAGAGGAAGGTCTCCTCGACGGAGGGAGAGAACTCCGACTCGAGAACGCCAGTCTCCCCAACGGGAGCCCTCTGAGAAAAGATATAACCTTAGAAATAGGGATAATATAAAAAAACCTGATAGATATCAAAGTATTGATACACGTCCCTCTCGATCTTTTCCACAGAATTCGGAAAGAAGAGGACGGTCAGACCCAGGAGAGCACACCAAGTCCAAAGACAAGGAACCTGCTCAGAGTAAAAAATCTCAATTTCAGAAAAAGAAGGTAGCCAGTATTAGAGTAATCAACCATGCCGAGAATACTGAGGACACAGTTGAAAAACGGGGAGTGGGCATTGACAATGTTGGACAGTGCAGCAGAGATCAGTATAGCGCGCAAGATCTTGATGAGTCATCTGGAGACAGTGGACACGAATGAATACATTCAGGTTGAAACTGCCGACGCCAGACTTAGCGAGCCCCATAAAATATACGAAATAACATTACGTATAGAGGGTGATAAGACTAGGAAAATTAAGGGTCTATTTTGGGATAAGCTCTCAAAAGGCTATGATATTCTGTTAGCTGAAAAAGATTGGCCCCCGGAGTTTGTCAGGGAGTGCCCTCGTGGCGAAGAAGTGATTATGCCTGCCTTCTCGAATCACATACCGATTCACAAAAAATACACATATGCAAGGAAATGGGCAGTAGCCCAGGCACCTGCATTGTATAAAAATCATGTAGGATGGGATGAGGATTCACCGCCTCACAAAATCCAACTAAAAAGTGAACCAACTGCCCAACGGCAGTATCCCATAAAGCAAGAAGCTAAAAAACAGGTCAGGGAGATCTTAGATCAACTTGAGTACCAGGGGGTGATTGAAACATGCACCTCTCAAATGAACAATCCTTTGTTTCCTGTCTCCAAGCCAGACAATTCATATCGTCTAGTTTTGGACTACAGACACCTTAATACATGTTGCAAAACTTTTGCAGTACAAAACTCGCATAGTGCAGCCCTAATGAATAACATAGTTAGGAAAAAATACAAAACGACATTAGACATTTCTAATGGTTTCTTTTGTCAAAACATTGCACCAGAAAGCAGATACTTGACCGCTTTCTCCGCATTTGGGTCACAGAAAAAATTCTGTCGACTCCCACAGGGGTTCAAGAACAGCCCAGGACTATTCTCAGCTAGGGTAACAGAGTTATTACAAATCTATGATGATGAAGCATTGTCTTACGTAGATGATATTTATCTCACAGACGACGACTTGGATACTCACTTAAAAAGAGTGAACACCATTATACTTGGGTTCGCAGCAGAGGGTTACAAATTCAACTTTAAAAAGTCCCGAATTGCCCATCTGACAGTACTATTTTTAGGGTACGAATTATCAAGTGAAGGGAAAAGCCTAGCGGACAACTTCTTAGAGAAGTGCGCTGTACTCCAAGCTCCAAAAACGCTGAAGAATTTACAATCAATACTAGGTTTTCTGAATTTCGGAAGAACTTGCATACTAAATTACGCAGAGAGGGTTAAACCTCTCTACGAACTAATAAAACCTGATTTAAAACAAATCAATTGGACTCAAAAACACACAGAAATTTTGAGATCACTGCATACAGACATGTTAGCAAAAACAAAATTAGATACACGTGACAACACGATCGATCTTGTAATCCGAGTCATCCCAGGAAAATGCGGATTCACGTACCTAACCTCCAATGAGGGAGAAAAGGTACCAATTTCAATTAAATCTCACTTGTACACACAAGCAGAAAAAACATTCAGTCGCACAGAAAGAACTGTGAACGCAGTGCAAATCGCATTAGCAAATGAACGAGAACTAGCACACGGCAAACGGATTAATATCCTTACAGCGGAATCCGCCTTCGAGGCGCTATTCAGCCCAGTAAACCTGCCTACAGTGTCACTGGATCCGAAATGGATACAGTGTATAGATTCTCTAGGAGCGGAAGACGTGAAATACTATTTCGCCCCGCAATTTGAAGAACTGAATGATTTAGAATATGAAGAAGAATATCCTCTGCCAATCGAGATCCTGCCTCTCCCACAATACGCCTGTATAATCTATACAGATAGCTTTGTACAGCATTTCAACGTAGAGAGTAAATCCTACAATACAGCATGTGCGATCATTAAAGGTCGTTGGCTGTGCGGTAAATTCAGACCGAAAGTAACAAAAACTGAATCAGTAAAGTACTGTTCGGTTCAAAGAACTGAAATCAGGTCTTTAAAGATGGCGCTAGAAAATGCAGAACGCGAATTCCCCACACTTATAGTGTGCGATTCTCATTTTTGCGTCAATTCTTACAACAACAAACTGCAGAGTTGGATCGAAAACGACTACAAAGATGACACAGGTGCCACAATAAAGCATAAATTGCTTTGGAACGAGGTAGCTCTTTTAAGTAAAGAACTACAAAAGACTCACGTGATTCACGCACAGAGTCTTCAGCGTGATGGCGTTCACGTTGCAGGGAATTCATTGGCTAATACAGCCACCGCGGAAGCAACTAACCCGGCTTCCGTAGCCACAAAAAAGCGTACAGATAAGTACATAGACGGGGAAACCATGCTGGCAGTAAAAACGACCGTAAAAGGCGACTGTGCAGCACTACCCGTAAACTATCCACTCAATTATGCATACATAATCGATGCAAACTCCGTTCCTTTTGCTCGAATCCCCGGAGTGGGGGATAGAGTAATTCCAAACAGGAGCAGGAGGGGCTTCCTCCTACTGGAAGCACACAGGGGGTTGGGTCTGAAACACCAAACAATCAAAGCCTCTCTGAAAGAATTGCAATCAGAGTACTGGTGGCCAGGAATGAGTATAGATATTCAATGTTTTGCTCAAAAGTGTGAAGACTGCAACAGAGATCGCAGTAATGAACAGGCCAGTGTAGTTTCAGGATCCCTTCTAGACAGCATAAGGCGGTCTATCTGCGCAATCAAAGAAGAGAAGCGCGTCCCAGTGTACAACGTTTAAGACGAAAAGCACTTAAAAAAATGAGGCCACCAACGCTCGGCTGACGCTAGAACGGTTATAAAAGATTTGCGAGTCCATATCGGCACATACGCAATTACCACGTTCCATTCTGACCAGGGTCCTGCTTTCAGCTCTCGAGCTTATGAGGAGGCCATGGCTAGCATGGGAACTGGGTTGTGGTATTCTTGTCCGTCGCACAAGTGTGATAGAAAGAAAAAACCGGGACATAAAGCAATCTATAACAGCGAAGGTATTAGGTTCAGGCGCTGGGTGGGTCAAACATTTAATAAGTGTCCAGACTAGTCTTAACAACATGCCAAGAAATTCTCTAAAAGGTTTCAGCCCATACGAACTATTGTTCGGAATTAGAATGAACGTTCAGGACCTCGATAGTCAGATGTCAGTGGTACAAGAAGAAACAAAGCAGTTTGAAGTAAAAGACCGTTTGGCTGTTTTACAGGAACTGAATGAAACAAGAAAATCATTAAGCAACATAAAGTTAAAGCAACAGCCAAATACCACTGACGAGGCACCACCCGCAACAGCCCCAGCAAGGCCTGTCTGGATTCCAAAGATTGGGGATCTAGTCAGAGAAAAGATCGCGGTTAAGAAGGAATTTGGGCCTTCTTACAGAAAAGCAGTACCTGTCTTAGCAGTCACCGGAACAAGATCAGTTGTGCTACCGCCCCTTGCTGGTAAAAAGGAGAACAGAGTCGTGTCCATCGACCTGGTAAAACCACAAGCATGTGGCCTATAATCAACAATAGGCCCAGTGGACTCCCAAGAAACAACAGAATACCCAAACTTGCAACAATCCAAGAGGTTCAAACTGAAAGACTAATCACATTCGATCAGCCTGCAGTGCACAATGAAGGACTATGCAATAATGCCATGGAACTCGTGCCTCTTGAAACACAGATTGAAACAGTTCGTCAAGAAACAACACCAGTCTACAATAATGTGGCATCAGAAAGTGCTACCGAGAGACAGATTGAAAGAACAATCCCATCAATTGACAGAACTGCCTCTGGTTATTTCATCAACTTCGACAACTTCTCTGATGATGAAAATGAGCCCGAAGTGATGCCAGAAACAAAAAAGTCTTTTAAAGAAAAAGCAACGGAACTCTTTCATCAACTGAAGGAAATCTACCTAATTTCCCCTTGGCTAGAGTTCTGGTTCGGTCTAGGTGTATTTTTCCTCCTGCTTTGGCTCATCATGGTACTGTGTTTGGGAAAATTCATTGAAGGAAAATATATTACAATGGACACAGCAAGTCAGAACATCAACCTAGTCCTGAAACCACACAGATCATCCCACGTGAAGAAAAGAGAACTGTCAACAGTAAATGTCACAGCAATTCCAATACCTGGTGGGGTAGTATGGGAGAAAACAGACTATGAGATCTATGGTCCGGTCGAAATCCTGAAGTATCCTCATCAACTAAAGGTTTCCTTAAGTGACTTTGTTACACCTAGTACATTCTCTGATGATTGGGACTTTAACAGTATTAATGACATGATGTCTGATTTAGTAATGTCAGCTAGATTCACAGATCATGATTATTTACAAGGTTCATCTAGTTATGAGCAGTTATTCTGTTACACCCACTATGGGGATCATTACTTGCATAAATCTGCACAGCCTAGAAATGTTTTTATGTATAATCAATGGGAACATTGTTCTACACCGCCTAAAAGCAGTTCTAAAGCATTTTTTGAGAAATTCAAATATTTTTCAGGGTTTAACACCAGTGATGCAGAAACGTTTTATTATAAACTGTTAGATAAAACAGGCATGAAAACAATGCTGACAAATTCTAAATTGATATATTCAGAAGCATTTTATGACAAAATGATGACATTTGGTTTTGATTATTGGAAAAATAATATTGAAACAAAAACGATTTGGGGTACAAAAGATTGGCAGGTGCAAGGCATAGAAGCACTGTTTAGAACCTGCATGATACCAGAACAAATGTTATTTTTAAATGACACTGTACACCAAACATCTTGTCTTGGCCTAGCTAAGAACAAAGAAATGAAAACACCGTCTATACCAAAGCCAATAGCTGAGAATACAACTGCAGATAATGAGTTAGACGTGTCACACATTTTACATTTCAACAGAACACATCCTGATTGGAAAAAGTGGTTAATCTGGCCTACAGACACAAATAGCTGTCAAGATAGATTCCTGAACAAAACACAGGGTTTAAAAATGACCAGATTAGACCCTAGATATTCCCAGAGACAACATCCAGGAATTATAACCACATACAGTGTAGGTAAACTCTGCCTAGAATGGCTAACTTCATCCACACTGGCTGAAATTAAGCAACACTTGTCTTTATTAAAAGATGGTGCTGATTTGCGCGATTTCATTCTTGGACCACGCAAACAGCGTCAAAAGCGTTTCATAGCGACCAGCATCTATGCTGCTTACAACGAGGCTTGGAAAGTAAAGCAAATTGAAACTGCTGAAAAGATACGAGAAATTGATCGTATTAATTTGGAAAAATCACTTTCTGTAGTAGACAATGGGTTAATGACTCTGTCTTCCAGAATATATTCTTTGGACAATATTGTATCCTCTGCCTTTGATGTGATAGACAGAGATTTGCTAATGTTACAACATGGCCAGTCTCAATTACGCTCTATTATAGAATTAGGCTGGACGCTGCAAAATCTTCGTTCAGGCTATGTGCCTTGGCGTTTAATCAACACAACGTCATTATTTTCCATTTTTAACCTTACTGATAAACAGATCAGTTTGGCACAGAAAGGAGCAGACTATACAATCTTGAGCATCGAGAAACTCGAGAGATTACCATTGACAATGTCAGAGAGCCCTGTCATTGAATGGATAATACACGGAATTATCACAATTCCGATAACAACTTTCCGATTTCATAAATGCCTTGAATACATACCTGCTGGCCAGTATGAACAATTGGGTAAGGGATATGTTAAATCCGAATGGAAATTACCATACACTCATTCTTGCTATAGTGACAGCGACAAAAATGTATTTCTTAGTGGTGACAACTGTAAACACTCACTAAGCGGTATACTTTTGTGTCAGGGTATTAATTTACACGGAGCATGTGATGGCAATTCAAACAACCTTTCATGCCACCAGCTAGTCACACCTGCAACTCAGATAGAGCCCTTCTTTATGCAACTCGCAAACGGGAGTTACATTCTAAGAACGGATCACAGGTGCTGTGGCCTCGCGCCCGGACTAAGTTATCTAGTAGAAGTAACGTCCATGGTCAAATGTTGTATGCAAGCATTGTTCCCGAGCGGGCCTCCAGACACAGTGACTCCCCTCTGGCCTCGTCTGAATCTCTATTCTATACGAATTGATACATTAAGCAAAATGAAATCTGTGCTTTTACAGACAACAGTGCCTATAACGTCATCTAAAGAGACGTATGATCTTCTAGTCGCAAGGACGGCTACTGAGGTCCATGACCTTTTATCAACAAATTGCCCCGTGCATTTCGTACAAATGCTCGACGAACTCCTTAACATGTCTAGTGCTACAAGCATCCCAGGCATATTTAAGACAGTCTTTACGGGACTGCTAACACCCTTCCAGGCAATTTTGGGAATCTTTCCTAATTTTGTGCACTCCATCTTTGGTGGTATTCCACTATTTTTTGGACTCATCGCAGGGATTCTATTTTTGACCCTTCTGCTACGTTATGGCAAGCCTCGGCTCAGACATAGCTCCCATGGGAATGGAAGAAACAATCCTAGCAATGCGCTACAGGGACAGGATAACTAACGTCCTCGGATTGGCCAGGCTGAGAGATCTAAACATGACCTGGTTCCTTTCATTCAGACCGATATGGCAAAATTGCATTTTACCTGTGCTACGGTGTATGCTTTGCGGCGATGAATGCGTGTTGGACATCTGTCTTTCACTTCCATCAGCAGTACCAATGGACGTCGATACTTTGCTCAGTCCAATAACGGCTCACGCATTGTGTTGTCCCCAGCGGCTACCAATCCTGATGACGGCATTCGTGGAGACTCCTGTACTACAGCCAAGTGGTAACAGTGGAGCGAGTGACAAAAGCAACATCATCCAGGTACAACGTTCTGTGAGCATTGCTGGTCCTGTCTTCGATGACAGCAATCATTCTCACACCTGCCAAGTTACAGCGCTATCTAATTTGGTTGAACTATCACCTGATTTTGTAGACCAATTCTTTGCGAGCCTGTCTGATACGATGTTCTCACCCACAGAGAAACAATAACTTTTGAGAAGCTTTCCGGCACACAGCGTTCCCATGAACTCTGTCTTCGGCCTTCAGTTTTGATCAACATAAAACTGCCAGGAGCTTTGGTAAACTGATTTTTCTTTGAATTGGACAATTTTTAAAAAAAATATTGACCCTCTCTTTTTGGCACGAACAATTCTTTGCTTAACGTAAAAACTATTCTTAGAGAACAGAAGCTTCACACTTCTATTTCTAAAAAACACATCTAGAGACATATTAACATAACACCAGCCTCTAGCACACATATTATTACAATGCATTTTTATGTGATGATTTATCTCGCATTTCTTCTGTCAGAGGTACTTCATGTGTAATTCTTTTGCATAATCGTTCATTGACTTCATATGCAATACCTTTTGAATGATTACTATGCTTTAAAAAACGTACAGTACCTAAATTCCATGTATTACAAGTACGCCTATTTCGAATGCATTTATGTATTTTGGGGTGGGCTATGTTACACAATGTTACACATACATCTAAATTGCTTAGTTTTAGTAATTTTGATGGACATGAATTCGTGGAGTGGGTGTCATGTGCTTATCTAGGTTCCTGATCGATACTGTGACCTTATGCCCCTATTCGGCTATAAATCCATTTATTCCCTATATTGGCATAACCGTTCAAGTGCGATTTTCTGTAAAGTCATCTCTGGCCTCACACGAGCAGAGCCACAGAGCCACATTCCAGCATGACTCTCTGCTACTTCCTTTGCGACCAATTAGTGCAATGACAGAGCAGCAGTCACTATCTGATATTCCTAGATAACACTCCGAGTTCTTCAACAAGATAAAAACTTAGCAAACCTGGAAATCCCCGCTTGCTATGTTTTGATTAGTAATGGAACTCTAATGAGCAACTGATAGCTGCCACTTCCTAGTGACATCTTTAATTGACGTCTTATGTCCAGCAAACTTGCGTCAAACCCGGCACCTGTCAGGTATAAATATTACCAACGTTGCCTTAAGCAATACGAAGCTGTGAGCTGTGAGAGCGAAGCTAACTGCTGTTGAGCGTTGCCTGTCGCTGCAGCCTGCTATCCTGTGGTGGTGAAGCTACTGATTACCATTATCGCCGCTACAGCGCGACCTATGGTGCAGTACGCTTGAGGAGCCGTGCAGCCGTCCTCTGCGAAGACATCCAGCCCAGCTGCCCGCGGACGCTGTCACCCCTCCTTCCTCCAGACGCGCTGAGAGAAGCCGCTGCCTTTCTCGTGCAGAGAAATCCAGTCCCGGCGCTTCCAGTTTACCCTCGCAGGTGACTGGGATATCGAGAGAGACCCCTGAAGGAGATACCAATCCTCCATCATTCTATTCAGAGGTATGGTGTTGACTAAACCCTTAGACGAGAATTCTTGAAACAAACCTTGGCAAAACCAACTTAACTTAAGCTACTTACTTACTCCCCCTTCTCACGTGTTAGGCTTAGGTCAGGCACACTGGGGTAGGCTTAGTTAGAAGCACCAGTTGAGTATGTTAGCCTAATGTATATATGACTGTATATATGTTTTATTACTTTTAAACCATTGTATGGCTAAGAAACCATATCAATGCTTTTACAGTTCTATTTTGCTATTCTTATCTTACTGTACGTACTTTTTATAATAACAGTTATTGCAATTGTGGCAATACATTTCTCTTGTATGAGAAGAAAGACTGTTCAATAAATGTTCACCTTTATTGATACACGCCCGTCTCTCTATTCTCTACATACTGTGAAAGTAAACTGCACTAGACTGACTGAGTGAAATCTGTGTCTATTGTTTCACACGACCCTAGAGATCGACTCTTGATCTGAGGAGCAAAGTTGTCATGTTGCACGGTTGTTGGAAAACTGAATCCCTTCTTGTCTGTGCCAAGGAAGCTGATCACTTCCTATGCAGAGAAGAAAGTTTCCAGTGACCTCTGAGCTAGTTGGTAACACAACCCAATTAAGTTTAGCATAGTCAGTGGAGGCCTGGAATATAAGCAGTTCCACGTCGATACTACTGTTTATGTTATTCCAATGCGCAGGGCCTAGTGGGAAACTAGGAACTACACTACACCTTCAGAAGGAGATGCTATTGGCTATGTAAAACGTCCGCCCAGTCTACCTTAACCGGGGTCATCTTCCCTCTACACGTAAGAGCCAGGTTTGGAGAGTGCTCCTACAACTGTGAATGAATGGGAGGACTTTGAATTTAACTGCCTTTGTACAAGGTGGCATCTACTGGGCTCTACGCCTGGTTGTAGTTTGCTTTCAAATTGGCGGATGACCTCCAACAGAGACTACACAGTTCCAAAAGGGGCCTGGGAGTCTGCACATTGACATTTTATTTCCTCCTGCCACTAGTACAGATGTCCCTGTGAATGTGCTGGGTGAGGGGAGAGTCGAGGGGCTGACCATTACCCCTTGAAGTGTCTACTCTGCAGGTGACATAGAGCTGCTTGCTCCGCACCCTCTTCATCCCTGTTGAACCGGACCCCTCGTCTGGAGCTACTACCGATCTCAGCCTCACGAACCAGCTGAAACCGTCCCATGGAAGCTACAGTTGTTCATAACTCCTGAACACCCAGATTATGCAGCCAACCAGTGTGCGCACACCGTTAGATTGGAAGATCCCCCAGGGGCTCGGCACACACAGGGCAAGGAAATCTTCTCCCCTGCACAGTACATCGTCCACTGACCCAGAACATATGCAGCACGGATAGCAGAAATACAAACTTCCTCAGAACAAGCACATGAAAAGCAACAAGAGGAACAACTTTGCTCACACACAGAGCACACCCAGTATATAAATCAACAATGCAATCTCCTTTCAGTCTCAAAAAATGTCTTGTTTAGAAAAAAAGTGTAAATGCATTTTTGCCAAGCAATTTTTGTGTGAATAAATGTGCACTATCCACACCGGAATTATGAAAGGAAATTTGCAATACAAATACAAATTGCAGATACAAGACGCATTCAGGGCTGTTTGCATCCAGTGCTTTAAATGGGAAAAAATAAGTGCAGGTACTCATTAATATGAGCTAGAGGTGTGGCAAGTGGGCGGGGCTAGGGGCGGGGCTAAGAGCAACATATGATGATACATAATGAATTCTGTACCAGTTGCAGCCACTATAAAAACACATGAAAAATATGTGTATGTAAACGAAACAGGTTAACTCGTTACACAAAATGAATTCCAAACAGGATGATATGTGAACAGTTCCTCGTTTTGTAATATTTGCTGCTTTTTAATGCCATACTGCTTTTTTGTTGTTGTTTGGCACAATACTATCTACTCTCAGGCATACACACACACACACGCACGCACTCACATACACACTCACACTCACGCACACACTCACATACA
The DNA here is from genome assembly GCF_964263255.1 of Lissotriton vulgaris. Classification (NCBI taxonomy): domain Eukaryota; kingdom Metazoa; phylum Chordata; class Amphibia; order Caudata; family Salamandridae; genus Lissotriton; species Lissotriton vulgaris. Next base: position 211,031,494 of record NC_141698.1, read on the forward strand.
CACTCACACTCACTCACACTCACTCACACACACTCCCTCTAAAATCTCCTGAGTGTCCTGATTCTCTCCCTCTTTCCCTCACAGAAAAACAGGCACACACAAGTCGGCAAGCACACAGACATAAGCAAACACTCACAAAAAGTCTCAGGTGGGATTAAAGCCATTTTAAACTCCTTACCTCCCATGACTTTCTAAATTGCTGCTGTCCATGTTCTGCCTCCATACCTGTGTTTGCCCAAATGCACACAATACTGGAAATGTGATTAACAACACAGGGCCTAAATGGGCCCTCCACTGTCAATACTGTGTGATGGTGAACACAGCAACATCATGCAAATGATCCCAATCTGAATAGTTCAACAGCGCTTCTGCTCGGGACTATAGAAGCGCTGTGGCTGTCAAATAGGTTCCAACCACGGCAGCCTCGTGCTCACCAGCACTAGCAGCCAGTGAGCCTACCTTTCATGAGTATTGGTACTCTCCTGAGCAGTAGAGACGTGCTACCACACACATTTAAAACAATGCCACTGCCCTTTTCCCTACGACCAGCCTCTTCATGGTTCCATGCCTTTACATAGGCATGTCCTCTCCATTCCCCTCTCATCTTTACCCAGCCTCTAAGCTTATCTCCCTAGTTCTGCTTCTCTTCTTCCCACCTTTTGCTTACTCTCTCCACAAGTCTTCAATTTCCTCACTGTTTATTTCCTTACTTGTCTCCTTTTCTCCCCTCCATTCTGTACTCATCCCCTAAGTTTACCATCTGGCCAGTATTTTGTTCTGCAGTGTGTGTGTCTGTGTGCGTCTGCCTGTGTGCGTCTGTGTGTGTGTGTGTGGGTGTGCGTGTGTCTGGGTGTGCGCATGTCTGGTAGGGTGACCAACCGTCCGTAAATTTCACGGACAGTCCGTAATTTCGGCCGTCTGTCCGTTGTCCGTGAAGGATTCTTTAACGGACGCCATTTGTCCGTAATTTTAACCGGGCACGGTCGCACATCCCTAAAGCAGGCACAGCTTCCACTCACCTCCCTTCTTGACTTGACATGACGCATTCAGGGCTATTTGCATCTGAATAGATGCCCCTGCTCCTGAAGCTGCAGCCCCCACCTCTCACACCTCCAGCCCATGATGAGCTGTTAAGAGGTGCTTGAAAGTGGCTGAGAGGGAGGGGTTGCAGCTTCAGGAGCAGGGGCATCTATTGAGATGCAAACAGCCCTGAATGCGTCTTGTATCTGCAAGTTGTATTGCAAATTTCCTTTCATAATTCCGGTGTGGATAGTGCACATTTATTCACACAAAAATTGCTTGGCAAAAATGCATTTACACTTTTTTTCTAAACAAGACATTTTTTGAGACTGAAAGGAGATTGCATTGTTGATTTATATACTGGGTGTGCTCTGTGTGTGAGCAAAGTTGTTCCTCTTGTTGCTTTTCATGTGCTTGTTCTGAGGAAGTTTGTATTTCTGCTATCCGTGCTGCATATGTTCTGGGTCAGTGGACGATGTACTGTGCAGGGGAGAAGATTTCATTGCCCTGTGTGTGCCGAGCCCCTGGGGGATCTTCCAATCTAACGGTGTGCGCACACTGATTGGCTGCATAATCTGGGTGTTCAGGAGTTATGAACAACTGTAGCTTCCATGGGACGGTTTCAGCTGGTTCGTAAGGCTGAGATCGGTAGTAGCTCCAGACGAGGGGTCCGGTTCAACAGGGATGAAGAGGGTGCGGAGCAAGCAGCTCTATGTCACCTGCAGAGTAGACACTTCAAGGGGTAATGGTCAGCCCCTCGACTCTCCCCTCACCCAGCACATTCACAGGGACATCTGTACTAGTGGCAGGAGGAAATAAAATGTCAATGTGCAGACTCCCAGGCCCCTTTTGGAACTGTGTAGTCTCTGTTGGAGGTCATCCGCCAATTTGAAAGCAAACTACAACCAGGCGTAGAGCCCAGTAGATGCCACCTTATACAAAGGCAGTTAAATTCAAAGTCCTCCCATTCATTCACAGTTGTAGGAGCACTCTCCAAACCTGGCTCTTACGTGTAGAGGGAAGATGACCCCGGTTAAGGTAGACTGGGCGGACGTTTTACATAGCCAATAGCATCTCCTTCTGAAGGGTGCAGGAAGTCCTGCTGCCACCACTAAGTCTCTCAGAGCCTGAGGAGAGAGTGCCGTAGACGTGTGTGAGACATTCCCTTTCTGCCCAGGGCCCCAAACATCCTACAACCGGTCTGGATTACACCGAGGCAGCACGTGGTTCTCATCACAGGACAGAGCTTAATAACTGTCACTAAATTGTAAACAAACCTCGATTCTTCAAACATGCAGTCTTTAATGTAATAAAATAAAGAAATGGCACAATCGCACCCACACTGATTACCAAAGTAAGGAGGACAATCAGTTAAATCAGTTCTCTCGGAGTATCTCCTTTAAGTACTGTACTTCACAGTGGGGGCTGGTAAAAGTAACATTTTGGGAAGAGAGACTGACTTCTCATTGTCTTCTCCAGGAGGGGGTGAGGAGCCCTACCCCACCCTGGACGAGACCAAGATGATACTAGGATACTGCATGCCCACCCGGGTGCCCACACTGGTGGATCCTGGTCCCCCTCCTTCCCACCCCCCTCCCCCCAGTGATGTCTCCTGTCCCTCCCCCTGCCCCCCACCTGTGGTGGATCCTGTCTCTGCCCTGGGTGGCTTCTGTCCCAGTCCAGGAATAACGTCTGCAGCTCAAAAAGGCTCAGCTCAAAATGAATATGAAAAGGTGGGCGAGTGAGTAAGTGAAGGGATGGGTGGATGGCTGGATGAATTCGTGCAAGGGTGCATGGATGAATGAAAGATTGAATAGATGGATAATAAAAGAGGATGGATGGATTGATGAGTGAGTGGTAGAAGGATGGAAGGGAGAAAAGGTAAATAGCTGGATGTATGGGTGGAAGGGTAGCTGGATGGATAAAAGGGTGGATGGATGAGTGAAAGGATGGATGAGTGAAAAGGTGGATGAGTGGGTGGGTGGGTGGATGGATGGATGAGTGAAATGATGGATGGATTGATGAATTGATAAGTGCAAGGGTGAATGGATGGACAGATGAGTGAAAGGGTGGATGTAAGGATGGGTGAGTGGAAAGGAGGGTAGATGGACTAAAGGATGAATAGATGAGTGAAGGAGTAAAAGGATAAATGGATGAGAGAAAGGATGGATGAGTGGATGGGTGGATGAGTGGATGGGTGGATGAGTGGATGGGTAGATGGATGGATGGGTGGGTGGATGGATGGAAGGAAGGATTGCTAAGTGAAAGGGACGATGGAGAGAGGAAGGGAGGATGGTGGATGACTGAAAGGGTGGATGGGTGGAAGGATGAGTGACTGGGTGGATGGATGAGTGAATGGATAGATGGGTAGAAGAGTGGATGGATTAGTGTACAGATGGCTAGGGTGAAAGGGTGGATGGATGGATAAAGGATGAAAGAAGGGATGGATGAGTGAAAGGATAGATGGAAGGATACATGATGGATAGGTTTGCAAATGGTTGAATATGTTTGGATATGGCTGGGCTTACTTATATACCATTGCGCGACCTCTGATGTGTCTGTAAACAGTATCCAATTGTCCTGAAGTTTTGTCCTGAATTTTGACCTCCTGTCCTGAATTTGTGTCCTGAATTTTGACCCTTTGTCCTGAATTTTTACACTCACCGTCCTGAATTTGCACCAATGCCAGTTGGTCACCCTAATGTCTGGGTGTGCGTGTGTCTAGGTGTGTGTGTGCGTGTGTGTGTCTGCGTCTGTGTGTCTGTGTGTGTGGGTGTGTCTGTGTGTGTCTGTCCGTCTGTATCTATCTGTGTGTATGGGTGGATGACAGCACGACATGATGACGTCACTGAATTATACCAATTACTTTATAACCGGGATCACATTTAAAACTATTAGCCATGGGAGATGGGATGCGCAAATATGGAAGATGACAGCACGACATGATGACGTCACGGAATTATTCAAATTACTTTATTAACAAGACGTATCCATGGGACGGGCCAAACGGGATAAACATTTCAACTGTAAATAATTATCATGGGAGGGCACGAACACGAAAGAAGGCACTTGGATTATGCAAATAGAAGGCAAATTTGAAAATATTAGCCATGGGAGATAGGATGCTGGAACACAGAAGATGACAGCACGACATGATGACGTCACGGAATCATGCCAATTACTTTATAACAGGGATCACATTTAAAACTATTAGCCATGGGAGATGGGATGCACATTTTAAAATATTAGCCATGGGAGATGGGATGCACAAATGCGGAAGATGACAGCACGACATGATGACGTCACTGAATTATTCAAATTACATATTAACAAGATGTATCCACGGGACGGGGCCAAACGGGATACAAATTTCAATTGTAGATAATTATCATGGGGGGGGGGGGGGGGCACGAACACGGAAGAAGGCACTTGGATTATGCTAATTACTTTATTAACAAGACGTATCCACGGGACGTGCCAGACATCATATGCATATATGCAAACGGAATAAAAAAATGTAAACTATAGATGATTATCATGGGGGGCACGGACACGGAAGAAGGCACTTGGATTATGCAAAATACTTTATTACCACAGTGATTAATGTTGGAGGGGCTCACAAAGAGAAGCAGCTCCTGTCCTGAACAAAAAAATGCAAAGAAAACCGGCTTTGGCTGTCTTCTGAACCCATTTACACACCTGATTGAGAGGGGCGGGGGTAAGGCTAAAGCACTTTCAGCTGAACTGTCGTTGCGCATGTGATCGACAGGGAAGGGTCTGTCTAGAGACCCTGCACTGTTAATCACAGCGTGACGCAAGGCAAGCCCTATTAGCCCCCTGCTGTCTAATGCCATTCACATGGGCGCTGCTGAAATCACCAGCAGGGACTCTGTAAGAGGCTTGGCGCCCTTACAAGCTCCTGAGAAGCATGGCATCATCTATCCTGTGCAATAGGGGAGACATAACCGGAGCCTGCAGTCCCGTTTTACAGGGTACCAGTACTCTCTCTGGCGAATAAAAAAGTGCTGGTACTGAGGGCCTGAAAATTCAGAAGTGCCGGTACTCAGTACCGGTGAGTACTGGCCCATTTAAAGCACTGTTTGCATCTCAATAGATGCCCCTGCTCCTGAAGCTGCAACCCCTCCCTCTCAGCCACTTTCAAGCACCTCTTAACAGCTCATCAGGGGCTGGAGGTGTGAGGGGTGGGGGCTGCAGCTTCAGGAGCAGGGGCATCTATTCAGATGCAAATAGCCCTGAATGCGTCATGTCAAGTCAAGAAGGGAGGTGAGTGGAAGCTGTGCCTGCTTTAGGGATGTGCGACCGTGCCTGGTTAAAATTACGGACAAATGGCGTCCGTTAAAGAATCCTTCACGGACAACGGACAGACGGCCGAAATTACGGACTGTCCGTGAAATTTACGGACGGTTGGTCACCCTACCAGACATGCGCACACCCAGACACACGCACACCCACACACACACACACACACACAGGCGCACACAGGCAGACGCACACAGACACACACACTGCAGAACAAAATACTGGCCAGATGGTAAACTTAGGGGATGAGTACAGAATGGAGGGGAGAAAAGGAGACAAGTAAGGAAATAAACAGTGAGCAAATTGAAGTCTTGTGGAGAGAGTAAGCAAAAGGTGGGAAGAAGAGAAGCAGAACTAGGGAGATAAGCTTAGAGGCTGGGTAAAGATGAGAGGCGAATGGAGAGGACATGCCTATGTAAAGGCATGGAACCATGAAGAGGCTGGTCGTAGGGAAAAGGGCAGTGGCATTGTTTTAAATGTGTGTGGTAGCACGTCTCTACTGCTCAGGAGAGTACCAATACTCATGAAAGGTAGGCTCACTGGCTGCTAGTGCTGGTGAGCACGAGGCTGCCGTGGTTGGAACCTATTTGACAGCCACAGCGCTTCTATAGTCCCGAGCAGAACCGCTGTTGAACTATTCAGATTGGGATCATTTGCATGATGTCGCTGTGTTCACCATCACACAGTATTGACAGTGGAGGGCCCATTTAGGCCCTGTGTTGTTAATCACATTCCCAGTATTGTGTGCATTTGGGCAAACACAGGTGTGGAGGCAGAACATGGACAGCAGCAATTTAGAAAGTCATGGGAGGTAAGGAGTTTAAAATGGCTTTAATCCCACCTGAGACTTTTTGTGAGTGTTTGCTTATGTCTGTGTGCTTGCCGACTTGTGTGTGCCTGTTTTTCTGTGAGGGAAAGAGGGAGAGAATCAGGACACTCAGGAGATTTTAGAGGGAGTGTGTGTGAGTGAGTGTGAGTGAGTGTGAGTGTGTATGTGAGTGTGTGCGTGAGTGTGAGTGTGTATGTGAGTGCGTGCGTGTGTGTGTGTGTGTATGCCTGAGAGTAGATAGTATTGTGCCAAACAACAACAAAAAAGCAGTATGGCATTAAAAAGCAGCAAATATTACAAAACGAGGAACTGTTCACATATCATCCTGTTTGGAATTCATTTTGTGTAACGAGTTAACCTGTTTCGTTTACATACACATATTTTTCATGTGTTTTTATAGTGGCTGCAACTGGTACAGAATTCATTATGTATCATCATATGTTGCTCTTAGCCCCGCCCCTAGCCCCGCCCACTTGCCACACCTCTAGCTCATATTAATGAGTACCTGCACTTATTTTTTCCCATTTAAAGCACTGCTTATGAGTACTAGTGCTCTCTTTGCACAAGGAGAAGTTCTGGTACTCAAACATAGAAAATGTAGAAGTGCCGGTACTAAGTACCGGTGAGTACCGGGCCATTTAAAGCACTGGGTTTAGTCTTCTAGATGCCTGTCGCATGTAAATGCATAGTCCGGCTACAGGGGTGCAGTGATATTGCGGGTCTGAGTAAACCGCTTACAATGGGGGTCAAATTGAGGAAGGAGTGCACACATTATCTATAGATCATGATAAACTGAGCAGCTCCATGGGTGACGGGGTCAGACTTACAAGGAGAAGCAGTGTAGTGAGGTCATGCAAGAAGGGATAGCCAGAAAAGCTTAGGCAGAGCATGAGTAAGGACATGGAAAGAAAAGAAGTAAGCAGTGAGAAAGTGCATTACTCATATATGTGTTTAAATACCCTTATGTTTACTATGAAAATGCTAATGCTCATGTTTGAGTTTGCTATAGTTGCGTGGAAAATAATAATTCCCTTAGACGCATCCTCTGGATGGTGCCTTCTCTTTTGTGACTAAACTTGGGAATTGACGAATTCTGATACTCCTACTAGGCTTCTCTCTCATCTATTGCATCCTATCTCAAAAGGCCGCTTAAAAAGGTTGTAACTAGGCTTTTCCATGCTTTCATACATTTACTTTTTCCTAAAATCGTTGTTTCTCCTTAGTTTGGTCCTTGTATTTTCTATGCATCAGAATTTTCGATCTACTACTGCCAGTGACACGGAAGGATTGGAGATTGCTAAATATTCTCTTGTACAGAACCCTTCGCTACCTTTTTAATGACAATTGCCATTTGAACATTCCTTACATACATTTGTTATCCTCTGAATTCCCATTGAAACTAGGACATTAATATTTTGATTTCCCATCCTAGACCTCATGCCTCCGCAGAGAGGGAACAAGTTCCTTCAGCATTCCAGCAGTGTAACCTGTACTTAGGGCCGGACTGGCTACAGGGCAGTTTGGAATGCTGCTGAGCTGGGGGCTGATTGGTTCATGGAGACCTGTGGGTGCTAAGCGAAATTTGTTTAGCTTTAATTATTTCGAAGCACACGCAAGTCTCCATGAACAAAATCAGCCCCCACCACAGTGAAATCAGCCCCCAGCTCGACAGCATTCCAAACTTGCCTAGTAGTCAGTCCGGCCCTGCCTGTACTAACCGTAGTCTTGCCCCTGGCAGCAAGGCAGTCAAGGCTCGTGTTGCCAGGTGGCTTGTGAAGTCCTATGACGTTAGAGGAGTACAGCCTCCTGTAAGCATTGCTGTTCATTATTTAAAGTAAAGGTAGTATTGATAAATGTTCAAAGGCATTGACCTCTCCTAGAGATGAGCAGCATAGCTACAGGCTACTTTCCTTGCTTTAGTGAACATTATCCCCATGATGCTTCTTCTCATAAAGATGCAGACTTTGGTCAGGAAGTTCTGAGGAACCTGTTTGCTGAAGCTCGTCCACCGTGTTCCGCATCCAGCACATTGCAGCTGTGAAATCAAATTTCCAAACATTTTAGAAGGATGAGGAGAACGACAGAGAAAAATAGTGATTCCAACTTGCATCTTTATTATCACATTGGAATAGTGGGAACTCCATTGAAAACAATGGAGTGCTCTGGGCTGCTAATGGCCGATAGAAGCCTGGTGCTCCAACATTCCAAAGTTTGTTCACAGTTATTGCTGTGAACAAAAGGCCTCTAGGAGTCCGGCTCTGTGAGGACTTTGTTTTACAAATTAGAACATTCTTCCAGCTAGAGGCAGAATGTTCTAATAGCCTTAGAGCCCTCTGTAGTGGACTCTACCAGCCATTAAACATCTTCTCCCTTGTTAAAGGCCCACGCCTTCGGCACAGGCTTTTAACGCTGGAGTGGGCCTTTAAGGCTATAATCTGAAACTTTGCTCTTCCTCTGTCACAACACCAAATCAACCAACTGGATGGTAAGCATGTCATGTGCTAACAAGCATGTCAGAAAGGCATGTTAAGAGCTGGGAAGGAGTGGCTGGTGATACATAGGTGCAGCTGGACATAGCACGTAAAAGAGGGCTATCATGCTGGGCTCAATCTGAAGTTCTTAAAATGATTGCACATTTTGAAGAAGCCTTTCCCACTCCTTCCTGTGGAGCAGCCAATACCAATCTACTTGTGTAGTATATAGAGAAAATGTAAGTGTGCCGGGATCACCATAAATTCCCGTTTCACACTAAAAACATGAGTACTGTTGGAAGGGTTAGGATCCAAATGTTGGGAGTGGAACAGATGCTGGGAAGAGGAAGGGGAGTGAAGTCAGTAATGAAATGTGAGAAGAAAGAATGAGCATCACTAATGCACCCTTCTACCCTGTTCCCTCCTTGACTACGGGACTACCGGAAATCAGCTCTGTGCAGTATGAGTCTCAGGCTGTGGTTCAATCCATTTTCTCTTCGTTGATGGGACCTCGATCTGGAGACACAGGAGAGAAGGCCCTTGGCATTAAATGGGTTACATTCTCTTCAGAGGCTCATGAGGGGACCTCTATGCGTATTCAGACATAAGAGAGAGAAGATGCAGCCGCATGGGGTCATTATAGGTTTACTGCAAGGGGTCATTATAGGGTTTGCCCCTCTCCCAGAGAAAAATACCAGCCATCTGTTCATGTTTTAAGATTCTACAAAGGCCCGGGCGTAGTACTGAAGTAGAAAATTATATGACCTCGTCTGTATTAATTTTTTACCATGGCCTTTCTGTCGTTGTTTACTTTAATTATCAGGTAGGTGTCATTAGGGTAGATCTAGAATACATTCTAAATTGTTTTCTTTGTATATTTGCTATCTTAAGTATGTATTACTAAGGGGAAAAATACCAGCTTTAAGTGTTTTTTTACAATGTTTATACCCGCTGAGGTTTCAGAATACTGTTCTTGCCGATACAAAAACCGGCCAGGTGGCAACCCTATTTCTACCCCAGTGCCAACATTAAACTAAACAAAAGGGTACATAGTCGATAGCACGTCAAAAGGCTGTTTGCCCTGGGCACAGTATTTAGAAGTACAAATTGAGCAAGCATGCAGAGAATGCATTTCGTAGCAGAGGGGATGGTCAAAGCCTGTGCACATCGCTTAATGTTTACTGCTGGTTAGAGGTGGTGGGCGCCTGAACCCATTTTTGGGGACAAGGGCGAATTTTTCATCATCAGACTTTTGGCTCGGAACAAGAGACAGAAAGGAATGGGGAAGAAAAAAGTAGAATAACAGTGACACAAGGAGGAGTGAGCGATAAAAAAGAACATTGCAAGAGTGTTGATAATGTAAGCATCTGTCTGAGTTGAGTTTTCAACACTGCACTTTAATGACTACTGGGACAATTACCAAGAAAATAAAGGATGATGCTATTGTTGCTCAAACAGCTTCCAACCCCTAAACTGCTTCAAGTGTGCAAATAATGATGTGAACAGCAGGTGGCAGCACTTCCCCACAGATTTAATATTGATGGCTTATAAAATAGAAAGGAACAGTTTATCCATCCATCTGTTCGTAAACTGAAACATGCATAGCAATGCGAACAAAAACGTTATACATATACGTATGTATATATGTGAAATAAACAAAGAATACAGAGCGGTTATAGTTAGGCTCAGATTTAACTCGTACAAAACCATTGAAATTCTATTCAGCAGTTATAGTTGCCTGAGTTAACTATAATTTATGCTCCTGCAGCCACTACTTATGACCTCACATAAAATCACTCATGACATGGTCAGTGACATCACTCATGACATCTCAATTACCTGGGAATTTATTATTTCCAGGTCCTCCCTCTGTAATGCTTCATTTTGTCCCTTGTTCTACCCAGAGGTTTCTGGTGGGTTTAGTAGCCAAAATCGTCAGGTGAAACTAAAAACTTTTGCCGTTTTTCCATATCTCATAATTTCGATGGCACTGGCAAGTATCGTTAGAAAGGACCGAGTACTGAAGCCCCAAACCTCTTATTTTCCCTTGCCCTTTTTTTTATACACCTATTTTGTAATGTTTATTTGTTGTGTACGACTTATGTATGGCGCACAGTTTTCCTTTAATAGATCCTATTCAGGCTATCGTTATAAGATATTCCGACTGTGAAATATTCCTCTGATTATTTATCGAAGCTGTGGTTTGGGTATCCTCTGATTCTAAATAAATCAAATGAATTGATGTATTTCAAGAACATTTGTAAACCACTCTGTTTATGGAAACATCTTAAGGCATCTAAATCCATATAATTTCTCAGTTTTTGCCTTTCACTTTTGTGTTTGTACTTTTTCAACTTATGGACGGTGCTGTGCCATCTAGCGAAACCTTTTTTGAAAAACATTTAAATTAAATAAATAAATGTAACAGAATTTTCTCTGCGCTTATTTATTTGTGCACTTATTTATGTTATTTTATTTAATGCACCCCTTCAGAACACTGTGGGACTGTAGAACGTAAACCACTAAACAATTTGTAGTTGATGATAAAAGGACTTGCACAAGTTTTGAGAATGGTGGCTAGGGAGGGCGTGAAAGTGGTGACAGGTCTTACTCATGGGTATGTGTTGAGTTGGTGTTTCAACGGCTTTTTAAATTTGTTTCTGGAAGGGTCACTAGTTTGCTGGATTGTCTGTTTATTAGTTTGGCCTTGTATACACACTCGAATGAAATGCAAACCTACTTCTTTGAAAACAATCAGTTTAGGAAACATTCCAAGCAGGCTGAGCTGCCACAAATGTTGCCTTGTGCCATTTAAGTCCTGTAGGCCCAAATTAAAACACAGGGGCTGCTTTCATTTGAATCGAAAACTCCCTTTTGCCCCCCAAATAAGATTATAGTCTGGTGATATTTGCCTATCGACTAGAAGCAAACATAGCTGCCAAAGTTTCAGATTGCTATGTGTGACAGTTTCATCATTTCAGTGTAATTATGAGTGACATTTCAACAACTATGAGTGACACTTTCTCGCTAGCAAAATCAAGCAACGAAGACGAGGGAATCATGTAAATATTGGAAAGTACATCCATTTGAGTATAGCTGCTAATGTTTCAGATTGATTATGTGTGACATTTTCATGGATTCAGTGGATTTAAGTGAGTCTGGCAACAACTAAATATGTAATACAGAGTGGCACTTTCTTGCGATCAAAATCATGGAATGAAGTCATAGGAAATAGACAAATACCAGAAATTAACCTCATTTGAGCAACAAGGATGTCGAACTCTGCAGCAGGTGCTTTTAAAGCTATTACTTAATTTCTAAACAATCAGCACCCTCCACCCCAGGCTCTGAAGTACCACAATGCAGCACCCCTGAGTCAGGGCGTGATCCCCTAACGTCTGCTTCCACCCCTCCTAAGCAGCAAGAACACAGTGCAAAGACTCTCAAGTACAGTGCACCGGGCCACAGAATGAACCCCAGGGAAGAGTAAGACAGAACCCCCACCTGACTTCTGGTCCCATGGAAAAAGGCCCGGTACTACTGGATCTGTACGATAATTCCTGATTGCAGGTGCTAAACTCTTAAAAGCTGGAATTTCTTAGATTCCAGCTCCTTGGTACCTCTGCACCAAGTTCCGTCTAACTTATAGGCTGGCTCTACTTGTTACTTTGCACGCTTTTATAACTTGCACGCATGCCACTTTTCCTCCTGTAATGCGTTTGCTATCTTTTGTACTTTACTTGCTCACGATTGTCACTTTTGCCTCATGTAACACGTTTACTTTTTGTGTAATTAGTTGTCTCTCATAATTTTCTCCTTATGTATCAGTACTGTCTGTTCCTATATTTGTGGAGCGCTCTGACACGTAACTGTTTGTGTGACGAATAACATAAAAATAAATAAAAACCTAATGACACCGGCGTCGCGTGCGCAGCGTGGACACTGACTCTGACACTTACTTATGTTAGCGATGATCTGCTGCTGCCCACCCAGGCAGCCACGATGTGCACTGGCCACTCGGACTCTGCCAGTGCCTGCTTCATGAGGCTGCTCCAGTCGATGCGCCGACAACGGACACACTCCTTGGCCGCCACCGGGCCCTGGGCCCCAGGCCCGGCGCGGTCATGCTCGCAGTCCTCCTCTTGGAGAGCAGAGTCTGTCGCCGGCTCTGCTGAGCTGCCAGGTGGTGGTCAAGGTGCGGCCTGCAGCATAGTTTAGCGGGGCGCAGGCGGGCGGCCATGGTGCTTAAGAGAGACAGCGTCTCGTGTGCAGCCTGCAATCTAATCTCCCGCCGCTTCTGCACTTGACTTAGTTCCTCCGGACGTGACGGCACTACCGCGGCCGGCACATCCAAATTTTATCCCGGCCCCCTTGTGCGCCACACGGTGATTGACAGCTCTGAGCATCGACTCAGAGAGCAGCCCGGCCCCCCTGCAGACACTGTAAGGAGTCTGAGAGTAGCCGCGCCGGCGCCGCACCATTATTTGTGCATGACTGTTTCCAGGGCAACACAGGAGTCGGACAGCAGGCAGCTCCTGGGCAGAGACCAAGATACCTTGTAGCACGCGTTCTACTGTCTCTGCAGTTAACTGTTTAGGCACTCGGGCTGAGCAGAGCACCTCAGAACAGCAGAGAGAGCCCGGGCACAGGAGCGCCGCTGGCTCGCCTGGCACAGGTCGAAAATGCGTGACAATGCATTTCAGTGCGGTGATGCGGATCACCGCACTGAAATGCGTGAGCGTCACACCTGTTGCGTGACGCTTGGCAGGACTGAGCAAACACGCTGTGCACCAGTGTGCAAATTATACATCCTTCTGTATTTGCCCAGAAACATTCTGCAGGTAAAACCTGGAGAGAATCCTGTATCAAATAGCATGCACTCCTAATTTGCACACACTGTAACGTGTTTTAGGGGATGCAGATTGAAATTGTGTACCCTTGAATGATTTCAGTGGGGCACAAATGAGAATTTCACTCTATTTGTAAGACAATCACAATTAGTGAATGGGCAACTACCTCCTGACTTTGAATCCCGTTTCCGGTTCAAATTTGAGAATGCAGCACGGAATGAGCTCGGTAGTTGTAATCAAGGCCGTAGTAAATTCAGCTACCCCTCTGTAACTACAGTCCTAATTATTACAGGTGTGCACCTGAATGAATGCGGCCCTGAATCTGAAGGAGAATTACCCCAGCTCTGTGCAAGCTTATATCTTTGTGCATTTAGTGTAAAGTTAATGCTGCAAGTAACTTCACATAAGGATTGTGAATGCTATTTTCTGTTACTAATCTATCAAAGCATCAGTAGTTGTGTAATTTGTATAGAAATCACAATACACTACCCATGGGCCCATTATTACAGTTAGTGCTAATTTTCTCAGGCTTGTCAATGCCAAGGTGGGTAATGTTATTACAAGCATTACTACTCTTGTTAATATCATGAAGTAATTCAAGAAGGTGATGAGGTAACTGTACAGCTGGTTCATTAAACCGCGAATTCTGCTCGTATTCATACACGGTCTACGATTAGTAACCCAATTGACATTAATGGCTTACACATATACTTGGTTTGAGCTCCTAGTGAACTTTGCATCTTCTTTCTGGTGCCATGGCACAGTGTCCTGGTGCTAGACACTTTCACAATACAGATACTGAAGACCAAGAACCCAGACCTGGAACTGCCATGCGCACACTAGTTAAGACAGATCCCAGCATTTTAAAAGAAATATCTTCTTGGTGCTTCGCCCTTAGATGATTGAGAAATGTTTCAAAGTTCTTTAATGCATTCTTGTGCCTTCGTAAATAGCATCTTCAATACTCATTAGATGGACGTTTTGATTTATATTATATGTTTCTTTTTGCATTACACACACCATAAATTTAGTGTTCAGAAGCTTAATGCATTCACATAGGAGCCTTTCGAAGTTGTTTTTTTATCTTTCTGCGAGTACACGGAAAGAAGGCAACAATGCAACCCCTATTAAAATAAATAAATAACCGCAGTGCAAGAAATGTATTGGTTTGTCGCACTGTAGACCGTCTATAAATTGATGGCGATGAGTATTGAGAGGATGTCAAGCTCACTTGTTCTTCTCAACTTAAAGGGGAAGAGGAGCAATTTAAGTGCTGTAGCCGTGTGACATGTAAGAAGAGACAATACTCTTGGTATTGTTAGACAAAACCATCTTATACTTTCCTGAATGCTTGGCGATTACATGTACGTAGCTTGTAGACGAGGAGCTCAACCCAAGAGAAATGTAAGGCTAACAAATTTGCTAAATACTGAGCTAAATGGCAGCGAGGTGGAAACGCAGTTTGATCCTTACAAAATCTAACATGGAGTAGAATTCTCTCAATGCACATGCAATAATTGCGTCCAGGCACAGGTGTGACCCATGGGTGAAAAGTGAGCAAAGCAACAGTCTATTCTTTATTTCTGTTTTAGACATTGCCTTAGGAGAGAGAGAAAAGGGACTCATCTGTTTGGGGGCAATTTTAGAGCAATGTGTATGCTTATGTGTGCATCCATTGCTAAGATAAAGAAGTGACCCCATGGGGGTTGTTTATGATCAATCTGCAGTGTCTGAATTGACAATATATGTATTTGTATTGTGCTTCTTATATCCTCATTGCTTTTGGAAATGATAATCTATCTCCACCCAACATGTTTAATTGTGTGTTAAAACATAACCCTAAATCTTATATTCGTTGCAATAAAACACAAGGAGCTTCTGGAGGTTTGTCTGAGAGCCATTGTATGTGTAAATATTTTCTAAGCTTATGTCTCCATTGCATTTGAAGCTGATAATATATTCTCAGTCCTGTTAACCTAATCATAATCAAATCCCCACCTAAACTGACCAAGAGATGTTGAAAGTTTTCCATTTAGCATCAAAAACCTGGGGTCTTCCCAGTATTCTGGGAGGAGGATCCTGAGCAAGAGGAAAACCATGGAAAAACCATGTGGCTGCTGCATATAATTATGCTGAAGCAAGCATTAATGAACAGGTTCTTAAGTTTCTTCACAAACACAATTACATTGTTTTTCCATCTGCTGTGACTGTCCCACAATTTAACAGTCTTTTTAGATGCATTTCTGACCACATTTATTGAGCTTTCCAGGAAATCTTTTTCGGTTTTTATTTAGGATATTGTGGTTTTCCATTTGACTGCCTTTAGTTTCGTGGAAAGCAGACGAAGACAATATGGATTTTATATCAATAATTATTTATCTGTTATTGTTATCAATAAATTACAATTTCTTAGGCAAGTATTTCAGTGCAGTGTTTGATTTTGCCTGGAGCGATGGAAAAATAAATTTAAAATAAACTGTACTAATTTCACTATGAACGTGTTGTTTAGTACACACAGTGAATGTGGCCACTGAAGTGAAGCAGAATTAGCTGTCAAGTTTCGAGGCACAGTTATTTCTCAGAATGGTCTACTCCCTGTTTGGCAGAAAAACAGAGGTGGTTTATCTGTTCAATATTGCTTCCCTTATTTTAGATGAGAAAATGGAGGCTATCAAAACTTGGTTAGTAACAACGCTTTCCTGTTTCACCACACCAACTGACTGTTACTTTGCTGTGACTTATCCATGTGATTGCAATCACAACCTCTGGAGGCCTCTTAATTACAGTGGGCACAGTAACCTAACTTTCTGGGCAAATTTGAATTTTGAGTTTAGCAAGAACATTGCTGCTTAGTAGTATTTCACCCAGACAAGTCACATGCTGTAAACAGGTGAAGTCTCCTGGTGGAATACTGGGTAAAGACATGCATTGTTAAGCGCTGGACACAGCGTTAGCTTCACAGAATATGCTATGGATTCTCATGCCTTCTAATAGCCACGTCCCGGTGATTATTATCTGGAATGAAGGGCCACAGACTGGATGAAAATGCCATCCGGCAGGAAGATCCTCCAAGAAGATGGAAACAAAGTAGCAGAAGAAATGTCTGTAAGGACTCAGGGCTACAACAGTTCAGGAAAACAGACTGAAGAGAAACTAACTCCAGGGTGCAACAAACTGATTCAGAAATACAAGAGTCAAAAGGAGAAGTGATATGAACAGGGGAAAAAAACTCACTCCAACTGTGTTCCAACTCTATGTATGCTGGTCTCCAGCTCTTTATATAGTGGTAGGGCAAATAACAGGAAACTGAAGGCCCTTCATTGGATTGGGAAGCAGAACTAAGATGCAGTAAAGAAAGCCATCTTGGACTGAATTTTACTCTGAACTTTCTGTGATGAGAAAATGAGAAAATGAAGAACCGTCATTTTAATTATAGTAGGGGTCAACATGTTTCTAGAACCCTTGCTGCCAAAGCCACGTGTCCTCCAGCAAGACACCTTTACATGTTGGAGTAGAAGCCCCACACATGCCACAGAGGTCGAAACAGACTCATACACTAAGACTGGCACGAAGGAGTGCCACAACCTGCCATGCAGAAGAATTCGGACACACCCCTGCAAGTCTTGAAAGGTCTCTACACTTTCAGACAGCAGCATTGCGAGCCATCTTGACCCAAAAGATAAGCCCAGTAGTAGCAATTCGCCTCAACCGCTGCTAGTCAGGGTGCACCCCTCTGTATGCCTTTACGGTACAACATGAGTAAATTGGCATGATAAGTGGGATATCCTATTTTTATCCCCCATGATCTCCATGATTGCTGCTCAGAAATTGTTAAGACACCTGGAAATGGTAAATCCAGTGGGAGGGAAATTACAAGAAATGTTTACAGTGCACTCCTAATGAGGGCCTAAGTCTGACTCTTTAGGACTCATTTCATGCTAAAATAAAGCACACAATGATAGTTTTTCCATTTTGAGTAATTAGTCGTAATTTCACTTCATTTTGTTGAAATTCTCCATACTTACAGAAAAGTTAATTACATGAGTTCTACACACCTCTGATCTAACTTGCATTAGGACCAGAGTATTTACATGTTGTTGCTGATAGTCATTCTAGCCCTACACTAATGCCTGTGTTCGGAAACAATGTAGTTCTTGTAAGTACAGGTGGAAGATTGGTACTATGTAGCAGAAGGTACTTTCGTGGATAGCGAATTCTTCATTGACATAATAATATCCATGCTCCCCTTTGTGCTTTTGTGACCCAGGAAAAGACAAATGTGGCTTCCACAACCTGGTGCCTTGCTTCACTGGCGACAGCGTAGCCGTCTCTTGTTTCTGGCACTTAAACAGTGTCCTTAAATAATGTAGGACTATTTGGGAGTTACATTGCAGAGGGATGTTTGACTGCAATCGCCTCTAAGGCAGTTGCCCTCAGTCCATACCAGGCAGGCTTTAGGAAAGGGGTATCGACTGTGGACCAGGTCTTTAGATTGAATCTGGTCTACTGGAAGACAGTGAGGTTCGAGGGTGGCAGTTTGTACACGATTTTCGTGGACCTACGAGCCGCCTTCGACCTCGTGCCCAGGGGAAAACTCTGGGTCATTCTGGCAGGGATGGGCGTACCACCAGACATCTTATTGACCTTGCAGACGCTGCACCATAACAATTATGCCCAGGTGAGGTGTGGGAGGTCGGGGGAGCTGACTGATAGATTCCCCGTGGGCAGAGGGGTAAGACAGGGCTGTGTGCTGGCGCCGACCCTGTTTTGCCTCTTTGTCAACGGGGTAATCGCTCATCTGAACGCCACCGACTACACAGATGCCCCCAAACTAAATGGCAACAGTGTGCCCGCAATAATGTTTGCGGACGACACGCTGTTGGTATCTAAAACCCCCATGGGCATCCAAAGGATACTTGATGCCTTTGTGGCCTTCTGTCAGGACAGAGGACTGGAAATCAATGCCACAAAAACCAAATATATGGTATTGAATCCAAGCCCCAAACAGCGCCCGAATCCCCTGCTGGGAGCAGCACGGCTGGAAAGAGTAGCCACGTTTGAATATCTCGGCGTGACACTCAACGAAGATATGACCTGGGGGACCCATCAAACCAGAGCTAACCTTAAACTAGTACAAATCACCGGGGGTATCTCCCGGATGATGACCGGCTCGACCTATCGCCCATTGGGGGCCCTAATTCAGATATATAAGGCACAGGCCAGGGGGGCGATCCTGTATGGGGCTGAATTGTGGGGCCATACTCCATGTCGGAATCTGTCATCCACGGAAAACAGATTCATAAGACAAATTACCGCACTTCCTTCTAGCACCCCACTTCTCCCTCTGAGGCTTGATCTAGGGCTACGGCCTCTCGCCGACGAGATAAGTCTAAGACCCATTGCCTTCTGGCGCAGGCTTTGGAGCAGCGACGATCTCGCCGACTATAGGGCGGAACTGGTCGAACTATTAAAACACCCCAAGGCGCTCAGTATCCCCTGGGTCCAAAATATCCAGTCAACTTGCACAGTCCTGGGGCTCCCCGAATTGTGGACTAAACCAGCAGATACAGCACCTAGAATCTCTAAGAGACTTCTGGCGAATCTGTATCATGAACACAAAAGGGTAAGGGCTTTAGCTACCCAGACAGAGGGGTCCCTTTCTTCCAAATTCCTGCAAAATAAGGATCTTTACGCACTTGAAAAGGCTTTTGACCCCATATATCCCGTACTCACTAGAAAGTTATTTCTCCAGTGGAGATACGGTACATTGCCTTTGCGCTCCTTTTCTAGCACCTGGTCGCAAGTCCATTCCACCAAGTACTGCCCCCTTTGCGTAGACAAAGAGGAAAATGACTTGCATGTGATCTTTTTCTGCCCAGCATATATGGCAGCCAGAAAGTACTGGCTGCTGCCTTTGATTAAGAATTTGGGTGGCAGGGAATACATACCTATGTACAGGATTTTAAAATGTGATGTTTCCGGCCCAATTGTTTTTGCGCTTGCCAAATTTTTTACAAATGTGTGGTATACGCGTAATCGTCTTTTAAAAAATGCTGGGTAGTTTGTAGAATTGCTTTATTTTTAACATTGCTAATAATGTTTTGATGTGGATTTTTAAATCATGCACTGATGTTTTATCAATTGTGACAGAATGTATGTGATTTTAATGTATGTGTATCTTTTATGACCAAATGGTCGAAATAAAGATTGAAAATGAAGTTGCCTTCAAACTTCTTAATGCCGCGCCCCTGTGGGAAAAGTACCCCACATTGGGAGCCCTTTGAAATTTTTCACAATTATTCTATTAAACTGGCGATATTTATGCCTAGACTTATTTAAACATTTCAGTTTAAGTTCTGTACTGTTTTAAAAATGCAAGATCGCTGAATCTGATATTCTGGTCAGGCATACCTTACTGTGTAAAGGTCTCCACAATGTGATTATTCGACATGGGGGTGGGGGGGGGTGAAGAATATATGGAGTCCCTTCCCTTTTGACACCTTTTCCCTGGCAGTATATGAATGACAAAAGATGTTAGAGATAGCCCATTTCAGAGTGCGGAGTACTGCCACACATCTCCCCCACCTCCACCCGCTCCTCGCTGAACACAAAGCACTGTTATCAGCATAATGCTTCTTTTCGCCAAAGCCTGGCTCCCAAACATCCCCCCCCCCCCCAACGTGATCACTTGAGGCCCCCCAGTTTGAAGACCCCTCTAGGGTGAATACCTTTAATATTTGAGTTCTTGAGAAATGAAATTGAGAACACTTACCGTATTTTCCGGCGTATAAGACGACTTTTTAACCCCTTAAAATGTTCTGGAAAGTCGGGGGTCGTCTTATACGCCGGGTACCAAATTTGACGGTATGTTTTCATGCGTTTTTATATAGCGCGGACTTCACCCGAAGGTGTCAGACCGCTTCTCAATAGGAAATGGTGCAGCTTAACTTTAACAGAAGACCGATGCTGTTTTTTTCTGTGGCAAGAGACAGGATTTTCAGTTGCCACATGGTGATGTCCACCTGTGCATGAGCATTCGCAAACTTGTGCCAGGTACATAATATGAGGCCATGTTGTTTGCAGAAGTTCTGGACAAATAACGCAAGTCTCTGGAAGCCTTATTATTGGTCCTCAATAGCATTAAGTATTCTGGGGAACTATGTGCTACTAGCTTGTTTCCTTTTTCACTGATGTAATAAAGTTCAATCAACAGTATGTAAGAAGAGCATGTGCCTCATTTACCTGTCCGCACAATGTGTGTACAATGAAATATGACAGATTAGAACTAAACCTTGTACCTAATGCCAGTGGCAACACACATCTGAATCTAAGCTTATATACACATCCTGCGTTGAGCTGCGCTGGAAGTGGGGGTAGTCTTATACGGCGAGAATAGCACGAAACCTACATTTTATCACAAAAGTAGGGGGTCGTCTTATACGCCGGGTCGTCTTATATGCCGGAAAATACGGTAATATTTTTGGCTTCAAGTTATCCTAATGTTTAGGAGAATACCCCCTGGCGTTTCAAGGTCTGGAAGATAACAATTTGATTCATCAGTGAAATTAAACGGTGTGTCTTGATTCATCCGTGAAATTAAACAGTGTGTCTTGTTCAGATGCTCCGTCCATCACCACCCCCTTTTGTTCCACTTTGTTCGCCATAAATTGGCAGGGTATGCTCAGACCTGAGTCCCTTGCTCACTTTGCCACTGGATTCAAGCAAGCCTGGCTGAAGACGGCTGTAATGGCAGAAACCGGTTCTAGGAAGCTTGTTTCCGGTCCAGGAAAAGCATGGCTTGGCAGTTCGGGCTGGACTGTTCCCATGAGGCACAGGGTCAGACTGATTTGCATATGGCCATGTCTGAACTGGGGTGGCAGAGTGGGCTAAAGAACGGTGATGGATTAGACCCAGTTCTGTTGACTAGGTGTGAGTGTTTGATTGGTTCAAATGCTCCGTCCATCACCACCCCCTTTTTGTAGCGCTGTCTTGTAATCTAACAGAAATTAAAATTCCTTTTGGCATAAATATACATTTGATATTTGAAATGGATCGTATGGTACAATTGTCGTTTTGATAAGATTACAACAGCAGTTTGATAAAAGTATGACAGTGATGGGAATGCCTACTTACTTGTCTAGTTTTTTCTTTGTTGTAGCCACACTACTTGTTATAAATATATTGGAATTAAATGCATGCACATTCTCCAGCACAAACATTTGTATCCTTTTTGATAGGTGACCGTCCTGGAAAGAAATACAGGACCATTTTCAACTGATTTACCTATGCTATTTTTAGTTCATGCCTACAGAGAGTAATAAACCTATGTAGTTATCACAACATATTTATAGACCATAACAGAATGGGGTTTGTGCAGCCATCTTCAGCCATTGTCTGTTGCCAGGATTTCAGCATTGGTTGGTTGCATTTGTTTTTTAAAAGTTACCTTTGGCCTGGTGTAATGTCCTTAAAGCCATAGCATATTGTGAAATATTACATGGCGCTTTAACTTAGGTCCCTGTGGGAGCCTCTCCCTTTTGTTGGCATCCCCCATTGTCTCTTTTTTCCACTCCCACCTCCTTCCAAATCCCACCTCTGCAGTGCAGGGTGTGGTCCTGGCTGCTACCCCTTATTGATACAAGCTGCTTGCACTCACTCCCATGTATTTTAGCTTCGCAAGTGCTTATTAAATTGATTCACAAGCATTGACAGGTATGCACCTGTTACAACGCATTCGTTACTCCGCACTACCATTACAACGCGACTTTTACAACGCATACCATTACAACGCATTGCGCTGGGGGGCGCTATAGGATAGGGAATAAGTATAATTTACTATCCAACACCTTCCCTAGGGTCCACGGGGACTGGAGTTAGAATAGTAAATTATACTTACCACTATCCAGCACCCCAAAGCGCTATGCGTTGTAATGGTATGCGTTGTAATGGTCGCGTTGTAATGGTAGGTAGTTGTAACGGTATGCGTTGTAACATGGTACATCCGCATTGACAAGACAAACCTTTCCTGAATGGCCCAAGACATGCGCATACGCACTAACCCTCTTTTAATAGAGATTTAAATATGCATGCTGCTGCCATGCATCTAAAGTAGTTATTTTTTTAAACTCTAATATAAGATGGCTACCCTGCATTTGGAGACAGGCAAGGCCGAAATCTTGTAATGGAGTTTAAAAAAAAGAAGAAATTGTACTACAAGAAGGCTGTCGTGTAAGAACTTTGGGGGTGGGGGAGAGTTGATAGTCTTGCTTTTCCTATCAGGTACCAATCTAATTGGCTTTGCCAATGCTTGTTTTGCCTTTTATTGGGGGGGGGGGGGATATCTTACAAACAGAGCTTCTCAATGACCCTGCACACAGGGCAGCGACCCTCATTCTAACCACCCAACATCACAACATCACCGCGTAGGACCGATGGAAGAAATGTGTTCCCCACTCAGCCGGACCAGACTCTAGTCAATTATATCAGTCAAGGTCACTGGTTTGATATTAGGTTAACAGTTAGGAAGGCTACCTATATATAAGACTTGATCATCTTGTTTCCCAACATCTTCTAAGAGAGTTTATTTTAGTGAGATTTGCTTTCATGGATAAGTTATATCAGCACATATAACTAGCTCAGTAAATGAATATCAGAAGTCGGGCATTAGGTGTTTTCAAACACTGAACTTTTTCATATGTTTACTTTTGAATAGAAGTACTGCTTCCCTAGAATGGTTGTATAGCCAACTGTCACTTTTGAAAGATAAGCTTTAGTTTAATTTTGAGCTCTTGTAAAGTAGACTAGCCACATCACACAGGTAAGTGCTGTAAAATGGTGTAAAACTTTGTATATTGGATTTAGGCTTATATTTTATTTGTTTTAGTGTTTTTGTATTTGAGACCGCCCCACAAATTCACTTAAAGCCACTCCAGGGAGCTTTTGAGACACTATTATTCTTCTAAGCCAGCTATACGGGGATGTGCACCATCGATTTTGTAAGTGCTTGCAATACTGTACTGCGAATAACATTAAAACGTTCTCATTACAATTTAAGCGTCTGTTGTTATATCTAGCAGCGGGCTTTTAAAATGCGCGTGTTGTTTTTAAACTTTTCTTGCTTTATCACTTGCCTCCTCTGTAGGCAGTTCCTGACTAGCACTTGATGCTCTGTCTTCCGTGAGCCTTGTCCCTTCTAGTAAAAAAAACTACACTAATCCTGCTTTTGATTAACAGCATGTTAGTGGAAAGCCTGGTTGTCCTTCTGGACTCAACACTTTCTATGGAAACAATATTCTTAAAATACTGCTGTGATATGTCGGGTGTGTTCTGATATTGAATCTAATGTTGAATTACACTGGAAAACAGTCTTCTTGTTTTTAAATTGTGGAGATTAAAGTTACATTTATATTGCTTTTCTTTTGGTGAGGGACCTCAGGAGTTCAGGTGACATATGGTATAATACCTTGCCTTAAAGAGTTTCAGCCATTCGTGTTGACCTCTTTCCAAACCAATGTTTTGACCTGGCTAAGCTCTGGATTGTTAACTAATCTAAAGTTTCACTGAACTCTGACAAAGTTTACATTTTTTAATCCAAAATATAATTTTGATAATAATTTTTAGTCCCATGCATTTGGAACAAGAATGTCCCCTACATGATATACGGGCATGTTCCCCTGCCCTGAGGGCAGGACTGCATGTATATCTGGCATTCTCACCTTTATTTTGGTCCTGGTGTCATGCTAATCTTTGGTGTGCGCTGAGGCCTAGGCCTATCCCAGAATATGCTAAGTCCTTGACTTGTCCTGTGACCTGAAGGGGGTTATCACACACAAAGGGATGATGGCAGCATGCTGTGTTTTGGAGTTTGATAATAAGGCCAGTCCTTTTTTCTGTGTTTCTGAAATTGGGGCCTAGAGGCACCTCTTGTGTAAAGTTCAATTGTTATGCCCAGAACCTTGTAGTGACATCCTATTTGTATTTTGAGTGTGTGCATTGTACTTGTGCGGTCGTAGGACTTTGTGTGTGAGTGAGCTGGATTATTGAAGTCAGTGGTCCCCTGCTGGGTCACCTGACTTGGCATGGCACAAGTTGGATGATGAGGATAGCTTTCCCCAGATAATGGAAGTGTATTACTTGTATTTCTGTGGCTGGAGGGTGGGGATCCAGCCACTGAAGTGAGCA
Organism: Lissotriton vulgaris; assembly: GCF_964263255.1. Classification (NCBI taxonomy): domain Eukaryota; kingdom Metazoa; phylum Chordata; class Amphibia; order Caudata; family Salamandridae; genus Lissotriton; species Lissotriton vulgaris. Next base: position 211,056,165 of record NC_141698.1, read on the forward strand.
GAATGGAGACCGGACTTTCCGTTGATTTGCTATGAGGACTTTATTTTAACAAGGGACTGCTCATTAGTTCTAATTGCAATTTAAACAACAAAATACTTTGTATCCTTGTCACTTAAGTGACAAGGATACCAAGTATTTTTTGTTGTTTAAATTGTATAAGAAGGCCCTACTTGGTTTCGGTCGGTTGGGCCTATCCTCCCCTTTTTTGTAACTCATTAGTTCTTCCTGAGCACTAACATTTGGTTGATGGTGGTGTGAGGGGCGGGACTGAAGATTCTATTGTGCAAGGCGTGGAAGATTCTATATTGGCTTTGCCTCTTTTGTCTATGGTGGATTACTGCTTCAGAGAACCTCACGACAGCCAAGTGCAGAAACCTTACACTTCATTGTGCTTGCATTGTGGGTGCTCTAGTTTTCAGTTAAACAAAGGTTGTATCCCGGGTATGATCCTTATGATGCTCAAACTATCAAAAGAGCTATCTCCCTCTCATTCACTCTTGCTCAGTGCTCCTTGGGCAACACATTCACGCTCAAAGGACATTATTTTTACTCCCAGCCTAATTGAAAGTAGAACCAAAAAAAAGAAATATATTTTCACAAGATTTAACCTGACAATGTTAATTGCGTTGTGTGTAAAAAACATGGCATAATTTTGACAAAATAATTAGGGAGAAAATGCACAAAGGAACAACAAAAGCCCCAATTTTTTTTTTTAAAAAAAAGCTATAAATCATTTAATAGGTATACTCATATACATGTTAAAAACAGTTGATAAAAAAACATAAAATCAAACAGAGTTTTATAACAAACAGACATACAATTTTCATTCAGTGCATAAAGATAATGTAATAGGTGTTCTAACAGTGGCAATCAATATTGTTCGGCGCGCGTTTCGGCGTTATGGGGAACGCCTTCCTCAGGAGCCACAAATAAAATCTACGTACAAGTCATAAGGACAGTATCTTAAAAATAGTATTATCTCTCTCTTTATGTGTTTTCTCTCCGGTTCGTTAAAATCTTAGTACATTAACGACACATGCCCTTAAAAGGTTAACATCATCTAGAGGTGTCTTTACTGAATCTTATATCCGGAGGATCGACTTTCAGCTGATATGTCAAACAAAATAGAATCTAAATCGATTATTTAGATATTTGTTGTGTTCCTGTAGTCACAGGGCTACTATATCTATTGGCATCATAAAGCTGCAAATGATTGTATCTTCATCAAAACCAAAATTCTAGCTTTGTCGAGAGAAACGAAACGAAAGAGGATACTATTAACTCTTCGGTTCCGTCAATGAAAAGCTGCTGATCTCTGCCGGTATATGTGTGGCTAATGTTAATTGCATTTACATTCTTCTTTATTAAAAACAACACAATTTCCAATATACATTAAAAGAAATTTTAAAAACACATTCTTGTATGTATGTCTGGTGCAAAACCCTCAAGGGATTTTTCGTATGTCGACGCGTTTCGGTGATCCTGCTATTTATGCACCACCTTCCTCAGGACAATTATTAAAAACACACAATATTCTTCAATGAAGCTGTTATGTCTCCCCTGTGTTCAATCTCGTTCCCATATGCTCATTCGTAATGGCTGCATCATAGATCAGGGGCATTTTGCTGGGCCTGTTCATAGAAGTATGCGGCTTAGAAGCATGGTTTTTGTATTGCTGCCATTCTGTTAAAGCACTTGCCTGAATCCATCTCCACTCAATTTTGAGACAGTCTGTGACTGCCATTCCATCCCTTAAAGAAAGGCTGTTATTAGCTCTTGTTATAAGTAGTGTTGTCCGATGGATGCAGAAAAAAATCCTTACATTGAATGGTGAAAAAACAGAAGTTCTGTGGCTTGGCTGGCAATCCTCTTAAGGACGCCATCCTGGTGGCCCATTGACCTTAGGGATCAAATGGTACCTGCCTCCTCAAGCAAGAATGTCAGAATCATATTTGAATCAAGATTTCTATTTTACCCTTCAAGTTAATCTAGTGGCAGGGCATTGTTTCATTCTTTTTTGGATGTTAAGTATGATTGTGATTCTTCTCCCTTCATATGCCGACAATTCAATGTTCCACTGTTGGATTACATTGTTCCTCATTTGCGGCAATACCCTATACCTGGTACTCCACAACTCTCTCACTCAGCACCTTCAAATCTTTAAAAATTCTGCTGTTCCACTCATTTTGAACCTTCCTACTGCTGCTTCCATCTGTTCACATCTAAATGACCTTCGTTGGTTACCCATCAAACAATGCTCCTAATGCAAAGCCCTATGCTTAGTTCTTATAGCTTCCTATGATATAGGACCTTCATACCATAGGAAACAATTCCAGCTCCATCTTTTGCTCACTGCCTCTGCTCCTCGTTAGCTAAGTATATTTTGGTCCCTCCCATCAGGAAAACACGCCTTTGCACCTGTCCCTTTTTGTATTTAGCGATCAAGCAATGGACTCTCTCACTCTTTCCTTAAAACTAAATTAGACTTCCTTTCCATTCCACAAAATACTCTAAACCCTCTTTTTTTCTCCAATACGATTCCAATTCCTGAGATCTGCCCTAGTTCCCTTTCCCTTCCTTTAGTGCCAGAACGTCCAGTGAGCATTTGCCACGCCCTGGAAATTCTAATACTAATGAAAAAAATAATTAAATAATTAATAACAAGTGAAGCCTCTTTCTTCAATGACCTTTGGCATAAGTGAATATATACACATAAAACAATAGAGAGTGGAGTGCAGTCCACCCCATGCCACACTAATGATTTTAACCCTCAGCAATGTAAACTTTCCTTCTTTCATATGTTGCCTCGTAGCTAAGTTACTGAGTAGCACTTTATTCTTTTTATTAAGCCACTGCAGCAAGACAAAATCCTAAGTTCAGGCCAACCGCGATAGAGTGCAGGCCAGGCATAGGACCAAAATTGGGTCGTACCCTATGTCCTTTGGTCCGTGGTCTGTGCGGTGTTACTTTGCAAGGATTCAGATCTTCTGTCAGAAGTTTTGAAGGAGAGGTGCGGCAAGGCTTTACATTTCTCAATGTCAGTTCAAATGAAGCTTTCCACCGTGCGGCAAGACTTTGTCTCACTCTGTGTTGGTTCAGATGAAGCTTTCAGCTGAACGGTGAAGAATTCCATGACTTTGTGTTGCTCGGCGTCTATGCTGATGAAGCTTACAACTGTGCAGCAAACCTTTGCGGGGCTTCATGTTGCTTTGTTCCGAAGTTGATAAAACCTTCATTTAGACCAGGTGGAGTTCACTGTGATTGCTGGCAAGGGTCCAGGACCTGGAAGGCACCACTTGGTGATCAGGAACTCACTTGCGTGGAGGCCAACAGGGCTCAGCCAGGTCAAGTTGCAGGTCCAGTGCAGCAGTGCAGCAGATCAGCTGGGTAGTTGCTAGAATGCCTCTGGAGCTTGCTGTGTCCCTGTAACTCAGAACAGGAAGTCAGCCAGCTGAACCTTGGTGTCAGTCAGGTAGCCTAGGATGAAGGGAGAAGGTCTAGCCTTCCTTCCCAGAGAACAGAGCAGGCTTATAGCAGCAGGGCAGTCCTTCTTCTGTAGTGTCCGCAGGTACAGGAGTGTACTGAATAGTTGATCTGAGGGCCCAATATTTATACCTGGTGCCAGCTTTGAATTGGGAGAAGTTTCTTGACTCCCTCCAACATCTAGTTCTGGATTTTCCTTCCTCCCCTCCCTGGTTCCAAGACATCTGGGGTGACCTAAGGCTAGTGCGAAGTTCTTTGTAAGTTTGCTGTGGCAGCTCCTTTAATGTGCAAGTGATTGCACCGCCCCACCCATCATGTCAGGATGGCCCATCTAGCTAACACCCATTCCCCCCTTTGTGACTCTGTCTCGGAGGAATACACAGAACCCAACTGCCAACTATACCTAGTAATGTGACCCATGACCCAGGCTGCAGGCACCAAATGATTAGGACAAGAAAATGCTAACTTTCTAAAAGTATCTGAGCTGTTGGAATTATCTTTCAACAATCAAAAGGGAATTGGTTCCTTTCTGTGGTTCCTAAATTAAAGCGCAAAACGCTTTGAGGAATAAGACACCAAAAACATTTCTGATCTCAATGATGTATATCCTGATATGTTCCACAATTATCTCAAAAAAAACATAATTTTCATTAAAATCAAATTTATTAAAAACTTAGTCAAAAACCAGCATGATATATAATCAACAGTTTTGCATGTAAAAACAATCACAATACATTGACATTGAGCACATGTACAAATTCACAATAGTTAAAAGTAGTCAAGTTGTCGACGCGTTTCGGTGTTTAAGATTGATGGTACACCTTCCTCAGGACTACAATCAAATTTCTTCAATTCAATTAGCAGTATTCAATTTGCGGTGTCAGTCTAAATCCTGGGGATAGATAAATCGTATCCACTCTTATGATTCTGGTTTGTTCCTTTAAAAGACTTTGTATTTTATGGTAGGAGCCTTAAGGTTTTGTTTTCAACCATATGGATATGTTTCTTTTCCACTGTTAATAATCAGGATGGTTCCTTAAAATAGCTATGTAGCTGGTAATAGGAGCGTTAGATTTCATTCGTTATGTGGAAGACTCAGGGTGAACCTCTGATGGGCGTATTTTCCACTTTTAGCTCTTGCTTTAGTATGAAGGAGATGGAGTACTTCTTTTTAAAATTGAAGACGATTCCTTTTATCTCTGTGATTTAAGCTCCTCGCCGCCTGCCTGGTAACCCGGTCTCCAGCGTCTTCCACATAACGAATGAAATCTAACGCTCCTATTACCAGCTACATAGCTATTTTAAGGAACCATCCTGATTATTAACAGTGGTAAAGAAACATATCCATATGATTGAAAACAAAACCTTAAGGCTCCTACCATAAAATACAAAGTCTTTTAAAGGAACAAACCAGAATCATAAGAGTGGATAAGATTTATCTATCCCCAGGATTTAGACTGACACCGCAAATTGAATACTGCTAATTGAATTGAAGAAATTTGATTGTAGTCCTGAGGAAGGTGTACCATCAATCTTAAACACCGAAACGCGTCGACAACTTGACTACTTTTAACTATTGTGAATTTGTACATGTGCTCAATGTCAATGTATTGTGATTGTTTTTACATGCAAAACTGTTGATTATATATCATGCTGGTTTTTGACTAAGTTTTTAATAAATTTGATTTTAATGAAAATTATGTTTTTTTGAGATAATTGTGGAACATATCAGGATATACATCATTGAGATCAGAAATGTTTTTGGTGTCTTATTCCTCAAAGCGTTTTGCGCTTTAATTTAGGAACCACAGAAAGGAACCAATTCCCTTTTGATTGTTGCTATATTTCCCAGTCCTTTCTGGGTTTGTTAGGGAAAACTCTCTCTTTTGTTGGAATTATCTTTCAGACTTAGACGCTTTGGTAAGAGACGTTTTGGTTCAGGACATTTCCTCAGTAAAATTTCTTTTTGAGTTAGCTCATTAGTTTCTCGTATTATTTAATGGTTTCTCTGCCGATTCCACTGGTATTGAGAGTCGAGTTTTAGTACTCTACCATTTGAGGTATGCCTCATTTTTATCCGTGGAGTATCACTTCGGCCAAAGCTCTGTGTGCACTTTGGTTTTGTTTTGCTTTATACGGCATGATTAATACTTCCCACCGAATCATTTGTTTGTTTTGCCTCGCATGTTTCTATTCACCATGCGCACACATTTACGTTGTGTCTTCTACTTCCCACTTTGTATTTGAGCATTTTAGATTTTGTTTTCCATCCGATTTGAGCACTTTTTATTTTAAATACGGGGTACAGCATGAGGTTGAATACTGAGATTACTTTTCTAGCAATAAAGCACATTTGCCCTGTCCTCTATTGAGCCCTGTTGTTATCTTTGATAAGGTTTTGTAACAGCTATAAGATTTAGTAATTTAGCTCATTAATTCAATACAGAGTCCCTTGATGAAGAGCTTGTATTATAGCCCGAAATTAATTGGGAAATATTATGTTATGTTATGTTATGTTATGTTATTTATTCTTTTGTATAGCGCACGGCTACTCAAAAGGAGTGTCCCGGCGCTTTTGGAAAAGAAGGGCTGCAACACAATAACATAACACCGTTAAAAAAAGAAAAGGACAGAAGGCCGAACGAGCACATACAGAAAAAACAGGCTACTGGGTAAACAGTCAGGTTTTAAGGCCTTTTCTAAAGGCAAGTAGGCTGGTAGCTCCCCGCAGAGTAAGCGGCAGAGAATTCCACAACTGTGGCGCCAGTAGTCCAAAAGAGCGGCCTCCCAGGCGAGCTCTCTTCACACGCGGGACAACCGCCAGAAACAGGGATTCCGACCTCAAAGAGCGAGTCGGTTGATAGAAGGCCAGTCTCTTTTGAAGATACTTTGCTCCCACCGCGTGGAGGGCTTTATAGGCCAGAGTCAGAGCCTTAAAGGCAATCCGTTTCCGGATTGGAAGCCAATGCAAGGTTTTCAACAGGCCCGCTGCACTGGCCCGTCTATTTAAACCAAAGATTGCTCTCGCGGCAGCGTTCTGCACCACTTGGAGCCGCTGCAGCAGATACTCTGGCAGGCCCAGGTAAAGAATGTTAGAATAATCTAACCTGGACCCGATCAGAGCCTGCACTGTCAATTTCCTATGCTCCTCAGACAGCAGGGGAAGGAACCTCCGCAACATCCTAAGGATGCCGAAGCAGGTGCCCGACACCCCGAGGATCTGGGATTTCAACGTTAGCCCCTTATCCATCTTGACCATGTTGTCAACTCTTTTGCTGATTTCAAGCTCCTTTGATTTTTCTCATGAACTAAATCTCATCTGCAACTAACAAGAATAAAGCAGATTGAATTACGCTTCGTGCCTGATGAATCAATTGAAACACTGGATGCATTGATAAGAGGCGCAACTAAGCCAAATTTCAGGGGGGGCTACTAAAAATTTCGGAAGGGGGCTGATTCTTCCAGCAATATGCAGAGTGGAAATGCAGGGGCTCTAAGAAGGGGTGAAAACACAGCAAAGCCTCGTTAGCAAGTAAATGGTCTTTTAGAGACCTGTGAAGTACTTAGTGCGGCTGTGTGTGTCCCGGGAAGCTGTCTCAGCCGCCCTGAGAAAAGGCTAACTAGCTAACTACTGCAGTCCCACTAGTAGCATTTATTCGACAGGGCCTGGGTGCATGTAGTACTTCTTTACTAGGGACTTATAAGTAGATTAAATGTGCCAATATGGTGTAAGCCAATTTTACCATGTTTATAGGAGTTTAGTACAAGTCCTTTAGCCCTGGTTAGCAGTGGTAAAGTGTACAGAGTCCTAACTCTGATAAAAATGAATTTCCGAAAAATAGGAGGGGAGAAGGCAAAAAGTTTGGGGAAAGACCACCCTGCGACTTGCCATAAACATCTGATGTAAAAGAACATTGCTGGAGCTAGTCAAATAAGATGAGTGCTGTGGAATGACACTGGTCCAGCCAGGACAACATCTATTCACAAATGTCTGAGTTGGTTTTGCATTTTTTGGGGGTTAAAGCATGAGTGACACACATGTTATTGATACCAGGTCACAGGAACGAACTGAGTCAGTCACTAAATTGAGCAGTTAGAATTAAAGATGGAAAGAAATGTAAATCTCACGATGAATGTAAATTATTCATTAAAGGACTGAAGCCAAATTGGCCTGAATACAAGACAAAACAGTAACAAAATGAACTAAATAAATCGATGTAAAACATCATTTAGCATTTTTAAGTACAATATCTAGGGCATGCCTAAAGCAGAATACATTTGAATGTAGTGGCAGCAAATTGTTTTAAATCACTAGAATACTAGCTATTTGTGTTTCCTTTGTGCAGCTGCTGTTCATCAGAGAGCTATTACTATTCCAATGTCTTTATCTAGAACTCTGCAGAATGTCAACATATATTTTTTAAAAACCTTGTTGATTCGTAAAAAAAAGAAACATAGACACACAAATTGTTTATGGCTAAATATTTGTATTTTTCAATCCTTTTAAATTTGATCACATGAAAGTTCATACTGCATTAATTCTGTGAGGCATACGGTTTTACTACCGTTAGTAATGTCTTCAAGTTATGTAATATCTTAAATTCCACCTATAGTGTTTCAAGAGTGATGACACACAACCGTGGGCAGTAACCAGCATAATTCTTTCAAATGAGAAAAGAGACCAAGCCTGGACTTTCAGGCATGTGGAAGGCTCCTTTGAAACAACAAGCAACTCTCACTCTTTCAGCCCTTGATGAGCTGTGAAAGAGATGCTCATCAGTGTATGGGAGGGAGTGGTGCTGCACTGGAGGGGTCATGCGCTATGCAGGTTCAGAATCACCTTCAACAATGGGATGCAAATAGGGTTCCCATCTTTCCAGAAATCCATTTGCACTGTAAAGAAAATCGTATATATTCATTTGTAACCAGCCGTTTCTGGTTTTATTTAATTAATTATTACCCAGGGATCAAACGCAGCTCTAGGACACTTTTAAAAGTGTTTTTGGTTTATTTTTGCTATTTTGATTATGTACAGATAAAGGCTAAAAGTAACGGCTTTAAATGATTTGTGTATTTCTATTCTGGCCGGGACATGAAACAGAACAGACTGTAAAAGTAAGCCAGCTAGGTGGCAACCCTAGATGCATACAGCTTTGAATGCGGAGTGAAACCCATTTTTTACAGTTTTGTATAGAGCAAACTACCCGAAATTATTGGAGCGCTTTACATGAGAACCAGTTGCATTACACAAGGACACATTCTTTTTTTTAGGCATAGTGAGATTACAGGATTTGCCCAGAATCTCAGGATCTTGAGCTGAAGCCATGACTGGAACCTGGTTTCCAGTTACAAAGCCGGCAGCTCTAGCCGTAATGCCACATCCTGGTTTGACGGAGGGTGGCAGGCAAAAGCCACATAAAAGCTTTGCTCTTTATGGGCATGTGGTTTAAACTAAACCTCGAGCTGAGTCAGAGCCAAGGAGTAAGCCTTTGGTATCTATTTCTCACATTAAGAATGCTTCGAAGTACTGCTGTATTGTCAGATGAGTGGACAAAAGAATAGGGAGAATATTATTTGCCCAAGATCAAACAGTTTGTTAAATTAGTAGACCCAGTATGGCAGTACACTGCTACCTGGTACAAAGGCTATATATTTACCACTGTACTACATTTAGGTGACTATTACATATGGCAGCAAAGCGGTACAAAAGGGGGTGGCGAGGGACGAAGCATCTGAACCAATCAAACACTCACACCCAGTCAACAGATCTGGGTTTAATCCATCACCATTCTTTAGCCCACTCTGCCACCCCAGTTCAGACATGGCCATATGCAAATCAGTCTGACCCTGTGCCTCATGGGAACAGTCCAGCCCGAACTGCCAAGCCATGCCTTCCCTGGAACGGATTCAAGCTTCCTAGGACCGGTTTCTGGCATTACAGCCGTCTTCAGCCACGCTTGCTTGAATCCAGTGGCAAAGTGAGCAAGGGACTCACGTCTGAGCACCTACCAACTTATGGCGAACAAAGCGGTTCAAAAGGAGGTGGTGATAGACGGAGCATCTGAACCAATCAAGCACTCACACCCAGTCAACAGATCTGGGTTTAATCCATCACCGTTCTTTAGCAGGGTATGCTCAGACGTGAGTCTTTTGCTCACTTTGCCACTGGATTCAAGCAAGCCTGGCTGAAGACGGCTGTAATGCCAGAAATGGTCTTAGGAAGCTTGTTTCCGGTCCAGGGATGGCATGGCTTGGCAGTTCGGGCTGGACTGTTCCCATGAGGCACAGGGTCAGACTGATTTACATATGGCCATGTCTGAACTGGGGTGGCAGAGTGGGCTAAAGAACGGTGATGGATTAAACCCAGATCTGTTGGCTGGGTGTGAGTGTTTGATTGCTTCAGATGCTCCGTCCATCACCACCCCCTTTTGTACCGCTTTATTACATATGACCGGGCACCTCCCTTATCTCAGAAAATATTCAATAAGTGCAAACAAATGTCAGTGACTTGATGTTTTCACATTGAATCGAAATACTCCTAATCTTGCCAAAAAGGGACAGCAGGGCAATAAATAGGGCCACTGGAATTATATTGCGGGGAGGGTCAAATTATGTGGCAGGGATCAGTAAATTAAGCACCAAGAGAAGGCATATTATGCAGCTTAATTTGGCACATTTAATGATAGTATTACTTTACTATATTGTAATTTTTTAACTTGTTAACACTGCCTGGCATTGGTTGCATGTACCTGTTTAACATCCAAATAGTAGCAACAAGCAACAGAAAGGTAACCAATCTATTTTTCCAAAGGATCTTTGGCTGTGCGGCAACATGCCTCGGTGTGGTATTAGTTACTTTTAATCCATTTGAGCTAGAAACAAAACATTTTTGTGAAAACCTGCAGATTATTATGCAGCCGATGATGGATTTTGTAACAAATGTGGCAAATCTTTAATAATGTGAAAAATGCATCAGCCACACAATGGCAAAATTCCAGAGGCCCTGCCAAGAAATTCATAAAAGTGATAGCTCAAGAGCACCCAATTGGCCAAGTGGGAGACCAGGATTAACAAACGCATCTCCTGGTTCCATATCTTCAACTAGTCCACTATCCCACAACAGGGGTGTCAGTGATTCTGATGGCAAGGTGAAGGGGCTGGCCCTGCCAGAGAATCAATTATTGGCCCTGCTCAGCTTTCGAACGGGGTGTTTGATTCCATCATAAAGCAGAGATTAGATTTCAAATATCCTAGTTCCATGGTTAAAACGTACCAGTTGGACCAGGTTCTGTGGCAGTGGGTACTTACTGGACAGTATGCGTGGTAGATACTGATATTTACCACAGGTGTTTCAAAGCTCAAGACTATCCCATTCGGTTTGAATACCAGATGTAACTTTCTAAACTTGTTGCTCAAAATTTGCATGCAATTGAGAGTGGTCAAGGCTTACTTTAGGAGATGGTGTAATGTAATGTGTAATGTAATGTAAAAAATATTTCTAAAGCGCAGCTAACACCAGACGGTTTCTTGGCGCTCGTGCACATGGGGGAAAACAGTCCACAGGACAAAGGGTGTTAGTGATAAACATTACAGAACAAATGAGTTTTGAGAAGGGACCTGAAACGAGTGTAAGAGGAAGCAGATCTTATACCTAGAGGGAGCGAGTTCCAGAGGGAAGGGGCAAGAAAGGAAAATCTCGAACCGCCGTGTTTCTTACGTTTAAAGGTTGGAACTTTAAGCTAGGCAAGATGGGAGGAACGGAGGTTACGGGAGGGAACATAATGGTGTATTAGTGAGGAGATGAAGGACGCACCTGTTCCGGCAAGCGACTTAAAAATAGTACAGCCTAGTTTGAATTTGAAGGGATGAAGGTGAAGGGATTAGAACTGAAATATAGTAAGACGAGTAATCCAGCGGCGGCCAGCACAGGTGAGCGCGGTGAGGCAGTGCAGGGCGCGGCAGGGGGGAAATCGACGACGATGGAATAGATATTATTCATTTATTAATTAAAACTAGTCTGTCGTCTGTCGACTCCAACCCCCTCCCACCCCTCTCCGCCCCCGCGGGACTGCCCCAACTGCGTTTACCTGTGCCGGCCGCCGCTGGAGTAATCCCGTTCGAGAAACTCAATATTCTAGATGAGTTATCTTTTAACATGACCTGTTTTAGAGGGCGGATTTAGAATGAAACTCAAAAAATCTGCTATGTAACTTTTAATTCCCCTGCTCCCCATAAACATCTTCCGATGTCTCATCACACAAAATGTGTCTCTACACTCACAGTGTTTCTCCAAAGGCATAAATAATCCCGTGACGTGATAATGGAAAATTGTCTACTCCACTTGGCTTGTGCAACAACTGCTGGGGACTATGGCTGTAAGGCCCTGGGAAGGGGACTCTCCTTCCCTGGATCATGCAGCACCAGACCACGGATTGGGAGGCCCATGCAGTGTGGCCACATCCCACGAGCCTTGCAGCACTACAGCATAGCTGTAAAGCCAGGGAATTGGACAACGCCTCCAAGGGCTTTACAGCTGTGGGTCATGGTAGGGTGGCCCATAGGAGGGAACACCCTTCCCCTGAGCTTGCAGTTCTACACTATTGTTGTGAGGTCAAAGATGGAGGGCTCTTCCATCCTGGGTCCCCTCTCCTGGCCTTGCAGCGCTAGACTATTGTTGAGAAGCCTAGTGGTGTGAGGCCCCTACCCTATGCCTCATAGCCATCATATAGCATTGCCAGGCCATTAGAAGGCCTAGCACCCATGCTAATGTGCTGTGAGGCCCATGGGTTAATGGGCTCCCTCCCCTAATCCTCCCAGCGCTACACCATGTATGATAGAGGTCCAGGAGGTGGGGGGGCTGGTGTGGGCCCTTCTTGTGGGCCCCATTGAAACTGTCTCACAGCTCTATAACATGGCTCTGTGCATAGGTCGATATCAAGGTCTATGTCTTGTGATTTCATTTCCTGTGATTTCATGTTGTATGCAAATTAGTGGGGTCTACAACATTCCCTTTCTGCCCGGGCATAGCCATCGGTCAGGGGCATAGCCATTAGTAGTGCAGTAGGTGCACTGGCCCCAGGGGAATTAAGTAGCCAATGGTCCCAAATAATGGCTTTATTTTACTGTGCAGTTTGAACACAAGAGTGAGGGGGCAATTTTACTTTACACCCAGTACCCATGGCACCATCGCTGTGCTACGTACATCTCTTCCATTAGGCATTGCAGCCATGTTCTGGCAAGATGGCCGCCACGTGAGGAACTCCAGCAGGGAGCTCCCGGCCAGGGATCACCATTTTCGGCCAAAATTCCCTGGTTTCCACTTCCTCCTGGACCCTTTTGCTCACCTGATGGTCGTTTTGGACGGCGGTCTTTGTCGCTCCTTTCCTCCCGTTTTTGGTCTCCAAAGTGTCGGATGTAATCAGGTTCATCGCTTGAGCCGGCGGTGCCCGAGCAACATGGCGGATGCCCGGTGGAGCTGCATCAACGGCTATAGGGGAGATTGGATCCGGCACACCGCCATGGCCATCACCTACCCAGTCGGACATCAGACATAGGTCTCATCATTTCTCCACTGCTGTCTCCTCCCTCCCCTTGCCTCTGGACGAAGCGTTGTTTGTCGCCTGTCGATGGAGCCCCTCTCAGCGGTGCTGATGCCTGGTTGAGTTCTCCTGATGGCTTTTGAGGTGCTGGGAGGAGGTCCACCCCTCCTGATCTTCCCCCTGCCATTTTGAGCACAAATGCCGGAACTTGCCCTGCTGCCTGCCTCCTTTTTTCTCCTGTGGGATGTTTGGTCCTGTGAGTCTTTTGCCAGGTACGAGGGTTCAGGGGTGGAGAGCTTTCATGGCACAGCAGTACAACACCCCTGGGCTTTCCGTTGCCGCCTGAGCCTGGAGGCGCACCTGGGCTTCGCCGCTGCCTCCCTTTCTCCAATTCTTCTCCCTTACTCCCAGGCAGATTTCCCCTGATCCACGTTGTGCTGATTGACAACCCTGATGCCCTCGCGGTAAATGTGCCTGGCACGCAAACAGCCGACATTCTACTGCCCTCCGCCCTCCCTTGGTGCTGAAGCTGCGTCCCCCCTCCGACCCTACTCAACTGAACTCTGCTCTCTTTGTTTTTGATTTGTATGTATCCTGCCATTTTTAGATGGTTTCCTTAAATGCCTACAACCCGGATCCGCCGCTTTGTTGATCTTTGTCCTTTCCTTCGTTCTGCTGGACTCCCGGCTGCCGACCTTCAAACATTTCTCTTTTACTGGACTGTCTCATCTCTAACTCCCCCTCAGGTTCCCCTCTCACCTATCTCAGCCTCCGACTCTTGTCCCCCCACCTCTCTCTACCCCTTTTGATGTTTTATTTCTCTGTTCACTCCACCTACTAATAATGCACTACTTCTGCAGTAATTATGTTTTCATAACTTACCCTTATTTGCTATCCGGTAGTAACACTTGTTTTTTTTCTGTGTTATCATTCTGAAACTAATGTGTAATTATTGTACATTGCAATTTCGCTGTTCCTTGTGTAAAGCGCTCTGATACCTTCGGGTCTAGCCAGCGCTATATAAAACTCATCTAATAAATAAATAAAATGTGAGGCCCTCCCTCCCCTGGGCATTGCAGAGCAGGAATATTGCTGTGAGGTTCATTAGGGGCCTTTTCCAGGGGTGTAGCCATCAATAGTGTCACAGGTGTTTTGGTGTAAAATTTCCGTGTAAATTGCCCCCGACAACCGCAGTGAGCTGCTTCTCCATGCAGAATCAATTGCCTGATACGGAGCCGTTCTCAGGGCTCCCGGTCACTTTTGCAATCCCCCTCGAGGCGCAGAACTACGGGCGCCATCTTGGAACGGGGCCTGGACAGCGCTCTAGTGGCTGGGCGATTTGGGCCCACTCGCAATAAAAGAGCCTCTCACTGTCCCCTCCCATATTAGTTGATTGCACAAACTCCTGAGGCGGAAGCCGGGAGGTTAGAATTCCAGTAGCAGATTAATTGTTACTTTACTTTTTAAGCACTGCACTTTAAAACGAATAGTGCTTTTAATATTGGCATTATTGCATTTTATCGTGTTTTGGTGTAAAATTTCCGTGTAAATTGCCCCCGACGACCGCAGTGAGCTGCTTCTCCCTGCAGAATCAATTGCCTGATACTAAGCCGTTCTCAGGGCTCCCGGTCACTTTTGCAATCCCCCTCGAGGCGCAGAACTACGGGCGCCATCTTGGAACGGGGCCTGGACAGCGATCTAGTGGCTGGGCGATTTGGACCCACTCGCTATAAAATTAAGCCCTCTTTCCATCCGCGCAGCGGGCGGGCGCAGCGGGCGCGCCAGAGGCAAGCCCGTCTGGGCCCGTCCGGGCCAGGCCGGGCACAGGGCCACCCACTATGCCCATTTTACTTAATCATAGGATCAAATATTCACGAGACCACCTTTTACAATACAGCACAGCTGCCTCCCCCCTCATCCCACCACCTTCGCTTCAGGGTGAGTCCATTTGGAAAGCTAATCGCCATATACCAAAACATGTCAGCCTTGCTCTGCTTAACTGTAGATCTGCATCCAAACATTCCATAGAGATCAACTTGCTGATCCAAGACATTAAGCTAGACATACTTTTCCTCACGGAAACTTGGTTGACGTCTCATTCCGAGGCAGATATTGTCAACATGTTACCCCACGGCTATCTAATACAGTACCAGAACAGAACGAAGGGAAAAGGAGGTGGTTTAGCGATCGTGCACAGAGACACCCTTACATGCAGGATACAAGAGGGAGGAATTGAGGATTGCGAAAGCGTCCACTTTTCCTTCCAAATCACTCCTAACAAATCCCTCTTGGGTATTCTTATATACCGTCCGCCCGGAAGTCTAGGAAATTTTGTCGGATCACTGCTAGAGTCCACAATCTCCTCCTGCACCTCGGCCTCCAATTTCATCCTACTAGGAGATTTAAATCTCCATTTTGAGGACAGCACAGATAAAATTGCAATTGACCTCATTTCAGAATTAAAAGCATTCGACCTCTACTTAAAAAACTCAGAGGCAACGCATGCCAAAGGACACCTTTTAGACCCAGTTTTCGCCAACTTCCCTAAGATAGAAATTTTACCTTCACTCCCTCTTCCATGGTCTGATCACTTCCTTATTCCATTCACATGGCAAACCAATCTAGACACCCCCCAAACTCAAATTTCTAGAGAGCAGGATAGAATTTGGTCAAAACTCTCACTCGAGAACTGGACCCAGGAATTAATACACTCTGCCCCTCCCGCTGACCCTGACCCCGTGAAAGCAGACGAAAATTTTACTAGATGGTTCACCTCCACCCTGGATTTAGTCGCACCCAAGAAAAATCTAAAGAAAAAAAGCAAAACCTTCAAATCTCCATGGTACTCCCAAGAATTGAGGAACCTAAGAAAAATCTGTAAAATCCAAGAGCGAAAATGGAGGAAAGATTGGGATCCCCTCAACAAAGAGGAATACAAAAAAGCAACGAGGACCTATAAATCAGCCCGAAAAACAGCCCAAGCCTCCTTCTTTGAAGAAAAAATTAAATCTGCCTCTAACTCGTCCCGGGAGACCTATAAAATAGTCAAAGAGCTACTTAAAATTCCCAACCTCCCTTCAATTCAGGAACCCACAGTTGCTAGGTGCAACCAAGTAGCAACCTTCTTCCAGAATAAAATAACAAACATCTTACAAACCCTTCCACCAAAATCCGACAATAATCCCCCTGCTGCCCTGCTGCCCTCAACCATTGGCCCGACCTTGGACAGTTTCAACCAGCTGTCCAATGAAGACTTCCCGAATGCTGTATCAGGCATGAAAAGTGGTTCACCAATTGACCCAGCCCCTATTAACATCATCAAACTAGTCGGACCTACCATCTCACATTTGGCCACTAACCTTATAAATGCTTCACTTAGCCAAGGAGTGGTCCCCCCCAATTGGAAACACGCAATAGTTAAGGCTTTGCAGAAAACACCAGGACTTGACCCTCTAGACCTTTCTAACCTTCGTCCAATCTCTCTTTTGCCTGGCATAAGTAAGATTGCAGAGAAGGCTGTCAATCAGCAATTGTCGGCTTTCCTTGAATCCAACAATCTCCTTCGCCCCTCACAAACAGGTTTCCGCCCAGGTCAGGGGACCGAGACCGCTCTTCTGAAAGTGGTCGAAGAAGCCAGGTGCATCTTGGATTCAGGAGGATCGGCTCTACTGATCCTCCTGGATCTAAGTGCTGCATTTGACACGGTGGAACACAAGATCCTGATCCAGCGACTCCTTAACCTAGGGGTGAGAGACATGGCACTATGTTGGCTCACATCCTTCCTCAAGGACAGAACCTTCCAGGTCTGTGAAGGGATTGTGCGATCCAATTCTTTCCCCCTCCAGTGTGGGGTCCCTCAGGGCTCTTCATTGAGCCCTACATTGTTTAACATATACATGGCCCCCCTGGAGGATGTGGTCATTCCCTTTGGGATCAAAGCCGTCACATACGCTGATGACACCCAAATGGTTGTTTCGTTCTCTTTAGAAAGTGAAAAACTTAGAAACCTCCATGACTGTCTGGAAGGAATCCATAACTGGATGTGTGACTCAAGGCTTAAACTAAATGGCTCTAAAACTGAGCTTATGCTGCTGGGACACCAAACAACATCCCTCCCCATTGCTATGTGGCCATCATGCTTAGGAACCCTTCCTCAACCCAAGACAGAACTCAAAAGCTTGGGTTTCTGGCTGGAGCAAGATCTCTCTCTGAAAACGCAGGCCAAAAAAACTGCTGGTACCTGTGTGGGCCTACTCCGCTCTGCCAGGAAGATTCTTCCATTACTCCCCACACGGTCACAAAAATTGCTTATTCAAGGTCTAATCTTATCCAGATTAGACTATAGCAACGCCCTTTTCTTGGCGGCCCCAGAATCCACTATTAATACTCTTCAGCGAACACAAAACGCTGCAGCAAGGCTTCTGACTGGCACCCCTCGGAGAGCTTCAGCTAAACCAGCCCTTAAGGCTCTCCACTGGCTACCGATCCGTGAAAGGATCAAATTCAAGGCCCTGTGTACTACTCACAGAGCTTTGCAAGACCAAGGGCCCCCCATGCTTAAGACCATGCTCTATCCATATAAACCTAACAGGTCCCTGCGCTCCTCCCAAGGTAACCTGGCCACTGTCCACAGAGTCAAGAAGGCCCGCACTGGAGGGCGACGCTTTTCGGTCACAGCAGCAACACTATGGAATTCCTTGCCAACCCAGCTGCGCGCTGAACCAAACTACATGAAATTCCGGAAGCTACTTAAGACCTACCTTTTCCCGCAATAACTTTAACTCCCCTCTTCTACCCCTCTGTTTTTTCTTCTCAGTTGTTAATTGCAATCTCAGCGCTGGGACGCTCCCGGGCAGCCACGCGCTATATAAATCCCTTTTCATTTCATTTCATTCATTCATGTGCAATGGCATCGGACCATTGATGTTCTGGACCCAGTTCACCCAGATTATGATTGTGTTTTACTGTCCGACATCATTTTCTTGCATCGGGGGCAATGACTACATTACTATGCCACTGGTCCCTTCTCTCATGCATCACACAGGCATGATCCAGAGCTGCAAAGGTCACGAAAGGTCCATCCTTCCCTAGGCCTACCAGCCATGATCCAGTGCTGAGAGGCCCAAGGGAGGAAGCCTACTGTCCTGAGCCTCGCAGCACTGGTCCAGGACTGCAAGATCCAGGACAAGAGGCCGCTCTGAAGGGCATAGCTCTCAATAGTGCTACACGTGCAATGGGACCGTGGCCTTGTGTGGTTATGGGTCCAATGCCCCCAAATTATGGCTGTACTTTACAGTTCACAAAAAAGGTATACAATAAGTGATGGATGGAATGCTTGAATTAATAACGTTAACTGGTCCATCGTTATTTTGCACTCTATACCATCTCAGTTTAGACCCAGCAATATGCCAATCAGTCGATCCTGCTCCAATGGGAGCAGTTCAGACGGAATTACCAGGCGAGGTCCTTCCTAAACGTGAACACAAGTGACACAGGACAGGAATTGCCCTAGTTAGGGATCCTCAGCCAGGTATAGTTTGGTTCCAGTGATAGTGTACTCTGGAACCATGTCTGGACATGCCCAGCAAACTTAGGGAGACTCACTAAAGTATACAAAATAGTAAAGGATTGAATGCTTCAATGATTCTCCGCCACTGCTGAGGCGGATGCGCTGCTATGAGAGATTGAGGTCCACCAGGGGAGCTTCGCCCCAATTTGAAGTCTTATGTGTAAACTATTTGACTTTAACGTTTGTGCACTTCCAATTTGAGAAATTTTACCTAACTGATAAGGCACAGATATTTTTTTCTATATTCTTATATCCCTAGAAGTTGTATTCAGATTATTTGCTTTTTTGCTCTGTTTTAGACATGAGAACACTATCCATGACCATGAAATACTCACCAGACACAACTCTAGAGGCCTGGCCTCTCTCCCATGGGCCTTGCAGCCATAGTCGGGCACTGTATGGCCTAAGGAAACGGGCTGGGTTGTTGGCCTGACTTTCAGCATTATTTAATTGCATTTAAATGTGTGCTTTCAGGTTTTGTTCAAAATTTGGAGATATCAGATGAGAGAAGATTTGTTAATTTAATCTGGATCCTGCTAATTTACTAAATGAAATGTACTCTGGAATCATGTAAGTGTATACTAATTATTAGTATCAAAACATTTAAAGGCATCAGACGACATTGATAGGGGTGTTGTAGCCATGGCTCATGACACATGACATTAAACCCACTTTAGCCTACATATACTTGTATTCTGGTAGTTTCTGGTTCTCGTGTTTTTCAGTGATGCTATTAATATATTTTTTGAACATACACAGTCTTGCACTGGGTATCTGGGATACCATCTTGGAATTGTAATCGATACTGGCCCCCTTAAGGGCATTCTGCATGCTGCTGCATACCTCACTAGGGCATGAAGAAATATGACCACATCATAACACTGTGATGGAACTCCACAGGTCCTCTTTGACGGCCCACACCATCTTCAAGCTCAGCTGCATATCTGCAAAACGTTCACAATGCATTAACAGTCCACAAACCAGCTACCTTTCACATCAATCCATAACGTTATGCTTGTCATTGACCCTGTACAGTTCTCTGCTGCTTTTGGCTAGGTTTGCTGTATACGACTGACACCCCTACCTTCTTGCATGGGAAGCTCGCCATTTCCAGTGGCTCTCTCCATACCCACAGCAAGGACACCTTCAGACGGAGGAAGATGTGCTAAAAAGAGAAAAAACAAGAAAAAGGCCTTTGCCATCTATGCTCCAAAGATCTGGAATGTTATTCCCATATCCCCCGGGAAGCCCCAATTTACAAAACAATGAATACTCAACTTTTAAAAATAAATAAATCATGATTCAGTCATGATACACTATCACATGTTGACATTACCTTTGACCCGGTACCATGCTTAGCAGCCTTTCGGCTTGGTTTGTGCTATATAAATACTGCACATATACATATCTAATGCACTAGTCTGGAAATAAATTGTTAAAATTTGATTGAACGTATCAGTTTTGGAGAGACCTAGGCCATACCGTCCAATTCATAGTGACTAATTTAATGCAAATCAACGATGGGAGCACACTGCTAGCCTCTCCGCCGGATCGCCCCTCTGCATTCCGGTATATGCATTGCGTGTGACTTGAAGAGTTGGGAAAAAGTTTGTGAGTATTTCACCAAGGTTGGTGCAAGTAAGTACTTGATTTTTCCAGTATCTCTAGACACGAGACATGGCTCGTGTTTCGGGATAGTATCCCTCATCAGTAGAGAAAAGTTCTGGGGTAGCAGAGAAGGCCGCTAATTTAATGCATTTTCCCTTAATCGAAATTTAAAATCCATGTGTTTATTTTATAAGTATTAAAATTACCGTTTTTGTTTTACTGATATCTGCACCAAGAAAATAGCTTTTTACAAAGTAGCTCAACAATAGTCAAATTGGGGGGACACATTTCTTTTCTGCCCAGGGCCCCAAAAGACCTAGGACCGACTCTGTCTGTGTTCAACCCCTGTTGCTTGCCGTTGTTTAAACTATGAACAGGTATGTGTTAGGTCAGCACTTCAACAGGAGGAAGAGGGTAGCAGTGGTCGACTACAGACATGATGCTGCGTGACTTAACTTGGCACACGTTCCGCCTCAGCTGATATTCCCGGTGCTCTCTTTTAAACAATGCCCACCCGGCATGCGCTGACTTATGGCACAACGGACACATTTGCCTTCAAACTGCTGCTATTAAAAGTTAAATAAGATTGTGGAAACGCCACCTGGACAGCTCGTTAAACAATTGGTTAGATTCCCCTTGTGAATACATGCACGTGCTTTCCAAAATGGAAACCTCAGGACGGTGCCACAAAGGAAACTAAACCAGGGCGGTGTTGGTTGAAAAGCAGTGGAACCGCATGATATGTTTTGAAACGTTGTTCTTCAATTTTAATTAATTGTACAACAGGGCTGCGTGAGTAACATATAGGAAGATCTTAATGTTAGAAAGTAGTCGTGTGAATTTAGACTGGGCGCTGTATAGTGTTTTTTTTTTGGGGGGGGGGGGGAGTTTTATATAGTGCGAACTAGACTCGAAGATATTGGAGCACTTACATGAGCACCAGTTTGTTGCAGACGGAAGCATTCATTTTGTTAGACACGGGGAAATTAAGTGATTAGCTTCGAGGTCGACCGCTTAACCATTAGGCCACATCCTCGCCTACATTTGAATTGGATTAAGGCGTAGCGACTTACAGGGTTGGGTTTTAAGCCCAGCTATCAGTGCGAGCCCTCAGAATATTGGAACAGGTGCAGCATTAAGTCTGGCAGGCTCTGGGGTATGTATAGGTGCATGAGTACAGGAACGTTTGGAAGTGGGTGTATGGTTGGTGTGAGATAAATGCTGTCACCTGTAACTGCGATATTTTCTTGACAGTGAAGAAACCTGTAAACCAGAGTTTGCCATGCCATAGCTCAGGTAAGGAGCCCTTTTGGCATCTGAAAGCTTGGTTTAAAAAAAACTGCGCTATGTGTAGATGCTGCCTATATGTGCTGATACTTTTGAAGGGGATCTGTTTTGGGTTTCTCCAGCTACCCTTAGCTCATCCCTGCACTTTCCCATTAGAGTGGTGAATCTAATGAACATTTGGCCAGTTTTAGAAACTACTGAAATGGGTATAGACTTGTGTGCTGCCTCTCCTCTGGGACCTTGACTTTTTGGCTATTGCCCGGGGATCCCATGCTCAATTTTTGAGTCGTGCCTTTTTAAGAAATACACCTCAAAACTGAACCTAAAGCTGATTACTGAAGTTTTCTTTGACTCTGGGCTTTAAAGGTGTTGTAAAACATGCATGTGTGTATGACTCTGCTATTGCCAGTAAGGTTTGCGGTATGAGCGAGTGGTCGTGTCCGAGGTCCATATGGAGCCCAGCAGATTTGTGGTTTTCTCACACCTCCAATAAATTGGGATGCCCTCCCTCATCTGCTGAAAGCCCCATTTGAAATCCACCCCTGCACTTGGCTGTAATTCTGAGCACTGGTGTTCATGGATGGGTAAAATATATGTTCAAAGAATCTTATAAAGCACACTCTCACCACAATAAGTCTCCTGGAACTGAGGTACAGTTGGAAAGCTTGTGAAGGGTCAGTACTCCACCCTATTCCTGACACAGAGAAAAGGTCTGGTCACACTAATGATTCACATAACATGGTACGCTTTAGCAACCTATAGTCCTCTACAAACCATGCACCCCTTCCTGCACCCCTTCAGTTCACATAACTGGTTGTAAACTTTGCATTGCCAGGCAAAGGCCTGGCCTCTGTGCACACACTACATTAGCATGATGCTAGAGCCAAATGAAAAGTCACAATACTAGTTTTACATGCAGTCAGGAATTCAGGGCGTGGGGTACCCACATGTTTACCATTCAGGGTATATTCCCATCCCAAAGGTGGGTGTTGCTGCTAATAATTCTGAAATAGGGCGATCTCGCTGTGTGCAGACAATCTTTGGATGACATTTATCCCACCCCTGTAAGTGATGTGGGTTGTAGCTATACCTGATGCCAGGTTGGCACTGAAAAGTGTATTGAAATAAATAACTGACATACTGTAAATGATCTGGCAAATTTACTGTTGCAACAATACATAGTAATTAAACTAGGGAGTACAATATGGTGTGTAATCATCTAATGTGCCTTGATAGATTCTTTCAGCGCTGACAGTATGAGGGTTTTTCTTTACAAAACGCTGGGGACTGTGGCAATGCTCTTAAATGATTAGGCCCAATGTAAGAACGGTCCTCTTGGACCCCCCTGAAAAGCTTGGTCACCCTAAACCAAATATTTCAGGACTTCTATTAAATGCCATTGGTGTAGATGAGGAAGGTCCACAAGTGGGATTGGTTTTAGAATTTCATAGTTTCCATTGTCCAGTGACATGATTGGAATTTATTTTGAAAACTTCCTGGAAAGCCCTAAATCTTGTTGAAGACTTGAGGAAGTGAGCAGAACAGATATCATTCCCTGCACACCTGTGGAAGAAATACTTGGGATTTGTTCGACTAACCACTTGAATTCTTTTCCCAGAGTGACCTTACTCTAGAATTGGAAATCACCAACCTCTTGAAGTTGCATGGGGGTAATGCTGAGGTCTGGTGGCAAACCTGTTTGTTTACTGGTGGACTCAGATTTGCTCTCGGAAGCTGCATGTTGGTGGAGGTCCTGACCGGTGCTGGTTGGCCAATTAACTGGAAGTGCTATAGTGCCAAAGTGGACGGTACTCTCTTGCATGGGAGTAAGCTGGTCCACTAGGTCCTTGGTTTCCGTGCTTACACCTTTTCAACCCTTCCAGTAAGCATATAGATTGACTGAAAACCTGCCCTGTGGATTTCAGATAGAAAACAATTGGAATGCCTATGGTATAACAACCGAGAAACAGTGCGCATCAAGGTAACCAGCTTCTGACCACCCTTTGGCCAAGGTTCCTGATTAAAACAACTCGTTGCTTCACCGTGCTCTGTTCGCCATACCTGGTCAAGCCATTGATACTGAGCGTCCATTCCTTTCAGCTTCTTTGTATTAACTTAGAGAATTTTTATTTTGACTTTCAGACGTTTTATGCTGTGTATTGAACATGTTTAAAGCCAAACAGATTAGGAGATATTTATCCCTGGACAAAACTAGTTTTCTTTCTTTCCCAATTTTCTCTCAATTTAGTTTGTTCCATTATAATTGAACCCTTGTTCGGTTTTTCTTCATTTTGTTTTCTCATTTCATTTTCCAAGTCTTAGTGGAACGTGAGAGATATTGTAAGGTCTGTATTTCTTAGTGCATTATTAGGTTTATTGCGTTTTTCATCTTCTATGCCCACACAGTTTGTCTGAGGCTTTCTTTGCTAATTAAGTCAATTTACATAGGCGGCAAAAAGGTGTCCTCATTGAAACCTCTTCACCCATATATACCTGTCTTTGCCCATCAAATCAATTTCTCATGGGTATGCATCATAATCTAATGGGATCCTAGCTAGCACTAATTAACAGTGGAGCTCCTACTGCGAACATTTCTTTTCCACAGAAACCTCTTAGACACACGTTGCTGTCCACATAAAATTGTTTAGTGTGGCAGATTACAGAAACCAGTTTTTTAAAGGGTCGTAAGAAGAACGTGTAGTAAGAACATTGCTATTTTTTTTAAAAGTCATTACAAACGGATTGATGCAAAGTGTGGACCAGTGAGTTGTGGGCCTTCTTTGGTTCTTAGGCCCTATGTGCTTTCATGGTTACTGACTGTCGGCATAGAGGCTCCAGCCTGTGCGGTCGCCATTGCTCATATCCAAATGTGCTGGCCGGAAGCTCTTCCACCATTGCAGCCTGGTGCAACCAGTAGCGCACGGTTATTCCAGCATTGATGCAAAAAATCATTTAGCGAGCCTAATTTGCCAATAGATCTTTGCTCACCAAAATGAGGCAGCAATCTTGCAACTGAACTGCGATCAACACTGACTCTCGACATCGATTTTCAAACTCAATATAGAGAAAGTAGTGCTCTAAGTACGAATGATTACATATGTATTAAAACTATATTAATAATATATATTTATAGAACGAGTTGCCTGATTCAGAAAATTTAGATTTTGACATTCATGTTGCATGAGATTCATCCTAGTTTTGTTGGCGCTTGGTGCATAGTTTTACACGAGCCTAAGTGCATGTGCCCGAGTATCTGTTCATGAACCCAACTAAAAAAGCTGTTTTGCTGTGTTGGCGAAAAATGTTTACTACTGACCTTGGGCTTGATGTGCACGCTCATTCTAATACAAGTTGACGATCTGAGATGCCTTCATGGTTCAACGTTAGGATTTATCCCAATATAAAAACTTGGCTCTACCTGCAGTGCTGCAAAAACCTGAAACTGAAGAAAGACTGGGCAGTCGGTGCAGGTAAGCGCAGTCGGGGAGGGGTGGAGTCACAGATGATGGAATAGGGAAAATGTAATAAATAAATAAATCCATCCTATTCTGTCGTCTGCCGACATCCCCCTCACCCTACCTCGCCTGACCACCCCACCGCGCTTACCTGCACCGACCACCCGCTGCTTGAGGTACAGCAATTGCCTAATCCCACACTTATACATACCCTGGTGTGTCATAGTCTAACTAACATAGATTTGATCACTGTTTCCCAGGAGATACTGCACCATCTCCTCTTTATAAAAGTCCCTCTTATGTCCAGAGAAAGAAAACACTTAGTATCATTCTTGCAAACTGAGTCTTAACCCATGGACCCCAAAGTTACTCAAAGGCATAAATCAAACATCGAAAGTGTGGTTCTGTGGTATCTTGTCTATCAGCTGATGAAAGATGGCCATTGCGTCTGCCTGAATGCACCTCCTGCATGTCGGCATCCTGCTCCTCATCTTTCACCTCTGTTGCATCCTGCTTGTAATTTACCGGTGCCCTGCATGAGTCGGACACCAATTTTCACAGTCATAAGAAGCCTGGACCTTTTATGAACTGACTTCATTAAAAATCATTAGGGCTCATGCTTATTAATGATCGCCTGAGCAAGAGGGTGCCGGTAATTTCAAACACTTTAAGCAAGGAAGTAAACACGTATGTGAAGTGTTGAATGTGCTGGAGGTCATCATATATGCTCCATCTGGTATGTACTTGTTATGTTAGAAATGATATGGACCCTTTAGCCTGAACTTGGAATATTACATTCCGATTCTGTTTTGTGGAATCGGGTGTTAAACCTGAGCTTTCTCCAAAAGTTTCAGGAGGGGAAACCATTGACTTTTTCTAGCACCCAAGTAGGCACCCCATTCTTGGCCCTGCATTGATGCGCGCCTCATCATGGTCAACAAGTGGGCTTTGTTCAGATTATGGATGCAACCCCACACTAAAGGAAAATTATCTGCTATGTACTTGCCAAATAACCATCATCACATGCTTATGAATTTGCTGCAGGTCTTGAGGCACATCTATTAGACCCTCACAAAGTGTACTAATATGGGTAATTATTTCAAAAAAATTTTTTTTAGAAGATGCTTCTGGTGCCTCTTACGCATCCATTACATGGCCCACTGCCACCTTAAACCTCTTCAGTGCTTGCACTGCTGCCACCATGCCACCGGTAGTTTCATCTGGCAGGAACTTTGATTTTCATCTGGGTAAACCTTTTCTGATGAGATTCTCCCAAGACATACATCCAGAAGGTGTGGTCCACATTGAGGTGGTGCACAGTCAGCCACCTCCAACCACACCCCTTGGGCCGAGAGAAAGGACGACCCAGTACCATCCAGGCATTCCCTACAGGATGGTGCAGTCATTCTGCACTTAACTGCAGGGGGATCCATACCCCATTACAATCTTAGGCCAGGTTTCTGACTGCAGTGAATGTCAGACCAGTAGCTTCAAATTGCCGTTCTACCTTTCGCAAATATTCTGTTCAAAGTCCAGGCACGAGTTTGCATCAGTGATCTGGACAGCTCATTGACTTTAATCAGGTACCCTGTCTAAAGTCTTCACCTGGTGTACCCAGTTAAGGGTGTGAAATGGGGCAGAGTGGGACTGTCTCCCTGTCCATAATAGGCACCCAAATGCTCAAGGCCCTGGTAAAATATATCAAGATCTTCAGTTTCGAGAATGCTGAGTCCCTACCAGAAGAAGATGGATTTTTGACCCGATTCTGCCTAGTGGAATCAACAAATGTCCTATTACTTACGGTAATCTTCATTACTCCGGGTCCCGTAGTCCTCAACACCTTCCATACAAATGAGATGTTTACTATCTCTGACAGAAAAAAGAAAAAGAAGGAATGCTGGACCTACCCTCCCCCTCCCGCCGGGAGTACATAAGGGTACATGTCCCAGCATTCCCTCTGAAATACCAAGCCAAAGGATGAAGGCCGGCAAACAGGGAGGGAGGGAGGGAAGGAAGCCATGAAGGTGTCGAGGACTACGGGACCCGGAGTAATGAAGATTACCGTAAGTAATTGGACATTACCCCCAGGTCCCTACGTCCTCGACACCTTCCATACAAATGAGACATACCAAAGCAAACTCCGGCATTCATCCCACAAAACACAACAAACAACCTGTACAGCAAAAACCAGGCATTTATTGAGCACAGAACAGAAATCATGGGCGAACACAACCCAACACCCCCAAAGCAAAACCGCCCTCATCACACAACAAATTGAGGAGACGGTAATGCCTGATGAAAGTATTAGAAGAGGCCCAAGTGACCGCCCTACAAATCTCGGAAAGAGGGACACCCCGGATCTCAGCCCAGGAGGCCGCCACCCCCCTCGTAGACCGACCTTGAACACCCACAGGAGGAGGGGACCCAGAAAGAGAATAGGCCAAGGAAATGACCTGCTTCAGCCAGCGACCAATGGACACAGACGAAGCCTTACGCCCCCGGCAAGCAGCCCCAAAAGAGACAAACAGGGAGTCAGTCAACCTAATAGCCGCTGTGCGCTCAAGATAAACACGCAAAGCCCGGCACACATCCAACAAGGACCAACAGGGACCACCCGGGGAATCCAGAACAGAACCCAACTCAGGCAAGACCAACTCCTGGGACCGGTGAAATTGAGAAGCGACCTCAGGAACGAAGGAGGAATCAAGGCGGAGCACCACCCCGCCCTCCGAAAAGGACAGGAAAGGCTCCCGAGACATCAAGGCCCCCAACTCGCCAAGGCGCCGGGCAGATGTGATGGCCACCAAGAATACAACCTTCAAGGTCACAAACTTCAAATCCACCTCCGACAAAGGTTCAAACGGAGGACCAATCAAGGCCCGAAGGACCAAGGGCATATCCCACAGGGGAAAGGAAGGCCGGGAAACCGGACGAGAAAGAGAAAAACTGCGGAGTAGCCTGGAGACCAAGTCCTCATCATCAGAAAGATTACCCCACGGGGAACAAAAAGCCTGGACAGCCGCCCACTGGGCACGTAAGGTGGACACAGCCCAACCCTTCTCAAAACCCTCCCACAAAAACTGAAGCACCGCCTGTAAAGAACAGTGCAAAGGGGAAAGGTCCAAGGCTGAACACCACCGACTGAAGTTACCCCAGTGGCGATCATAGGACAGGAGAGTGGAAGGCCTACGGGAACCCTGGATGGCAGCAGCTAAATGCTCCGGGAACCCGCGCCGCCGCCACCCCTGCCTCTCAACCTCCACACCGACAGCCGCAAGCGGAGAAGAGACAGTGGCGGGGAGGACCGCAGGGGAGACGGGGACAGAGGGAGGAACCAAGGGCCCCGCACCGCCAGAAGACGAACCGTCGGAAACCAAGACCTCCGAGGCCAAAAGGGTAGAACCACAACCACCTCCCGATCCTTGAGACACAGACGGGACAGAAACCTGGGAATCAGCGCCAGGGGGGGAAAGGCATAGAGCAGGCGAGACGGCCAGGGAACCGACAGGGCATCCACCCCCCAACAACCCTCCTGCGGAAACCTGGAGCAGAAGCAAGGAAGCTGCGCATTCAGCCGGGAGGCAAAGAGGTCCAGAAAGGGACGCCCAAACTTCCCGCACACAAGCCGAAACGCAACCCGGGTGAGAGACAACTCCAGAGGAGCCGGAAAGCAGCGACTCAGGACATCCGCCGCACAGTTGTCCACTCCCTTGATATGAATCGCAGTCAGAGACAGCAGATGACCCTCCGCCCAACAAAACAAAGGAACCACCACTGCGTTCAAGGAAGCCAAATGAATCCCCCCTTGATGGTTGAGATAGGCCACTGCCACCATATTGTCCGACCTCACCAGGACGTTCCTGCACAGCAAACACACCCGAAAACCCATCACGGCACGGGACACAGCAGTCAACTCCCGCCAGTTGGAAGACCTGCGACTCTCCAGCCGGGACCAGCGACCCTGAAGGGACTGAGAACCCAAGGTCGCCCCCCACCCCAAAGCGCTGGCATCAGTCGTCAAAACCAGCGACGGAGAAGGCTGCAAGGGGAGCCCCTGAGACAGATGGACCGGATCCGACCACCAAAGCAGAGCAGGCAGAACTACAGGAGACACGGGCACCAGACACTCCCAATTGCGGGACAACGGATCCCAGAGAGACAGAAGGTAACACCGCAAGGGGCGGAGGTGAAACCGAGCCCAAGCCACGTAAAGACAGTCGCCGCCATCAGACCCATAAGACGCAACCAGAGGCGCACTCGAAAGGAACCCCCCGCCCGGAATCTTCGAGCAAGGGACAACAGGGTCACAACCCGAGGATCCGGCAGGAACACACGGTTGAGGTCCGTGCGAAACCGAGCCCCAATGAACACCAGATCCTGCGAAGGAGCCAGGCGGCACTTCGGCAGATTGATCAGAAACCCGTGCCGCCGCAACTCCGAGCACACCAACTCTCTCGCCTCCAACAACAGGACCCGAGAGGGAGCATGGATTAACCAATCGTCTAAATAGGGATACACCATCACCCCCCGGAGATGAAGCCAGGCAACCAAGGGGGCGACAACCTTCGTAAAAACCCTCGGGGCAGAGCGAAGGCCGAAGGGCAGAACCTGGAACTGAAAGTGGCACCCCTGAACACAAAATCTCAGGAACCGACGGGACCTGGGATGCACCGGGACATGGTAATAGGCGTCCTGCAGATCCAGGGTACACATGAAGTGACCCGGCAGTACCAAAGGAACGATCCGCTGCAAGGTCTCCATGCGGAAGGGAATCCTCAACACCCACCGGTTCATGACTCTCAAATCCAGGACCAGGCGGAAACCCCCGGTATTCTTGGGCACCAGAAAAATTAGGGAATAGAAGCCCGATCCCACCTCCGAAGGAGGAACCGCCTGTATAGCGCCCTTCCGAAGAAGATCCTCCACCCCTTGAATCAGGTGGGCCCTCCTGGACCGGCAAGCAGGCCAGGGAGTCGGGCGGAGGCCGGAATCTGGAGGGGGAACAGAAAACTCCACCTCGTAACCCTCCCGCAGAACATCCAACACCCAAGCGTCTGAACATGACTGAACCCAGGCATCTAGGAAGAAGCGCAGCCGCCCTCCTACCAACAACCCGGGAACCACAGCCAAAGAGTCAGGAGCGAGGTTTCGGGGGAGGAGGAGACCTAGCCTTACGGTCCCGACCCCCGCCAGAAGAAAACCTCCCACGGCCCTTCCCAAACTTTCCACGAAAGGAAGGCCGAAAGAAAGATTTAGACTTAGAGGGGGCAGAAGAAGCAGGAGCAGAAGCAGAACCCTTAAAAGAAGAAGAATGTTTCTTTTCCTTAAACAGCTTGTGCAGTTTGGTCTCCAACTCCCCCCCAAACAGCATAGAACCCTGAAAGGGCAAACGCAAGGCACAGGCCTTCTGCGCAGAGTCTGTCTTCCAGTCCTTAAGAACAAGACTGCGACGAGCCGCCACACAGGCCCCACCAGAAAGCGCAGCAGCTCGTACCACATCAAAAGACACATCGGACAGAAGTTCAACCTGCCGCTCAATGTGTTCAAGAAGACCTGAACAGTCCGTGGCATCGTCCATTGACTGGTATAGAGACTTAATGTCCGACAGCAGAGACTGCGACAAATAAGTACCATAAACACCGGCCCTCAAGGCCAGATGAGAGCCAGAATAAACCTTCCTCAGAGCCCCGTCAGCCTTTTTATCCACAGGGTCCTTCAGCACAGCGTCCTCAGACAAGAAAGTGCGACCCACCAAACTCGCAACAAACGAGTCAATGGGGATCGAATCAGGAAGATCCGTAGCCATATCCCGGAGGGGGTAAAGACGGGTCATAAAGCGTGGAACCATAATGCGATCCGGATCCGCCCACTTCCACTTCAGGACATCCTAAATAAAGGGATGAACAGGAACATCCACCGCTGCAGAACTCTGGAAATGGCGGAGCAAAGAACCCCCCGAAGTACTGGGAACAGCGTCATCAGCAAAGCCCATATTCTGCTTCACGTGCATCAGGATACCCGGAAGAGCGTCCTTTTCAATATACTTCCCCTTCAGCTCAGAGTCTCCAGCCCCAGCCGACTCGTCACCAGAAGAAGCAGAAGCACCCGAAGCCGCAGCAGGCACCTTGCGTCCGGCACCACCAGAACCCATTTCAGAAAGGGTCTCCCTGATCAAGCGCTTCAAGCGCGCATCCCCACCCCCACCACGGCGGCAGGAGAAGGAGAACGTGAGACACTGGAAGAAGAAGAAGAAGAGGAGGACCTCTCCCTGTGACGCCTCTTCCTCGAACTCTTCCCCATCCTGTACAGCAAGGAACAACACAGGAGGCAGTAGCAACCAGCAAACAGCACAGGAAAGAAACACCGCTACGCGGTACTCACCAGCTGCCCTCGTTTTATAACCGGGAAAAAAAACGACCGGGCAGAAGCGCCTGACCATGTCCCAAACCGGAAGTCAGGCAGCGTCATCACAGGAAGGCATCTCCCAACCAGCCAACCCAAGACGCGAAGGCGGCCGCGCCCCCTAACAAGCCCGGCAGGCAGGAGGGGCGGCCATCGGGCAGACGCGAGGCCCACGCGGTCCAACATCTCAGGGCGGCCCCGAGGAGCGTCAGAAGTAGCCCGCGCCACTCCCCCCAAGCCCGGCAGGGAGGGAGAGGCCATCCACGCCGCCGAGGACAACGAAGCCCCAGCGGAGGTAAGTTCGGCGCAGGAGCCGATTCCATGCTCCACGCGCCACAGCAATCCCTGTCAGAATGACAGAAAAAAGAAACAGAGGGAATGCTGGGACATGTACCCTTATGTACTCCCGGCGGGAGGGGGAGGGTAGGTCCAGCATTCCTTCTTTTTCTTTTTTCTGTCAGAGATAGTAAACATCTCATTTGTATGGAAGGTGTCGAGGACGTAGGGACCTGGGGGTAATGTCCTTTATAACTATTAGGCTGACAAGTACAATTTCATCCACGCCAAACAGTGGCTCAATGACAAACAAAGCAACTTGGAAGACATTTTAAAGCAGCAACTTTGATTTTCTGACACAAACCTGAATCTAAATGTAAGGCCTAAATCACCATGGCAGCAAAATCATTAGGTGTAAAAGGAAATGACCATAGAGAAGGATAAAATAACCAGGACCCTAATAGTTGACATGAGAAATATGGTCCTCCAAGAATATGTCAATAAGCAGGCGGCATGAACTTTTAGGAAGCATCTGGTGCAAGGCAAGGAATGCTCTTGTGTTGACTCACACAAGTGACCTTAAAGCTTAGAAGCGAGTTGAAATCCTCTTCCAGGGTCCTGTACATGCTAAGTTTCTCAGGTTTTGTTTTTGGACATTGGTTAGGGATATCAACAGGTTCACATGCTCAGTAGATACTGTGAAATGCATTTCACATCATTTGACAGAAATGCAGGAGGACACCTGCAAGACCTACATAGTTACTTACAGGAACAGGCCTGATGAGGCCTTCTTCATGGTAAACCATCTCATCAAGAAACAATCTGACTGACCTGATGCTTAAGACCTGCTGTTGCCTTCTGGCTTCTGAAAGTGGTTCTTGCTGACTTGATGTACAAGCCGTTCAAACCAATGACTCTTGCAACTCTGTTATTTCCATGGAAAAATGTTTTTTCAGTGACCACAACATGAGCCATCTCAGTGGTACTAAATGTACCCAGGACCAGTAAATTAAAATCTACTAGCAGGCCTGCAATTCTTATTGTGCCACCCACTTAAGTGGCATTTTAAAAACCTGACACAGGCCTGGCATTGCATCCTGTATGCAGTGTTACAGCGTCAATTGGACCGGGCAAAATAAGCTTTTTGCCAGGCCCAAACTTTCCTTTTTAATGCCTTTAAGCCACTCCTAAATTATAGCCTTACCACCGCATAGTGCATGGAGCATTGTATTCAAAAAGTATGACATGTTTTTTAAATATTTTACGTGTTCTGGTAGTGAAAATTTCCTAAATTAGTTTTTCACTACTGTAACGCCTACCTCTCCCGTATTATCATTGGGTTACCTCATTACATTAAGTAAGTGCTAACGTTTGATTGGGAGTAGGTAGAAATGACATATTTGGATTCCAATGAATTGTAATGTAAAATACTCTTTATTGGTAAAGTAGGTTTTAGATTACAATTTTGAAAATGCCACTTTTAGAACATTTACATGTTCCTGCCCTAAACTTTCTGAGGCCTTCTAGGAGTTTCCAGCAGCCTGGGTCTGTTAATTGCCCTCTCAATCAGGAATGCATATTGGGATAGACAATGAACAGTAGGACCTGGGTGTAACTGGGAGAGGACCATCCTGCCAGAATGGGAGTTGTGGAGCTATTCCCTGCCTGATTTACATTTCAAAGGAGCTGCTTCCGCGTCGGGTGAAGACTCCAGAAGTTTCTTTCACATCAAAGATGGCACCGGTTATAAATTGTGGACCCTCAGACTTACACTTCAGGTCATTCCTGGGCCAGTGGAAGACTACAGAATGACTGCCTTGTACTTCAGAGAACTGCCCTTATGCCTGATGCCTGCATTGTTTAACAGAGGACTCCCCTTCTGCTTGACGACTGCCTTATATCTTAGAGGACTGCCCTGCTGCTTTAGGCCTGCCTTGTTCTTCAGATTGTTGCCCTGCTGGTTGAGGCCTGCCTTACTGCTTGAAGAAAAGAGGACTATCTCCTTGAACCCAGGACTACCAGACTGACTCCAAGTGTCAGTTGGCTGACCTCCTGTTCTGAGCTTCAGGGACACAACATGCTCCAGAGGCCTACCTACAACTGCCCAATTGCCTTGCTGCAACTTGCCCTGCCTGGTCCTGTAGCTGGACCCGTCTCACCCCTGCTAGCCTCTGCTGAAGTGAATTCCTGATCTCCAAGAGGTGCCTCCCAGGGTCTTGGACTCTTGCCTGGCATCAGGGGAGCGCGTTCTGTGAAATCCTGAAATGTTGAGTTCTGCGTGCCAGACTTTGAGAAGGAAACTGTTTCAGCATTACAAACCTAATCCCTGTATCCCGCTTACACTCCATCATGGTCGACCTGAGCTTGTACCTTTGTCCCAGTCTAGCGTAATCACATACCAACAATTAGTGTTTTCTGCATTTTGTTGCTATATTTACTTAAACCTTTCAAATTCCATATCTCCGGTTCTACTGAATGGGGTTGTGGCACTTTGTTCTCATTTTATTTATTACATTCTACTCTGTTTTTTTTTTTAATTGATGTGGGATTTTTCTTGTGTTTTGTTTTCATTTTATTACTGTGTTACATAAATACTTAATACAGTGCATCAAATTTAAGCCTGACTGCTTTTGTGCCGAGCTACCAGAGGGTTCAGCACAGGTTAATTTAGTGACTTTTGCGGTTCATCCTTACAAGGATTGTGGTTGTTGCCTGAGAAGCGTTTTCACCCTTCTCAATCAAAAAAACCCAAATACTCATAAACGCTCTTTATCAAACAGATATAGAACATTTCACTGCTCTCCTGTAGCTGGGAGAGAAACGGATAAGCTGATAATGGGAAAAAACCTACAAGCTGGACCCGCAGACTATTGGTGAACGGTTTGTAATCCCACACGTCATCGCCCATCTTTATATTACAATTGGTATAGAACTATGAACGGAAATGTCTATAGCCACTTACTGCTGGTTGGGGTTATTGGTTTATTAATAATCCGTTCAATAGTCCTCATTATATTGACCTCAAAAGGATTTAAAGTTGAACCGCTGGATTCGATTTTCTAATCATTAGATGCCACAAAAGCCTTCTGCCCCAGCAATCTGAAACCTTTTGTGACTTTTGAAAGCTTCATGCCTTGGACATCTGCAGACAGTGAAAACAGCCTTATTGTTTTATATTTTGGGAAAGTGCAGGTCTGGAAACATAGTTCCCACGCCCAATATGCGTGAACGGATGAGTTCGATCTCTTAGGAATCACATACAAATGAAAAGGGGATTTAGCACACGCTGCCAGTACAATTCGTGCTTCACACGTTTCCTTTGTGGGTATTTTCGGCCTGGAATACCTTGAGGGACACATAAGGAAAACGATCTGACACCAGACGTCGGTATCTGTCAACACAATGACTGATGTCCCGGAAGTCCCCTGTAAACTGCTCCCGCCATAGCACCGGTGAGATTACTTAAATACACGCTGGAAGGACCCCTTCCAAATGTCTCCTTTACAAGAGTGTTATCTTATTTTGACAAGTATGACTTGGCGAGATAGATAAGCATACCCCCGCGCTCCAGCGTTTGTTTTTTGTTCTGTGTTTTTTTTCAAAATGATGATCTGTTTGCCAAAGTATAGTAAAGATGCATTGTTTTCAGTGCATTCGCTCCTGTGCTTACAGGAAACCTCTGTTTGGCTATCCCACAGGGTGGGGAACAGGGAATTTTCCCATATCCGTTAGACAAAGAAGCATTGCACAGGATCAAATAATGCCAAGTGCATGAAAGTCTCTCGAAGAAGAACGTTGGCGGCATTATTAAAAGCTCCATGACATGCTTTTCAAGAAAGGATGGAGCGGCAAAGGGAAAGGTCTTGTAATATATATATATATATATATATATATATATATATATATATATATATATATATATATATATATATATATATATATATATATATATATATATATATATATATATATATATATATATATATAGGGGCAAATAGAGATAGTGAGGCTTTTATTCAGTACAAAGTCACCAAGGTATTTTAGAAGAGCTGGAGAAGACACAAGTATCAGCATGATTTGCTAATGTTATATTACATTTTTTTGTAACACTTCACTTGTTAGAGCCTAACACCCTGCTCACAACGCATTAACCACCTTTAATGTAAATTCATCAAGGTTTTACATTTCATCAGCTAAAAGGGGACCAGTTGACTTTTGCGATGTGCCTTTCGTGGTGTTGTCTTGCGGTTTTAACAACTTTATATCCATAATCTTTTAACAAAAGTTTTCAAATTATGTAACAAATGGTGGCTAATGTGGGAAGTGCAGCATATATGGAAAAACTTCAATTGAAAAATAGCATAATTAAAGTATGCTTGCAGATCATATACTAAACATATGTGAACAGTAATAAGCAAGGCGATGTAATAAGCAAAATGGTTTGCATGCAAAACTTAATAATCTCTAAGACATAGGTAATGAGTGAGGTTCAATTTTTCGGCAGTATAAAATGATATATGTGTGGATGTTTTCTTCTGCGTACTTCGCTCATAGTTGTAGCATTATGAGTAAAGATACACTTAAGCGATGTATTTGTTGAAGAGTATCTACTAATGAAATACACTTACTGACAGCGACTACTCGCACTGGTCTGCGTCTCATACACTACAAAAGTGAGGTATGATGCGAAACACCATACAAACACTACACGTCACACGGAACATCATCGTCAAACAACACATCGCCACACTGAATCATACTATAATTACCACACTATATTTTACTATAACTGCCACATCATACGTTAACTCACAATATCACATCTCTCAACACCCTGCCATGAAACACATAGAGCATACCACAACCGTCTTTAGGGGGCTCGCTCATCCTCTCTAATTTGAGAATACTTAACATTCTGTTGACTTTTTCACTTACCACCTTATTTGTCTCACATATTATTTTAGAGGGGGGATTGTGAGATTAGAATTCGAACTCGAGACTGGCAGTTTTAAGCATGTTTTATGCGACTGCTGTATGTTTATTGCTATAAAAATATATTGTTCCTTTCTGTATCTACAGTTAGTTTTTTCTTCAAGGTCTGTTTTTTCTTCTCTTTGGCTTTTTCATCTTTTATCGTTGTTTCAACTTTTATCTTTGTTATTGTATCATCCAATAAGTTACCTAGGCCTGTTTTGTGAAACAAATAAAAAAATAACTTACGAAAGTATACACGCTTGCACAGAACATTGGTACACATTGCCTGTCCTCTGGGTTGGACTCCAAATTACTTCTGGGCAGATTCTATAGAATTTATTTTACACTTCGCCTGCTATTTAGTGATTTGCACTTGGCCTACTTTTTTACCCCCAAAAATAAGCATGAATTTTGTAACATTGACATTTAGCTATGTGTTTGATGGGTTTAGCACCTCAGCAATGGTGTGCCTGCATGCCTGGAGTGAGAGCTGGTGGGATTTCGACTGAAGCATACAGCGTCGTTCTTACTCAACACCAATCAGCACTTCAAACTGCCAAAGATCACATGCGCACATGGTCAGCGACTGGCTACCGCCCCCCCCATCTGAGCACACCACCACCTGACACATGAACATGATACCTGGTTGTCTTTGGAAGGCGGGAGGCCGCGGGACCTCCCGGCCGTATTTATTAAGATATGAAATTAAAAAAAGGTTTTTTAATTGCAAGATCAACAGTTTATACAAAAATCAGCAGGACATTAGATACAATATTGTCAACAAGTTTGAGAGGCTAACCTTAACAGAGACTCTAATACAGATTGTTTCCTAACCGAAGCTAACATCCTCATCTTGATTTTTGTATACTACATTTCTGGCCATATGGCAAGGTCGCTAACCGGTGTCAGGTCCTACTAGCTGCGCCTTACCTAGTGATGTGCGCATGCGCAGCCGGTCCTGGTAATTAACCCGGTCTACGCCGTGAACTCCATTTACCCACTAAAGGAGGGCCCTTACTCTGCGCCATCCAGTGACGTCATAAGTATGCGCGCGCGGGGTGGCTACCAGCCTAAGGAAAGCGTGACTACTCCAACCCGCGCCCCTTTGAAGCACCAGTTACCTTGCCCCTGGAGTTCTTGGAGTGGCCAATGGCCCCTCCCCCTGGACGGGAACCTCCCATGGATGATGCCCGCCCCCTCAGACCTTGAAATAGCTGCTCACCGGTCATGACCTTACCGCATGCCCCAAACCTAATAAATACGACGACCTAGGAGAAAAAATTCTAATGACAACTACTCTACCTAACACATCAAAACATCAATTTAAAGCTACAAAGGGAAAAAAGTCCTAAGCACAATTGCAATAGCATAACATGTTTCATCATAATTCACTAAAAGGGGAAAAAATTCCTAAAGAACGCATCATCAGCATAATATACAAACCAGAGACGGATCATTGATGCCTACCAAGGATCTCAACAAGCGACTACAGATTACACTTAAACTAGACTAAAACAACCTCAATCGTTCAGTTCCAGGGATGGTGGGTGGGAAAACAAGAAGCCCCGAGCGCGGGGCACGACACGTTGTGTGGGAGCGTCCAGGGAGAAGAGGGTCTCCCGGGCGCTCCCCGCTTCTTTATCCCCGAGGGGCTGGGTGGGGGTGGCTACGCCCCCACCCAACCCCTCCCGGCACGCCCGCCCCTGACCCGGACGTCCTACTAAGGTATCCGGGTCAGGGAGGGCACCAGCCAATCGGTGGTGGGGCGCGCCCAGGAGGGCACGCCCCACCACCGAGAGGCACACAAAGGGGGGGGGGGGGCGACCGCCGCGCCGCCATGCGGGCGGGGGGGCCAAGAGCCCCCCCTTCTCACATGGTCAGCGACTGGCTACCGCCCCCCCCCATCTGAGCACACCACCACCTGACACATGAACATGATACCTGGTTGTCTTTGGAAGGCGGGAGGCCGCGGGACCTCCCGGCCGTATTTATTAAGATATGAAATTAAAAAAAGGTTTTTTAATTGCAAGATCAACAGTTTATACAAAAATCAGCAGGACATTAGATACAATATTGTCAACAAGTTTGAGAGGCTAACCTTAACAGAGACTCTAATACAGATTGTTTCCTAACCGAAGCTAACATCCTCATCTTGATTTTTGTATACTACATTTCTGGCCATATGGCAAGGTCGCTAACCGGTGTCAGGTCCTACTAGCTGCGCCTTACCTAGTGATGTGCGCATGCGCAGCCGGTCCTGGTAATTAACCCGGTCTACGCCGTGAACTCCATTTACCCACTAAAGGAGGGCCCTTACTCTGCGCCATCCAGTGACGTCATAAGTATGCGCGCGCGGGGTGGCTACCAGCCTAAGGAAAGCGTGACTACTCCAACCCGCGCCCCTTTGAAGCACCAGTTACCTTGCCCCTGGAGTTCTTGGAGTGGCCAATGGCCCCTCCCCCTGGACGGGAACCTCCCATGGATGATGCCCGCCCCCTCAGACCTTGAAATAGCTGCTCACCGGTCATGACCTTACCGCCACAGGCCAGCATTGTTAACCGACGATCTGGCCTCCCCCTACCTAGACCCACTTCAGCAATCTTGTTTAGCAAAACCCTCTAACCAGGCCCAGACATTGTTAGACCACAAGACATTCCCCGCCTCAGTCAGGTGTACTCCATCCCCTAGGTAATATTGTTCGCCCCAGATACACCCATGTGGAATCGTCTGCAACCGGGGGGCCCGAAAAAGTTTGTCCAATTGCGTGTTGATCCTCTTTACCGAGTGATTCAACGCCCTAACCGAGTCCCCCCCTCGCCACTGCCACCGAGGGATAAGTTGCGACCATACTACCGTGCAACCCGGGCAAGTCCTGGCCACCCACCCCGCAGTGGAGATGATCTCCTCAATAAGGATGCGTCTCCCCAATTTGGCCAAATCATTCTCCCCCAGGTGAAGTATCACCACTGACGGGGGTGCGGGCTGTTGAGCTAAGAGTCCCTGGAAGAAGTCCTTAAACTGGGTGAGACATAGACCCCCTCTCCCGAAAAATGCAATGTCAAACCCCTTTTGCGCAGCCCGTTTTGTGCGGTCTCCTGAAAGAAAAACACATTTAGCACGCCTCACATAGGAGTGCCCCACGATCCAAACCATTTTCTTGTGATGATCCCGATGCTTGTTCCGTGATGGCGTGGGTCGTTGATGCCCGGTGGAGAGTTCCTCCCCTGCGTCACAGGTCTGAGAAACTGCAAAAAACCAAAACAAACCGGGTGTGAGCACCATTCTGTCACAACATGGCAACTCGCACATATCTTTTATAACATTCAGAAGACCATCTCCCAATTTCCTTCACACTTTTAACCGGGAGGCCTCTTGCCACTGCTTCGGTTGCTGCCCCAATCCTAAACGAGTGGGTGCCAAATTCCTTGGGGTCCAGACCTGCCTGCCTGATCGTCAGCTCCAAGACCCTTCTAAACTGGTACCTGGTCAAGGGCGTACCATCGGCGTGACACAACAGTGCACCTCCCGCCGTGCCCCCTCGCTGTTTATGGAAGATTTCCACATGAGAAACAGGGCAGCAAGGATTGGCACGGGCTCGGTGGAGCACTATGGTGTGACCCCGTGACTCCTGGTCGGTTTTGGATTTCTGAATTGTCACCCACATGGTATCATCCCTGATTTTTACACAGGCCCCTTGTAGGCCGCCCTGCTGGTCCTGTTTGGACGCTGCTACCAACTCACCAATTCTCAAAGCCCCATAGAATGCCAGGGAAAATGCAGCCTTGAACAGAAGTACCTCCCACTCCGAACTACAGACATTGTGCAGTGCCATCAATAAAGATGTCAGCCGTGCTAGCCCAATGGGCCTTCTTTTATCAGCAGGGTGACCCTGTAAACGGCGCCAACCCCTCAAGGCCTTGCGCACCATAAAGGTGTTAGTGGGGTCTCGCATGCCCTTAGCCTGTGCAAAAAAGGAGACCGCCGCCCTATGCTTGCTTGCAGCCGCTACGGAGCGACCCTCCCTGTGCATCCCCTCTAAGTAGGCTGCAAAGCTGTCCTCCTGTGCCCATCTACCCTCCCATTCCTGTCCCAAGAAAGTACGGTAAGACAAAAACGCCCCTTCGTAAGCTGTCTTGGTCCTGGGGGCTAAGCTAGCAACCACGAGGTCCTGTAATCTGGGGCACCAATCTGCCAAAGTACTGCCGGGAAGTGAGCCGGAGAGGGGTCTGCTGCAGGAAGATGTTCCCTGAAAACCTGCATTTTAAAGCGAGAGAGGGAGTCAGCTGCATTATTGAGAATGCCAGGGACATGCTTGGCTTTGAAGACCACATTCATTTTCAAGCATTGCAACACAATCTCCTTTATCAGGCGCAGTATGAAAGGACAGCGCGCCCCCTGATGATTTATGCATTCCACCACGGTCATGTTATCTGACCAGAACACCACTGATTGATTACATAGGTGTTCGGGCCAGACCTTCAATGCCACCCAGATTGGGAAGAGTTCAAGGAAGCCAATATTGGTGGTCAAACCCCATGCTCTCCATTCTTCCGGCCAACGTTGGGCGACCCACTTGTTGCCTAGTATGGCGCCAAATCCCACACTACCAGCCGCGTCCGTCCATAAACCCAACTCAGCTGATGTGGTGGGGGGACCGGGCCACACTACCCTGCCATTGAAACCCTCCAGGAACGCCATCCATATGAGCATATCCTGGCGAACCTCAGATGACAACCTTGTGCGGTGATGTTTCTCCCGTAATCCCCTCATTGCCTGGGCAATGGAGCGTGAGAACGGGCGGGCCATAGGGATAACCCGCAGGGCGAAGTTCAGCTGCCCCACCACCTCCTGTAACTGCTGCAAGGAAACCTTGTGTTTACGTAGGCATTGTCGCAGCGCTGCTCTAAACCTAGACACTTTGTCCTGTGGCAACTTGAAGCATCCTTCAACTGAGTCAATTTCGATACCGAGAAATTCCAAGCAGGTGGATGGCCCAACCGTCTTCCCCGGCGCTAGCGGGACCCCAAAAGCCCGCATGAGCACGCAAAATTCCTGCAGTGCCCAGGCACACTCCTGAGAGCCCGCCGCACCTAAGAAGAGGAAATCATCCAGGTAATGCATGACCTGCTGATGGCCAGTCGCCTGTCTCATGACCCATTCTAAAAAGGAGCTAAACGTCTCGAAATATGCACACGATATAGAACAGCCCATGGGCATGCATTTATCCATGTAAAACTTGTCTTCAAAAGTGAAACCTAAGAGATGATGATCAGCTGGGTGGACTGGGAGGAGACGAAAAGCAGATTCTATGTCTGACTTCGCCATCAGGGCCCCTGGCCCCAGGGCACACAACAGGTCCACCGCCTGGTCGAATGAGGCATATTTTACACTACAAATCCCTTCATCAATCGCATCATTTAAAGACGCTCCTCTGGGCGCCGACAGGTTGTGGATCAGTCTAAACTGGCCCTTTTCCTTTTTGGGAACTACTCCTAGTGGGGAACACACAAAGTTGGGGACGGGCACCGTCACAAATGGGCCAGATATCCTGTCCAGAGACAATTCTTTGCTAATCTTTGCCGCCACCACTGTATGGTTGAGTTTTACTGACAATTGATTCTTGCAGTGGGCGCTACCTGTGTACCCCCCC
The DNA here is from genome assembly GCF_964263255.1 of Lissotriton vulgaris. Classification (NCBI taxonomy): domain Eukaryota; kingdom Metazoa; phylum Chordata; class Amphibia; order Caudata; family Salamandridae; genus Lissotriton; species Lissotriton vulgaris. Next base: position 211,098,408 of record NC_141698.1, read on the forward strand.
GCCGGGATCCTAAAGCCTTGGGAGAAACCTTCCTGAAGTAGTGTGGCTGCTGTGTGGTCCGGATATCTATTTAACCATGGGATCATTGCCAGAACATCAACAGGCGTGGGGGTAGCCAACTTATTTGTACTACACTGGCTTCCCTCTTCCCCTCTGACCGTGATTGCCCTGCTTGGACCTGCAAGATGCTTCCGGATGTGAGGGGTGGCCACAGGCCCCGCATGCATGTTTAAATCTACAGGTGCCCGGGGCCCTGGTGCAGGTGCGCCTATTAAAATCCCAGCACACCCCTTTTTTCTCTGACCCGCCGCCCCTATTCCTACCCGGGACCTCGCCCGCTTGGGGTGGCCGAAAGGGCTGTTGGGGTCTGGCGGAAAACACCTTGACTGCACTGGTGGACTGATGGGGGGGCGAGCTCTCAGAGAATTGCTGATGCCATGACATAGAGTCAACCTTGTCCCATGTCAATGATGGATTAAATTCCAAGGCTTTCCTGAAATTGACATCATACCCTTTCCACGCATCCCCAGAGTACTGCTCACTCCACCCCACAATCCTGCTCTGATAGCACGCTAATGGTGCCTGCACATTGGGGGGTCGTTCAGCCTTGATAGCTGTGAACACTGCAAAAGCCCTGATCCAGTTAAGCAGAGTTTCCTCCACCCTAAATCTAGAACACTGCGCCCTCCATTCACTTGGATGCATCCACTCCTTTAGAGTCTTTGCATGCTCCATTTCCCTGTTATCAAGCAGTAATGAATAAATGTACACATATTTATCCGCCCAAATCATCTCCTTCACAGTCTGTGACACATGTTGTGCTAGATTCTCACTCCTGGAGGGTATAGAACCATCTCCCAAGAGAGGCAGCGCCACCTCCTTACCATTTCCAGACACCTGGGCCGGCTGCCCACCATCTCCGTTCGGTTGGGCGGGACTGGAACCTGCGAGGGAAGAAGATGAGGGCACTGCAGTACTGTCGGGCACTGCTGAGGATTTAATCCTTTCTACCAATTTTGCCGCTTCGGCGGCATGATCCGACGAAGCCGGTAACACCCCCCCCTTCTGTAGCCACGGCATCAAGGCCGTTATCTGTGATAAAAGTTCTGGGGGGACCGGGTCTAAATTGCCTGCTGGGACTGCCGGTGCCACCGGCGGCATAACCGGCGGCAGAGGTGTAGGAAGCAAGGGGGCTGCCGGTGGCGGTAAACCAGTAAGTGGGATGGGCGCCACGGGTGAAGGGGCAGGCGCGGCAGGGGGGGGCGCCGGTGGATTGACAGGGGCTGGCGCTGCAGGACTAGGAACAATTGGCGTAGGTGCCATGGGCGCTGGGGCCGCAGGGACGGGTATAATAGGTACCGGAACTACCGGCTCTGGGGGGGGAGGCGCAGAGTACCTGGGCTTTTTGGCCTTAGACCTCTTAGGCGGGGTAACAAAATCCCCCCTTGGCAAAGGGGCCGTCCTCTGGCGGACAGGCCTACCCGATGGGCCAGGAGCCTCCTCAAACCTCTCATTAAAGCGAGCCTCCAATTCATCAATTTTCCCCAGTCGCTTGTTAATGCTGCCCATTTCAAGCATCATGGTCCGCATCATAACCTCCATCCTGGACCCTCCTTTACCACCCCTTGGCCCTGGCATGTTCAAAAATTACCAAGGACTGCCTACACTCCTAGTGATACAATTATGCGTACTCGCGCTTTGTACCTTCACCAGATGGAGGGTGTCCAGGGGGCTGTAAGCACCATGCAACGGCGGCCGCAACACCACCGGCTTGTCCGGCTATGTTAGGGGTGAGTAAACCTAGTGTAGGCCCACCCGGCGGCAACCTGAAGCGATGAAATGCTAGCCCCCCGTTCTCCTCTTACCGACCCGTCCAGCGTACTCGCCGCCAGTGTTGTCCGCAACCGCGTCTTACGTCCACCTAATTGCGCTGATCAAATGACTGCAGCAATGTTCCCTTCAATTGCCTGCAATAGAAAATTTGTTAGTACCCGGGAGTATGAGGCTAAGGCAGTTGTTGAGACCAGCGCTCAAAGAGGGTTGCAATAACCTGACCCCCCCCAACACAACACTCTCCTGCCTGTATGTCTTTAACAATTTACCTTAACACCCCAAGTGTCTGTTTTAAAAGGAGAGCACAGTCAATGTACAAGATCCTACAATTGCAGTCATTAAATCAATGGCGTTCCAATAAATTCCAAACAATACACATTTCCCCACAAGTCTCCCATTCAGTTGCTGCCCTGATCGACCCTGCTTCGCATTATCAACTGAAAACTTGCCGTGTCAACGTTCGAGTAAAATCGGCCCGTATATTCAAACCAAACAGTTGCGGTGTTGAGCGCGCGACACAAAGAATGCGTGCGGCGCTTCGGAGACCTAATGAAAGAACCCCCGACCCGCGTTGTCCTCTGCACACGCAACCCCAACGCTACACAATGCGCCGCAGCGGTCGTGCCCCTTTTATGATTACCGCACCCGAAACTGTGCCGAACCAGGGATTGAACCTGGTGAAAATACCCCGCACAATACCTCCAACTCGACCGACTCAACCTGGCGACTTGGGCTCGACGGCGGCTCCTCCTTCTGCCGACCGCTTGCTCGTCCCCTGACAATACGACCACTGCAGCCACCGGGATGATAACCGGGTCCCGCGTCGCAATGCGCGGCTCGACTCGCCGCTCCCGTCCACAATCTCGTGTCCGTCGGGGACCTTAGCCTGCACCAATAAGAGAAAAATTAAAAGGCTCCCCGGCCCTGGTGAGCGAAGCTGTTGCCTGACCCGAGCTGCTCTGGTGGTCTTCGTTCGGGACACAGCGATATGATGGACCTGAAAAAGAAAGCGAAAATTTTAAACAAAACAAGAAGCCCCGAGCGCGGGGCACGACACGTTGTGTGGGAGCGTCCAGGGAGAAGAGGGTCTCCCGGGCGCTCCCCGCTTCTTTATCCCCGAGGGGCTGGGTGGGGGTGGCTACGCCCCCACCCAACCCCTCCCGGCACGCCCGCCCCTGACCCGGACGTCCTACTAAGGTATCCGGGTCAGGGAGGGCACCAGCCAATCGGTGGTGGGGCGCGCCCAGGAGGGCACGCCCCACCACCGAGAGGCACACAAAGGGGGGGGGGGGGGGCGACCGCCGCGCCGCCATGCGGGCGGGGGGGCCAAGAGCCCCCCCTTCTCAGAATCTCACAATACTACTTCAAATCACCCATAATCTCCTGCTACTCTGTGTCGCGACAGCCACACCAAGAGAATATGTCCCCATTCCAAACAACACTAAATCAATTGAAACATCCTCTTTTGTCTGCACCAGAATAATAATTTTTTCTTATTGAAAGAATGTAAGGGGCACTTTTTAGATTCAACCAAGCATGCCTAAACCACGCAAGCCTTAACAACGTGGTCTGAACTACGACCGCGTCTTTGTCACGCATGCCTTTACCGAGCATGCCTTTGCACGCATGATTGCTAAAGGAATATGTGTGTTAAATTGCATATTTCAGCCCTCCTGCCCTGTGCCCTAACATCCGCTACCCCTGTCCTATAATCAGCCCCACCACAGCCCTTAAAACTAACCTGCCCTCTCACCCTAAGTACTAACACTCAGTCCCTATCCCAAAATCTACCCAACCTACCCCCAGCCCTAAAACTCTGTCCCCTACCCTGGCCCCCCATCCAGAGCCCTAAAATCAACCCGTCCTGCCCTTAAAATGACCTCTTTCCCTCACTCCACTCTGAGGCCTAAACCTCTGCCCCCGGCCAAAAACTACCCTGAGCCCTAACAACCACCCCCTAGACCTTAAAACTACCCCAAACCCCACCCGCCAAGAGCTCTAAACTCTGCTCCCTTCTAAAACAAGCATTTACAATGCAATGGTCTCGGCAATATTATAGGTAGAGCTATTAGAATTGCTCATTATTTTTTATCTTTTTTGTATCCCTAAATGAATGGCATTGTCATTTGTATTGGCATTAGCTTTGTTTTTTGCATATGTGATACCTATTGCATTAGCAGAGAGAGAGTGAGGTAGTGAGATAGAGAGAGCGAGTGAGGTATTGAAATAGAGAGAGAGTGAGGTAGTGAGAGAGAGTGAGGTAGTGAGATAGAGAGTGAGGTAGTAAAGAGTGAGGTAGTGAGGGAGAGGGATGTTGTGAGGTAGTGAGATATAAGCATAGAGTGATGTGATGTAGTGAGATAGAGAAAGAGGTAGTGAAAGAGAGAGTGAAAGTGAGCTAGTGAGATAGATAGAGTGAGGTAGTGAGATAGAGAGTGATTGAGGTAGTGAGTTAGAGAAAGAGAGTGAAGTTGTGAGGTTGTGAGCTAGAGAGTGAGGTAGTGAGAGAGTGAGGTAGTGATGTTTTGAGAGAGAGAAGTTGTGAGGTAGTGAGATAGAGTGGAGTAGTGAGTTATGTAGTGAGAGATAGGTAGATAGTGAGGTAGTGAGAGACAGAGAAAGTGAGGTAGTGAAAGAATGAGGTAGAGGGATGTTCTGAGGTAGTGAGATAGAAACAGTGAGTGAGTTTGTGAGGTAGTGAGATAGAGAGAGAGTGAGGTAGTGAGAGAGAGTGAAAGTGACTTAGTGAGATAGAAATAGAGAGAGTGAGGTAGTGAGAGAGAGAGTGAGGTAGATAGAGTGAGACAGAGAGAGTGAGGTAGTGAAAGAGTGAGTTAGTGATGGAGAGTGATTTTTGGTGGTAGTGAGATAGAAACAATGAGTGATGTTGTGACGTAGTGAGATAGAGAAGGATTGAGGTAGTTTAAGAGAGAGTGAAAGTGACTTAGTGAGATAGAAAGAGAGAGAGTGAGTTAGTGAGATACAGAGTGACGTAGTGAGTTGGAGAGAGAGAGTGAACTTGTGAGCTAGTGAGATAGAGAGTGAGTCCGCAAGAGAGTGTTGTAGTTATTTTTTGAGTGAGTGACTTGTGTTATAGTTAGGTAGTGAGAGTGATATCGAAATAGAGTGATGTTATGGAGAGAGTTAGTGAGAGAGAGAGTGAGATAGTGTTATAGATTTAACTTGAGTAGTGATGTAGTTATTTTTGTTTTGTGGGAGAGTAAAGTAGATATAGAGTGAGGTAGTGAGAGATAGAGAGAGTGAGGTAGTGAAAGAATGAGGTAGTGAGGGTGAGAGTTATTGTGCTGTATTGAGATAGAAACAGAGTGATGTTGTGAAGTAGTGAGCTAGAGTGAGGTAGTGTATGAGAGAGTAAAAGTGAGTTAGTGTATTTGAGAGGGAGAGAGTGCGGTAGTAAGATAGAGAGAGAGTGAAGTTGTGGGGTAGTGAGAGAGTGATGTAGTGAACTTTAGAGAGAGTGTGTCGTGATATAGTGAGAGAGAGATAGTGAGATAGAAATAGAGTGAAGTAGTATATAGAGAGAGTGTGAGGTAGTGAGATAGAGAGAGTGAAGCAGTGAGTTAGAGAGAGAGAGTGAAGTTGTGAGGTAGTGAGAGAGTGTTGTGAATTTTTGAGAGAGTGTGTCGTGATATAGTGAGGCAGTGAGAATGAGATAGTGAGATAGTAATAGATAGAGTTAGGTAGTGATGTAGAGAGAGTGAGGTAGTGAGATAGAGAGAGTTAAGTTGTGAAGTAGTGTGTTAGAGAGATAGTTCCTGTGGTAGTGATATTGTGATGCTGTGAGAAAGAGAGAGTTGAGTAGTGAGGTAGAGATTGAGGTGGAGAGAGAGTGAATGAGAGATAGTGTAGTAGTGTGAGAGATAGTGAGGTAGTGAGAGAGATAGTGAGTTAGTGAAAGAGAGAGTGAGGTAGTGATAGAGAGAGTGAGGTAGTGAGAGAGAGAGTTCGAAGGGATGGTATAGTGGAGCTGAGGAGAGAGTGAAGGGATGGTGCAGTGAGAGGCTGAGGAGAGTGCATCAGTGAAGGGACGGTACCATAAGATGCTGAGGAGAAAGTGCAGCAGTGAGTGATGGTGCAGTGGAGGAGTGAGGGCTGCAGCCTGGATGGGGGGTGGGGCTGAGCAGAGAGTGCAGCAATGAAGGGACGATGCAATGGGGGGCTGAGCAGAGAGTGCGTCAGTGAATGGATGGTGCAGGGAGAGGCTGAGGAGAGTGCAGCAGTGAAGGGACGATGCAATGGGGGGCTGAGCAGAGAGTGCATCAGTGAAGGGACGGTGCAAGGAGATGCTGAGGAGAGTGCAGCAGTGAAGGGACAGTGCAGGGAGAGGCTGAGGAGAGAGTGCATCAGTGAGGGGACAGTGCAGGGAGAGGCTGAGCAGAGAGTGCAGCAGTGAAGGGACGGTGCAGGGAGAAGCTGAGGATTGTGCAGCAGTAAAAGGACGGTTCAGTGGGGGCTGAGCAGAGAGTGCAGCAGTAAAAGGACGGTGCAGTGGGGGGCTGAGCATAGAGTGCAGCAGTGAAGGGACGGTGCAGTGGGACTGAGGAGAGAGTGTAGCAGTGAAGGGATAATGCAGTGAGAGGCTGAGGAGAGTGCAGCAGTGAAGGGACGGTGCAGTGGGGATGAGGAGTGAGTGTAGCAGTGAAGTGACGGTGCAGTGAGAGGCTGAGGAGAGTGCAGCAGTGAAGGGACGGTGCAAGGAGAGGCTAAGGAGAGAGTGCAGCAATAAAGGGGCGGTGCAGGGAGAGGCTGAGGAGAGCGTGCATCAGTGAAGGGCCGGTGCAGGGAGAGGCTGAGGAGAGAGTGCATCAGTAAAGGGATGGTGCAGGGAGAGGCTGAGGAGAGAGTGCAGCAGTGAAGGGATGGTGCAGTGAGAGACTGAGGAGAGTGCACCAGTGAAGGGACGGTGCAGGGAGAGGCTGAAGAGAGTGCAGCAGTGAAGGGACGATGCAATGGGAGGCTGAGCAGAGAGTGCATCAGTGAATGGACGGTGCAGGGAGAGTCTGAGCAGAGAGTGCAGCAGTGAAGGGACGGTGCAGGGAGGGGCTGTGGAGAGAGTGCATCCGTGAAGGGATGGTGCAGGGAGAGGCTGAGGAGAGAGTGCAGCAGTGAAGGGATGGTGCAGTGAGAGACTGAAGAGAGTGCAGCAGTGAAGGGATGGTGCAGTGAGAGGCTGAGGAGAGTGCAGCAGTGAAGGGACAGTACCGTGAGAGGCTGAGAGAGAGTGCAGCAGTGAGTGATGGTGCAGTGGAGGAGTGAGGGCTGCAGCCTGGATGGGGGGCTGAGCAGAGAGTGAAGCGATGGCGCAGGGAGAGGCTGAGGAGAGAGTGCTGCAGTGAAGCGATGGTGCAGTGAGAGGCTGAGGAAAGTGCAGCAGTGAAGGGACGATGCAATGGAGGGCTGAACAGAGAGTGCATCAGTGAATGGACGGTGCAGGGAGAGGCTGAGCAGAAAGTGCAGCAGTGAAGGGACGGTGCAGGGAGGGGCTGTGGAGAGAGTGCATCAGTGAAGGGATGGTGCAGGGAGAGGCTGAGGAGAGAGTGCAGCAGTGAAGGAATGGTGCAGTGAGAGACTGAAGAGAGTGCAGCAGTGAAGGGATGGTGCAGTGAGAGGCTGAGGAGAGTGCAGCAGTGAAGGGACAGTACCGTGAGAGGCTGAGAGAGAGTGCAGCAGTGAGTGATGGTGCAGTGGAGGAGTGAGGGCTGCAGCCTGGATGGGGGGCTGAGCAGAGAGTGAAGCGATGGCGCAGGGAGAGGCTGAGGAGAGAGTGCTGCAGTGAAGCGATGGTGCAGTGAGAGGCTGAGGAAAGTGCAGCAGTGAAGGGACGATGCAATGGAGGGCTGAACAGAGAGTGCATCAGTGAAGGGACGGTGCAGGGAGAGGCTGAGGAGAGTGCAGCAGTGAAGGGACGATGCAATGGGGAGCTGAGCAGAGAGTGCATCAGTGAAGGGACAGTGCAGGGAGAGGCTGAGGAGAGTGCATCAGTGAAGGGACAGTGCAGGGAGAGGCTGAGGAGAGAGTGCATCAGTGAAAGGATGGTGCAGGGAGAGGCTGAGGAGAGAGTGCAGCAGTGAAAGGATGGTGCAGTGAGAGACTGAGGAGAGTGCAACAGGGAAGAGACGGTATAGTGGAGCTGAGGAGAGAGTGAAGGGATGGTGCAGTAAGAGGCTGAGGAGAGTGCATCAGTAAAGCGATGGTACCGTGAGAGGCTGAGGAGAGAGTGCAGCAGTGAGTGATGGTGCAGTGGAGGAGTGAGGGCTGCAGCCTGGATGGGGGGGGGCTGAGCAGAGAGTGCAGCAGTGAAGCGATGGCGCAGGGAGAGGCTGAGGAGAGAGTGCAGCAGTAAAAGGACAGTGCAGTGTAAAAATAAAAATATGCCTTACCTCTAACATAAACTAAAATCAACATACATACCTGTCTGAACAACTCCGTGCACAGCGGTGCACATCGCTGAAGGGAATCGCCACGGGCCATGTTGAACCTAGAAAAGAGAGAATAAACATAAGATTAGCAAAAAAAACAAAATGGCTTACCTCTGAAAGAAAACAGAGACAGAGAGTGAGGTAGGGAAAGAGAGTGAAAGTGACTTAGTGAGATAGAAATAGAGAGAGTGAGGTAGTGAGAGAGAGAGTGAGGTAGATAGAGTGAGACAGAGAGAGTGAGGTAGTGAAAGAGTGAGTTAGTGATGGAGAGTGATTTTTGGTGGTAGTGAGATAGAAACAATGAGTGATGTTGTGACATAGTGAGATAGAGAAGGACTGAGGTAGTGTAAGAGAGAGTGAAAGTGACTTAGTGAGATAGAGAGGGAGTGAGTTAGTGAGATACAGAGTGACGTAGTGAGTTGGAGAGAGAGAGTGAACTTGTGAGCTAGTGAGATAGAGAGTGAGTCCGCGAGAGAGTGTTGTAGTTATTTTTTGAGTGAGTGACTTGTGTTATAGTTAGGTAGTGAGAGTGATATCGAAATAGAGTGATGTTATGGAGAGAGTTAGTGAGAGAGAGAGTGAGATAGTGTTATAGATTTAACTTGAGTAGTGATGTAGTTATTTTTGTTTTGTGGGAGAGTAAAGTAGATATCGAGAGAGGTAGTGAGAGATAGAGAGAGTGAGGTAGTGAAAGAATGAGGTAGTGAGGGTGAGAGTTGTTGTGCTGTATTAAGATAGAAACAGAGCGATGTTGTAAAGTAGTGAGCTAGAGTGAGGTAGTGTATGAGAGAGTAAAAGTGAGTTAGTGTATTTGAGAGAGAGAGAGTGCGGTAGTGACATAGAGAGAGAGTGAAGTTGTGGGGTAGTGAGAGAGTGATGTAGTGAACTTTAGAGAGAGTGTGTCGTGATATAGGGAGAGAGAGCTAGTGAGATAGAAATAGAGTGAGGTAGTATATAGAGAGAGTGTGAGGTAGTGAGATAGAGAGAGTGAAGCAGTGAGTTAGAGAGAGAGAGTGAAGTTGTGAGGTAGTGAGAAAGTGTTGTGAATTTTTGAGAGAGTGTGTCGTGATATAGTGAGGCAGTGAGAATGAGATAGTGAGATAGTAATAGATAGAGTTAGGTAGTGATGTAGAGAGAGTGAGGTAGTGAGATAGGGAGAGTTAAGTTGTGAAGTAGTGTGTTAGAGAGATAGTTCCTGTGGTAGTGATATTGTGATGCTGTGAGAAAGAGAGAGTTGAGTAGTGAGGTAGAGATTGAGGTAGAGAGAGAGTGAATGAGAGATAGTGTAGTAGTGTGAGAGATAGTGAGGTAGTGAGAGAGATAGTGAGTTAGTGAAAGAGAGAGTGAGGTAGTGATAGAGAGAGTGAGGTAGTGAGAGAGAGAGTTCAAAGGGACGGTATAGTGGAGCTGAGGAGAGAGTGAAGGGATGGTGCAGTGAGAGGCTGAGGAGAGTGCATCAGTGAAGGGACGGTACCATAAGAGGCTGAGGAGAAAGTGCAGCAGTGAGCGATGGTGCAGTGGAGGAGTGAGGGCTGCAGCCTGGATGGGGGGTGGGGCTGAGCAGAGAGTGCAGCAATGAAGGGACGATGCAATGGGGAGCTGAGCAGAGAGTGCGTCAGTGAATGGATGGTGCAGGGAGAGGCTGAGGAGAGTGCAGCAGTGAAGGGACGATGCAATGGGGGGCTGAGCAGAGAGTGCATCAGTGAAGGGACGGTGCAACTAGAGGCTGAAGAGAGTGCAGCAGTGAAGGGACAGTGCAGGGAGAGGCTGAGCAGAGAGTGCAGCAGTGAAGGGACGGTGCAGGGAGAAGCTGAGGAGAGTGCAGCAGTAAAAGGACGGTTCAGTGGGGGCTTAGCAGAGAGTGCAGCAGTAAAAGGACGGTGCAGTGGGGGGCTGAGCATAGAGTGCAGCAGTGAAGGGACGGTGCAGTGGGACTGAGGAGAGAGTGTAGGAGTGAAGGGATAATGCAGTGAGAGGCTGAGGAGAGTGCAGCAGTGAAGGGACGGTGCAGTGGGGAGGAGGAGTGAGTGCAGCAGTGAAGTGACGGTGCAGTGAGAGGCTGAGGAGAGTGCAGCAGTAAAGGGACGGTGCAAGGAGAGGCTAAAGAAAGAGTGCAGCAATAAAGGGGCGGTGCAGGGAGAGGCTGAGGAGAGCGTGCATCAGTGAAGGGCCGGTGCAGGGAGAGGCTGAGGAGAGAGTGCATCAGTAAAGGGATGGTGCAGGGAGAGGCTGAGGAGAGAGTGCAGCAGTGAAGGGATGGTGCAGTGAGAGACTGAGGAGAGTGCACCAGTGAAGGGACGGTGCAGGGAGAGGCTGAAGAGAGTGCAGCAGTGAAGGGACGATGCAATGGGAGGCTGAGCAGAGAGTGCATCAGTGAATGGACGGTGCAGGGAGAGGCTGAGCAGAGAGTGCAGCAGTGAAGGGACAGTGCAGGGAGAGGCTGAGGAGAGAGTGCATCAGTGAAAGGATGGTGCAGGGAGAGGCTGAGGAGAGAGTGCAGCAGTGAAAGGATGGTGCAGTGAGAGACTGAGGAGAGTGCAACAGGGAAGAGACGGTATAGTGGAGCTGAGGAGAGAGTGAAGGGATGGTGCAGTAAGAGGCTGAGGAGAGTGCATCAGTGAAGCGATGGTACCGTGAGAGGCTGAGGAGAGAGTGCAGCAGTGAGTGATGGTGCAGTGGAGGAGTGAGGGCGCAGCCTGGATGGGGGGGGGGGGGGGCTGAGCAGAGAGTGCAGCAGTGAAGCGATGGCGCAGGGAGAGGCTGAGGAGAGAGTGCAGCAGTAAAAGGACAGTGCAGTGTAAAAATAAAAATATGCCTTACCTCTAACATAAACTAAAATCAACATACATACCTGTCTGAACAACTCCGTGCACAGCGGTGCACATCGCTGAAGGGAATCGCCACGGGCCATGTTGAACCTAGAAAAGAGAGAATAAACATAAGATTAGCAAAAAAAAATGGCTTACCTCTGAAAGAAAACAGAGACAGAGAGTGAGGTAGTGAAAGAGAGTGAAAGTGACTTAGTGAGATAGAAATAGAGAGAGTGAGGTAGTGAGAGAGAGAGTAAGGTAGATAGAGTGAGACAGAGAGAGTGAGGTAGTGAAAGAGTGAGTTAGTGATGGAGAGTGATTTTTGGTGGTAATGAGATAGAAACAATGAGTGATGTTGTGACACAGTGAGATAGAGAAGGACTGAGGTAGTGTAAGAGAGAGTGAAAGTGACTTAGTGAGATAGAAAGAGAGAGAGTGAGTTAGTGAGATGGAGAGTGATGTAGTGAGTTGGAGAGAGAGAGAGAGTGAACTTGTGAGCTAGTGAGATAGAGAGTGAGTCAGCGAGAGAGTGTTGTAGTTATTTTTTAAGTGAGTGACTTGTGTTATAGTTAGGTAGTGAGAGTGATATGGAAATAGATAGAGTGATGTTATGGAGAGAGTTAGTGAGAGAGAGAGTGGGATAGTGTTATAGATATAATTTGAGTAGTGATGTAGTTATTTTTGTTTTGTGGGAGAGTGAAGTAGATATAGAGTGAGGTAGTGAGAGAGAGTGAGGTAGTGAAAGAATGGGGTAGTGAGGGTGAGAGTTGTTGTGCTGTATTGAGATAGAAACAGAGAGATGTTGTGAAGTAGTGAGCTAGAGTGAGGTAGTGTATGAGAGAGTAAAAGTGAGTTAGTGTATTTGAGAGAGAGAGAGAGAGAGAGAGTGAGGTAGTGAGATAGAGAGAGAGTGAAGTAGTGAGTTAGAGAGAGAGTGAAGTTGTGTGGTAGTGAGAGAGTGATGTAGTGAACTTTAGAGAGAGTGTCGTGATATAGTGAGAGAGAGATAGTGAGATAGAAATAGAGTGAGGTAGTATATATAGAGAGTGTGATGTAGTGAGATAGAGCGAGAGTGAAGCAGTGAGTGAGAGAGAGAGTGAAGTTGTGAGGTAGTGAGAGAGTGTTGTAGTGAATTTTTAAGAGTGCCATGATATAGTGAGGCAGTGAGATAGTGAGATAGTAATAGATAGAGTGAGGTAGTGATGTAGAGAGGGTGAGGTAGTGAGATAGAGAGAGTGACGTTGTGAAGTAGTGTGTTAGAGAGATAGTTACTGCGGTAGTGATATTGTGATGCTGTGAGAAAGAGAGAGTTGAGTAGTGAGGTAGAGATTGAGGTAGAGAGAGTGAATGAGAGATAGTGTAGTAGTGTGAGAGATAGTGAGGTAGTGAGAGAGATAGTGAGTTAGTGAAAGAGAGAGTGGGGTAGTGAGAGTGAGGTAGTGAGAGAGAGAGTTTGAAGGGACGTATAGTGGAGCTGAGGAGAGAGTGAAGGGACGGTACCGTAAGAGGCTGAGGAGAGAGAGCAGCAGTTTGTGATGGTGCAGTGGAGGAGTGAGGGCTGCAGCCTGGATGGGGGGGCGGGGCAGCTGAGGAGAGAGTGAAGGGACGGTACCGTAAGAGGCTGAGGAGAGAGAGCAGCAGTTTGTGATGGTGCAGTGGAGGAGTGAGGGCTGCAGCCTGGATGGGGGGGCGGGGCTGAGCAGAGAGTGCAGCAATGAAGGGACAATGCAATGGGGGGCTGAGCAGAGAGCGCGTCAGTGGAGGGATGGTGCAGGGAGAGGCTGAGGAGAGTGCAGCAGTAAAGGGACGGTGCAAGGAGAGGCTGAGGATAGTGCAGCAGTGAAGGGACGGTGCAAGGAGAGGCTAAGGAGAGAGTGCAGCAATAAAGGGACGGTGCAGGGAGAGGCTGAGGAGAGAGTGCATCAGTGAAGGGCCGGTGCAGGGAGAGGCTGAGGAGAGAGTGCATCAGTGAAGGGATGGTGCAGGGAGAGGATGAGGAGAGAGTGTAGCAGTGAAGGGATGGTGCAGGGAGAGGCTGAGGAGAGAGTGTATCAGTGAAGGGATGGTGCAGGGAGAGGCTGAGGAGAGAGTGTAGCAGTGAAAGGATGGTGCAGTGAGAGACTGAGGAGAGTGCAACAGTGAAGAGACGGTATAGTGGAGCTGAGGAGAGAGTGAAGGGATAATGCAGTGAGAGGCTGAGGAGAGTGCACCAGTGAAGGGACGGTGCAGGGAGAGGCTGAGGAGAGAGTGCATCAGTGAATGGACGGTGCAGGGAGAGGCTGTGGAGAGAGTGCATCAGTGAAGGGACGGTGCAGGGAGAGGCTGAGGAGAGAGTGCAGCAGTGAAGGGATGGTGCAGGGAGAGGCTGTGGAGAGAGTACATCAGTGAAGGGACGGTGCAGGGAGAGGCTGAGGAGAGAGTGCAGCAGTGAAGGGATGGTGCAGTGAGAGACTGAAGAGAGTGCAGCAGTGAAGGGATAGTACCGTGAGAGGCTGAGAGAGAGTGCAGCAGTGAGTGATGGTGCAGTGGAGGAGTGAGGGCTGCAGCCTGGATGGGGGGCTGAGCAGAAAGTGCAGCAGTGAAGCGATGGCGCAGGAAGAGGCTGAGGAGAGAGTGCTGCAGTGAAGGGATGGTGCAGTGAGAGGTTGAGGAGAGTTCAGAAGTGAAGGGATGGTGCAGTGAGAGGCTGAGGAAAGTGCAGCAGTGAAGGGACATTGCAATGGGGGGCTGAACAGAGTGCATCAGTGAAGGGACGGTGCAGGGAGAGGCTGAGGAGAGTGCATCAGTGAAGGGACAGTGGAGGGAGAGGCTGAGGAGAGAGTGCATCAGTGAAAGGATGGTGCAGGGAAAGGCTGGGGAGAGATTGCAACAGTGAAAGGATGGTGCAGTGAGAGACTGAGGAGAGTGCAACAGTGAAGAGACGATATAGTGGAGCTGAGGAGAGAGTGAATTGATGGTGCAGTAAGAGGCTGAGGAGAGAGTGCAGCAGTGAGTGATTGAAATAAACATAAGATTAGCAAAGTAAACAAAATGGCTTACCTTAACTGAAAAACAGCAGCATACATACCTGTCTGAACCACTTTGTGCACAGCAGTGCACACAGCTGCACGGAGACGACACGGGCCATATTGGACCTGAAAAACAAAGAAATAAACATAAGATTAGCAAAATAAACACAATGCCTTACCTTAACTGAAAAACAGCAGCATACATACCTGTCTGAACCACTTTGTGCACAGCAGTGCACACAGCTGCACGGAGACGCCACGGGCTATATTGGACCTGAAAAACAAAGAAATAAACATAAGATTAGCAAAATAAACAAAATGCCTTACCTTAACTGAAAAACAGCAGCATACATACCTGTTTGAACCACTTCCTGCACAGCAGTGCACACAGCTGCACGGAGACGCCACGGGCCATATTGGACCTGAAAAACAAAGAAATAAACATAGGATTAGCAAAATAAACAAAATGGCTTACCTCCAACAGCAAAACAGCAGCATACATACCTGTCTAAACCACTTCGTGCACAGCAGTGCACACAGCTGCACGGAGACGCCACGGGCCATATTGGACCTGAAAAACAAAGAAATAAACATAAGATTAGCAAAACAAACAAAATGGCTTACCTTAACTGAAAAACAGCAGCATACATACCTGTCTGAACCACTTCGTGCACTGCAGTGCACACAGCTGCACGGAGACGACACGGGCCATGTTGTACCTAGAAAAGAGAGAAAAAAACATAAGATTAGCAAAATCAAAAAGATAGATTACCTCAAACTGCAAAAGAGCAGCATATCAGGACCAGTTCGTGCACAACGGTGCACACAGCTGCACGGAGACGCCACGGGCCTTATTGGACCTGAAAAACAAAGAAATAAACATAAGATTAGCAAAATAAACAAAATGGCTTACCTCTAACAGCAAAACAGCAGCATACATACCTGTCTGAACCACTTCGTGCACAGCAGTGCACACAGCTGCACGGAGACGCCACGAGCCATATTGGACCTGAAAAACAAAGAAATAAACATAAGATTAGCAAAATAAACAAAATGCCTTACCTTAAATGAAAAACAGCAGCATACATACCCGTCGGAACAACTTCGTGCACAGCGGAGCACACAGCTGCACGGAGACGACACGGGCCATGTTAAACCTGAAAAACAAAGAAATAAACATAAGATTAGCAAAATAAACAAAATAGCTTGGACCTCTAAAAGACAAAAAAAACATAAGATTACTGCAAAAGAAAAGATAGCTTACCTGAAACAAAAAAAAGCCGCGGATCGGAACCATTCCGTGCACAGCGGTGCACATCGCTGCAGGGAGACCCCACGGGCCATGTTGGACCTAGAAAAAAGAAAAGAAACATAAGATTAGCCTAAAAAAACAAACATGGCTTACTTTTAGACGAAAACAGCAACAACATACATACCGGTCTGAACAGCTTCGTGCACAGCGGTGCACACGGCTGCAGGGAAACGCCACAGGCCATGTTGGACCTACAAAAGACAAAAAAAACATAAGATAATTGCAAAAGAAAAGATAGCTTACCTCAAACTGCAAAAGAGCCGCGGATCGGAACCACTCCGTGCACAGCGGTGCACATCGCTGCAGGGAGACGCCACGGGCCATGTTGGACCTAGAAAAAAAAAAAGAAACAGAAGATTAGCCTCAAAAAACAAACATGGCTTACTTTTAGACGAAAACAACAACAACATACATACCCGTCTGAACAGCTTCGTGCACAGCGGTGCACACGGCTGCAGGGAGACGCCACGGGCCATGTTGGACCTAGAAAAAAGAAAAGAAACATAAGATTAGCCTAAAAAAACAAACATGGCTTACATCTAAACGAAAACAACAACAACATACTTACCCTGTTCAAGAGCTTCGTAACAGCGACTTCTGGCAGAGACGATCAGGGGAAAATGGCATTTAGAATCCTACGGCCATTTTCGGACTTGGGGGCGTGGTTTTGAAGTTCTGAGTGACAGACAACGTCACTGTCTAAAGAACATCAAAAATTACGCCCCCAAATCCGAAAAGGACGGGGCTTGTTTGGAGTGACGCATCTCTCCTCCAATGGCTGGCCTCCGTTTAGGAAGCCAGCCAATGAAGGAGAGATGGGGCAGGGAGGCGGGACCTTCTGCGCTACTGAGAGTCATTAGATCTCCGGCCTAAGACTGCGCAAGCGCAGCCTTTTAGGCCTTCGACCTAAAAACGACCCCATCCCCTCCCTGAGCCCTAAAACTGCTCTGGATACACCATACTACAATGGCATGCCTACCCATAGATAGATTTATCTTTTTTGTAGGAAACAAGATCGTTTGAAACCATTAACAAATATGTACGTTGAAAAAGCTGGATGCTTAGCTTTAGGTCTGTAAGCCTGCATGAGGGTTCATCAGAGACTATAGTTTTATGATGCTTTAAAATAGGAGAGGCTGGAAAATTGCTCTAGACAGGAGAATATTGCCATGCTCGCAGAGTGGGACTCTCTCTGTAGTGTGCCAAGGCAGTACGGGGAAACTTGAGGAAACAAGATGTAGTGTATAAAGTAAATGATTTAGAAGTGGAAAGAAATCCTGCAACCACATACTAGAACACGCGTTAGCCGAGCTACCAGATTTGCCCTTGGCAGGCTGGTGTGATGCGTTTTTTAAAATTTCAAACGTATGCCACAAAAAAGAAAACATACTACCATGTAAATGTGACCGCCATATGCTTGCAATAAAAACTATAAATTAAAAAATCCACTGATGTTGTCGTTTTAGTAATGATGTTTTTAAACAATAAGCCTTTCAGGTTTTCCATATCACCAGCTAACCCAGTATTCAAATACAGGCAGCTACAATGCAGCATGAACGCCTTTTAGCAGCAACTTTTTTTGAGAGCTGGAAAAATAATCATCATAAGTTTGGGCATCAGAAGTATAGGCAAAACAAATGGACATTTATATAAAATTTAAGCCAGCTTTGCCAATAAAGAAAAATTAACTATTTCTTGGTAGTTGTGAACAATGTACACAGCTTTTTACAGTCACTCAAAGTGAAGATAGTCAGTGGTCCAAGGAGAAAGTCCCCTTCCCCCATGCTGTATCCTGTAGTGGGCGGATGGAAAATATGGATGACCATTTAACAGAGTAGTAGATGAAGCATGCTGGCCCAAAGACCCTTACTTAATATATATGATGGCTTTTTTTGTATTAAAATATAAATCTAGAGTGACAGCAAAAAATGTGCCGGAGGCCACACATAACAAGCATTGGCAATGCCCAATAGGGTTCGCCTACGTGAGACCTACTGGCTTTGCAGATGTCTTTTAGCGATGTTGTACAGCAGCTAGGACTAGAATGCTGTGGAGTGGTGTAGAGTAGGTTGGAGTGGCGTACAGAGGAGTGACTCGGTATAGAGTGGCCCGGACTGGCGTGGAGTGGCGTAGAGTGCTGTGGTGTACAGTAGATTGGCATAGAGTAAAATTAAGTAGAGTAGAGTGGGGTAGATTAGGCTGATTGAGAGTGGAGTGGCGTAGAGTAGGGTGGCATGGTGTGAGTGAGTTAGAGTGACATGAGTGGAGTGTAAGCCTGGGTAGAGTTTGCGCCAAAGCTCCGCAAAGTGCCCAAAATACTCCACCATGCTGCGCGAAGTTCCACGAGTGGGCGGAGTTTTGCTCGGTCATGTTTTTGAACGTAGAGCTCCTTATCGACCCGTTCCAAAGTCTGTTCTAATTACTAATGTCTTGGAGACCTGGAATAACCCTTCTCACTTAAAGCCCTGTTGTTGAAATTCAATTGTTACAAAATATCCACACTTTGACTCTAGCACGAAGCGCTCTGATGTTGTGTGGCATGCAAGGCGCTATATAAAAGTACAAATTATTAAAGTATCAACAGTTCAGTGGCAGAGAGGCTGGCTCTTCAGAGAGCCTTGTTTCACTGCTCTAGACCTTGCAGGTACCAAACCTCTTGATGACACTCCTGTGTAATCTGTTTTGCAACATCATCACTGTTCCTGCAGGAGGTGCAGGCTCACATGTCAGCGGCCACAGTGAAAGATTGGGACAAATGCGGAAGGAACTAACGTGCCAGCACCACCATCAGCGCTGTCAATCTTGGGGTAGCATGTGCTCTGAATTATACATACATCCTTTTAAAGGGTGAGTGTTGGACTTGGCCCTTTTTGCAGGGTCATCCCTGAACTTTTTGCCTTCCTCCTGTATATTGTCTGACCTGTTTTTGTTGCTTTTATGACTCTGGGCACTTTACCACTGCTGATCAGTGCTAAAGTGCATATGCTCTCCCAATTGTAAATTGATGTATGGATTAGTGATTCCATGATTTGCGTGTTTGGTTTACTTGTCAGACCCTAGTACAGTGCACCAGGAGTGCCCAGGTCTGGTAATGCAAATGCTGCTAGTGGGCTTGCAGCACTGGTTGTGCCACCCACAGAAGCATCCTGTAAAAGTGTGTCTAAGGCCTGCCAATGCAGAGCCTGTGTGCAGTCTGGTACTGCCATGCTGACTGGGCAAGTGCATCCACTTGCCAGTCCCTAAACCTTCCCTTTTCTTCATATCAGACACCCCTATGGTAGGCCCAAGGGCAGGGTGCATTGTAGGTAAAAGGTAGGATATGCCCTGGTGTGTGTGGCATGTCCTAATAGTGAATTACAGCCATTTTCGTTTTTCAGTATTGCAATGCTACCCGTTCTCCATAGGCCAGAATAGGCAGTTAGATTATTACATGTTATAATCCTAACTGACACAAGGAACATGGTAGAAATTCGAGTTTACTATGCCCGAACTCAGAATGATAAAATACATCTTTTAGTGAAGGTGGTTTTAACATTCGTGTTTGAAAATACCACTTTTAGAAAGTAGGTCTTTTCTTAACTAACTATCCAAAGCCTGCCTCTGCTAGGTTGTGTATTCCTTGTCTGGATTTTGTGAGACAGGGCTGTGGGATTCCAAGAGACAGAATGAGTCAGCCCAGTGGTGAATACAGAGATCTGTATCTAGATGGTTGGGAGGAATTGCACCTGGGACCTGAATAGGACTGTGCCCGCTCCCCACAGTGCTGGCTCCAACCCCTGTGGTGCGGCTGATGTCTCTGCCCTGCACTGTGAAAGAAGAAAAGGAATCATGTCAACAAACTGCTCCAGGATTGTGCTTCCCCACCACAATGCTGGCTCCACCTCCTGTGGGGCGTCTGATGTTTCTGCCCTGCACTGTGAAAGGAAAGAAGAAGTCTGGTAAGCTGAGTGCTTCAGAACTGGTTTGGACTGGGCAAAGGCCCCTCTCCCCTCAGAGGACAAAGGATTTTGGGGTATAAATATTGGGAACCTGATCCCAAGAAATTAGATCACTTTTGGACTACAAGAAGAAACCTTTACTGAGGAGAGGAACCTGAAGAAACTGAGGAAAGACTATTCCTAAGCTGAAGTGCTGCTTAGGGAATTGGCCTGCAGTGGGTGCCTTACTGCCAAAGGAAGGAGAAAGGAACTTTGTGTACTTTGCTTTCAACTTGTGAAGGATGTCCAAGGGCTTGGAAAAGAGCTTGCCTCCTGCTGAAGTCTCAGGGACAACAGACTTCAACCCCCAGCTCCCCAGAGTTCTTGTGGAAGTGCCTGCTACTGTTTTGGGCATTCTGAGGAACTGTGTGTCGCAAGGAGCTGGAAGCACGATGCAACGAGATCGAAGCGTTTCGCCGTCGCTGCTGCTGCTGTTGTCGCACTACTGAACAAGGGTGTCGCCGCTGGAGTTGTCGCACTGCACCGCATCGAGAGAAGCGTGCCGCAACGAAGAGGCAGCATGTTGCCGTTGCTGCTGCTTGCCGTCGCACTTCTAAACAAGGGTATCACCGCTGTACTTGTCGCAATGCACGGCATCGAGAGAAGAGTCTCACAATGAGGTAGAAGTGTGTCGCTATCGCTGGGCCTGCCATCGCACTTCTGAACAAGGGTGTTGCCGCTGGAACTGTCGCATTGCACGCATCGAGGAAAGCGCCTCGCATCCCCGAGAAGTGCGCCGCCGTCGGAGCGGCTGCTGTCGCATTTCTGAACAAGGATGTCGCCGCTGTAGTTGTCGCATTGCGCAGAAGCTTCACCCATCGTGGGAGAAGAGTGCCGCAGTTGGAGCTGTTGCTGTCGCACTTCTCAACAAGGGTGTCGCTGTTGCAGTCAGGCATCGAACAGAGAACTTCTTGCATCTCGGGAGAAGTGTGCCGCATCTGCAAGATCTTCACGTCTTTATTTCTTTGCACCTGAACTTTGCCGCATTTCCCTCGCTGCGACATTGCTTGTCGTGGAAGCGCATCGCATTGTAAGGTACATTGACGCAAAGTGTCGCATCTTAAGAAGTGAACTTAACTAAGCTAAATCTACCATCTTAAAGTAATAGTATTGTGTATTTTTGTTGTTTATGGTCTTGTGGTAAATCTATATAAAGTTTACTTATTTTTGATATACAACCTTGTGTGGTGTCCATCTGTAGTGTTGTCACTGGGTTACAGTATGTGGTCACAAATGCTTTACACACTGCCTCCGAGATAAGCCTGTCTGCTCGTGCCAAGCTACCAAGGGGGTGAGCAGGAGTTATTTTAGGAGTGTAATCCCCTTATCCTGACTAGAGGCAAGGGTCCCTATTTGTCTCAAGTGCCTACCTGTGCCAACTAGAGACCCCCAAATCTAACAGTAGGCGTGGGCCATCTGCATTTTTAAAGACCAGAGCTAAATTAATTATAGGAAAACACAACAGCTGACGTAAAGCCACAAGTACCGGAATAAAAAAACACAAATTACATGATTGTTGCACACAGTCACAGCCCCTGCAGGTAAGAGTGATGGGGTGGTGGGAAGATTTCGAGGAACGATGACGAGGGAAAATTAAATAAATTATTAATTTAGAGGGCAATGGTGCAGAGTGGAGTGCAGTGACATAGAGTGTACTGACATAGAGTCAAGTGGCATAGAGCTGAGTTAAGTAGTGTAGAGTGTAGTGGCCTAGAGTAGAGTAGTGTGGTGTAGAGTGCAGTGGCATACAGTGCAGTGGTGCAGAGTAGAGTGAGTGGTGTACAGTAGAGTGGCATAGAGTGAAGTGATGTAGAGTGGTGCAGAGTAGAGTGCAAAGGTGCAGAGTAGAGTTGCATAGAGTGCAGTGGCATATAGTAGAGTGGCACCGAGTAGAGTGCAGTGGCGTATGGTGAAATGGCATAGAGTGACTGGTACAGAGTACAGTGGCCTAGACTGCAGTGCTATAGAGTATAGTGTTGCAGAGTAAATTGCAGTGGTGTAGAGTGATGTCATAAAGTGCAGTGGTGTGGAGTGCTGTGGCGGAGAGTAGAGTGCAGTGGCATAGAGTAGAGCGATGAAGAGTAGAGTGTTCTAGAGTGCAGTGCTGTAGAGTGCAGTGGTCTAGAGTAGAGTGGTGTGGCATAAAGTCCAGTGGTTTAAAGTTCAGTGGCCTAGAGTACATCGATGCAGAGTAGTTTCGTAGAGTGCAGTAGCATTATGTGCAGTGGTGTAAAGTGCAGTAGTGTCGAGTTGTGCAGAGTAGAGTGTTGTAGAGTGCAGTGGCATAGAGCAGTGTAGAGAAGACTGCTGTGGCGTAAAGTGCAGTGATGTAGAGTGAGGCAGAGTACAGGAGAGTAGAGTGGTGCAGGGAAGAGTAGAGTGGCGTGGAGTGCCGTGGCATAGAGTAGGGTGGTGCAGAGTAGAAAGCAGTGGCATAGAGTATAGAGGTGTAGAGTAAAGATTAGGAGGGGGGGAGGAGTGAAAATAAAGTACATGGAAAACACATCGAGTGCTTGAACACAAAGAAAAAAGTTGCTCCAAAACCGGGATTTGCATTGTTCACCCCCAATAACAAAGATCTGGGTTTAATACTTAGTTATTTTGCTCACCAAGCCAACCCAGTTTGGACCCAGCCATACACAAATCAGTCTTGACCCTGCTCCTCATGGGAACAGTCCAGTCTGAACTGCCTAGCCAGATCCTCCCAGGACCGGAAACAAGCATCCTGGGACCGGTTTCGGGGCATCTCCCCTCATCAGCCAGGTTAGCTTGAATCCAGTGGTTCAGTGAGCACAGGACCCACGTCTGGACCTACCCTTCCCAATTAGGGCAACAAAAGGAACAATTGATGGATAGAATGCTGAACAATGACAACATCACTAAGAGAAGATTCATGTCTAATTTTGACCCTCTGTTGAAACGTTGTCCTTAAATCTCCCCGGCTTTTGAGAGCTTGAGAAACACCAATATATGTTTTAAATTACCTTGTGGTATACAGTGATACTTTTAATTCTACTCTTCCTAAAGTAAAGTTCAAATCAAAGTGGGATACCCAGGGGTAGAAATTATCCTTCATTTCCAAGGTCACTGCTTAAGCCACTTTGCAAGCCAGAAAGGGAATCCTTGGATTTCTTCAGGATCGAGGTCCCAACTGCTATCCTTATCAACTACACAAGAAAGTATGTTTCTAGGTGGAGGAGACTACTGAAGTAATGTTTCCAGAAATTCTCTGACAAAACCTATTAACAAAATAGGGAAGAGAGAGGATGCCTATGATTATAAAAATAAAAGGCCCTATTAGGTATGCATTTGCTTACAAACTAAACTGATATAACATGTGGATAACAGCCTAAGAGGATTACATTGAAGCGGCAGCTCCCCCACTCTCTGACACATCCCATTCCAAAACAGACAGAACACTGTTAACGCCTCAATAAACTCCATTATTAGGCCTGTTTTTTACACTGGATTTCACCCGCTATGACAGGTAATCTGTGCTATAAAGCATCCACAGCCCGAAACAGTAACCGCCAGTGGTGGGAGGGCTGCCGGGCGCTGAAGTGGTGCGGGGGAGGGGCAGGGTGGGGGGTAATAAAATCCAGAATACGGCCAAACAGAGGTAAGTAAACGAATAAATAATAACTAACTTTGTTGAACGCGCTGCATCACATTCGGCAACAGTAGGGTAAGTGTTGGATAGTGTAGGGGTAAAAATTACCATTTCCAATTACTTACCTTATAATGCATTGTAGTGGCATGTGTTCTAATGGCTTGTGTTGTAGTGTCATGCGTTGTAATAGCTGCGTTGTAATGGCATGCGATGTAAAGGATGTTGGTTTTAATGACTTCGTTGTAAAGGTAGTGCGTTATAATTACTACGTTGTAATGGTTGTTTCTCTCTGCTGTGAATGGGCTGCTTCAAAGTATTTTGTTGATGCCATAAATAATGTGTGCTGAGTCACAGAAATAGCTTCACCAATTTATTGTATACCTTACTGTGAAGGTGGCCTAGCCTCGCCTTGAGTGGTGCTGTCTGCTATGGGATCAAGCCATTACAAGATTTTCCATTCCAGGATTTGCTAGAAACTTCATGTCCTAGCTGTGTGTCCTGACTGACAGGGGCCAGAGTGGGTTTATGGGTCCTAAAAGATAGAACTGGCGTAATGGGGAGAAGTCATGGTATACTGAACTCCTTGTACAGAGCGGCGAGCCTTCTTGGTGGGAGGAGAAAATGGCTGAACTTGGGAAGCCCTTCTGTGAGATATTTTCCAGGTAATTAGGCCATAGTGGTTAGCAGCATATTTAGAAGAAATGCAGGGTCTTAAGCTAATTTATGAACTTAAAATGGTCTATTTCCTTTTGAATAGGACATATTACTTTCGGTAGTCTTTGATGCAAAACATGGATTTATTCAGCCTTGGAATTTCTAGTTTTGATAAAGAACTTCGGAAACATTTGACTAGATTGCAATCAAGAGTCACGTTCATAACAAATATAGGGTCTTTTTCACAGGTGGTTACATGTCACATTAAAAACTATTTGGATAGGAGGGAGATATAGTACTCATTCATGTGTGCTCGGATATGCTCTCTAAATTTATTGTTGGACACTTAATGAGATATTTTGTATCATATTTAACTTTTTAGAATAACTGAGGAAACCTAATATGTGAAAAAGTGAATTAAAGTTTTGAAACCTAGGTATATTTGTACGTGAAAAGTATATATAGCTTCAAAGGATGCATTTTCAAAGTCAACAATGGCAAAAAGCAAAGGCTGCTATTTCCTTTTATGTGTATGTGTGCATTTGTTGGGATAATATAGAGGGACTGAAAGCCTACTGAGCTGGGGTAGTACAGTGCTCTAAATATTATCCATCAAGTGGGGAGAGGAGACGGAGGGCAAGAAGAGTCTCCATTGTACAGTGCGTGGATGGAGCTTGGTTTTTCGGCATGCTGACATTTAATATTGCTGACTGCGGGCCTCTAAGCAGAGCTATGGGCACCGGCACTCATTGTTTTACAAATTAAGCACTGGTATGATTAAGAGTCTTAAGGTCAACAGGAGCCAAGCTTTGCCGATGAGTCCATTGTTATATGAAATGACTCATAGAAGGAAAGGGAACAATGGCTGAGCCCACACACATCTTGCCCATCTCGCACAGCACTATGCAAGGAAATAAGATCCTAATCTCTGTTTATGAAATGTCAACAAGAAGTAAACACAATCTTCCCATTATCAAAAGGCAAGGAAGGGTACACTTTTCAATGATGGAGTCACGTTTCCTTGTTTATTCTGTGAAAGTTGACTAAAAAAAGTCGTGGTTACTTAACAAATTATGATGAAAATGTAATCATCAAGTTTGTTTGCCATTTAATATATTTGTGCAGATTCTCCAGACCGCCCCTTTGATGAAAACTCCTTCATTTTGTTTTCTTCACGTTGCTAATTCATAGCGTTGATTTTTGCTCACATCTCATGGATTTTAAGCGGCTCATTACAACTTTAGAGGAAATCCTAATTACGGTAGAAACAAACTTTTCCCCTCCAATCGGTGTTAAGATTTTCCAAGGAAAACCTGACACCTTTAAATTTTCTGCAATTTACTTTAGTCAGTGAAAACTTGACACAATGACCCTGGTGAAAGTGTTTGGAATGCGGGTAAACATGCAGGAATGGGTGTACAAACACTGATTTCAGTACTTAATCCTTTTTTGATGATTGCATCTCATAATCTGGAGGGAACCGAGAAACCTCTTATCACTGGGTGAGAGGTTTTAGACCTGATTACCTTCAATTTTGTTTCTTTTCTAACCCTAGCCTGTGGGTGGTTGTCAATGGCACAGGAACTAGGATGTCGACTTAATAATGTCTGACTCAGGAGTTGTGAGTAACTCTGGGTGGTGACATTCGCTCCACTCGCGGAGTTTGCAGTTTTCTGCACTCCGCGTTCCGCAGAGCTTGCAGAGTCCCGAAACACTCACAGAGCGGAGGATTTTTCGTTGTTTGCGCTAGTCAGACAAGTTGGCAAGTACGAGCAAGGAAAATACACCTCTCGTTGAGATTTTTCCTCGCTCACGCACAATAATGTCTAGTTGGCGATCGCGAGCGAGCAAAAACAACCTCCTGGTGAGATTTCTCAATGCAGGTGGTTGGATTGCTCAAAGCGAGTGGTTGCATACACTCGCAACCACTCACGTTGAGAAACCTTCTGTTGTCGTTGAGAAAGCTGCAGCTCTAGTAGAAAATCTACCTGTATAGCAGAAAGAAAGTGGCGCCTTCTAGCGCTGCACATGGTGCCGTTCCCGATGATTTTCCAGCACGAGACAAACACCTGGTGCTGAAAATCACCGCAAGTGCCATGACCCTAACGCACTCCACCGCTTGTGGAACTACGCGTAGTGTGGCAGAGTTTTTTTGTCACTTCGCTGAGTTCAGCATAGCTGAACTCTGCTTAGTTGTGAGTAGGGAGTTCATCCACCGTGATTATTTCACCATCGATATTACTTATCTGAAAAAACTGATGAAGGCAAGCTAATTCTGTACTGATTGTTGTGGGACTTGTATGGGAAATAAAATAAGAGAATGTATGTAGCAGGCTCTCTCGTTGTAGGACGTTGGTGAGAGGTGTGAATCCCCAGAAATAGTCATTTTAGTAGACATAATGAAGAATGATGCATCTCACCAAGAATGGTTTTCCATATACTGTTAATATAGAAAAATGGGGCCATATGAGCCTGATAAATGCAATAGAAATAACATTTCTATTTTTTATCTAACTTTTGTAGCAGTTAACACCTTAAGTAAAATGACTACAGTAGACATTACTGTGTGATTTGTTTTTAGCATGTTTTTCAGTAGAACCCATATTTCTATTTTGGAAATGGTTGGATAATTATGTCAATGTGTCTCTGTCTACAATTGCAAAGGAAAGCATCCAGAGCCCCCCTATAACCTTCCTTTTTCCCAGCAGGAGTCTCTTGGAGGTCTATTCCTAGCTATGTGTTAAATCGTCTACCCCCAGCCTACCCTATGCATTATGGCACCAAAGGCAATCTTAAATGAGATTTTACAACATGAAAAGATTAAATCTCGTACAATCTTTGTCCAATGCCTAATGTCTGGCATCCAGAGGGGTATGAGAATGCAGATATGGTTGGGAAAACTAGAACATGCATGACGATGTACCAGGTAAACTGTGACCTTTCGGTTGCTGTTATGTCAGGGTACGAAAATAGACATGCGATAATGTAGAGACAGCCAAATATGAAATCACACCTTGGAATAGAGAATTTAGGAGATGCTTCGCTTTGATGGGGCATTACATGATAAGTGGGATGCGTATTTCCTGTACATGATCCACGTGAGAGTAAGAAGCATTCTTGCTTTCAGAAGAAATGGTATTTAGCCTTTGATGTTACACCTTTAACCTTAGTAGACATGACTATCCTGCTAAAGGTACCCTTTCATTTGTTGGGGTGTCCTTTTCCCAAACAATGAATGGTGTTTGCAGAGTGCACCTATGACTTCTAAATCAGACATTTGGTTGCCCAGTTATGTTAGGCAAATACATGTTAAACTCCACCAATAGTATAGCACTGGAGTGACCAACCCACGCCACGACTGCAGACCTTGAAGATCAACAAATATTAATTTTGGTCTATTGAACACACTTCTTAAATATTGCCCTAAACATTATCTAGTATTCCGATGCAAACTAGGCAGTTCTAATTCTTAACTTTGATAAAACAATAATTTATTTTCTGATAGATACATCTGCCGTGTGGATTCCGCACCTTGTGAATATCCCCCTTGCGCCAGCAACATTCGGAAATTCTTTTTCGTAGCCTCGCGCCGACGTGGATAGGACGTCACAGAGAAACGGCTCCGCTCGCGACTCCGCTGACGTCACCGACGCCTATAATAGGCCCACGCCGGCGTGATGACATCAGTTCCCTTTTTTCCGCGTCGTCGACGCTAACGGTTATCGTGAATCTCTGTAGCCTACTGGTACATTGTTGCTGTTTTGTTGCTTAATTCTGCTTCTCTGTATCCTGTCTCTTCGAAGATGTCATCCAAGAAGACTGGCTTCAAGCCCTGCAGGGAGTGCGGTAAAATGATGTCCATTACCGACCCCCATGAAGACTGCATCTGGTGTTTAAGTTCCGACCATGATGTGGAGGATTGTTCTTCATGTCGGAAGATGAATCCGAAGGCCCTGAGGGAGAGAGAAGCCAAACTTCTGGTTGCTAAGGTGAAAGCTGGAAAGGAGAAGTCGTCGAGGTCTCGTTCTCGAAGGGCGAGGTCGAAGTCCAGGGCGAGGTCGAGATATGCTTCTCGAGAGAGGTCGTCTTCGAAGTCGGCGTCGGATCATGTTTCGAAGTCGAAGAAGAAGCACAAGAAGAGGAGACATGAGTCCCGACGTCGGTCTGGTAAGGAGTCGGGCTCGAGGTCGAGGTCACCGAAGAAGGTACGTTCGAAGGTGGTTACCCTCGAAGTCTCTGAGCATGAAGGTGAGGCCTCACCATCTGAGTCGCGTGGGCGGTCTCCACCTCCGGCTCCGAATGCTTCTCCGAATGCTTCTCCGGTTCCGAATCCGTCTCCGGCGCCGTCCCCGGCCCGAGAAGAGAAAGAGGCCCGGGAGGATGTGGATTCCGCGCCTGTCGAAGAGCCGAATCCGATCCCTCCTCAGGACCGGCCTGATGGTTTTCAGCCACCCTTTCCTGCTCCAGGCCAGGACCCTTCAGCGTTTCTTAACGCAATGTATGGTGTCTTCTCAAGGGCGTGGTACCCCTCTGGTGCACCTTCGGGTCCCATGGGTCCTTTGGCATTCAGCCTGGGAGTTCCTCACTCCTATCCTCCGGCTCCGTTTATGCCTTACATGCCGGCTCCGACGCCGCATTGGCAATTCCCGGCTCCGCCGAAGTCGTCGACGCCGATTCCGGCGTCGCCTGCTCCTGATCATCCTCGAGGGCATTCTTCTGTGCCGTCGGATTCGATACCGGCGCCGGCCCCGAATCCGTTGAAGCCGCAGGTGGATCCGGCTGCGAGGCGTGTAAAGGAGAGGTCCAGAAGGGAAGCTCAACGCCTTTTGGAGGAGCAGAGATACATGGACTCACAGTCTGATGTTGAAGAAGGTGAACTAGAGGAGAGCTGTTTTGAGTAATTGGCGGATTCAGGGACTCTTGATTTTTCTCCAGAGTGGGAGTTGCCCTCAGGCTCGGGTGCTCCCTCTAAGGATATCCAGCCTTACCATCTGGTTATGAGGAAGGCTGCTGAGCTTCTTCAATTGACTCTGCCTACAGTGGAGTTCAAGTCTAATATCCTCACAGAAGTCTTGCATTCACCGAATTCTGTGGTTGAGCCTTTACTTCCATTCAATGATGCCTTGACTGATCCTATTATGGAAGTGTGGAAGAAACCTTTGTCGGCTCCTGCGGTTTCAAAGAGTGTTTCAAGGAGGTACAGGGCTGCTCCTGAGGACCCAGCTTTTCTGTCTTCACATCCTTCGCCAGAGAGCCTGGTCATTCAGGCTGCCTGTTCAAAGAAGAGTCTTAGTGCCTTTCCTCAGGTTCCTTTTGAGAAGGAAGCAAAGAAACAGGACCAGGTGGCAAAAAAGACCTTTTCATCGGCTAGTATGGCCTTGAAGTCAACTAATGCCACATGTCTAATGGGAAGGTATGTGCATGCCTTAATGGACTCCTTGCGTATCCTGTCTCCAAAAATTCCTGACGCCAACCGAAAGGATTTTGAAGAGGTGATTTCTGACACTCAGGCAGCAGCCCGCCAGGTTATTCAAAGTGGTCTGGACACTGCTGACTCTGTGGCTCGTATTATGGGCACCGCTGTTGCCACTAGGAGGTCAGCCTGGTTGAAGTCATCGGACTTTTCGGCTGATGTTCAGGCGACTCTGCTTGATCTTCCTTTTGATGGCTCAGGTCTCTTTGGGAAGAAGGCGGATGCGGCTCTTGAGAGATTCAAGGATTGCAGAGCAACAGCGAAGTCTTTGGGCCTCTAGATCAGGGGCACTTCTTCCAGCAGAAGGTTCAGGGGCTTTGGTCGCTCCTTTCGGAATTTCCGGCAAGGCCAACAGCAGCAGCAGCAACAGCAGCAGCAGCAGAATTCAGTGTACAGATCGTACAGGGGAAAGCAAAGAGCGCGTCCTCGTGGACGTCAGCCCTCCTCTTCCTCCACCTCTTCCAACCCCCCTGCCGCAGAAAAGCAGCCCTAGATCCGCCATTCAGGATCATGTGGGTCCGGTTGGGGGTCGGCTTACCCATTTTCTACAGGATTGGGAATCGGTTACGACAGATCTTTGGGTTCTCAATCTTGTAGAAAATGGGTATGCCCTTCCCTTTCGGGAATTTCCCCCTGTTTGCCCTCCTTGTCAAGGTTTTTGCTCCGATGAACATCTGTATCTTCTGCAGGAGGAGGTTCTAACTCTGTTACGAAAGGGTGCGATAAAGGTGGTCCCAGAGCAGGAAAGGGGTCAGGGATGTTACTCCCGGTATTTCCTGATCCCCAAAAAGGATGGCAGGCTTCGTCCAATCCTGGATCTCAGGATCTTGAATCTCTATCTGAAGCAGGAGAAATTCAAGATGCTCACCCTTGTTCAGGTTCTTCAAGCGTTGATGGAAGGAGACTGGATGGTGTCGCTCGACTTGCAGGACGCGTATTTCCATATACCCATCCTGAAGTCGCACAGGAAGTATCTCCGTTTCACGGTTGGGTCGCAGCACTACCAGTTTGCGGTCCTTCGTTTGGTCTTACTACTGCGCCTCGAGTCTTCACCAAGGTGATGGCGGTGGTGGCAGCTCATCTCAGGAGGTCGGGGATACCTGTGTTCCCTTATTTGGACGACTGGCTGATCAAAGCGGAGTCGTCAGAGAAGGTGCTCCATCATCTGCAAGAGACAACTCAGTTGTTGTTCAGGTTGGGTTTTTCGATAAATGTACCCAAGTCTCACCTGGTGTCCTCCCAGCGCAACCTGTTCATAGGTGCCGTACTGGACACTACTGTTTGTCGTGCATTCCCTCCACCTCAAAGGGTTCGCGACATACAGGAAATGATTCCTTTGTTTTACCCTGGAGCGGTCGTTCCAGTCCTGAAGGTCCTTCGCCTGCTCGGTCTGATGGCTTCTTGCATTCTCCTGGTCAACCATGCACGCTGGCACATGAGGGCGCTCCAGTGGTGTCTCCGCAGGCAGTGGTATCAGCACAACGGAGATCTCGGGGAGTCGGTGAAGATCTC
This sequence comes from Lissotriton vulgaris, assembly GCF_964263255.1. NCBI lineage: Eukaryota > Metazoa > Chordata > Amphibia > Caudata > Salamandridae > Lissotriton > Lissotriton vulgaris. The sequence continues at coordinate 211,129,037 of NC_141698.1, forward strand.
TAGAGAAACTGCAGCGGATCTGTCTTGGTGGAGCGTGGAAGGCAACCTGTCGCAAGGGAAGCCTTTCCATCTACCTCCATCGGTGGCCACGGTGATGACGGATGCATCCACTCTAGGGTGGGGTGCTCATCTGGGGGATCTGGAGGTCGAGGGTCTTTGGTCTCCAGAGGAAAGGTTGCTTCACATCAACCTTCTAGAGTTGCGGGCGATACGTTTGGCGCTCAAGGCCTTCCTCCCTTCCCTTCGCGGTCAGTCGATCCAAGTCCTGACGGACAACACGACCGCGATGTGGTACATCAACAAGCAGGGAGGAGTGGGGTCGCAGTGTCTCTGCAGAGAGGCTCTGCGTCTCTGGTCCTGGGTTCAGGACCACCAGATTTGTCTGATGGCAAATCATCTGGCCGTAGTTCTGAACGTGTGTGCAGACAGTCTCAGCCGGCAGTTCTCTGCCGACCACGAGTGGAGGCTTCATCCGGAGGTGGTTCGTCACGTCTTTCGGACGTGGGGGACTCCTCGGGTGGACCTGTTTGCCACTCGCGAGAATGCTCACTGCCCGTCATTCTGCAGTCTCCAGTATCCGATGCAAGGAGCCTTGGGGGACGCGTTTCAGTTGAGTTGGGGAAATCAACTCCTTTACGCGTTTCCTCCCATACCCTTGATTCCTCGGGTTCTGGGGAAAATTCGCCAAGACCGGGCCCAAGTTATATTGGCCAAGAAGGGTGTGGTATACAGATCTACTCCACCTCTCCTCTCACCCGCCGCTCCGTCTCCCTCTCAGGGCAGACCTCCTCTCTCAGATGGAGGGGCAGGTTCTACACCCCCACCTCCAGTCATTGCACCTTCATGCCTGGAGATTGAACGGGGCAACCTGATTTCCTATTCTCTCACACCTGATGTGGTGGATGTCATTTTGTCTGCCAGACGTGACTCCACTAAGACTGTCTATTCGTATAGATGGTCTAGGTTTGTTATTTGGTGTGGTGAGAATGATATTGCCCCGTTGAGAGCCCATTTATCAGATGTGCTCCGGTTTGCTCTTTCTTTGGCGCAACAGGGGCTAGCAGTTGCCACAGTTAAGGGCTATCTTTCGGCGCTGTCGGCTTTTATTTGTTTGCCTGATCAGCCCTCTCTTTTTAAGTCTCCTGTAGTCTTGAGGTTTTTGAAGGGTCTTGTAAACAAGTTTCCTCCTACTCCTTTTATTGTACCTCAGTGGGACTTGAATCTTGTTCTGACTTTTCTGACGGGCTCTCCCTTTGAGCCTCTTCATAAATGTCCTATGAGGCTTTTAACCTTTAAGGCAGTTTTCCTAGTTGCAATTACCTCGGCAAGGAAGGTGAGTGAGCTTCAAGCTCTTAGTTCCAAGCCCCTGTTCCTGACCATACATGCTGATCGGATGGTTATAAGGACCAGGGCTGCTTTTCTTCCTAAGGTGGTGACTCCTTTCCACCTTGGTCAATTCATTACCCTCCCTACCTTTTATCCTCCCCCACACCCTTCCAAGGAGGAGGAGAGGTTGCACCGTCTGGACCCTAAGAGGGCGGTGTCTTTTTATTTGGACAGAACTAAAGACTGTCGCTTGGATGATCAACTCTTCATTGGCTTTGCTGGCTGCAAGAAGGGAAGAGCGGTCCATAAAAGAACTTTATCAAGATGGATCGTTCTGTGTATAAAGATCTGCTACTCTTTGGCCGGTAAGGAACCTCCAGAGGGTATTAGGGCTCATTCCACTAGAGCTAAGTCGACAACCTCAGCTTTGGCTAGAGGTGTTCCTGTGGAGGACATTTGTAGGGCGGCAACCTGGTCTTCCCTCCACACTTTCGCGAAGCATTACTGCTTGGATACCGAAGTCAGGAGGGACGGCCACTTTGCGCGCTCTGTCCTTCAGGATTTCCTGGTTTAGAAGAGTGGACACCCTCCTCCGGGAGTGGGGACTGCTGTGGGACTCTATTCACAAGGTGAGGAATCCACATGGCAGATGTATCTATCAGAAGAACAAGTTACTTACCTTCGGTAACGCTTTTTCTGGTAGATACTATATCTGCCTGTGGATTCCTCACTGACCCACCCGCCTCCCCGTTGTCCACTCTTCTATGCCAGAGTTATTGTGCTGTAATGTATGTGTGTTTTGCCTTGATTATTGTGTACTGTGTATACTTTGTATATATCTACTGTCATTGGTCCGTCCGTGTGCCTCGATGGCACGGAAAAAAGGCGGAAATGATGTCATCACGCCGGCGTGGGCCTATTATAGGCGTCGGTGACGTCAGCGGAGTCGCGAGCGGAGCCATGTCTCTGTGACGTCCTATCCACGTCGGCGCGAGGCTACGAAAAAGAATTTCCGAATGTTGCTGGCGCAAGGGGGATATTCACAAGGTGAGGAATCCACAGGCAGATATAGTATCTACCAGAAAAAGCGTTACCGAAGGTAAGTAACTTGTTCTTTGGGCACCCAGGTTATTGCATGTTATAGGAATTGTGTCCAAACCAACTTTATTTTGCTATGTTCTTTACATTCCAAATACAGGTTGGGAAATCTTAAGGAGTGCATGCGCATTTTTTGAGAAAACTAAAAGCTATTATTAAACAACCAGATTGTCCAACATGCTACTTTCTGAACCTATAGATTCTGTTTCCATTTAAAGTAAATGTAATATTGCTAATTGAATATATCTATCCAGTGGAAACAGGGTTCTTTACACTTGTCCACTTAGTAGAAAATGTGAGCTAAGTTAGCTGCAGGGACTAGTCTAAATCAACTCCTAGCATAGGCTTTAATGCTGACATCTGCAGCCTAAATTGCCCATTATATAGAAAGTGAACGATAAGGAATGTAATTGTCGTGGCCCAGTAGACACTGCTTGTACTAGGGAATCTAAGACCGAGTGTGTCGCCATTTTTCTTGTTGATGATAGAAGCAGTGTTGAGGGAATTGAATGGGCAAGCATGGTCTGATTAACCCTTTCGATGCTCATGACGGAACGGTTCCGTCATGAGCATCGGTTGGGCTGTGGTGCTCATGACAGAACCGTTCCGTCATGACCACACCCATTAACATTGGGCCCCAGCACCGGCGGTAAATCGTGGCAGCACGGATGAGGTTAATCCACAAAGGCAACTTAGAGGACACCTATAGGATCAGGCGCTATTGATTATATATCAGATTTCCACCTTTTCATCTGCCAAGGAATCAGTTACATACATTTTCATATCCTGAGGAAGCCCTACCTATGAAAATGTTAATGGCCATGAAAAGTTGATCCCCGTGGACGCAACTGAATTGGTCCTAAATTATTGTCCATTAAATTTGCTTGTAAAGATCTGCTAATATGTGAAGTCAAAGCATCTTTCCTTAGGAAAATACTGTTAAATGGGTCTACATAAACAAAACCACCACATTTTAATTAAAAACGCAATTTACAAAGCTAGGCAAAGAAAACAAAATAGCAAACAACAGCAACTTGTACTAAACACCACTTGCGAAATTCCTTCAGAAAATAACTTCCTCTGAGTAGCAGTATCACTATAGCTGAGATCCATGGATATGCACTGTGTACTAAACACTGACTAGGTTGCCTGATTGTCACTCTTAAATATAGAAAGAGATCATTCTCAAGCCATCTGTTAGCAATGAGATTGACAAAATCTGTAAAAATACTGAGTAGTTTCTGAAGCAATTGGCAGGTAAAAGCAATTCTTGAAATGACACCTGCAGATTCATGCACTGCTTCCAGCGGGCGTACTATATTCCATGCACTGTTTTAATTAGCAAAAACAACAGTTGATGGACAGAATGCAAAACAATGTCATACATTCACCCCAGTACAGAGATCTGGGCCTAAATCCATCATTTTTTTGCACTCCACACCACCACAGTTCAGACATGGCCATATGCAAATCAGCCTTGACCCTGTGCCTCATGGGAACAGTCCAGCCCGAACTACCAAGCCATGTCTTCCCTGGACCGGAATCAAGCATCCTAGGACCGGTTTCTGGCTATCAGCCGTCATCAGCCAGGATAGCTTAACTCCAGTGGTGTGGAGAGCACGGGACTCACGTCTGAGCATACCCATCACACTCTGGGTGACAAATGCAAAAACAACAGTTGATGGTCAGAATACAAAATAATGTCATACATTCACCCCAGTACAGAGATCTGGGCATAAATCCATCGTTTTTTGCACTCCACACCACCCCAGTTCAGACATGGCCATATGCAAATCAGCCTTGACCCTGTGCCTCATGGGAACAGTCCAGCCCGAACTGCCAAGCCACGTCTTTCCTGGACCGGAATCAAGCATCCTAGGACCGGTTTCTGGCTATCAGCCGTCATCAGCCAGGATAGCTTAACTCCAGTGGTGTGGAGAGCACGTGACTCACGTCTGAGCATACCCGTCACACTCTGGGTGACAAATGCAAAAACAACAGTTGATGGTCAGAATACAAAATAATGTCATACATTCAACCCAGTACAGAGATATGAGCATAAATCCATCGTTTTTTGCACTCCACACCACCCCAGTTCAGACATGGCCATATGCAAATCAGCCTTGACCCTGTGCCTCATGGGAACAGTCCAGCCCGAACTGCCAAGCCATGTCTTCCCTGGACCGGAATCAAGCATCCTAGGACTGGTTTCTGGCTATCAGCCTTCATCAGCCAGGATAGCTTAACTCCAGTGGTGTGGAGAGCACGGGACTCACGGGCAGTTCGTGCTGGACTGTTCCCATGAGGCACAGTGTCATGGCTGATTTGCATATGGCCATGTCTGAACTGGGGTGGTGTGGAGTGCAAAAAAAATGGATTTAGGCCCATATCTCTGTACTGGGGTGAATGTATGACATTGTTCTGCATTCTGTCAATCAATTGTTCTTTTTGCATTTGTCACCCCGAGTGGGACGGGTATGCTCAGACGTGAGTCCCGTGCTCTCCACACCACTGGAGTCAACCTATCCTGGCTGAAGACGGGTGATATCCAGAAACCGGTCCTAGGATGCTTGATTCCGGTCCAGGGAAGACATGGCTTGGCAGTTCAGGCTGGACTGTTCCCATGAGACAGAGTGTCATATGGCCATGTCTGAACTGGGGTGGTATGGAGTGCAAAAAAACGATGGATTTAGGCCCAGATCTCTGTACTGGGGTGAATGTATGACATAGTTCTGCATTCTGTCCATCAATTGTTGTTTTTGCTGTTTTAAGTAGCAGCACATGGTTTACATTTCTGTCGCCACCAGTGAGGCAGTGTCATGACAATATGAATGGTGAATGCCAGATCCCATTAGACTATCCCAGGCGTTGGACCGGGGTGTTTGCTTGCCCCTGTTTTTATGTTTTGCTGTATATCAATGGGCTTGAGAGCACCCTCATTAGGGCGGGTATGGATATGCCCATGGTTAAGAGTAAGGCTGTTCCTGCATTACTCTATGCAAAAGATGCTGCCTTGCTGGCCCAGAAGTTTGTTGACTTTATGGACAAATTAAATCTAGAAACCAACTTAACTAAAACCTTTGTTATATTATGTGTTGTCCTAATCTCAAGTCCCACAGTCTAGCCATAAAAAGTACACCCATATCTAGAACTCATGAATTTCCCTATTTAGGTGTAATCTTTGATACAAAAGTGTCTTGGGCTTATTGTCTAACCAAACGTATACTGAAATTCTCAAATGCTGTTGGGTTCCTATTTAATCTGGCATTGGAATGAAACTGATTAGACCACTTTTAGAGGTGTACAAAGAGGTGCACCTTTTCTAACCTTTGGCTCAGAGGCGTCGGAATATAAGACTGTAAGATCCCTGCAGACAGAAGTGTCTGTAGACATATCTTAGATTTAGCAGTTAGTTGTCATACATAAGCTGTTAACGAGAAGCTAGGCCTTATACGTGTGGAAGATTCAATTAACCTTCAATGAATGAATGAGATACTTATATAGTGCACTGTCACTCCAAGGGAGCATCGGGTGCTGGATGGTAGTTAGAAATGCCTGCTTTGCAAGATCAACTAGGCAGGAGATCAGAGGATGAGTGAGTAACCTAGGGAATTAGGGATCCTGAAAATCCATGTTGTGAGTTGTTTTTTAAAAAATGGGTTCTGATTCAATAAATCTAAGTTGTCTAAGGAGAGCGTAGCACGTCTTTGAACCAAAGAGTGCAAAAGATTTTCCGCCCCTCATTTTAAGTCTGAACGTACGGGGTATACGGAGGTTGTCATGTGATGACCTGAGCGTTTGTGATGTTGTATATTGAGTAAATCTATCGATGAACTATTTTGGGCTGGATTGCCTATATGCTCAGAAAGTAAGTAGGAGAATTTTAAACAGAATCCTCTAATGGACAGGCAAACAGTGGAGGGTATTCAGGGCTGCTGAAGCAGAGGAAAGTCAGGGGAGTTTCAATACTACTCTAGTAGGGGCATGTTGAACCACCTGTAATATTTGAATGGTCTGTTTTGAAGAACTTGCATACAGACCGTTGCAATAATCAAGTCAGGATGTTATTAGGGCAAAGGCCACTGTTTTCCTTGCCACTAAAGGGAGATAATCGAATAACTTTTTTTCTGATTTTATTAAACCAACACAAGATCCTGCTACTGCAAGGGCTTGTGGACGTAATGTCAGAGAAATGTCGAATTTTGCTCTGAGGTTTTTTACCACCTTTTCTATTTCTGGAGGAGGTGGAGTGAACTTAGACTACCACAAAGCTGGATCAAACGAATTGGACTTCCTGAGCAGCATAATCTCTGTTTTGTCAGCGTTCTATTTTAAATGATTCGATTACATCCACCAAATTACTTCACTTTGGCAGTGTCTGAAATTATGTTCTGTTCCAATGGAAGCTCTATCCAGTGACAGGACTAACTGTGTATCATTGGCATAGAAAGTGGCTTCAATGCCAAAGGAGGTGATCAATGATCAGGGGAGCATATAAATGTTATAAAGTGCCGGGCTAAGCGAAGAGCCCTGTGGTACCTCAGAGGTGATCTTTCGGGGGATACAAAAGGTCTTAACATGACTGGTTGTCCACAGTAAGAGAAAAAGAATCTAATCCACGACAATGCCAGATGGGAAATGCCACATATCTCGATGCTTTGCAAGAGGATATCATGAGAGATGGTATCAAATGTGGTATATAGATCTAATAGGATCAGCACTGTTTTTTTCCTTCATTCAGTGTGAGCTTTAATGTGTCAGCAACCTCTAACAGGGTGAATTCTGTGGAATGGCTTGGAAAACAGCCAGACTGCTGAGCGTGAAGGATGTCTGTCTCCTCCAGGAGAGTTGTCTGCTGGTTATTGACCAATTTTTCAATTATCTTACTCAGAAGTGGGAGAAGACAAATAGGACGTAGATTGTATAGCCTTGAAGCATTGGGTACCAGTTTTTTCCTGTAAAGTTTTGACAACTGCTATTTTCAACTCTTTGGGGACCTCCGCAATGGACAGAGAGGTATTGAAAATGTCATTGATCGGTTGGTTTACTATGTCAATAAATTTGTGAAGTATGGAAGGGGTACAAGGATCATAAGGAGAACTGGATTCACAAGAGAGTATGGCCTGCTGTGACCGTGCTTGGGTAATACTCTGAAAGGTAGCTGGTATGCTGTTGTTGGGTGATTCTGTCGATCACCTTTAAACGGTGGGATGGAGCTGATACTTTAAGGGATGGAGAGTATTTTTCTCAAAAAATGAGGATATCTCATTACATAGTGTTTGAGAAGGAGGCATCTCTCTGGACAATATGAGATGAACAGGGTCACGCTATGCTCATTATAAATATGAACTGACCCCAAAAAACACTAAGACGCAGTTGGTAGGCCATAAAGATTACTCAAGTGTTGCCTATTTCCAGATTGTTTTCAGTATTTCAAAATTGCTTTCGTAGCCCCCAAATGAGGATTGATTATTCGACAGTTTCTTGATGAACCCCTGATAATGTCCTGAGAAAGCCTAGGGGTCGGAATACTGGTCCATATTACAGCCATTGCTCATCATGGTGAAAGGATTAGATATTGTGAGGGGATTTTTGCCTAGGAAGTCATTATTACTTTTAGTGTTGACTTTAGAAGCCCTTTGCCTTAAACCAGCAGCTAGTTTAACATCTGGTGTAGGTCGAATTGACCAAAACATGAATAAGTAGTACTCCTTACAAAGTGAGATGGAATTAGAGCTCATAAGACACTAGCATTTCTACATAAAAGCATTCTTCCAGATGTGTAGCACATTGTTAGTTTGTCAGCCATTGTTAGTTTGTCGCTACAAAAGGGGGTGGTGATGGACGGAGCATCTGAATCAATCAAACACTCACACCCAGTCAAAAGATCTGGGTTTAATCCATCCCCGTTCTTTAGCCCACTCTGCCACCCCAGTTCAGACATGGCTATATGCAAATCAGTCTGACCCTGTGCCTCAAGGGAACAGTCCAGCCCGAACTGCCAAGCCAAGTCTTCCTTGGACCGGAAACAAGCTTCTGAGGACCGGTTTCTGGCCTTCCAGCCGTCTTCAGCCAGCTTGCTTGAATCCAGTGGCAAAGTGAGCAAGGGACTCACGTCTGAGCATTCCCTGCAACACTTATGGCGGCCAAAAGCGGTGCAAAAGGGGGTGGTGATGGACGGAGCATCTGAATCAATCAAACACTCACACCCAGTCAAAAGATCTGGGTTTAATCCATCACCGTTCTTTAGCCCACTCTGCTACCCCAGTTAAGACATGGCTATATGCAAATCAGTCTGACCCTGTGCCTCATGGGAACAGTCCAGCCCGAACTTCCAAGCCATGTCTTCCCTGGACCGGAAACAAGCTTCCGAGGACCGGTTTCTGGCATTCCAGTCGTCTTCAGCCCGGCTTGCTTGAATCCAGTGGCAAAGTGAGCAAGGGACTCACGTCTGAGCATACCCTGCCACACTTATGGCTGCCAAAAGCGGTAGAAAAGGGGGTGGTGATGGACGGAGCATCTGAATCAATCAAACACTCACACCCAGTCAAAAGATCTGGGTTTAATCCATCACTGTTCTTTAGCCCACTCTGCCACCCCAGTTCAGACATGGCTATATGCAAATCAGTCTGACCCTGTGCCTCATGGGAACAGTCCAGCCCGAACTGCCAAGCCATGTCTTCCCTGGACTGGAAACAAGCTTCCGAGGACCGGTTTCTGGCATTGCAGCCGTCTTCAGCCCGGCTTGCTTGAATCCAGTGGCAAAGTGAGCAAGGGACTCACGTCTGAGCATACCCTGCCACACTTATGGCGGCCAAAAGCGGTACAAAAGGGGGTGGTGATGGACGGAGCATCTGAATCAATCAAACACTCACACCAAGTCAAAAGATCTGGGTTTAATCCATCACCGTTCTTTAGCCCACTCTGCCACCCCAGTTCAGACATGGCTATATGCAAACCAGTCTGACCCTATGCCTCATGAGAACAGTCCAGCCTGAACTGCCAAGCCATGTCTTTCCTGGACCGGAAACAAGCTTCCGAGGACTGGTTTCTGGCATTCCAGCCGTCTTCAGCCCGGCTTGCTTGAATCTAGTGGCAAAGTGAGCAAGGGACTCACATCTGAGCATACCCTGCCACACTTATGGCGGCCAAAAGCGGTACAGTTTGTCAGCCTCACCTTCCTTGTTGGGCTTTACATTAATATGGTCAAAATGAAAAAGTACATCATTAGTTACTTTTCCCATAAGCATTTAATATGATAAAAAGGAATAAGTGGTTTGAATGGGAATGTAGCCTGACAAAAACTCTCTGCCTCTCAGTCCTAACTCAATCATGGTCTGGTGGTGTAGAGATTATACCCTCCCTAAGGAAACAATATATTCAGGTCATTGAAATAAGGCATAATGAGCATCAGGAGAGAGACTGGCGAGATCAGAAATATCCCAATATTTTTCTCTAAAGAATTGTTATGATGGGTTGTAAATGATCAGCAAATCTGTGTAGAGCTATACTTGGCTAAAATAGGTATTATTGTTAGAGCATGGTATGGAGTTTTTGCATGTAACTGTGTAATAAAAAATGATGTGGTAAATGCACAGTAATCCTTTAGGCCCTGGTTAAGAGTACTCTGGAATGGGCTGATGTATTTACCAACTTCAAAAAAATACTGCATGAGGACGTGGTATTTAGCAGGTTCAGGAAATGCCTCCTATTCTTGATTGACATTAGAAAAATGGGAATTACCACCCAAATCAGAGTTTATCATCCCAGTTGTAATCATGAGATTCGTAATGTAAAGTTGAACATTATTTTTCAGAGTAGATTTTGGCTAGTAAGATTTTCATCCTTGAATGCATTAGCTTACACTTAAGCAATCAACTCATATCACGTCATACCAGTCTTTTAGAGTAGAACATTTCCCTAGTTGAAGTTCTTGAATTCTGTTACAGTTTACATGTGTATCGCTCTGTGTCTGGTTAATCCTAGTAAGAGAGGAGCCATATTTAGGGGTTCAGGAGTAACACGTGTGGAGTGGACACACTCATGCCTTAACTTGTATTCACAAGTGTAACTGACCCAGCCAACATTGATAGCTGCACCTAACAATTGTCAAACACACTTGCTGAATTTTGAAGTACTCACTGTTTTCATTAAAAAAACAATAAACTAAAGTTCTAATCTCCCTTTTTTACTGCTCATTGGTAAATTGAGGAAAAGGTTGTTTATCATTCAGAAGAATGCAGTAAGTGTATTATCTCCCATCTCTCTTCACCTTTGACAGTTGTAGTAAAAAGGAAACTGTAGAGGAAACATGCTTAGTACGTTCCAGCATTATGATCTTTCCATGTGTTTTTAAAGGACCTTGTTGAGCTCTTCAAAAATGCATTCAGTGTCTAAAGTTCAAAATGTGTTTTGCTATTATTAAGTCCAAATGCAGCTTATTTTTTTTAACATAATAACAAACTAGGTATTAGATGTTGGAAGCTGAGGTTATCAGAATCTTGATCCGGATTCAAAACTACTTCCCTTTAAATCCAATTAAGTAACAATGATATTTCCTTAAATCTTATAAACAGCAAGTAGGTGTTAACGTGCCTGTTACCAATTATTGGGAATTCCTGAAGGTTTTGTCATTAGCACAATTTTAGATCTCTGTGTTTTTTGTGTGGAGATTAAATAGTTTAGGAAGCTTTGTCGATCATGTCAAAAAATGGTAGGAAAAGATCCGAATAGTCGGCTGTGTGGCTCATTCGTGGCTGTTGAACCAATGTTTTCTTACTACTGGAGTATGCCTGTTAGGATTGCATGAGAAATGTACATATTCACATGGTTAAACCATAAACCGTTTGCAAAAAAAACCATTAGATTAGATTCATGGTTTGCACACCATTAGTCCAGACACTGCATTTCCTTTATATGTGTAGCAGTCACCTACAACCATACCTCATTACCAACGCTTGGTCAAAACACTTCCAGTACATTACATTGATTTGTCCCAAAGAGGCAAAACTTATTTTAATTTGCCTGACATCTTTGAAGGTTGTTTGTCTTTGACAGATAGTTTATCAAGTGAAACACTTCTGACCACTTACTTGAATTCTTTGCTGAACCTACACTTCTTTCTGGTTGTTTATGGGGTGAAATATCTGGTTGTAAACTTGTACAATGCTGTAAGGTGGAGATGGTCATTTGAAAAAACGTATTAAACCACTTCGTATTTTGCAGTGGACCTATGGATTTCCTCATCAAAACAATTTGCTTTAGCTAAGGGAAATGGTGAAGATATACTGGCTATTTCCTGCTGCAATTGTAAGGTTATCCGGACGAACAACTTACATTTTAAAAATATCCAGAAAGTTTTTTTTTATTTAAAAAAAAAAGAGAGAATAAATGACAAAAACAGAAAAAAGTGATGCAAATATTTTCGGTATGCTTCTAACATAATGGATGTTCTCCTCAATAACGGTAAAGTAAGTGGGAGTGTCAATGTACAGATAAATTCGAAAACAAATAGAGAGAGAGGGCAAGAGACACTCTCAGTTCCCCGGGTTGAATGTTTAAAACAAAGAAAGAGTGTCATGCGTAGAAAAGGTCTGTGTCTGAGCACAGAGGCAAAGACTGTAAGAAATTCCCTTCTAAGGACACACTGGAGCCCTTGTAGGGATTTTTTTAGAAGCCCTCACTCACCAACCTGGTTGGTGACATGCTTCATCATCGGGCCCACCAGGAGAAGCCGAATGCCTCCCTGGTGTGCTACAACGCCAGATTACTGCGGAGCTGGATTTTGTGACAGTGATGTGAAAAAGTGATTTAAAAATGTCTGTGACTGTACCAACCAAAAAATCGTGTACCTCGGAGGTGTGGGCGCCCTAAGGCCCACCCTAACCAGAGGGCGTGAAAGTTAAAATAATGCTATATGTGTAAAAAATAAGTGCAAAAAAACAAACCACAAGTTGTGGGAATTACCTCAGTTTTGAGGAACCTGTGAAGTTTGTTTTTTTAAAAATCCACGCCCCATGGGTCTCGGGAGGGGGTGAAGGCGACACCGCCCGCAACACCTAGCACCCGCTCGGCACCTAGCTGCTCCTGCTCCGGACCCCGTGGATTCGGGGTCCGGCCGAGGTACACGATACACGGTCCTGAAGAATGACCAGTAAATCATACACTTAAAAGGGCAGAAACATGTCGACCCCACTCTAAGTGGAAACTTCCATCATAACTTATGGTAGTTCTCCCACACATATCTTTTAACCATGTCTAGACTGACCAGTGAATAAATGTTTTGGTTGGTACAGTCACAGACATTTTTAAATCACTTTTCTTACAGTCTTTGCCTCTGTGCTCATACTTAGACCTTTTCTGCGCATGACACTCTTTCTTTGTTTTATACAATGTACAGATAAAAACAGACCACATATTTGAGAATCAGCATCTATGGAAAATATTTGGGAAGAATTTATGAGGACATGTGCTATAGTTAAATGAACTAAAACCTAGGATTTCATCCTACAGATATACTACTCTGTGCCTGCTGGGCTCTGCTTGAATTGTTAGCATTTAATCGACCAGGGAGCACCCTAAAAATCCAATCGCTTCTCGAATTGAACAGCAACTACATAGCAATAGATACATCAGGTATTAAATGTGGCCAACAGTTGAGCGCATTGTGTAGGCTTCATTATCAATCCAAACTCACAAAAAGGGATGTGACAGATGGTTGCAATTTGTCTAATCAATGGCAATCACGCTGGGTGACATCCCAATCTATTATTCTTTTGCTTACCATTCCACGTCAGTTTTGACCCAGCCATATGCAAATCAGCCTTGACCCTGCTCCTCATGGGAACAGTTCAATGCAAACTGCCAGGCATGGTCCTCACGGAACTAGAGCGCAAGAAACCTAGGACCAGTTACACCCTGATAAAGGCTCATCAGCCAGATATAGCTTGGTTCCAGTAGCAAAGTGAGCAAAGGACCCACTTCTGGGCATACCCTTGTCACTTATGGCTTTACATCAATTACACAAAAGGTGATTTGAGGAATGCTTTCAATCTGTCTAACAGCTGGCAATCGCTTGGACTAGCATTCCAACCCATCGTTCTTTTGCTCACTATGCCACCTCAATTTCGACCCAGCCATATGCATATCAGCCTTGACACTGCTCCTCATAGGAACAGTCCAACTAAACTGCCAGGCCAGGTCCTCGCCGACCCAGAATGGATGCAACCTAGGACTGGTTTCACCCTGATAGGGGCTTTTCAGCCACGAAAAGCTTGGTTTCAGTGGCAAAGTGAGCACAGGAGAGAAAAAAGAGGTAGGTAGATGGGATATTTGCCAATTTTTAGCCTATGTCTTTAAACCACCCACCTCTAAATGAGACCCTTTATCAATGTATTTGCAAAGGTGATGGTTTCTGGTTTGTAGAACCTTTTAAATAATTGCTACTGTTCAAATATGTCAGTTTACTAATATTTTTAGGAATAAATAGGGAATATGTCACAGTTTTATGTCCGTCTACAGTGAAAAAAAATTTAAAAACAGAAAAAGTATGCATTTCTTGGTTGATTTTAGAGGTTCTCAAGTATTATCCGTTGAGTCCTTGTACTCACTGGTCCACAACTTTCCAAAACACTATATTAAATGTTTTAAGTTTTGGCTTTCATGTCATGTTAGAACATTTTATTGCTAATCTGTTGGATGAAAAGAAACAGTCGGGAGTTAGCTTGGAATAGAAAGTTGGTGGCTTTGTCATTTAAGGTTTGTATTTGGTGCGGCCTGAGATAGTCGAGAAGAAATAGTGTTTAGATACGACAACATAATAGTATGGGATCTCGTTATGCCATGTATGCGTTACCTGAAAATAGTTCCTGTCCTAATAGTCTGCCTGATAGAGTGAGGTATTTGTTGTCATTTTTCTGTGAAATGTATATCCTGCCTGCCTGGCTGTAAAGAAGAAAGGTGTGTGCTACAATTTCCAAAGCCTGTTTTTCTTCGAATAAAGTCTTCCCAATCTGTTTTTTAAGATGGTAATTGTTCACTGCAAGAAATTCTCTTAAAGGGATTATTAGCACCAGAACCCGTTTTTGAGTTTTTCACTTATTAGTGAATGCCCCTAAATACAATTTACCTGAACTTCATGAACTGTAACAGAATGCCAATTTAGGAGACACACTATAACAATTAAAAGTAACGATTCAACAATACATTAACAACAGAATCAATAATGAATGTATTGTTTTTTAAAAACAAATCCAATCATATGCCCATAAACCACATCAGTGCACCCATATATGTTTTCCACATATTCATCCATGCAGTCATTAGCCCATTGATCCACACTCAGGCATCCATTTCACAGAGTACTTTTAGGTAAGTTGTGTGTGCTTGTTTACTTGCTTGGACACTGTGCATTGACATATGTCTCTTTATTGCACTGCACGTTCCTCTGTGTTTGTTTATTGGTATGTGTTTGCATGGATGTCTTTAGCTTTGTCTCTACTTGTGTGTGTGCACAGTTTGTCTTGTGCGCATGCCCCATACAAAAGTCAAACCTTCTACCATTGTCATTGAATGTCTGCTTTAATATGTCGGTTTTGTTGATTGGTCTGGAAAATGGTGGGGGCGGGGGAGGCGCCATTTACAATTGATTAAGCTTGTGATGCTTGTGGAGATAGAAGACCTCTCCTTCAATGGATTTGGAGATACCACCACCATTACCCTGGTTTGAAAAACCGAAATGTAGTTGATGACATTTAAATCTTCACTTTTTATCGCTTATTTTTAGCCCTTCTTTAAAATGAAACACGCATATCTATTAGCAGAGTGTAAGATTTATTGCAGTAGATTTTTCTTTCAATTTAAATTCGCATGTTGTTTATGTCTATTACTGCAACAGGGCTGATTGATCTCTTCTTTATCATCCATCAGTAGTGAAAAGCCGCACCTGTTGTTTTCTTCCGAGTTGTCAGTGGGCAGAGTTGGAGATAACAAGCCTGAAAATATTGTTTAGGAGACACAAGACTTGAAACTAAAAAAAAACTCAGTAGGTTTGGTAAAAGACACGAGGCAGGAACTGCTGCTGATTCTTTAAAGATAACTTTCCCTGCTGTAGGCACTCACTTCACTTCACACGTCCAGAGGAGGAAACTCGTGTAATGGAAAGTGTTCCTCAGAGTGGGTATTGTTGCTTCAACAATATCTTGGGTTGGAGGGTGTTGCTGGGAAACTGACTCTCCATCAGGTTTATACACATTAGTATATACAACAGAACCATTTACAATAGGTGACAAATTATTAATGATGTTAAATTGTTTCAGTGAAATGTTCATGTTCCCTGTAATGTGACAGC
The DNA here is from genome assembly GCF_964263255.1 of Lissotriton vulgaris. NCBI lineage: Eukaryota > Metazoa > Chordata > Amphibia > Caudata > Salamandridae > Lissotriton > Lissotriton vulgaris. Next base: position 211,144,809 of record NC_141698.1, read on the forward strand.
ACAGATCAATCACATCCTGACATTTCAGAAAGCTTATGTATACATCTTTACATTTTGTATTTTTTTTATTTTCTGGATAACTTTCAAGTGAAGCAGGATGCGCACAACGTAAATAGCAACTTTTCAGTCAGAATTCAGTCTTTTTGTGCTCCGTTCTCATGAATTTATGTTGTACTTTTTGCAGTGGAAGAAAGGGTGAGCATAGCAAAAGCAAAACGAGTACAGTTTACGGCAGGTGTGTCTTTGAAACATTTTGTTTAATGTGTAAGACTTTATCAGCTATGTTTACCGATTCCAGAAGGTTATTTTGTACAGTCCTCCATATTGATTTGTATCCACCCCATGGATTCCAGTTTCACCTCATGGAGACTTTCAGGTGAAGTTAAAGTTTCTCATTTCGCATAATTCTTCCAGGCAAAGGCTGCGCGCAAATGCCCCCCCCCTCCATCTACCCCCCTTGTGAATAACAGCAATCCACTTTGGTTAGGGTCCCTGTATCTTTATGGCCTCTAGGGTGCTTTCTGCAGACTGCCCCTCAGTTAGGGTGAATGATCTGCCATTGTGAACACAATTTGTATCACCTTATGTTAACGTGCACGGTGTCTCATTCCCAAATGTAAGGTTCTCTGTGTTTTTTGTGTGCAGGTTGACTCTTAAACGACAGCTTATTATCAGGTTTCAGCTGCAGACTGCTTTCGCTGTTTTTTGGCAATATCCATTATTTCCAAATCATATAATGTACACAGAATGAACTATGAGTTGGCCCCTTGCTCTTGACTGATTAGCTTTGTTGTCTCTCTTACATCCAAGCTACTGATTCAATGGCCGCCCCCCCACTATTCTCGTGTTTGTCACACCCAGGAGTATTTCCGTCTCACAGTGCTTTCCTCGGCTGATGTTTCCTTCCATTCCTGATGCCAGAGCTTGGTTGTTTGCAGTCCAGAGGAGGGACTACTTCCTCTTTTTTCTCTCCCTGCTTACCCATCCCCCTCCCTGTCCCCCATTCCCCACCTAGTGTCCTCTGCCCCTTCTAGTCCATTTATTGCTTTTTAACTTTGTTTTTGTTGTTCTTGCGCCTGCCGTGCTATTGACCACAGTGGGTGCACAACCATCAATGGAGGCCACCTTTTAATACATTTTTGGACCAGATGTATCAATGTTAGGAATAGCGATTACCTAATTACGGTTTTCTTCAAAATGCAATTAGGAATTCACTTTTTTTAATGTACTAAACTCAGAGTTTCCTTTAGGGATTCGTAGTGTGTCCTACCTCATGAATATTAATGAGGTAGGTTACAATTTGCGACCCATTAGGAATCAACGCCATCAAAGGGATGGTGACCTGTTGAGGTCAGCAGACCACCACGTCTATGATTGCTTTTAAATAAAGCAGTCTTTTTTTAAAATACAACCCATTTTCTTAAAGGAATTCCTTGATGCATTTAAACAAAAAAGATTCTAAAAAAAAAAATGGTATGTTTAAGAAGATGCAGTGGTCCTGTGGACCACTACCTTCTCTTAAACAAATTTTCTTTTTACATTCATAAATGGAAATGGGTCTCGAGGGCACCCCATACCATTTGCAAATGCATTATCACTAAGCTTCGATAATTGGTAAATTAATAATGTTTTGCAACCAGAATTCGGTCGCAATACTTTAATACATACCTTTCTGATTCGGTATTTGGAAGGGACACCCCTTCCAAATACTGAATCGGTATTTGATCGCAAACCAAAATTGCTCTTTGGTAATGTCTTACCGAATCACAGTTTGCATTTATACTTACAGAAATGCTTTTTTGCAGTCGAAAACGGGCCGATTTTGCAAATCAGCCCTATTAGGACTGGAAAAAAGCTTGATACATGTGACCCTTTGCTAGGTTTTATAAACTCATTCTGAGATGGTTCCACCAGATGCCTGCATATTTGGAGCAGCTGTCTAAGACAAAAAACATTGACAATTGGCTTTGACAATGCATGTTTCTGTCTGGAGGCTCCCTCCTTTCATATTGCATAGTATAAATGCCCTTGTGAGAATATATCTGACCAATCTACATTGCACATGTTATTCTTCTGCAGATTTTACTCAGCGGAAAGGGCTAGATGGATAAAACCTTTTTTAAATCAGGTTACATGGCGTCACTGCCGTCCCGCTCTACGTCTTTTACAATTTCTGAGTGATATGTATTGTATTGGTATAATAATTGTTTTTTTAAATGTAACCTTGAGGAGAAGGAAAAGTTTAATAAGTTCTTAAACACTTTTATGGCTTAGCATTAATTGTAATTTATGGAACTGCATTAACATGTGTATGAAATGTCGCTTTTATGATTTTATAAACTTTTGGAATCAAATAATGCTTTTCTACCTACCTTCCATAGTATTTACCCATATTGGAGACTGTGTCACTCACTCAAATTAGGTTGTCTATGATACAGGCTTGTTTTGCAACCTTTAGTGTCCTTCCTTTTAGGATCAGAGTTTCTTCCTTTAGTGTTCACACCTATGTTCCTCCTGGTAGGTGGTTATCCTTGTAGACTGACACTTTACCTTCATGCAGGTTTTCACACCAAGTCCCTCTTTCCATCAGTTTTCATCTCTGCGTGAAAGATGGCGAGTGGAGATGATTAGGCAGCAGTTGTTGATAGGGGGTGGGCAGTGAAGTCTGTATATGTCATCTTCTTACATCCCCCTATGACTGGGAGATGAGCTGTTGGGCCACAGAATCTCTCTATGCTCTCTTAAAGTGGCAATAAGTTTTCCCAGTCCCTATTCAAGATCCTTTTGTGGTAAACAAACTCCCTGTTCGGTTCTCCCTCCACTGCCCGGACCTGTTCCCTCCCATGTCTTCGCTAACACCCCATCACCTATATCTGCCAGCTGTACTCTTACTATCCTCTACCTGAACACGCGCTCCTTGGTGAAACACCAACTAGAAATCTACTGCTTACTAGAAGATACTAATGTAGACATTCTCTTCATATCTGAGACTTGGCTGACGGAGGACTCTGCACCCGATATTTTGGCCGCCCTCCCCATCGGCTATTACATTCTTCATGTTAACCGCCCCGGGGGGCAAGCTGGCGGAGGAGTAGCAGCCATTATTCGCAAGGAACACGTATTTTCTACCTTAAACTGCACTCCCATTCCCAATTCTCAAACCCTCGTTATCCAGCTTCGCTCAACCACTACCTCCCTTATCTGTGTCCTTATGTATCAACCTCCCACCTACATGCCGGCTTTTGCTGAAGCTGTTGGGGAACTTCTCTCCCAGCTTCTTATAAATCACTCCAGAATTCTTATCTTGGGAGATTTTAATTACTGGCCCACTGACCCCCAAGAATGCCGACTCTCTAAGCTGTTCTCAGACACCCTCACTAGCCTGAATTGTCAGCAATTGATCTCTGCCCCCACCCACTGTAAGGGTCATATACTCGACCAGGTTTGGACTGCCAACCTCGATCACTCACCTCCATTGGTCACCCCCTGCACTTGGTCTGACCATTACTTTGTCTCTTTTTCCATTGATCTTCCCAGTTTTTCTCGCCCCCCGCGCCCCGCTAGCATCACAGCTCGCAACTGGAAGAATGCCGATATGTCAATACTTCATTCTCTCCTGGCGGCCTCAGTCCCTTCAGCCTCAGAATCAGTCTCGGACCAAGCCTCCGCTCTCGAGTACTGGGTGAAGACAGCTGCTGATACTGTAGCCCCTTTAAAGGCTATTAAAGTTTCACGTCCCCACGACGCCCAGCGCTGGTTCACTGACCAGCTGAAACTAGACAAATTGGCTCTTCGGCAGGCTGAACGGCGCTGGCGCCACAAATACGACCCAGCACTCAAGACTGAATTTACAAGCTTACTTAGCAAATACAAATCCTCCATTCTTGAGGCTAAGACTTCCTACTTCTCTGGTAAAATCTTGGCGTCGGCTTCAAAAGCCAAAGACATCTTCTCAATAGTCAACGAGCTTTCCCTTCCCGATCGTGTCACCCTCCCACCTGTTCCCACTCAGGCTCTGTGCGATGAGCTCAATGCTTTCTTTCAAGATAAGATCTCCACCATCAAAAACAATATCTCTCCACCTTCTCCTTCCAAATCATTTCCCCTCCCCCCGGAAAATTCTCAGAAATTTCTATCTTTCCCTCCCATTTCCATCACTGAATTCAACAGTCTCCTTCACAAAGTTAGCTCCGGGTCCCCGAAGGATTGCTGCCCCCCACATATTTTCAAAGAAATCTTTATGCACTGCCCTGGCCCCGCTCTAGCCCTTCTCAACTCCTCTTTAACATCAGGCGTCGTCCCAGAAGCTTTTAAGCAGGCGGTAGTGTTACCTATCCTGAAAAAGCCCAGTGCAGACCCCCTAGTGCTAAGCAACTATAGACCTATTTCCCTTCTTCCTTTCCTGGGAAAGATCTTAGAGACCTACGTCACTAAATGTTTGAGCGCTTTTATTGAGTCTTCCTTCTTCCTTGATCCCCAGCAGGCGGGCTTTCGCCCCCTGCATTCCACGGAGATGGTGATTGCAGCTGTGATGGACACACTTCGAACTGGGGCAGACAACAATATCCCCCAAGCCCTTGTTCTGTTAGACCTGTCGGCGGCTTTTGACACGGTCGATCATACTATCTTGATCGACCGTGTCAGAAACGCCGGCATCCGGGGCACTGCCCTTGACTGGGTTTGATTCTTCTTGCAGGACCGCTCCCAGGCAGTCCACCTCTCCACCTTTTCTGCTTCTTCTCTCCCCCTCACTTGTGGTGTTCCCCAGGGATCTGCTCTTTCTCCTCTCCTCTTTAATCTTTATATGCAACCACTCATGGCTTCCCTTCGTCATTCCTCTGCTACAATATACAATTATGCCGATGATTTACAACTGATTTTTCCTTTGGACGCTACACCTTCCTCTTGCCTCAACTTCCAAACAACCATGTTACTCATCTCGGACTGGATGGCTCACAGCCAGCTCAAGCTGAATCCGTCTAAAACGGAACTTGTCCTGATGGGTGGTCCGTCCAACCCTTGGGATGACAACTATTGGCCCCCCTCTTTGGGTCTCCCCCCCTGCCCGGTCAGCTCTGTGAAAAGCCTAGGAGTGATCATCTCGGAGGATCTCTCCATGAAACCTCAGATCTCAGCGGTGACAGCATCCTGCTTTTTCCAACTACGCAGGATTCGCAAGATCTGTAGATTTCTAACCAGAGAGGCACTCATTCTAGTAACACTGGCTCTGGTCATCTCCAGAGTTGACTTTGCCAACATCTTGTATGTTGGGATTCCTGTCTATCAGCTTCATAAACTTCAGCTGATCCAGAACCAGGCAGCACGCCTGGTGTACCACCAACCCAAACACCAGCATGTCTCCCCCCTCCTGAGGAGCCTCCATTGGCTCCCTGTGGCTAAACGATGTTCCTTTAAGCTAGGCTGCACCCTATTCAAATCTTTGCATAACCAGGCCCCTGAGTTTATTTCCTCCAAACTTAAGCGTTATTCTCCTACCCGCAACTTACGATCTTCTGTCAATAATCTCCTTTGCATTTCATCATTCCGCCGAAAAAAACATGGAGGATTATGCTTTTCTTTCCTAGGACCTTCCTACTGGAACTCCCTCCCTTCTTCCTTTCGCCATTTTACCTCATATGAGTTGTTCCGCAAAACCCTAAAAACACACCTTTTCAAGGTGGCTTTTGAGTAACTCTCCTGCCCTGGCTAGCTATGTTTGTTATGAGCGCCAAGAAACCGTCTCGGTGTACGTGCGCGGTATAAATCTTTTAACATAACATAACATAACATACATGTCAACCAGTAGGGAGGTGACCTGGTACCTATTGATGGGTTCAGTTACAGATGCTGTACTTTTGCTTTTCTAATCCCAGCCTTTGAGGCCAATAAACTCGTTGTTACTCTGCAACACCATCTTGCTTCCTGGTTCTACTTTTCAGTTTCTTGTGGAATTCCTTATTGTCATGAGAATTCAAGCATGTATTTATAGTCCAAGTCTAAAAATGTGTTCCTTCGCTCAAGTGATCAGGATAAATAAACGATGTTTCACTAATTAATGTAATCTCCAAATAAAAAAAATATTGTGTTTTTATTCTTGCATTTACACTGATAGAATTTCCTCTAAATCATTCAGTGTCTGCCAATGAGTTTACAAGGAGCATAAAGTCCATGCAGTGTCAGGTAGAAAAAGAGCACACTGGCTGCAAGGAAGTTCTTGTGACCTGTTTAATTTCTTAAAAAGCAATACTCGATCCAGTGTATATATGTGAATGTGTTGAAGCCTACTGTGGTGATGTGTAGGGAGCTTGTTACCAGAGTGAGCTCTTGAAGCCAGTGTGCCTGAGACCTTCATGGCAATGTTTGTATTCTGAACCTGTACGAGTTAGAAAGAAAAGGCAAGGGAAACAATTATTTTGATTATGTAGAAGAGATTAATTAATTTTACTAACTCCGTTCCTGACAGTCAGTTACCTGATAGGGACTTCTAGCCACAAGTTCCTTACCTTTGAATGTCCCCAAGTGTCAGACTACATCTGGAATATTTTTGAACAGTACCACTGCCCTTCAGTAGGTGGCTTTGTTTGGTTCTGCATCGGCCTTGTCAGCTCCAGAAGTGATGTGCGTAGTACCTATATAGACGCCACCATGGCGTGCTAAAGTTAGTTCTTTCCTTTCTGCACCAGATAGCGCTGATCCGGATTGAGCTACTCTCTCAATCACTTTTTAACTGGTCTTTTTTACTTTTTGACTCTTTTTAAAAAAACTTTTTGCTGACATTTTTGAGATTTAATCTCCTCAGTCTGCCCACAGACCATCATGGGCACCCAGTGGGAGGCAGGGTATACCATCACCTTCCCCACTGGGGGTCACTAACAACAGACCTTTGGGCACTCCAGATAGTCCAAAGGGGCTACTCCCTCCCCTGTATGACACCCCCTATATCCATGCCACTAACGTACGATCGGCTGACTGAGGACAGTCTCTCATTGCTCTGTCAAATCCCTTTGGATTATCTGAAGTACCCAATGGGGTTTCTCCTTGCCAATTGAGACACTCCCTTCACCCATGCCACCCACTTATGATTGGCTGATGGTGGAGAACTATGAAAAAGTGCAGGCTCTCTTGGTCAAGAAAGCCATTGAGAGGGTGCCTACATCAGAAGTAGGTTGTGGTTGTTATTCCTGATACTTTCTGGTGCCAAAGAAGGCCAGTGGACTTTGTGCTATCCAGGATCGGCAAATTCAAAATGCTCATGCGCGCCCAGGTTTTATCTGCCCTAGAATTGGGAGACTTGATGGCAGTGTTGAACTTGCTCATATATCCACATACCTGTCATGCCAGCCCACTGATGCTATCTACGGTTCACGGTGGGCCATGAGCACTTTTAAGTTTGCTGTGCTACTTTTTTGCCTAAAAAAAAGTCCCTCGGGTGTACACAAAGGCGATGGTGGTGGCCACAGCTCATCTGCGGAGGTTGGAGGTTTCAGTCTGCCTCTACCTCGACGACTGGTTGTTGAAGATGGGCTCGCTCCAGGCAGTTGTCACCAGCCTTCAAACTAAGTCGAACCTCCTGCACACGCTGTTGTTCACTATCAACATGTCAAAGTCACACCTGATTCCCTCTATGACGCTTACTTTCATCCAAGCTGTTCTGGACACAGTGCAGTTTCGGGACTATCCTCCCAAGCAGCGAGTCAAGAATATTCAGGCAATGATACTAATGTTTCAATCTCTATCCTGCATTTCGGTAAGACTGACTATGAGGCTGTTGGGCCACATGGCCTTCTGCATCCAGCTGGTGACACATGCCCGCTGGCATATATGGGCTCGGCAGTGGGACTTGAAGGCCCAGTGGTCGCAGCATCAGGGAAATCTCTCTGATATGGTCCAGATCTCAGAGGGAACTGCAAAAGACCTGCAGTGGTGGCTAACAAACAGTGATTGGGTCAGTGAAAGGCCCGTCCCCCTTACCCAATCAGATCTAATGGTGCTGACATATGCATCACTCCTGAGCTGGGGTGGCCATCTGGTAGAGGTGGTGATCAGAGGACTTTAGTCTCCGGCAGAGTCTGAGCTTCACATAAACCTGTTGGAGCTTTGGGCTCTTCACTTAGCGTTAAAAGGCTTTCTTCTTTCGATCAAGGGAAGGCTGGTGCAGGTGCTCACGGACAACACCACCACTACCATGTGGTACTGCAACAAACAGGGCGAGATGGGGTTGTGGACCCTGTATCAAGATGCTCTGCACCTCTGGACATGGCTGGAATGTCAAAGCATTTCCCTGTTGGTGCCGCATCTGGTGAGATCACTGGATGCCAGAGTAGACTAACTCAGTCGCAGATCACAAATGACATCTCCACGTTAGGTGGTGCAAGGTCTCTATCAGCAGTGGGGAGAGCCTTGGTTAGATCTGTTCGCCACATATGAGAATCCACAAGTCAGCAGTTTTGGGTGCTGGAGTTTTCAAGGCTACTCTCGCTCGGAGAGGCTTTTCATCTTGAGTGGAACTCCAGCCTCCTCTATGCCTTTCCACAAACACCACTCCTATTTAGAGTTCTCAAAAGATCAGGAACGACCGGGTCCAAGTCACTCTTGTGGCTCTGGAATGGTCATGCAGAGTCTGGTATACTGAACTGTTGAGCATGATCATCGTTCCTCCTGCCAGGCTGCCTCTTCGGGAGGATCTTTGTCACAGGAACAGGGGAGGGTTCTGTAGCTGAAACTGCGCACCCTCCCACTACATGTGTGGAGAGTGAATGGTGACAGTTGACAGCATTCAAACTTCCTCCTGAAATCTGTACTGTTATCCAGTATTGGGGTATCTTTCATAGATTCACATGCCTGAATCATTCCCCGTCGTCGAGGCGGGAGTCCCACGGTAAATTATATATATATAGCAGTGCCTAAAAACCATTAGTAGTAGGCTAAAAAAGGATATAGGCCCAACTAGGCCCAAAACTTAGCAGCCTATCTACCTCATTATGTAAAAAGAACTGAAAATGTAGCCTCAGCCAATCAGCTAACCTCACCCTCTAGAACCTTCCCAGCCCAGGCAGTTCTCCTCAGATTTTCACCGCACTTCGTGTGTAAGGGAGTCTCCCTAGTGCCTACTCAGTTTTCTTCAGAAATTTCTTCAATTCTTTCAAGATGTCGGAAAAGAAGGCTTTATTCAAGGCCTGTGCTTCATGCTTCAAGAAGAGAGTTCACGTGGACGACGAGCACTCGGACTGTATTTATTGTTTGCATCCTTCACATGTTGTGAAGGATTGCAGGATATGTCGAACCTTCCCTCCTAAGACCAAAAGGGATAGAGAGGCGAGAGTTCTTTTGTGGCTGAAGTCGTCTGTCAGAGATGACGAGGACAGAGCCTCTACTTCAAGTAAGAGAGCCAGTTCCAAAGAGAGGTGTTCCCCTGAGAGATTGAAAAAATCTAAGTTCTCTCATAAACCCTCTGAATCCACAAGGAGTGCTGCGTCAACAGAGTCTTCTACTGTGAGTACAGTCCGCACTAAAGCTGTCACTTTAGTGTCTTCTCTCACTGTTACCACCTATTCTACGTCTTCTACTTCTTCAAATACTGTTACCACCTCAGCAATTACTTCTCCTGTGATGTCCGTCATGGCCTCTTCTTCTGAGACAAGATCGTCAAGGAAAAGCGCGTCGTCGACGAGTCTACCGTCGACGACCAAATCACCATCTTTGAAGCGCTCGTCATCGCTTCCGTCGACGCTCTCGTCGACGGCTCCTCCGTCGACGAAGACTTCAACTATCCCGTCGACGAAGACCCAGTCGACGAAGATCCCGTCGACGAAGACCCCGTCGACGAAGACCCCGTCGACGAAGGCCCCGACGACGGAGGGCCCGTCGACGGAGGGCCCGCCGACGGAGGGCCCGTCGACGAAGCGCCCGTCGACGAAAGGCTCGTCGACGAAGACCCCGTCGACGACAGGCCCGTCGACGACAAACACGTCGACGAAGATTTCAGCTCCGTCGACGACTAGCTCGACGACGAGGAGTCCTTCGACGGATCCGTCTACTAGGACGCCTTCCAAGAAGTCTTCATCCATGATTACAATACCTGTGACGATACCGTCGACGACAATATCGGCAACTCACACATCGGTTTCACTTTTGCCATCGACAGCAGCGCTGGCATCTTTGAATGTGCCGTCTACGCATTTGTTGCCCACATCTCCGGTTAGGGTGCAGTATACCCATTTTCAGATGAAATCTTTTCAGAGACAGAGTTACTCTCATTTGTCTCCCCTCTTGCCTTCGCATATCTTGGAAAATTACGTGGAAGCAGATTCGGATAATGAAGAGGATGAGGATGATGATGATGATCCTTTTGGAGTGGCCCATCACCCTTCCCAGTTGCACATAAAATATCAAGAGGATGAGGATGATGATGAGGTTCATTACTATCAGGAAAATTTAGCTACTCCTTATCATCAGGAGCAACAACACACAGAAGACACGACTCATCTTCCGTCTGTTCTAGTACAGGATTTGCAGGCCATGCTGGCCGATTATCGTCAGAGGTTTCCACCAACTCTGCCTACTCCAAATACTGTGCCAGAGGACAGGCCAGTAAATCCACCGCCACATCCTTCACATTCTCCAAGGCAGGATGTTGACCCCGGGACTGGAGGTCAGGATGTTGACATCTCATCTCCAGATGAGGATGAAAGAGAGGATGGGGAACTTCCGGATTCCACGCCTACGGAACCATGGAATGATTACGTCATTCCTATGCCCTCTCCTAATCTGCCAAAACCTTCAGATTCTCCGCCAGAAGACATAGGAGGTTTTCATAACATCATGCACCGGGCAGCTGCTCGATTTGCAATCACAGTTTCGGTTGAACAAACCGACTGTTTTCTTCATGATTTCAAAGAAGGGTATAGAAGGGTGTCCAGATCTATCCCTATCATTGATTATATCTGGAAAGAAGGGATTGATATTATGAAGACGCCAGCTTCCATCCCGGCGGTTATTCCAAGAGTCGACAAGAAGTACCGAGCACCACCGGACACTCCTTCATGTTTGATTGGTCATCCGCGTCCTGACTCAGTGATTTCACAAGCGGCTCAACAACGATCCAAAAATCCGGTTGCACCTCTTTCAACGCCTCCAGACAAAGAGGGCAGGAGATTGGATGCAATTGGAAAAAAGTTCTCGGCTAATGCCGCTGCTACTGTCAAGATTGCTAATTCTTTGGCAATTTTAGCACGGTACGACAGACAAATGTGGTCAGATCTGTCGGAGTTCATCAATTTGGTTCCCGATGACCGTGTTGAAGAGGTCAGGAAGGTTGTCTTGGAAGGCGAGCGGGCAGCTTCTGAAATTATCGATTGCGCCCTCGACGTATCTAATACAGCCTTTAGACAATTGGCCGGAGCGGCAGTTCTCAGACGGCAAGGATGGCTCAAGGCGACTTCTTTCAGACCTGAGGTCCAGACCAAAATACTGGACATGGCCTATAATGGCGAGTTATTGTTTGGCAAGCACATAGATGAAGCATTGCTTGCGATAAAAACGGATACTGATACGGCCAAATCGCTTGGTGCACTACAGTATAAGCGAGGTTTTTTCAGAGGAGCAAGAGGCCGTGGTTTTTCATCAAGAGGACATTATCAAAATCAGCAAAACCGTCAGTATCAACCTCAAAATAAACCGTACTACCAACAGTCCTATCGGCAGTCATCGTCAGCGGGTTTCTCTCGTCAAGGAGGGAAACGACGTTCTAACTACCAGGGACGTGATTCAAATAAACGCCAGTGAGTTTTGCCGGACACCATCCTCCCTTCCCTCCCTCCCTGTGGGCGCCAAGATTTCCGCCTTTTATCAACAGTGGCGGAAGATAACTTCAGATCAGTGGGTTCTGGACATAGTCAAACACGGACACACTCTGGAGTTCTTGCAGAAACCTCCAACATTACCGCCCAGGGGTCCCTCCCCTCCTCGTCTTCATTTGTTATACATGGAAGCCATGAAAATGCTGCACAAAAATGCGATAGAGAAAGTCCCAACATCCCAGAAAAATCAGGGGTTTTATTCTCGCTTCTTCCTTGTGGAAAAGGTTTCAGGAGAGTGGCGTCCAATTCTGGATCTACGAAACTTAAACACATATCTGAAAAAGCAGAGTTTCCGCATGGTGACACTCACGGATGTCCTCAATTGCCTCATGGAGGGAGATTTCATGGCTTCCCTGGATATGGAAGACGCCTACTTCCACATTCCAATTCACCCAAATCACCGCAAGTATCTGAGATTCACAGTGGCTGGTGTCCATTTTCAATTCAAGGTGCTCCCTTTCGGCCTGAAGTCTGCACCAAGAATCTTTACCAAGACTCTAGTCCCAGTTGCAGCTGCGTTGAGGTCACAGGGAATCCAAGTATTCCCGTACCTCGACGATTGGTTAATAAAGAGTCCGACGAGGACTTCGACAAGGCAATCGGTCAAGAGTGCTCTGTCAATGTTCTCGAATCTGGGTTTGACCCTCAACGCCAAAAAATCTCAACTTCAACCCAGACAAATTCTGACGTTCCTGGGAGCAGTACTAGACACTTCTCAGTGCAAGGCTTTCTTAACCCAAATTCGTCAGGACAAGATCACAAGGCTGGCAAGTCAAATACGGTCAAAAAAGTCTCTTTCGGTCCGACAGTTTGTTTCCCTGCTAGGGATGTGTTCCTCCGCACTCCATCTAGTTCCACTGGCTCGACTCAGAATGAGGCCTCTCCAGGAGGAATTGCATCGACAATGGCGGCAGATAGACGGATCTTTCGAGGACCGTATCAAGGTCACGCCCAAGATAAAACAAGCTCTTCTGTGGTGGGCGGCAAAGAACAATTTGTCTCCGGGGCTCACTTTTCTTCAGACTCTACCGGAATTTACTCTAACGACAGATGCCTCCATGGAGGGTTGGGGAGGTCATCTCCAGGACCTTCAGGTGCAGGGACGGTGGTCCCATCAGTACAAGCACAAACACATCAACTGCCTCGAGTTGAGGGCAATTTTCCTGTCCTTGCGAGCCTTCCTGCCAAGAATTGCAGGCTCTGCAGTACTGGTGCGCACGGACAACACCACCAGCATGTTTTACGTAAACAAGCAAGGGGGCACAAAATCTCTGGCCCTGTCTCTTCAAGCGCAGGAAATGTGGGAATGGTTACTCCACCACAAAATTTCCCTCAGAGCGGAACATGTTCAGGGAATTCAGAATTCTCTGGCCGACGATCTCAGCAGATCGTTCACAGGATGTCACGAGTGGGAACTCGAACAACGCCAAGTGGAAACAATTTTCCAGCTCTGGGGCACACCAACGCTGGACCTGTTTGCCACGCAGCAGAACAGCAAATGCATATACTTTGCCAGCAGGTTCCATCAGCAAGGATCGAGAGGAAATGCCCTGTTGATGAGGTGGACCGGAATCTTTGCATATGCCTTCCCGCCGATTCCTCTCATCCCAAAGGTTCTACAGAAAATGAAGAGAGAGCGTTGCTCTCTAATCCTAATTGCTCCTCGCTGGCCGAGGCAGTATTGGTTCCAGGAGCTTCTGATACTCTCCCATCAACCTCCACTGCGCCTCAAGCCGACACTTTCAATGCTGACAAGGGAGGAAGGACAAATACTTCATCCAGATCCTCAGTCGCTACACTTGCACGCCTGGCTCCTGATTTCTTAGAGTTTAAGGACCTAGAGATTTCTCCAGACTGTAGAGCTGTTCTATCTCAGGCTCGTGCACAGTCTACCATCAGAACCTATCGCTTCAAATGGAAGAGATTCTGTTTATGGTGCGGAGAGCATGACGTCCATCCACTACAGGCTCCTCCAGAGAAGATTCTGCCTTATCTGCTGTCTCTAGCCAGATCAGGTCTCGCTTTTTCTTCTATCAAAGTTCACCTTGCTGCCATATCCAGATTCAGGAAGAGTTACAACAAACCATCTTTGTGCTCTTCTTCTTTAATTAAACAGTTCCTTAAAGGATTATTTCGAGTTTTCCCTCCAGTGCGGCCTCCTCCTCCTGAGTGGGATCTCAATATTGTGTTATCTCAGTTGCTGAAAAGGCCTTTTGAACCAATTCATAAATCGGAACTTAAATTCTTGACTTGGAAAGTGGCTATTCTTTTAGCCCTCACTTCAACCCGGAGAGTAAGTGAGATACAAGCGTTCACTATATCAGAACCTTTCCTACATTTTTCAAAAGATTGTGTGACACTTAGAACTCATCCTAAGTTTATTCCCAAAGTTCCGACCCAGTTTCACATCAACCAACCGGTGAAACTCAAGACTTTCTTTCCAGACCCCAAGACTCCAGCTGAAAGGATGCTGCATTCCTTGGATGTCCAAAGATGCCTCAAATTCTATTTACAAAAGACAAAAGATTTACGCAAATCTACCCAACTGTTTGTGGCTTATGGACAAGCTACACGTGGTCAGGCAGTGACGAAGGCAACTATAGCCAGATGGCTTTCCTCTGTCATCGTCTTCTGTCATGAGAAAGCGAACAAGCCCCTGACAAGAACGGTTAAGGCGCATTCCACCAGGATGATGTCAGCGTCTACAGCCCTATTTGCAGGGGTGTCCCTGGAAAACATCTGCCGTGCTGCTACATGGAAAAGTGTGCATACTTTTACGAAGCACTATTGCCTGCAGCCGGTACTACATGGAGATACGTCAGTGGGAGAAGCAGTGTTGCAGCATCTTCTTCACTGAGGTCAGCCTTTTATGGTTTTTTCTTTTCTATTGCTACATGTTTACTAATATACTGTTTTAATGTTCTATATATAGATACATGTTATATGAAGGTGTTGTCATGATTTTGCATATGTATTGAGATATGTTATTGCTCTAGTACCTTCCAGGTTGTGTGGGGATATATGGTTTGGATTGTCTCCCACCTTCCTCTACCGACAGTTATGGTTGTTACTGCTTGCTACTCTGATTCAGGCATGTGAATCTATGAAAGATACCCCAATACTGGATAAGAAAACAAGTTACTTACCTGTAACTACAGTTATCCAGTATTGGTATCTTTCATAGATTCACATGCACCCACCCTCCTCCCCGGCTAGGCAGTTCTTATATAGGATACTACTTCTCACTTGTGCTGGGAAAATCTGAGGAGAACTGCCTGGGCTGGGAAGGTTCTAGAGGGTGAGGTTAGCTGATTGGCTGAGGCTACATTTTCAGTTCTTTTTACATAATGAGGTAGATAGGCTGCTAAGTTTTGGGCCTAGTTGGGCCTATATCCTTTTTTAGCCTACTACTAATGGTTTTTAGGCACTGCTATATATATATAATTTACCGTGGGACTCCCGCCTCGACGACGGGGAATGATTCAGGCATGTGAATCTATGAAAGATACCAATACTGGATAACTGTAGTTACAGGTAAGTAACTTGTTTTCTTATTCTGCCCGACAGGCGCCCCTTCACCAAGTCGGTATACACCTGAAAAACCTCCACTGGCTCCCCGTCAACAAGAGGATTACTTTCCGCCTCCTAACCCACGCAGACAAAGCACTCTACGAACTTGGACCCGAATGCCTCAACACAAGACTCCTTCTACACCCCCCCCGCCAGCTACGATCCACCAACCAAGCCCTTGCTACCGTACCTCGCATCAACAAAACCACCATGGGAGGCAGATCCTTCTCCTATCTGGCAGCTAAGACCTGGAACTCACTTCCCACTCACCTTCGTCTCACTCAGAATCACCTATCATTCAGAAAACAACTTAAAACTTGGATATTCGACAAGTAATTCCCCACCCTTCCTCAAGCGCCTTGAGACCCTCTGGGTATGTAGCGCGCTATATAAATACTCTGACTTGACTTGACTTGACATTGCGAGAAGTTTGTGTCATGGTGTGCTTCCCACAACGTTGATACCCTATCTGCACCTTTCTCATGAGTTCTCTTGTTTGCATTGTTTGAGTTCCGGGTAGACTATCAACTCTTTGTGGACTAAGTGGGATCAAAAAAGGGGAAATCTGCACAGAAGAGAACCATCTCACAATGGATTGCCTTGTGCATTATTAACTGCTACGCATTTGCATAGAATCAACACCCTTATGGCCTGCCGGCTCCCTCTACTAGAGCCAAGGTTGCGACCACTGTGTTAGGGGACAGCGTTTCTCTCCGGAACATCTATCAGACAGTGAAAGGGGCATCACGGCACACGTTCATAAAACATTACTGCCTGGACAGTTAGGTCCATTGGGACTGGCCATTCGACTGTTCAGTCCTGCAGGGCTTTTTGGTTTAATCGAGTTCGCAGTCCCGCCTCCGGGGAGGTATGGCTTGGGTATCCAAAGGTAAGGAATCTGTGGCTAGAAGTCTCTATCAAGTGAACAAGTTACTTAACTTCGGCAATGTCATTTTTTGGTAGAGACTCTATCTAGCCGCAGATTCCTTACCATCACACCCATCCTCCCTGCTCTGCTAATCGGTTCAGGAGTCAGGAACTCCCTTTTCAGGGCCTTAGTGTTTTCCACAGCAGTGGTCAGTTATCATCGTGGCTGCAGCGACTAGTGTTTAAAGTAGCAAAAGTAACTGAGGTCAGCGCCCGAGGTGGTTCCTATATAGGTACCGCGCACGTCACTTCTGGTGCGGATGAGGAGCAGATCATTGCCACCTATCAGTGCCCAGTGGTACTACTCGAAGATCGTCTAGATTCAGTCTGACACCTGGGGATATTCATAGGCAAGGAATCTGCAACTAGATAGAGTCTCCAGCAGATGAGGTGTTACCGAAGGTAAGTAACTTGTTCGTTTCTACTTACAGTTGTTAATATAGAAATATGTAGTTCCCGATAGACAGAAGGGGTACCCTTTCATCTATTGATCCTACATCTATTCATTGAAGCAATACTCATTGATGGATTTTTTTTTTTTAATACTTTTACCCTGTGCTCAAGAAACTATTAAAGCTTTCAACTGTATGTAAATAAGAAGGCTTAAATGTTTTTTTAATCACCAACATTGAGATGTTGAACATGACTGCACTATGTGTCAGCAGGGCACTCATTTAAATCAATGTTTTTCTTAGCGATTAGCATTTGTTAATAATCCAAAATGTTGTTTAAAGAAGAAATAAACAATCACACACCCCTAAGTTGTCTTTGTGATATTGTTCCATATTGTTTGCCTACGTTGAATTCTTTTTCCTCACAATAACATTTTTAGATGTTTAAATTGAAGTCTTAATGAACGTGCACACATGTGATCCTTTATGTTTGAACAGTGATGTTAACGCAGTATTGAAAATTTATTTTCTTATTTGGTTTAGAGTGACCTCTATTTCAATTTCAAATGACAGACGGAAAGAGGACATCAAGCTAGGTATGTGTTTTGCATGACTGGGGTGCTTTCTTTTATATTTAAAATTATGTAGTAAATAAAATAATGTATGAGTTTGAACTTTTTGGGAAGTGATTCAGGTACCAAGCGAACGATAAGGACTATGGTATGGTAAGGTTTTCTGCTCTTGGTTCGTCTGTAGCAGGTTAACTTGGTGCATCTTTTGCTTCAAAAAGTATCTGTTTGCATCCTGTGTTTTGATTAATTTAGACTTCTTTCTTGTGCATCAAATTGAGTGCAAAACCATATGATTTAAAAGCAACCCCTTACACGTACATACTAACCCAATGAGCCACCATCTTTCACTTCCTGGTTTAGCATTCTTTGATTACTCTGGAAAGCAGTATACCCGTTTTTGGATTCCCTGACGTGGTCCTGATCATCGGGGTGGCTCCTCCGCTATGGCGGAGGAGCGTCGCCCCACTGCTTTTAAGCAGTGCACTGCAAAGGAAACATAAAATGATAATGACTTTGAGTAAATGATAATAACTTGGAGTTATTATCATTTTATGTTTCCTGTTGCTTTGTGGACAGGCTGCTGGGCAGGGCTGCTCTGCTCTCGGAGCAGGGCAGGGGAGGAGTGGTTTGCTAGTTGGCCCACTCCTAAGTGCGCAGTGACTGTTTGGTCAGCCGTCTCGTGCCGCCCAAACCAGTCATGCTCACTTTCCCTTTTCTCCATGCTGGCTGCATTACAGCCTGCTAGTTGAGCGTAGAACCAGGACACTCAAAACCAATCAAAACACTGCATTGCAGCGTTGTGATTGGTCAGGGGAGTATTCTCTGTGCTTCCTGTGCCTCGGAGAGCAGACAAGCGGGACCGGTAAGGTAAGTGTTTTTTTTACCGTTTCCCCCAGTGTGAACCAGCCACCCCTCCGGCCGTGAGCCACCTCGCCACCCGCGAACCATGCCGGCCGCCACTGCTGATCATCTACATATTCTTTGCAATGTCTTTCCTTGACGGTGTAGCCTGGTTTTGTGCCTGGATGATGATGGTGTAACCTATGTTGTAGAATGCTCCAATTAGTTACTCATCGTTTTAATTTCCCTTATTCTCTTCCTTCCTCTTCACCATTCTCTGTGAGGTGAGCCCACCTTGCATGGCAGGTGCCTAGTTAATACAATCCTAAATCTCTATAATAAAGCCACTTGCTTTTCAGGGAGTGGAGGTGAACGCTAACTTTTCCTTCAGTTTCACCGGATTATTGGCTGTGCACTTTACTCTGCTTAAAATGCGGGGAACTGTCTTGTAGGTGGGCCATTGGGTCGTAAGGACTCTGATAAGGGTTAGAGAATCAGAGAAATGATGATTAGTGGCAAATAATCCTACATTACCTCCTCATTCGTTCCCTGTCTCAAACATATGCATCTGTGAGGACCTACTTAATCAGCCTTTCCATGCTATTGTACTTTCTTAAAGTGTGGTACATCATGATTTATGTATCAGCACATCTTCTGCTTTTAGATACCACCTATAGCTTCTTTACACGAGAAGCCCCACAAACTTCAGGAAGAAGTTATCCCATTATCTGGCACTGGCATCAGCCACCCTTGCCTACTTTCACATAATGGAACTCCACAGTGGCAGGTCATGTGATGACCAACTACATACTCAATGACAAACACGGAAGTATTCCCCAGTGTCTGGAGCCATTTCATGGCCTTCAAGGGTGGCACCTCCTGGCCCCTCTATCCCTCACATACCCACAGTAGCAAGTATCCCTCTCACATTCTCACGATTTGCAGAAGAACGTCAATCCACACTGGCTGCTGCCGCTATTATTGTTAATTTTCTATTAGAATGTTTATCTGTCCATCGCACTCAGGGCGTCTTACACACAATTGGATTTCCCTCACTCCTTGACCCCAATCCACCCTTCCCTACAATCCCACAGAAGGATACCCCTCCCGCATGTACTCCCTTGCATTGGTAATGTTGGAGGTACCATCCCATAAAAGCACGAATTTTGCATTGTTAGTTCATGCATCCTCGATGTTGTCTCTTTCCTGGTTTTGTATCCCTTCATTTTTTCTGAAAAAAATGTGAAATAAATACTGCAAAAAAAAAGAAAGCAGCCATCACCTGAACAAGATCGATCTCTCCCTGCTTAAAATATCAAATAATCAAGGGAAATCACCATCTTCACCCATGTTTTTCATGTCTAGTTGGAAGACTTGGACCCTTTGTTCCACACCATAAATAATATAATGGCATTCAATGTGTTTGAACTGACCTGATCATTCCGTATAAATAGTCATTAACCTACACCAACAATAATTAAATAGCGATCAATGTATTTATACTCACCTGATCTTTCCATATAAAGAGTCTCTAACCTGCCGATTCCCGCAGGTTAAAAAAGGAACTCTGCTTAGATTCATTAGGAAAACGCAAGTCTTATTTTGTTGGTGAAAGGAAGAGGTCACCTCTGATGTCTACTTCTACCTGCAGATTCCTCACCTCTTGAATTTCCTTGAGGTGCCAAACTGGATCTAGAGAAGCCAAAATAACTCTCTTGCTCCTGGAAATGATACGCGATTTCATTGCCACACTGAATAGCACCCTAGATATGACTTCACCAAAGCCATATAAGTGCCAACCTGCCGCACCAATGTCAGTTCCTTTTTTTCCATGCCCTTTAGAGCAGATCTGAAGTTCTTTCCATAGAACACTTCTTTCCTTTTTCCTCTTGCAGTGTTTGCAAGTTGCCACATCGCATGAACTCTGGATTTTAGCAGTGCAGTCCTGCCACAAGCATATATCCATCCCCAACGCTTTTGAGGTGTGGTTTTGGTACCTGAAGCCTGAGCACAATTCCAGGTTGTGCAATATACACAGCCACGTGCACAAGAGCGCTATCAAGGAGCATGAGGTCAAGCTGTTTATGGTGACAACCACTGGGTTCGGCATCCTTCTAGCTCAAGGTCTCACTCTAGGTCTGTCGACTTGCCATCAACCAACAAATTCTCGAGGGTCAACCCCTAGTAAAAGCTCAAAAAGTGCTACAAATCGGTGGCAAATCTGTGCTTCAATTCTGCAGTAGGTCTGCAGGTTGTCACTATGTTTCCCTAGCAGGATTATCAATGGAGCATGATTTTGTCGATGTCTCTGATGGCCCTGACACCAGAGCCAAGTCTGCACAACTCACAGCCCTCAGGCAGCTATGCTAGCCTTGTTCCATTAAGACTCCATGGAGCCATGGTGTTTCCTGGCTGGATGTCTGCCAGCTGTGTACTCCGCCGTCACCACTCTGCCCCACGCAGCCTCTATTCTTTGATGTTCTGCAGTTCCCCCGAAGCAGTTCCTCCACCAAAAAGCCTCTCCAGTGGTGTGGACACAGTGCTTTCTGTTTAGTCTCTGGTACCATCTTTAAAGCTATTGCATGTCGCAGTGGAGTTTCCAATGGCTATGGCCATCTTAATGTCTTCTCTAAACCAGGTGCGGAATCTGGCAGATGAATCTCAATATAGACCCCTACCTAGGGATGAATAATCTGAGAGGATGCAGGTTCAGACTAATGTCTGAAATGTGTCCATCATGATGACGATGACCGCAGTGAGGCAGGTAATATCTCTCCTGAAAACATTTACTTTGGGGTCAACTGAACCCTAAAAAATGCCAATCAGATTAATACTCCTCCAGACGATGAACTAGAGTGTTTCTTGGAACCACCCTCAAAGGAATTGATGTCATTCATATCGGTCTTGAAGAAGGCAGCTAAGGTTTAGGAGCTGCCATTGCCTACTGGAAAACAAGGCAAATATTTCTACATAGATATTGTAGCAAGTATCTTTGACCTCAATGACGTTGCTTTCCTTCATAGAGGCCTTGATGGAAACCTCCTGGTGGCAAGGAGCTAGCCAACTTCTGTGTTAGAGGTTAACTGTCAGGTAATCCATCTCCATCATCCAGCACATGGGACCCTACAGTTTTGATAGCCCATCCTTCTCGGAAGAGTCAAATGGCACAGGCATCATATAGCTCGAATCTAGCATTTATCCCTACAGCTAACCACCCCTAACACAATCGTTAGTCTAAAAAGATTGAGGCTATGCCAAGCACATTTCTTCCCAAAGAGCCTTCTTTTCGTTCCACAAATATGCCTTTTTGTCAGGAAGGCTGATGTGGTCCTTAAGAGGTTCAAGTAGAGGCGGTCTACTTCTTGTTCCCTGGATATGACCTCCCTTGCGCATCAGTTACACAGGGAATACCTCAGAGTTCATAGATACTTCAGTATAATGCCTTTTAAGCAGCACCAGTCATTCCGGCTAGTAAAACAACCAAATAAACATCTGCACCACAGAAATTATAGGAGCCTGATGCATCACCATAGCCAGTAATAGTCTTCCTTCTTCTCTCCTGCCCAACCCGCAAAAACGCTTTGGCTCACTTCCAAGGGAACATGTGTAGCCAATTGGAAGGAGGGCTTCTTACCATTTATCGATTTGGCTGGCCATCACTACGGACTATTGCATTCTGCAGATAGTTAGCAGGGTTCTCACTTCCATTCCAGAAGTTTTCCCCATCACTTCTTCTGTCCTATCAGCCACTCTGGTTAATCATGCCTGCATTCTGTAGGACGAAGACATAATTGTGGTGAACAAAGGAGCCGTGGAACTGGTTCCAGAGCTCAAGGTCAGGCAGAAATTTTACTCGTATTATTTTCTGGTCCCCAAGAAAAACAAGATCCTTCATCCCACTCTCGACCTTCCATCTAGAACGCCTCTTCTTACAAACAAAATTGAGATGCTTTCTTGCAGGTTCTGTTGGCTCTAGAGCTGGGTGACTGGATTGTGCCCCTCCACTTTCAGGACCTTTTATTTTCAACTACTGACCCTTAAGTCCCATAAGAGGTCCATGCATTTTGTGGTAGGCTCCACCCTAGTACCTATTTGCTTTTGGGTTAACATTGACACTTCAAGTCTTTAGCAGGGTAATGGTGGGGATTGTGACACATCTTTGCAGGGTGGAGGAGGGTGCATGTTTCTGTACCTTGACAACTGCCTGTGGAAGGTGAACTCTCTGCAGCTGGTGTCAGACCACCAGAGATCCACAGCATGTCTGCACCTTCCAATGTCCATCGAAGGGAGCTCTAAAGTATGCATTTGGTCTGAAATAGGATTTTCCACTCCTTTATGTGTTTCCTCTCATCCCTCTCATTCCTTTGGTTCTAAGGAAACTGAACCAGGACTGTGCGCAATTGATCATAATCACATCAGACTAGTCACGGAGAGTATGGTATGCAGTCTCTTTACCTTCCTTTTTACCTACACTCTGAGAATACCTCCTTCAGACAGAAGGGAAGAGATTACATCTCAACTACCAAAGCCTTCGCTTTCATGCTTGGAAATTAAGTGGGGCTACCCGAGTTCTTTCAATTTACCTTCATAGGTGGCGGAGATCCTCTTATCAGTGTGTCGCCCATCTACCAAACCTGTTTACTCTCAGTGTTAGTCGTGCTTTGTGTCTTGGTGCACTGTAGGGGAGGTTGATCCCCTTAAAGCACGTGTTTCGGATGTGTTGGTCTTTGTACTTTCTTGAGGGTTTTCTTAGCCCAGAAAGACCTTGCAGTGAGCACATATAAAGGTTATCTTTGGGCCCTTTGTCTCTGTTGGCCTTTCTTTGCTCACCTGGCAAATCTTTGTTGATCCCAAATGTCATGAGGTTTTGTAAAGGGTTTTGTTCTTAACTGTTCCTAATGTCTCAGTCATACCTTAATTTGGTACTCACTTTCCTCATGGGGTATCTGTTCAAGCCAAAGCATAGCTGAATATTGTGACTGGTGACTAGTAAGGCAGTGTTTCTGATTGGTATTTCCTCAGCTTGATGGGTTAGAGACCTGGAGGCCTTGTTTGAGTAGTCGATTTGTAAACCATGGATGTTTATTGATATATTAGCAAAGTTACAAACTACAATCATTCAAATTAGTCACAAACCAATAATAAAGCATATTAATATAATGGTCGTTATTATTTAGAGGAATTCAAAACAGCAAATACAAAATAGATTGTTTAAAGTTGTTATAAGCAAGTCAGATGAGTTTCAATTCCCTCTGAAGGGAATATCTATGACACACTAAATTAAGGGGCCAAAAGAATGAGGAAACAGGGTAGAATGTGTCATCAAATAAAGCCTTTAAAGGCACAATCAAATGAAGATTCGGTCAAGTAAATGGAACGGTTTTGCTCATGAGTCTAACTCTGTGAGTGAGACCATACGTCTCCAGAGAGTGGGAAGGGGCACCTGGTCTAAATCAAGTACGAAGGGCATCTCTAACTAACTCAGCAATGCACAATCAAAGCATGCAATTCTCGACACTCTGCTACTACACACACACACACACACACATTTCTCAGGGAGAGGCAACCAATCCGACTTCAGCATTAGTGATAATACATTTGAAGTCTTCTTCCCATGCATCACACAGTGGAAGTGTTTGCCTGTGTGACCTTCAAGAGATATCTTGTCACAGGGTTGTCCCAGGCACAGGTGTGGATAATCACTGTTCTTTCTATGCAAAACACTTCTGAAAATCTGTTCCCACAGAACCTAAACAACTAATTAAACCAAACTACAGCTTAGGGCTGGGCTCTGAATACTCGAGAAAGAGAGAGAAAGAATTTAGTGGTTAAACGAAGGCCTACATTAACTTTGGCTAACTTAACTTGAACACACTTTAACTATGTTCAAATAGAACATGAAAATCACACTTTGATCATATAAATATAATGTGCAGATTAGTATATATTAAGCAATGCAAAACTATTAACAAAGCGTCACCACTGTTCTGCATTGGCACCTTGCGGAGTGCAACTTTTTTTATCAGGGACATTTGTGCCTTAATATCAACTTTGGTAAACATAGTTTACCATGCATGCGATACAACGCATGCCATTACAACGCGGTCATTACAACAACCGCGTTGTTACATCGCATTCCATTACAACACAAGTCGGAACAACAACTTGCTGTAGGGGTCAATAGGTGTTGTATTTAAAATCCCACACCTTCCCTACTGAAGTTGGAATAGTAAATTATACTATTCCAGAATCCAGGGCCCCCCTCTACAGCAAGTCGTTGTTCCGACTTGCGATGAATGGTATGAGATGTAACAACATGGTCGTTGTAATGACCTCATTGTAATGGCATGCGTTGTGTATGCATGCGATGTAACATGGTCTATTCTCAACTTTGTAAATGATAAAACGATGTTCAGAAACCACTCTTCTGCCCTGTTCCTGTAAAAATTAGATAGCATAGCTTCTGTTTTTAACTCCTTAATCCTGTCTCTAGTGGGTATTGCTGAACTATACAACTTGGCACTGATGTCTTCTTAGTTAGTCCATTTTCTGAGGCAGCATCTACACTGATGGAGCCAGCCACTCGGAGTGTGAGGACTCTGCAGCAGATGTGCACATGAGTAGTGTGGCTGGTCAGGATACTTTGGTCCATCCTGTTCTTGTTTTGCATCCTTCGACTTTTACAGTCTGAGTTTGGCCTGTGTTCAGAAAAATGTGGTGTCGTTTGTCAGCTTTTTTCCCCATGCTGAAAACTCTCTCCTTCTCAGCAAACAAGTGGCTGTAGAATGAGAGAATATTTTACTCAACTCGGCTTTAAATGTATGCGCCTTACTTTAGGTATCTCAGCCACTTTTTTTTCTTTTTTGCAGTTTTAAGAACTCGACCCAAAGGTATCAGAGCGCATTACACGATTACTAGTTGCATTACAGGCAGGCATATTCATTTTTAGGCACCGGGAGATTAAGAGATTTGCTTAGAATCACAGGATGTTTGAGCCTGCAGCAAGACTCAAACCTGGTTCCCCAGCTTTAAAGTTGACCGCTCTATCCTTTAAACCACCTACTCTTCAGCAGGAGAGTGGACAAACTAACTGGGCATTGTAGAGTTAGCTAAGCTCTGACACACATGCATTTCCTAGGTTGATGCACAGCCCAGCCTGCCTTGTGGAATCCAGCGTCTTCCCCATAGCAATGACTGCACTCCGCTCTGGAAGGGGTAAAATGCTGGGTCAGTCACGGCAGAGGAGAAAAGCAGGGGTGATGTAGGTCTTGTATATTGTTTATCACCCACAGCTCAGCCACTCTTTTTTCTGCTCTTGATGTGCATGCTTTGAATGGTCTGCTCATCGTGCTTTACCTAGGCCCAAGATTCACAGCTTCCCTAAGAGCAAAAGCAATTACTAAAGAGCCCAGTGTCCAGCTGGTGGCCCAGTGAAAACATACTTCTGAAGTACTATTCTTCTAGACCTTCTCCGAAGAGATATAGAGTAAACGTCCCAACGAGAAAGCCAACTATTAGTTGGGATGGTAGGAGAAGGGTCAATCAGGCACAAGCGTCAACCTTTTTTGCGAGTGCAAACGGTGCGATTCGCAAAAATTGTCCGTTTGCGCCTGCAAAAAGGGCCTCTGCGATTCATGAAACTGAAAGGCTCTCGCAATTTAAGAAATCGTAATTTATTGCGATTTCTTAAATTGCGATTGCATTTCGCTAATAGGGGGCGCAAATTACCATCAATTTGAAATTGATGGCAATTTGCAAAAACGTTGAAAAATGCACTAAAGTGCATTTTTCAAAGTTGTAGGTTACCCACACACATGCCCTTGGGGCATGTGTGTGTGCAACATGTTGGCACAGTTGAATTTCAGGGGTGCAACAGGGTCTCCTTTTGACACCCTTGAAATTGCGCATGCCATCTCCCATTCATTCCTATAGGCCTGTAGGCCCTTAGGAATGTATTGGAAGGCATTCCTTAATTGCGAGTCGCAATTTGGAAGTCGCAATTAAGGAATGTTTGGGACTCGCTAATTTTATAGCGATTCCTACATGCATAGGCTTTTGCAAATCCTTAATTGCGATTCCTTAATAATCGCAATTAAGGAATCGCAAAAGCCTTCCTTCATGCATGTGCCTCATAATATGGCCCGTTCTTTAAGAAAGAATGCACCTGAGATAAAAGTTGTTATTTTAAAACTTTGGAGTATTTGATGTAGGGTTCATTTCTTACAAAGTGGATTTAACTCAAATAATTGGAACTGAGAGACAAAGAAAGTAATAACGGTGTGATGTGTTGTATATGACTATTCTGTTTGCCTTGCAGTTGAGAGTTGAAAGCTGTTGCTAGAAAGAGAGGATTCACACCCTTGGTTGGACATGCTAGTAGTATGATATCCATATCTATGAATAAAAATCTCATGCTATCATGTACTGGTTATTATGCATTTATAAAGTTTACATTCCTGAGTGTTTTCTACCTTTGTACTACCTCAGGTACCAGGTTCGTCCATGCATAGTAAGGACGAACTTGGATTCATCTTTAGGAAGAAAAGTCAGGAGTTAAGTATAGCAACTAATGGAGCCAATGGTTTCCGGTGATTGATTTGATCTGAAGTCCTTATATCAATAATGGGCATGCCACTATGTTTTGGGATGTAATAGAGCTTGGCAATTACGAGATTGGTTAACCTGTAGTACATGTTTCATCCTAGAATGATGAGCATGATCAAAGAACACGAGGGTGGATGAAATTAATCACAGCATGTTCTGGCCACGTTAAGATATTAATTGTAGTATGTTACTAGTGGTTTTCTGGGGTGGTCTTCAGAAACAATGTAGTGCCAAATTAATCAATGAAAGTTGCCAGCTGAGCTAACCAGAGACTGAAGTTAACTGTAGGTATCCGGCCATTGAAATTTAATTGTGGTTAATCATTAAATATTAATAATTTGAATCCATGCTTTGTTTATGTTTATTCACCCAAACCAATACAGCTTTACGACAGAATTGTATGGTCTTAAGGAGTGGTATGGTCAACTAACCCTCTCTGTACCTTGACTATATCCAGAGTGCGCCTGCACATGAACATCATTAGCATTTATTTTTGAAGTTTAGGCTCATCAGACCTCAGCCATTATTTGCAAATATGAACTAACTGAAGTGGAGACAGTGAGAACCCTTGATTGGTGCCACAATCCATTATTTGAACCAGTCATAGAAATGAGTTTGACTGAACATTGACACGCATATCCTCTTCAGTCCAGAGATCAGTATGCCCCTGGCTTTGACATCTAGTGCCATAAGCTCGCTCTCCAAATTGTTTAGTTAGTGTTTATACTGGGTCCACCAACAGTGTTTCGAATTGGGTCTAATTGTACAAACTATATACAAAACACTGGTGATCCCTCCTCTTCATCAAACCATAATCTGTTGTCTCAATTATCTTTTATTTTCTAGAAACCCCCCAAAAAACTATCTCTCCCGACACACTGTTGAAAGCATTTCTGGTGGGTTACTCTTTCCTTACCCACCTTTTTGGAATATCTCATTTGTAACTTTCATCTTTTGGGCTTGGGCCTAGTGTAACACTGCGTAAGCAGTGTGGGCGTGGCCCAGAGTCCTTTTCTCAGCGTTTTGGAAATGGACCTTGCATTCCACAATGCTCGTGCCTTTGTGGAATGCAAGGTCCAATGTAATTGGCCTTCGGGTGCGTGCTGTTTTGAAACAGAACACGCAATAGGCCATAGGCGGTTGCGTAGCTCTGCCTATGGCCTATTGGTGTCTGTTACGCGCACCAGAAGGAACTTCCAGATACACGCCGACCCAAAGACGACGCTCAGAGGCACCCTTGTCTACAGACCCCCGGGACGACGCACTCAATTCAGCGACGACATCACTGACTTCATCAGCCCGCACGCCATCCCCTCCGCTGACTACATCCTCCTAGGGGACCTCAACTTCCACCTGGAGAACAACAAGGACCGCAACACCTCCGCCCTGCTGGACAACCTCGCCAACCTCGGACTCAAGCAACTGGTCAACACCCCCACCCACTACGCCGGTAACACGCTTGATCCCGTCTTCTCTTCCAGCAAGCACATCACCTTCAGCCACGCACAGGACTCCACTGGACCGATAACAGCTGCGTCCACTTCAGCTTCAGAAAAACAACGTCCCACCACCACCCGCAACATGTCCCTCACAGGAGCTGGAGCAAGATCACCACCGAGCAGCTCACCACCTCCCACAGCCAGAACCCACCTGCCAGCACAACGGACCCCAACGAAGCAGCCCGCAACTTCACGCAGTGGCTGACCGCCTGAGCCAATGACCTCGCGCCACTAAAGAACCCTCCCAGCAGACCCAGAAGCAAGAAGGCCTCCTGGTTCACCGACGAACTCAAGGACTCCAAGAAGAACTGCCGCACCCTCGAGAAAGCCTGGCTCCACGACTAGACCACAGACAATATGACCGCCCTCAAACACGCCACCCGCAAGCACCACCAGCTCATCCGCACCACCAAGAAGAAATCACTAAAGGAACGACTAGACAACAACACCCACGACAGCAAGGAACTCTTCAACATCGTCAAGTAGTTATCCAACCCCAGCACCGGCAACAACGACATCACTCCTTCACAGGATCTCTGCGACTCTCTCGCCTCGTTCTTCCACCGCAAGATCGCCGACATCCACAACAGCTTCAAAGCACCATCCACGCTCCCCACCGTCAAACCAACGCCCCCCACCACCACCCTCCGCACCTGTACCACGGTGACCACCGAAGACACAGCCCGCACAATGAGCACCATCCACTCCGGTTCTCCAACGGACCCCTGCCCCCACCACATCTTCAGTAAGGCCGAATCCACCATCGCACCCCAAGTCCGGGACATCATCAACACCTCTTTCAACACCGCCACCTTCCCAGAGAGCTGGAAGCATGCCGAGCTCAGCGCCCTTCTAAAGAAACCAACAGCGGACCCCACCGACCTCAAGAACTTCCGCCTCATCTCGCTCCTCCCTTTTCCTGCCAAAGTCATCAAGAAGACCGTCAACAGACAGCTTGCCGCCTTCCTCGAGACCAACGGATTCCTCGACCCCTCGCAGTCCGGCTTCAGAGCCAACCACAGCACCGAGACCGGCCTCATCGCAGCCACCGACGACATTCGAGCACTGCTCGACAACGGGGAAACAGCGGCACTCATCCTCCTGGACCTCTCTGCAGCGTTCGACACTGTCTGCCACCGCACCCTAGCTCAACGCCTAAGCAACATCGGTATCCAGGAGAAGGCACAGGAATGGATCACCTCGTTCCTCGCCGGAAGAACACAGAGTCCGCCTCCCCCCGTTCCGATCCGAGGCCACCAAAGTCATCTGCGGCGTCCCGTAAGGATCATCACTCAGCCCCACCCTCTTTAACGTCTACATGAGACCTCTTGCAGCCATCGCACGCCAGCACAACCTCAACATCATCTCCTACGCCGACGACACACAGCTGATCCTCTCCCTCACCAGAGACCCCGACACCGCCAGAACCAACCTACACAAAGGGATGAAAGACGTCGCCGAATGGATGAAGAACAGCCGCCTGAAACTCAACTCAGAGAAGACGGAAGTCCTCATCCTGGGATCTTCGCCCTCCGCCTTGGACGACTCCTGGTGGCCCCCCGCCCTGGGCACCACTCCCAAGCCTACAGACCACGCACGCAACCTGGGCTTCATCCTGGACTCCTCCCTCTCGATGTCCAGACAAGTCAACGCCGCC
This sequence comes from Lissotriton vulgaris, assembly GCF_964263255.1. Classification (NCBI taxonomy): domain Eukaryota; kingdom Metazoa; phylum Chordata; class Amphibia; order Caudata; family Salamandridae; genus Lissotriton; species Lissotriton vulgaris. The sequence goes on from NC_141698.1 coordinate 211,174,728, forward strand.
TCCTCATCGTGCTTCAACACCCTTCGCATGCTCCGCAAGATCTTCCGCTGGATCCCGACCGAAACCAGGAAGACGGTCACCCAGGCACTCGTCACCAGCAGACTGGATTACGGAAACACCTTCTACGCCGGAACCACAGCCAAGCTACAGAAAAGACTCCAACGCATCCAGAACGCCTCCGCCCGACTCATCCTGGACATACCCCGACACAACCACATCTCCGGCCACCTGAGGGACGTGCACTGGCTCCCCGTCAGCAAGAGTATCACGTTCAGGCTCCTCACCCACGCGCACAAGTCTCTCCACGACCTGGGCCCCAAGTACCTCAACGACCGCCTGACCTTCTACACGCCCACCCGCCAGCTACGCTCTACCAGCCTTGCCCTCGCCGCCGTACCACGCATCCGAAGAGCCACCGCCAGAGGCAAATCCTTCTCCTACCTGGTGGCAAAGACATGGAACTCCCTCCCCATCCACCTTCGGCTGACCCAGGACCATCTCGCCTTCAGAAGACTACTCAAGACCTGGCTGTTCGAGCAATAGCAGACCCCTTCTCCCTAGCGCCTTGAGACCCTTCCGGGTGAGTAGTGCGCTATACAAATGTTATGATTGATTGATTGAATTATCGTGGCGCATCACTCCCCTTCCCTTGAAGCCAGCTGGCTTTTCTTCCCGATCTTTCCTCCGTCTGCACTCCTCTTCTCTCTCCCAAGTCACATTGACCCTATCTCTCCCTTGTCTTGCACTCTTCTCCCAGCTCTCCCCTCCCGCCATGTCCCGGCGCTCATCTTCTATACGGGGTTTTCAGTCTTCCCTCCTGCAGTACACTCTGCCCAGCCGTCACCCAGGCCCCGGCTCTGTTCTCCCGCTCTCTCCCTGGGCTCCCAGTCCAGATGCGGCGCATGAGGCTCAGACAGAAACCGCTTGCACGCGACTATGGAAAAATGTGCTCGCCGAGTGATAGGCAGGCCCTGAAGGCCCCCAAAAGAGCACGATAAATAGATTTGGGACAAAAATATCCATCATGTGCCTAGAGTGTGCAGGATTTTTGCTGTGCCCCTCTGCCCCCCTGCTTATCCCTCCGCACACCGCACCTGCCTCACACTGATAAACTATTCTCGCTGCTTTGCTGATTGTCTGTGGCACCTGCACATAAATCATTCGTTTTAAGATGTTCTTTCTGCTCGAAGTTCTAGTTATTGTGAGACGAAGACCCGGGGTTAGCACACAGCAGGCTGCACGCGACTGCCTGGGGGGACGGACGAATCAAGAGTCTGATCAATTCCTGTGATCCAGTCTGGTGACACGCCAGGCCGGATCACCGAAGGCGGGCCTGAGAAGGCACAGTGCGCTCTTCAGGAAGACACGACTAGGACAAGATGGAAACTTGGGTAGTGGGTAGGCAGTGGTTTAACATAAGCTCCCGCTGTGCGGGGGAGGGGGACTGGGATCAAAAATCAGCCTGGGCACACCCAAAAAAAGTGGCCCATATTTGAGTTTTGCAAAAACCACAGTTGATGGACAGAATGCAGAACAATGTCATACATTCACCCCAGTACAGAGATCTGGGCCTAAATCCATCGTTTTTTTGCACTCCACACCAACAAAGTTCAGACATGGCATATGTAAATCAGCCTTGACCCTGTGCCTCATGAGAACAGTCCAGCCCGAACTACCTAGCCATGTCTTTCGTGGACCGGGATCAAGCATCCTAGGACCGGTTTCAGGCTATCAGCCGTCTTCAATATGAGAAAAACAAGAGCCCCCTGAGCAAAGATTAGTACAAATCCTAGGACAGGGAAATCAATTATGTGTATAACATCCTAGGCATTGTAAGAGATAAATCACAATATCAAGGGACTCGGGGAGAACAGTCAGAAAATCAAGTAAAGCAATATTAAAAACATAAGCTTTTTTAATTCGTTCTTCGTACACAATACATTCTTTTATAAAAAAGAGAGATATAAGCATAAATTTAAAATAAAACCGTTGTTTCAAGGAACAACCACAGAGTACAATTATTATATTAAAAACATTTGAACAATTAGTGGCATTATGTATTTTTAGTCGACGCGCGTTTCGGCGTATAGAAGACACCTTCTTCAGGAGCCACAAATTTTATTCGTTTCTGAAACATATAAAAAATAAAAACCAAATAAATCCATAATTCATAATGTTATTGAGGCAATATCAATTTCTAACTAATACAGAATGATCATAGACTTATTATTGTACATATTCCAATTGTATCTCCACTTTGAGTCCCTAGTTTTTTCTTTGGCAGTTAATTATGATACAGATAAAACAGTTACCTGAGTATTCAATTACACTCTGACATTTATTGACCTTTCTTCAAATAATCAACTATAAGGAACCATATGAGATGGCACTTAGAGGACATCACTCTAATGTCTAAAGCAATTCTTCCATATTATAGTGCATTTAGTCGTATCTTCCTATAGTTATTGTTTAAAAAGATGTTCATACAGTGAAAACATGAGTTTGAATCACCAAAAGTTAGATTAAAATAGAAGAAAACACTTACTAGAAAGCGGGCAGTGTAGGCATTGTAATGTAGAAGATTATTGTAGTATAAAATTCTATTTCTTAATACATCTGTGTGAGGCAAAGTTATATACAGCCATTATATTTTGTTCGTTTCTGTTAGTTTAATATTCACATTCTATATAGTGCTATTCGTATATACTCATTAGGGATTTTTTTATACATATATAAAATTTATCGTTGGTAATAAAGGGGACGGATTATGTTTCTATTATTTATAACATGTTCTATCCAGTTTTAAAATTGAAGAATTTATGGCAACTTATATAAGTTTCAAGGACATCTTTTAACATTCAATCCTTCTTTAATAGATAACACTGGGGGACTCACCATATGTTGCTGTTATATTGATGCACACTAAACGTATATTTCTTTTATTTTGTCCTTAGTTACGAACTGCAATCATATAGTTGCGAATTCTCATTATATTCCCGGATCCTATATAGTAAGAAATACGGCATAATATAAAATCTCTTAGGCTTATTTGTTCTGATAGTTCTAATCAGCAACTGACTTTTAGGCGTTTCTACTTACCAAAATTATTTGTATATAATGGAGTGAAACAGCGATATATGTCGTTGAATTCTACGCACTTTCTGTCCGTAGTCAAAAATAGTCACAGTAGTGCAGGATATAGCGAAACTAAGAAGATAAAATATGAATTGTATTAGCCCTATACAAAAGTTTTTAAATGGGGTAGGTCAAAGTAGACTTTGGTAACATCCGCTCACCTTTTTAGGACAAGTTTAGATGACTTTTATAAAGATGTATGTCGCTGAAGTACGACGCTTATGTTACATCTTGATAGCCAGATATATCAGGTCAAGAAGTTGCTGATATTCAATCTAGAGATGATATGAAAAAACAACAGAAAACGGGTAGGTAAAATTAATATAAATCCCGTAGAGATGTTTTAAAAAGCGTGTTTCGCTAAAAGAGATAGTCTCCGATGTAGCTCACTTACCAATTGATGAATGGCCGGATATGCCAAGGAATGGAGGTCAATATCAAGTGTACCCACAAGGGGTTAAGAGGCGCACTCTAATTAATTCCTGTTTCCTGAATGGAGGTCGCAATGGATCAGAATTACGGCGTCCCTCGTCCGTTACACAGGGTATCAACTAATCGAACCCCGGGCGATGTTTTAAATGGAACGCGAAGCTGGTCATATGACCGTGATTACGTGATCACATTCCGACATATAGTTTGCGATTGAAAGATCGTAATATAATTAGTATAATTTCCGAATAATTCTAAGTGAATATGTCTAAAGAACGATCTATCAGATTGTTTTCATAATACTTAATAGTAAAAACGGGGTTATTAACATATCGAATCACAGCGGAAGGAACAAAGATGTGTGCTAAACATGAAGAAGGGACTAATTCTCACAATTTCATGCCTAACCAAGATGGAGGACAAATGTATGAATATAGAAAGAGGACCGTCAACTTGTATAATTAATATACCATTATATCGCCAATATATATCTATTTTAATCAATCAATTTCATGCCTAACCAAGATGGAGGATAAATGTATGAATATAGAAAGAGGACCGTCAACTTGTATAATTAATATACCATTATATCGCCAATATATATCTATTTTAAATACAGAATATATCAAGTTCATTTCTTTAAATTAATGATGGAAAACTGTATTATTAATAGATGAAGGTATACATGTATAAACTTATACATATACATCTCATAAACGAAGTTAACAAGCCACTGATCAATTAGAATATTGTGTTCTCCCAAGGAATTTTGCTGTTGAGCCCATTCTTAAATGTGCCCAACACGAAAATCGAATATACTTCTCTTTTTTTTCGAATTGAACTTCCTCCCTGGCTGTCTGGTTTTTTTATTTTTTCTAAAATCCGCCATTTTATTATTTTTCTGGTTTGTGGTTCATTTCTTCATAGTGTTTCACTAAAGGTGCCAATGTCTTGCCAGTTCTTATAGCTGACCTGTGCTCTGTTAAACGAGTTTGTATGGGGCGTGAGGTTTCCCCCACATATCCCAAATTGCAGGGACATTAAATGAAGTAAACAATATTGGCTGTTTTACAATTCCAAAAATCATAAGCATTAACATTAATACCATTATGGTTGAAAGATTCACCACCTATAATACCATTGCAGGATTTACAAGAGGAACATTTAACTGTACCTCTTGTGGGCAGATTATTTAGTAGAGATCTTTGGTTTGATTTCTGGGAATTAGTTTTATTTTTTAATCTAGAATGTACAATTAGATCCTTTATGTTCTTGTTTCTTTTATGAGCAAACAAAGGTTTTGCCAATTTCTTAGTCTGGGTGGGGTTACAGTTAAGAATATGCCAACTGGCATTGATAATCTGTTTTACCGGATTGTCTAGGGTCGAATGTCTCGTGATACAGACAAGTTGGTCAGTGTCCTTAATTGTTTTTGGTCTTAGTAGGGCGTCACGATCAAAGAATCATGCTCTCTTGTAAGAATCTCTTACCAACCTATGTGGGTAGCCTCTGTCCATAAATTTTTCCCTCATTATTGCAGCTTGTTTGTCAAAATCTATCAAATTTGTGCAATTCCTTCTTATCCTAAGGAATTGAGAAAATGGAATGCTTTGACGTTGACTCCTTGGGTGAAAACTATTAAAATGGAGTAACGTATTGCGTGCTTTTGGTTTGATGAAAAGGTCAACTTCCAATTTGTTGTTGTGATTTTTTATGACCAAGTCAAGAAATTCCACTTTTTCGGTGTCATATTGGGCAGTAAATCTGAGATTTGTATCCACAATAATAATCCATTCTAGGAATTCCGTTAATGAGTCAGACCCGCTGGTCCAGATAAAAAAGATGATATCAATATATCTGGACCAGTGGTTAACCGACTCATAAAAGGGGGCAATTTCATTGCAAATAAACTTTTTCTCAAAGGAAGACATGTATATGTTAGCTATTGACGGTGCAAATGACGCGCCCATGCTAACTCCCTTTGTTTGGCGAAAAAGGGTGTCTCCAAATTCAAAGATGTTCTCAGTGAGAACAATATATAGACAGTCAATTAAAAAGGATTTAGGACAATCTATCCTAAAATCCTCGATAAATTGGGCAGTAGCTAAAATAGCTTAATTCAGAGGAATATTACTATAAAAGGGACTCAATGTCCATTGTCACCAATATATCTCTGTTGGGATTAAAAGAGAGGCTCTCTACTTTATTGATCATCTCACCTGTGTCTTTAATATAAGATCTAATTTTGGGTATATGTGGCCTTAGATGAAAATCGACATATTTGGACAAAGGTTCGGTGATACTTCCAATGGTTGACACAGTAGGTCTATACGGAGGATCTGCTAGATTTTTATGTAGCTTAGGGAGACCATAGATACAAGCAGTTTTGCCTTTGTTCGTATTTAAAAAGTCATATTCTTTCTGTGAGATATCACCATTGATCATAGCTTCCTTTGTCAAATATTGGATTCACCTAAAAATAAGCTTTGAAGGATCAGTCATGATTTTAGAATAAGTTGAACCATCGTTCAGCATAGAATTCATTTTAGATTCATATTTGTCGGCATCTATGACGACAATCCCACCTCCTTTGTCACATGCCTTGATCACAAGATTCTTATTGTTGGATAATTCTTTTAAAACCTGTGCTTCACTTTTATTCAGATTATATTGAGGTTTGGGTATAAAACGAAGATTCCTTTCTAATTTCTGGAGAACAACTAGTTCAAATGCTGTAACTTCAGGTTCCATCTGATCTAAAGACGGACTGAAAGTAGAGGGAAGTTTGTAACTGTTTTGACAAAACATTTTGAGAGTCTGACTCCTCATTTATCTGAAAGAATTTCTTCAAACGAATTTTACGAAAGAAAGAAAAAATATCTTGATATAGTTCAAACACATTAGCATGTGCATGAGGTACATATGATAATCCTTTAGAAAGTAGAGTCTCAATATGTGTATCCAGATCAGAAGAAGATAAATTGAATATGGGGATTACATCCCCTGTCCCTAATACTGAAAAGTCATCGAAACTTGTCCTAAAAAGGTGAGCGGATGTTACCAAAGTCTACTTTGACCTACCCCATTTAAAACCTTTTGTATAGGCCTAATACAATTAATATTTTATCTTCTTAGTTTCGCTATATCCTGCACTACTCTGACTATTTTTGACTACGGACAGAAAGTGCGTAGAATTCAACGACATATATCGCTGTTTCACTCCTTTATATACAAATAATTTTTGTAAGTAGAAACGCCTAAAAGTCAGTTGTTGATTAGAACTATCAGAACAAATAAGCATAAGGGATTTTATATTATGCCGTACTTCTTACTATATAGGATCCGGGAATATAATGAGAGTTCGCAACTATATGATTGCAGTTCGTAACTAAGGACAAAATAAAAGAAATATACATTTAGTGTGTATCAATATAACAGCTCCACATATGGTGAGTCCCCCAGTGTTATCTATTAAAGAAGGATTGAATGTTAAAAGATGTTCTTGAAACTTATATCAGTTGCCATAAGTTCTTCAATTTTAAAACTGGATAGAACATGTTATAAATAATAGAAACATAATCCTTCCCCTTTATTACCAACGATAAATTTTATATATATATAAAAAAAACCCTAATGAGTATATACGAATAGCACTATATAGAACGTGAATATTAAACTAACAGAAACGAACAAAATATAATGGCTGTATATAACTTTGCCTCACACAGATGTATTAAGAAATAGAACTTTATACTACAATAATCTTCTACATTACAATGTCTACACTGCCCGCTTTCTAGTAAGTGTTTTCTTCTATTTTAATCTAACTTTTGGCGATTCAAACTCATGTTTTCACTGTATCAACATCTCTTTAAACAAAAACTATAGGAAGATACGACTAAATGCACTATAATATGGAAGAATTGCTTTAGACATTAGAGAGATGTCCTCTAAGTGCCATCTCATATGGTTCCTTATAGTTGATTATTTGAAGAAAGGTCATTAAATGTCAGAGTGTAATTGAATACTCAGGTAACTGTTTTATCTGTATTATAATTAACTGCCAAAGAAAAAACTAGGGACTCAAAGTGGAGATACAATTGGAATATGTACAATAATAAGTCTATGATCACTCTGTATTAGTTAGAAATTGATTTTGCCTCAATAACATTATGAATGATGGATTTATTTGTTTTTTATTTTTTATATGTTTCAGAAACTAATAGAATTTGTGGCTCCTGAAGAAGCCGTCTTCTATGCGCCGAAACGCGCGTCGACTAATAATACATAATGCCACTAATTGTTTAAATGTTTTTAATATAATAATTGTACTCTGTGGTTGTTCCTTGAAACATCAGTTTTATTTTGAATTTATGCTTATATCTCTCTTTTTTTATAAAAGAATGTATTGTTTACAAAGAACGAATTAAAAAGCTTATGTTTTTACTATTGCTTTACTTGATTTTCTGACTGTTCTCCCGGAGTCCCTTGATATTGTGATTTATCTCTTACAATGCCTAGGATGTTATACACATAATATCAGCCGTCTTCAGCCAGTCCATCTACTGTGGTTTTTGCATTTTCCACATTTGAGTTTTGCCTTTCCGTAAACACTCTTCAGCACATTTTTATGAAAAGAAAGGCAGTGGGAGGCATGTTTTATTAACTTCACTTAGATACAAAAAAATGCACAGATTAGTTCACACTGCTGACAAAGTGCTTTGACGTCTTGTCAGGCGTAGTAAACACTATATACAGTGCTTAATTTGTGCCGGTGAGTTCCAGTGCAAAACATCAGCACTTTTTTCTCAGGGCCAGGTCTATTGTAGGGGTGGGCAGAATGAATCGTTCGTAAACATTCAGGCACAGGACCTCACTGTGAGGTACAGAGAAAACACTGCTGCCTCCGGTGAGGGAACGGGTTGCATCTGAGGGAAGTACTTAGAGGATAGCGCTGCGAAGCAGGAGGAGGAGCACTGTGAGGTAGAGAAAGAAATGAAGCTCCCCTGCTGTGTGAGATTTGTAAGGAGGAGCTGGGAGGATAGTGCTACAAGGCCGCGCAAGCCGCTCTGTACCTATGTGGTCATCTGAGGTACGGGAGCATCTCTGTCTGGTACAGTGAGCAGTGTTGTGAGGTACAGAGAGAGAAGCTCACCCTCCAGTGGGAGTCTAACTGGTTCTTGGAGGAGGCGCCTAGAGTATAGCGCTGAGAGGCGCAGCAGAAGCGCACTGTGAGGTACAGAGGGAGCAGCAGCGCCAGGTGCAGCCAGGTAACAGTACTGTGAGGCACAAACATAGAGCAGCCTGTGGCGTAGATGGTGCTTCACTGTAAGGTACAGAAAAAGCATCAAACTCTTCAGCAAGTGTCAAAGATATACCACGAAGAAGCACCCAGAGGATAGCGCCGAGAGGCGCAGCTGTAGCGCACTGTGAGCTACAGGCAGCGGGAACACTGGTGCGAGGTACATGCAATACACCTGTGAGGCGGCACTGGGAGCCTGTGTCATACATGGAGTAGCGCTGAGAGGTATGTGGGTAGCACTGTGGCCTCCAATGAGGCGCAGGCTTGAGGTAGAGTTGCACATGGATGGTGTACTCAGAGGACAGCGCTGACAGGCGCTGCAGGAGTGATGTGAGGTACAGCGGGAGCAGCAGGGCCAGGTCCAGGCAGCTGTCCTGTGAGGTACATAAGTGGAGCAGCTTGTGGCTCACAAAGAGCGTGGAAAGCGAGTAGCACCGTGAAGTAGAGATGGTAAAAAGGCAACCTCCAGGGAGGTGTGTAATAGAGGCTGAGTTGTGTAAAGAGACGAATTACGCAGAAGATAGAGCTGAGAAGCGCAGCACAGTAGCACGCTGTGAGGTACAGTGGATGTGAGGTATATGCAATAGTCCTGTGGGCTGTGCACAGGGAGCCTGTGCTGTGCCTGTAACATACATGATGCAGCACTGAGAGGGATTGTGGGTAACACTCGCAGGATAGTGCTGAGAGGCGAGCAGGAGCAGCGCGGTGAGCAGCAGGGTCGTGTACAGGGGCAGCGAGGTACACAGGGCGTGCGTCACGCAGCCAGTAGCATCTCTGGGCTCTGTGAGACCTGATTTTAGAGCAGCTGTCGGAGCCTCTGTCAGTCTGTCTGGAGCTCTGTCCGTGTGTCCATCCATCGCCTTATCTCGTCCAGTCACCTCTTTCTTTACCTCCCATCAATCAAATGTCGTGCTTCAGGCCCCCCTCTCTCCTCATGTCTCTGGAAACTATCTCTGCTCCTCGCTCTGTCTCTGCCTCTCCACCCCGTGGGCTCCTCTGTGTGTCTCACTACCTCGGGCGCCCCCTGTCTCGCGGTCTTATTTACCATTTGTGCCTCGAGCTAAAGCACCCTGCAAACACAACACAACATAACACAAATAACATAATGTAACCTAACAAAACATGCATATTTGTTAAGCACACGTTCAGCCTTGGGTATCTTGGCGCTGAATAACAGATGTTTATTGTTACCCAACTCAATGAGACTCATTTTATCAATCTGAGTGTGAGTAAACTGACAGTGTCTAACTGTATGACCGTGCCTTGGGTCTCATAGTGTCTGCAAACTGTCTAGTTACCTCAGTCTGTGTCCGACCATACTGTGGGTCTCAGAGTATCTGTAAACGGTCTAGTAATGTCTGACTGTCTATGTCTCACCCTGCTGTGTATCTCGGAGTGTCTGTAAACTGTCTAGTTAACTCTGTCTGTGTGTGCTGTGGGTATCTGTGCAGGGTGAGCAGTGTGTGAGTATGCATGGTGATCAGTATGTGGGTGTCCAGGGCCAGCAGTTTGTGAGTGTGCAGAGTGAGCAGTGTGTGAGTATGCAGGGTGATCAGTATGTGGGTGTCCAGGGCCAGCTGTGTGTGAGTGTGCATTGTGATCAGTATGTGGGTGCCCAGGGCCAGCTGTGTTGAAGTGTAGTTCCTATTTTCCCTATAGGCCATTGTGCATTGGAATAACATAAACAGCAGTGTAGACGTAGGACTGCGGTCTTCTAGGTCTCTACTGACTATGTTAGACTTTATTTAGGTTTGCGCCAGCTAGCTCAGAGGTCACTGGAAACTTTCTTGACTGAATACGAAGTGATCCGCTTCCCTGGCTCAGACAAGAAGGGATTCAGCTTCTGACAACCGCATAAACATGACAACTTTGCTCCTCAGAATAGGAGTCAATCTCTAGAGTCGTGTGAAACAATAGACAGCTATTTCACTCAGTCAGTTGTGCAGATTTTACTTTCACCAGGATGCAGAGAATAGAGAGATGGGCGTTTTCAATAAAAGATATTATTTATTGAGCAGTCTTCCTTCTCATGCAAGAGAAATGAATTGCCACAATTGCAAGACTTGTTATTATGAAAAGTGCGTATAGTAAAAGGAGTATTACGAAATAATACTGTAAAAGCATTGATATGGTTTCCTAGCCATAAGATAGTTAAAATGAATAAAATATATGCATTCATATATACATTGGCTAACGACCTCAACTGGTGCTTCTAACTACGCCTACCCCGGTGTACCTGACCTAAGCCTAATACATGAGAGGGAGTAAGTAAGTAGCAGTTTAAGTTAAGTTGGTTTTGCCAAGAGTTTGTTTCAAGAATTCTCTCTAAGGGTTTAGTCAGCACCGTACCTCTGGAATAGAATGCAGGAGGTCTGGTATCTCCTCTCAGGACCCGATATCCCAGTTACCCGCAAGGGTAGGCTGGAAACGCCGGAGCTGGATTTTCTCGGCAGGAGAAAAGACAGCGTCTTTCTCAGCGCGTCAAGGAGGAGGAGTGGCAGCGTCCGTGGGCTTCTCGCATCTGCTGGGCTCTGCAAGGGGACAGCTGATCTGCTCCAGTACTCACCACCACCGTGTGCTTGCTTAAGGCAACGTTGGTATATTTATACCTGAAAGGTGCTGAGTTTGACGTAAGTTTTTGGACATATGACGTCAATAAAGATGTCACTAAGAACTGGTCGTTCTTGCAGTGCTCGCAGGAGTTCTATTACTAATCAAAACAAAGCAAGCGGGGCTGTCCCAGGTTGCTGGGGGGTTTGAGATGTCGAAAGAACTCGGTGGGTTATCTAGGAATCTAAGGAAGTGGCTTCTGCTGTGTCATGGACTGTCATGAGCTGCAGAGACGAATTACTGAAATATGGTTCTGATCGTTTATGCCATTATAGGGATATGTATTGATTATGCCTTATAGGGGCATGAGGTTACAATATTGATCGGGGTCCTAGATAGAACATAACACCCACTCCACGAATTTATGTCCATCAAATTACTAAAACTAAAGCAATAAGAAGCACGTGTATTCATACCCACCCCAAAATACATTTTGCATTTGAAATGGTGTACTTGAAATACATGGAATTGAATTGGTACTGTACGTTATCAAGCATAGTAATCATTCAAAAAAATATTGCATATGTATTCAGTTGAACGACTTTGCGAAAAATTACACATGAAATGTCTCTAAATACAGAAAAGAAGGGCGAGACTATTTCATCACATATAAATGCAATTGCTGAAAAATGTGCTAGAGGCTAAGGTAAAATTTTGTCTCTAGGTCTAATAAAAATAGAAGCTCTGTTCTTTATGAATAGTTCTACTTTAAGCAAAGGACGTGTGCCAGGAAAAAAGGTAAATATTTTGGAAAAATTAATTTCATGGTGAGCGGGGAAAAGTAGTTCAAAATGCTTTTCACTAGCTTTTTTTGTTCAAAGCTGAAGGCCGAATTCAGAGTTCATGGGAACGCTGTGTGCCGGATTGTTTTCCCAAAAAGTTTTTGTTTCTGTTCAGGAGAGAACATCATTTCAGACAGGCTCGCAAAGAATTGGTCTATATATTCAGGTGACAGTTCGACCAAGTTTGATATTGCTGTAACTTGGCAGTTGTGAGAATGATTGCTATCATCGATGTCAGGATCAGCAATGCTCCCACAAGGTCGTACCTGGGTGATGCTGCTTTCATTTCTTGCTTTACTGACACCACCTAGTCGTAGTGTAGGAGTCTCAACGAATGCCGTCATCAGGATTGGTAACCGCTGGGGACAACACGATGCGTGAGCCGTTACTGGACTTAGCAAAGTATCGACGTCCATTGGTATTGCTGATGGTAGTGCAAGACAGGTGTCTAACACGCATTCCTCTCCGAATAGCATACATCGAAGCACAGGTAAGAGGCAGGTCTGCCATATAGGTCTGAATGAAAGAAACCAGGTCATATTCAGATCTCGTAGCCGAGCTATCCTAAGGACTCTAGTTATGCGGTCCCGGTAGCGAATTGCTAGGATCGTTTCTTCCATCCGTGCTGGAGTCATGTCTGCGTTTTGGTTTGCCATATCGGAGCAGGAGAGTCAAAAATAAAATGCCTGCTACGAGTCCCAAAATTAGTGGTACGCCGCCAAAAATCGAATGTACAAAATTTGGAAAGATACCCAGGACCGCTTCAAATGGTGTTAACAGTCCCGAAAAAACTGTCTTAAATACACTCGAGATACCACTGGCATTCGACATATTTAGTATTTGGCTGAGCATTTCTTTGAAATGCACCGGGCAATTTGTTGATAAAAGTGCATGTATCTCTGCCGCCGTCCTTGCAACTTGGAGATCATACGTCTCTTTGGATGACGTGATGGGCACTTTTGTCTGCAAAAGCACAGACTTCATTCTGCTTAAAGTATCAATTCGTATAGAAGACTCTTTCAAATTAGGCCAAATCAGAGTCACTGAGTCTCCAGGGCCGTTTGGATACAATGCTTGCATACAGCAAGTGACCATGGAACTCACGCTTAAGAGATATGCTTTCCCTGGCACTAAGCCACAACAGCTGTGATCTGTTATTAGAACCTAACTCCCCTTAGAAAGTTGCCTAAAGAATGGCTCTATTTGTGCTGCAGGTGTGCCATGCTGGTGGCATGAAAGGCTGTTTGAAGTACCCTCACAGGCCCCATGTAAGTTAATACCTTGGCACAAAAGTATACCGCTTAGTGAATGTTTACACTCATTACCACTAAGAAATACATTTTTGTTGTTCTCACTATAGCATGTGTGTGTATAAGGTAATTTCCATGATGACTTAATGTATCCTTTACCCACCTTTTCATACTGCCCTGCCGGTATATACTCAAGGCAATTTTTAAATTGGAAAGTTGTTATCGGAATTTTGATAATCCCGTGTATTATCCATTCAATGACAGGTCTTTCTGACATTGTCAATGGTAATCTCTCAAGTTTTTCGATGCTCAGGATTGTATAGTCTGCTCCTTTCTGTGCCAAACTGATTTGTTTATCAGTAAGGTTAAAGATGGAAAACAATGACGTTGTGTTAATTAAACGCCATGGCACATAGCCCGAACAGAGATTTTGTAACGTCCTTCCTAGCTGTACAATAGAACGTAATTGGGACTGGCCATGTTGTAACATTAGCAAGTCCTGGTCTATTATATCAATAGCAGATGATACAATACTGTCCAGTGAATATATTCTGGAGGACAGAGTCATTAACCCATTGTCCACAACAGAAAGTAATTTTTCCAAATTAATACGATCAATTTCTCGTATTTTCTCGGCTGTTTCAATTTGAGTTTCTTTCCAAGCCTCGTTGTATGCCGCATATATGCTGGCCGCTATGAAACGTTTTTGACGCTGTTTGCGTGGTCCCATAATGAAATCACGCAAGTCAGCACCATCTTTAAGTAAAGACAAGTGTTGCTTAATTTGTGCCAGTGTGGATGTTTGTAGCCATTCAAGGCAGAGTTTCCCTACACTGTATGTTATTACTATCCCTGGATGTTGTCTCTGGGAGTATCTAGGGTCTGGTCTGGATATTTTTAACCCCTGTGCTTTGTTCAGGAATCTGTCTTGACAGTTATTTGTGTCTGTAGGCCAGATTAACCACTTTTTCCAATCAGGGTGTGTTCTGTTTTCATTTAAAATTTGGGATACGTCTAATTCAATATCTGTGGTTGCATTATCAGGTATTGGCTTTGGAATAGACGGTTTATTAAGGTCTTTAATCTTAGCTAGGCCAAGACAGGTTGTTTGTTGAATTGTGTCATTCAGGAACATTATTTGTTCTGGGATCATGCAGGCTCGAAATAATGCTTCTATGCCTTGTACCTGCCAATCTTTTGTACCCCAGATGGTTTTTGTTTCAATGTTATTTTTCCAGAAATCAAAACCAAATGTAATCATTTTTTCATAAAATGCTTCTGAATATATCAATTTAGTATTTTTCAGCATGGTTTTCGTCCCTGTTTTATCCAACAGTTTATAATAAAATGTTTCTGCATTACTTGTGTTAAACCTTGAGAAGTATTGGAATTTCTCATAGAATGTTTTTGAACTGCTTTTAGGTGGAGTAGCACAATGTTCCCATTGGTTATATTTAAAAACATTTCTAGGTTTAGCAGATTTATGTAAGTAGTGGTCGGCGTAATGTGAAAAACAGTACATCTGTTCATAATTAGATGAACCTTGTAAATAATCATGTTCTGTAAATTTTGCTGACAGCACCAAATCTGACATCATATCATTTATACTTTTAAAGTCCCAATCATCAGAGAATGTACTTGGTTTTACAAAGTCACCTAATGAAACCTTGAACTGGTGAGGATATTTCAAGATCTCGACCGGGCCATATATTTCATATTCTGTCTTGTCCCAAACTACCCCGCCGGGTATTGGAATGGCTGTGACATTTACTGATGATAGTTCTCTTTTCTCCACGTGAGATGATCTGTGAGGTTTCAGAACTAAGTTGATGTTCTGACTTGCTGTGTCCATTGAACTGTAATACATTTTCCTAAAATTAAAACTAAAATCAGGCATAGTAGGAGTATAAGTACCCCTGATACAATCCAATGCTGCATTCAAATATGCTTCATTGATTTGATGAAAGAGTTCTGTTGCTTTTTCCTTAAAAGTCTTTGTTTCTGGCATCACTTCAGGGTCGCTTTGATCTTCAGAAAAGTTGTCGAAGTTGATGAAGTAGCCAGATGCAGTTCTGTCGATTGTTGGAATTGTTTTCTCAATTTGCCTTTCATTAGCACATTCTGACGCTACATCATTGTAGAATGGTGTTTCATGACAAACTGTTTCAATCTGTGTTTCAAGAGGGACAAGTTCCATTGCATTTCTGCATAGTCCTTTTTTATTCACTGCAGGTTTATCAAATGTGATTAGTCTTTCAGTTTGAACCTCACGGATACTTGCAAATTTGGGTATTCTGTTACTTCTTGGGAGTCCACTGGGCCTGCTGTTGATTATAGGCCACATGATTGTTGTTTTACCTGGTCGATTGATACAACTCTGTTCTCCTTTTTACCAGCAAGGGGCGGTAGTACTACTGATCTTGTTCCGTTGATTGCTAAGACCGGTACTGCTTTTCTGTAAGAAGGCCTAAATTCCTTCTTCGCCGCTATTTTTTCTCTGACCAGATCCCCAATCTTTGGAATCCCGACAGGTCTTGCTGGGACAGGTGGTGTGTCTTCAGTGGTGGTTGGCTGTTGCTTTAACTTAATGTTGCTCAGGGCTTTTCTTGTTTCATTTAAGTCCTGTAAAATAGCCAAACGATCTTTGATGTCAAAGTATTTATTCTTATTTTCTACCACTGAAGCAAGACTATCTAAGTCCTGAACATGCATTCTAGTTCCGAACAATAGTTCGTACGGGCTGAAACCTTTTAGAGAACTTCTTGGCAAGTTAGGACCATGTTGGACACTTATTAAATGTTTGACCCACCCATCACCCGAACCTAATACCTTTGCTGTTATAGATTGCTTTAGGTCTCGGTTTTTTCTTTCCACTACGCTATTTCCCTCAGGATGAAATGGACAAGAGAATCGCAATAAAATGCCCATGCTGGTCATGGCCTCCTTATAGGCTCGAGAGCTAAAAGCAGTACCCTGGTCAGAATGAAGCATGGCAATTGCTTATGTGCCGATAAAGACTCGCAGATCTTTTATAACAGTTTTGGCGTCAGCCGAGCGCTGGGGCCACATTTTTAAAGTGAGTGTAGTCTTAAACAATTAATAGGACGCTGGATTGCATGTGTAGATAGCTCTTATGCTACCATCATACATGGCCATGGCATTACTCTGCTTGACTCGCTACTGCGGTCTCTGTCTCAGTCTGGGCAGTTCTTTACAAATTTATAATGGTGCAGGCTCATCCCCGGCCACCAGTATACTGTTTGTAATTCGGTCAGAGATTCCTTCATCTGTTTGTGCCTTGGACCTTCACCCATGTGTGCGTCTGCTATTAATAACTTTCTCCGATTCGTGTTTGGAATTACTCTATCCCCCACTCCAGGGACTCGAGCAAAAGGAATGGAGTTTGCATCAATTCCGTATGCATAATTGAGTGGATAGTTCACAGGTAATGCTGCACAGTTGCCTTTTGAAGACGTTTTTACCGCCAGCATGGTTTCCCCGTCTATGTATTTTTCTGAACGCTTTTTTGTGGCTCCGGAAGCCGGTTTACTTGCTTCCGCTATGGCTGTATTAGCCAATGAATTCCCTGCAACCTGAACGCCATCACGTCGTTGACTCAGAGTGTGTATCACGTGAGTCTTTTGTAGTTCTTTCTGTAAAAGAACTACTTGTTTCCAAAGCATCTTATGCTTGATTGTGGCACCTGTGTCATCCTTGTAATCATTTTGAACCCAGCTCTGCAAATCATTATTGTAGGAGTTGACGCAAAAATGCGGATCGCACACGATTAGTGTCGGGAATTCATGTTCGGCATTTTCAAGCGCCATCTTTAACCCATTCGATGCTGATGACGAGCTCAGCTCGTCATCAGCCACGGGGGCGTGTGCGGATGACGAGCTGAGCTCGTCATCTAACGCGGCTTTTGAAAAAAAGCCGCACAGCGCGAAAATAACTGCCGCAGCGATGCGGTTAAAGATCTGATTTCAGCTCGCTGAGCTGAACATTTTCTCAGTGATTCAGTTTTTGATATCTTCGGTCTGAATTTACCGCAGAGCCAGCGACCTTTAACAATTGTGCAGGCTGCATCGTAGCATTTATTTTCTACATTGTAATGCTGTACAAATCTGTCTGTATAGATTATACAGGAATACTGTTCTAGAGGGAGAATTTCGATTGGCAGAGGATATTCTTTTTCATATTTTAAATCATTCAGTTTTTTCATGTGCGGGGCGAAATAGTATTTCACGTCTTCTGCAGCAAGAGAGTTTTCCCACTGTATCCATTTCGGATCCTGTGACACTGTAGGCAGGTTTACTGGGCTGAATAGTGCCTCGAAGGCGGATTCTGCTGTGAGAACAGTGATCCTTTTGCCTTGTGCTAGTTCTCGTTCTTTCGCTATAGCAGTTTGCACGGCCTTCACAGTACTTTCTGTGAGACTGAATGTTTTTTCTTCTTGTGTGTACAAATGTGATTTGTAAGCTATTGGTACCGTTCCTCCCTCATTAGAGGTCAGGTACGTGAATCCGCATCTTCCTGGGATGACTCGGATTACAAGGTTGCGTGTATTGTCACATGTTTCTAATTTTGTTTTCGCTAACATGTCAGTTTGCAGTGATCTCAAAATTTCCGTGTGTTTTTGAGTCCAGTTGATTGGTTTAAAATCAGGTTTAATTAATTCGTAGAGAGGTTTAATCCTCTCTGCGTAGTTTAGAATGTAAGTTCTTCCGAAATTCAGAAAGCCTAGAATCGATTGTAAGTTCTTGAGCGTTTTTGGTGCTTGGAGTACAGCGCACTTCTCTAAGAAATTGTCCGCTAGACTTTTTCCTTCACTTGATAATTCGTATCCTAAAAATAAGACTGTTAGATGGGCAATTCTCGACTTTTTAGAGTTGAATTTGTAACCCTCTGCTGCGAACCCAAGTATTATGGTGTTCACTCTTTTCAAGTGAGTATCCAAGTCGTCGTTTGTGAGATAGATGTCATCGACATATGATAATGCCTCATCATCCTAGATTTGTAGTAACTCTGTTACTCTGGCTGAGAATAGTCCTGGGCTATTCTTGAATCCCTGTGGGAGCCTACAGAAATTTTTCTGTGACCCCATTATTGAGAAAGCGGTCAAGTATCTGCTTTCTGGTGCAATGTTTTGGCAAAACAACCCATTAGATATGTCTAATGTCGTTTTGTACTTTTTGCGAACTATGTCATTCATTAGTGCAGCACTATGCGAATTTTGTACTGCAAATGTTTTGCAACATGAGTTAAGGTGTCTGTAGTCCAAGACTAGACGATATGATTCGTCCGGTTTGGAGACAGGAAACAAAGGATTGTTCATTTGAGAGGTGCATGTTTCAATTACCCCTTGGTATTCAAGTTGATCTAAAATCTCCCTGACCTGTTTTTTATCTTCTTGCTTAATTGGGTACTGCCTTTGTGCAGTCGGTTGACTTTTTAGCTGGATTTTGTGAGGAGGAGAGTCCTCATCCCATCCTACTTGATTTTTATATAATGCTGGTGCCTGGGCTACTGCCCATTTCCTTGCATATATATATTTAGTGTGAATTGGAATGTGATTTGAGAAGGCAGGCATAATCTTTTCTTCGCCATGAGGGCATTCCCTGACAAACTCTGGGGGCCAATCTTTCTCGGCTAGCAGGATATCATAGCCTTTTGAGAGGCTATCCCAAAATAGACCCCTTATTCTTCTAGTCTTATCTCCCTCTATACGCAGTGTTATTTCGTATATCTTATGAGGTTCTCTAACTCTGCTGTCTGCAGTTTCTACCTGAATGTATTCATTCGTGTCCACTGTCTCCAGATGACTCATCAGGATCTTGCGAGCTATGGTGATTTCTGCTGCATTGTCTAGCATTGTCTGTGCCCACTCTCCGTTTTTCAGCTGTGTCCTCAGTATTCTCGGCATGTTCGATTACTCTAATACTGGCTACCTTCTTCCTTGGAAATTGTAATTTTTTACTTTGAGCAGGTTCCTTGTCTTTGGACTTGGTGTGCTCTTCCCTTGGGTCTGACCGTCCTCTTCTTTCTGATTTCTGCGAAAAAGATCGAGAGGGACGTGTATCAATACTTTGATATCTATCAGGCTTTTTCAAGTTATCCCTATTTCTAAGGGTATATCTTTTCTCAGAGTGCTCCCTCTGGGGAGACTGGTGTTCTCGAGTCGGAGTTCTTTCCCTCTGCCGAGGAGACCTTCCTCTGGACTGCAAAACTTTTTCTTTGGGAGTGGATTGTTTATTTCCTTCCCAGCTCTTTTTAGGAGTATTTAGATTATTTTTAATAAATATTTTTTCAGGATTTTCGAGTAGTTGGGGTTTTACTGGTTTCCCACCCAAACTATCTCTACGTAATTCTTCATAGCATTTTTCTATAATTCTGGCAAGCTCAATTGGTTGATCTGTTATATCTGTTTCTTTCAATTTCTGGCGGATCACCACAGGTGCTGCTTCTCCCTTTATGCTGGCTAGCCGAGACCTGCTTGAAGTCTTTCAGTAATTTCATACCAAGGGTTAAAGCAGGTTCTGGACCGTATTCATTCTGAATTTGTTTTAGCACATCTGTTATTACCCCCATGGACGCAACACCATGTGTTTTTGTGTAAATGGAAGCAAAGACTGTACCCCAAGTGTCACAGTCCTCCACATGTGGTGCGAACCCCATTGGAAGGCAGATAGTCAGAATTCTGTGTTTCTCAATAGGGGTAGTATTCGGGAATACTGCCTCTATTTGAGTAATTTTCTGTGCTAACCAGAAAGGAATTTGTTCCCGTTTTGCAGGAGTTTTTCCAAGACATGATTGTATATTTTGTGGTGTAATTTTATTTGTGTTCCCCTGATGAGGGGTCAGCTGTGGAACATTAACATCTGTTTGGACTGTTGCAGTTCGCATTACATATTGGACTAACTGTCTGTGTATTTTAATTAGTAATTTTAGCTGTGCTAAAAGTTCTTCTCTTGACATTTTTTCAATGTCTGGATGTGGTGTGTAGCTGGCTAGAACCGGCCACGTTGCTCCTGGTCTACCTAGTGGACCGAGCCTGGTAATGTGATCATTATGTTTTAGGGCGCCTTTAAACCAGAGCCGGTGCTCTTGGTATTTTAATGGGATTTCAATCTCCTCAAAAGGAGCGTACTCTTCCTGTGGTTCCTCTATTTTGTAATAGTGAAGCTCGTGTGTTGTAGCGTTTGCCGCTGGAAAGTTTATCCAAGAATAGAATACCTCTGTCTGCCGATATTCGTGTGCCTCTATCACGAAAATGACTGTACCACCTCGTGATCTCAGTCCGTTTTCTATAAGTTTTGAAGTTATAGATTTTCTTATGTTTGCCGGGATGATAATCGCACCCGGTTCATTAATCCCTGTAACATCGGGACCCTGTTGATTCGCGTCTACTGCGACTTCATTGGTTCCGTTGTTATTGCCATTTTCTGACATTGTATTAATGAAGGTTTGCAGAGCAGGTTTCCAAGGAAACAAAGATTAGGTGCACAATATTTTGGAACACTGTATCCTTCAACGTTGACTAAACCAGAAACTTTACATAGGAATCTCTTCCTACTAAGTTCCGACGGATTTTAACCTTTCACCCACTCCAGACGTCTATTGGAGTATTTACGGGAGAAAGGGTCTGTGTGAAAAAGCACAACTGAGTTACTCTAACGTCTTGCGTTAGTTTTATCGCCACGTTGGGCGCCATGTAGTGTAGTTCCTATTTTCCCTATAGGCCCTGCGCATTGGAATAACATAAACAGCAGTGTAGACGTAGGACTGCGGTCTTCTAGGTCTCTACTGACTATGTTAGACTTCATTTAGGTTTGCGCCAGCTAGCTCAGAGGTCACTGGAAACTTTCTTGACTGAATAGGAAGTGATCAGCTTCCCTGGCTCAGACAAGAAGGGATTCAACTTCCGACAACCGCATAAACATGACAACTTTGCTCCTCAGAATAAGAGTCAATCTCTAGAGTCGTGTGAAACAATAGACAGCTATTTCACTCAGTCAGTTGTGCAAAATTACTTTCACCTAGATGCAGAGAATAGAGAGACGGGTGTTTTCAATAAAATATATTATTTATTGAGCAGTCTTCCTTCTCATGCAAGAGAAATGAATTGCCACAATTGCAAGACTTGTTATTATGAAAAGTGCGTACAGTAAAAGGAGTATTACGAAATAGTACTGTAAAAGCATTGATATGGTTTCTTAGCCATAAGATAGTTAAAATGAATAAAATATATACATTCATATATACATTGGCTAACAACCTCAACTGGTGCTTCTAACTACGCCTACCCCGGTGTACCTGACCTAAGCCTAATACATGGGAGGGAGTAAGTAAGTAGCAGTTTAAGTTAAGTTGGTTTTGCCAAGAGTTTGTTTCAAGAATTCTCTCTAAGGGTTTAGTCAGCACCGTACCTCTGGAATAGAATGCAGGAGGTCTGGTATCTCCTCTCAGGACCCGATATCCCAGTTACCCGCAAGGGTAGGCTGGAAACGCCGGATCTGGATTTTCTCGGCAGGAGAAAAGACAGCGTCTTTCTCAGCGCGTCAAGGAGGAGGAGGGGCAGCGTCCGTGGGCTTCTCGCATCTGCTGGGCTCTGCAAGGGGACAGCTGATCTGCTCCAGTATTCACCACCACCGTGTGCTTGCTTAAGGCAACATTGGGATATTTATACCTGAAAGGTGCCGAGTTTGACGTAAGTTTTTGGACATAAGACGTCAATAAAGATGTCACTAAGAACTGGTCGTTTTTACAGTGCTCGCAGGAGTTCTATTACTAATCAAAACAAAGCAAGCAGGGCTTTCCCAGGTTGCTGGGGGGTTTGAGATGTCGAAAGAACTCGGTGTGTTATCTAGGAATCTAAGGAAGTGGCTTCTGCTGTGTCATGGACTGTAATGAGCTGCAGAGACGAGTTACTGAAATATGGTTCTGATCGTTTATGCCATTATAGGGATATGTATTGATTATAGCGGTATGGGGGCATGAGGTTACAATATTGATCGGTGTCCTAGATAGAACACAACAGTGTGTGAGTGTGAGTATGCAGGGTGAGCAGTATGTGGGTGTCTAGGGCCAGCAGTGTGTGAGTGTGCAGGGTGAGCAGTGTGTGAGTATGCAGGGTGAGCAGTATGTGAGTATGCAGGGTGAGCAGTGTATGAGTATGCAGGGTGAGCAGAGTGTGAGTATGCAGGGTGAGCAGTATGTGAGTATGCAAGGTGAGCAAAGTGTGAGTATGCAGGGTGAGCAGTATGTGAGTATGCAGGGTGATCAGTATGTGCGTGTGTGACACCACCATCCATCAGTGCACGGTTCCACCAGGCACATACACCACCAGCCATCAGTGCACAATTTCTACAGGCACACACACCACCAGCCATCAGTACACACATCAATTGTTAACACATCCACAATTAACTGTTGTAGCAATTGCAGTATTGCACACTTTACTGTTAAACATAGTCATCTAAAGCGCAGCATGCCACCATTGCTACAATTCCAATCCAACCCACATAATTCCACTACACACCACATGCATACACTCCATAACACATGGCGAAAAGACATTGCCATTTACAATGCCATTTGCTCTAACTCAAATAAATCCGAGACCTATTGCATTTCCAATGCTTGTTTTCTATTTTTCTTATCACCACTTTGCAGGGACACCTACATTCTTGTCTCTTTCCCATCACTATGCCTACAATACCTTAATAAAGTCAGAACCGCCTGACTGCAGAGCACTGCTGGATACCATTTTTATAAATGGGGTGACCCAGAGAAATGTCAGAGGACCTGGGTATCAATTGGTACAGAAAACAATTGGTCCTAGACAATATTGTTAAGTAATACAATCAATGATAATCCTGTTTCTTATTCATAAATGTTTAAATCCTGAAATAAAAAAGAGAAAAACAAGGCCAAATACATTCAAAATGAGACAGTACCCACTGGTATAATTATGCCGAAAAAACAATTAATTTATTTGTAGGCAATTATCCATTGTTTAATACAGAGCATACATTTTACTTGAAGACAAAAAGGGGGGGGTTACTACCAGGAAGTGTGAAGAAAGGTGAAGAGTTGGTGCTCATGTGAAAGAAAAAAGAGTCAAAATAATTGAGAACACAATATTTTTTCAATATATAATATCTGCTAAGGCCGAAGTCCTTAGGTTTAGCAGGCCTGCCCCTACTGTCATTCAAAACTTAGTTCTTATTCTTTAGTCACATCACAGTGATACTTCACCTGTGACCATGGTAGAGGGGTGGGGGTACATAGAGTACAGGCCAAATGGGGGGGAATTCGTCGACATTTCGACCCAGACGCAAAAAGGGTAAGTAGTCTCCTCAGCTACGGGTCTTACTCAAGACAGGGATAAGGGAACTTAAGTTCAAGGATGTAGCGCCCCCAGCGATAGGGTGGGCAACCCGTCAATGGTGTGCCATAACCCACAATGACAAAGTCAATTTCAAACTTGTCGTAATGAAAACGTCCAAAGAGAGGGATGATTACCTTGATAGCCGCTGTGATTTAGCGGCGAGACACTCTCTTAAGTGAAGATTAGTACGAAGTTCCACCATTCGTGTATGTTATGCCTTTATTAAATCAAGGCGCGTCCTCTTCAGTGGGAGCCTTTACTGAAGAGGACGCACCTTGTTTTCAAAAGAGGATGAATGGGCGTGTGTGATGTGGGTTCATTAAATGAATGGAACTATATCAAGGCAGGTATTACCTGTTAAGCTCACAGCCTTTTTCGGGCTTTTTTCACAATTATTATTAGTATTACAATTATTGTATGAATGTAAATTTGGTTTAGATTGTTCTTGTTGACTAGAGACAACCTGGTTTGAAGATTTCTTTAGAACTTGCAGATAATTATCCTGTGAAGAGGTCGCAACTGCGTAGTAGATTCTAATGGGGACAAAGTTTTTGATTTTGCTCTATCAAAGGTAATATTACACAGGGTCTAAGTTGTTGGAAGCTGGAATCTCTTTTGCTTTGAGAGCTGATGTGGGTTATGAAGAATGAAGGGAGGAAATAATCACACCTGGAAGTTGGGCTATTCGAGAGGTGAGGCTGTGTGAAAGTACAAAGTCCAATGAGCAGTCGTTCAAGAAAGTGGAGTTTGGATGCGGCTTAGGAAGTTGAAGTTGTTCATAACTTTTAAAATTCCGAGAGGGTAGCTTGTACATGCAACCTAATGTTGAAATCACTAATGATTAGAATTTTACTGTGCAAGGAGATATTGTTTGTAGGTGTTTAGTAAGTAAGTAAGATGTTTATTGTTCAGTTAATTAAATCCTTAAAAACATTTTCGAGTAAAATATCAGTTCAAAGACAATAAAAAGTAAGACTTCCACATTTTTAAAAACTAGATTTAGTTTTCACCGTTTGCTTACACATTCACCGTCAGAGTTCCTTATTGAGTTTAAAGTGGCTGCAACCACCGACTACGGTATAAGTTTCCAAGCTCGGTCGAAGTGTCTAAGAAATTTGAGCTGCCTACAGTTCATTTGCGTATCTGTTGGTCCTAGTTCTTTCATTATAGCAACTCTACAGGACCTTATTCCTCTGTCAATGAAAGCTTTTCTTATTAGTGTGGGTCGAGCTGACTGTAGTTTCGGGCAAATGTATATTACGTGTATGATCTTCTTTTTTGCTGCCGCAGAGAATGCATGCTGTTGACCCTTTGTATATCCAGCTTGGTTGGTCCACTAAGGACGGGCACTTTCTGAAGCAGAATGCCATCAACTGTTTTTTTTGGTATGCCGAAAATGTAAGAATTAGGTAGGCTGTTGGTGTAAGGGCTTTGTAATTATTGATCACCATCCAGGCGTGAGATCTATGAAAGCTGCAAAATACCTTATCTGAAAGAGACACGTTAGTGATAGATTCCTTACCTTAGAATATCCCCAGGCGTCAGACTGGATCCGGAAATTTTTGCGTAGCAATACCCCTGCGCGCTGGTAGGCGTCGTCTGCGGCTCCGCGTCCGTCGTCGGCGTCGTGAGCGCCGGGATGACGTCGTCGGAGTATATAGACGGCACCCATGCGCGCTGACGTCAGTTCTTCTTTTTTCCGCGCCAGCTAGCGCAGATCCGGAAGAAGCTCTACCCCCAGTCACTTTTTGACTGAAAACTTTTTTGATCTTTTCGATCCTCTATTTAGTCGATTCTAGACTATCGGTGCCAGGGATGCCCGGGTTCAAGCCTTGCTCGAAGTGCGGCCGACTCATGTCGGTCACGGACCCCCATCGCCGGTGCCTGAAGTGCTTAGGCCTCGACCACGACGATCGAACCTGCTCCGACTGCCGGGCCCTGACGTCGAAGGCTAGGCGGGAGCGGTCCCGCAAGCGTCTCGAGCTGAGGCAGTCGGCCCCGCGCCGCTCCAGGTCCCGGTCCCGGTCCCACGGGAGGTCGAGGGACAGGTCGCGAGGTCGGAGTCATCGACGTTCCGGGAGTGGACACCGATCGTCTGGTTCCAAGTCCTCAGGTAAGAGGCATGAGAGGTCGGAGCGACACCATCGATCCTCCGACCCGCCCCGTCGCTCGCTCGATGCGACCGGGGACTCGGGCGACACCGCCCACGCGGCTCCGCGGGAGTCGCAAGCGTCGCCGCCTGCCCCACACCTTCGGGTCCCTGGGCACGGCGCGTCGCAGGAGGAGGTCGAGAGGTACCTCATGGCCATGAGGGCCCTCCCTCCTCAGTCGGTTCCCGTGGCGCCTTCGGGCCGATCGGCTCCGTCTGGAGGTCCTTCCGGGTCGGGTGCTTCGGCCCCGACGACGTCGGGTACTTCGGGCCCGGCGCCGCTGGCGACTTCGGTCCCGGCGCCGCACGACCTCGCTGGATCCGGCTCCGGATCCGGGACCTCGCCGGTCGACCCTACGACCTCGCCGGCGCCGTCCCTTCAGGTGTCGTCCCCGGCAGCCGATGTGGTTGCCGCCCCCAATGTTTCCTACGGTCCTCCTCAGGAGTCGGAGGGGCGCCGCTGGGCGCCGATTCCGTCGGCCTTCGGAGAGTTCTATCTCTACGAGGAGGCCCTGGCTGTTAATCCTGGTCTCCAGGAGCCGGGTGACGAGGAGCAATGGGAGGGGTCCGAGGACCCTCTGGCACGAGATTGCCAGTCACATCAGGACTGGACATATGAGCTTGGGGAGGCCAGTGGTATTGACACCTCGCCAGACACTGGATTTACGTCGCCCCCGACTGTGGCTTCGGAGGCGGGTTCTGCTTACAGTGTAGTGTTGACGAAGGCAGCTAAGGCCTTAAACCTTCAGCTCCCCGTCGTGGCCGTGAGGACTAATCTCCTCACTGAGGTCCTCAAACAGCAGTCCGGCTCCGCGGAGCCCCTCCTGCCGTTCAACGAGGCCTTGTGTGACGTTCTTCTGGGCACTTGGTCCAAGCCCGCCACAGGCCCCCCTGTGGACAGGAACGTGGCCAGACGCTACCGCCCGGCACCGGGCGACCCTTGCTTTTTGTCCACCCACCCCACCCCAGAGAGTCTGGTCATCCAGGCCTCCAACTCCCAGACCGCATTCCCGTCGGCCCCGCCCGACAGGGAATCCAAGAGATATGAGCAGTTCGGGAAGAAGGTCTTCTCGTCTGTGAGCCTAGGGCTACGGTCAGTGAACACCAACTGTCTCTTGGGCCGCTACACCCACACTCTGTGGGACACGGTTGCGGAGGTGCTGCCACAATGCCCTGAGGAGGTCAGGGCTAAACTCAGCCAAACCCTTGCGGACGGCCGAGATGCGGCACGTTTTTCTATCCGGTGTGGGCTGGATACCACGGACTCACTGGGCAGGGCGATGGCAACGACGGTGGCGGTTCGACGCCACGCCTGGTTGAGGTCCGCCAACTTCTCGGCCGATGTCCAGGCCACACTCCTGGACATGCCGTTTGATGGCCGTCGCCTCTTCGGCGACAAGGCAGACCATGCGCTGGAACGTTTCAAGGACTCCAGGGCCACGGCCAAGTCCTTGGGCCTTACGGCCCCACGCCAGCAATCG
Organism: Lissotriton vulgaris; assembly: GCF_964263255.1. Taxonomy (NCBI): domain Eukaryota; kingdom Metazoa; phylum Chordata; class Amphibia; order Caudata; family Salamandridae; genus Lissotriton; species Lissotriton vulgaris. Next base: position 211,202,256 of record NC_141698.1, read on the forward strand.
GGTGCCTTTCGCTCCTTTCGTGGCCACGGAAGGGGCGCCCCGCCACGGACCGCCAGCCACACGCCGCAAAATGTCCAGCAGCGCGGTGGCGGACATGGGAACCGCCGCGGCGGTGGTCGGGGTCAGCGGCGAGGCCAGTCCACACCTCCCTCAGCAGCCCCCGCCTCAAAACCTTCCTAGTCCGAGTTTTCAGGCCCATGTGACGCCTGTGGGAGGCAGGGTTCGCCATCACCTCTCCCACTGGCATACAGTCACTTCGGACAGGTGGGTGCTGCAAATTGTCCGAAGGGGTTTCTCCCTCCCCTTCGAGTCTTCCCCTCCATCCATGCCACCTCAATGCCACCGTGTGTCGGGGGATCACTTGCAACTTCTGCAAGAGGAAGTTTCGGCCCTCTTGGCCAAGAGGGCCATCGAGCGCGTTCCTGGGCCAGAAGTAGGACGTGGCTGTTACTCCCACTACTTTCTGGTACCCAAGAAGGGCAAAGGGGGCCTACGCCCTATCTTGGATCTGCGGAACGTCAACGGCTTCCTCCGGACGGAGAAGTTCAAGATGCTCACTTTGGCTCAGGTCCTGGCTGCCCTGGACCCAGGAGACTGGATGGTAGCGTTGGACTTGCAGGACGCCTATTTCCACATCCCCGTCCTGCCGGCCCACCGGCGTTACCTACGGTTCATGGTAGGCCAAGAGCACTTTCAGTTTACCGTGCTCCCCTTCAGCCTTGCCAGCGCCCCACGGGTGTTCACGAAGGTGATGGCGGTGGTCGCAGCCCATTTGCGCAGGCAGGGGGTATCAGTCTTCCCCTACCTCGACGACTGGTTGTTGAAGGCGGGCTCGCCCCAGACAGTCGTCAGCCACCTCCAGACTACGGCCGACCTCCTGCACTTGCTGGGGTTCTCCATCAATGTGCCGAAGTCACACCTGTGTCCCTCTCAAAAGCTCCTCTTCATCGGAGCGGTTCTCGACTCGGCGCAGTTTCGGGTTTACCCACCCGAACAGCGGGTTCGGGATATTCAGGCTCTGATTCCTGTCTTCAGGCCGTTATCCCGGGTCTCGGTCAGGTTGACGCTGCGGCTTCTGGGGCTGATGGCCTCCTGCATCCTTCTGGTGCGTCACGCCAGGTGGCGGATGCGGGCTCTGCAGTGGGACCTGAAGTTTCAGTGGGCCCAGCATCAGGGCAACCTGTCCAATCATGTCCTGATCTCAGAGGGCACTGCGAAGCAACTGCAGTGGTGGCTCACGGACCGCGACTGGGTCAGTGGCAGACCCCTCTCCCTACCCCAGCCGGAGCACGTAGTTGTGACGGACGCGTCCCTCCAGGGCTGGGGAGGCCACATGGGAGAGGCGGAGATCAGAGGCCTCTGGTCTCCGGCGGAGTCCCGGCTCCACATCAACCTTCTGGAGCTGAGGGCGATTCGTCTTGCACTGAAGGCATTCCTCCCCTCTGTCAGGGGGAGCGTAGTGCAAGTGTTCACCGACAACACCACCGCCATGTGGTACTGCAACAAACAGGGCGGTGTGGGGTCGTGGACCCTCTGCCAGGAGGCTCTGCGCCTCTGGCAGTGGCTGGAACATCAGGGCGTGTCCCTGGTGGTTCAACACCTGGCAGGCTCTCTGAATGCAAGGGCGGACGAACTCAGCCGCCGGTGCATGATGGATCACGAATGGCGTCTGAACTCGGACGTGGCGCAAGGTCTCTTTCGACAGTGGGGAGAGCCTTGGTTAGATCTATTCGCCACAGAAGAGAACGCGCAATGTCAGCAGTTCTGCGCGTTGGAATTTCCAAGGCGGCACTCGCTCGGAGACGCTTTTCGTCGCGAGTGGAGCTGCGGTCTGTTGTACGCCTTTCCGCCTATACCACTTCTGCCCAGAGTGCTGAAGAAGATCAGGCGCGACCGGGCCCAGGTCGTCCTTGTGGCTCCGGACTGGGCACGAAGATACTGGTATCCCGAGCTACTCAGCATGTCAGTCGATCCCCCGATTCGTCTGCCTCTTCGGGAGGACCTTCTGTCGCAGCAGCAGGGGACGGTCCTGCACCCGAACCTGTCCAGTCTCCACCTACAAGCTTGGAGATTGAGCGGCGGCAGTTGAGGCCATTTGACTTGCCTCCCGAAGTCTGTGATATCATTCTGGCAGCCAGGCGTCCCTCCACAAAGTCGGTATACGCCTGCCGGTGGAACAGATTTGTGGCATGGTGCACAGCAAAGGCTGTGGATCCTCTCTCTGCACCCCTTTCGGAAGTGCTGCTCTTTCTTCTTTCCCTTGCCCAGCAGGGCTCTGCTCTGGGCACTCTTAAAGGGTACCTTTCTGCTCTATCAGCCTTCTTGAGGCTACCAGATCAGCCTTCTTTATTCAAGTCCCCTATTGTAAGTAGATTTCTGAAGGGCATCACGCACATGTTCCCTCCTGTTCCCTTCGTGATGCCCCAGTGGGACTTGAATCTTGTTCTCACCTATCTGATGTGTGCTCCCTTTGAGCCACTTCATAACTGCCCTCTTCGTCTCCTTACTCTAAAGACGGCCTTCCTGGTTGCCATCACCTCTGCCAGGAGGGTGAGTGAGCTCCAGGCTCTTTCTTCTTCTCCACCTTTCCTGTCTGTTCATCCTGATAAGGTGGTGTTGCGTACACGGCCTTCCTTTCTGCCCAAGGTTGTCACGGCCTTCCACATCGGGCAGTCCATCACTTTGCCCACCTTCTTTCCGCCTCCGCATCCCTCGAAAGAGGAGGAGAGGCTCCACCGTCTGGATCCAAAACGTGCGCTCTCCTACTACCTAGACCGCACTCGCCAATTCCGGGTGGATGACTAACTCTTCGTTGGTTACGTGGGCGCGAAGAAGGGGAAGGCTGTACACAAGAGGACCATCTCTAGGTGGATCATCTTGTGCATCCAAGCATGCTACTCCATGGCGAGGAAGGAGCCCCCGGCTGGATTGCGGGCTCACTCCACTCGGGCCACGGCAACGACAACTGCCCTGGGCCGCGGTGTCCCCCTGCAGGACATCTGTCAGGCAGCCACGTGGGCCTCGCTGCACACGTTCGCAAGACACTACTGCCTGGACAGTCAAGTCCGGAGGGATGGCTTCTTTGGCCGTTCCGTCCTCCAGGACTTTCTGGTGTGATATTGGTTCGCAGACCCACCACCGGGGTTGGTGTTGCTGGGGTATCTATTCTAAGGTAAGGAATCTATCACTAATGTGTCTCTTTCAGATGCACAAGTTACTACTTGTGTAACGATATATCTGTAAGAGACATTAGTTAGTGATAGATTCCTTACCGCCCTCCCATCCTCCCCGTTCTGCGAACCGATATCTAGGGTTAAGGTCATCCCCTTTCAGGGCCCTAGTTTCATGGCACCAGTGTTAGTTCTATCATGGCTCTGCGTATCTGGCGCGGAAAAGCTGTGTTATCAGAACTGACGTCAGCGCGCATGGGCGCCGTCTATATACTCCGACGACGTCATCCCGGCGCTCACGACGCCGACGACGGACGCGGAGCCGCAGACGACGCCTACCAGCGCGCAGGGGTATTGCTACGCAAAAATTTCCGGATCCAGTCTGACGCCTGGGGATATTCTAAGGTAAGGAATCTATCACTAACTAATGTCTCTTACAGATATATCGTTACACAAGTAGTAACTTGTGCTTTATGTGCTATGACTAAACTATAACCCTGGGCGTAGTTCGCGAAGTAGCGCTACGCGTAGCTAAGTGAAGTGCACTTCGCACTACGCAAGCTACACGAACTGCGTAGTGGACTGTGCAAAATGCTGTTCGCACTGATTCCACAGTGCTGGATGCTTGTCCGCACTGTGCAGTCATTGCAAACTGCATCTTGCACAGTGCAAGCGGTCGTTTTCTGCCGCTCGAGTAGATTTCTACTCGAGCGGCAGCTTTCTCAACGTGGACTGGTAGTTTCTCATCATCAGCGGTCGCGAGCATACGTGACCACTCGCAATAAGAAACCTGACCTCCCCGCGTTGAGAATCTCGCCAGGAAGTTTATTTTCCACGCTCGCGATTGGCAACTTGATGGTGCTGATCGCGAACGAGGAAAAAGTCTCGCCGGGATGTCATTTTGCTTGCTCGCGGTAGCCAACTTGACGTTGAGGACCGCGAGCAAGCAAAAAATGACCGCTACGAGTTTTTGCACTGTGCTACGTGCAGTTCGTGTAGTGCGAATTAGCGCAAACTATGCGAGCATAGCGTAATGCTTTGTCCAGGGTTACTAAACTCCCCAATATTTTGTCATGGTACCGCAAATCAGTGGCTGATAAAGTATTGTTTTCTTTCTGGCTGATGTGTGATAAGCGCAATACTTACTCTTATAGGGGTGCTGTGGAGAAGGGATTCAAGGAACAACAAATCAATATATAAAGAAGATGGTTAAATCAATGAGTACTGCTGAATCCAACCTTAGTTCATATATATTTGCCAAATAACTACCTCAAATGTTATCCTAGGGGCAAAAGTCAGAGTGTCTGACAAATGTTGCAGAGGGGTTTTTCAACTGTGTCTTGTCGCTAATGTAGGCTGGCAGGCTTGGACGTTGGCCCAGTGAACAGTTACCTTGGGGTTTAGGGGTTATTTTGAAGCTGCATTAGTGGCGAATAATCTAAAGCTGCATCTCTTGAGCGTTTCATGAGATCAGACAGACTGGTTGAGAATGTGTGGTAAATAAAAAGAAAATAATAATTTAAAAAATCTATGCTGTACAAAATGCCATTTGATTGTGGATGTTGAATGCAGTGCCCTCGATTCTTCAAAGCTAATTCTCTCAGGCAGTTATTGTTTAGCAGGACGTTGATCTCACTTGCGGCCCACAGTGACATATAACACCTAGGAGAGTGTGCTCTGAGAACAATCAACGCTGGCAAAGCGTTCTGCCAAGGTATTAATTACCAAAGGCTGGGAAGGTTGCCTGCTTCATGGACTTAAGCTTTACTGCACCCCACATCCTTTAATCATTCAGCCTCTCAATATTACTGAATACCTTTTTTTTAAGAAATCCTGAAGTTGTGATTTTGTTTGCATTATTAATTCAAATCTGGAAGGACTCCTCCGGCAAACATTCAATGCCACAGTCAGGCACAAGGATTTCAAGCAAACTCCTAGCTACTTGAACTGTCTACTGATTTTTATGTTTTTTTCTATATGCCTTTACTTAGCAAATAGATCATAAATGTTTTTTGAAACTTGGGGCACCAGATTGTGAAACACCCAACTGGTCCCAAGGGTCAGTTACAGAGGGGCCTTCCAACCCCTGCAGTCCAGTTCAGTCCAGGAGCTGAGAGAACCTTTTCTCTTCATCTTAGTCCAGGTATTCAGAACTGAATTTAAAATTACTTCAGTTTCAGTGGGAGCAAGCTTGTTCCTATGTAGGGAAATGTGCAACTTTGATTAGTGGACTTTCCCAACATTATGTACAAATCTTAAGCTGTTTCCAAAATGGTTAAGTTGCCAGAGGCAAGGAATGTTCTACATGCTTCCAACGTTAAACGTTATCAGAATATTAATAGTCAGGTTAGTATAGTAATTCCTTCTAGTGATCAGTCACAGCACATTCTTCAGGTGATGATGGTAAATGCTTGGAGAAACTCCAGATTTGAATCTTTAATCTCCCAAACCCATGCCTAAATTTTCACGCAGATGTTCTATTCAAGTTCTTGAAACTTACAAATTGGCACATTCTTGGTTGCCTGCGAGACCAACACCCATTTACACATATTTGAAGTTTTCCACATGAACATGTTAACAACAAATGTAATATCTTAACTATAGTTCAAAATGGACATACAATGCTCAGCAGTAAATAATTTGCAACACCAACTATGTTGTCTTCTTAGACGAATGTGAATGAGAATTTATTTATGCTGGCTGCACATTTTGGCCGCTTAAAGCGCGTTGGATGTGCAGTCGCTGCTGCTACCTAGAAGCATCAGTAGTGGGGGTGAAGGGGCAGATGGGGGGAATCAGATTAAAAAAACAAAATCACTTACCTCCTGGCCGGCCATCTGGCCGGCCGCCACCGCCTCTCCTGTGCCCGACCTCGTTTCTGGCTTTTTGTGAGGAAGCAGGAAGACCCAGTGCTCCCATGCTCCTCGCAGCCAATGACAGTGCTGCAATGCAGAGTTGTGATTGGTCTGAGCGCTTTGACAAGGCGCTCAGCCTGGGGCTGGAGGTGGGCTTGTTCTCCATGCAGGCTGTAATGCAGCCTGCATGGAGGACAGGGAAAGTGCACCTGACTGTTTTGGGTGGCCCGAGAGGGCCGAGTAAACAGTCATTGCGCACTTAGGAGAGTTGTACAACTCCTCCCCTGCTCTGCAACCTCCTCCCCTGCCCCTCACGCATGCTTCTGCAGCAGGAGGACAAAACAAAATGATAATAACATTACGTTATCCAGTATTAGGGTGTCTTTCATAGATTCACATGCCTAAATCATTCCCCGTCGTCGAGACGGGAGCCTCCGGTAAATAAAAAAGTAATGTCCTATAGACATACATAGAGAAAATAGGCCTAAGGGCCTCCCCTTAGTAGCCTTTCTTTGTCCTTATGTAAAAAGGACCAAACTCTCACAGTCAGCCAATCAGCTCCGACCTCCCTCTAGAACCTTCCTGGGAGGAGCCTCAGTCCCTCAGATTTTCTACCGCACGTTGTGCTATGGAGTCTCCAGCCTGAGCTCTCCTCAGGATTCCTCAAAATCATCTAACTTTCTTTGAAAGCAATCTCAACTCTTCAAGGATTACTTCACTACACTGTTCTGCAGTAAGTGTTTTCTTTCCACTACTTTCTTCCATGTCTGAATCGCAGCAGAAAGCCCTTTTCAAGGCCTGTTCTTCATGTGGGAAGAAAAGGATCCATGTGGATGATAAGCATGACCTGTGCTTATATTGCCTTTACCCGGACCACGTCTCGGACAAATGCAGAATATGTAGGGCTTTCCCTAAAAAGACCGTGAGGGACAGAGAAGGGCGCCTTCTCATCTGGCTCGACAGGCTTAAGGACAGAGACACTCTGGAATCATCTGAAGGCAGTGTTTCCAAGTCCTCAGAAGTCTCTAAAAAGAGGCCTAGGGTAACTTCCCCTGGCCCCTCAGACACTCTTCCTAAGAAGGCACACAAGAAGTCTTCAGAGGCAAGATCCACGACATTTTCAGTGTCTGTTCAGGAAGATCAAACCTTTAAAAAGCCTGCTCCGTCATCTACCAGACATGCCCAGAGGACTACCTCAGTCACTACCACTGTGTCGACGACATCAGCGTCTTCGCCTTCAGCGTCGACGACGACGACTACATCCTCGTCATCAGGTAGACCTGTCTCCTCTATTATTCTACTGACATCGTCGTCGACGACGAAGACCCTGTCGACGACGAGGACTACATCGTCGAAGACACCGTCGACGAGGAAGACGTCGACGAGGGAGTAGACGACGAAGACACCGTCGACGAAGACACCGTCGACGAAGACACCGTCGACGACGGGCTCGTCGTCGACGAGTGCACCGACGACGACAACATCGACGTCGAAGTCGTCGTCGACGACCAAGGTACAGTCGACCACCCCACCGTCGACGGGGACACCGTCGCCATAAGACTCGTCGTCGAAGATGGCACTGTCTGAGCCATGGAAAAAGTCCAGACTTGTGGAGGTGTCGGCCCTCGCGCTACCGCCGTCGACGACACCCTCGACGACGACAGGGTCAAATGCTACGTCTGGCAAGACTACCAAGCTGCAAATTACCCCGGAAACAACGTCTCCGAGCAAAGTTGAAAAGCAGCCACCTTAGGAAATCTTCCAAAGTGAAGAATCTGAAGAGGATGACCACCTGGGTCCCGCTACTTCTATCTCGGACCTTAATGTCAAATGCCAAAGCACCGATGAGGAACAGGAGGAGTTCACTTATCAGGAACACTCCGTCCACACTAGTGTCCGCACGGAGGTCACCCCCATGATATGCCTACCGGCGACTCTCGTCAATGACCTCCGGTACCTTGTACAAGATTACAAGCAACGCTTCCCGGATGCGGACAGTGGGAATCAGACACCTATGGTACATACACCAGCGTCCGCCCCAAAACAGTCTCAACCTCTCCCTCAAACCCACCGTGACAAGGCCCAACCTCAAGTGGTGGACTCCTCAGACGAAGATGAGGATGAATAGGAGTTAGAGGAAGGAGAAGTCCAGGAGGTCCACTCGGACCACGACGAGGAGGAGTATGTGGCGTCATCCCCTGCTTCACCACAACCACGCCAAGCGGAATCACCGCCTGTGGACATTGGCGGCTTCCACAAACTTGTGGAAAGGGCGGCGAAGAGATTCCATATGGTCGTGGAATCAACTGAAACGGAATGCTTCTTGCACGATTTCAAAGAGCAGCCGCAAAAGTCGACTAAATCTATTCCAATTATAGAGTTCTTATGGGAGCAAGGCAAAAAATTGATGATGACACCCGCTTCTGTGCCCGCGGTTGTTCCACGCCTGGACAAGAAATACAAAGCCCCACTTACAGCGGCGGCTTGCCTCAACGGACACCCCAAACCTGATTCGGTAGTTACGCAGGCGGCCCAGAAGAACTCCCGCAACCCTTCCTCCCCGCTGTCCGCCCCTCCAGACAAAGAAGGCAGGAAGCTTGACACGATTGGGAAAAGATTCACGACAACATCGGCCATGACCATCAAGATGGCCAACTCCATCGCCTTGTTGGGACGTTACAATCGCCAACTTTGGGAAGACATAGCCCCTTATGTAAAGGAACTGCCTGACACAGTCCAGGGTGAAGTCAAGGCTCTCCTTGTAGAAGGTCAAACTTCAGCTGCGGAAATAATTGACTGTGCTATCGACGCAGCCATGACTGGCTTCCGTCAGCTTGCTGGAGCTGCTGTTCTGCGCCGTCAAGGGTGGCTGAAAGCGACGTCGTTCCGCCAGGAGGTACAAGCGAAGGTGCTAGACATGCCCTTCGACGGCCAGCATCTTTTTGGGGACAAAATCGACGAGGAGCTGCAAACCATAAAGAAGGACACCGATACTGCCAGGGCACTGGGTACTTTGCAGTCGCGAAACCAGTCCTTTCGAGGCAACCGATCCAGAGGTCAGTCCTCTTATCGAGGTTCCTATCAGAACAGGTCCTCGTATTCCTACAATAACAAGAACCAATACCAACACAAGCAACAACAGCAAGGTCGTCAGTCTTCATACGGAAGATCTAACTTCAGAGGCAAGAATCCCAAGAGGGGCCCTGTCGGCCGCCAGTGACCGATTACTCCAACCAGTCCTACCACCCTCTCCATCCTTTCAAATTGGAGGAAAGTTGACCCATTTCCTCACCAATTGGCAACTCATCACCACGGACCGGTGGGTTCTCCAAATGATACGATTCGGCCATTCTCTCGAATTCACCACCATCCCTCCCAATACACCTCCCCAAAAGCGAGCGCACAAACACCTACGCCTGCTTCTCCAGGATGGTGACGATCCAGGAAATCCTGGGCACTCTGGAAAAAGAAGATTTCATGACATCCTTAGATCTCCAGGATGCCTATTACCACATCCCCATCCTCAAGCGCCACAGAAAATTCCTGAGGTTCGAGGTTGCAGGCCGACATTATCAGTTCAAAGTCCTGCCGTTTGGCCTCAAATCCGCGCCGCGGATTTTCACAAAGTGCCTTGCACCGGTGGCGGCCTTTCTACGTCAGCTGGGTCACCAAGTCTTCCCCTACCTAGGCGACTGGCTGGTGAAAGCACCCTCACCAGAAGGCGGGGCCGAATCCTCCAGCGCCTGCACCAATCTTTTTCAGAAGCTGGGATTAACCCTCAATCTCAAAAAGTCCTGCATTATCCCTACGACAAAAATTACCTTCCTCGGGGCTACCTTGGACACGGAGTGCACAAGAGCCTTCCCCTCGAAGGAAAGGACGGACAAGATATTGTCCCTAGCCACGGCTGTGGCAACAAAGACACACCTCAAAGTCCGGACTTACACATCCCTACTGGGAATGATGTCGTCCTGTATACTTCTCATCCCTCACTGCAGACTCAGGATGCGCCCGTTGCAGGAAGCTCTCACGAGCCAATGGACTCAAAGTACTGGCTCATTCGAGGACATTGTACGGATAACACCAAAAATAACCAGAAGTCTGGAATGGTGGAGGCGTCGCAAAAATATAACCATAGGATTACCGTTTCTCCTTCCGGCGACCCCTCTGATCACCACGGACGCCTCCCTGGAAGGATGGGGCGCTGTTCTCCAGGACCTTCGGATCAGCGGCAAGTGGAACACACAGGAAAAGCTGCTCCATATAACCCTCTTGAAGCTGAGAGCTGTCTATCTTGCTCTACAGGCCTTCCTACCGCGCATCCAGAACTCCCCAGTGCTCGTCAAAACAGACAACACCACGACGATGCACTATCTCAACAAACAGGGGGGAACGCGTTCTCTCTCTCTATCACGCGAATCGCAGAAAATCTGGAACTGGCTGGTGATACACGGAATCCAGCTCAAAGCGGACTATGTACCCGGAAAAGACAATACCATCGCGGACGCCCTGAGCAGACAACGATCCCTCTCCCACGAGTGGGAACTGAGCGACAATGCTCTGGCTCACATCTTCTCTCAATGGGGAGTCCCAAGAATCGACCTGTTTGCCACCAAGGAGAACGCCAAATGCCCAAACTACGCAAGCTGGCGTCCCCAACAAGGGTCACTGGGAAATGCTTTTTCCATCGGTTGGTTCAGCGTGTTTGCGTACGCTTTTCCTCCGTTTCCGATGATCCCGAGACTCCTCAGGAAGATGAAGGCGGAGCCCTGTACCCTGATACTGATTGCCCCGTTCTGGCCGAGGCAACACTGGTTCTCGGATCTGCTTCGACTTTCCATCAGGTCTCCGATTCGTCTGAGGCAGCACCCGAACCTCATAACGATGTCCAACGGGCAGGTACAGCACCCGAACCTCCAATCGCTCAAGTTATCGGCCTGGCTCCTGAGCACAGAGAGTTCTGTGACCTAAACATCCCACAGGACTGCAGGGATGTCCTAGCAAAAGCGAGAGCGGACAGTACAAACAAAACCTACTCTCTCAAGTGGAAAAGGTTCTGCATTTGGTGTTCAGGCCAGGGCCTACAACCGCTCGCTGTCACCCCTGAACAGATATTACCATACCTTCTACATTTGGCACAGTCAGGACTGGCACATGCATCCATTAAGGTTCACCTGGCAGCTATCTCGAGGTTCACCAGAACTTTCACAGGACCTTCTCTGTGGTCAAGTAGACTTGTCAAGCAATTCCTGAAGGGGCTCTACAGATCCTTTCCGAGGCCTCGGAAAGTCCCTCCGACATGGCAACTGAATCTGGTGCTCAACCAACTCATGAGACATCCGTTTGAACCCATTCATCGGGCATCTATCAAATACATCTCCTGGAAAACGGCACTCTTGCTCGCCTTAACATCAGCCAGGAGAGTGAGCGAGCTACAAGCTTTGTCCATTCAGGAACCATATCTGCAGTTCAGACAGGACAGGGTGGTACTGAGACCGAACCCTAAATTCATACCAAAAGTGCCTTCGGACTTTCATCTCAATGAACCAATTGTCCTTAGGTCCTTCTTTGAGAACCCTTCCACAGCAGCAGAAAGAGCTCTGCATTCTTTGGATCTCCAAAGATGCCTCAAGTTCTACCTGGATAAAACTAAGGCTATCAGGAAATCTTCACAACTGTTCGTGGCATACAGCAGTCCAAGAATGGGCCTGCCTCTCACGAAGCAAAGCATCTCGAGATGGATCTCCTCGGCGATTGCATTCTGCCACGACAAGGCCGGACGGCCTTTGACTGATCATGTTACTGCTCATTCCACCAGGGCAATGTCCACGTCAGCAGCACTGTTCGCTGGGGTGCCAATCTTGGACATATGCCGTGCGGCGACCTGGAAGTCACCGCACACTTTCTCCAGACACTACTGCCTGGATATCGAATTTCAGAAGGATGCGGCAGTGGGCCAGGCGGTGCTTCGCCATCTCTTTCAGTGAGGTGAGCCTTCCTACATCCCGCCATCCAGGTATGCACATTCTTTGCTCTTGTGGTATTTTACTTATGCTGTCATTCCATGTTATGTGATAATATATGCATTGTCTAACATGACTGCAGAGCGACATTACATCACAAATGTGCATATCTAATTGCTAGCTATTCTGATTCAGGCATGTGAATCTATGAAAGACACCCAAATACTGGATAAGAAATGCGTTACTTACCTGTAACAGCAGTTATCCAGTATTGGTGTCTTTCATAGATTCACATGCAACCCTCCCGCCTCCCCTGGAAGGACTCACATCCCTCTCGGACAATATTACGCCAACCTAGCTGGGTGCGTACGAAAATCTGAGGGACTGAGGCTCCTCCCAGGAAGGTTCTAGAGGGAGGTCGGAGCTGATTGGCTGACTGTGAGAGTTTGGTCCTTTTTACATAAGGACAAAGAAAGGCTACTAAGGGGAGGCCCTTAGGCCTATTTTCTCTATGTATGTCTATAGGACATTACTTTTTTATTTACCGGAGGCTCCCGTCTCGACCACGGGGAATGATTCAGGCATGTGAATCTATGAAAGACACCAATACTGGATAACTGCTGTTACAGGTAAGTAACGCATTTCTTATTATCATTTAATTTTTTTCCTTCTTCTGGTGCTTCATGGCAGTGGGTCAACACTCCTTGTCCTTAGCAGAGGAGCCGCCACTGTGGAGGTGTACAATAATGCATGTATTGTTATGCATTTGTTGTACAAGAGGGTCTACCATACTTTTAGTATAATATGACTATAGGGTAAGTCATGCTTTGTTGAATGTGCATATTTATTTAAAACTATTGTACTTTGCAGCTTTCAACAGACCACTGTCTGTAGTCGCTGTTTCTGTCCTTTCTTTTCAGCCTTAAGAAAACATCACTTTTATGGTGAAACACATGTCGACTGATGAATAATAATGTAGAGCTTGCTTTCACTTTGGATGTTAAATTCCAAAAGAAGTGAAGTAGTACAGATGATATCTGTTTTCAATAGCTTCTAAATTAGAAAGATTTAATTTACAAGGTGACATCGTATTTCTGGAATGATATTGAAAAATAATATTTGCATCGAATTCCCTTTTACAGTGTGAAATTTCATTTTTTCTTTACCCTTCAGCAATATTCCTTACCCCTAAAATGACCTATACCCACTTTTAATTCAGATTGAAAATTAGGTAAGTCGCTTCTCAAATCCTGCATATAATTTACTTAGAAAACCGAAATTACAAATATTTCGTGCTAGGAAGAGTTGTCTCTTTCCCTTGTCCACCCTCCCCTTGTACTTCAAAGGGGAGGTCGCTGAAAAGACTGAGTAGGGGATATCATTGGATCTGAGAGGATACTGTCCTTTCTTTTAGAACAATATCTCTGTACCTTGGCCAGCTTGAAAGCTTATGATTTCGTTGTAGGTTGCCATCAGGTGTTCTGCAGAGAGGCAGCAATATAGGTATACAAAAAAATCCCCCCTCGGCCAGTTCCTACTTCTATAGCTAATTGCATCAAGTCAATTTATTTACCTTCTGTAAAGCATAGGTGAAGCAACAACAAGAGTTTCATTTTATATATTTTGTTTATTTTCTTTTTTTAAAAAGAGTATCAAAAGATAAATATATATTTTTTTACTTTTTTGAATCATTTTTTTGTATATACTTCAAGTCCATAAATATCATTTTAAATTCAATTCAGTTACAATTATAATCTTCACAGTGTTGTTAGAATTCAATCCTTAATATAAAACAAAAACAATACAACCCTGCCATCCACACATCAACCAACAATCACACTAACACATTCATACATTTTCCACATTTATTCCAATCCCAACAAAAAGGCTGATTCTAAGGTTTTGAGTGACACAGATGTTATTCGTGTCTTGTCCACGCCAGGTCTACGCGCGTTTCGGTGGGTTGAGACCACCTTCCTCAGGACCAGACAAGAAAGAGTATTTACTCTCTCTTCCTTACGTGTGTGCAGGGTACCTGAAATTAAAAAACAAAATATAATATACCCATGCCTTAAACTAGACAAGAAGGACATATGATTTAATCACCAACACTTAATACAATTATTACATTTTTACATAGGCTGTGAAACGCCACATTGCATCTGGGGTGGCTGAGTGTGCAGAAATATATTATATTATCCGGGTTTGTATGACTCCTGATGAATTTGAAAGGTGATGAGTCAAGTACAAAGACTTGGGTGTTTGCAGATAGGTATAACAATCACCTTGGGGCATGGCATAAATGCTGCTGGGGTAAATAAAGGCATAACACCTACTACAGATGTTATTTGCAGAGAGAATCTCACCTTCAGTTAAGATAGTAGCCTGAACTATCTGGGTTCTCTTGTAAATAAGCTTATTTTCACAGTCAATTCAGTAAGGAGATCTAAAAGGGAGAAAGATATTGCAAGGGTTGGGGCCTCTGTTCACAACTTACTTTAACTAATGGGCGCAGATAATAACATAGAAAGCATTCTTACCCCCGAGTTATATCATGAGTACCTCACTCAGGGAAAGTTTCTTATCTTGAGTTGTAGAGGTGAGGCAAGCACTACGTTGTTTGGCTTTTTTGGAGAGACGTCCTAAACAGGGTAAATGCAGACTGAGTCATATTGCTCTATATATCCATTGTATACCTATATTTTGCATGAAGTTACATAAATAAACTGACCTGATTTTTAAAACGGGAGGATGTACTTCTCAGTCCTTTATTTTGTAAATGATGCCTTTTTCAAACTAGTTTGGTTCCTTTCTTCCTTGGTAGCTGCAATCTATAAATAAAACTATGTCTTAATAAGCAGTCATCTCAGATTCTGCCTTGCTAATTATACTGCGATCCCCTGTCTACATTCCCTTTCTTATACGTCATCTATCTCCAGTTTTTGCTTTATTTGTTTGGCATGTATTTAAGAAAGTCGCATGCCAGCCAGCAGTAAAGATACGAGTTTATCGTAATCAGTCCCCAGCTAGTGAACATAATTTGCCAAGTTTACCGTGTACAGTATTAGGTGAATGTCACGGACTAAATGCCAGCCTGATCTAGTCAAAGACAATTGTCCTATCCCGTAAAAGCTAACTGCAAGTCAAACACACTATTATCAGCAGTATTCTTACTCTGTAGTACCACGCTCACACTAAACTATTGTATAGAACTATTTTAACTACTAGCTACCGGTGCCGAGCCCTAGGAAATACGATTACTTAACAGTGGCAGCACTCGCCTCCTACGATGTGCGCTGTCAGCTCAACGTACCTTGCTGAGATGTGATTTGTAGTCCGTTCGGTCGTCTTGCCTCATGCCGCTCGTGCAAATTGATGTAGACCAGGATTACTCAAACCCCTGAGTTAAGTAGTCGCAAATACGCGCGATTTGTGACACTGGCGTTCTGTGAACCGGAAGTGATTCAAGTTAGCAGCTCATTTTCGATCCTAAAGTGCGGTCGCCATATTTTAACGGTGTTATCTTGGTGTTCTCATATAGCAAGTGCGTTTTTTCGGACAGAAATAAAAAAGGTGAAATGTGGAAAAGTGTCAGAACACATTATATATTTTATTATAATGTGTGAAATAGTTTTTGTCCGAATATAAGGTCTAACACGTATATATCTTTATAATGGACCATAGACTAACACTACTAATGTATTTGTAGACGCCATTTGTAAATGGAGTTCAATTCTGTTCATACCTGAAGAATCAATAACTAAGGGACAAAATCAAGGGAGACTGGATTCTTTTTAAACAGCGTTTCTCATCCAATCCTCGATGTTGTTTACTTAAAGTGCCCAGTTTATAGGTGTTTCGTGACAAACCACGCTATATTCTCATTGAGTCCTCGACGTACACTATCAAATTGGAAAATCCAGAAACTCTCCCGTTTTCTACGGGTATATTCCATCGGCTGACCTGTTTTGTGTTGTACCTTTTCTAAGATGCACCATCGCAATTCTGTCTCATTGTGATTCAGGTCTATGCAGTGTTGCACTAAAGGTGCTGAAATCTTCTTCAATCTCACTGCCGACTTATGCTCGCTGAATCTAATGCGGAATTCTCTCCCTGTCTCACCAATATAGGCAAGATCACATGGGCACAGGATAGCGTAAATGACATTGCTACTCCTGCAATTTGTCAGTGATCTTAGAGTTACTTTGTAGTTGTTATAGTTTATGGAATCAGTTGTGATTGCGGCATCACAAGCATGGCATGATCCGCATCTATGGTTACCCAATATTGGATTCTGCCCTGTTATGGATGTCTGTGTATTGCCCATTCTCGGTTTGTTCCTAGTATGGACTAAGTGGTCCTTTAAGTTTTTATTTCTTCTGTAAGCCACTAGCGGTTTCGAGGTAAAAGTCTCACTCTCTTCTGTTTCCAATATACTCCAGTTTCTGTTAATTATATTTTTGATCTTATAGTTTAGCGATGAGTGATTGATGACACAAGTTAATCTCTCTGTGGGTTTCCGTTTGGTGCCACTCAAAAGAGAGTCACGGTCGTAGTACTTCGCTCTTTTGAAAGCTTGCCTAACCAGTCGATGGGGGTAACCTCTGCTGATTAGTCTAGATTTCAATGCTTCTCCATGACGATGATATTCCATTAGATCAGTGCAGTTACGGCGTATTCGAAGGAATTCGCCGAACGGTATAGAATCCTTCTGGCAGTGTGGGTGGAAACTGCCGAATTGAAGGATTGTATTTTTTGCAGTTGGTTTTCGAAAGAGACTTACCTCCAGTGCTCCATTGTTTACCTTAATCTCTATGTCCAAGAATTCTACCTTATCTATATGGTAGTTAGAAGTAAATCTCAGATTTGGGTCACTAGAATTTAACCATCTTATATATTCCTGCAATAGGACCTCCGTCCCGTGCCAAATGAAGAAAATGTCGTCAATAAATCGACGCCATAGGCGGACATTTTCAAAAAAGGGGGCGACCTCATTGTATATATTTCTTATCTCCCACTCGCCCATGTAGGCATTCGCTATGCTGGGAGCGCAAGAAGCCCCCATGCTGGTGCCCTTCACTTGTTTGTAGAGGGCACCATCATAGTCAAAAAAGTTATTTAGAAGTACAATTTCCAGGCACTGTAAGATAAACCCATCTGGTCTATTCCCAGGATATCTACGTAGCAGGGATGACACTGCCTGCAACGCTTGACATTGAGGAATGTTGGTATACAAAGCCTCAATGTCAAGCGTTACTAGGATGTCTGTAGTTATGTCAAAGGTCATCCCCTCTATTTTGGTGATCATGTCTCCTGTATCCCGGATGAATGATTCATATTTTTGTGTTAAAGGGCATAAGAACTTGTCCACGTATTTGGACAGTGGTTCCGTATTGGACCCAATCGTAGAGATAATTGGTCGCATAGGTGGACTGATTTGATTTTTATGGGTCTTAGGTAGACCATACAGTGCTGGAATCACTGGACAAGTTTTATTGAGGAAGATTAACTCATCTTCACAGATGAATCCCTCTTCAAAGGCAGTGTTAGTGACTTCTTTTATCGTAGTACTAAGCCGTTGTAACTCTCTGGGATGGGCCAGCCTGTAGTGCTCCTCAACCATCAGCATGTCTAGCATTTTTTTGTTATATTCTTCTTTATCAAAAATAGTAATACCCCCGCCTTTATCACATGGTTTTATGATCAAATTTGTATTTCTCTCGATGTTTTTAAGGGCTAGGTTTTCCTGTTTTGACAAATTAAAGCTAGATTTATTCACACCTGTTAGAAGACGTGTGATGTCTTGTAGTACTTTACGCTCAAAAATTTGCACTTCGGGTCCTACCATGTCAAGGGTAGGTGTGAAAACGGAAGGTGGTTTGCAACCCGATAGATTGAGATTTTCTTCTTCTTTTGCTCTATCCTCAAAATATTTCTTGAGTCTAACTTTTCTGAAGAATGCAAACAAGTCCTCATGGAGTTTAAACTTATTAAGGGGGGTACAGGGTACAAAGGACAACCCCCTACTGAGAAGTGATGTTTCTTCATTGTTAAGATGGACAGACGATAGGTTATATATTGGTATTGTGTCCATAAGTTTATCTGCATTTGTCTTGTCAGTTGGGGCTACCACCAATATTGCTGGTTTCGTGTCTTTACATATTGTTGCTGAGGTTGAGGGCTCATCATTTGGTGTCCTCCCCTGTCTTGTTGCCAGTGCACATTTTTCCCCCTGTATGGGCCTCTCGATAAAAAACTTCGGGTGTGGGTATTTTGGAATCCTTGTCTACCTCTGAAGGGAGGTCTGGCATTGTAACGTCCCCTTCCTGAGTCTTGGTAATTGTCATTCTCAGAGTCAGAAGAACCAGTATCTGAGAAGTTTGTGTAATTTCTTCTATAGGTGTTATCAAAGTTGGGGTTATAACCTGATTGATTGCCTCCTTGATAATAGTTGGGGTTCAAATAAGGGTAGATTTTTTCTTTCGCAAACCAACGTACATCTTTTTTTAGTTTTTCGGTTTTCTTATTGGTCAGGTAAGTGTCAAAATCTTTCATTTCTGATTGTATCTTTTCAAGTTTATTTTTGGCATCATCTACAGCACTAGAGGTCTGTAGTTTTTCTTCTAACTCTTGAATTTCTTTACTGAGGGCTATTAATAAGTCTTTCGCAGTCTCTATGATTAACATCATCCAGTCTCTGGAGCAGCGGTTTGAAATCAGTGACCACCGCTCCAGAAACTTGCGAACCTCAATAAATAGGGCGGGGGCATTGCGAACCCTAAGGCCAGATGGTATAACTCCTTCTTTAAGATATGCAAGCATGTAAAATGCATGTGACTCTATACGTTTCATTTTTTTCTTTAAATTTAGTAGATTTTGCCACTCACTGTTATCTCCCAATGTAGTTGGGGCAGTGTTATTCCCATCCGTTACCAGACCCAATAGGGAGGTTCTGCAGAGAGGCTCCTTGTCATTTCACTACTACCTTTTAAAGTCAGTCTCTTGTAAACATGTGTTTGCTGTCTCGATTGAAGTAATGTTTTAGAAATTCATATGAATCTCAAATTTCAAAATTGTATTTTACTAAACTAATAATTTCAAAATAATATTTTACTAAACTAAACATGAATTTATAATTAAAAAAAATATAAAAACCTTGTGGTCTTTAGCGTACTTTGTGGCCCTGTGCAGAAAGGGTCCATCACGATTACAAAGATGAGCCACATCAAGAGAATTCAGTCTACTGAAAAAATGAGCCCTTTGATGTGATCTGTACAAGAGGAAAGAAGTGGGCTCTTTAAGCAGAAGCACAACAAGGTACAAGCCATTCCTGTTTTAGGGAATTGCTCTAGGGCAGATAGGAGCAGTAGACATGCCGAAATGGACTGTAATCAACCTTTTGCTGAATCTCTCCCTCAGGCCCGAAAGATCTGGCGAAACCATCTGCACTGGTGTGGTGAATTCCCAGGCTTGTGTTCTACAGCTATGTTTACATTTTTGACAGATGTGAACTACATAAAATGACTTGCACCTTCTGCCTTCATCTGCTCAAGCCATAGCATGGGTCTGTAATGAGATATAATAGTGAAGTGGTTGCAAAACGGATATACTAAACTTTTTCAAAGAAAGAAATTGCAAAAATCATTTTTTCTCAATTGTGCTACTTTTTCTTGGAAATACCAACCTTTTATTATGATGTAGGGCAGTATCTTTGCATACCCAACTTAGTTGATTAAGTAGAATGCGGCCCTATCTGTAAATTACTTGCCTTTGCGATCAGGTTAGCTTTTTGAAGTTATTGGAAGGCTTTCTTTAGAGGCATTAAGGATACTCACAGGTGCCACTGAAGAAAGCTAGTATGCAGCACAAGAAGCCCTCCAAAACTAGCATCTAAAACATGACAGAGAATGTTATAATTTATAGGATTACTCCAAAAATGAAAGTGACTCGCAAGCATTTGGGAATGGTGACCGCTCCGTGAAAATTCCTTTGGGCACTAGTTATTTTGTGGAACCTACCTGTTGTTGTGGGCGTTATCATCTCCTGCCTGCTTCCTGCGCTGCTGTACCGGGCTTCGGGCTGTGACTCCCGGTCTCCCCCGCCGCCGCACCCTCCATCTGTGCGGCCGCCTGGGGGGGGGGGACCATAGCCCACAGAACGCACCGCGGGCATCAACCCGCCAACCCACGGCCATTTCCGCACCCGGAGGCGCTTAAAGCACCGGAACTCCTGCCGCGTCGCGGGACGCGCGTGGGCGGCGCCGGGCTAAGCCCGGGCAAAGGACAGGCCCTCTTAGGCCAGAGGAGGCCGGGCTGGGCCCACCTCTCTTCGACCCTTGGACTAACATCAGCCGACCCTTCTACAAGTGAGGTGTGAGACATTTCTTGGGCCATTGAGATTGAACAATTTACGTTAAAGAGATAATTGTTGATAGTAAGATTTAACTAATTGTTATTGCTAAAACTAACTTCAAAGCGTGTACCGGGGCTGGGGGTGTGGGGACTCTTGAGACCTTCTTGAAATGAGCAGAATCTGCAGTGGCTAAAGAAATTGAGCTAGTAGAGAGGAGATTGTCCCTGGGCCCACTTCGGCAAACAGTCTCTCCGTTATTGAACTCGGAGATACCCGCTCCTATTGTTGCCCCACCAGATTGTATGCACCCCTATCAAGTTCCCAATGGGTCAGTACTAATTGATAGTGTAGTTCCGTGAGTTCGTGGGTCTGGTTCGGTGGTTCCGAACCCGTACAATAAAGGTCGTCGGAAATAGACGATTTTGGTGTCAGCAGACCGCAAATGACGAGTGTAGCGTGTACGAGTGTTTTCGCATGAATCGATCTATGAGAACACTATGTATTTGGGGATTGCGTTCGAACCTTCGGGTTCCTTTTTGTGTACGGCAGCCATTTCGTATGGTTGCCCTCACATAGGCCCTGACTGCGGCCGAACGAGTCCTTGAGACACGTATGCCCTAGCTGACTTTTCAATGACCTGGCCGAACTGACTCCTTGCCCGAGGCTGACCTCGTCAAGCCAGTTCCTTGTTAAGCAGCTGGTCAGATAAAGATCAAAGAGCAGGACATGCCCGAGTTTATGGTACACTGCTCCCACCCTTCCATCTCACTTCCAATCTGTTTCTGCCTTTCCTTTACGACATAATCACGGTTTTATGATGGGTTTGTCCGGCATGATCTGACAAGAAATCTGGAATGTGCTTGGTCATTTCTGGTGGGCTGGACAACGGAAAGTGGGATTGTCGTCATGCGCTACTTTTAAATTGTCACACTGTCATTGGTCTATTTGTATGAACTCAATGCTAATTTTGAATGTTGCCTGAGGCTTGATTTCTGGCATAAAAAACCATGCTCCGCTCATTGAATTTGTGCAGTCTCTAGCGAACCACCCTTGTGTGCTTCGTAGATCTCTGTTCCTGCCGATAAACTTTGGTCTTTGACGTCATCAAGAAGTATCCCGTGTCTCTGTTTGCCAAAGCAGGGGAACTCGAAGGCATCGGGCGTTCTCCCTGACGCCGCTGGGTTCTAAAACCCGGTCCTTCAGTTGGCGCCCAACGTGGCACGACTTCAGCGGTACCGGTCCAAGCCCGAAGATCATGAGGAGCTTTGTGTGAAAATTCTGGAGGAAGGCCTACCACTTCATCGACCCCTGTATGTCGGCGTGGTCCGAAAGTCTTTGCTGCGAGGTTTCCCGCTTTCCAACGGCTACGAAGGACTGCTGCCCTGACTGTCGCCCTGTTTTGGACCCTTAGACGTTTGTTGAGCGAGACGACTGACGGGTCTTCTTGTGACGCCATCGACATTTCAGTTAAGTATGAGTGGAGCGTCTCCTAGTCCTTAGTTTGTTTTTGGTATCCCTTTAGTGGATCGCTTTGATTTGGTACCTGCAGGCCCCAAAGCCAAGGGACTCGTGTATTCGCGAGACTATCGTTTTGAGATTTCCCTTGTTGTTTGAAGCTAGACTAGTGAGCAAGATGCCTGGTCTTAGCAGACTTGGAACAATATTTGGTTGTGGTTGTTCTAAGGATTCCCGGTTAGAGGATTCGTGTCCGATTCCTCCAATTGGAACTCCTACATATGAATTATACGTGAAGCATGGTGTAGGTCCTATTAGTTATAATGAGATCTGGGTAAAGTATACGAGAAAAGACGGTGTCCTACAGTGGCCCCGTTACGGTAGTTTTGAAAGTGAGATTTTAGATAATCTCGAAGCGAAGCTGTTCAAGAAGAAAGCCCGGCCGGCAATGTTTGACTCTTTCCGCATATGGCGTAAAGAAGCCAAACATAAAGAAATTAAATTAGCGAAGAAGAATAAAAGAGAACGGGGAATGTCAATGGTACAAGCTGCTGTTGCGTTTAGGGATAATGAGGAAGAGCGAGAGAGCGAATAGATGCTTAGAGCGAAGAAGTTAGCGGTAGATAGATGCTACCCAGTTTTGCCGCCTAAAGAGCAGGAAGAAAAAAAATATCTTGTGAAAGATCCTTTGATGTCGCATCTATTGAGTTTGCCACCCCCTTATGCACAGAGTGCTACGGCACCACCGCCACCAGTTGTGGCTGTGCAACATCTGATTGTTGTGCCGCCCGTAATTCCTCCACCGCCAGCTCCTCTTCCGTTGGCTACTGTTCCTTTGGCGCAGCCTCCTCAGGGGCCGCCAACTTTGCCTCCCCCTTTGTCTGCTACTCCTACGCCTGTTTCTAATACTCCTTCTGCTCCGACTCTGGATTCTTCTACTGTTGTTCCGTCTTCCCTTATTCTTCCATCTTCTCCTTCTACTAGACAGCTGCTTTTTCTGGTTTTCTGACTCCTTTGTTGGGACAATTGGGTATGTCTCCGGTGAATGAGGATAGACAATCATGTAGTCAATTGCCTGACACAGATGAGAGTGTAGTTTTGGATCACATGGCATGTAGCTGGGTTACGTACACTTCCCTGTATGATCTTGAAGGTATTATGGACATTTTCCGGCAATGGAAAGCACAAAAGCAACGGTACATTTTTGAAATGATGTGTGTGTTCCTCCATGAACAATGGATGGACGAAGTGGGTAAAGCGCCTGAAGAATTATATCGAGTGCGTTCCGAGTTTGCGAAAGGGACGATTGTGAGTCTTCCAGACGTTGAGAGAGCAATTGCGACATTGTTGTCGTTTCGTAATATTGCTCCTGAGCAATTGTTTGAGCCTGATTCGTCGGTTAGGAGAAAAGCGAGTCAATATCCGATGCGTGAGGTTCCTCCGGTATGGAAGGAAGCAGTACAGGCTGATGTTGGATTGGGTATTGTAGCTGCGCCTGCGCAATTTCAGCGAGTATGGGTACATGTTCCTTGGAAGCGTGTTGAAGTTCTATCGATTAAGCAGACTTTACCTGATCCGCGCAAAAATCCGGCGGGATATTATAAAGAGCTCACTCAAACTGTGGGTTCGTGCGTCATGACTTTAGCAGACATAGACATGTTGTTTGGCAATGTTGTTCCACAGCCTATCTGGAATGTGATTCGGCATACGGATCATGATAATGAATTGGGTGATACATGGGTTAATATTGTTGCTGCAAATGATAGACAAGTTGGAGGTGCTAAACCTGAAGAACTAATTGCTCAACTCCCTGGTAGGATTATTAATTTCATGAAGACTTTGATGCCAGAAGTGCGTGTTAATTGGGACAAGTTGTCTGCATGTAAGCAGAAGAAAGACGAGACTGTGTCTGATTTCTTCACGCGGTTTGAAGAAACCTTTGTAGATCATAGTGGTCAGGATATGGCTACCGAGGGTGGCCAGAAATTGTTCGTTGACAAATTCGTGCATAATTTGCTTCCCGAGTTGTGCACTAAGTTGAAGGATTCCGAGAGTGCTTGGGCCGTTTCCACGTCAGCGCAGATTTTAGCTACGGCCCAGTACTATGAAAATAGGCGAAAAGATGAGTTAGAGAAAGCGGATAAGAAGACTAAGGAATTGAAGACTAAAGTTCTTCTACAGCAAGCTTATCCACCCCGTACTAATAATCAGCGCGATTATCAACAACCTCAGCAATATTCAAGAAACTCGCAAAAGAACGAGTCTTCTCAACAGCGTTTCCCGTATGGGCCTAATCAGTGTGCATATTGCAAAGAAGAGGGTCATTTCAAGAATAGTTGTCCGGTTTTGTTACAGCGCACGAATGGTGCTTCTAGTGTACGAGGTAGAGGTGATCAACAAGTGCCTAGAGGTAGAGGTCGCGGACAGAACGTACGTGCTTTGCCTCCACAGAACTCGATGAATAGTTTTGATCAGCAGCAAGGTTCGTCTGGTAGGACAGCACAGTACTATATGGATGATTATTATGTTGAAGGTGACAAAGTAAATGGTAATGATTGTTAGGACAGCCATGGACAAAGAGAGGGAGTTGTTTCAGTTCCAGTAGATCAGAGTGGACCCTATGTTGAAGTGATTGCATCAGGTGTGTCAGAGCCTTTTCTGCTAGATACTGGTGCTACAAAGAGTTCTATTATGCACTCTAAACTCCCTGGCGCACCTTTGTCTGGCTTTGATAATGTGTCTGTAGGTTTTTCTGGCGCCCCCGTTACGAATCCGATTTCTGCTCCATTGTCTCTTTCTGTTGGACCGTGTAAGATCGAAGCACCCCTTCTTTTGACTACAGGTTGTAATGAGAATCTGTTGGGTTTGGATTTATTGAAGAGATTGTATGCGACACTGTATTGTTCTCCGTCAGGAGTTCATCTTACTTTGGGTGAGAGAGTGATCTCTCCGATGTATATATCGAAAGATAGTCTTCCATCTGAATTGTCTTCTTTACCAGATTAATTGTGGGTTACTGGTCCGAATGATGTAGGTCTTTTAGAGGTACCCCCATATGTTGTGACACTGAAGGCGAATGCTAAGTTACCGCGCATTCCACAGTACCGTATCTCGAGGGATGTATGACGTTAGCACGCATACTATTACCACGCATACCTTTACAACGCGGTATTTACAACGAATACCGTTTCAACGCATAGCGCTTTGAGGTGCTGGATAGTGGTAAGTATAATTTTATATTCCAACTCCAGTCCCTGTGGACACTAGGGAAGGTGTTGGATATAAAATTAAACTTATTCCCTATCCTAGAGCGCCCCCCAGCGCAATGCGTTGTAATGGTATGCGTGGTAATGCCTGCGTTGTAATGGTAGTGCGTGGTAAAAAATGCGTGCTAAACGTTGTATACCTATCTCGAGTGATGGTGAGCGTGCACTTTTAGCGATCATTTATGATCTGATTGACAAGGGTATCATTGAGGAAATAAGAGGTAATGTGTGCAATAGTCCTGTTTTGCCTGTTCTGAAGAGAACTGATTCTTCACAGCCTCCTGTATATAGGTTTGTCATCGATCTTCGCGAAGTGAACAAGATTGTTGTTCCACAATTTCCTGTTGTGCCAGATACCACTGCCTTGTTGACTCTGATTCCGGCTACAGGTACATGGTTTTCGGTGATTGACTTGAAGAATGCTTTCTTCAGCATCCCGATTGCCATAGAGAGTAGGGATATCTTTGGATTCTCTTTAGGAGGACGCAGTTTCCGCTTTAAGCGCGCTCCTCAAGGCTATTGCGAGAGTCCATCGATCTATAGTCAAGCTTTGAAGACACAACTTGATCTGTTGGTTTTACCTGATGGTGCAGCCCTTATTCAATACGTTGATGATTTGCTAGTGGCCGCTGATACTGAAGATATTTGTAGGAAAGCCACTTTGTTGTTACTACGCCATTTGTCTGATTGTCATCACAAAGTTTCTCTCTCCAAGTTGCAATATTATCGACAAGAAGTAACCTACTTAGGTCACCTCTTATCGAAGGAGGGAAGGAAATTGACCCCAGAGAGAATTCAAGCTATTGCGAAAATGAGTGTGCCTACCACACAGAGAGAAGTACGTGCGTTTTTGGGTATTATGTCGTACTGTAGACAGTGGATTCCTAATTTTTCTTTGTTAACGAAGCCTTTGATAGCTCTTACTGGTAAGGATACTCCAAAATTTTACTCTTTGGACTGACGACTGTCAAAAGAGCTTTTCAGAATTACGCAATGCGTTGTGTTCGGCTCCTGTGTTGGGTACTCCCGACTACAGTAAGCCTTTCACATTGTATATCCACGAGAGAGAGGGATTTGCATTGTCAGTCTTGACTCAGCAGTTTGGCGATAAGCAACGCCCATGTGCGTACTTTTCGTCGACTTTAGATCCGGTAGCTAGAGCGTTGCCGAGTTGCTTGAGAGCCGCAGCGGCTGTTTCAATCCGACAGTCTGCTGGTTTAGTTATGGACAACACGTTAGTGGTTATGGTTCCACATGCAGTGGATACCTTGTTGAACCGTACCAGGACACAGCATTTAACTAGTGCTCGGTTGTTGGGTTACGAGTTGACGTTGTTAGCGAGTCATGTGCACATTAAACGATGCAACACGTTGAATCCAGCCACGTTGTTGCCAATTTCAGTTGAGACAGATGATAGTGAAGAACAGCATGACTGTTTTCTGAGAACTGAAGAAGAAACGAAAGGGAGAGTAGATTTACGAGACATTCCTCTTCCTGAGTGTGATGGTACTTTGTGGGTTGATGGTTTGTGTTTTAAGTTACCGAATGGTGATACGACTGTGGCATATGCTGTTACGACTTTGCATACGATTGTTGAAGCTGCACGTATTCCACATAATTCAGCACAAGCAGCAGAGTTGATTGCATTAACGAGAGCATGTGTGTTGGCGAAAGGAAAACGAGTGAATGTGTATACTGATAGCCAATATGCCTTTGGCGTGGCTCATGAAGTTGGTCGCGGAAATGCTTTTGCAGATGAAGTTGCGAAAGAAACTGCGAGAAATGTGATGAGCCGAATGTATGTTGCGGGTCCGGCGGTATGGGTTCCAGAGAAGAGTATGTGTGAAGATACGATTGAGAGTGTGAAATCCATTCAAGCTGAAGCTACAGAGAAAGAGTTGAATGAATGGAGAGAAAGCAAGGGTAGATTGGATTAGGATGGTTGTTGGACTGATTTGTCTGAGCATCAAAGATGGTTGTTGCCTGACGCGTATGTGCTTTCGGTTGTTACAATGGCTCATGGAATGGCACATATCTGCATGAAAGGGATTTGCAAGTTGTTGGCTCTGGTTTGGCAGAATGCGGGAATTCCAAAATGTGCAGAGAACTTGGTTAAGAACTGTATGGTGTGCTTGATGTACAATCCTGGTAAGGGAACTCCAACACCAGCTGGTCATTTTGCTCCTCCTATGTATCCGTTTGAGGCTTTGCAGCTAGATTTTATCCACATGGAAAGATGCAACAACTTGAAATATGTTTTAGTGGTTGTTTGCTCTTTTTCTAGATGGGTTGAAGCTTATCCCCTTAAGGACAATACTGCCTTGTCCACAGCGAACGTTCTGATAAAAGAGTTTTTCCCTAGATTTGGAATGCCGAGAATTATCTGGAGTGACAATGGGAGTGAATTTGTGGGTCAAGTCATGAAGAGAGTGTGTGCAGGACTAGGTATTCGGCAGAAGTTCCACGCTGTAAATCACCCCCAATCAGCTGGTTTAGTTGAGTGCTATAACGGCACTCTTAAATTGAAATTGGCCAAAATCCAAGCGAGCACTGGTCTACAGTGGCCAGATGCTTTGCCTTTTAGCGCTCCTGTCCACAAGAATGACTGTGCATTCAAGAATGGGTCTGAGCCCTTATGAAGTTGTCTTTGGTCGCCCAGCTAATATTTGGGGTGTGCCAAGGCCAACTAGATTTAGTGAGATTGAGTACCCTGTGTTGCTTGACCATTTGCGCGAACTGACGACTAAATTGCGTGTCTTACACCAACAGGTACATGAAAGCCTACCACAAGCTTCAGAAGATCCAGGCCATTCTATTGAACCTGGAAGTTGGGTGTTCGTCAGAAATTTCCAGCGGAACAAGAACGATCAGCCCCGCTGGACGGGACCCTTCCAAGTACTCCTGTCTACACGTTCTGCAGTCCGAGTACAAGGCAAGCGAAACTTGATCCACAGCGTACACTGTAAGCGAGCACCTTTGCCCTTACCGTACGATAAGTGGGTCCAGGAGGGACTTCCAGACTCTGAAACAGAAACTGTTCCACGATTTTTGCCATTCAGCGATGCTCGTCTGATTGGTACGAACTCTGAGAGACAAAGTGACAATCTTTTACAAGAAGCTGTGCCACTTTTGAATCGATTGAACACTACTGAGCCTGATTTGTTGTTTAAAGATCAAGAATTGCCTGGAAGAAGCCACTATAATTTGCGACCGAGAGTCATGGACAAATAAAAAATAAATAAAGTTTTTATGATTTTTTTGTTTGCAGGTTAACTCTCCACCGAGGATCTACTCATTTTTGTTTTTCGAACCGCCATCCGGGTTCAGCTGTAGGGTCGCGGTTGCCGAAAGTCTTTGGAGTGCAAGCCTGAGACACTAGGTCGAGGGTTCTGGTTGGCCTAAGGGAGTTGCCCTGGGTTGACAGAGGCATTCCTTAGCATAGAACACCCTACCATTGCGAGCAGCATATTTAGTTTAGGATGGATTTCTTCGAGTTGGAGAGACCTGCAAGGACAATGATTTTTAGAAAGAAGATATGTAAATTAATCTCAAAGAAACGTTTTCTAATACCGTGTGTATTTTTGCTATTGAGTTTGATGACATTCATAATTCGTTATGTGACATTCTCTTTTAAAGTAACGTTTGTTCCCACTGTGCAACCTACACATCCACCTACTATTTCTTCTCATTCTTTTCACCCTTTGCCTGAACATGAGGTAGTTAGACAATTGGAATTTGCTAATAATTCCTTTATTCAACTTTTGCACCAACACCAGTTAGTTATGAACACAACAAACTGTTGGATCTGTGGTCTAATGCCCCATACGACTGATAAGGGTATTCCGTATTTAGTTTTGCCTTTTAGTTTAAATGGTTCGATTTGGGCTTACAGAACGATGTTTATTTATGCCCATAGTGTTTATCCGTTACGTTCACCGAAGGACAATCCGAAGAATAGTGCTGGTGCAAGAGGCATAGTCGACATGGTTAAAGGGACTAATCCCGTTGAAACTATTCTGATAGATGAGAAGCAACCCTATAGTGGTTGGGATATTACTGGATATGGAGTTAGTCTGAGTGTTAACCAGCGAGCGAAGAGTTCTCCACCGATTTGGATAGTGTCCCATCAGGGTCGCTATTGTCTGCAGGGTAATGGCAAGAATCCGAGAGCTCAGTTAGGGAAGAGCGTTTGTACTGATACTTACGTATATACGTCTCAGTCTTCCCCAGCATTTTTAGCTGCTAAGGGTGCCTACTTTGTTTGTTATGACAAAGCGTATACATGGTTGCCCCCTGATTTTTTGGGCACATGTTTTGTTTCTTTCCTGTTGCCTCCCACTTTTACAGCTGCGGCAGATTACCATAAGACGAGAGTTGCTAGAGGTGTCTTTAGCCAAGAAGACACTGCAGGGCAAGAGTTGGGAGATTTCTTTAAGGGTTTTCTGCCGTTCTGGGGACCGATGGCTAATAGCAGGAATATTCGCCAGTTGACGAGAGTGGTTGAGTCCACCATAGTCGAAACTGCTGGTGCCCTAAGTAACTTGACTGCTGAGCTCCAGTCGGATAGACTTATGACACTCCAAAATAGAGTTGCCCTTGAAGTCATACTAGCAGATCGAGGTGAAGTTTGTAAACTGATTCAATCGAGCTGCTGCGTTTTCATTCCAGACAACGCTCTGCCAGTTTTCCAGGCCATTTCCAAGCTACATAAGATCTCCGATTCTGTCCATTTGGACAAAGGAGATTGGTTGTTGATGGGATGGTTATGGGGATTGATATCCACTTGGGGTTGGAAGATTCTGATGGTCATTGGGATGGTCTTAGCTATCCTTTTCATGTTCTGTCTCTGTGTACAGTGGGCTCCTGCAATTTGTGGTCTTTGTGCTACTGCGTGTGCAAAGAGACCTGTCCAGAGAGAGGTACTAAGTAATAGGATGATACTACAGCAACATATCGATGATCTGATGAAGATAGATCCGGATTCAGATTGACATGGGTTTGGGTCTGTTGCCTATGTAAGGGCAAAAGGAGGGTCTGTAGTTCCGTGAGTTCGTGGGTCTGGTTCAGTGGTTCCGAACCCGTACAATAAAGGCCGTCGGAAATAGACGATTTTGGTGTCAGCAGACCGCAAATGACGAGTGTAGCGTGTACGAGTGTTTTCGCATGAATCGATCTATGAGAACACTATGTATTTGGGGATTTCGTTCGAACCTTCGGGTTCCATTTTGTGTACGGCAGCCATTTCGTATGGTTGCCCTCACATAGGCCCTGACTGCGGCCGAACGAGTTCTTGAGACACGTATGCCCTAGCTGACTTTTGAATGACCTGGCCGAACTGACTCCTTGCCCGAGGCTGACCTCATCAAGCCAGTTCCTTGTTAAGCAGCTGGTCAGATAAAGATCAAAGAGCAGGACGTGCCCGAGTTTATGGTACACTGCTCCCACCTTTCTATCTCACTTCCAATCTGTTTCTGCCTTTCCTTTACGACATAATCACTGATTTGGGTTGAGGGTTTTATGATGTGTTTGTCCGGCCTCATCCCACAAGAAATCTGGAATGTGCTTGGTCATTTCTGGTGGGCTGGACAACGAAAAGTGGGATTGTCGTCATACGCTACTTTTAAATTGTCACAGTGTCATTGGTCTATTTGTATGAACTCAATGCTAATTTTGAATGTTGCCTGAGGCTTGATGTTTGGCATAAAAGACCATGCTTCACTCATTGAATTTGTGCAGTCTCTAGCGAACCACCCGTGTGTGCTTCGTAGATCTCTGTTTCTGGTTGCAGTCAATAAACTTTGGTATTTGACGTCATCAAGAAGTATCCCGTGTCTCTGTTTGCCAAAGCAGGGGAACTCGAAGGCATCGGGCGTTCTCCCTGACGCCGCTGGGTTCTAAAACCCGGTCCTTTAATAGTTTATCTATTTCTTCCGCCCCTTCACCTGTAACTAGCCTAGTCCCTTCCCCCACGGTTACATGTACCAGGCAGGTAAGGGCTAGGCCGGATAGGATGGCTAACTGCAGTACAACTATCTCAGGGAAAAGGAAGGCTAAGAACACCCCCAAAGGGAGTCGTCAACAGGCCAAACAGCTGAGGAACATCAATATTGCATCTGGGTTGGGTCGTAAGGGAACTAATGCCTCCCATCAGGGTGCTGAGGACAAGGGTGCAGGAAGAAACGAATACACTGCTTCGGATGAAGAAAATAACAGGGGGGAAAGATGTCCGACTTTATGAGACTTATGGAAGAACGGCTCAGGCTATTTACCTCTCCACTAATGGATAAACAAGAGCAAATAGATGGCCGACTTAACGTAATTGAAAAACATCTTAAAGATTACAAAGGCCTAATGTCGGGGTCCAATCCACCTGTAGTTCACTCTTTGACTGCAGTCACAACCTCTGTTAACAATTTGTTGGATTCCATGATCACCCCACTTCCCCAACCTGTACCACCACCCGTAGCCCCGGTCGTAGTACCAAATATTTCATCTGTAGCCTCAGGAGCAACGGGAGCTATGCAGGGAGGGAAGCAAGGTCCTCGGGGTCCAGTGGGGAGATTAAACCTTCAGGCATCGCCCCCTAAAAGAGAGCTGCCATTGCATCTACCAGCAGAGGCATGCCCTTACACAATAATTCTGGCCAATGTCCCAAAAATCCAGGATGGCCATAACGAACATTGGACCACATTAAAAAATAAAGCCCTTCACTATTTGTCCAATAAAACAGTGTTAGGTGATCACCTGCATAACAATTTCAAAATGATAAGAAGGGTGCCTTGGTTGGCCAAGGCTAAGAAAAGTTCTGAAGGTGATTGCGTTGTCATAACTTTCATGTCCCCCAGATTGGTTGATGATATACTAAGGCAGGCTGGGTCAGTTAGAATACAACATGAGTATGTAAACGTACTGCCATTGGGATTTTTTTATCCCCCTCACAATAATGGGGCAGCGCACAGTGACCCATTAAAGGGGAAAAGTCTATATGAATTCTCTGTACTAGTTTTTAATAGATTTGATACTTTTTCAAATTTGGAAGATAACGAGTGACTAGGTATCCCCGAAGTTACCCTTACCTCTGTCACCCCATTTATAGCCCTTAGTTCGGATTGACCAGTAAGCAAAACTTGTCTCTTAGACGGGGTGGCTCAACCAGCTATGGGTGCAAGTATAAAGCTTGCAACCTGGAATATCGCTGACCTTAAAAATAAAGTAGATGACCCGATCTGGAGAGAATTTATAGGTGTGGCTAACATTATTGGGCTGCAAGAAACATGGGATACAGGGAACATTTTTAGCTTAGATGGTTATTCTACCCACTTTATCCCTGCAGTAGCATCCAATATGGGAAGGGCGAAGGGTGGGCTGCTTACACTAATCTCGGCTACCATCCCTGGTACCCATACCCAACTAGACACAGGATCATCACACTGTTTGGCAGTACAAATTGCTTGCAGTAGAGTGGGCAGCATCTTAATTATTTATTTTTATAATTCGTTCGATAGAGTCACCACGACTTATCATCTGACCACGATAGATCTTTCTTTGGCAGATTACAAAGAGGTCAATAAAAACCAATGTTTCATCATAGTTCTGGGCGATTTTAATATCCATGGTTGCCCAGATAAATGTCTGGCATTAGATCATTTAGGCCCAATAGAGCAAGGGGATACCCATTTTGAGCCCTCTGCACGAGGAGATCTCCTTGAAAAGATTTTGGCAGATAATGGTTTAATGCTTCCATCTATGGTGGATGAGGAGATACCTACTTTCAAAGGGAATGGAAGTCATTCAATTATTGACTACATCTTTATTAGCTCAAAGCTGGGGTACAAGATCCATGGTTACTCTGCGGTATGGTCACATTTTAGTGACCATAACCCAGTGGCGCTTAGTATCACGGACCTGATCAAAAAGCCAGAGACAGGCCATAATAGGACGGATAAGTCTGATAACCGCCCGACAGACCAGGCCCGTAGAATTGGATGGACCAGAGTTGTACCTGGAGACTTTTCTAATAACCTATTAACTAAAGTAGGAACTGAGCTGCACACGTGTATGAATGTGCAAGCAGGGAAAGAGGAGGTTCTAGAGGCATATTCAAAAATGTGTACCCAGGTCGCAGCCGATCTTAGACGACCAGATAAAGCGAAGGACCCTGCTGGGATGGGCTGGTTTGACCAAAACTGTTCATCAGCTAATCAAAAGCTTATGGCCACCCTGAAATGTAAACCAGTGGATAAGGCCATTGTGGCCTCATTAAGGAAAGCCTATAAAAATGCACTGGAAGTCAGAAGACGGGAAATTAGGGAAGCGGCCTGGGAAGAATTAACCTCTATAGATGTGCTTAAGAACAGCTCCAAATTCTGGGCTGTTGTAAATAAACCCTTTTTCCATGATCCTTGTAATGACCAATTGGATTGTGGCATACAGGAACAGGTGTGGTGCTCTCATTTTAAGTCAGTTTATGAAGGGGAAAACTCAGGGGAGGTGATTATACCTATCCCTATTGTGGATCCCTACACTTTAGTGGTTACTGAGAGACAGAGGTGGCAGACGCCATCAGGAAGATGACAAGTAACAAGGCTCCGGGCCCTGATGGCGTTCCAGCCGACCTCTTTAAATCAGACGTCAAGACCTGGTCTAGAGTTTTAACCAATGTTTTTAATAGGGTATGTAAATCAGGTATTCTGGGTACCTGTTCTGAATCCGTCATTGTACCCATTTTCAAGAAAGGAATCAGAGGGGAACCTAGTTGTTATCGCCCGATTTCTCTCATTGATTCTGCAGTGAAAGTGCTAGGTCGGGTGGTCTTAGGTAAAATCACAGATTGGTTGGCTGAAACAAACACCCTCTCAGGCCTACAATTCGGGTTTAGGAAGGGACGAGGCACTATAGATCAAAGCCTTAACCTTCAACTATTAATTGGGAAATACACAATTGCCAACAGGGGTACGCTATATTTAGCCTTCATGGACCTTTCCTCGGCCTTTGTCCGTGTGAATAGGTCCAAACTATGGGGGTTGCTTCTTAAGCTTGGCATCGAAAAAAATATTCTGTACTTCCTGGCTGATCTGCATAGGGACCTCTCGGCCACAGTCAGATATGACCGTCTGGGTAATTGTACGGGTAAGATTGGGATCACTAATGGGGTTAGGCAGGGCTGTATTTTAACCCCCTACTCTTTACCCTCTACATCAACGACCTAGGTACTGTTTTAACTGAGGTGTGCAAGGATATACCGAGGGCAGGCAAGCATTCCATTCCGGCATTACTTTATGCGGATGATGCCGCTCTTATAGCACGCACAGCAGTAGGGCTGCAATGTCTTTTAAATTAATTTGCTGATTTTATGAAAGCGCTAGACCTCAGTGGGAATTTTTTGAAATCGCATGTAATGATTGTGGGCAGGAAACCTAAAGGAATTAAGACTTTGCACTGTGAAGGGAATGTTCTGTCCAGGGTTTCAAGATTCCCATATTTAGGGGTTATTTTTGACGACAAGTCTACATGGTTGCCCCAACTGGTTGTAAAACGCAATGCCTTTGCTAGGTCCATTTTGGCTGTCTTGGGTTTTGCCCACAAATTGGGGGTGAAGCCGTTGCAAGCTGTTTTGAAGATATACAATGCCAAATGTGTTTCATTAGCTATGTACGGAGCTGATTTGTGGGGGTTTAAAAACGTAAAGGCCATGCAGATGGCAGAGGATAAGTTTTTGAAATCCATCTTATCCGTCCCCCAGTCAACCTTCAGCTACATTGCTCATCAAGAGATGGGGTAGAATACCTAGAAGATCGTATAGCCATAGCCCCGCTATTAAAATAGATCGTAATCTGGCTGAACCCCGAATTGGAGTTGAACCATGAGATTCTCAGGGATTGTCTAGCCCTTGAGCATGGTAACTCCATCCCCTAGCTGAACTATGTTAAAAAACTAGCAGTTAAACTGGGTCGCCCAGAATTGTTTGATCAGCCGAATAAATTATTGAAGGGGGATGTAAAATGGGTGAAAGACACATACAAGCTGATGGCATGTCTGACCAGAGAAGATAAGGAGCTGGGTAAACCAACAGTAAGGGCTCACCAGCTGTTAATAACCTCAAGTGAAATAGAACCCTATTTAAGAATCGTTAATAATACTAACCATTGATTCTTATTGACAAAGTTCAGATTGAACAAATTCTATCTTCTTCTTACAGAACGCCCAGGTTGGACTAAGGAGATAGATCTGGAGATTTGTTCTTGTGACGGATTTTCCATTATGGACACTGTGCACTTTATCTTCTTTTGTGAACATCTTCGCCCCATTCGCAAAAGGTTCATTATTTCTCTTATTATAGACAAGGGCTTTAGACAAGTTAAACCTGCTCTTTTGTACCTACAGCTGTTGTCTAATATTTGGGAGATTTTTAACATAGCGAATTTCTTGACAATAGCTATGAGACTCAAGAGGAAAATTAAGTGGACCTATTGTACATAGCGGTAAACTTATGAATTGTAATCGAGCACTTTGTCTTCCTTTTTAAAATTGTTCTTCGTGTTTTAATGGTCTTTTTATATGATAGCCGCAGATATTTTCCCTTACCTATATCGTTAGTGTATGTTTTTATATATGGATTGCTAATTTGCACAATTTTCTTTTGTATTTAATTGTGGTCTTGACTTTTGATGTTAAGCATACTTTTATGGTTTTTGCTATGAACCGAATAAAGTACTTTTGACTGACTGACTGACTGACTGACCTCTCACTGGAACTTTCACATAAAGCATTCTGTCAATTTCCAGAGTCATATCGAAGTTTCCAGGAAATAGGTGATGCTCAACTTGATATTGTGTCTATGAGGGGGTTGTCTGCCTTGGTGCCTGTTTTTGACAGAATGTCATCTACATGGTTGAAGACGTGAACCCATGCCCTGAGTGACCAGCTGTATTGTTGTCTGAATCCCTGACGCTGATTTTTTGTTGTAAGTGAACACGGACCATGCTTTTGTGCCATGACTTTGGCCTGTCTCACAGATTGCAGTTTGAAATAGGCCTGTCTCACGGATTGCAGTTTTGTTGGACAAGGAGAGGCGCCAACAGCACTACCCTTATATTGTTGGAAGGCTACCTCCTTCACCAGGAGTTAAGCAGCTTGAGCACAGTAGTGACAGTACACAGTTTAGTGACTATTAGTAGTGAACAGGACCTTTTTACCCTGTGTCACTGGAGTGAGACCTACAGGCCCATTATCATTTTTAAAAGTACTACTGCTATGTGCTTAACTCAACTCTTGGCCATCATCAGGTAGATGTGGAGTGATGTGCAGCACAGGAGTAAGGACTCGGCACTGGTTGTATGTGTGCCTTGGAAGAGTACAGGATAGGGATAGGGCAGTACTATGCAGCGTGTGTGTGGTTAGTGCACGTATTGGGAGTATGTATGTCTGTAATGAATACAGGGCACAAGTGACGGTAGTGCTCTGCAGTGCATGTGCAATGAGAGCATATGCTGGATGTATGTGTGCTTGAGTGACGTACAATACTTGATGGGTGAAGTGTTGTGCAGCACGCACAGGGGAAGTGTGTGTGTGTGTGTTGGCAAATGGCCCACCCAGGTTAAATATAAAAAAGCTTCAGTGCTGAAAAATGCACACAAACTGAGTGTGTGTGCTGAATGGAAATCACATGTAAAGGTACATTGATACATTGCTTGGAGGTACACCGGACAGTAAGTGTGCTGTGAATGTAGACCGAGTAAGTGTGCCTGCAATTACATGGAGGACCCTGGGCTCCATTTTGGAAAGCCCAGACCTGTCTGGTGAAGACATGAGTAGGAGAGAAATCCCACAGACAGAAAGGCGTATTGTTTCATTCTTGTTAGCTCGGTGAGACACGCACTGCAGGGTAAAAGGAAGAGTCTGCTTTTATACTTCAAAGAACTGCTCTTTGATTCAGTGACAGATCACAAGAAAATGGCCAGGACACATCTCCGGAAGGGATATGGGGGCTGATAAGGCAATCATGAAGAGTAGGGCTGGGGCCTGGGAATAATTCTTTGACACACATATACCTGTGGCTGACATCCAGCTGTAAACTGTGGTCACTTTTATGAATTGTGTTATTGGACAATCATCTTCAGAGTGTGACAGACAGTCTTTCATGAGGAAAGTAGAAAAGGAGAAGTGTCCACTTCAAAAGTAGCAGAACCTCAACATAACACTTCAAAGACTCATACCCTAAATGACATTTTGGTGTTTGAAAAAGGACTATAAGAAGGAGAACTTTCTTATAGTCCTTTTCCAAATTTTCAAAATGTATCCTCTGCCAAGCAGCTAGACGGGCTGTGTGAGAAGAGGAAGCTTTGCAATACTTCTGTCTGCGATTAGGACTAGGGGCAAAGGCTTGCTGGCATCCCTGCTGGGTGATGGGACTTCAGTCAGGATACCAAGATCACATGGAACCTGAAGCACCAACCCCTTGCCTGATTGCCAAGACCAGTGTGCCATTTGAAGAAGAGAGAGGAAGTTCCAGTGGGGAGCCCTGTGAGATGATTCCCTGAGCAAGGTGTGAGGTTTTGTTCCTGGTCAGTCAACTGCTCCCCCGCGTAGCTCCCACAAGTTGCTGCCCTGCAGACCCACTGACCCTTGCTGGGTAGTGAGTTTGAAGCCCTACTCCATCTGCAGGTGGCCCAGTGGTAGAGCACCTACACTCTGCTGCTGTTTCTACCCTCTGTCCCTGTGTTTTCAGCTACTTATTACCTTCTCCTTCCTTTTGCTCTGCTATTTTGCTTTTGCCACTTTTTGCCAATTTTTCTCTGTTTCTTTTTGACTTTCACTGTACTTCACCCTTTTCGCACTGCTGCGGACCGCCACGGCCAGCCCCTTTCCAGCACAGCGTTTCCACCGCCCCTCTTCGTGCCTTCCTGCTGTCTATCGGTGGATCCGCAACCCCCCAGCGCCTTGAGATCCTCACGGGTGAGTAGTTGTGCTTTAGAAACCCCCGAATGATTGATTGGGTCGATGCTAGTGTGCCGTGTTGGCTCTGCAACTCCTGTATGCAAAGAGAGGGCTTCTGGATACTGAGCCCAGATTAAGCGCTGCATGGATCTGGGCTATCCCGTACCACTACACTGATCCATATGCCAAAGTGGGACCACCGGCAAAGTTATCACTGCTGAATCATTGAGACTCATGACTTTGTCGGCGTGGGCGTTTGCACAAAGAGATTCTGCACCTGTGTTGTCGAAAGACCATGGAAACCTTTATGGCAGGAGGGGCTGCCGGTACCACCATCCCATAGAATTTGTGCTGTTACCTGAAGGAGAGACTGAGGCTACACTTCGCAGGTTGGACCTGCACTGCAAGGGAACTGTGCCTGACAAAGACGCTGGGGATGATGTCGAACCCTCGCTGAGCCCCAGTCAGGAGTGAAGAAAAGATTCACCCCCACCCAGGGAAAAGCCAACTTACCATGTCTTCATAACCTGGGAGCTACTACGACAACTGAGAAGGACTACGGCAGGCATCGCTCGGGAGAGAGATCCTATGTCATGGGTGCTCCCGCATGGGCTGCGAGCAGCCCAGCTTCTCCAAACTGAGCATGGCTCACGTGTGCTCAATACGAGGGCATCTACTCCTCTGCCAACTCCTCGGTTTTGCGATAGTGGGCAAGATGTGAACTGGGCAAGTATAGCCCCGGGAGACTCGCTGCTAACAGTGCTGCGGCATCCTCAACCCTTTTTCCTAAAATCCTTAAGAGACAAAGGGGAACTCTCGAGTATGGCCTACTAGTGTGCATTCCCTAGGTGCAGCTATCTGTGAATCAGGAATAACCCCGAACACGTTACATGAAGGAGGAAGGGACAGGGATTTGCCTGACTGCTACTAGAGCTCCGATCTCAAGGGGGGATGTGTTGTTGCTTTTCATTGTCGCATACCTTTGCATGTGGAAAGTCTGAAATAAAAGACTTCTTTTTCGTATAAAAACAGGTATTTGATTGGATATTTATTTATTGTTCGATATTGATGTATTATTTGTGCATTAAGAGTAAAAGGCCTCAACCACCGTATTTGGGCCCAGTTGCCCCTGCGTGCCCCACAGGCCTCTGAAATTGATTATGACAATGTCATTTACACTTCACACAGAATTGTAGCTCTGTGTTCCATGCTTTAACAACAAGAAGCATTGGTAACTTCAAGGACCACTTGAGAGCCCCGTCATCTAAGCTCAAAATTTTGACTCGCTACACTGATGATGTCTGTAAACATATTGGACATCTGCACTTTTTGTGTTTGGCCCACTCCCCCCAGTGGCTATGTCATGATTCATCAATGTGTCAGTCCTGTTGGTAGTGATAAGTAGGAGAACTGCTGCAATAACTTCCAACTGTTCCTCAGCTGTCTTGAGGTCAGCTGGAAGAGAGAGCCATCCTAATATTTCCTGTGCAGGAAGTCAGGTGAAGCATTCATTCTCCACTTCCACTTCAGCTGCTA
Organism: Lissotriton vulgaris; assembly: GCF_964263255.1. NCBI lineage: Eukaryota > Metazoa > Chordata > Amphibia > Caudata > Salamandridae > Lissotriton > Lissotriton vulgaris. Next base: position 211,241,789 of record NC_141698.1, read on the forward strand.
AAAGAAAGAACACCAGATCTGCATGATCATGGTGAGGTTTAGGTTGCTTACATGCAATATCCTGTGGGGTTACCCCAGAAGTATGTAGATCAATGAGGTAAATGAAATCGCCAATTTATTTAAAAACTTTAGTATTTAGTTCCCTTAACCCAAATGGCCTAGAAAATCAAAACATAGACCATTCAAAACTCTTTTTCCTGGTTATTCCTCTTTCAGGGAGTTTTCAATCAATCAATCAGGGGAATTGAAGGTGCGCTATTCACCCGAAGGGTCTCAGGGTGTTGGGGGGGGTGGGGGAAGCAGCTCCGTTCAGTCAAAAAGCCAGGTCTTGAGCGTCTTCCTGAAGATGTTCGGGGGGGCACGTCTGATGTCGATCTGGAGCTCTTTCTAGGTCTTAGCCGCGATGTAGGAGAAAGTTCTTCCACCCGATCTGGTTCTGCAGATGCGCAGGGTTTCAGCGAGGGCAAGGTCGGCGGATCGGATGTTTTTCTTGGGTACGTGGAAGGAGATTCTCTTGTTGAGGTATTGGTGCCCGGTGTTGTGGAGGCATTTGTAGGCATGGGTGAGTATCTTGAAAGTGACTCTCTTCTCAACGGGGAGCCACTGGAGGTTCTGTAGTTGTTGAGTGGTGTGTTCGTATCGAAGAACACCGAGGACGAGTCTGGCTGCGGTGTTCTGTATGGTCTTGAGCTTGCGTAGCAGAGACTTGTTGATCCCGGCGTAGAGGGCGTTTCCGTAGTCCAGTCTGCTGGTTATGAGTACGTGGGTGATGGCCTTCCTTGATTCGGGGGAGATCCACTTGAAGGTCCTTCTGAGGATTCGGAGGGAGTTGAAGGAGCTGGAGGCAACGGCGTTGACCTGTCGGGACATGGAGAGGGAGGAGTCGAGTATGATGCCGAGGTTTCGGGCATGGTTTGTGGGGGTGGGGGGGCTGTTGAGGGCAGTGGGCCACCAGGTGTTCTCCCATATTGAGCGGGAGGGTAGGAGGACTTCTGTCTTCTCTGAGTTGAGCTTCAGGCAGTTTCTGCTCATCCTGGATGAGACGTTCTTCATTCTTTCCTGGAAGTTGAGTCTATGGTGATTGGATCCTTGGTGAGGAAGAGGATGAGCTGGGTGTCGTTGGCGTAGGATACTATGCTGAGTCCGTGCTGTCTGACGATGGCGGCCAGGGGGGGCATGTAGATGTTGAAGAGCGTGGGGCTGAGAGATGATCCTTGGGGTACTCCGCAGTAGATTTCTGTGGGTTCGGAAAGGAAAGGTGCAGTCTGATTCTTTGGGTTCTGCCGGTGAGGAACGAGTGGATCCAGTCGACGGCGGTTCCCTGAATGCCAGCATCATTGAGTCTGGCGGTGAGTGTATGTTTGGAGACAGTGTTGAACGCTGCAAAGAGGTCACCTAGGATCAGGGCCGCGGTGTGTCCTTGGTCGAGGAGGGTGCGGATGTTGTCTGTGGCAGCGAGTAGAGTGGTCTCGGTGCTTTCCAACCTCACCAGTGTTTGGTCAGTTCTGGAGTGGCATCGAGATTACATGTAGCTGTCTTCAGGCTTTACACAATATTAGAATGGGAAGTGATAGTTTTCAGGATTTGCTATCCTACCCTTCTTTCACAAGTCTACAATATCATCAGGGATTGCACTGAGGATCAGAGCACAACTCATCATGTCAGCACTCCCTGTTGCAGTCCTAATCTACAGGGGCTATTGAAATTCTGAATCCACCTCTAGGGTTAAGTTGCATCCTGCTTGGTGCAGAAGAAAGCCGAGACTGACAATGGAATGTGTTCTGCCTGTTCACGAACCACTGTCTTTGAACTGACGTCCCTAGTGATGCAATAGTATCACTACTGGAATATGTACGACTGTATGGTATAGTTGGAAGAAACAGTAGAAATGACTAACTTGTGGCTGTTTTTCTGGATCATTCGTGTTTTGCAAAAGCATGGGTGTAAGATAATTTGTGGAGTTCATTAAGATACATGAAATAATATGCATCCAGGAAACATGATGCACATAGTTAATTATGTTTATTCAGTTTATTAATCTGAATTTGTATGTCCCTGTGGCTAGCCACACAAAAAAGTTTTATGATAAACTCCCAATTCAGTCAGTCTTGTACTGCAGATTGTACTCAAATGTGTTTTATTGAGGTGCACAACATTAGTAGCTTCATATATTGATTCAGAAACATTATTTCTGCTTATGACATAGATGTTCTTGTTTGCCTCACAGTTTGAAAAGGAAAATAAACAGTAAACAGAAATAGGTCACCCCACGCACAGTAACAGATAATCACAAAGTGAAGGTCCTTGGAAGATGTAAAATATGTGCTTCTTTGCCACAACATTAATACATCATTGGCCCATGTGCAGTATGTTTTGCAAATCACGGATCTTAAAGTAGGACCGGTGCTTGAAAACTACATGCATATCTTTTACATAGAATGCTTGTTTGCCCACTTTCCATGGGCACAAGAACATGCTACCTTTTGATTGTTAATATAAACCTAGATGTTATGTGCACTATATGTTCGTTTCAAAGATTTTGCTACACCTGATTGATTGATCAAAGACCAGGGATAAGATACAGGTGAAAGGTGATGGCCTAGACAGAATCATATAATATAAAATGAGCTAGTATAATGCAGCTGGCTGCATTTGATGAGCTTGCCACATGGGGCATATAATCATGCTCTGAGCAATTAATAATAATAAGGGTCACCTAAATGATTTGTGTAACTCGTCTGTGTTATGTTTCTGTCACAACCCATTTCAGAGGGCCACAGGCATGCAGGGGCTACTGGGCCCAACCGTGGGGTTGGATGCCTTTTGCTCCTGATGGTCCAGCGCCCAACCTACTATGGATCCTGAACAATAGGGCCAAGTACCCCTTGTGCACTTGACTCTCAGTTGTAACTCTGTATAAGCAGTCAAAAGCTCCCTCGGGGGCAAGGTGGAGCTAGTATAGATTCAGGTAAGTAAACAAGACTTTTAACTCAAACTGCACGTAGTATAAACAATAAATCAGTGCCCAGACAAATTCTTGTTTTTACAAGAAAAATATTATTTCATTTCTAACTCGATACAGTCAAAGGAATGTAGACATTCATGAGCAATAACACAATCCCCTTGAGAGCGTGGCTCTAGTAGTTGTCAAGCACACCTGTCTCACCCTCTAGCTTATACCGTGGTTAGGAGTTATTCCCCATTCACTGGTAGCCGAATCCAGAGAAGGCTCACTAAAATCTCTCACTCAAGACTTACCTTTAACTCTTCGGAATTAGTTAAACGTGTCTATGGTGCCACAACACCTTTATCAGTGAACCCTCTGGAGCCCAGATGCCCAGTTTAACTCTTAGCCACTCCTACAGCACAGAAATGTGCAGCGGTATAACAGGTGCCCGAGCGTGGGCATTCATGAGTTAAGATCTTGCTTGGACAAGTCGAACAACATGCTGTAGCACTTGGCAGGTGCCATCTCACTCTCCTGAGTGAAGCAACCAGTTCTCCCCAGCAACTGGGACAGCTTCCAGCTCTCAAAAACGTGGGAAGTTCATGGGTCCTCAGCAATGGGGGAGGGGAGCACTTTTCCATCCCAAAAGCTTCATTATTGGAATTTGTATTGTGGACAGTGTGCTATTTGTTTGTTCCCTTAGGACTCTCGGTTATCTATATACGCATTTGCAAATGGTACTCTTGTCTTCAGCTAAGACGAGAGCCTGATTTGTCCTATGGTGTAATTTTTCTGGTATTGTGTGCTGGTGTGCCTCCAAACCTAAGACTGTGTCATGTAACCTAAATGATGTGAAGGTGGCTATTGAATTCAGATGTAATAAGGAGACTTGTGGCCATGTTACATGGTCAGGGTATGGACTTGGCTGTGTGTTTCAGCACTTAAATGGTGTTTGCCATTTTTCTTACACATTTTTATGTTATTAGTATGCCTGCTGCTTAGTGGTTAAAGATAATCAGAATATAGTAATGTTTTTTATGTGGTCTGTCTTAGTGTGTGATGCTGTGACTAACATTGTCTTTGAGTTTGGGACGAGGATGTCGTAATAGCAGTTAATGCTGCTGATGTGTCCATCCTGTGTGTTAAACAGATATATCTGTCAGCCAACAAATGTGTTGTGTATGCCTGTGACATTTCATAGTGGATAGTGGTATGTTGTTGTGTTAGGGGTTAGTGTTTCATTGATATGCTATTGGTATTTGTAAATCTCTCTATTACCTGTAAGGGTATCCTGTTGTTGAGCATGTGTGTGTGCCTAGCCTAGCCTATCCTAGGACTGGTATGGGAATGGATTATTCAAAAACCAGCTTCTGGCAGAGTTCAAGAAGAGAGGAGGAGGCTCTGATGTGTAGTGGGAGTTCACTGCATGGATTGTGTGTGACGTACTTAAAGACCAGGCCTTCAGATCTGTTTCTATCTTTATGAGGGGTGTGTGAGAGTCTGGAAGTATGGAGGTGTCTGCGTTGTTAGTGGTTGGAGAGATGTGATTGTTCATGTAGTTGGGACCTATGTTGGGAAGGGCCTTGAATGTGAGAGAGAGCAGTGTGAATTGAGTATGTTTCTGTATCGGGAGCCAGTAGACCTCACTGAGGTGTGGTGTGATGTGTGTTCTTCATGGGAGATCGAGAATGAGTCTGGCTGCTGAGTTCTGAATGGCTTAAACTCTTTTTGTGAGATGCTTGGTGATTCACCTATAAAGGGTGTTGCCGTAGTCTTGCTTGCTGGTGACAAAGGCGCGAGTGACCTTGTTTCTGATGTTTCTAGGGAGCCATTTAAAAGTCTTCCTCAGCATCTTCAGGGGCAAGCATGAGGCAGTGAGGGCGCTGTCTTGTGCAGAAATGTCCAGTATGTTGTCAGTGATGATTCAGAGGTTCCTGGCATGGGTGCTAGGGGTGGGTGTTGGTACAAGGTTCAACCATTCATCAGGTGAAGTCCCACCATGAGGAGTTCTATCCAAAGGTAATTATTTCTGTATTGTCGGTGTTGAGCTAAGGACATTTTTACCTCATCCAGTTGGGGACTTTGGTCATGTAGGAGATGAGCTTGTGCCTTGTGCCATGGTGGATCCAAGAGGGAGAGTATGATTTGAGTGCCATTTGCATTGGAGAGAATTTTGATTTTGTGTTGGCTGATGACGTTCGTCAGATAGATCATGTATGGGTTAAAAAGGGCAGGGAAGAGGACGATCTGTGAGGTACTCCACAGATAAGTTTACTGGCATGCGAGGAGTACGGTGCAAGGCAGCCGCGGCCCGTGGATGGAGTTTTGTGGGGCAGGGAGGCGGTGCGGTGGAGGGGCAGGGTGGTGGGTGGTAAACGACGGAATATGGATAATTGCAGGTAAGTAAACAATTCAATAAATAAAACGAATTTCGGAGCTTGCGCTGCATCGCATTTTGCGATGCAGGGCGCGCTACGAAATTCGTAGCCCCACCGAACTCCATCCACGGGCCACGGCTGGTGCTAGGCTCACTGTTTGTGTGCTATCCAGTACATCGAAGCAAATCCAGCAGATGGCGGGCCATGGATACCAATCTTTCGTAGGCGTTTGATAACGATAGGGTGTGAGACTTTGTAGAAAGCTGCAGAGCGATCCAGTAGGATGAAGGCTGCTGTGTCTCCTCTGTCCAGGATCATGCCAATGCCATTAGTTTAGAGCTTATTGACCTCATAGCTTACTAAATGGATCATCTGTACTTTGCTGAATGTAATTTAAATGTTCTCTCTAATGTGTTCTCCAGTATTAAGTTACTGAGCTTTTCAATATATTTCTAAAATTTTCTGTGGCATATTTGGTGTCTAGTACTGTTCAGAATAAAACTGTAGCTACCACTCAGTGTTGAACTGAATCTACGTAGAATGTGATGTCTAATCATTTCTGTGTTATGTCAGTATGTTGCATATCTGGCTGCAAAGTGCTGTTGGAAGTCACATGACTACGTGGTATCGGGGCTGTATTGAATGTGGGTGAGTTTTTCTGGCTATTCAGTTCTGCTGGACTTTTGCATGTGCATACTTTGGGGGAGTGTGCTGCTGGGAGAAATGTGGTAGTCGATTATAAGCCAAGTCACTAGAATTGTGTAATTCTGCAGCTAATACATGAGTCATATAATTATGTATCTAGGACACTTGCGATACAATTTACCATCTGCTGTATAATTGGCAGATTTCCTTTAAAAAAAATGTGTTTCTATCTCAAACGGATAAAAGAGTGACTAAAGGCAGAAAAACACATAGGGCCTGATTTTGACTTTGCGGGTTGATGCCGGTCCGCCCCGTCGCTGCACCACCAAAGCTGTGGTCACAGTGGCCGCCAGATTAGGGCTTTCCTCCAGTCTGGCAGGCTGGTTTTTGGCATTCCCACAGGATTGCCTCAGAAAATGGGCACCACAATGGGAACACCAAAAACAGTTCCTGCATGGCATAGGCTGGAAAGTTCATGCCATGCAGGTACTGGGGTGCATGCACACAGGGGGGCACATGTTGTTTTCCCCCTTACATGCATCCCCATGGGCTCCTTTTGTATCCTCTCTGTCACTGTGCTCGTAGAGTAGGAACCTCCATGACACCTGCCAGCAGAGAGAAAACTCGTAATGTGCTTGGCGGGACCGCGGCGGTCCCATCAAGCATATTGCGGTGACTGCTGCAACACCTCCAGGGAATAGCAGTACCCTGGCGGCTGTAGGGGGCAATGGTGGTTCGACTGCCCTAATCGTAACAGGGCCGCCAGGAGACTGCCACCGCTGCGACCCCCGCCAGACTCCTATTTGGGACCATAGTGTCATGCAGTGAGAAAACATTTCAGAAGGTTAACTGGTCTCCTTTAGTTGTTGTTTGTTATACTTGGCAGTTAAACTGGGACTAGTCAGGTGAAATGTTTATTCAGACAATATTATTGTGTGTTAAAATAAAAATTGTGAAGTAATAGGGCCACAGAATATTCAACATTGTGCAGTATAATTTCCCTTCTCTTTCTGCATAATTTAGTCAACCCTGCTGCATATTTTAGTCAACCCTGCCACCTAATTTGGTCCTGCATTGCTATATAATTTTCATGGCCTTCATTATGTGGCATATTGGTGCTGTTCTTTTGAAAGATGGACATTCTTTTGGGAACCAAGGAAACAATGTGAATTTTACATTACCTAACCCAGATAACTGTAACTTAACTACTATAACCAACTGATGGAAAACAGTTAAATATGATCAGCCCTTGTTCTTCAGATATGGGCAGTTGAATGGAGACGTGCACTGGCATACAGTGATGCTACATGCCTGGAAAGCCAAATGATGTCATGCACAGTTTAAGTTTAAATTGCATCATACTGACTGGGCACTCATTTTCGCAAAGTGCTCCTTTACACTGCGGCTTGTGGTACGGCCCAGGAAAAGGTCTGCAGCACAAGCTGCTGTGTAAAAGAACACTTCATGCACCTCCATGCACCTTGTACTATGCACCATGTGGTGCATGGCACACAGTTTATGGGGGGTCACTGCATGTGCCCTGAGGCCCACGATGGAAAGGGGCCCTCCTTGGGGCCCCCAAAATCTGTATTAAGAGCCTTTTCATGGCCGTCTTTCTGACATGAAAAGGCTGTTGGAAAGGGACGGCAGTGCCTATCTTGGCACTGCCTCCATTCGGCAGTCCTCCACTCCCCGGTAGCTCTGTCAAGAGTCTGGGAGTTCTGATCAGCAGGGACGTATTCATAAAACCCAAATCAGCGCAGTGGTCTCCTTGTTTTTACCACCTTCGAAAAATCTGCAAGATCAGCAGATTCTCTTCCAGGGGATACTCATTAATAGTCATAAGCACTGAATTATCTCCGCTCATGAGCGGGAACCCGGAACACATAAACAATATACATATATATGTGTAAATATAACCAAAAGTACATAGTACTAACTAATTATACACATATACATGTATAATAACCATAATATGCAGCCTAACATATATACATAGGCTAATAAAGCCAAACCTTACACACGTTCGGAAGCATGAAAATATGCTGTATATAAATGCAATAAACAGGCATGAGCCTAAAATGCATTTCATAACCATGAAAAACCTTTTATTTTCATCAAAGAACCTGCTGTAAACAGTTATTAGCCTACAAGGCTGCATATGAAAAAATGTCTGTGTACAGAAAATCAGACTGGCGCCCTGCCTTTAAGGCCCCAGAGAATCTGCACACTTTGCCTTTAAGGCCTCCAGGAGAACTCTGTTCCCATCGTGCACCACAGGTGACAGTTAGGTCACTTCTTTTTTCCGGCTTGTTCTGTGAGGAACCTTGAACTTGAGCTCTGCTCATTTGTAGTTTTTTTCTGTCAGAAGTTGGTTTTTCTTGTCTTTTTTGACAATATATTAATTTGGTGGTGGCTTGATATCTTTTTCTGACTAAACTGTTGGTCAGCAGAGGAACCAACAGACAAATTGGTCTTCGCAAAACCAAGGCCAGAATCAACAGAGGTCGCAATTCCAACAGCGACGACCTGGACGAGGCAGAGGCAATGGAAGTAGGCAGCAGTCATCTGCTACCAAGCAGCCTCAAAAACAATGAACGGAGGCTTCCTCCGCAACCGTGTGCCACTCCGGTTGGAGGAAGTATTGTGTGTTGTCTGGACGAGTGGAAACAGATCACAAAGGACAGATGGGTACTGGGTATCATTCAAAGCGGGTACCTTTTGAGATTCAAGAAGCCACCCCCTGTCATACGTCCTCTAAAGAGGTTACAGTGGAATAAAAAGCGTTTACAACAGGAAGCGAACATCCTTCTGAAGAAGAAGGCCATAGAACCGGTACCATCTCAGCAGAGATGTCAATGCCTGTACTCTCGAATTTTTCTCGTAAAGAAAAAAGGTCCAGCTACGGAGTTCAGACCCATTCTGGATTTGAGACGGTTTAACAAATTCATTCGAAAGGAGAGGTTTCGAATGCTGGCTCTTCATCAGATCTTCCCTCAGTTGCACCAGGGGGATTGGATGTGCTCCATCGATCTGAAAGATGCTTATTTTCATATTCCGGTATCCAGAAAACATCGCAAGTTTCTCAGGTTTCAAGTAGCTGCTCATCATTATCAGTACGCAGTGCTCCCTTTCGGCCTGAGATCAGCTCCCAGAACATTTTCAAAATGTATGGCGGTAGTTGCGGCTTGTCTTCGAAAGAGACGGATTTTCATACATCCGCACTTAGACGACTGGCTTCTGAAGAGTTCATCCCCATCGCTACTGAAAGAACATATATCGATATGTCTCCAACTCATGTGCAAGTTGGGTCTTCAAGTCAATTACAAGAAGTCCATAATGAACCCCACCCAGAAGATCCACTACCTGGGTGCTCAACTGGATACGGAAGAAGAAAGCGTGTGTCCTTCGGAGGAGAGGTGGTCATCCATCAAGGCGAAGTGTTTTCTTCTCCTTCAGTCTGCACGTCCGACAGTTCCGCAAGTGCCCTCTCTCCTGGGGTCCATGGCATTGTGCATCTTCATCGTGCCAAACGCACATCTGCATATGCGTCCTCTACAGCAGTGTCTGGAAGATCAGTGGAAACAGAGGACGGGATGCTGGGAGGATCGAATCCATCTCCAACATTCTGCAAGAGATTCCATCCGGTGGTGATGAAGAAGGCACACTTGATGAAGGGAGTTCCTTTTCATCAGGACCCACCAACGCAGACTCTGATCACAGACGCCTCTCTCCAAGGTTGAGGGGTGCATATGGGCCCTCTGCAGGTACAAGGGTTATGGTCAGACTTCGAGAAAGGATATCACATCAATCTACTCGAACTCAGAGCGGTCCATCTTGCTCTCAAGTCCCTGGCGCCATCTCTACAGACTCAGTCCCTCCTGGTGCAAACAGACAATACGACTACAATGTATTACTTAAACAAGCAGGGGGGTACCAGATCCAGGACTCTGTCCATAGAAGCCCAGATCATCTGGCATTGGTTACTTGCACAAGACCTGTCCATAACAGCGATTCACCTACCAGGGAGTCTCAACTCACAGGCGGACGACCTCAACAGAGACTTCGTCGAAGCGCACGACTGGGTTCTCCACGAAGACGTCGCCCACAGCATTTTCCAGGCTTGGGGAACACCAGACATCGATCTGTTCGCAGACGCGGCAAACGCAAAATGCCCCGTCTTCGCGTCCAGGTTCTACCAGAAAGGGTCTCAAGGAAATGCCCTTTTGATAGACTGGTGTCAAAACTTGCTGTATACCTTTCCACCGACACCATTGATACCAGCAGTGATCAATCGGTTGTACAAGACTGACTCCAGAATGATTCTGATTTGCCCAGAATGGCCACGCCAGTGGTGGTTCCCAGATCTCCTCCAGTTGTCAATAATGCCACACAGGAGATTGCCGTGTCGCCCGGATCTTCTGTCCAAACAGGAGGGGCGAGTGTTTCATCCCAATCTGCCCTCCCTGAGCTTGGCTGCATGGCTCCTGAAGTCATCCAGTACGGGCACTTACAGCTGAATCCGGAGTGTATGAACATCCTTAAGGAGGCAAAGCGACCTTCTACAAGACAATCCTACGGATTTAAGTGGAAGCGCTTTTACCTTTGGTGTCAGAGTAAGGGTTTTGACCCTATTCATGGTCAAGAGCAGGTGATCTTGCCTTATCTACTTTACCTTACTGAATCTGGTTTGCAGTTTAGTTCCATCAAAGTCCATCTTGCTGCAATAACTGCTTATAGAAAATCGCCAAAACAGATATCTTTCTTTCGGATGCCTGTGGTGAAGGATTTTCTGGAAGGGTTAAGGAAGGTGTATCCTCCAGTCAGGTCTCCTTCTCCACCTTGGGAGCTTAATATGGTGTTGACTAAGTTAATGGGTCCCCTCTTTGAGCCCATACATAAAGCGTCTTTACAACACTTATCTTGGAAAGTAGCGTTCCTGGTGGCCATCACTTCTGCTCGTAGGGTGAGCGAAATCCAGGCTCTGTGTTGCAATGAACCGTACACTATTTTTCATGGAAACAGAGTGGTACTCAGAACTCATCCTGCTTTCCTGCCTAAGGTGGTGTCGGATTTTCATATTAATCAAACCATAACATTGCCTACTTTCTTCCCAAACCCTTCGAGTCCGGCTGAACGGGCTCTACATTCATTAGATCTGAAAAGGGTTTTGAAATTTTACTTGGATAAAACAAAGTCTTTGAGGCACACGGACCGTCTTTTTGTGAACTATGGTCCTACAAATACTGGTTTGGCAGCGTCCAAGAGATCCATTTCTAGATGGATAGTTGTCATGTATCCTACTGGCTTTTCAGCTATCCCACAAGTCTTTATCAGGTAGACCTAGGGCGCATTCTACGAGGGGGAAAGCTTCTACCACAGCGCTCCTTAGGAATGTGGCTATGTCAGATATGTAAAGCAGCTACTTGGCGTTCAGTGCATACGTTTACACGCCATTAGTGTCTAGATTCTGATGCGCAGTTTGATGCACAAGTGGGACAAGCATCCCTCAAAAATTTGTTTGCTAAGTCTAGCTAAATACTATGGTTTGAAAGTGTAGCTATGCAGTTATGTGTTCGCTCACTTCTGGTGGGTATGAGCTTGCTACTCTATTCAGTGCTTATGACTATTAATGAGTATCCCCTGGAAGAGAAGGATTAGTTACTTACCTGTAATCCTTGTTCTCTTCCAGGGGTATACTCATTAAAGTCATAAGCACCCTTCCGCCTCCCCGGGCGAGCAGTAGCATTGAGGTTTTTTCCTTTTCAATTTGTATTATGACGTTTTTAAGTGCAGATTCCTGCTAAAGTTTACAGTACCGTACAAAAGAACTGACCTAACTGTCACCTGTGGTGCATGATGGGAACAGAGTTCTCCTGGAGGCCTTAAAGGCAAAGTGTGCAGATTCTCTGGGGCCTTAAAGGCAGGGTGCCAGTCTGATTTTCTGTACACAGACATTTTTTCATATGCAGCCTTGTAGGCTAATAACTGTTTACAGCAGGTTCTTTGATGAAAATAAAAGGTTTTTCATGGTTATGAAATGCATTTTAGGCTCATGTCTGTTGATTGCATTTATATACAGCATATTTCCATGCTTCACAATGTGTGTAAGGTTTGGCTTTATTAGCCTATGTATATATGTTAGGCTGCATATTATGGTTATTATACATGTATATGTGTATAATTAGGTAGTACTATGTACTTTTGGTTATATTTATACATATATATGTATATTGTTTATGTGTTCCGGGTTCCCGCTCATGAGCGGAGATAATTCAGTGCTTATGACTTTAATGAGTATACCCCTGGAAGAGAACTAGGATTACAGGTAAGTAACTAATCCTTCTTGACCACTGAGTCCTTGACTCTGGTCATGTTAGCACTGGTAATCTCACGCATCGACTTTGGTAACTCACTATATGCCGGTATTCCGGTTTACCCACTGCATCTCTTACAGTTAGTGCAAAATCAGTTGGCAAGGCTGATTGCCTGTCAGCCTATGCAACATCATGTCAAACCCCTTATGAAGAGAGAGTCTACACTGGCTCCCGGTGGCCAAACGCTGTGCCTTCAAGCTAGTATGTACCATCTTTAAAGCCTTAGCCGGGAATGGCCCAGACTTTATTTCCTCGAGGATCCAGCACCACACACCTTCTCGCAATTTGCGATCCTAACCCTGCAATTTTGGAACTCGCTCCCTATGGAAGTGAGGTTGGTAACCCCTTATGAGCATTTCAAAAAATTGTTAAAGACCTTTTTATTTTCTCAGTCATATCAGTAAACCTACTGTGCTGTAAATGCTGCTTCTTCCATTGACCTCAGTGCCATGAAACCGCCTGATGTACGTTTGCTTCACAAGCACTTTTAACATACCATAACATAACATTGTGATTCCGCCTGCCGCCCTGATGAGATCACGGATTCTGTCGGAGGAGGTGGTCTTTCCCTCAACCGTTTAGGGTCCAACTGCCTGGATTTACGCTGTTCCTTATTCAATTTATAAATAACTAAATTATTCATTATTATCTTATTAATTGCTCATCCTTTAAAAGAAACCTATCCAATGTTTTCAAGAAGGATTTTACTTAGAAAGAAGAATTCAATTGGGAACTTCGAGGGGATAGACTATTATGTCTTTTTTTCAAATTCCAAAATGAGTGTTACGTATTAATACATTACATCATATTTTGCAGTGTTCTTTGTGAGTATTTAAAGATGAAGCACTTAGACCTGGTGCTACACAACCTTAGTTTGGCTTCAGCTAATGATGAATTCCTATTTGCAGTGATTCATTTAGAGAAATAGAATGCATTTTTTGTTGGTCTGCTAGTAATTAAAGAGGTGTAAACGGCACACCACTTTCTTAATCATTAGGATTTTATACTGTTTCTGTTCACTTTTTTTAGGACTAAATATATGAATTGCATAATTCGGTACACGAAGTGAGCTTTCGCTAATACAGGATGTTGTTTTTCAGAAATTATAGAATACATTAAGAGTAACTGTGGGTCTTAGACAAAGAGAAGACTAGGTGTGTGTGAAGATGACTATGTGTATGCTTTCAACTTAGAGCAAACAACCGGACATTTACCCCATGTGAAAAATGTCCATCAGTTACTTTTCCTGTGCCGCCCAATTCATCATTTGGTCTACCTCACATAGTAGGCAATCCGTATTTTTACCATCTCTTGAGATATTAAAATGAGATGGATGGTTCTGGTGATGTTACTGCCCAAGATGATTGGTGGATGTTGTCTATTTGTATTTGTGTTTATGGGTCCTGAGGAAGCGGCAGGCACCATTTTGGGTCTTTAAATGTCAGCAGAAACATGTCAACCAGCAAACCCAGTCAGAAGTTATTTGTTTGAACCATCTGACTTTTTGCACTCTTTTGTTTTTAGTGTTGGAAGTGTACGACTCCAGAATAAAATTAATATTGCGCACACTCTCCAATTTTAACACGAGCACACTTTATAATTTTTTTCACAAGTCACATATGCACTGCTTTCAGTTACAAATAGTAACTGATGGACATTTTTCACATGGGGTAAATGTCCGGTTGTTTGCTCTAAGTTGAAAGCATACACATAGTCATCTTCACACACACCTAGTCTTCTCTTTGTCTAAGACCCACAGGTACTCTTTATGTATTCTATAGTTTGTTAGGGGGATTGTAACTGTGCTGAGGTCGTTAAACATTCCCTCTGACCCTCCACCCATCTCTTTGATTGTTGTTGTTTTTTAGAAATTGCCAAGTATTGCTTGGAGGTAACTTAGTTATTGGAGAAACATGATATCCAATAGTACATGGCTTTGACCTATATGATTATGCATTCTCATCAAAGGCAGAGTTTGAATTTGTGTCCTTACACAAACATTATAGAGGGTCCCCCAATCTTTGTGAAATTTTTAGATCTGCCTCTGTTTTTTGTCTGTTACCATAGCCATACATTCATCTGTCCACTCTTTCCATCTTGGGACTGAAGGACACACCTGCCCCCGTCTCCGCTCGCCTTGCGATCCTCACCTCAAGGTAGCATGATGTGTGTTTGGGTAGATTAGCTTAATTAGAATATAATATAACCAGTTACCCCTACCTTAACTGTAAATCTACTTCTTTAACCCTTCTCCCATCTTGTTTAGCCAGCTCTAACTTCAAGCCTACCCTTAACCCAACCCCTTAAACCATCACATACACAACCTATTTACTCTTACTGTAGCCCTGACCCAACCCTTTAGCCATGACCTAATCCTAACCTCATCTCTTAGCTAAACCCTGTCCCTTACCCTCAGTTCTAACTCTTACACATTGCTTTACCTTGTCCCTTACTCTAATTGTTGCCCTAATTCAACCCCTAAACCTAACCTAGCCAAACCCTCACACCATCCCTTGACCCAATCCTAATCCTTAACCCTTTCCTCATAACACTGCTTACAGCACTATTACTATTATTTCATTTATCAACAACTTGTTGACATTTTTAAGTGAAAAAAGATTTAAAAAATAATTGTATGTTTTCTCTTTCAAATGTTCCAATTCCTAACTGTAAACCAGCAAAGCCACAATCTGAACAATCTGTCTCAAGGCCTCTGCACATTAAATACCAGGAATACAAATATGTTCCCAGAAGTGCCGTTGGTACTCACAACGCACACTACCTGTGTGCAGTAGTTATAGTAATCATAATATTAACCATAATAATGATAACTCCCTTTTCTTGACTTGAAGTAACCGGTATTACTACAACCCAATTTACAGTAGTACTGACCCCAGAACGAAAAAAAGCTGACCACCAGATCACACATACTCTAAAAGCAAGCACTTTATTTAGGGTGCCATCTCGTATGATTACTGCTTCTCCAAGGCGCAAAGCCATGTGCTTGTAACTGGACAAGGAAATTAAATAGCTTGAGTCCTATGGAAAAAGAATGGACCTTAAATAAGGTTTCTCATAGAGGCAAGCCAGTGCTAGTGTGAACATCTCAAACCACCTTTGGATTGAGTTTGATTGCTGTTCTTCCTCGGTCATAAACTATACCCAGGAGAAGTATTGGTTTATCCTTTAACTAGGCAAGGGAGACGCTGTGTCACCTTGCTCCACAACAACACCACTGCCTGAACCATGATCAGATATCTTTGCTAGCATTGGCAAGTATGTCGGGTGTCTTCAGACATGAAGTCAATAGCCCAGGAGAAAGTCATCAACTTCTTTTGACAGCAGAAATCACTTTGCTCTAGCTAATGATGAGGTCTCCGAGCAGTACAATGCCATCAAAGCGGTCAGACCACCATCAATTGAAAGCTTTTTCTGGTTTTCAAAAGCATGGTCGTTTTTCAACCCTTCCTCTGCCAATCACCTCTTTTTCCTTAGGCTTGCATTCACCTTCGAAAGCAAAACCCATTAGAGCAAAGTCCAAACAATTCCTGTGGACCTGTTCAGGATCAGAGAAGTTTTAAATGTATATAACCTCCGTAGGTGTCTGTCGTCTTCCTCTCCTCCATCTGAGGTGGCTACCTTTCTTCCAATAATGAAAATTTCTTTCCTCCATGGCCATCATTTGACCCAAAGCACCACTGATTCATAGGGCCTCTCAGTGGTTTGTGACAGAAGCATGGCATAGCTTCTCTTTCTCCAGCCATCTTCATCTAGAACACATATGTCCCAGTCATCATATTAGAAACTTCTGCAGAAGACGAAGTAGGCCTTTTTTTAGGAACCATTCATGTACTTGCCCACCAGGAACATAGAACATAGCTCCTTTTTATGGTGGAAAATCAAGTATACTAGTATAAGCCCTATCTTCCAGCTTAGCAGAGCACAGCTCTGGATTTTCTTTAACAATTTAGGCTCCAGAGGCTGTTTTAATGTAGCTACATTTCCTACTCCTAACTGCATCATTGCCTCATTAGGGATTTGGGAAAGTAGCTAGCGGAGTCCCATCTGGCACAGGTCCTTATGGCTGTGTTCATGGTTAAGGTTTCTGGTGAAGAAACCAAAATCGTTCCTGATACCAGAAAGGAGGTTCAAGCTCACCATGGACATTCTAAACTTGCAAACAGAACCTACCTTCTCCTTCCATCGAGAGTGTTGGCCATTAATCTGTCCATTGGACCAGTTGCTGTGAAGCCTGGCATAGGAACTTCTGTGGCATCAGGGACTACAGCCATTGTTTATGGTGGTGGTTTCTGAAGAACCACTCTTGACATACATGTACTTTTTGCATCTCTGCCTGGTAGACCCCTGTGAACTATTGCTGGACAGTCGGTGTGAATCTTTCCCAGGCATCTCTGACTATTCCTGAGATGTTGGGTTCCCACTTCCAGTTCTTAGCAGGCCCTGTTCCACCTATCAAAGTAGTAGATAATAATGTCATTTGAGATGTCATCAGTGATGTCATCAGTGATGTCACTGACCATGTCATGAATGATGTAATATGTGACATCATCAGCAGTGGATTGCGAATGCGCGAAATATATAGTTAGTTCAACTAACTATATAGGAGCAATTTCAGTGGTTTTTAATATGTTAATTCCTAACTATATAGGGCCTGAAACCTATGGTTTTTTCAGTGAATTTTCAAGGTTTTTTAAATGCTAATTCCTAATTATATAAGGCCTAAAACCTATGGTTTTTTCAGTGAATTTCAATGGTTTTTTAAATGTTAATTCCTAACTATATAAGGCCTAAAACCTATGGTTTTTTCAGTGAATTTCAAAGGTTTTTTAAATGCCAATTCCTACCTGAATAAGGCCTGAAACCTATGGGTTTTTCAGTGAATTTGCAAGGTTTTGAAAATACAAATTCATTCCTGACTATCTCCCCCTGCGAGTAAGAGGTTCAGCGCTGGGATACCCTCGGGGTGACTACGCGCTCTATAAAACCATAAAATAAATAAATAAATACAAATAAATTAGCGGATAACGTTTAAATATGTTAATATCCTTGTGAGACCACCTGAGCAGCCCTAGGGATCCGATTTTTGGACCGGAGCAAGATGCTCTCTGATTGGGCCGTATTTCTTTCCTTCTGCCCCCCTGATTGTGCCGTATTTCTTGGCTTCTGCCCCCCTGAATATGCCGTATTTCCTGCCTCATGCACCCTGATTGTGCCATATTTCTTGCCTTCTGCACCCTAATTGTGCTGTATTTTTTGCCTTCTGCTCCATGATTGTGCCGTATTTGTTGCCTTCTGCCCACTAATTGTGCCGTTTTTTCTTGCCTTCTGCCCACTGATTGTGCCGTTTGTCGGGCCTTCTGTCCCCTGATTTTGCCGTTTTTTGTGCCCCTGCCCCCCTGATTGTATTATCTTTGCCAGTGTTGGTTCGCTGCTGGTATTGCCTTTGTCCGTTTTTTTTTTTGCTGCCGTTATTGTCTTTGCCTTTTTTTTCTGCTGTTATTGTCTTAGCCAGTGTTTGTTTGCTGCTGTTATTGTCTTTGCCAGTGCTTGTTCTCTGCTGGTATTATCTTTGCCAGAGCTGTGTGGGCTGTGAGAGCTGTGTGGGCTGTGAGAGCTGTTTGGGCTGTGAGAGCTGTGTGGGCTATGAGAGCTGTTTAGGCTGTGAGTGTGTGGGCTGTGAAGGCTGTGAGAGCTGTGTGGGCTGTGAGAGCTGTGTGGGCTGTGAGGGCTGTGTGGGCTGTGAAGCCTGTGAGAGCTGTGTGGGCTGTGAGACCTGTGGGGCTGTGAGAACTGTGTTGGCTGTGAGAGCTGTGTGTGCTGTGAGGGATGTGAGGGCTGTGTGGGCTGTGCGGGCTGTGAGGGATGTGAGGGCTGTGTGAGCTGTGAGAGCTGTGAGAGCTGTGTGGGCTGTGAGAGCTGTGTGGGCTGTGAGCTCTGCTTCTTTTGTGTCTCGGTCTACCTAGGCGGGCTGTGAGAGCTGTGTGGGCTGTGAGAGCTGTGTGGGCTGTGAGGACTGTGTGGGCTGTGAGGTCTCTGTGGGCTGTGAGAGCTGTGAGAGCTGTTTGGGCTGTGAGAGTGTGAGCCATGTGGGCTGTGAGAGCTGTGTGGCCTGTGAGAGCTGTGTGGGCTGTGAGAACTGTATGGGCTGTGTTTGCTGTGAGAGCTGTGAGGGCTGTGTGGGCTGTGAGGGCTGTGTGGACTGTGAGAGCTGTGTTGGGTGTGAGAGCTGTGTGGGCTGTGAGAGCTGTGTGGGCTGTGAGAGCTGTGTGGGCTGTGAGAGCTGTGTGGGCTGTGAGCTCTGCTTCTTTTGTGCCTCGGTCTCTCTAGCACAAGATGGATGCCAACACTTCCTGGTTTGTAGTGTTGACAGCCAATGAGCATGCAACTTTCTCTGGAAGGCATGCTGATTGGCTGCTACTGTCTATCAACACTCCAAAACAGAAACAGTTGGCAGCCATCTTGTGCCTCAGTAGACTAAGGCACATGAAAGCAGGAAAACAAATGTGTAGAACTCAAAAAGGGGGCAGGGTAGAAGCACCCCGACCCTCTAGGCCTGCTCAGGGGGTCCCACAAGGACCCCCAAGGCCCCTAAAAATTATATATTTTTTTTTTAAAAATCGCGGGGTGCTCGCACGGTGCGCGCTTATAGATATATAATTGATTTCAACTTGAATTTTCTCAGCAACTACTGGAGGGATTTACACCATTTAAGCAAAAGCGTGATCTGCGAATCAGACTCTACCATTTTGCCAAATTTCTTGTAATTCCGTTCAGCTGTTTGGGCTGTAGCCGTGTCTAAAGGTCCTATGGAAAATTGCATGGGGAAAACACGTTTTGGGACCCCCCTTTTTTCTCGGCCCCCGCTACACGAATCCCCCCGAAACTTTCAGGGAAGGAGCGGAGCGTAACGCGCCATCTTCTTTGAGAAATTCACATAGATTGATCAACCGGCGCCAGAGTTATTCCCAATAGAATGTTGCGGATTTCCTATGGAAACTAGGTCCTAACTATATATACCTACTGGGGACCGCCAGTAGGTAATATATATATAAACCGGACACAGTTGAGCCTGAATGCTTCAGATTAATTACAGGATTCACTAGACAACACCAGCAAATAAAGAGTATAGTGAATAAACACTGGCCCATTGTGCTGAGGGATAGTGTTATAGGCAAGAGTTTACCCAAGTCTATCTCTGTGACCTACAGCAAAGCCCCCTCCCTAAGGGACCACATAGTCAAAACCAACCCGGACCCTTTTACTAGAACAGAGTGGTGGCAAAGTAACAAGGGCTTCTATAACTGTAAAGTCTGTAAAGCGTGTACCCATGGTGAAAACACCAAAACCTATAGGGATGGGTTCACAGGCAAGGAACATCGTATAACCCAAGTACTCACATGCAAGACAGAATACGCCATATATGTTTTGCGCTGTCCCTGTGGCCTACAGTATGTGGGCAGCACCAGGAATGCTGTCCATAAACGCATTTTGCAACATCTGCGAGCAATTACAAACATGGACAGCACATATCCTGTTGCACGCCACTTCAAGGACCACCATCAAAGCAACAATAGTGGTCTCAAATACTGGGTTATTGATTCTGTCATCAACACCAAAAGAGGCGGGGATAGGGAGACCAAGCTTAGAAAGCTGGAAACAAAATACATCCTCCTGCTCAATACCAAGGTGCCCCATGGGTTGAATGTGACTGAGGATCTCCACACTTGCCTGCTCTGAAAGACTTTGAATATTAGGAATGTGTACTCTCCCCCACGTGGATAATGTCCATGGTACATACCCGGCTGGGAAAGTGCTGGGACAGATCCCGTGGGGGCTGCGAGCAAACACAATTCCATATGAATCTTCACTGAGAATAATAATGCTGCTATAAGAAAACTATTTATGTTTAGTTATTATTGTTTTTCACTGTGCACGTTTTTTTCTAAACCAGGTTAATTACCAATGATATACGATGAATTGTATAGGTTTTTTAACATTTGGTTGTTTATTTATTTATATTTTTTGGATTACTTTGGTGTTGGGTTACAGGCCCCTTGTGGACCTGGCGTATTTGTCTTAACTCGTTCTAGCACATATATATTTTAAACATGGAAACCTTGGCACTCAAGCAGTGATTTTCAACATGAACTTGTATGACTAATGTATGACGTTGGTAAAGTAAGACGTACCCGTTTAGGATTGGAAGCTTTAGCAAAATACACTGTATAGAGCCCTGTATGAGTAGGGATACAGTAATTGTCTCCCCACCAACATTCGATATATAGGCAAATGTTCCCTGTACTTAAGTGGAATGAATCAGGACCCCAGCATATTATATTATAAGCATTTGCACATTGCCAATTTTGCACATATTGATGCACTTTTCAGGCACTCCATGCACTTTAATAAGTTAGCACGTAGCACTTTATATGTATTTTATACTGGGATTCCTGAATTGGAAAACAAAACTGTTGATCTTTGTTACAAGTTTGCAAATATAATGATCGGGGTTTTTATCAGTTTATATCCTGTAACCATGGTTTTAAAACGGGTCAGTGTAATAGATTTGTGTATTTTACCTCAATACTTTATCAATTAATTCTGTTATTTAATCTGTTGAATATCATTCTTAGGAGATTTGAATCTAACTGTATTTTACATTTATCAAGAAATCCTAAAGATATCTTATTGTATTTTACATCTATTTAGAAACCTTAAGAAAACATGCTGCCGAGTGTAAAATGTAGTATGTCTTCCATGTTTATTAGCAAGTTTGCACAGGTGTTTTACGTTAATCACTTGCTTTCACTATAAAAGGTGTACCCAGTCAAATGTACGCTGTCATGTGATCAAGGCTCCGTTAGAGCCGAAACGTTGGTGACTCTTTCTGCGTGAATAAAGCTGCATATACCTCAAGGTCCGTGTCCGGAGTCTGCTTGCTGTGTTTGCGCGAGCGTGCGAGCTGGGAGACAGACGGTGCACAGGATATATATATATATATATATATATATATATATATATATATATATATATATATATATATATATATATATATATATATATATATATATATACTTTGTTGCAAAGGCACAGACTTCTGTTCTGAATTCCTTTTTTGGGACACCTTCTATCAGTACATTTTCGTCTATATTGGTCTAGCTTAAATTCATGAAGACCCAATTTAATTTTCTTTGCATTAAAGAACCCATCATGTGAGAACAGTACATTTGAAACTTGCTCATTACTCGTTCTTTTTTTCAACAAGACTGCTACACAAAGCAATCCTTTTTGCTCATCTTTTGTTTAGTTAGCTCAAGTAATACTCAAGAATCCAATGGATGTGGGTGGGTGTAGTTGGTTAGGGTAGGTGTATACTTATCAATGGCTACATGCTTTTCTGAAATGACAGAGTTATGTAGCTGCACATAATGGAAGCAAGGCTAGTTTGGGGAGCTGCACAGAGTACTACCAGCTCCGTGGATAAGTTTGTCTTTAAAAACAGAAAGCAAGGTCTGATCAGCAAGGTATTGGACCACAGAATCTTACCTCACCATGTGCGCCAACACTCTTTCATCTGTACTATGGCAGGCACAATATGAACTAAGAAAGACGAATGGATTTATAGATCTTTCAGTAATGTTTGTCTGCTCAGTCCGTACGTGTGAGTTTCTCTGTGAACCCACTGGTATCATTTTCTTTTACTAGGCAATTTCAAGCTGATAATTTCAAACAGCAGCACTCTGTATATATTACAAGAAATATATATTGTTTTTCAGATGATGTGGATGATGACATTTTAGCTGGGGAAATTCATAGGACCCCAGTCCATTTTCCAGTCAGTAAAATTAAAGTGGAACCAAAGGCGATTGACTTTTCCCAAGCGAAGGTGAGAGATGTCTGTGAAGGTGTAATGAACCTGTGTTCAAACTTGATTGCTTTCCAGAAGAAACTTCTTATATCTGATTACTTTATATTTTTTAGAAGAATGCAAATGTAACTCCAAGCCTTGTTTTGTTTTGTTAGGTTGCAGAGTTTCCAACAGGCAAGTATTGCTGGTAACAGCCTGGCCGAAAATGGAGCCTGCCTTGTGTGGAGATTAGTTCTCATGACCTTCAACTTCAGTGTTTTTGTGCTTGTACCTCCATTAAATTGAGATCGTTTTTCCTTTTTGTTTGACAATTCTTACAAGACTGTGTATTCTTGTTCTTGTTCACTATGGGCCAGATGTACGACCAGCAAAATTGTGCCTCGCAAATTGCGACTCATTTGCAAGTTGCAATTTATGAGGTGCAATTTGCCATGTACAACAGTGTGTTTAACACTGTTTGCGATTCCCAAATTGTTAGCCCATTGGGAATTAAATAAAGCAGTTTTTTTTTTAAATGCAGCCTGTTTCACTTAAAGGAACACAAGATACATTTTTAAAAAAATGCAATGCAATTTAGGGTTGTACATCTGGCCCCAAGTGCTTCTTGTCTCCCTGTCTGTGATGTACCGGTTGTGGGTTACCATCACTGATATCTTTGGGGCTGGGGGCAGATCTACTGGTCTTTTGACTTATCTCACAACGATAAAGAAATGTTTGTACTGATGTATGTTTCTAATTTTTATAACTATCTCAAAACATATTGCATATTTACAAAATGTTTTTGTGATTTAGAAATGTGGCCTTTTATCCTTTCATATTGAATAATACAGAAACAATTCTAGATAATTCATAATTACTATACATTCAGTTGTGTGAATTTGCCATGCAGAAATATGTCCAGGTCAGTGTAACAATTTTCAATCTTTAAGGAAGAAGATAAACAAGTAATATAATCCATACCACTTAATTTTATTTATGTTGCTTCTGCTCATCTCGAATGATCTCACAATATCAGCAGCTCCATGAGAACCTTGAACATTTTCAGTGAGATTTTTGTTTGGAATCTCAGAATTACTCTCCTGTTTGTCCAGAAGACCAGATACATGGTTACCTCTTCCTGCCACCAGCGAGGGGTTTGGTCTGTAATTTTAAGCTGAATGATTGGTTTCATGCAGAAAATGTAATTAGTCCTCCATCATGTCTCTCTCGATTCTATTAGTGTTGATACTGTGCCTCTTCATAGCAGGGTGTAACTGATAAGGCTACACGTTTCTCATGTGCACATCCTTCAAGTCAATGCATAGCTGCTCGTTGCATCTTCTGACTCTAAAGACTGTCCTCCTCATTGCGATCAAATTAGATTGTCATGTGAAAGAACCTCAGACACTGCCAGTGCTACCGAGTTACACCACCTCTTGTCTTGACAAACTGGTGCTGAGGCTTGGGCGGCCGAATTGCCTAAAGTTGTGACTCCCTATTGTGTTGGAAAATCCATTACAGTGCCAGCATTGTTCTCCCCATCTCACCACTGGAAAGAGGAGCAGAGACTTCATTGGCTGCACCTCAAAAGGGCTTTAAGCTTTTACATTGAATAATCTTTATAAAGTGAATACTCCTCTGCATTAACATCTGATATGCACTGGCCAAGAAACAATCTCGGGAAGGACTGAGAGCCCAATTCACCATGAAGTGCCTGTCCTTAAAATCTGCCATGATGTTATGTGGGCTTTGGTGCAAATGTTTATAAAGTACTACTGCTATGACAGCCAGAGCCAATGGGAAGAGCATTTCACACATTTGGTCCTGCAGAATATTGTGGTCTGCTCCACTCCAGAGTGGAAGGGACTGCTTTGGTGTCTATTTGGTATCTATTCTAAGGTGCAGCATCAACGGTTAAAAGTATCCATCAGAACTAGTTTACTACATTTAGTAACACTCTTTCTGGTTGATGCTCTATCTAACTGCAGATTTCTCACCTTCCTCCCACCTACTTGTTCTGTAGAGTTCCCTCTTTTTAACATCTAAAAATGCCCTAAATTAGGAATTGGCACACTGATAACAAATATTTCACACTTTGCATCTGAGGAAGCAGAAAGAGTCAAGCAAGAAACTGGTGTTATCTGCCAGGGATGGCTCTTATATGTTTTGCCACTCTGTCTGTTCCTGGGCAGTGCAAAGCGGCATGTTGCCACAAAGCACTGTGCTTGAGCATTGCAGAGAAAGGTTCTGTATCCAGTCCTGCTCCTGGGGAGTATTCTATGGTGAGGAATATGTGGTTATATAGAGAATCTACCAGAAAGAGTGTTACAGAAGGTAAGGAGCTTGTTTCTTTGGGTTAGCCAAGGAAGGATATTGAAAACTTACAAAAAGTTCCAAATGCACCTGTTGGACCTGGCCCTTTCTGCAGGGTCATCCCTTACCTGTTTGACTTCAACCTCCTGTTTTTTAATCCAGTGTTTTGTTGGCTTTAGGACCCTGCCAGATTTTACCCTGCTAACCAGTGCCAAAGTGGTTGTGATCTCCCCTTGAAACATAGTAGAATTGGCTTCCAACCAATTCACATATTTAATTTATTTGTAAGACCCTAGTAAAGTGGTACAACATGAAGTCAAGGCTTGTAAATTATATGGCACTAGTGGCTCTGCAGCACTGATTGTGTGAAGTGAAGTGAAGTCATTTTATAAAGCGCTCAAAACCCGAAGGTGTCTTAGCACTAAACGAATCAAGAACATGGCAGCCATCAGCCTAAGGGGGTATCTTAGGTTTTGCTCAGTGACTTATTTTGAAAATAACCAGGTCTTCAGACGTTTCCAGAATTGCTGCAAGATGTTTTTTGAGCGAAGTGTAAGAGGCAGGGCATTCCATAGCTTCCCACTACAGTATATGAGCGTTCTTCCACCCCATTTTGCTCCGTTAATTCTTGGGAGCATGACCATACTTGCTGAGCTTGATCTGAGGTTCCTGTACCAGGAGAACCGATCCTGAAAAACAGACGGACCGGTTCTGTAAAGGGCCTTATGGATTAAACACAGAGCCTTGAAGGAGATCCTCTTCTCCACCGGCAACCAATGAATGCCATACATTAAATGAGAGATTAGTTTGAACTTGGGGACCTTCAGTAGCGTTCTTGCTACAGTGTTCTGTAGGGACTACCGTTTTTTTTATCAAGTATTTGCAGATACCTAAATAGAGGGCATTATAATAGTCCATCTTTGAGGAGATGAGAGCCATCATCACCTTTTTCTGTCATTCAAACGGAATGAACGGGAGAATTTTCTTGAGAACCCTCAGCATTAAAAAACCTGCTGCGGCCGCCGCATTAATTTGAGCAGAGAAACATAATTTGATGTTAAAAATTACTCCCAAGTTTCCTGCCTTCTGCACTGGTTTTAGTAAAATACCCAGCTCCGAGGGCCACCAGGATGCATCCCAAAAGGAGGTCTCTTTTTCAAAAAGCAGAACCTCCGATTTGTCCGAATTTAGCTTGAGACAATTTCTCTGCATCCAGCCCGCGACCGCGGCCATGCATCTTTAGAAATTGTTTGCATCTTTTTCCACCTGTGAGGAAATTCATACCACTATCTGTGTGTCATCCGCATATGATAGTACGGCCAGGCCAAAACTATGAATAAGATTGACCAAAGGGGTGACATACACATTGAATAGGGTGGGGCTAAGCACAGAGCCCAGAAGTACCCCACAGGGAAGAGAGAAGGGTCTAGACTTTGCATCTCCCATCTCTACCCACTGTTAACTACCATCGAGAAATAAGCACAACAAGGTTAATGCAGTATTCTTAAAGCCGAGTGATTAAAGTTGTTAAGCCACTTAAGTAGCACTTTTAACATGTCTCAAGCCTGCCATTGCAGCCTGTGTGTGCAGTTTTAAACTGTCACTTCGACCTGGCATAATGAACCTTTTGCCATGCCAAACCTAAGTCACCCCTAGGGTAGGCCCTAAACAGCTTTACACTTTGGACCTTTGATACGAGTGGAACTACTCCATGAGCCAATTATGAATTGGCTTCAGGTTATTGCCTTTCTTATCTCTTTCGGAGATTTGTGGAGTATAGCCCGATTTTAAGTTACTAACTGGTCACATATTTTAGATTATAGATCGATGTTACGTTCTACTTTGGATCTATCAGGACGTCATTGACGGAAAACTTACACACCCATGATTTCGAGATCGCAGTAGGTTATTACCTACTTTAAAGTGTCATTTGTCTCCATTTCCCTGTGGCTCTGACCCTAGACATTTAATGGGTTGCATGTAGCCTTGTGGCTTGGTCTTTTTCTAATTGTTACCTCTCCTGTCGCAGCTACACGGCCTGTCTTTGGAATTGTTCACCTTTTTCATTATTCGGGTGCCATTCCTCTCATGAGATTCATCACCACTTGACAAAATGCCTGTTCTTGAACGAATATTTCTGTCTAGTATGGTTTTCTAATCCTTTCAGATTCCGAAAAAAACTCATAGTTTGGCACTATGGTGGGTGATGTTCCGTTTCGGTCTACTGCAGACACACTCTCTGATTTACTCAGATTCCGGCAACTACTCCCTACCTGACGCATTGGTGGGTGATGGTTCTTTTTCGGTCTGCGTTAGATAATTTCATGATACTATGTATTTGAAATTACAGACCTGAAGAAGTCGAGGTATATAATAACTATGACGAAACACGTGTTGGCTTTATCAAGATGTATTGTTGAAGAAACCTACAATTATCACGTGGATTGTATCATATGGATTACTGGTTGTAATAAGAACTGGACTAAACCTTGATCCTGAACTGGTATCTATGGATTGAAAGTGGACTGAGATTACTCTTGTGAACTTCAGATCATTATTGACAGTCTTATTACTCCAATGTGTGCTCGGAAAGGACCTCTGTTGTTGCTCTGTTCTCCTTTTTGAAGGGACAATTAGGGTTGAATTGGTAACCGACCCTTCCTCTCCTAGTAGTACCACTTTACTATTGTGTAATACACTTCCCGATACGGACTGCAGAGCGCCCTTTGTTTGTGTCTATACCTGATTACTAATTCTGTTTTTTCCAGTCCCAAGAGGAAGGGGATGTTTGATACTTCAGGTGGGTGGAAACCTCTAGAAACGTCTCCTACTTCAGGGTGGGCACCAGGTATGATTATTGGACCTTATACCCCAACTCCCCAGTACGCATCTGGACCTGTGAACTCTATTAGGAGGGACTGCCGTGCTGTTGAAAGGACTGCCACTCCTCTTGGACTGCTCCCCAAAAGGACTTGTGCCCTATTGTTCTGACCTGCTGCCCTCTTGCCTGGATGAGAAAGACTGGACCTGCTTCCATAAACCCAGGACAACAGAGTGACTCCAAGAGCTAGTTGGCTGACCTCCTGATTAAAAGCATCAAGGACAGAACAGGCTTCCAATAACTTTGAAGCCAGCACCCGAACTCTGTCATGGGTGAGTCCTGCCCTTGGAAGTGGTGCCACCCCAGTCCTGGACCTCGGACCTGGTCCTGAAAGATCTCTAGCAGACCATCTATGGATTCAGCAGAACTGATGCATCTCCACCGCGGTGCATTGCATCTCCCTCCGAACCAGCTCATTGCCTCTGCCACTCGATGCCTCACCCTTGGAACCAACACATAGCCTTTACTGCATGGACTTCCTCAATCGCATTGTCTCTCCCAACGTAGCTATCAGACCTGCCGCTGCACAATGCATCTCCATGTAAGAAATCACCTTGCCCAATGCCATCCATTGGGTCCGCTGTTGCACAACCATCGCCACATAAACACTCAACATCGCCTCAGCATTCATCTTCGACGTCTCTTCACAAACTATATTAAGGAAGTGTTCGAGGCATATTAGCTGCAGATATCACACTGTGAATAGATCTCCATCTAGTGTTGGGCCCGGATGTTTGCACTTGTTTTTGTCCTGAAAAGGACTTTGGAAGTCACAAGATAGGTGACTCCTCCTTTGGATCACATTGCGCATGGGCATCGGCTCCATCCTCAGATTGTTTTTTTCCGCCATCGGGCTTGGATGTGTTTACTGCGCTCCGGTTTGGAACGGAGTTTTCGTTCAGCGCGCAATCCCTCACCCATTTCCGACGGTATTGTCTCGAACGCGTTTCCATCTCCACGCAATCTCAATAATTTAGAAGTCTTCGATTCTGGTCATCGACGAAGACCTTCGGGCCTACATAGGCCTTATCTTCTGGCTCATGGAAAGGACGCCATTCAAGAAGTGTCCTCGATGTGGGTCGAAGTTTCCCCACACCGATCTCCATGAGGTTTGCAACCTTTGGCTCTCACCGGAGCACGAGGCCAGAGACTGTTCAGCTTGTGCCTCCTTCCGCTCCAAGAAGACAATCCGGGACCGACAAGCTTAAAGAACAATGGCTCGCTCGTCCGCTTCGATTCCCAACGACTTCTTTGAAGAGGGCGTCAACGTACCAGAACAGAAGAGGGCCAAAGAAAGCACCAGCTACTCCGATGCCGATGACTCAGACGTCGAGGACATCACTCCAGCTCAGCGGGTCGTAAGTACACACGTCGGCCCGACCCTTCCTCGACATATCCAAAAAGGCTTCAGTCACACCCTCGCCTTCGGGTCCGGGTGCACACTGTGAGACTGCTTCCCATGCCCTGCCTTCGGGCTCGGCAAAGAAGCCTACCAAGCCTTCAGGCGGCTTGGGCTAGAGTCAGCCTACTCCCGGTGCCGATACACAACCAACACCGAAAAAGAAGCCATCATCTTCCTCATCCACGCCGACCGCTGCTTCGACATCCAAGCACTCGGTGCCGAAGACTGGCACCGGCTCATCAACGCTGAAACCGCACTCAGAGCCGAGCAAATAACTGTCTAAAGGCCACAACTCACATGCTTTGGAGCCGAAAAAGGCCTTGGAACCGAAAAAACACCACGTTCCGGCCAACGACACTGCAAAAGGTCACAGTTCTAAGCCAAATGACCCTAAAACAGCTACAGAGTTGATGCCGAAAAAGCCTCCAAAACCCAGAACTTAGATACTGAAGGATCTGCCTTCCACAGAAGAGCTTTTTACACAAGATCCTACTCAAAAGACACTTGTAAAGGATCCTAAGACTGGACAATTGGCTCTTAGTTCCAAGAGGAGACCACTAGATGCACCTGCACCTGCTCCTACTCCTAAAAAGAGAGACATTGCAACCTTTTCATTAAGGATCCCTTCTCCACCTCCTCCCTCTACTCCTCCTCCTCTTCCACCTCCTTGCCCACCACATCACTCTCCTACACCATCCCCTATTCCAGATGATGATGTAGATACAGATTCTGATGATACAGGTGGGGGTGCAGATGAGCCATCAGGGACCAATAGTCTCCCTCAGTCACCTAACCCATGGGATGAATATAACACCCTTGACGTCCCTTACATTCCTCAGGATTATGTATATCCCTCCAGGCCTTCCCCTCCAGAGGACACTATAGGTTTTAACCTACTTGTCCATAGGGCTGCCCAATACCATGGGGTTGGCCTACACACAGACACTGTGGAGGAAGATTTCTTAATGGACACACTTGACACCACACAAAGGTCCACTTAAATTCTGCCAATGCTTAAGGGGGTCATTAAGCATGCACCAGAGGTATTTAAAGATGCAGTCCGGGTTAAAGTCCTCAACCACCGAATTGAGAAAAAAATACAAAGCTGCCCCTACAGATCCAGCCTATATTAGAGGCCCGCACTACTAGACTCCCTTATAGTCTCCAATGCACGGAAACTGGCCAATTCCCAAACATCAGGTGAGGCCCCCCCACAAGTTAAGGAGTCTAAACTCCTTGACGCCTCTTATAAACGAACGGTGTAACAGGCAGCAAACATATGGCGCATCGCCAAAACTCAAGCGCTGTTAGCAAGATATGACAGGGCAGATTATGATGAGCTGGAATCCATAATGCAGCATCTACCAGACAAATATAAAAATAGGGCCAATGAACTCATACAGGAAGGCAAAACTATCACCAATACCTCCATCCGTTGTGCCCTAGATGCCACAGATACTGCTTCAAGGGCAATTAACACCAGCATCCTTTTGGGTAGGCCTGCCTGGCTATGTATTTCAGGTTTCAAACCTGAAGCCCAGAGTTCCATCCTCAATCAACCATTTGATGAGCAACACCTATTTGGGCTTAATGTCGATGTATCCCTGGAAAAGATTAAAAAAGATACCGACACAGGTAAATCTATGGGAGCCTTGCACTCACGAGCTCCCAGACGTTCCTTTTGTCGCTCATCCTACAGAGGCAACACAAGAGGCTACTCTTCCGATAGCCCCTCCACTTCTTATAAGACCCCTAGCCAATCCACCTTCACTAGGAGCTACCAAAGAGGGGGTTACATGGGTAACAATCACAAAGGCAGAGGCAAAACTAACAACTCCCGCTCTGCCTCCACCCCTACCCAATGACATTCCTCCACTTCACCCTGATCATTCCACTCGAGCGGGGGAAGACTACAACAATTCCTTCCTTCTGTACCAACATCACATCAAACAGGTGGGTGCGACAAATTATTCAATCAGGTTACTGTCTCGAAATAAAATCTACACCCCCAAACATACCACCCAGACAGCGTCCAATGTCACAAGAGAATCTATTACTGCTAAAGCAAGAAGTAATATCCCTACTAGAAAAAAGTGCAATAGAACCAGTTCCTCTGCACCAATAAAACAAGGTAGTTTACTCCCTATACTTTCTTATCCCAAAGAAGGACTGCTCTCTAAGGCCTATTCTAGACCTCAGACCCCTAAACATATACATGCAGTCAGACCATTTTCACATAGTCACACTCCAATAGGTCCTTCCTCTTCTTTCACAAAATGACTTCCTTGCTACTCTAGATCTCAAGGGCGCATACTTCCACATTCCCATTCACAATGCTCACAGGAAGTATCTCAGATTTGTAATAGACGGTCAGCACTATCAATTCAAAGTACTCCCATTCGGAGTCACGACAGCACCAAGAGTATTCACCAAGTGCCTAGCAGTAGTGGCAGCACACTTAAGAAGACAGCACATTCAATCAATCAAATAATCAATCAAAGCATTTGTATAGCGTGCTACTCACCCGGAGGGTCTCAAGGCGCTAGGGGGGGGTCCGCTACTGCTCGAACAGCCAGGTCTTGAGCTGTTTCCTGAAGGCGAGGTGGTCCTGGGTCAGGCGGAGGTGAGTCGGGAGGGAGTTCCAAGTCTTGGCGGCGAGGTAGGAGAACGACCGTCCCCCTGTGGTGGATCTTCGGATGCAGGGGACGGCGGCGAGGGTGTGGCCGGTTGATCGAAGCTGGCGATTGGGAGCGTAGAAGTTGAGGCGGCTGTTGAGGTATCCTGGGCCTTGGTTGTGCAGGGCTTTGTGTGCGTGGGTGAGGAGGCGGAAGGTGATTCTCTTGTTGACCGGGAGCCAGTGCAGGTCTTTCAGGTGTCCGGAGATGTGGCTGCGACGGGGGATGTCCAGGATGAGCCGAGCTGAGGCGTTCTGGATCCGCTGGAGTCTCTTCTGGAGTTTGGCGGTGGTTCCGGCGTAGAGGGAGTTGCCGTAGTCCAGTCGGCTGGTGACAAGGGCCTGGGTGACCGTCTTCCTGGTCTCGGTGGGGATCCACCGGAAGATCTTGCGCAGCATGCGAAGGATGTTGAAGCACGACGAGGAGACGGCGTTGACTTGTCTGGTCATGGAGAGGGAGGAGTCCAAGATGAAGCCCAGGTTGGGTGCGTGGTCTGTTGGTTTGGGTGCGCTGCCTAGGGCGGGAGGCCACCCGGAGTTGTCACAGGCGGAGGGTGAGGATCCCAGGATGAGGACTTCCGTCTTGTCCGAGTTCAGTTTCAGGCGTCTGTTCTTCATCCATTCGGCTACCTCTTTCATCCCTTCGTGTAGGTTGGCTCTGGCGGTGGCGGTGGCGGGGTCGTTGGTGAGGGAGAGGATCAGCTGGGTGTCGTCGGCGTAGGAGATGATGTTGAGGTTGTGCTGGCGTGCGATGGCTGCGAGGGGACTCATGTAGACGTTGAAGAGGGTTGGGCTCAGCGAGGAGCCTTGAGGAACGCCGCAGATGACTTCGGTGGCTTCTGATCTGAAGGGGGGGAGGCGGACTCTCTGTGTCCTTCCGGCGAGGAAGGAGGTGATCCATTCCAGTGCCTTCTCCTGGATTCCGACGTTGCTGAGGCGCTGTACTAGGGTGCGGTGGCAGACAGTGTCGAAGGCCGCGGAGAGGTCTAGGAGGATGAGGGCCGCTGTTTCTCCGTTGTCGAGCAGGGCTCGGATGTCATCGGTTGCTGCGATCAGTGCGGTCTCGGTGCTGTGGTTGGCCCGGAAGCCAGACTGCGAGAGGTCGAGGGATCCGTTCGACTCGAGGAAGGAGGCCAGCTGCTTGTTGACGGTCTTCTCGATGACTTTTGCGGGAAACGGGAGCAGCGAGATGGGACGGTAGTTCTTGAGGTCGGTGGGGTCGGCTGATGGCTTCTTTAGTAGGGCGCTGAGTTCGGCGTGCTTCCAGCTCTCCGGGAAGGCAGCGGTGTTGAAGGAGGTGTTGATGATGTCCCGCAGGTGGGGTGCGATGACAGCGTTGGCCTTGTTGAAGACGTGGTGAGGGCAAGGGTCGGTCGGAGATCCGGAGTGGATGGAGTTCATCGTGCGGATGGTGTCTTCGGTGCTGATCGGGGTCCAAGCGCGGAGGGTGGTGGTGGGGGGCGGTGGTTCGGTCGTGGTGTGCGTTGGTTGAGTGCTGAAGCTGTTGTGTATGTCCGCGATCTTGTTGTGAAAGTAGGAGGCGAGGGAGTTGCAGAGGTCTTGCGAAGGGGTGATGTCGTTGTTTCCGGCATTGGGGTTGGAGAGCTCTTTAACGATGTTGAAGAGTTCCTTGCTGTTGTGTGCGTTGTTGTCCAGTCGTTCCTTGAATGCAGTTTTCTTGGTGTTGTGGATCAGTTGGTGGTGTTTTCGGGTGGCGAGCTTGAGGGCAGTCATGTTGTCCGGTGTTGGGTCTCTGCGCCAGGCTTTCTCACGGGCTCTGCAGTTCTTCTTGGAGCTCTTGAGTTCGTCGGTGAACCATGGGGCTTTCTTGCTGCCGGGTCTGCTAGGCGGGGTCCTCAGGGGGGCGAGGTCGTCTGCGCAGTCGCTGATCCACTTCGTGAGGTTGGTGGCAGCTTGGCTGGGGCTCGTTGCGCTGGTGGGTGGGTTTTTGCTCCGGGAAGTCGCGAGCTGGTCGGCTGTGATCTTGTTCCATCCTCTGTGTGCAACCTGTTGCTGTTGGTGGTGGATCGTGGTCCTTTTGAAGCTGAAGTGGACGCAGCTGTGGTCCGTCCAGTGGAGTCCGGTGGCGTGGCTGAAGGCGATGTCCTTGCTGGATGAGAAGACGGGGTCGAGTGTGTGTCCGGCGTAGTGGGTGGGGGTGGTCACCAGTTGCTTGAGTCCGTGGTTAGCGAGGTTGTCCAGCAGGGTGGTCGTGTTGCGGTCGTTGTTGTTCTCCAGGTGGAAGTTGATGTCCCCGAGGAGGATGTAGTCAGCGGAGGGGAGGGCATGCGGGCTGACGAAGTCGGCGATGTCCTCGCTGAATTGTGTGCGTGGTCCCGGGGGTCTGTAGATGAGGGTGCCTCTGAGGGTGGTCTTGGGGTTGATGTGGATCTGGAAGTGCAGGTGCTCGGCGGGTGCGAGGGTGTCGTCGGTGTTGGTTGTGATGCGGATGGAGTTCCTGTGGATGATGGCGATGCCTCCTCCGGTCTGGTTGACGCGGTCCCTCCGGATGATCTTGTAGCCGTCCGGGATGGCGATGGCGATGTCGGGCGCTGAAGAGGCGTTCATCCAGGTTTCCGTGAGGAAGGCGACATCTGGGGATGTGATGTCGAGCAGGTTCCAGAGCTCGACGGCGTGTCTGTGAACGGAGCGGGTGTTGAGCAGGATGCACTGCAGGTGGCTGCTGCTGTTGCTTGCCGAGGTCTTGGGCACTGCTGGAGTGGTGCAGGTCCGGATGCAGGAGAACTTGCAGGCGTTGCAGCAGAAGGGTCCGTGGGTACGTCTCGGGTGGCTTGGTAGCAACCCGGGAGTCGGTCGGCATTGAGTGCGTTGAGTTCGGTGGCGCTGTAGGTCCGGCGGGTGGGCTGGTGTCTATGAGGGCCAGAGGTCCTGGCCCTGGGCGCCGTCCAGGCGCGGACGGGCGCAGACGGGCTTACCTTTGGCGCGCCTTCGGCGCACAATCGGCGCGCCCGCTGCGCGTACGCCCAGCCACTATATATGGCGAAGTGGGAGGGAGGGCGGAGCAGCTGGGAGGCGGGAGCGGGGAGGGCACAGAAGGCAAAGGGGGCGTGGCCGTGAGCACGGCGGCGGGAAGCGGGGAGCGGGGCGGGGGTCATAGGGGCAGAGCGAGGTGATCGGCGCTGGGGGAGAAAACACAAAATAAATAAGCAGTCACACAGTGAAACTATGGACCAAGGACGGGGCACACAGGTACAGCAGACAGCAAGTAAAGCACACAAGTAAGCAGACAATCAGACAGGAAAACGGCGGCAGGTGTAAAAATGCGGGAGATGCAGCGGGGGGTGCGGTCCACAGGGCGGACTCAGCGAGGCTGAGGGCGGCAGCGGGAGGGAGTAGCACACGCTACAGCTGGTGGCCGTGCGGCGCGGGAGTGTCCTGTAAACACTCACGTCTTCCCATATATAGACGACTGGCTCATAAAAGCCAGCTCCTACAACCAGTGTGTACAACACACTCATGCCACTATCCAACTACTTCACGACTTGGGATTCACAATAAACCACACCAAGTCCCATCTACAACAATACCTCGGTGCCACAATAAACACCTCAACAGCGCTAGCTTATCCCTCTCCGGTAAGAATAGCGAACATGCAAACTCTTCTCATGAAATTTCAACCACAATACTCACTTCCAGTTCGAGTGTTCATACAGCTCATAGGGATGATGGCCTCTTGCATTTTTATAGTGCCCTATGCAAGACTACAAATCCGTCCTCTCCAAGAGTGCTTAGCACGCCAATGGAACTAGGCTCAAGGTCAATTGACAGATATAGTGTTGGTAGACCGTTGTACTCAACGCTCTCTGCAGTGGTGGAACACCAAAAACCTTTCCAAAGGGCGACCGTTTCTAGAGCCAGTTCCTCAGATAGTCTTGACAGCCGACGCATCGCTCTCCGGCTGGGGAGCCCACCTACTGCAACACACCATGCAACGCAGGTGGACACCACAACAAAAGTTACTCCATATCAACCACCTGGAGTTACTAGTCGTATTCCTAGCATTAAAAGCATTCCAAAAGCAAATATCAAACAAGGCTGTCTTAGTCCGCACAGACAAATTGACAGCCATGTATTACATACAGAAGCAGGGCGGAACACACTCCCTGCAACTCTCTCAGCTAGCACAGAACATATGGTGGTGGGCTATACCTCAAAACATATTCCTCTTAGCCCAACATGTTCCAGGGGTGCAAAACACCATGGCAAATCTGTTAAGTCATCAAACACAACAGATCCACGAGTGGGAACTTCATCTGCAAGTTCTTCAACCATTCTTTCAGATGTGGGGACAACCTCAGGTAGACCTCTTTGCCACCCACAAAAACACCAAATGCCCAAGCTTCGCCGCCAGATATCCACACCCACAGTCCAAAGGCTATGCGATGTGGATGAACTGGTCAGGCAGATTTGCGTATGCTTTTCCGCCTCTCCCACTCATGCCACTAGTAGTGCGCAAACTACAGCAGCATTCTCTAACCCTCATCCTAGTTGCTCCAACATGGGTCAGACAACCGTGGTACACCACACTGCTAGAATTGTCTGTAGTACCACACCAAAAACTATACCTTTCTGATAGATACATCTGCCTTGTGGATTCCTCACCTTGTGAATATCCCCCTTGCGCCAGCAACGTTCGGAAAATTCTTTGTAGCACGCCGGCCTGGACGACGTCAAAGGAGCACGGCATTGCGCGCGACTCCGTCTGACGTCACCGACTCCTCATAAGGCCCACGTCGGTGTGATGACGTCAGTTCCCTTTTTTCCGCGTCGTCGACGCTAACGGTTTCTGGGATCTTATGCGATACTTTGAATATCTTGTTACTTTTTTGTGTTACTGTTTCTCTATTGAGTGTTTCTTCTTCGTCGAGGAAGACTGGGTTCAAGCAGTGTGGTTCGTGTATCCGAATGATGTTGATCACTGATCCGCATGATGTTTGTCGGTGGTGTCTTGGGTCGGACCATGATGTTAAGAACTGTCGTTCCTGCTTCAAGATGAACCCCAAGGCCTTACGAGAGCGGGAGGCGAAGCTTCTTCTTGCAAAGGTGAAAGAAAGAGAAGCTGGAAGGTCTTCGAGGTCGGCGTCCAGGCGCTCGAAGTCGAGGCAAAAGTCGCGGTCGAAGTCGAGGTCGAGGTCGGCTTCGAGATCGAGGTCCAGAGCGAGGTCAAGATCCAGAGAGAGGTCGAGGTCTGGATCCAAGTCGGCATCGGGTCATGCTTCGAGCTCCTCGAGGAAGAAGCACAAGAGGAGTAAGCATCGCTCAAAACATCACTCTGGCAAGGAGTCTTTGGATTCGAAGAAGAAGTCTCGTAGACATCATAAGGACTTCGTGTCTCCATCTCCAGTGCAAGCTTGTGGAGGTTCCCCGGTTCAGGAGCAGGAACCGGATCTGGAATCGCACCATTCTTTAGAGCATGAAGAAGAAGAGGTTCCTCGGGCTCCGACTCCGGAGGAGGAACCTGAAAGTCAAGAGGGTCAGGGTGAACCTTTGCCGGAGCAGCCTCCTTCGGAGCGGCCGTTGGGTTTGTACCCTCCCTTTCCTGGTCCGGGACAGGACCCATCGCAATTCCTAAATGCCATGTTTGGTGTTTATGCGAGGGCTATGTACCCCACTGGCGCACTTGTTGGTCCCATGGGTCCCTTGTCTTTTAATTTGGGCGTACCTCAGGCTTACGCTCCGGCCCCCTTTATGGCTTTCATGCCGACGCCTTGTGCTCCTTGGCTCGGTACGGCGCCGCCGAGGTCGTCGACTTCGCATGCGGCTTCGCCAGCTCCGGAACGACCTCGTGATTCAGATCGTGGTGCCTCCTGTCCTCCAGCTACCTCGGCTCCTCGTTCGACACCGGTTCCGGCTCCATCGGAGTCTTTACAGGATCCGTTGACTTCGGTTCGCATGGAATGGTCGAGACGCAGAGCTCAGCGCCTCTTGGAGGAAAAGGAGTACGTAGATTCAGAAGTTGAGGAAGGAGAGCTTCTAGAACAAGGGGATTGTTTTGAGGACCTCCATAGCGCAAGTGGCCTGGAACTTTCTCCTGAGTGGGGTTTGCCATCTGTTTCGGATGCACCATCTAAGGACGTGGCACCCTATCATGTCGTGATTAGGAAGGCTGCAGATTTGCTTGGTCTGACTTTGCCTTCTGTTGAGTACAAGCCCAACATCCTCACGGAGGTTTTGCATTCGCCTTCTTCTATAATAGAGCCTACTCTTCCATTCACTGACGCTTTGACTGAGCCTATAAAGGAGGTCTGGAAGAGGCCTTTGACTGCTCCTGCGGTTTCCAGGTCGGTGGTAAGGCGTTACAGGGTGACCCCAGGTGACCCTGAATTTCTTTCTTCTCATCCTTCTCCGGAGAGTCTGGTGGTGCAGGCCGCTTGTTCCAACAGGTCTGCAGGTTCATTTCCACAGGTGCCAGCAGACAAGGACTCTAAAAAATTGGACCAGTCTGCGAAAAAGATTTTCTCCTCGAGTAGCATGGCTCTAAAATCTACTAATGCTACTTGCCTGTTAGGGAGATATGTTCATGCATTGATGGACTCTGTGAAACAATTGTCATCTAAGCTTCCAGGGGATGATAGAAAGAACTTTAATGAAGTGGTCTCCGATACTCAGGCTGCAGCCCGTATGGTAATACAGAGTGGCATGGACACGGCAGACTCTGTTGCCAGAATTATGGGCTCTACTGTTGCAACCAGAAGGGCCGCTTGTCTAAAATCTTCTTATTTTTCAACTGATGTACAATCTACCCTAATGGACTTGCCGTTTGACGGAAAGGCTCCTTTGTAAGAAGTTGGATGTGGCCTTGGAGAGGTTTAAAGACAGCCGGGCAACGGCGAGGTCTTTGGGCCTTCAGGCAAGGGGTTCTGGTACTAGGAAGTTTAGGGGATTTGGCAGATCCACTTTTCGTTCCTATAACCAAGGTCAGCAGCAGCAGCAGCAGCAACAAAACCCTTTGTATAAGACATACAGAGGAAAACAAAGGGGCCGTGCTCGTGGACGCCAGGCCTCCTCCTCCTCCACATCCTCTAATAATCAACCCCCTCCCTCAACAGCAAAGCAGCCCTAGATCCGCCATTCTGGATCATGCGGGTCCGGTAGGGGGTCGGCTTACTCATTTTCTACGGGATTGGGAATCGGTTACATCAGATCTTTGGGTGCTCAATCTCGTAGAAAATGGGTATGCACTTCCTTTCCAGGAGTTCCCTTCCAATTACCCTCCTTGCCAAGGTTATTGTTCGGAGGACCACCTGCTTCTCCTGCAGGAAGAAGTCCTGACTCTGTTCAGAAAAGGTGCAATAGAGGTGGTCCCGGAGCAGGAGAGGGGTCAGGGGTGCTACTCCCGGTATTTCTTGATCCCCAAGAAGGATGGCAGGTTACGTCCAATCCTGGACCTCAGGATTTTGAATCTCTACCTCAAACAGGAGAAGTTCAAAATGCTCACACTTGCGCAGGTTCGTCAAGCGCTGTTAGAAGAAGACTGGATGGTGTTGATCGACTTGCAGGATGCGTATTTTCACATCCCAATCCTGAAGTCGCACAGGAAGTAGCTCCGTTTTACGGTAGGATCGCAGCACTACCAGTTTGCGGTCCTCCGGTTTGGACTTACTACTGCGCCTCGAGTTTTCACCAAGGTGATGGCGGTGGTGGCTGCGCATCTCAGAAGGTCGGGATTCCTGTGTTCCCCTATCTGGACGACTGGCTGATCAAGGCAGAGTCGCCCGAGAAGGTGCTTCATCACCTGCAAGAGACATCGTAGCTGTTGTACAGATTGGGTTTTTCGATAAATGTGCCCAAATCTCACCTGGTGCCCTCCCAGCGCAACCTGTTCATATGTGCGGTACTGGACACTACTGTATGTCGTGCATTCCCTCCACCTCAAAGGATTCGCGACATTCAGGAAATTATTCCTTTATTCTACAATGGAGCGGTTGTTCCAGTCCTGAAGATCCTTCGCCTGCTCGGTCTGATGGCTTCTTGCATTCTGTTGGTCAACCATGCATGCTGGCACATGAGGGCACTCCAGTGGTGTCTCCGCAGGCAGTGGTATCAGCACAACGGAGATCTCGGGGAGTCTGTGAGGATCTCCAGAGAAGCTGCAGCTGATCTGTCTTGGTGGAGCGTGGAAGGCAATCTGTCACAAGGAAAGCCTTTTCAACTACCTCCATCGGTGGCCACGGTGATAACGGATGCATCCACTCTAGGGTGGGGTGCTCATCTAGGGGATCTGGAGGTCAAGGGTCTTTGGTCTCCGGAGGAAAGGTTGCTTCACATCAACCTTCTAGAGTTGCGGGTGATACGTCTGGCGCTCAAGGCCTTCCTCCCTTCCCTTCGCGGTCAGTCGGTTCAGGTCCTTACGGACAACACGACCGCGATGTGGTACATCAACAAGCAGGGAGGAGTAGGGTCGCAGTGTCTCTGCAGAGAGGCTCTGCGTCTCTGGTCCTGGGTTCAGGACCATCAGATTTGTCTGATTGCAAATCATCTGGCTGGAGTACTGAACGTTCGTGCAGACGTTCTCAGTCTGCAGTTCTCTGCCGACCACGAGTGGAGGCTTCACCCGGAGGTTGTTCACAACATCTTTCAGATGTGGAGATCTCCTCGGGTGGACCTTTTTGCCACTTGCGAGAATGCTCACTGCCCGTCATTCTGCAGTCTCCAGTATCCGATGCAAGGAGCATTGGGGGACGCGTTTCAGTTGAGTTGGGGAGATCGGCTCCTTTACGCTTTTCCCCCCATACCCTTGATTCCTCGTGTTCTGAGGAAGATTCGCCAGGACCGGGCCCAAGTCATATTGGTCGCCCCGGATTGGCCAAGAAGGGTGTGGTACTCGGACCTTCTCCACCTCTCCTCTCACCCGCCGCTCCGTCTTCTTCTCAGGGCAGACCTCCTCTCTCAGATGGAGGGGCAAGTTCTACACCCCCACCTCCAGACATTACACCTTCATGCCTGGAGATTGAACGGTGCAACTTGAATTCCTTTTCTCTCCCTCACGATGTGGTGGATGTCATTCTTTCTGCCAGGCGTGACTCCACCAAGTCCATCTATTCGTATAGGTGGTCTAAGTTTGTCTCTTGGTGCAGGGAGAGGGATGTTGACCCTTTGAAGGCTCATTTGTCTGACATTTTGCAGTTTGCTCTTTCTCTAGCACGGCAAGGATTTGCTGTTGCTACGGTCAAGGGGTATCTTTCGGCCTTGTCGGCTTTTCTCTGTTTGCCGGATCAGCCCTCTCTTTTTAAGTCTCCAGTTGTGTTAATATTTTTGAAGGGTCTCACTAATAAGTTCCCTCCTTCTCCGTTTGTTGTTCCTCATTGGGACTTGAATCTTGTGCTAACTTATTTGATGGGTTCTCCGTTTGAACCCTTGCACAAGTGTCCCATGAGGCTTCTTTCTTTTAAAACGGTCTTCTTGGTTGCAATTACCTCGGCAAGAAGGGTAAGTGAGCTTCAGGCTCTTAGTTCCAAGCCCCCGTTCTTGTCCATTCATGCTGAAAGAATGGTTCTCAGGACCAGGGCTGCTTTTCTGCCTAAGGTGGTAACTCCCTTCCATCTAGGACAATCCATTACCCTTCCTACCTTTTATCCTCCCCCACACCCTTCCCAGGAGGAGGAGAGGCTTCATCGCTTGGACCCGAAGAGAGCAGTTAGTTTCTATCTTGATAGGACTAAAGACTATCGTGTTGACGATCAGCTCTTCGTGGGTTTTGCTGGCTGCAAGAAGGGCAGAGCGGTGCACAAGCGCACACTTTCCAGGTGGATTATCCTGTGGATCAAGATTTGCTACTCTCTGGCGGGTAAGGACCCTCCTGAGGGTATTAGAGCTCATTCAACTAGAGCGAAGTCTGCAACATCTGCATTGTCTAGAGGTGTTCCTGTTGAGGACATTTGCAGGGCCACGACATGGGCCTCCCTCCACACTTTTGCGAAGCACTACTGCTTGGAGGCTGAGGTGAGGAGGGACGGCCACTTTATGCGCTCTGTCCTCCAAGATTTCCTGGTATAGCAGAGTGGACACCCTCCTCCGGGAGTGGGGACTGCTGTGGGACTCTATTCACAAGGTGAGGAATCCACAAGGCAGATGTATCTATCAGAAGAACAAGTTACTTACCTTCGGTAACGCTTTTTCTGGTAGATACAGTATCTGCCTGTGGATTCCTCACATGACCACCCGCCTCCCCGTTGTCCGCTCTGCTATACCTGGGTTTATGTGCTTATGCATTTATGTACTTATATTTCTGGTATTTAATACTTTTGCTATGCACTTTTTGTGGGTTTTTGGATTGCGTGTACTGTGTACATTGTATATATGTTTATATTTGTTGGTCCGTCCGGGTGCCTCGAAGGCACGGAAAAAAGGGCGGAACTGACGTCATCACGCCGACGTGGGCCTTATGAGGAGTCGGTGACTTCAGACGGAGTCGCGCGCAATGCCGTGCTCCTTTGACGTCGTCCACGCCGGCGTGCTACAAAGAATTTTCCGAACGTTGCTGGCGCAAGGGGGATATTCACAAGGTGAGGAATCCACAGGCAGATACTGTATCTACCAGAAAAAGCGTTAACGAAGGTAAGTAACTTGTTCATCTCCACACCTTTTTAACCCAGAACAATGGAGAGATCAGACACCCAGACCCAGCTCAGCTCAACCTTGCGATCAGGCTCCTGAAATCCTAGAATTAGGTTACCTTAACCTTCCTCCTGACTGCAAGAACATTATAAATGAAGTCCAACCACTAGAGCATGCTATGCAGCCAAGTAGAAATGTTTTGTAATATATTGTCACAACAACAATATCAATCCCCTAGATGTGTCTATTCAACACATCATACGCTACTTATTACACCTACAAAGATGTAACTAAGCCTACACGTCTATTAGACTGCATCTTGCTGCCATAGCAGCATATTTACAAAATCGACAGCATCTATCTCTTTTCAGAGTGCCTGCTATAAAAGCCTTTATGGAAGGCCTTAAGAGAATAATTCCTCCCAGAGTACCACCTTCACCGGTGTGGAATTTGAACATTGTTCTCACACGGCTAATGGGACCTCCCGTCGCACCTTTACATAAATGTGAACTACAATTTTTAACATGGAAGGTTGCGTTCCTAGTAGCTATTACTTCTCTACGGAGAGTTAGTGAACTACAAGCACTAACCATTCAAGAACCTTTCCTGCAAATGCATCATAATAAGATCGTTCTCCGTACTAATCCTAAATTCCTGTCTAAAGTCATTTCTCCCTTCCACCTCAATCAATCTGTGGAACTGCCCGTTTTCTTCTCGTAGCCACAAACAGTCGCGGAAAGAGCTCTTCATACCATAGATGTCAAAAGAGCATTGCTATACTACATTGAGAGAACACCACCCTTTTGTAAGACCAAACAACTTTTCGTGTCTTTCTCACCACCACACAAGGGCAACCCTTCATCAAAATCTGGGTTAGCTAGATGGATTGTCAAATGTATACAAATTTGCTACCACAAAGCTAAACGTACGTTATCTGTTCCTCCTAAAGTCCACTCCACAAGAAAAACAAGGGCTTCAATGTCATTTTTAGGAAACATTCCCTTAGATGACATCTGCAAAGCAGCTACATGGTCTACACGCACACATTCACAAAACACTATTGTGTAGATGTGCAAACTAAACAACAAGCTACTGTGGGCCAGGCTGTACTCAAAACACTAGTTCAAACTACTGAAACAGATACGGGTGGTCGCCTGTAAGAGTGGGTACTGCTATACAATCTATGCACAGTGTGTAATCTGCAGCTCATATGCTTCGAATGGAAAATGCTACTTACCAGTATGCATCTGTTCTTAGCATGTAGAGCTGCAGAGTTGCACATGCCCACCCGCCTCCCCAGCTACTTTTATCTGTTCCAGCATTATCTTAATTAGATATAGCTTACATGGACATCCTTCCTTTTCTTGCAAAGCTCCATCATTTCCCTAATGGCGAAAAATAATCTGAGGATGCAGCCGATGCCCATGCGCAATGTGATCCAAAGGAGGAGTCACCTATCTTGTGACTTCCAAAGAACTTTTCAGGACAAAAACAAGTGCAAACATCCGGGCCCAACAATAGATGGCGATCTATGCACAGTGTGTAACTCTGCAGCTCTGCGTGCCAAGAACAGATGCATACTGGTAGGTAGCATTTTCCTTATTCAGAGGACTTAAGTGAGTCCCTGTAGTCGGCACAAGCTCCATCGCTGTCAACCTGAACTTGTGACTTTGTCCTGGTCTGTCAAGACCAGATAGCCACAGTTGGCGCTTCGTGCTTTTTGACGCT
Source organism: Lissotriton vulgaris (assembly GCF_964263255.1). Classification (NCBI taxonomy): domain Eukaryota; kingdom Metazoa; phylum Chordata; class Amphibia; order Caudata; family Salamandridae; genus Lissotriton; species Lissotriton vulgaris. The sequence goes on from NC_141698.1 coordinate 211,285,580, forward strand.
ATGTTCTCTGACATATTTTAACTTGCGGCTCTCCGGTTCTACTGATTGGATGTTTGCCGTTTTGGTCTCAAAGTGTTTATAACATTTTACTCTGTTTTTTAATTTGGTGTGGGAGTTTCCTTGTGCAGTGGTTTCACTTTATTGCTGTTTAAAGTGCTGTGTAAAGAATTTATACATTACTCCAAGTTAAGCCCAACTGATCTGTGCCAAGCTACCAGAGGGTTGCACACAGCAAATTTGGGGGTTTCTTGTGACTACACCCTGGCAAGGATTGTGGCTGCTACTTACATAGGGTTTCACTCCCCCTCAGCCAGAAACCCAATTTCTTACACCGCTATTTCAGATTTTATTAAAAGTCAATTTCAACTTGTCTTCTGCTTTAGAAATTGTGCATTGGTTACGTGCACTTAAACAGAGAGAAATGGTAATGCCTTGAATTGGTTATAGTGCTTATTGTGGAATCTGAACATAATTCCAGCGGAAGAAACTTATTTAATGAACTCTTCTGATCTTCAGCACACTTCGAGAGGACAGATTCTTGTTATAAACATGTGGCAGTATATCAGAGAGAGTATTCTGGCAGTTGAGGTGACATTGACCAAAGCCTCCTTCGATTAACCTTCATGATTTTCCTTGTTTTGGAACAAGGTGTGAGATTCCTAGGAGAGTGTCCCGTTAAAGTTTCTCACAATGTTAGTGTGCATAAGTAGGGAACGTTTTCCCTTGCAAAAATTGTGGGGCCATGAGAAGTGGGCTTCCAGCCAAGAAAAGTATCTGCCTATGACACTCACGTTTCTGTGTGCAACTGTAAAGAGAACTAGATATGTTGCACTTTACAAGCCTTTCTACGCAAGAGGCGTCCCTCATTCTACCACCAATGTGGAAGCAAGGTTATGAGGATTAGGTTTTGCAGCTAAAACTCAAGATCGTAATTGTATTGTAATTGCATTTATATAGCACTTACTACCCCTGACGAGGCATCAAAGCACTTTTTCAGTGAGTAGCACGCTACTCATGAACTCATAAAGGATTAGTGGTGAATTACTATAGTGAAAATTTGAAAGTAATTTGAGTGGTGGATATGTTAGTCAGTTATTTTGATTGAGAAGGATAGTGGAGGGATGGAAGAGGGAAAAGGGTTTGCATTTATATAGCGCTTGCTACGCTTGATGGGATGTTGAGGCGCTTTTCCGGCAAGTAGCACGCTATTCGGAACCCAGAAAGGATTAGTGGTTAATTAGTATAGTGAAAATATGAAAGTAATTTGAGTGGTGGATCTGTTAGTCAGTTATTTGGATTGAGAAGGATAGTGGAGGGATAGAAGAGGGAAAAATGTTTTCATTTATATAGCGCTTGCTACCCTTGATGGGGTGTTGAAGCGCTTTTTTGGTGAGTAGCAAACTACTTAGGAACCCAGAAAGGATTAGTGGTGGAAGATGGTCGAAGAAACATATGAAGTCCTCAATTCTTATTTGCAGCTTAAACAAAGGATGACACCAAGTAATACGATCAGGTAGAGAATAGGAAAAATTGATCTCCAAGACTCAACTACATCCCTTACTGTAGTTAGCACCACAGTATCCAGGCCCTGAGCAAAACATTCCCACTATACATAGACAACTACACCATACAAACCTATTCTTCGCACGGAACAGGTTGTTAGAGGAATGACAAACTCAGCAGTTTTTTTAATTTATTTTTTATTGAGAGTTCATTGACAATAAATAGACAATACATGGCAATTTTGAGCAATAAGATTAGTAAAGTGCCTAGTGCAATATAAATAAAATCCAATACACAAACTAAGTAACTTCATTTAAATACAGAATCATATTCAAATTTAAAATTTAAGAATACATAAAAAAGTGCAATGTGCATAGTACAATGTAATAACAATAAAACAGACTAAGAAAGAGATTAAAAATCTATGTCCAACCTAATAAATCTAACATTCGAACATACTCCAGTATTTATCATATTTTTTAATGGCCCCTGATCTCAATGCATACTTTCTTTCCCTTCCCTGAATCCTTGCTAATTTTACTTTCCATGCATTTAGCGTTGGTACTTTCTCTGATTTCCAACACTGCAAAATAAGCGATTTTGCTACCATTGATGCTATGAACAAGGATTCATCATAGGGAGTTGAGTTTAAGGAACAGCCAAAGACTGAAGGTAGTTCATCAAAAGTAATATTGACTTTGGTCAAATTACTGAGGTATTTTCCTATCTCCTTACGACGCTCCTGTATTTTGAAACACTCCCAGACTATATGTTTCCAAGTGCCCTTTTCCTCACAACGGAAGCACTTATCCTCAACCTGAGGGTATATACTATGGAGAAACGAGGGCGTTCTGTAAATTAACCATGTGCTAATAAATTGCATTCTCTTAAAATTGGCACCTCGAAAAGTACATTTGTTAAATTTATTCATTTTATCCCAAGTGAGTTTGTTCATTTCAATGTCTTCCCTCTTTTTCCACCTATCTCTGGCCCTATTATATAATACAATTGAATTATCATCCTTGAGATTTTTTTATCCAGGCACTAGTTTTCCTTTGCTTCACGATATTCAGCGCTTCCGTTATAGCACTTTTATGAAATTAATTACATATGTCTAGCTCTCTGAGCTGAGCATAGAGAGCAATAAAGGACCATTTCAAAATTGTATTCGAGAGGTGAATCTCCCCAGAAAGTTTCTCCCAAGATTTCCATCTATTACCTATAAGAAAATCCTCAATTGTCTCAAAGCTGTTTTCCTTCCAGAGGCATACAATATTTTTATCCAGACAGCCCCTCCCCCCAAAAGCTAAATTGAACCGTAAGTCGAGCTACTTATTCCAAAAATATCATAATATTTCAGGAGCTGGGTTCTCTGTTTAAATAACCACCGCAAAGACTTATAACGTACCTTCTTTGGGTATTTCGTAATTCTTACTGGATCATAGATTTTAGATTCCAACAACATCTTTCTCATAAAAATATTGTCTGCTTCATGATCTTCTACAAAAAAAAAACTAAAACTGTGATCTGCGAAAGAAGCAAAATAATAATCTCTAATATTTGGTAGAGATAACCCTCCTTGTGCGGACAGGAGATACAAAGTGCTAAGTGCTAGTCTTGGTACTTTATTTGCCCATAGAAAAGAGGAGAACATGGCATCCACTTTTTAAAAAAATGAGGCCTGAATTGGACATGGGGCTGCGCTAAATAGGAAATTAAACAGTGGTAGAATAGACATACGAATAAGAGCAACACGTCCCATTATTGATAGCGGTAATTGGTTCCAACGATCTAATTTTGAACCAATCCTTTTTAACAAGGGTATATAATTTAGCGTATATAAGTCTTCCAAACTTTCAGAGATGAATATATCCAAATATCTCTTAGGGTTAGTATTTAAAATCTGCCTAAATTCTGATGATAAAGTGTCTACCGTGCAGTTGGCTAAAATGATTTCCGTTTTATTAACATTTATTCTATACCCCCCTAACTTCTGAAAGTCAGAAAAGATTTTTTAAATTTCTACTTGCCTTGTAGGCTTTGAATTTAGAAACAAGACAAAGTCATCGACATATAATTTTATGTAGACAAACTCTGTTTTATGGATAAATGAAAGTAGGGTTAATATCGTTCCCATCCCTAAACTCTAAAAACCAGGTATAACAGCATACCCTTACACATCCCAAAACTCTTAAACCCCAAAGGCCCCTTACTTTCTCTTAATTCTCTTATTAAAATGTAATTTTAAAAAACGCTTACCTGCATGGTAAAGTCCTGCATTGTAAAGTGCCACAAAATGGCATTTGCCGTACATACATCCATGGTAATGGCCACATTGTAAATGTAACACATGGTAACGGCAACGTTGTAAAGACTGTATACCCTTTTGTCTAGCTGCTTAAATGTTAAATTGTTGCTTGTTGACATTGTGTCAAAATATATATTTGTGTGTTTTCGGAGAGAATGAGGCAGAACATATTCATATAACTGATACTCATACCTAGCAATAGGAGAAAAACTTTTTTCCGAGTTTAGGTAAATTGTGGGGAATTATGTAATTTTATGTAAACGATTAACGGTTTGTTTTGTTTTAGGAAATGAAAACTCTCCTTTTTGGATCCAGCCTTTGCTGCTTCAACGAAGAATGGAAAATGCAAAGTTTCACATTTAGTGAGAGACCTCAGTTAAAGTACGGAATTGTCCAAAAAAAGGTACAGTATAGTTTTATATCTTTTTCAACAAAATTACTATTTAAAAAAAAAAACATAATGGCCCATAGAGAGCCGCATTCTGTGCAGGTAACAGCGGTGGGGCGGCGGGGCCAGGTGGGGTTGGGGGCCCATGGGGAATTTCGAGGAACGATGGAGAGGGAAAATTAATTATTTATTTAATTTCCCTGTGCCTCTTCCCTCAAAGTCCCCCCCCCCCCGCCCCCACATGGCCTCACCGCTTTTACCTGCACGGACCGCAGCTGCCCATAGAGATTATTCAAAAGGGACATCTACTTTTATGATGCCCCCCTCCCTTCCTCTCCTAACACCTTGTGATGGGACTAGAACCTGCCTTCATAGTTTTAAAGTGTGAGATCAGAGGATTTTCTAACAACCTATACCCTGATCATGGTTCGTTGAAATCTACTGTGATCACCCTTCTGTTTGGAAATGTTGGTCAGTAGATAAGGAATACTGCTGCAGGTGCTTTTCACCCAAAATCTTTTTAAATGTTTTGTTATTTTGTTTTTGCAGCTTTGTGGCAAAGCTTATGGTACAAATATTAAATGTGCATTGCCCAATTTTTTTTCCAAGCCTATTGAATACTCTGCCTTTGCCCCTCCATGGGCGAACAAAGTGCAGACCCGAGTAATGTTAATGCTTGGTGAGGTAACAGTAATGATGAACTCGCCTTTAGCTTCTTTCACCAGTTGCAATCTTCACCAGATCAGCCTAACACAACATTCGTATGAAGGGACATATTATGTATTGTGTAGTATCTTATACTATAGTTTAAATTCCTTGCCGTGACCTCTTTGGATTGCTCCGACCACTTCTGAGGCTTAGGTGTGACATTTATTGTAGCACTTACTACTGAAGGACAGTTTACCATCAGTTAGCAGAGGCGTTAGATGAGAGGAAACTTGCCTCTTACCGCAGATTATCATGTTCATGTGGAAGTAGACGTGCTCTCTGTCTGTTCTATTGGCGCTGATTTTGCAAGCCTTAGTTGACTTTGTGGATAAGCTGGTCTAGCAAGTTACTGAGTCGCCACTACATCTTACTTGTAGGAATGCTAAAATTAATATGTCTCGTGAATGGTTTAACGATGAGCTGAAAGTAAGACAATAGCTTATGAAAAAGTTACTGTTACACCTACATTGACACCAAAATGACTTTCCTAAATTATTCAGTTAGTGAAACCAGTCTAGCTGTAAATGTTTCCAAGATGTGAAAACAAGTAGAGAAGCCACCTACCGCTGCTCTGCTTTCCTTTAGTTCAGGGATGTGGCGTGACAAATTATAGTTCCACGTTTGAGAGAAAAAAAGAAAGGTTTGGAGTTTGATTGAGAGGTTGTACACAGTTAATTTCACTAAAATGAGTTTATTCTTCTCAGCATATGCATTTCTGAATACCAGGTCACTGTCATAAACAATGTGGCTTTTGCCCTGCTGATATTTGTCATACTGATATTTGTCATACTTCAGCTATGAAAGAGCTTACCGCTGTTTGTCACATCCATTTCTGATTTTATCAATGTTTCTTTAGAACTGCCAGCATTTCAGACTCCTTGAAGACGTCTTAGATTATTTCACTGCTGAAAAAAGAACCCTCCTTGAATGTGGACCGGCTTGTCAATTTTGAGTTGAGCGCCAATATTATATTTTTAAGTTAAGATCTTGGAAAAAGTAAACTCCGTTTAACTATAGGCCAATAGTTCACATTTAGATCTGCTTCAGAATCTCCGTTGGGGTAGCATTCCAGTACAGACATCAAGACCAACCTTAGATTACTTAACTGCTAAAAAAAATCCTCCTTGGATCTAATCTACACTGGTTTGGCAGTTATGGTCCTAACTCCCAATATTATATTTTTAAGTTAAGCTCTTGGAGAACAAGTCAACTGTCTGTCGGAAGCTGGCTCTTTATGTGATATATCAATAATCTGATATACCATGTAAAGAGTCCAGGGTTTCCCTTATAAGTGGACAGGGGCTAGCTCTAGCAATCTCATGGTTCTCTATTAGGGGTAGTGTGGTCGAGCAGCCTTAGTCTTAACCGATAGGAGTGCAAGACATCTGCAAATATACACAATGATCAAAGAATGACACATACGACTCTAGAAGGAGAGTCAAATCAATTTATAGAAATAGCACATATATTTATATAGGTTTAGGCATCAGAGTAAAATCGTCTTTAAATGGAAATACATTTATGTTCAAAAAGTGTACACTGCAATTTTTGAGTTCTGCAAAGTTATCATATCGAAGGAAGAACAAGTTCTGCAAACAGTTATAGTACAGCGGCTTACAGGACCATTCTACAGGAGTGAAGGTGAGTGGTGGGCAAGGTCAAAGGCAGCACCAACAGTACATCACCAGTGGCATGAAGGTGGTCGGGTACAGGGTGCAAAACAGCGTCAAGAGCCCAATGTTATTCTATGGAGATCGTTCTCTGTGGCAATGGGTGCAGGGGTGTCCTTAGGCATTGGGTTTTTCCTTATCGGAGCAGTCGTGTTAGAGGGGGCTGCATGCAGAGACTACAGGCGACGTCGGAAGGTTCACGAGGAGTGAAACTATGATGGACTTGGGCTCTGGAGGGCTGAGGGACCTTGATGATACTGTTAGCCCACTTCGACTCAAACTTGGATCGATGGGTGCAGTGGTGGCATCATGTGTTTAGTTTTGGCGGTTCCGGAGGCCTCAGGGTCTTTTCGTTTTGAGGTGCTGGGAGATGCAGGGAACAGTTCCGCTGTGCCATGGGAGGTCTTGGTTCTTTATTAAAGGCAGGCAGTCCTCCCAAATTTCTGGAGTTAACAGCTGCATGATGAGTTAACTTTGGCACTGTTTTCGATGAAGGATGCACACAGGCCGGCGGGGCTGGTACCAGGTTAGTTGCTTCTTCTCTCCTCTCTGCTTTTGTGGCTCTTTGGTTTCCTCTCTCTTCTTAGGTCATCAGGATCGGTTTCTCTTGTGCCTGGGACTCCTCTAATTACTGAATGTAAGGGTGTTAGGGGAGTGTAGGGTAGTACCCAATGGGCTACTGACCCTTGGGAATACTAAGCCTCCTATATGACCACTTCCTTTGGGAAGTGGGCATAACCCTGTCCCAGAATTCCTAACTATACCATCACAAAGACCGCTACTCTGAAAATTGTGTCCATCTCAGTGTAGCCCACCTTAGGGGTAATACTAGCCTGGATGTGGCACGCCTACCTGACTAGCTAATTGTCCTACTTGTACAGGTGCCAAGGGGTCCTGGACAAAGGGGTGCAGCTTAACTTTCCTGTGACAAGAGCCAGACTTGCATTCCAAAGATGGCAGCTCTCTGAAGCTTGCTGGCCTGGGTAGGCTAATCAGCAGGTCACCCTGTGTGAGGGGATGTTACACCCTTCCTGGACAGGCCTCTTGTTCTGGGCCTCCTGAGAGCAGAGGTGTAGGGAAATGCCTCTTTTGACAGCATTAGCCTCCACTTTTTGCCTGATGTCTGCTGTAATTTCAGACTGTAAGTGCACAGGTCCCTGTTAACCAGGCTCCCAGTGCCAGATTACTTTCTCCAAAAACTCTACCACGATTGGCACCACTTCAGTTACTCCTGTAAGTCCAGAATAACTAGTAACCCATGTACCTAGAGCATGGGTACTGAAGAGGTTCCTCTGGGGTGCAGTACTGGTTGTTCCACCCCAGCGACCCCTCACCAAGGCTATGAACTCTGCCATGGCTGGGTGCGTGTCTTGGTGCAGAGTAATCTTAGGAGTCAACTTGGCACACAACCCTGTTTGCCGTGCCTCCCATACACTGCATGAGATATAGTTGTCACCCCTACTGCAGGCTTTAGCCCTAAGGCAGGGTGCACTATATCCTATGTGTGGGCATATCAGCATGAGCAGATATGTCCCTACAATGCCCATTCCATTCTTGGATGTTGTAAGTGCTGAGGGAATACATGGGCTGGGTACTTGTCAACACAATTATCCTAACTCCATAATGGCTGTGCTGATTTCTAAGGTGTATGGTACCAAACATCTTGTCTTAATAAATCCTCACTGATGCCAGTGTTGAATTTATTAATAAATTCACACAGGCGACCTTTTTTGAGGGTCCCCTGAAAACCTACCAAGCACTGATGTGGTTCCTGACTTGTTTTCTACAGCTTGCCACTACCAGACATGTTTCTGACATCATGGGGGGAAAGCCAGTGCTATCAGAGGACAGACACAAAGCCAGCTCTGGGTGGAGGTGCTTCACACCTCCTTCAGGACAGGATGGCCTTCCTCCGTCATCGCACCCCACCTCCGAGATGTCATCAACTGCTCCCTTAAATCCGCCACCTTCCCGGAAAGCTGGAAACACGCCGAACTCAGCGCCCTTCTGAAAAAACCCACAGCTGACGCCACCAAACTCAAAAACTACCGCCCCATCTCGCTCCTTCCATTCCCGGCCAAAGTCATCGAGAAAGCTGTCAACAACCAGCTCGCCGCCTTCCTCGAAACCAACAAATCCCTAGACTCCTCACAGTCTGGCTTCCGAGCCAAACACAGCACTGAGACCGCACTCATCGCAGCAACAGACGACATTCGAACTCTACTGGACAATGGAGACACAGTCGCCCTCATCCTCCTCGACCTCTCCGCAGCCTTCGACACAATCTGTCATAGCACCCTGTTACAACGCCTCAGAAACATAGGAATCCAAGGAAAAGCACTGGAATGGATCACCTCGTTCCTTGCCGGAAGAACCCAGAGAGTCCGCCTCCCACCATTCAAGTCAGAGGCCACTGAAGTCATCTGCGGCGTGCCACAAGGATCTTCACTCAGACCCACCCTCTTCAACGTATACATGAGCCCCCTCGCGGCCATCGCACGCTAACACAACCTCAACATCATCTCCTACGCTGATACCACTCAACTGATCCTCTCACTCACCAAAGACCCTAACACCGCCAAAACCAACTTACATAAAGGAATGAGAGAAGTAGCCGAGTGGATGAAGCTCAGCTGTCTGAAACTGAATTCCGACAAAACAGAAGTCCTTATCCTAGGTACCTCCCCCTCCGCCTGTGACGACTTGTGGCGGCCAGAGTCCCTTGGAAAAGCACCCATCCCGACGGACCGCGCACGGAACCTGGGTGTCATTCTGGACTCCTCACTCTCGATGACCAGACAGGTCAACGCCGTTTCATTATCTTGCTTCAACATCCTTCGCATGCTCAAAAAACATTTCGCTGGATCCCCACCGAAACTAGAAAAACGGTCACCCACGCACTAGTTACAAGCCGCTTGGACTACGGAAACACCCTATACGCCGGTACCACCGCAAAACTTCAGAAAAAACTCCAACGCATCCAGAACGCATCAGCCAGACTCATACTAGACATTCCGCGTAAAGACCACATTTCTGGTCACCTGAAAAACCTCCACTGGCTCCCCGTCAATAAGAGGATAACATTCCGCCTCCTAACCCACGCACACAAAGCACTTTACGAATTTGGACCCGAATGCCTCAACACACGACTTTCCTTCTACACCCCCTCCCGCCAGCTACGCTCCTCCCACCAAGCCCTTGCTGCTGTACCTCGCATCAACAAAACCACCATGGGAGGAAGATCCTTCTCCTACCTGGCAGCCAAAACCTGGAACTCACTTCCCACTCACCTTCGCCTCACTCAGAACCACCTAGCATTCAGAAAGCAACTTAAAACCTGGATATTCGACAAGTAATTCCCCACCCTTCTCCAAGCGCCTTGAGACCCTCTGGGTATGTAGCGCGCTATATAAATCATTTGAATTGAATTGAATTGGATGGGAAGCTTCAAAGGCAATGCTGCTTTTGAAATCCAATCCAGGAACCTCCAGAAAGTAGTGGAGGCCAGGCCCTCTTCTCTGCTCCACGTTTGGCAGGAAGAAAGGCAGGAACATTAGTTAGATTAGCAGGAGGGACCCAGTTAGCCTGCATCACCCCTAGGGCAGGGAAGGCGAGGTGAATCCTGCTCCTGAAATTCCACCATCTTTGGATGGTGAGAAAACCACAGGGCTAGGGTATTGCCTCTTCCCACAGGATGTGGTCACTAGAGAGTGTAGACACCCTAAAGGAAAGTAGCCCATTGGCTACAACCTGTCTCCCATTGTACTGCCCATAAATTCAGTACTTGGAAAGCAATCTGAGACCTGGAGATCAGATTCAATAGACTGGAGAAGACCAGGACAAAGAAGACCCGCTGCTCAAGAACTGAAGCCCTGCTGCAGAAGAAAAAGGTGCCAAACCATGACTACTGCTCCTAGGACTCAGAAATCACTGCTGCTGTGTCCTCCTGAAACCGGACAGAACCGTGGAGCACCTCCAACCTTCAAGAAATCACAGTGAAGCTCCCTTGGAGGAAGGTATTACTCTCCTGCACAATCGCAGGCACCGATTCCCGTTAAGTGCGGTTTGTCGATGTGCTCCTTCCCGACTAGCTCGATGCAGCACCGAAGCAAGAAAAGGTGCAACAGCTCCGGAGGCTCAGATCTGTCTCACCGCCAATTTTGGAGATACCAGGACCTACTAGAGCCGCTGCGTACCAATACCTAGGGTACCGCACCCCCAACAGCAAACACCAAGAAGAAGAGCCTTCTCCGGACTTCCAAAGCACCGTAAGCAAGCACCCATTGAGGGACATTGAGGTACCTGAGACCCACTTACTGTGTGGCCCAGCTGTCCTGAGATAGCTTCCCTAAGTTGCCTGCTCCTGACCGCGAGGATCGCAAGGACTCACAGCGCCTGGCTGACCTGTTACCCGGCCTCACTGGCTGCAGCATCAACCAATCTGCCCTTCTCCCATGGTTCCCGGGGCTTTGCGACTTCCTCCATTTAACTAGATCCTCTGCACTTATCTGTAATTCTTTCTGTGCAGTGCTTTTTCAAGCGCCCCCTATGTCTTTGGACATCAGTTTCCAAGACCTCAGCACCTTTGCTCCCGGCTGATCCAGGATCCTCCCGAACTCCCCCAGCTGGAGATTTGAACCTGATTTTGACATTGACCTAAAACGAGATCATGAACTTCATGGAAACATTTCCTGAATTTCTATGCATTTTTCAGCTTTCCCCCCCCTTGTTTCCTATGGTGCGTAATTGCACATAGAAGTGATATATTTGTCAAAATCTGCAACATCGTATCTCCGAAAGTACTTATCTCTTGAAAATTATATAAAGTTTAAATTATATTTACAGATTGGTCTCTGATTTAATCTTGTGTGTGTGTCTCCTGTATTGCCTCTGTGAGTTCAACAAATCCTTAATTCTACCCTCTGATAAGCCTAACTGTTCGCCCACACTACCACAATAAGAGAGTTAGTATTATTTACTTTTACCAACATTGTGTACTTCATTTAGTACACAGAGGCTCTCACCCTAGGAAGTCAGAACAGTGTCTGGGGTGGGAGGCTGGCAGGAACCAATCAGGGAGCACACCAGAAACTGGTAGGTTTTAAGGGGACACCTCTAAGGTGCCCTCTGGGTGCATGTATTGGTAAATCATTCACTGGAATCTTTATGGGTTGATCAATACGAGATGTTTGATTATGTAAATGTGTAAATGTAAATGTGGCGTATTTGTATAGCGCGAACAGTGACCCAGAGGCATCCCGGTGCTTGTACTCCTACCACAAGGGAACCCCTCCTGGCTTTTCCTTGTGGGGTGTCCACTCCTGGGCATCCCATGGTGAAACCAGGCATCCCTTGTGTATCAGGGGGCCTTTGTGGAGACTAAGCAAGCTATTGCCCAGAGTTGCAGCGTGGGACCCATGCTTAGAATCGGCACTGAGGCGAGAATATCCGGTCAGAGGAATTTAAGCCCGAAACCCGCCGAGGCGGGAATCGAACCCTGGTCCCTGGCCAGCGTTCTGCATCAAGGTCTGCCGCTCTAAGCATTGAGCCACACTTCTTCACACAAACATCTTTATTTTCAGTAAAGCCATCATGTAGCTGGGGAACTCCTTTTCACCAGTATCCAGCACATGTTTTAAAATGGCGTCCCTGTCCACTTGCACTGGCAGTAATTGGACTGCCCAGCACAGTGGCCTATCTGCTCATGCAGGTATGCCCTCATATGTAATATTCAGCACCCTGCCTTCGGGTGGTCAGACTTGCTGTAGGGGTGACTTACAAATATCACAAGCAGTGTTAGGGGACATGGCACCACTGGCGTAGCTAGGGGGGGCTGTGGGGGCGGTCCGCCCCAGGCGGCACTATTTTGGGGGCGGTGGGCACATGTGCTGCGGCTGTTTCTGAGCAGCCAGTCCGTCACTGCATAATCTGCTCACAGGGATAGCATGCGTAAAATCAATTTGTGCAACTCGACTCTAAAGAAGTAATCTTTAATTGTCAAACTCGGGCGTTCTATATTACTACGAGTTTCGATGCCCAGCATTATACATCTCTGTTCCTGTTGCTGGTCTCCTGCGAAAATGAATGCTCTGCACTTTGGAGATAGTTCTAAATAGAAAGCAAACGGATGAAATTAGGAGGGCAGCCCGGTTATATTAAATGGTGAGTGCAACAGATCTTGTTCTGCTGCGTTTAACAAGCTGGTGATATTGGTATATTGCAGATGCTGGCTCAATGGGTCATTTGTACTGAAGCTGCACGATTTAAATGGGGAAAAAGTGACGCTCTGGCGGGAAGTACGTCTTTATGGTGCAGATCATGTCTGAGATGCCACTAAAATTGTGCAAGCTGCAAAGCATATGATCTCTTGCCACTCAATGTGTGCTCCCTTTGGCCAAAGGCATGGCGCTCATGTTTGTATTATTGGATTGGATGCTGTCAGTTGCGGGTTACATGCAGATCTTTACGGCAGGTGCATTAACTCACGAAGTTGTCTTCCTAGACTTCTAACCTGCTGCTGAAGGTGCATTAACCTTCTGAGTTGTCTTACTGAAAGTCCAACCCTGCACTTTCGGGTTTTCATCTTCTTCCTAGAATTCTATCCTGCAGCCTGCAAGTTACGCAGAAATCTCTTTGGCGGGTTGGTGAGGCCTATCAGTTGTCTCTTTCAGTTTTAAAACGTGGTTTGAAGATGAGATACGTATGTCTGCAACTGCAAGTCACCAAGGAGTTTCCATGTACGTATAGAAGGAGAAGGTTCAGAGCTGAATTGCGCTATGAAGTCATAGAACTCTGATGTGATCTGCAGCATTCTTATGGTGGAGGGTAGTTTATTTCTCATAATACATGGCCACATCTTTCTCCTTTTCCAAAAATATTATGATTGATAATATGAGAGATGAGAAATAAAACACACCAGTATGAACACCAATATAAAGTTCATAATTTGTTGGACAAATATGTTGGAAGCAGTTTTATGTGAGCAACTTCCTAAAATTATTGTATGTCAGAAACCCATTTAATTAATTAATTAATTAATTAGTATAATGCAAAGACAAGCCTGGCTTTCACTTAAAAACTCTGGCCCGGCAACACAAAATAACACTGCCATATGTTTTTGTTCTGCTAACTGTTATTTGCAGTGTTGGCATGCAGAAGCATGCACTCTCTCTATCCTACCACTACTCTAACCGCACTGGGCCCTCCTAAAACTAAACTCTATCTAACCCTGAGGTGACAGTCCTCTGCTGGATCTTTCTTTTGTTTTAGAGTTTTATATAGCGCGAACTAGACTCAAGACATTAGGTAGATAGGAATATTGTATTTTTTCAACTGTAAATACTGGAATGCAATACATTGACGCCCTTGCATCCCAGATTTAACTGAGAGTTTCCGCCATTAACATTACCTGTAATAGATGAGGCTGTAATCATCCCCTCCACCACCCCCTTTCCTCATTGTTTTCTTGTTGGTGACCCTCAGCCAGGAATGGGAACAGTGCTTTGTGTGTGAAATGTTCCCCTGCACCTGGCTTTCAGTTTCCTCACTGCTTTCTCTTGATGCAGAAAATACTAATTTCATAGCGAAGATATTAACCCCCTGAGTGTGAGGCACAAGAGTATATGGGCTGAGAGGAAACCTACAGTGAAGTAGAGAGTGGTGTTGTAACTTAAGCCCTGCCAGTCCACCCCTGCTGCTCGCCGTCCTTTTTCCCCAGCCATGGGCGGCAATCTGAGGGATAGCCCCGGGCACCAGAAGCTCTAGCTACGCCACTGCATGGCACCCCTTTGTCTACACAAGACCCGCAGCCTGTAATGGCAACCTTGCATGTGATTGGTGAGGGGATTCCTTAGGGTGGCACAATTTGTACTGCTGCACTTAGGGGCCCTTTTTAGTAACTCAGGACAACTTTCCAAGCCGTGAGGTGAACGGCCAGCGAGCAGAGTAGTCAGTTTGACTGCGCCAGGAACACTAGCGCTACAGCGCCCTACCTAACGACGCCGTGAGGGAAACGGCTAGCCCGGCCAGACTACAATTCCCAGGAGCCCCGGCGGCGGAAGTGACGCCGCACGAGCGCCCGGAGGCGCTTGAAAGAACGGAGCGCCCTGAGCTCCAGTGGGACAACTTTCCAAGCCGTGAGGTGAACGGCCAGCGAGCAGAGTAGTCAGTTTGACTGCGCCAGGAACACTAGCGCTACAGCGCCCTACCTAACGACGCCGTGAGGGAAACGGCTAGCCCGGCCAGACTACAATTCCCAGGAGCCCCGGCGGCGGAAGTGACGCCGCACGAGCGCCCGGAGGCGCTTGAAAGAACGGAACGCCCCTCGCACCCGCGAGTCGCGCGCGGGAGCGCCCGGGGCTAAGCCCGGGCAAAGGGCGGGCCCTCTACGGCCCTCATCGGCAGGAGGAGGCAGGGGCAGGGCCAGAAACCCTGCAAGCGTGAAGACATCGATCGTCCCTCAAGTAAGTCACGTACATATATTATACAGCCTGAGCAATGTCTAAAAAACCTGTAGTAGTGCAACAAAATAAGATAAACAACTACATGGTCCAGACTGTTCAGAAAATAAACATGCAAAGGAGGGAGTCATTGGGGTTGAGCCTATCACCTGACTTGCTATGCCCATCACCACCTACATCCGCTTCAATCCTGCTCGATGGTACATTAACTCAGGACATTCATACTGTAGACTCTACAGCTGATTTTATACCCCAAGTTATATCGGGATCACCGGAGAACGCAATTCCGGCTCTTGAAGGCTTGCCTACCGATGTTATTATAGACACTGACATTGATCAAGACCCAGAGCAGGATACACAATCACAGGTCTCCGTCCTAGATCAATCCCTTATAGGACACGCTGGTAGACCTAAACGTCAATGCACTAAGAATCCTTCCAAGCGGGGGGGTTTACGCTCAGGGACTAAGCGGAAGAGGGCTACCACTCCAAAGCATAAACAAATGACTCTTGTTGAGGAACACCCTTTTTGTTCCTCCGAGGAAGCCCTCCTTGATAAAATCGCTGATCTCATTGAGATGAAAATCAATATCATTGTCAAACCTCTCATATCCAAGATCGATAAACTGCAAGCAGAGGTCAAGAAGTTGGGCGCACTTCAAAATACAGTTGCAAGTGGTATTGAGAAATGTACTACGCTAATTACTAATCTGGATAATAATCCTAGAGGAGCTGAAGCTGGAAGTAATACGGATGTTGGAGATGAAATGGAACTGCTTGGGCCAAATCCAAATCCAACGCAACAAACACTATCAGTAGCATTTGAGGGCTCCATACCAGCATGCTCCACATCAGACCCAACTCCTTCGCTTAACATTCCTCCCGCGCAAATACAAGTGCAACCTCAAACTCATCCCACGGACCCCTTGCAATTTATTGTTGAGGCCACACCCGTGGTTTTGGTCCTCGCAAACGTACCCCCATTAGAAGGGGGCACAGCTGAAACTTCAACTTCACTCTGCAGCAAAGCCCTACACTGGTTAACTACCAATATGCGACTAGCACCAGGTGGGAAACACCATCTTGCAAGTGTGATTAAATCTGCAACCAGGGTTCCTTGGCTGGGAAACCGGCCAAAAAAATTTAAAGGGGATTGTGTGGCAGTGAGCTTCTCTAACCCAGACGTTCTTCCCAATATTCTTACAAATATTTTTCCTCCCCAACGAAGAAGAGGCACTGTGGTTCCACTTACTTTGAAATTTTTTTATGGAGAGCAGCAGAATGTCTCTTTTCCAAGGACTCCCGCCCCAGGGTGGGATACCAACTGGGAGTCTCACTTTAGATGGGGGCAAGACCTAAGGAACAACGCCTCAGTTCACCGTCATCAACCTCCAACGTTTAACCCTGTCATTCAGCCACTTGAACTTTTTAATCGCTTTGCGCCTCTTTCATTCATGGACCAAAATGATTGACTTTTGCCAGCCGGAGAAGAAAATAACTCAGAGGGTTTACAGCCAGCTCCTGGCCCTTTGGCTCATTCTTCAGTAAGTGCTGAGGTTCGAAGAATTATGAGCTGGAACATCGCTGGGCTTAGAGCTAAATTTAAAGATAAGAACTGGCTGGACCTAATTAGAAACTATGATATCCTTGCATTCCAGGAAACTTGGGAAACATCAGCGTGTCTGCCTATAGATGGTTATTCACTTTTTTATGTACCTGCAGACCCCAGTAAAGCAGGAAGAGCAAGGGGTGGGTTGGCTTTATATATTTCACTTGATGTAAAAGGAAAAGCAAGGTATATTAAGTCTAACACTAAAAATTGTTTAATGGTGGAATTGAGCTCATCAAACTCCCATCCTATTTTACTCATCAATTTTTATAATTCCCCAGCCAGTCAATTTCCTACCGAGCATTTAGCATCCCTAGAGGACCTCCTATCGACTTACGATACAAATAGTTCTTATGGGTACGAGGTGATCCTCATGGGAGATTTTAATATTCATCCTTGCCAGGCGGGTTGCCAAAGAGAAACAGAGGAATCTTTTCTATATTCTTCCACGCCGCATTTTGAACACACACCTAGTGGCGAGGCTCTGGAACTGTTTTTGGCTACCTTCAACCTCTATGAATTTTATACTTGCTCAAATGACTCACGGTTACCGACTTATGAGGGCAAGGACCGAGGCACAATCATTGATTATATTTTTGTATCTCTTAGACTTTTATCTGATGTATTTGTTTGCAAAGTTTTAATCTCTGTTTTTAGCGATCACAATCCTGTGATTTTAGAGGTTTTAGCACAGGGAGCTTTGGGTAATAGAACCTCTGATAATTTTTGTGCAACAAACCTTGCGCTGAGAGACCAAAATCGAAGGCTTAAATGGGACAAAGTTACCCCTATAACCTTCTTACAAGATACACTGGCCAAGGTAGAAGGTGAAGTTGCCATATGTCTAGACAACAAAAATTCTAGCACTACTCTGGTTGAGGCCTTTAGCACTATTTGTCAACAAGTCAATCTAGATCTGACTGTGAAGGTTAAATGCAATAAGACCATGGGCCCCAAATGGTTCGATACAAACTGTTCTAAGGCTCATTCAATTCTACTTAAAGCCTTAAAAAACAAACCTAGAAACAGAGTATTGGTAGCATCTCTAAGGAAAAAATATAATTTGGCTATTAGAAAGAGGAAATCCGAGATAAAAGATGAAGCTTGGAATAACCTGTTACTGCCTGAGACACAGAAAGATAGTGCTAAATTTTGGGCAGTAATAAATCACCCGTACTTTGTAGGGTTAGATCATCAAAGAGCGGATTGTACCATCCCAGACGAGCAATGGGTGACACATTTTAGTAATATTTATCGTCACAATGACACGAGCATAGAACGGGTACTTCCTCTTTCCCTAACGCCAAATCCCATCTCTCCTTTTACTCAGGAAGAGGTGAAAAAAGCTATCAACGATACACTCTGTAAAAAGGCACCAGGTCCAGATGGGGTTCCGGCAGACTTTTTCAAGAGTGCCCCTGATTTTAGCTCGACAATTTTAACTAATGTTTTTAATGCAACACGGGAATTTATTTTCCCCTCTAGCTGGGCAAACTCAACTATAGTGCCAATTTTTAAGAAGGGTCAGAGGACAGACCCGGCTTGCTATAGGCCAATTTCTCTTATTGACTCGAGTGTAAAAATTATGGGCAGAGTCCTATTATCAAGACTGACCCTTATTTTAGAAAGTAGGGGTATCTTATCTAATGCACAATATGGTTTTAGATCCAAGAGAGGAACGTTAGATCAGTGCCTAAATTTAGAATTAATTTTAAATAAGTATGTAATCGGCAGGGAGGGGTCTTTATACATGGCCTTTATGGATCTGTCATCGGCTTTTGACCTGGTCAACAGGGCAAAGCTGTGGCGGATCCTTTTGGCCATGGGTCTCGACCCCCCCTTGGTCGAATACCTGGCCGAGCTACACAAGGACCTTCTGACCTCGGTCAGAGTTACTCGGGAAGGTAGATGCTCTTGTCACTTTAAGTCGGAGAGGGGGGTTAGGCAAGGGTGCATACTTGCTCCCCTCCTCTTCACTTTATATATCAATGACCTAGAGGCAGTAATGATAACAGCCCACAGCGATATTCCGCGCGCAGGGGAGACAAAGATTCCTGTACTCCTGTACGCGGATGACGCTGTCCTCCTGGCACGCTCCGGAGTCGCGCTAAATAAACTTCTTGCATCCTTCGGGACTTTTATGTCATCTTTGGACATGAAAATTAACACAGACAAATCACACGTAATGATCGCTGGACCCGCAGGAAGGAAAAGAAAGTTACTAACTTTTTCCTGTGCAGGAAAGGAGGTTAAGAGAGTTTCCTCCTTCCCATACTTAGGAGTCACTTTCGACGATAGGGGTACTTGGGGCCCTCAGCTTTTGGTCAAAAGTAGCGCTGTCGCTAGAGCGGCCGCAGGGCTGCTGGGTTTTGCCAAAAAGCTGGGTGCCCGCCCCATGGAAAGCATCATTAAAGTTTATAACTCCAAGTGTTTGTCAGTTGCCCAGTATGGCTCGGTAATCTGGGGATATACCAGCCCAGCTAAAATACAGATTGTAGAGAATACATTTTTGAGATCCTTGCTCTCTGTCCCCCAATCAACTTCGACCTTTGCAATACATACAGAGCTAGGTGTGGGCTATATCTCAGACTTATTAAAACTAGCCCCAGTGATTGGCTGGATAAAAACATGGCTCAATCAGGAGCTTACTTTAAATCATACCATCTTAAAAGATTGCTTAGCCCTGGATAGAGCCCTCTACATTCCCTGGTTGAGATACGTTAAAATGCAGCTTACCCTGGCAGGTCGTCCGGAGCTCTTCTCTTCTCCAGAAGGGATAACTTATGGCGATATAAAATCAGTCAAAAACACCCTGACAAATTTATACGCCATGGAAAGGGAAGAAGTAGAGCTAAAAAAGATTATGGTGAGGAAACATTGCACGCTCTCCTTAGCTCCAGGAATGGAACCTTATCTCCTTTTTACTACAAATTCCTATCATCGCTTTCTCTTAACGAGATTCCGCTTTGATCTAATTCATTTTGTACTGGGTAACTTCAAATCTTGGTCGCGACCCGAGGATGCCGATCCATGCGACTGTGATCACTTCTCGACACAGGACACGATGCACTTTATTATGTTCTGCGGACATTACACTGAGTTTAGGAAAAGTTATCTGCTCCCTATTTTACGCCACCAGGGCTTCATCCAGGTTAAACCAGCCCTGTTGTTCTTGCAGCTCCTCCCCAATGTACATGTAGCTTTCTCAGTGGCTAGTTTTCTGGTTGCAGGTGCACGTCAAAATAAGCACCGCACAAGGCACAGGCACTTTATCCTTGACAAATGAATTTCCTCTCTTCCTCATTTCCTAAATGAATTGTGCTTAATAAACCCTTCTTTTTTAGCTTTTTTAGATATTTATGTATGTTGCATTGCAGCTTATCTGTTTTTATAATATTGATTGAATGTTTTAGATTTGTTAAATTGTTTTTGTGCTTCAATGAAATGTATTGTAACCATGTTATGCAAAATGCTTGCTCTTTTATGATTTTAAATAATCGAATAAAGAAAATTGACTGACTAGTAACTCAGGCCCTTGATACAGCGTTGGGAAAGAGCTCTAGCATTGGGGACCTTGTTAGCCGGAACCCAGTGTACTCCCTGTCGAAATCACATTAGTTACCAGACAGAAAGTGGGTGTGACCATGTCAAAAAAGGCTACTTTCCCACACTGTCAAACTATAGTTAAGACCTGCTTAGGAGTCTTCATTTGCGGTTGTATTCCAGTAGAGGCAGCACGAACACCCTGGTGGATATGCAGTTGCCATTGTTAAAGGATTGGGGTGGGATACTTTAACCCTGCTCAAACTCTTGGACCTCCTCTAAGGTTCTCTCACTCTGGAAGCTCAGTCCTAGTGGACCTCTTGAGTAAGTAATAAGAGCACCAGGAGTGTTTTTGGGATTCTCTTTGTCTGGTCACTTCAGTTGTGTGGCATGGATGGTTTTACCTGTAGATGGTCATGTGTAATTTTAGGGCTAGTGCAAGTGTCTTGTCTGTTTCCACCATTGTATAATACCTAAGTGCTAAGCCTTCCATGAGTTTCTGTAGTCACTAGGCATAACGTTTCATACTTTAACTGACAACATGCAAATTATTTTTAAACTCATGTTGAGAAATTCCCACCATGCTTTTGAGGTTGTAGAATATCTAAAAAGAAATTTGGTCTTGGGTGAAAGGAAATTGACTTACTATAAACACTGTTTTAATATAGTTAAGACTGTGTGACTCCTCAAAGTCTGCCACTAATGAAAGAATTCACCCTGTGACAGCAGTGCAGCTTAGTTATATCCTTGCAATAACTAATGATAAAACCTTGGTACCCTACTCTGACTCTTGTGCCTCAATAAAGGCTCAGTTTAATCTGGTGGTGATTGCCAACATGTACAGTCTCAAGTCCTTTGCTAAGATCATATATTTTTTATGAGTGATCCTTTTAGCTTTGGTAGTTTGTTTATTGTTGGTATCCAGCTTGATGCTGTGTAGCAGTGGTCTGTGGGCCAGGTACGGCATTGAAGCCTGAAAATGTATGATCATATGAGCCCAACTATGTTGAAATATCACACCCTCTTCCCTAAACTCTGTATGTTCTTCAAGACCTACTGCATCACCTATAAAACCACCATGCATACCTGGCTAACACATAAGCCATATAGTGCCACATCAAAAGCCAAGAAAATGCCTGACTGGAAACTTGACATATGAAAGAAATAGAAGTCTAAATTCTGTGTAATCTCTCGAGGGATCTGGAACAAGATTCCATCACCACGAGAAATACCTTAATTTTCCTGCAACTCATTAAGATCTTGGTGACCCACCTCTTCGGAGACTACCATAGCAGAACACTATGGCTTCATCACCCGTATATATTCTGTCTCGTTGTATGCAATCTAAATCTTGCCCCTGAGTCCCTGCCCACTTTCAACGCTCTGCTGCTCTCCAACTGGTTTGCACCTATATACATAAATATACATAAATTAATCATACGCTGCACAGCCTGCAGTGTCCAGAACCAAGCAGCTTAAATTGTAACAAACCCGTCCCTCACACATAGGCCACCTGTGTTGCAGGGACTTCAATGGTTCCCTTTTGAGGTGCGCTTTTTGTTGAACATTTCTGTATATGACATCTCACTTTACATAGCGATGCTTCATTCTACAGGAACAATAGAATAATCTCTTTCTATCAGCCTTTCAAATCTTTTCACTGCAGAGACAAGTATCCATATAGCAATTGTAGAGAGATAACAATTTTATGCCAGAGCAAGCGTTACACTAGGGCTGGGCATGGTCGTGCCACCAATGCGCATAATATAAAGAGAATTGCCAACATGATACCAATGCAAGCATTGCAGCAGTGTTCGGTAGAGGAAAGTCCATTATACCTACCTACAACATATAAACAATATACAGAATTATGCTTGGTCAAGCGTTACACCAATTCTGAGCAATATTGCAGCAGCAATCTTTTCAGTACGTCAAGCATTAGTGCCACCATGCATTCACCCAAGCCTGGAGAAACCCATGGATTGCCCTGTCTCTCTGGCCTTCAGAAGACTCCTCAACACTTGGCTCTTTGATCAGTAGCAGCAACCCCCCCCCCCCCTCCCCCCAGCGCCTTGAGACGCTCACAGGTATGTAGTGCGCTCTATAAGTGAACTGATTGATTGATTGATTGAGATGCCACTGTAGCGTCTTTATACAGGGTATGGTTCTCTTTTCCAGAAATAACACAACTTAATCAGCTTCTTTATCCCTCATTACGAGTATCGCGCATTTAATGCTGGTTACCGGTTTGGGTCAGAATCTACAATTTGGGCTGACATTCTCACACCAAATTCCAGTGATTGTGAGTTTTTTGGCCCAGAATGTGGACTACCTGCTCAGACCTAGTGTATCAGCGCTTTTCTGGGCAGTTTTTTCCTATTAGCAGATGAAAACTGCCGACATGTTCTGCCTTCTGTGAGTGGACTGAAAGCGTCAGTGGGAGGACTGATGGGGACGTTGGGACATGTGCAGGTTTCTGTCTGACCGAGCATTGCCTTCTGCCCTGTAATACTGCAGGGGGCTGGAATGGGCTAAGCTGTTATCAGGCCTGGTTCTAGCAGGGGGGCCGGGTGGGCCAGGTCCACCCAAACATGACCTTTGGCCCACCCAGTCACTGCAGAAGAAGCCACACAAAAGGCACCTCTTAAGTGCTGCCTCAATTTCAACGTCGGAACGTCGTTCTGTTTTTTCCGCTGTCTTTAAAACTGAAATTGATTGGTGTGTTTTGGGGGTAGAGGTGGGCGAGAAAACAGATTAACAGGTAGAGCCGAGCTTAGACTCTAGCTTGGCCCTTGGAGCCCAGGCTCAAGCCGAGCCCTGAAAATGTTTGCTATGTGAAACATACAACAAACATCATGTCAAATATGATACAGTGTCTTCAAAATTAAAAAAATTGTTTCTTTAACACATAGAAGCTTTGAAATTTGTCTCACAATATAGCGCTGCACTGAGAGGTACTTATTAAAAGTGATAGTTTTAAACATGTCATTCTTACCCCATCCTTACACTGGTAACAGTGCCATTAGTGAACCAAGAGGCAAGACAGTTGTCATGTGGACCTTGTAGGTGGCCCAGATTAGTATAGAGCAACATTAGTCTATTAAATCAAACACAATATGTTTTTGTATAGTTGCTTTTCTGATTCATGTATTTGAATGGGCTTTCACGCGCAAACATGAAGAAAAACTACTTTTGATTAAATAAAATATTTGCCCAAGCACATACAATTCAAGCGGGGAAGTTCCAAATTATCCAGGTTTTATTTTTTCACTTTGTACAAATCAGCCAATAAATGGCTATCTATTTGTAACTCCTTTTTATGTTAATGCTTTGTTTTTACTACTTTGTGCAGTTTTCTGCTGTTTTTATATAGTGTGAACTCAACCTGGAGATATCGAAGCGCTTTACATGAAAACCAGTTACCTTGTACAGGTCACCTTCATTTGATTTAGGCACTGGAGATTTTGCCCAGAATCACAGGATGTTAGGGCAACCTTGTTACTCAAACCTACCTTATTCAGTTCCAAAGTTGGAAGATCTTGTCGTAATGCCACATCCTCGGTAGATTGAGGGTGGCAGGCAGAGGTACATGAAAGCTTGGCTTGGCTCATTATGGGCTTGAAGTTCCAACAGGAACTAATGCTGAGTCAGAGCCAGGCTTCAGGCTCAAGCCCGGATCAAGCTTTCAGTACCAGTCTTCCTAGTGCAAAATGTCAAGGCTTCGTTGTGGTAAAAGGGTCCTCCTTAACCTTGAACTACTATTACACTCTGCTTGGAATCCTGGTGCTGGTGCTAAAGCCTGGCCAGCTGGATATTATAAGAGTTGGGCTGTTGAGTATAGACATCAGCTCTTACTATCAAATAACTCTCTAAATGCACTGTATGCCTGTTTGGAAGAAGATATAATGAAAATCTTGGGTTTGTAGGCTACCTACAGAATTGACAAAAATCGGGGCCGCATTGGCCCACCCAAATGTCCCTTGGCCCATCCAGATGAAAATTCCTAGAACCGGGCCTGGCGGTGATGCTGCCAGCATCCGCAGACCCTACAGCACCAAAGTGAGGTCCAGAATCTTGAGGCCCGGAATTATTGTATGCAAAGTTTTCGGACCCTTTATTTCTACGCCCAACGCGACATGAACTTGCAAGACGTGAAGTTACTGCTCCGGGCAAAATATCACAACTTGTAATAAGGGCCTGAGAGTCGATATCATTTATTATTTAAGACAGCTGTTTTAGCTGTCTACAAGCATTGCATCATGGTAGTGTTTGCACCACTAACAGACGAACTTTCGAGCACACATACAGTTTGAGATCAGAGTACCATATAATTTATTTAAAACAATTTTATTTTGCATTTCGGATGAAAACAGTTAACAAGACACATTGCAGAGAAATGCCCTAGAGCCTAGATAATATATCAGACTCACACAACATAATTAATTAATCAGTGCTGGCTCTGCATGATATTGTTTTTTTAAATTGGGTGAGATGAATGGAACTATTGTGGTATATTTTATAATGTTAGTACACAACACCATTGCATTTCCATCACTTCAAATCTTTGCCCCAATTATGAAATCTAGCTGGACACTGTCTCGTAAGGAGGAAAACTATGGAAAGAAGCTTACTGAATACAGTGGCATGGACAGCGAGGCACTTTAGCACCAGACAAGCATTGTTGAATGCGAACTATGATTGAATCTTTCCCACCTGTTGCAAATACAGACCACTCTGATAAAGAGAAAAGCACGAGTACAGAAGTTCTTTAATATTCGGTCCTAAATAATAGACTTCCCATACATCTGTGTAGAGCCTAGAACATACTTTTAGATTTCTGCATTTCATCTCATCAACATATTTTAGCAAGGAAAAAGTGAAAACAATTTTTTGTAACATTAATATTACTCTCAATTAATGCAAACCAGTCGTACTAAAATGTTGAATGTCATCTCAACTCCATAGCAGCATTTTAAAAGGAAAATAGAAAATAGGGAAAGGTGCTTGTGCTTTAAAATTTAAGAAAAGGATGTTGGCCTTTGATGGCAGGGTCCCATCATGCACATCACAATCAGTTAGGCAGTACCTTTGTGGGGCTCAGTTATTTAAAGGATCTATTCTGATGGGTACATCTGTCTGTGGATTCAGACCTATTAGACTTGATGTAGAATTAGTATTAAAAAAGTCCATCCTAGCATTCTTTCAGAGAATCATAAATTGTAGAATAAAGTAGCAAATGTATCCACACAACTCCCTGACTTGTCTGGTTCTTCTTTCAATCTCCCACTTCTCTAGAATGTTCCTTTAACTTCACCAGTGTTATCGCAAAAAGTTATTTTATCCCTTTAAACTAACCTTAGTCCGTAATATACTCCGTTCTAAGCCTGTAACATGATTTCCCATTCAGCTGAATCCAATGCTTTTTCAGAACACAGCCTAGTCACAACACAGCCTAGTTGTTAGCATCTCTGTTTCCTAGGCAGCATGCACTAAGTGCCACACATCATTGGCCCTGCTTCGGCAAGCCTGGTCGACTAGTCCCAGTTTCACCATGCACTGTAGTCCTTGACTTCACATCTTCAAAGAGGCTGTTGAAACTGCAGTGACAAGCGACAGAACACTCTAGGCTGCACAGCCTCCTGGACTCTTCACGTTGGGCAATGAAACATCCATAGTACCAGCATGGTCTGTAGAAGAATTTGCTTTCGATCAACCAGTCAGTATTTGTAGTTCAAGTTTGACATTTGTATAGCGCCCTATATACCCAGAGGGTCTCAAGGCGCTTGAGGAGGGGGGGTGCTTTATTTATCGAATATCCATGTTTTAAGTTGTTTTCTGAAGGAGAGGTGGTTCTGAGTAAGGCGGAGATGGGTGGGGAGAGAATTCCACGTCTTGGCCGCTAGGTAGGAGAAGGATCTTCCCCCCATGGTGGATTTGTGGATGCGTGGGATTGCGGCGAGGGCTTGAGTGGATGATCGCAGTTGGCGGGTGGGGGTGTAGAAATACAGGCGAGTGTTGAGGCATTCGGGTCCTAGGTCGTAGAGGGCTTTGTGTGCGTGGGTAAGGAGACGAAATGTTATTCTCTTGTTGACGGGGAGCCAGTGGAGGTCTTTCAGGTGGCCGGAGATGTGGGCTTGGCGGGGGATGTCTAGTATGAGTCTGGCTGAGGCGTTTTGGATGCGTTGGAGTTTTTTCTGTAATTTGGCTGTTGTTCCGGCGTAAAGGGTGTTTCCGTAGTCCAGTCGGCTGGTGACCAGTGCGTGGGTGACCGTTTTTCTTGTTTCGGTGGGGATCCAACGGAAGATTTTTTTGAGCATGCGTAGGATGTTGAAGCATGATGATGAGACGGCGTTGACTTGTCTGGTCATCGAGAGGGAGGAGTCCAGGATGAAGCCCAGGTTACGTGCGTGGTCCGTAGGTATGGGTGCGCTTCCCAGTGCCGGTGGCCACCATGAGTCGTCCCAGGCGGAGGGTGATGAACCTAAGATGAGGACTTCTGTTTTGTCCGAGTTTAGTTTTAGACGGCTGTCCTTCATCCATTCGGCTACTTCTTTCATCCCTTCGTGTAGGTTGGTTTAGGCGGTGTTTGGGTCTTTGGTGAGGGAAAGAATTAGCTGGGTGTCGTCTGCGTAGGAGATGATGTTGAGGTTGTGTTGGCGCGCGATGGATGCGAGGGTACTCATGTATACGTTGAAGAGGGTGGGACTGAGTGATCATCCTTGTGGTACGCCGCAGATGACTTCGGATGCCTCTGATCTAAAAGGGGGGAGGCGGACTCTCTGGGTTCTTCCGGCGAGGAACGAGATGATCCAGTCCAGTGCTTTTCCTTGTATTCCGACGTTGCTTAAGCGTTGAATAAGGGTGTTATGGCAGACAGTATCGAAGGCTGCGGAGAGGTCAAGTAGGATGAGGGCGACAGTCTCTCCGTTGTCCAGTAATGTTCGGATGTCATCTGTTGCTGCGATGAGGGCGGTCTCAGTGCTGTGTTTGGCTCGGAAGCCGGATTGTGAGGGGTCGAGGAAGCCGTTGGACTCGAGGAAGGCGGCGAGCTGGCTGTTGACGGCTTTCTCGATGACTTTGGCGGGGAATGGGAGGAGCGAGATGGGGCGGTAGTTCTTGAGTTCAGTGGGGTCTGCTGTGGGTTTCTTCAGGAGGGCGCTGAGTTCGGCGTGTTTCCAGCTTTCCGGGAAGGTAGCAGAGTTGAGGGAGGAGTTGATGACCTCTCTGAGATGGGGTGCGATAATGGAGTCTGCTTTGTTGAAAATGTGGTGAGGACATGGGTCGGTTGGTGATCCTGAGTGGATGGAGTTCATGAGGCGGATGGTCTCTTCAGTGGTGATTGGGTTCCAAGCGCAGAGGTTGTTGACGGGGTGTTTTAGTTCGGGGGTGGGTGGGGTGGACTGGGTTCCGGTCTGGTTTATGAAGCTGTTATGTATGTCTGCGATTTTGTTGTGGAAGAATGAGGCTAGGGAGTCGCAGAGGTCTTGGGAGGGAGTGATGTCGTTCGTGCCGGTGGTGGGGTTGGTGAATTCTTTGACAATGTCGAATAGTTCCTTGCTGTTTTGGGCGTTGTTGTCGAGTCTGTCCTTGAGAGCTGATTTCTTGGTGGATCTAATCAGTTGGTGGTGTTTGCGGGTAGCGTTCTTGAAGGCTGTCTGGTTGTCGGTGGTTCGGTCTTTTCTCCAGGCTTTCTCGAGGGTGCGGCACACTGTCACCTCTAGGGGCATCTGGGTTCTTAGGTCCCTTGTCTCAGTCGAAAAAGCCAGGTCTTGAGCTTCTTTCTGAACTCTGCCAGGGAGGGTACTGTTTGGAGGTAGAGGGGTAGGGAATTTCAGGTCTTGGTGGCAATGTAGGGGGAGGAGCAGCCGAGCTGTGGCTGTGATGGATGCAGGGGTTGTGTGCCTGAAGGCGAGTGAGGCAGAGTGCAGGTGTCTTCCAGGCAGGTGGAAGATCAGTCGATAGTTGATGTAGGATGGTCCGTAATTGAGTAGTGCTCTATAGGCTAACATGATGATTTTGAACTGACATTGCTTCTGGATGGGGAGCCAGTGGAGTTCCGTGAGGTAGGGTAGATGTTAGTCCATTTGGGGAGGTCCAGGATGAGTGTGGCTGCTGTGTTCTGTATGGTCTAGAGTATTTTTAGGAGTTGGATGGAGATTCCATCATAGAAGATGCTGTCCGTAGTCTTGGCAGCTAGTGACGAGGGCCTGCGTGATGGTCTTCCTGATATCAATAGGGATCCATCTGAAGATTCTACGGAGCATGCAGAGGGTGTGCACATGGTCTGTCTGAGTGGGGGTAGGCCTGAGTTCTGCTGGCCACAAGTTGTGGTCCCATATGGAGGTGTTTTTCCGAAAGATCAGTACTTCTGTTTTGTTGGTGTTGAGCTTGAGGCAGCTGCCTTTCATCCAGTTGGTTACGTCTATCATTGCACTGCGGAAGTTGGTTTTGGTGTTGGTGGGGTCCTCATTTGAGTGAGAGGTTTAGTTGAGTGTCATCGTCTTAGGAGATTATGTTGAAGCCATGGGATATGATGACATCTGCCAGGGAATCATGTTAATGTTGAATAGGGTGTGGCTGAGGGAAGATCTTAGGGTATGCCATATGTGATGTCCTGGGGTGTGGAGGAGAAGGAAGGCAATCAGATATTCTTTATTCATCCTGAGAGGAAAGAGGCAATCCATTTGAGGGGGTTTTGATGTATGCCGGCAGTTTGGAGTCTGTTGATGAGGGTATGGTGGGAGAATGTGTCAAATGCAGCAGAGAGGCTGAGGATCAGGGCCACGGTTTCTCCTCAGTCAAAGAGAGATCTGCTGTCATCTGTGGCGGTGATCAGCATGGTCTCAGTGCTGTGGTTCATTACAAACTAATGGGGTAACTCAGAAGGCCAAGGGACCTGGGTACACTTCGATACAAACAACAATTGGGCTTATTGGCAAGGATAAAAAAATAACAAGCAGGGTATCCAATACCATATCTTCATCAACATAAATTGATTTAAAAAAAAGTCATCCAATGACAATGGTCTATGTAAATCAATTCAATTCTTTATATTTTCCTTATCAAAAAATACATGCAATCAATAATTACTTTCTGGTTGCTCCATGAAGTGCAAAGAAAAAGTGCTCATAGGAGTGCTCAAGTGTGGGATGCAATGAAGGAAGAAAGAATAATTAATCTGGAAGTTGCAGGAAACATTAAACACAGTGGCATGCAACGTGCCACTGTGATCAGCCTGCCAGGAAAAGTCTCTCAAGTAATCGAGGTATATCCATATATGGTCAGTTGGCCGATGAATTGAAGCACATCCATTATTAGGATAATGAGAACCAATCCAGGCTTGTATAATTGTGTTGACGTTTCGACCCAGATGATTAATATGGCAATTGAAGACATCGATAGCGGATCTTCATCAGGACTAAAAGAAAGTAATGTGGGCAACCTTCAGTGGTGTGGTAAGACTCTGTACAAAATCAAGTGCATGAAAGGGCCAATAGGCTCCTGGTCCAGCCTTACATATAGGCAGAAGACTTAAACAATATAGTGATTACATCCAAAGGTACCTATTGAACAAGTTAAAATTAGTATGAAATCAGGGGTGCAGGAGCCATAATTGAGTAAGTCAGAATGGGTCACTGGCTTCATAATGCTGAGTCACGTTTAGAGGTGTCCCTCTTTGATAAATCAAAAATGGGTCATTCACTTAGTAGCACTGTATATAAGTGTATATTTTCCTCGCTTGGAAACAGAAAATTTTCTGAGCCGGTGCTGTATTTGGTGCAGAATCCAGATTGTGAGGCGTCGAGCAGTTGGTTGAGTTCCAGGTATCCAGTGAGATTTTTGTTGGTGGCTTTCTCAAGCACTTTGGCTGGAAAAAGGGGCAGGGAGATTGGTTGGTAGTTTTTGATGCTGGTTGGGTCGTCTGAGGGCTTTTTCCGGAGGGGTCTGACCTCTGCGTGTTTCCATCCATCTGGAAAGTTTACTGTGGAGATGGAGGTGTTGAGGATGCTGGTGAGTTCCGATAGGGTTGGCTAAGAGGTTGAAGAGATGGTGGGGGCAGGAGTTAGTGTGTGCCCCAGAGTGGATGGACGACATGATGGTAGATGTGGTCTGCACAGTGAGTAGAGACCAGGTGGTGACTGTTTGACCGGTGTTTGCTGGTTGCTTGAGGTTGTCAAGGCTGGGGGTGGTGGGTTTAGAAGCAGAAGTTGTTGTTGATCATGGCTATCTTGCTGTGAAAGTAGTCTGAGAGGGATTAACAGAGTTTTGGGGAGGTGTGGATGGTGTTCTCTGTGGCTGGAGGACTGGCACATTTCATGGCAGTCTTGAATAAACCCTTGGTGTGGTGGTTGCAGTGTCTATGCGGTTGGTGATGGCTTCTCTCTTGGCTTCCTTGATGCACCTGTGGTAGATGCTGAGAGCTGCTTTGTGGATGGCTCTGTCAGAGGGGTCCTTAGAAGCTCGCCCTCGCTTCTCGAGTCGGTAACAGTTGTACTTGGTGGTTCTGAGCTCTGGGGTGTACCAGCTGGCTAGTTGTGAGGCTTTGTTGGTTTTGGGTGGTTTATGCACGGCAACTTTGTCAGCGCATTTGGTGATCCAGACTGTGACGATCCAGCTGGCTTGGATGTGATCTGCTGAGGTTTCGGATTGCGAGGTGCTGAGGGATTGGGTCAATTTCATCTTGGTAACTTTTCCCCAGCTGCTGTGGGTGCCCCTGTGGTGTTTGGTAGTTGTGTTTGAGCTCTGCCGGAGATGGTAAAGTGGACAATTTTGTGTTCGGGCCAGGTGAGCTATGCGGTGTGGGCAAATTTGAGTCTGTCACTGGAGATGAAGTTGGCCTTGAGTGTGTGTCCGGCTTTGTGCATGGGTTCATTGGGGGTGGCCAATGTTGTTGAGGTTCTCTAGGTGGGAGGTGGTGTTGGTGTTGATGGGGTCGGTGATGTGGAAATTGAGATCACTGAGCCATTAGCCCTAAGCCACCTAGCCATTGTGCATACAGCAACCCTCACCTTCTTGGGTGTCTGGGATTATTCAATCTAGCCCTGGTGTCTTGACTGATGCTTTCATCACTTGTTCCCTTTGCTCTCTGCATAGTACTTGTAACTAGGTATAAAGTTCTCTTTCGTGTCCTTAAAGAGCAACCTTTATCAGCAGAGTCTGCTGCCAAAATAAAGTGGTGGGGTAGCAAGGGGCAAATAAATAAAAAAATCCCTAACCTGCTACTCTGGCTGCCGGCCGCCTCGGTGCTCCTCTCTTCCATAAGTCTCGGGGCCAGCACATTATTCCTAACTGCCCACCCAATTCAGATGAGAGAACAGCGTCTGAATTGGTCTGAGCGGCCAAGTTAGGCGCTCACTAAGAGACTGGGAGCCTGTGTCATTTGTCCACCCACTATAAAATACAGCTGGGTTGGAGAAATCTAAGTGACATGTCGACAAATGGCCAAACTGACATGCACACCTACAAGTACTGTGCACTCCTCCACCCAGTCAAGAGAGGATTCCCTGGCCCCGTCCTAACTCTGCAGCATCAGCTGCCAGTGAAAAATTCAATGATAGGAAAAATGTTTTATTACTGTTTTATATTTCTTTCTGCAGTGGGGCAACGCTCCTCTGCCATTACGGAGGAGCCGCCGCTGACCTTTATACTGCTGTTTGTGTAAAC
This sequence comes from Lissotriton vulgaris, assembly GCF_964263255.1. Lineage (NCBI taxonomy): Eukaryota > Metazoa > Chordata > Amphibia > Caudata > Salamandridae > Lissotriton > Lissotriton vulgaris. The sequence goes on from NC_141698.1 coordinate 211,317,431, forward strand.
TGGTGCCTCTAGTTATCCTTAGTTTGTCGTAGTGTTGTACTCCCTATAGTCAAAAGCACAAGGGTCCACTGAAGGTAGAGTAGAGCCCATTTCGGACTTCAGATGGGTGTTTCCCAAGAATACTTCTGGGAATATTTCAAAGATGTGTGCCATAAAAATACCAATAAAATATTCATCAACATACAAATAAAAACAAAACTGTTGCAAACGGCAGGTTAAGCAAACTGTTATCAGCACAGTTGGAACATCTAAGGTCTGGAACAGAGTATAATGTGAATGTTCTCAGTCTACCTTTACTAAAGATATACACCACAAGCTCTTCTCTTCACGGGGAAGAGCCGGCCTGGGGATCTGGGGCCTCTCTTGAGTGAAAAGGATGCCCATACATACTGTGATTGTGCGGTTTATGATGCCCTCATTTTTAAAAATATTCCACTCAAGTCTTCCTCAGTATATGCACTCTTAGGGCCTCATTAGGCCTCATTAGGACCCCAGAGCAGGAGGGAACCTCCGCATGGCATGCGGAGTTCCCTCCTGTGCAATTAGGATGTGACCGCCACCCTGGCGGTCACATCCTCTATTTTTAACATTGCGGCGGGTGCGGCTTCAAGCTGCACCCGCGGCAATGTTAAAAATGCACGCATTGCATTTGCATGCAGTAAGAGGCTGGCACCGTGCGGTGCCTGCCGCTTTCTGCATGCAAATGCAGGGGGGTACCATAGGAACCCCCATGTGCACCCTCACCCCTCCTTCACCTAGGGGGCCCGCGACGGGCCCCCGTAGTGAAGTTCCGTATGCTTTTCCACGGCAGAAAACCCGCCGCGGAAAAGCATAATTTACAGGCCATCCTAATATGGTGGACGGTGTCTGGAAGACACCGTCACCATATTAGAGCTTTTCCGCTGCGGTTGTAAGCCGACCGCAGTGGAAAAGCTGCGGACGGAAACCAGGACCCACCAGCAATCCTAATGTGGCGGTGGGTCTTTGGTCAGTCCGCTGCGGTTTTTCCGCATCCTCTGGGCCGGCGGTGGCTTCCGCCGGCCCCGAGGATGCGGAAAAACCGCAATCATAATGACCCCCTTAATGCTTATGCCCTCTCCGACCATGTTCATGGCTTCAAGTTTATTCCCTGATACTCCGAGTCCTTTCAGTTTTCTGACGTAGTTGTACGAAAAGTTTCAGATGATGCAGCCATCATCCAATGGTGCCTTCTCGTCTAGTTTCTGTTTGGATGCACCAGGAATCCCGATTTAGGTATGATTGGAATATATGTATAATACTGGAAAGGTGGGATTTTTACTCTAGAATCCCGCCACAGGTCGACTAGACCTTTTTACCTGTCATAGAGTGTAGAAGGCAATCTTTTTCAACACATCAATTCGAACTACCTCCATAGCCTTCCCCAAAGAACCACTGACAAAAAGTCAAGTTTGAAGATTTATTATAAAGCCAAAAGCAGTTGTGTATATAAACACCTCAGTAAAAGATTCAGTATATATACGGGCACTAATACAAACATAATCCTACGGAAGAGTCTCAGTCGACTAAGAAACAACACAAGTATAATTTCCAAAACCACTAGACTTGCAAGGATTGCTATAATCTGGGTCTTGGTAGGCATCGAAGAAAAGGAGAAATACATCCAGATTAATCTGTCCCTACACTATACTAAGTGACATCCTACTTAACAGAGTTCCCTCCAAACAAAGGTGTCAGCCGTGGTGACTTCCAAAGAAGTTCACTCACTCAATTCGGACTTAGCCTAAGGACTCATCTCGCATAGCAAAGCTCTCTGCCTACCCAGCATCTTTCTTCGCCCTCGTGCGCATCTGCTCTGCTCTCCTCCCGGGGTGCTGTCCCTCATACGAAACTCACAATTTGGACGACACGCCCTAAGGGACGCCCCTCTCAAAGTATTAATTTTCAAAGTAACTTCATTACGACATCTTCATCCTTGTTCGTTGAAAAACGGCCTTCGATCCCAGAGTCGTCTCCTCTTGAAGTTGCTTCCCTAAAATTCCGCAGCCACTCCTCCAGGTCTGGAACTACCGTCCTAACGCTCATACACAATGGGCCCTTCTCTACTATCTCTGGTTAACCTTGCACCTGCAAAGGAACGCACATAAATCGGGTCACAGTAACATGCTACTTGCAATTAATTCTCTAAAGCAACCTTCTAGGAAAAGACATTTCCATGATTTAATGTTAAAAGAAACATTCTTAGTTCGGCCTACACAATCCTCTCTCCCCACCTGGGCCTCTGCACGTTTTCGAGATGTCACCCTCTAACATTGGCAAACAGTTTCGTTCATTAGGCCTACATCATTATAGCAAAAAGAAAGAATACATTTTCTAACTAAACACTTCTATGTCGTTACATGAAATACAATAGTGAATTTCTAAACATGCATTTAAATACATCAATGCCTATTTAAGCATCCTTTAACTGAATTAGTATTACTCTACAAACACATTTCTAAGTTAACATGACATTAGTATTTCAAAAGCACTTTACATTACAGCTATGTAAATTCTGGTACATGAGTTCATAGCTTGTGTCACATTTAAACATGATTATAAACCTCTATATATGCGGGTGCTGATTACTCGTGAATATGGTGCACCCCTAAAATTTCTAACACGGTTTTGCGCTCTCTCAATACTACAGTGAACAAAAAATGGTGGAATAGAATCTACGCAAAATACCAGGTGTCAAGTTTTTCAAGCATGTTTATCTTCGATTTTTTGCTATTCTCACTTTGGATGTTGAACAATGAAAAAAGTATTTTCTGCTTATTGTGGGAAACAATCCTAATACCCGTATCAATCTTTGGATTCGGAAGGTCTACTTGATTGGTGTTTCAGCTTCTCTTTCTCAGTCTAGTAACTATCTGGGATTTATCCTAGATTCTTGCTTTACCCCTTACAAACACGTTGTCGTGTTTATAATCTGAACCAACAATTATCGCTCTCCTTTTCTATTTTTCCTTTGTTCTTTTACATTCCATTTCAGAATTCTCCCTTGGGACATCTTTTTTAATCAGTTGACGCACTGTGTGATTATTTTGATATGTTGCATGTTTATTTTGAAGAGCTACTCATTCTATTTTTCTGAGAGGAGGTCGAGTGGGTGTTTCTAAAAAAAAATAATAGGATTACAATAAAATCATCGGTTTATTCATTGCTGTCAGTTCTGACAGCTGTACAGCTGAAGAAACCTAAACTTGAAAAAAAATCAAGCCTGTGTCCGTTAGCACAACCCTGCACCTAGAAATTGTCTTTAGAGTGAGCATTCCACTTTTTTAGAGTAACCAGCGATGGGCAAATGCTCGTTAATTTTAACCATAAGGAAAACCTTTTATTACCCATCTGGAAAATATTTTTCCTGGTGGAGAAATCATTCCAGTACTCTACCAAACGTATGGAGGTGTTCCTGGGCCTCTTCCACCCTAATTATATTTCTTATGCCCCCCTTTCTTAGATATAAAGGTACCTGTGCCTTGTAGGTTGGAATTATATTGTATGACTACCCAGATTTACAACTTTGTCATTGTTCACCACTTAAGAACTACGGGTGAAACTGTGAAGATGGAAAATATTGTTTATGTTTAAATGAAATGCTCCTTGTTTTGAATGGAACTATTCCTCTGCATTTTAATTTTACTCCGGAGACAGGAATAAAGCTTGCAGTCAGAGTATGTAGTTTTACTATTCCAAGTTCTTTCCCCTCTGCATCTAAATATAACTATTTCAAAAGAACAAGAGCAACCCATATGTCCATGCGAACTTGGTGTTAAGCTAAACTTATAACAAGTGTTCACATGGAACTCATTTCTGAAAAGAATTTCTTACTACCACAGAATATTTCTGTGTGGATTAATCAAACAAAGAGACATGAATATTTAAACACAACACGTCTTTTATAAATGAATTGAAAAAAGATTTATGTAGCCCAATTATTGCTGTCACAGAACTCAGTTCAGCCGAACTGAGTTATGTATTCTCGTATTGCAAGCAGGGTTGAAATGTCGTTGACACCAACTAAATGAGGAAGCACCAGAGAGCAGTCTGGCTGCTCCTTTTCCATTGTAAAGTGATCATCCAGATGTCCTTGTATATAGCAGTAACCTTTTCAAAAACAGAGTCACGTTATTGTCACCTCCTTTCTACATGTTTGGTTAGGGTTGCTTAACTTGGGTTTCTCTATCACTTAATTCTTATCACTAATAACTTAAACAGTATGCGCCTATGGGCTAGATGTAGGTAATTCTCATTTACCAACTCTAGAATACCGAATTTTACCGATTCGGTATTCTTGATTTGATAAATGAGATGTAGTTAAAAATTCGGTATTTTTTACCAATTCTGTAGGATTCGGTAATTGTCATTGATTCCTATGGGCCTTGAGGCTCATAGGAATCAATGTTAATTACCGAATCGGTAAATACCGATTCAGTAAAAATACCGAATTTGCAAGGGGGACAGGGTGCCACTTTGACACCCTGATGCACTCCTGATTCTGGCTTGTGTGCCATGTGACACACATACATGCCCTTAGGGCATGTATGTGTGCCACATGGCACAGGTGTACATGCACAGATGTGCATGTACACAGGAATTCGTTATTTACCACCAAATAGTATTTGGTGGTAAATAACGAATCGGTAAGGGCCTGTGGCACTGGTTACAGTGCCACCTACATGTAGATTTTCCGATTCGGTAAATTTACCGATTCGGTATTTTACCGAATCGGTAAATTTACAGATTCGGTGTATATACCGATTTCTTACATTTTCAGGCCCCTACATCTCCATCTGCAAATACCGGTCGGTAACGGCCGAAATCGGCCGTTACCGACCGGTATTTGCCGTCCTACATCTGTCCCCAAATGTTTTGTGTGAGAACGAGAATAAATAACTCAGCTTGGCTGACCTGAGTTCTGTGACAGCAAATATTGGTTGTGAGAAGTTGGCCTGATATATGAAGTCTCCAATTCTGGGGACACCTTGTATCAGTCCAAACAATCCTTATGGTGTTGGTTGTAAGTCAACCTTATAGACAAGCTATCCTAAGGGTAGCATGGACTAAGCAGCCTTAAAGGCTTAACTCAAGAGGGCATGTGAAGCCAGCTATTTTACCAATCACAATCCTGTAATATCAAATGAAAGGACACCACACAAGTTATATATTATAAAAATATATGTATTTATTACTAGAATAATCCTCTGTACTCTTTATGAGTGCAGAGGCACAAGCGTTTAAACAAAAGCACAGTTAAACATATAAAAGTTGCACAATTATGGATGAGGCCGGGGGGCCACGCAAACCATATATTAAAAAAGTGGTATAAGTATCACTAATCGAACAGTGGTCAGGCCTAGGGCCTGAGGAATCGCTGGGACCAATCGGGACTAGCAATGCTGAAGTCGGGAAAAGCCCGCGGGAATCGGGTGCAGTCTTGAAAGCACACATATGCACCAATGCAAAGTCAATGGTGCGTAAAAGTTATCGAGTTACTGTTTTAAGAGTCTTCCGACTGGACTAGAAGTACAAAACTTTAGACTTAGACACTAGAGGTGTATACCACTACAGGAGCACCGGCGTTCAAGAGTTACCTCACCCACAGGAAGCGGGTGCACAGGTGCAAAGTCGTGTCAGCTTTTGTCGTGTTGATCTATGGAGCCTGTAGATGATGATGCTGCAGGCGGCCAGAAGAGAAGTGTCCGGTGCGATCCAAGGGTGGATCAAAGATGAAGAGTACCTGAAAGCAGAGGGGACAGAGTCTGGGTCACTCCGCAGTGACCAGGGTGGAACCAGGAAGGAACCAGGCAATGTCGGGCGCAATCAGGTGGTTGTCGTGAAGCTTGTCTGCACTGCCACGTGGACTCTGGGGCACCGAGGATGTCCAGGAGTGGATCACGAGCTGTCCCATGAAGGCTCTCGCTGTCGGCGGTGTCGGCTTCCGGATTGGAGCAAACAAACCTTGGCAAGCGCAACCCACGCAGGATTCGAAAATCGCTACTTACTCGGACCAGGAAGGTCAGAGCGGGTGCTCCTTTTCAGGGTAGCAAGGGTCAGCCCAGAGCAACTGGACTAGCAGAGCAAATTCAAAGGTTCGTTGGTACTGGGGCCGCTAGCCAACGGGCAAGCGACCGGACCAACGCGTTGAGCAGGAAAATGCAAAAGGGCCCCACGCAACCCTCGTCGAGTGTGGAGGGGTGAGCTTCGTGCAAAAGCTGCTCAGGGCTGGGGCTTCTCAAACCCCAATGCACTGCGTCGAGGGAGCCTCGGGAGCTGCACGGTCAGCACTTCGTGGTTTTTCCAAGATGGCCGGCCCCACGCTTCAGGTCACCTCCACGGGTCTCAGATTCGCTGGGACTGTGGATCGGGCTGTTGGAAGGCAGGAACGCTGGGTCTTGTCGATCTCTGTTGCTCGAGTTCCGGCGGGAACTGCAACAAAGCAAATGGTGATGCGCTGGATGGTGCCTGTTTGCACAGGGTGGTCACTCCTTGACCACAAGGGAGATTCTTCAGTCTTCTACGTCGAGTAGGATGTCGAAGGGTCCAGAGTTTCGTTTCATAAGTTTCAGTCAGGAGAATCTGATGTGTGTTGGCACTGCTCCCACCTTTATTCCAAACTGGGGGGCAGGATTACCTGCTAGGTCCCTCCTATGGGTGGGGCCCAGGAAGGGGGTGGTTACACCCCTTTCCCTTTGTCCAGGGTCGTGCTGGGACTGGGGCTGGAGTACCCCAGAACCGGTTTGACTGGAATTTGCCGGGGACACCTTGTTGGCCCCAGGCAGTGTCTAGTTTCTTTCAGCCCTCCCTGCTCCAATCCACTATCACCTGTCTGGGGAGGTGTAGCACCTCCCTGCGACAGGAAACCTATTGTCCAGGCCTCCCCTGCCAAGTTTCGGTCAGCAGTAGGAGGCAGACTTGTGTCTGTGGCAGCAGCATCCATTTTGTGATGCTGAGGCTCTGGCTAGGATTAGCCGCGTTTTAGCGAAGTAACATGTCTTTCTCCCTCTAGAAGGGTGGAATGCTACCCCCGTCACCAGGACTGGCGAGGGGGTAGTATTCCAAAGCGTATGACACCTTACACGACATGTTTTGATAAAGCCAAACCAAAGTTTTGCGAGGATTATAATGCACTTAAGTGTATATGGTATGGCATTATCCCGGAACAGCTAAGGGAGTTGGTCCCGACAGCTGCAGACAGGCTCAGCTCATGCTAGAGCACCATCTCACATAAAACCAAGCACTCTGCCTCCAGGATTGTTAAGGCCTGCCATAGGAGTGACTTATAGGTACATATGTGTCCAGATATAGGTTTAGATATAGATATACTATATCTAAGTAAGGGGTGATTACACCACCTTGCCCCAGCTGAGTGATCAGCCAGTTGTGTCAATTTGGATAGCCAGCCAGGGATGGCAAAAGATATGCTGCAGCCCCTGGTAGGCCTTGGATGCATCTATGCCCTGGGCACCTATAGTGCACTGTACAGGGGCTGATAAGGTGACCCAAGCCAATTTAGTTATGCACCTAGGGTACATGGAATCCATTTTATAGAGAGAGCAGACAGCCTGGGGCCCTGATTAGCAGGGAACCAGGCCAACTAAGTCGAAAACCAGCTAAACACAAGGCAAAAAATCTGGGGTAACCATTGTCAGGTATCCACCTTCCTACATTGGTGTAACTCTACATTAGGAAATGGTGAATAGAACAAAATTGTACATTTACACTTATATGCAACAGTGCATTTACACGTGGAAAATCTACCTGTGTAAATCTATCTTTGTGACTAGGGATTTTTCATCTTTACAGTTACTTCTTTACCCCTACGGAACTAGTTGTCACCTAGTTGTAGTGTAGGGGAGGCGAACTCTGTTGTTTACCTCTATTTTCCCCCTTTTTTATGTTCAACACTTCAATATGCATTTCCATGACACCACACATCTTCCTACAATACTTACAACCGCAAAAAGTCCAGGCACCTGGCTTATTGTCCACTGTGGTTGGTGCCTTCTGATGCGGTGATGGTAATTATGTGGATTAGGATGTGCCATTTGTCGGCTCATCTGACGCTTGGGGCTCTTGGTGTCCCGCTATAACATAACACATGTTGTGAACGAGGCTGAATGCGAAAACACAGAGATCAAAAGAGATGCATAACAATAAACTGAACACATGCCACAGCAGCGTGACTATTTCTCCCTAGATACCATGTGTTTACTGTGTAATCCAGCTGTTCTCTGGTCCTCTTTTAGGGTGGCCCATGTGGAGTGTTGGCCGCGGTTCAAGGCTGTCTCTTGCAACGACTTATCTTCGGAGAAGGCAGCGATTCTCGGTAAGTCAGCGTAATATTCCAGCAGGACTTGCCACAACTCAAGTACAAGTAGCTGTTCTTGAACCTGGTAAAACGAGTGACCTTTAGAACGAGAAAACCACTAGCATGGCATTTTCAGTGCCTGTGAAATTGTTTTAGCTGATTTATTCATGTTCATTTGGGCTAAACGAATGTGCCTTTTAACTCATAGATTTGAATGCTTTACCTTTCCACCTTGGAGTCCCGTGACCACATAAACATTTTTCCCCACATTACTTGTATAAAGGGTGTCCCATGGAGAAAAGCAGGCTTCCAAAAGAATGCAATAAGGCATGGAAAGGCCACTGCGAGCATGGGGTCTTTCACAGAAGATAATACTTGTGAAGTGCATACGTTGCATGCAATGTTTTAAATGTTTCTTAGTTTAGCAAATCATTTTGCACTCCTGAGAATTCTAAAATATTCCTAGCTAAAACATGTTTGAAGATTTAAGAGCACTATTAACATATTGTTAACAAGATTTTTTAATTAAACACGTTTATATTTGTGTTTGTCTTTCGTCTGTTGTAATAATTCCATAAATTAGTCCCACAAACAAAAATCAGTTTCCATGTATAAAGTATCCTTCCGTCAGTTTTGGATTTTTTACGTGAGAAACAAAGGAAAGAATGTGGAATGTGTCACGGTTGACAACATTGTCTTCAAATGACATAAAAACTTTAAGGTCCAAACCAAGTCTAGCTAAAAGATAAAGATTACATTAAAGTAGGAACACAATCAGAATTGGATCAGTGGATCAAGAGTTAAAAATAATCAAAACAACTCTCCCCAAAAATAAATCATGCCTCCTTGAATCTTTATCTAAAGTGCCTTTGAATCGGTAGTTGTATCTCGTGAGGCATATTCCAGCCAGGCGATGAGCATCAAATCAAAGAATGTGGGAAGCTCCTGCAGATTATTGAATCAGTCATGAAAGTTGTCAAGCTACTCCGAACTGGTTTGAAGTGTGGAAGTGTCTGGAAAGTAGAGTTGATCTGGGTAATTCAAATGTGGTTTTATACATGTCACACCATGTTGAAGTCCTTTGCTAGCAGTGTTAGTTTCCCTTGAGCTTTCACCTTGTCTGGATAGTGAGGGTCATTCAAGCTTAAGGTCCTGAGCCTGAAAGCTGAGTGTCGAGGTCTTTTGAGCCAGAAGCGCGGTTTGAGTAAGCTTGCGAAGCTGGCTACTGCCAAGGTGCATGAAACTGTTTTTGAAGGTCTTAAGTCAGAGATTTGATCTTGTTCTGTTCCCCGGAGAACCAGTGTCAAAATTTGGTACAGTGACTAGACGTGATGAAAAGTTGTACAAGTGGTTAAACGTTGCAAGGGCTACCCACCTACTCAGGCTTATAGACTCTTTCTATCAGCATCGTGTTTTTAAGAATGGAGGACCTCAACAGAGGCATGACCTCAATTCAGCCCACTTTAAAAGACTTTTTCACTTCTTTCACCAGTAAACATTGGGAAATAGACAATACGATGTAGATGGGGACCTCCCCTCGATATATGAGCTAGCAATAGGAATAAAGTCACAGGGAGTGCTTCTCCGAAAGATAGAGGCTACCTATTACAAAAAAATTAAATTTAAGGTGGTAATTGCAATATGGAAAAAAATGGTAGAGCTTGTGAAAATACCCATATATAACAGATATACGCCACTGTGGCGATCTCCCCTTTTTCCTATATCAATGTACGATAAATTAGCTAGGCAATGGGAGGAAAAGGGAATTTTGAGACTGGGGGACCTCTATTTAATTGAACAAAGTTTGTCGTTCCTTGAGTTACAACAAAGGTACGGTATAGATGCCAGAACATATCTTGAATACAGACAGCTTACCAGCTTTTTAAATAATGAATAGAGACTATCTGTCAGCCAGTGACAAAAATTAAAAACATATATAAAATGTTGATCGCTACACTCCCTGATGATCTCGAGGTAGTAGAAACTAAATGGGCTACAAAAATCGGAGACCCTGACATTGATTTGTACAGCTCATTAGCTTTAGTTAAAGGGACATTTCTGGCAGCTACCCTGAAAGCCCAAAATTATTATACGATATACGACCTCTACTTTACTACCGCAAAACTACATCGATGGGGGAAAAGCGAGGATGATAAATGTCCCCGATGTGATCAAGGGCCAGCCGATACAATTCACATGTTTTATGGCTGTGATAAACTGGATCCTCTGATAAAAACAAATAGAGGCATTCCTGACAATATCTATAGAGTATAATTAATTTAACTCCAACCCTAATGCTGCTAGGGTGCAATGAGAAGGTACAATGTGATCACCGTAAGAGCAAATTTACCTTCATCGCAATAGCTCTAACCCTACTTCTCATTGCTACTCACTGGAAAGATGCAGACCCTCCTCAATTTCAAGCCTGGCTAGGTCGCTTGCTGGCCATATATCACCTCGAGAAATCATTATATAAATGCAAAGGCTGTGATGCAAGCAGAAGAGGTAATGGAATCTGGGCTCCCATGAAGAAATGGATTATAAGGCAATCTGCTATGTAACGAGACAGGCTGAATCATGGTTTTCAGATCTTGTGACAGGAAACAATTGATCTGGGATCGAAGATTTTTAATTTACTGGCTCTGCATTGTAAATATATATGAAATACTGAATAATAAACTCTTGCTGGATCAGATGCTAGTTATATTTATATATGTGAACTAGCAACCCGTCCCGACGTTGTCCAGGTATGAATTTCTGCCGGCCAGTAGTATATTGTTTTGTAGGATTTCGTTTTGATAGCATTTCTTATCTGTGACAGGCCTGTGAAACGCTCTGATTCACAGTGCACTGCTGATGCACTTAAGAGTGCGCGGTCAGTAGTGTGTGAACTCGAGTTTCCCTACTTTATTTTCCTTGCAATATTATATAGCGCAAACTCGACAACATGGCATGAGCACAATTTACATTACAGAAGAACACATTAATTTGTGGTAGGCACGGGGAGACAAAGCGGTTTGCCTGGAATCACAGGATGTTGAGCTGATACGAGATTCGAACTTAGCTCCCCAGCTCTAAAGTTCTCAATTCTAGAACTTCTGGTGGGAGTAGTGTCTAAAAGTGTATGTTGGTGCTGGCCATCAATGAGAGAGACCAGTGCATTTTTAAAATGGATGGTGAAAAAATATGAGTATGTTGCTGGAGATGTTGGCCGCCGTGCCACCAATCTACTTACCGGGGGAGGGAAAGTCCTTTTCTTGCTATTTTCGTGGAGGCGGGCCTTGTGTCCGGATGTAGGTGGAGCGAGGCCTGTGCGCAACAGAAGTGGAAAATCTCCAGTGTGCGCTTCAGGCGTCACCTGAAGTTAAGGCGAGATTAGATTTCCTGCACAATGGCCGCTGTTTGCGCTCCTTTCGGCCCTTGGGAATAGCGCCATGCCTGACCTCCATACAGTAAAGCAGGTGCACGTCGTTATGTCCGACCTTACGTCAATCCAGGCACCTTCAAGGTATAAATATGCCTACACTTGCCCTAGCAAACATACGGTGGTATGGAGCAGTTCGACTATCTACTTGCTCAACGCATCTCGCTACAGCAAGTGCCGAAGGAAGCCTATCCTCCAGCTGACGCACTGACCGAGAGGCTGCCTTTCTCTCGCTGAGAATCTAGCTCCAGTGTTTCCAAGCTCCCTTTGCGGGGTGTTGGGAAATCGAGTTCGGAGACAGAGATACCAGACCTCCTTCATTCTAAACCAAGGTACGGAGCTGATTAGACACTAAGAGAAATATTGGATAGGTTCTTGGCAAAGAAACTAAACCTATGCTACAACTCCCTTACTTGTGCTTTTCACAGAGACCCCTTTTTCCCTTAAAACACTCCAATAGACGTCTGGAGTGGGTAAAAGGATCAAATATCCGCCATAACTGAGTAGGACGAAAATCCTATGTATTAGTTTTTGGTTTGCTCAACGTTGAAGGATACAGTGTTCCAAAATATTGTGCACCTTATCTTTGTTTCCTTGAAACTTGCTCTGCAAACTTTGTCAACAAAATGACTGAAAACGAGACCGGTAGAGCTGCAGCAGCCCGACCGGGTTTAGACGTTACAGGTTTCCAACAAAAATTGACCCGGATGCTATAATCATCCCGGTAAACTTAAGGAAAACCTTCACTATAAAGCTAAAAACAAATGGCCTATCATCAAGAGGTGGTAGGGTAATTTTTGTCATAAAGATACATGAATATCGGCAGACAGAGGTATTCTGTTCATGGGTTGTCTTCCCTGAAGCAAATCTAGTAACACATGTGTTCCACTACTAAAAAGTAGAGGAACCTCCAACGGAATACGTTCCTTTTGAGGACATTGAAATTCCATTACCTTAGCAAGAGCATGCGCTCTGGTTTAAAGGCGCCTTACAACATCAAAATCACATTACCAGGCTCGGTCCACTAGGTAGACCAGGCGCAACATGGCCGGTACTAGCCAGCTATGCACCACATCCTTACATTGAAGAAATGTAAAGTGAGGAACTATTAGTTCAACTAAAACAACTAATAAAAATCTCATAGACAATTGATACAATATGTCATGCGGACTCTAACAGTCCAACCTCCTATAAGGATTCCACAACAAACCCCTCAGGCCTGGTCGCCCCCACGCTCCTCTGCCGCTTTTGCCTTCTGCTTGACTCCCGGTTCCTGTGTCGGGCGACCCAGCCGCCGCTGAGCCGCCCGCCCGCACCAGCCGCTTCCCGCCACTGCCTCCCTGCAGCCCCGCCTCCCGCCAGCCCATTCGCCGCCCCGCTCCCGCCAACCAGCTGATCCGCCCACCCGGCTCCTCACTTATGATGCTCACGCGTACGCGCAGCGGGCGCGCCGATTTTGCGCCGAAGGCTCGCCAAAGGCAAGCCCGTCTGCGCCCGTCCACGCCTGGACCGCGCCCAGCATCAGGACCCCTGGCCCCCGAGAATGCCAGCCCACACGACGGACTTACGACCCCACAATCCTCAACGCACTCAATGCTGGCCGGAACCCCGCCTGCTACCGAGCCACCCCGAGACGCAACCACGGACCCTTCGCCTGCCAAGCCTGCCGATTCACCTGCCTCCGGACCTGCACCACCCCCGCCAAGCCAGACACCAGCAACAACCACCTCCAGTGCATCCTGCTCAACACCCGCTCCGTCCACAGGCACGCCATGGAATTCTGGGACCTGCTCGATGCGACAGCACCAGACGTTGCCTTCCTCACCGAAACCTGGATGAACGCCTCCTCAGCGCCCGAACTCGCCATAGCCATCCCGGACGGATACAAGATCACCCGGAGGGACCGCATCAACCAGACGGGAGGAGGCATCGCCATCGTACACAAGAACACCATCCGCATCTTGACTAACTCTGACGAAACCTTCACCGCCGCCAAATACCTCCACTTCCAGATACACACCGACCCCCAAGACCACCCTCTGAGGCACCCTCATCTACAGACCCCCGGGACCACGCACACAATTCAGCGAAGACATTGCAGACTTCATCAGCCTGCACGCCCTTCCCTCCGTCGACTACATCCTCCTAGGGGACCTCAACTTCCACCTGGAGAACAACAATGACAGAAACACCACCACCCTGCTGGACAACCTCGCCAACCTCGGACTCAAGCAACTGGTGAACACCCCCACCCACTACGCCGGCCACACGCTTGACCCCGTCTTCTCATCCAGCAAGCACATCTCCTTCAGCCACTCCACCGGACACCACTGGACCGACAACAGCTGCGTCCACTTCAGCTTCAGAAGAACTACGACCCACCACCAGCGCAACAGGTTCCCCGCCGGAGCTGGAGCAAAATCACAGCCGAGCAGCTCACTGCCTCCCTCAGCCAGAACACTCCCACCAGCACAACGGACCCTAACGAAGCAGCCAGCCACCTCACCAAGTGGCTGACCGCCTGTGCCGATGACCTCGCACCACTAAAGAACCCTCCCAGCAGACCCGGCAGCAAGAAAAACCCCTGGTTCACCAACAAACTCAAGGACTCCAAGAAGAACTGCCGCACCCTCGAGAAAGCCTGGCAGCTCGACCAGACCACAGACAACAGGACTGCCCTCAAGCATGCCACCCGCAAACACCATCAGCTGATCCGCGCCACCAAGAAGACGGCACTCAAAGAACAACTGGACAACAACGCCCACGACAGCAAGGAACTCTTCACCATCGTCAAAGAGTTCTCCAACCCCAGCGCCGGAAATAACGAGATCACTCCCTCGCAAGACCTCTGCAACTCACTCGCCTCGTTCTTCCATCACAAGATCGCCGACATACACAACAGCTTTGACGCACAGACCACGCACCCTACCACCGAACCAACGCCCGCCCCCACCACCCTCGGCAACTGGACCCCAATCAGCACGGAAGACACAACCCGCACAATGAACTCCATCCACTCCGGATCACCAACCGACCCCTGCCCACACCACGTCTTCAACAAAGCCAACGCCATCATTGCACCCCATCTCCGGGACATCATCAACTCCTCCTTCCACACCGCCACCTTCCCGGAGAGCTGGAAGCACGCCGAGCTTACCGCCCTCCTGAAGAAACCAACGGCGGACCCCACCAATCTCAAGAACTACCGTCCCATCTCGCTCCTTCCTTTTCCTGCCAAAGTCATCGAGAAGACCGTCAACAGACAGCTCGCCGCCTTCCTCGAGACGAACGGATCCCTCGACCCCTCGCAGTCCGGGTTTCGGGCCAACCACAGCACTGAGACCGCCCTGATCGCAGCCACCGACGACATCAGAGCCCTGATCGACAAAGGGGAAACAGCGGCCCTCATCCTCCTGGACCTCTCTGCGGCGTTCGACACTGTCTGCCACACACAAAAACTCATGGTGTTCTGTCTATGGCGGTAATACCAGACAAAATGAATACGGGTCAGAGCCTGCTTTGAATCTAAGTATGAAATTACTTAAAGATTTCAAACAGATCTCCGCTATAATATTAGCTAATATTAAAGGTGAAGCAGCATCCGTGTGCGATCCGCCAAAAATTATAAGAACTTGATGTAACTGAGCAACCATATGAACTAACAAGAATAATTGAAAAATCCTATGAAGAACTAGGTAGAGATAGTTTTGGTGGGAAACCAGTAAAGCCCCAACTAACAGAAAATCCCGAAAAGGTTTTTATTAAAAACATTCTCACTACTCTACTAAAGAAGTGGGAAAATACTAGACAGACACTTCCTAAAGAGAAGCGTTCTCAATTCAGAGGTAGGTCTCCTCAAAGGGAGCCCTCTGAAAAGAGGTATACCCTCAGAAATAGGGATAATTCGAGAAAACCTGATAGATATCAAGATACGTTCCTCTCGTTCCTTTCAGACTTCCTCACAGAAATCGGAAAGAAGAGGACGGTCAGAACACAAGGAAGAACGCGTGAAGTCCAAAGACGATCAACACGTTGAAAAATAAGAAAACACAATTCACCAAAAAAAAGGTAGCAGGTCTAAATATCAGACATGCCGAGGATCTTGAGGACACAACTCAAGAACGGGGAGTGGGCCCAGACAATGCTGGACAGTGCAGCAGAGGTCACCATAGCTCGCAAGATCCTGAAGGATCATCTGTAGACAGTGGACTTGAATGAGTATATTCAAGTTGAAACTGCTGATACCAGGGTTAGTGTACCCCATAAGTTATATGAAGTAACACTCCGAATGGAGAGGGATATAACTAGAAAAATAAGAGCACTCATTTGGGAGAAGCTTTCTAAGGGTTAAGACCGTCTTCTAGCTGAAAAAGACTGGCAACCAAAATTTGTCAGGGAGTGCCCACATGGTGAAGAGAGCATTATGCCAGCCTTCTCCAATCATATTCAGATTCATAAAAAATATACTTATGCAAGAAAATGGGCTGTAGCCCAGGCTCCAGCATTATATAAAAATCATGTAGGATGGGATGAGGATTCTTCTCACCATAAAATCCAGTTAAAAAATCAACCAACTGCTCAGAGGCAGTACCAAGTTAAGCAAGAAGCTAAAAAACAGGTCAAGGAGATCTTAGATCAACTTGAATACCAAGGGGTGATTGAAACATGCACCTCAACCATAAACAATCCTTTGTTTCCTGCCTCCAAACCAAACAATACATATCGTCTAGTTTTGGACTACAGACATTTAAACTCTTGTTGCAAAACATTTGCAGTACAAAATGCAAAAAGTATAAAACTACATTAGATATTTCAAACAGTTTCTTCTGTCAAAATATCGCACCTGAAAGCAGGTACTTGACTGTTTTCTCAATTATGGGGACACAGCGTCACTTCTGTTGTCTCCCCCAGGAAGTCAAGAATAGTCCAGGGTTATTTTCAGCCAGAGTAACAGAGTTACTACAAACGTATGATGATGAGGCATTATCTTATGTCGATGACATCTATCTTACAGACGATGACTTGGACAGGCACTTGAACAGGGTGAACACCATAATACTTGGTTTCGCATCTGAAGGGTACAAATTCAACTTTAAAAAATAAAAATTGCCCACCTCAATGTCCTTTTCTTAGGATACGAACTTCCAAGTGAAGGCAAAAGCCTGGCAGCAAACATTTTAGAGAAATGTGCACTGCTCCAACCTCAAAAAACACTGAAAAACTTAGTCAATTCTAGGTTTCCTGAATTTCGGAAGAAGTTACATTCTAAACTACGCAGAAAGGGTTAAACCTCTCTACGAATTAATCAAACCTGATTTCAAACCAACTAATTGGACTCAAAAACACATAGAAATGTTGTGTTCAGTGCAAACGGACATGTTAGCAACAACACATTTACAGACCTGCGTAAACGTATGCAACCGTGTAATCCGAATCATACCAGGAAGATGCAGATTCACGTACTTAACCTTTAATGAAGGTGAACAGTACCAATTGCTTACAAATCACACTTGTACACACAAGCGGAAATGAAATTCACTTCAACAGAAACAATTCTGACAACGGTTCAGACTGCAGTAGCAAAAGAGAGAGCACTCGCCCAGGGTAAGCGCATAATGGTCGTTACTCCTGTACCTGCCTTAGAGGCAGTGACAAAAGCAAGCATTCCGAATGCAAAGGCTTTACATCCAAGATGGATACAATGGGTTAACTCTCTTGCTGCAACATACGTTAAATACGTTTTTGACCCCTACTTGAAAACTCAAGAATTTTTACAATATGAACAAGAATGTCCTCTGCTGACTGAAATTCTCCCTCTGGAACAGTACAAATGTATTATTTATACAGACGGATCAGCACAGCCCGCAATTGGGGGTAAACAAGCTTATAGTGCTGCGTGCACGATTGTTAAAGGTCGCTGGCACGATGGTAAATTCAGACCTGTGGTCACAAAAACTCAATCCCTAGGAGATTGTACAGCTCAGCGAGCTGGACTACAGGCATTTAGGATGGCACTGGAAAATACCGATTCTGAATTCCCTACACTCATAGTGTGCGATTCATATTACTGCGTTCAATCTTACAATGACTACTTGCAGAACTGGGTTCAAAACGGTTTCAAAGATGCAAAAGGTGGCACAATCAAGCATAAGTTGCTTTGGGAACAAGTAGTTCAATTCCAGAAAGAGCTACAAAAGACTCATGTGATCCATACACTGAGTCACCAGTGTGATGGCGTTCACGTTGAAGGGAATTCATTGGCTGATGAAGCTGCGAAGGCAGCTGTGCAAACGGCTATTGTAGCTGCAATCACTCATTCGAAAACAAGAATAGACGGCAAAACTATGCTAGCTGTCAATGCCACAAGCAAAGGCGGGTAAACTCGGGAACCACAGCGCCAATCCACACACCCGATACATCGTTGTAATCGTCAGTGTATGCAGATGGACATAGGCTATATAAACGTAATAAATATACGTTATTTACCGGAAAAAAAAGTAGTCCCTTGGAAGAAGCGCCGGCCGCGACGTGCGTGCCCGACGTGAGGAGCGCGGGGAGGCAAACGGTGCATTACAGGAGGAAAAAGTTACGTGTGCAGGTTACAAAAGCGTACATCGTGAGCAAGAGGAAGCAAACGGAGCATTACAAAAGTGAGCCAAACGGTGCATTACAGGAGGAAAAAGTTATGTGTGCAGGTTACAAAAGCATAGAAAGTAAACATAGAGGTATAGGAGGAAAAAGTGACGTGTGTTGGTAGCAATAGGAAGCAAACGGAGCATAAAAAAGTGTGCCAAACGGTGCATTACAGCAGTAAAATGTTACGTGTGCAGGTTACAAAAGCGTAGAAAGTAAACATAGAGGTATAGGAGGAAAAAGTGACATGTGCAGGTAGCAAGAGGAAGCAAACGGAGCATTAAAAAAGTGAGCCAAACGGTGCATTACAGGAGGAAAAAGTTACGTGTGCAGGTTACAAAAGCGTACAAAGTAAACATACAGGTATAATACTGCAATATATGGAGGAAGGCTCCGGGGTACCCACGGACAACGTCGGGGCGGGAGGGGGCCCTGAAGCCTAATTGCTCCCGGACAACGTCGGGACGGGCTTCTAGTTCATACATAATTGATGCAAACTCCGTTCAATTTGCTCGAATCCCTGGAGTGGGGGATAGAGTAATTCCAAACAGGAGGCGGAGAGGTGCTTTAATTCAAGAAGCACATATGGGAGAGGGTCTGATACATCAAGAGATCTCTAAATCTACACTAGAATTAAAAGACACATATTGGTGGCCAGGAATGAATGCCTACGTTCATGAATTTGTAATTAATTGCACTGACTGCAACAGACATCACAGCAGAGAAAGCCACCAGATACCTGACTATAGTGTTGCCAGCCCAGAACAGACACCATTGTTAGACAGCATTAGACTATCCACATGCAGACGTCAGCATGGACGAATGCGGTCCCACAACTATTAGGACAGATTCATTTGGATGTAGCCTCAGTGCTCAGCTGGCGCCCGAACGGTTATAAAAGATTTACGGGTCTTTATCGGCACATACACAATCGGCATGCTACATTCTGATCAGGGTCCTGCGTTTAGCTCTCTAGCTTACAAGGAGGCCATGGCCAGCTTGGATGTTGCATTGCGGTACTCAAGTCCATTCCATCCTGAGGGAAATTTGGTTGTGGAAAGAAAAAACTGTGACATAAAGCAATCTATAACAGCTAGGGTATTAGGCTCGGTGACGGGTGGGTCAAACATCTAATAAGTGTCCAATATAGTCTTAACAATCTGCCAAGAAACTCTCTGGGTGGAATCACTCCATATGAGATCCTTTTTGGTACTAGAATGATTGTCGAAGACCTCGATCGTCATACTTCAGTGGTAGAACAAAAACCCTTTGATATCAAAGACCATTTGGCTGTTTTGCAGGACTTAAATGAAACATGAAGAAGTCTAAGCAACACATTACAGAAGCCAACGACCACTGAAGAAAAACCACCTGTCCCAGCAAGGCCTGTCTGGATTTCAAAGATTAGGGATCTAGTCAGAGAAAAGATCGCGGATAAGAAGGAATTTGGGCCTTCATATAGAAAACCAGTTCCTGTGCTAGCAATCCACTGATCAAGAACAGTGTTACTGCCGCCCCTTGCTGGAAGAAAGGAGAACCGGTTCGTATCAATTGACCTGGTAAACCCACACCATGTGGCCGATAATAAGTAGTAGGCCCAGTGGACTCCAAAGATGTTTCAGACGGCCAAATCTGGCTACTATCCAAGAGGTTCAAACTGAGAGACTCATCACCTTTGAAGAATCTGCAGTAAGAAAAGAAGGACTATGCAACAAAGCAATGGAACTTGTGGCTCTAGAAACCCAAATAACAGTTCGTCAAGACACTCCTGTCTACAATGATATAGCCTCTGACTATACTAATATGACAAGGGACCAAGCTGCTCCAGCGATTTCAAGTAATCCGGATGCAATACCAACAATTGACAGAACTGCCTCTGGCTATTTCATAAATTTTGATACGTTTTCTAAGGATCCCATTGAGCCCGAAACAATGCCAGCAAACAAAACTTTTAAAGACAAAATAACAGCACTTTTTCAGCAACTAGAAAAGACTTATCTGGTTTCATCATGGGTTGAATTTTGGATTGTGTTAGGTGTACTTTTTCTCCTACTTTGGCTCATTCTTGTTTTAAGTTTGGGAAAGCTGACAGATGGACAATATAGTCAAATGGACACAGCAAGTAAGAACATCAACTTGCTCCTGAAGCCACACAAATCATCTCATCATGAACAAAGAGACCTGTCATCAGTGAACATCACAGACGTTCCTATACCTGGTACTATTGCATGGGACAGAACTGATTATGACATTTATGGTCCTGCCGAGCTGTTGAAGATTCCACATCAATTCAAGGTTTCCTTGAGTGATTTTGTTTCACCTAGGAAATGTTCTGATGATTGTTAATAACATGATGTCAGATTTAGAGATGTCTGCAAAATTTACAAACCATGAATATTTAGAGCGCTCATCAGATTATGAACAAATGTATTGTTATAGTCATTTTGGTCATCATTACTTGCACAAATCTGCAAGCCCTAGAAATGTTTATACTTTCAATCAATGGGAACACTGTCCAACGCCACCAAAAGGTAGCTCAAAAGCATTTTATAACAAATTTCCATACTTCTCAGGTTTTAATACCACAAATCCGGAAACATTTTACTTTAAAAATGTCAATAAGACAGGAATGAAAAGTATGTTAACAAATACAAAGCAAATGTATTCAGCAGCCTTCTATGCCCAGCTGTCCTCATTAGGCTTTGACTTTTGGAGTGAGAACATAGAAACAAAAACTGTCTAGGGCTCAAAAGACTGGCAAGTACAGGGAGTAGAAGCTTTATTTCGAGCCTGTATTATTCCTGAACAAATAATGTTTTTGAATGACACTGTTCAACAAACATCCTGTCTTGGACTAGCCAAGATAAAAGATTTAAACAAACCGTCCATACCTGTACCTACAGCTGATAGTAAAAACACTTCAGAGGAAGGGGTCGACGTATAAACTATTTTACTTAAAAACAGAACTGATCCTGATTGGAAGAAATGGTTAATATGGCCGACAGACACGAATAACTGTCAAGATAGATTCCTGAACAAGACACAAGGGTTTACAGTAACTAGGCCAGACCCATGATATGTCCTGGGACAACATCCAGGGATAGTAACAACTTACAGTGTAGGAAAACTGTGCCTCGAGTTGCTACAAAAATCTACACTTACAGAGGTAAAACGACACTTAACTTTACTTAAAGATGGCTTTGATTTGAGAGACTTCTCACTATGTCCTCATAAACCACATCATAAACGTTTCATATATGCCAGTATTTATGCTGCTTATAATGAAGCATGGAAAGTCTAGCAAATGGAAACTACAGAACAAATACGAGAAATTGATTGTATTAATTTAGAGAAAGCTCTCCCTGTAGTTGACAATGGGTTAACAACTCTGTTATCCAGAATGTATTCTTTGGACAGCATTGTATCCTCTGCGATAGACATAATAGAACAGGACTTGCTCATGTTACAACATGGACAATCTCAATTGCGTTCTATAATGCTGCTAGGCTGGATGTTACAAAATCTTCGTTCAGGTATATGCCTTGGCGCCTGATCAACACCACCTCATTGTTTACTGGATTTAATCTTACAGATTAACAAATCTCTTTGGCATAAAGGGGAGCAGACTATATGGTGCTGAGCATAGAAAACCTTGAAAGATTACCTGTTGGACTTGGCCCTTTTGGCAGGTTCACCCCGAAACTTTTTGCTTTTGCCTAGCCTGTTTCTGTAACCTGGTATTGGTGATTTTAGGTCTCTGCGCACTTTTTCACTGTGGTCCTGTGTAAAGTGCGTGCGCTCTCTGTGTGTGTGGTGTGAGTGACCTGCCCTCCCATAGGAATGCATGGGGAATATGTGTGACCATGGTAGTTCCTGATGTGTGGGGAGTGCAGGGTCGAGTTTGGTGTGTGCGAACTCATGAGATTGAATGCTGCGCAATGATGTATGCGGCATGATTGTTTCTAGTGTGGAAGTGCCACTTCTAGAAGTTGGCATGTTTGTGTAATTTGTGTCTGGCGTGTGATTGGCTGGAGCTGGCTGGTGAGCCTGGCTCCAGGAGTCAGGATAGGTCTGCCCCGGTGGTGAATGGAGAGATTAACATGCTGATGTGAGGGAGGGGTACCCCTGGGACCTGAATAGGGCTGGGTTTTCCCTCCACAATGCTGGCTCCACCCCCTGTGGTGCGTCTGATATCTCTAGCCTGGCCAGTGAAATGGAGTTCCCCATAACCAGTTGTAGCTGGTTCTCCCATTGCCTGCACCTTGTAGACAAAGGACTTTGCTGTATAAAAAGGGTGCTGTGACACCCTGAAGATGTTCTTGTTTTCACACTTGAAACTACCAGGGGCGTGCTGCTGCTGGGGCCCAGGGGAAGGCTTGCCTCCCTGGGTCCCGACCTGCTCCTGGATGCCTAGAAGATTTATATTGCTGGGAGCTGTTGTGCTCCACCTTGATGCTTCTGGGTCCTTTTGGTGCTTCTATTTCTTTGCACCCTGGGAGTGCTTTATTCTCCCTACAGGACAGTGCTCTGATTGCCAGGAGGAGCACTTTATTTGTACTTTTTATGGCCCTAGCGCCTGGTGAGTGCTGTAGCTGCAGACTGCTGAGAAGCGCTTTATTTTTTTATTGGCAGAGCGCTAGATTCAACTTATCCCCCAGGAGAGGGGAGACCATGGGCTGCGCAGCGCGGTGGCTGCAGCCCTTGTAGAGGGAATCCCGACGTGAGGGATTCCCTCCTGATGCCTCTAAACGCAGGTGCCCACCCTGCATGGCCGCCTTTCTGATGTTTATTTTAATTGGCACGGGTGCCACCCCGCGGCACACCTTTAAAGGATGGAGGGAACCTACCCCTCGTTGTGCCCCGAAGAAGCCTGCTCCTGGCCGCTGTAGCGCGACCAGGAAGTCAGGCACGATCGTGAGGGACATGGGCTTGGCTTCCAGGACGGAAGGAAGCCCCGCAAGAGAGAAAGCTGGCTGGAGAAGAATGGCGCCTGCCTGTGCGGGGCTCCCATGCGGAGGGAGAGCCCCGCAGGCGCCAGAGAGTGCAACGCTGAGGAGGAGGGGGGCGCGAGGCACATTGCTGGTGCCTGGCCCCCCACCGCAGGGTGAAGATGCGAGGCCGGTCTACGGGGCTCTCGTGATGGAGAGAGCCCCGCGATGAGGAGAAGCCGTCGCTTACAATGAAGCCCGACCCGGTGAGTCAGGGCTGGGCCGGGCGGCGTGGGGCATATCTGCTTTTGCTCCCCGGGTGAGCAGAAGGAGCCTAGGGGTACCGCTGGGAGACAGAGTCAGGGCGGCCCCGGTTGTGCAGTGGGCGGCCCCAACGTGGCACAGTGAGATGGCTCCATTTTGAGCGGCCCCGTCTGGCAGCGGGTCGCTCCACCGATCTTTGGGGCATGTGTAGTTTAAGGCCATAATTGTTAAGAGAGTCCCACATTTTGTTGTTTTATGGGCTAGAGCCATGTCGAGGCTCATTGTCGGTGCCCGCCCTCCCCCCATACCCATAACAGGGCAGTGCCCGTTTTCAGAGCTGGCCCGATGGCAGCGAACCACTCCAGCCTATGGGGGCATAATTGTTTTAGGGCTGTGTGGCTCCCACGAGGTCCCCATTGATTTGCAGAGTCCCCACGAGGGACTTGGGACACATTCGTTTTAGAGCCAGAAAGCTCCAGTTTTGGGGGCACTTTGTATTTGTTTAGAGAGCCTGTGTGGCTCTGACTGGGTGCACAATTCATTTAGGAGCTGGAGTGCTCCTAGTGGCATATTTTATTTCCAGAGCCTGTGTGGCCCCAGCATTTGGCGCAGTGTTGTTCCAGGGCTAGTGAGAGCCCATGCTG
The DNA here is from genome assembly GCF_964263255.1 of Lissotriton vulgaris. Lineage (NCBI taxonomy): Eukaryota > Metazoa > Chordata > Amphibia > Caudata > Salamandridae > Lissotriton > Lissotriton vulgaris. Next base: position 211,341,656 of record NC_141698.1, read on the forward strand.
CAGTTTTACTGATGTCTCAGCTGCCCAGCAATTAGTGGGCAGCTGCACCGTTTAGGCTTTCTTTCAGGGGACCTGTTCTTGGTGAACTCAGGAGTGAGTCGCACTCCTTCGCCCCTACCTTGGCCTGTCACAGCTGCGCAGCACTTAGTGCCAGCTGCAGCGTTTAGGCCCTTGTGATTGTCATCAGCTGCTCAGCAAGTAGTGGGCAGCTGCAACGTTTAGGTTTGCGCCGGTGGCGCACCCCTGGCTGGCGCTACAATGGCAGCGCGCCCTGACATTCTGGACACACGGCATTTGAGCCCCTTCTTGGGATGGCAGTTGGCCAGGGGGCTGGTATGTGGATAGGGCGCAAGGCCCTAATGGGATTTTTGCGCAATGTGATTACTAGGTTTGTGATGATTGCCTAATGTGATTCATGTGCTTTAAATGTGGTGCTAGGAAATATAATGCATTTAGTATATTTTATTCACCATGTATTGATGCCTCTAGAGATGGTTAAACCTATGGAGGTTTATGTTAGTGAGATTATGTTTCACTGTGAGTTACGCCCCTAAATGTGATTTATTCTTAGGAGGCAGAGTCTAATGTGTTTAAACTAGTGAGAAATTGCCTCCTGCAGTTATACTGTTTAGGTCTAAATGTGATTGCTGCGTAATGTGCTTTGTCTTTATGCTTGTGTTATACTTCAAAAGGTGCTCATGCTTAGAAGTTTGTTTTGCCTAGTATGTTATACTAGAGAGGTTATGTGTCCATGCGTGATCTATGCCTATGGTTATTAGTATTGCGTAGTGTGTACCTACCTGTTACCAGTGGTTACTGGTTGTGATCTATAATCGCTATTTGGTGTGACAGTTATTCTAAGTGCTCGTTCGAATAAGTGTTGATTCTGACAGTGGCCCACATGGCCCTGTCCTGGTGTAAATAATCCCTTGTGAATATTGCCCGTGCCAGTTGGTACAATGTATATTGTGTGATTACTATCTGATGTGTTTTGACAATACAAAAGTTATTTTTATATAACCTTGTGTGGAGTTCCTTTTGTGGTGTGCCTAGGATGTTGTTGCTGTTGGTTGCGTGCGCAAATGCTTTACACATTGCCTCTGGGATAAGCCTGTCTGCTCGTGCCAAGCTACCAAGGGGGTGAGCAGGGGTTATCTTGGCGTGTGACTCCCTTGCCTTGACTAGAATGGTGGTTTCTGCCTGGCTTTGGCATACGCCTTAGCCAACCAGAAATCCCAGTTCTAACATTACCATTGACTGTTTCTGAGAATCCAGCCATAGAATGGATAATACATTTCACCATTACGCTGTCAGTGATGATTTTCCAGTTTCAGTATTGCTTTGAAACAGATACCTTTGCAAACAAATCTGTCCATCAAATTGTTTTTTGTAATTTTCTCCCTGAGTGTACTGGGGTAGCTCAGACGTGGGTCCCAGAGCCTCCACACCACTGGAGTCAAGCTAGCCGGGCTGATGAGAGGTGTTACCTCGAAACCGGCCCGGTCCTCGGATGCTTGATTCCGGTCTGGGAAAGATATGGCTGTGTAGTTCGGACTGGACTGTTCCCATGGGGCACAGGGTCAGAGCTGATTTGCATAAAGCCATTATCTAACCCAGGGTGGTGTGGAGTGCAAAAAACGATGGATTTAGGCCCAGATCCTTGTACTGGGGTGAATGTAAGACATTGATCTACATTCTGTCCATCAAATTGTTTTTTGTAATTTTCTCCCTGAGTGTTCTGGGGTAGCTCAGACGTGGGTCCCAGAGCCTCCACACCACTGGAGTCAAGCTAGCCGGGCTGATGAGGTGTTACCTCGAAACCAGTCCGGTCCTCGGATGCTTGATTCCGGTCTGGGAAAGATATGGCTGTGTAGTTCGGACTGGACTGTTCCCATGGGGCACAGGGTCAGAGCTGATTTGCATAAAGCCATTATCTAACCCAGGGTGGTGTGGAGTGCAAAAAACGATGGATTTAGGCCCAGATCCTTGTACTGGGGTGAATGTAAGACATTGATCTACATTCTGTCCATTAAATTGTTTTTTGTAATTTTCTCCCTGAGTGTACTGGGGTAGCTCAGACGTGGGTCCCAGAGCCTCCACACCACTGGAGTCAAGCTAGCCGGGCTGATGAGAGGTGTTACCTCGAAACCGGTCCGGTCTTCGGATGCTTGATTCCGGTCTGGGAAAGATATGGCTGTGTAGTTCGGACTGGACTGTTCCCATGGGGCACAGGGTCAGAGCTGATTTGCATAAAGCCATTATCTAACCCAGGGTGGTGTGGAGTGCAAAAAATGATGGATTTAGGCCCAGATCCTTGTACTGGGGTGAATGTAAGACATTGATCTACATTCTGTCCATCAAATTGTTTTTTGTAATTTTCTCCCTGAGTGTTCTGGGGTAGCTCAGACGTGGGTCCCAGAGCCTCCACACCACTGGAGTCAAGCTAGCCGGGCTGATGAGAGGTGTTACCTCGAAACCGGTCCGGTCCTCGGATGCTTGATTCCGGTCTGGGAAAGATATGGCTGTGTAGTTCGGACTGGACTGTTCCCATGGGGCACAGGGTCAGAGCTGATTTGCATAAAGCCATTATCTAACCCAGGGTGGTGTGGAGTGCAAAAAACGATGGATTTAGGCCCAGATCCTTGTACTGTGGTGAATGTAAGACATTGATCTACATTCTGTCCATCAAATTGTTTTTTGTAATTTTCTCCCTGAGTGTACTGGGGTAGCTCAGACGTGGGTCCCAGAGCCTCCACACCACTGGAGTCAAGCTAGCCGGGCTGATGAGAGGTGTTACCTCGAAACCGGTCCGGTCCTCGGATGCTTGATTCCGGTCTGGGAAAGATATGGCTGTGTAGTTCGGACTGGACTGTTCCCATGGGGCACAGGGTCAGAGCTGATTTGCATAAAGCCATTATCTAACCCAGGGTGGTGTGGAGTGCAAAAAACGATGGATTTAGGCCCAGATCCTTGTACTGGGGTGAATGTAAGACATTGATCTACATTCTGTCCATCAAATTGTTTTTTGTAATTTTCTCCCTGAGAGTACTGGGGTAGCTCAGACGTGGGTCCCAGAGCCTCCACACCACTGGAGTCAAGCTAGCCGGGCTGATGAGAGGTGTTACCTCGAAACCGGTCCGGTCCTCGGATGCTTGATTCCGGTCTGGGAAAGATATGGCTGTGTAGTTCGGACTGGACTGTTCCCATGGGGCACAGGGTCAGAGCTGATTTGCATAAAGCCATTATCTAACCCAGGGTGGTGTGAAGTGCAAAAAACGATGGATTTAGGCCCAGATCCTTGTACTGGGGTGAATGTAAGACATTGATCTACATTCTGTCCATCAAATTGTTTTTTGTAATTTTCTCCCTGAGTGTACTGGGGTAGCTCAGATGTGGGTCCCAGAGCCTCCACACCACTGGAGTCAAGCTAGCCGGGCTGATGAGAGGTGTTACCTCGAAACCGGTCCGGTCCTCGGATGCTTGATTCCGGTCTGGGAAAGATATGGCTGTGTAGTTCGGACTGGACTGTTCCCATGGGGCACAGGGTCAGAGCTGATTTGCATAAAGCCATTATCTAACCCAGGGTGGTGTGGAGTGCAAAAAACGATGGATTTAGGCCCAGATTCTTGTACTGGGGTGAATGTAAGACATTGATCTACATTCTGTCCATCAAATTGTTTTTTGTAATTTTCTCCCTGAGTGTACTGGGGTAGCTCAGACGTGGGTCCCAGAGCCTCCACACCACTGGAGTCAAGCTAGCCGGGCTGATGAGAGGTGTTACCTCGAAACCGGTCCGGTCCTCGGATGCTTGATTCCGGTCTGGGAAAGATATGGCTGTGTAGTTCGGACTGGACTGTTCCCATGGGGCACAGGGTCAGAGCTGATTTGCATAAAGCCATTATCTAACCCAGGGTGGTGTGGAGTGCAATAAATGATGGATTTAGGCCCAGATCCTTGTACTGAGGTGAATGTAAGACATTGATCTACATTCTGTCCATCAAATTGTTTTTTGTAATTTTCTCCCTGAGTGTACTGGGGTAGCTCAGACGTGGGTCCCAGAGCCTCCACACCACTAGAGTCAAGCTAGCCGGGCTGATGGGAGGTGTTACCTCGAAACCGGTCCAGTCCTCGGATGCTTGATTCCGGTCTGGGAAAGATATGGCTGTGTAGTTCGGACTGGACTGTTCCCATGGGGCACAGGGTCAGAGCTGATTTGCATAAAGCCATTATCTAACCCAGGGTGGTGTGGAGTGCAGAAAACGATGGATTTAGGCCCAGACCCTTGTACTGGGGTGAATGTAAGACATTGATCTACATTCTGTCCATCAAATTGTTTTTTGTAATTTTCTCCCTGAGTGTACTGGGGTAGCTCAGACGTGGGTCCCAGAGCCTCCACACCACTGGAGTCAAGCTAGCCGGGCTGATGAGAGGTGTTACCTCGAAACCGGTCCGGTCCTCGGATGCTTGATTCCGGTCTGGGAAAGATACGGCTGTGTAGTTCGGACTGGACTGTTCCCATGGGGCACAGGGTCAGAGCTGATTTGCATAAAGCCATTATCTAACCCAGGGTGGTGTGGAGTGCAAAAAACGATGGATTTAGGCCCAGATCCTTGTACTGGGGTGAATGTAAGACATTGATCTACATTCTGTCCATCAAATTGTTTTTTGTAATTTTCTCCCTGAGTGTACTGGGGTAGCTCAGACGTGGGTCCCAGAGCCTCCACACCACTGGAGTCAAGCTAGCCGGGCTGATGAGAGGTGTTACCTCGAAACCGGTCCGGTCCTCGGATGCTTGATTCCGGTCTGGGAAAGATATGGCTGTGTAGTTCGGACTGGACTGTTCCCTTGGGGCACAGGGTCAGAGCTGATTTGCATAAAGCCATTATCTAACCCAGGGTGGTGTGGAGTGCAAAAAACAATGGATTTAGGCCCAGATCCTTGTACTGGGGTGAATGTAAGACATTGATCTACATTCTGTCCATCAAATTGTTTTTTGTAATTTTGAAACAGATACCAGCAGGCCTGTATGAAAGGTTGGGTAAAGAATACATAAAGTCAACCTGGGATTTACCATGAACACAAAAATGTTGGAGTGGGGGAAAAGAAGTATTTCTTAGTGGTACATAATGTAACAGCGCATTAAGCGGTACACTTTTATGTCAGGGTATTAATTTACACAGAGCCTGTGATGGTTCTTTGACCAACTTATCCTGCTACCTGCAAGGTTCTCTGGCAGCAGTGATGGATCCAATTTTTAGACAGCTGTTGTGGAATGATGCCAGGAATTGCCTATCTCATGTGTCAGCCAGGGTCACTTGTTGTATGCAAGTATTGTTTCCTAAAAGCAAAACAGAAGGGGAGTCGCCGTTATGGCCTTCACTGAACATCTCTTCAATTCGAATTGATACTTTCAGCAGAATGAAAGCCATTCTTTTACAAAAAACGGTGCCACTGACCTTGTCTAAAGAGACGTATGATCTGAAAGTTGCAAAGTACTCTGCGGAGATACATGCCTTATTATCAACAAACTGCCCCATACATTTCGCAGAAATGTTAGGTTGTAGCTTAAACATGTCTGATACCAGTGGTATTGTACATGTATTTAAGACGATTTTTTCGGGACTGTTGGCACCCTTTGAAGCAGTCCTGAGCATATTTCCAAACTTTGTGCACACAGTGTTTGGCGAACTGCCTCTCGTTTTGGGGCTCGAAGCAGGAATTTTATTTTTGCTACTTCTGCTTCGATATGGCAAGCCATCCAACAACGACGCCCAGATTACCATCGAGAGCACTCTCCTGGCAATGAAGTGTCGTGAGCGCATAATCCAAATTTTGGGCTTGGCTCGTTTAAGAGATCTGATACCACATGGTTTCTTTCATTCAGACCAATCTGACAAGATTGCATCTTACCTGTTCTACAATGTCTGCTATGTGGAGAAGAATGCGTGCTAGACATCTGTCTAAGACTTCCATCAGCACTGCCAACGGATGTTGACGCTTTGCTCGGTTCGGTAATGGCTCATGCATTGTGTTGTCCCCAACGACTACTTATCCTGATGACGGCATTCATGGAGGTCTCACCAGCACAACCAGCTGATGTTGAGATACGTGGACCGACAGGCACACAGGTACCATCTACTGTTAACATTGCTAATGAGACTGGCGCTGACGGCGATGCTTGTCATCTGTGTACAATTGATCTGCTTAACGAGGCAGTCCAACTTTCACCTACAGTAGTAGACAAATTCTTTTCAAACTTAGAAGATTTGATGTTTTCTCACAACAGCGAGAGTGACTTTTGAAGTTAGCACACAGCGTTCTGATGAACTCTGAATTCGACCTTCATTTTTAAAAACAAAACTTCTAACTTTACAACTCTATTTTTCTTCGAATTAACTTTTTCCAAATTGTATTTTTTTTTTTGGCACAAAGTAATCTTCTTAAAGTAGAACTATTCTTAGAGAACAAGAATTCTTTGAACACTTCCAAAAGACAATATTTGACCTCGTTCACAACCAAAACAGTTTTTATATTCTGTCATGAAATGGTCTCGACCTTTCTTCTGTATTTCAGAGCCATTTCATAAATATTATTTAATGACTCATTCTGATAAGTATTTTTTCCAATGTCACACTACATGCTTTGAATGAAAATAAAGCTTTTTAAATGCGTGCAGCAGAAATGCTTGTTTTCGTGTACAACCATTTTCGAATGCATTTTATGTATTTTGGGTGGGATTGTGAACACATGCCTTAGATATGTTTCTGCTTAGTATTTAGTAATATCAAACATAAGAAAGTGGAGTGGGTGTTGTATAGCGTTTTAGGACCCTAGTGTAAGTTTCCTGATTCATGCTCTTATATAGGTATAATTCACATTACCCTCATATAGACATAGAGATCATACCCATATTTAGACATAACCCATCCAGTCCAAATACGGCATGGCTACTTCCACTAGTTCCAAAAATCCACAACGATTTCTTGGAAAACTCGGCTTTAGCAGTCAGGGACATCCCCTTTCTTGAATATTGATTTATCCTAGAAATCATGGCGTTTTCAAAGAACTACCGTTCTTTGGTGACATTATTATGTCCGACCTTACGTCAATCCAGGCACCTTCAAGGTATAAATATGCCTACACTTGCCCTAGCAAACACACAGTGGTTTGGAGCAGTTCAACTATCTACTTGCTCGACACATCTCGCTACAGCAAGTGCCGGAGGAATCCGACTCTACAGCTGATGCACTGACAGAGAGGCTGCCTTTCTCTCGCTGAGAATCCAGCTCCAGTGTTTCCAAGCTCCCCTTGCGGGGTGTTGGGAAATCGAGTCCGGAGACAGAGATACCGACCTCCTTCATTCTAAACCAAGGTACGGAGCTGATTATACCCTAAGAGAAATCTTGGATAGATTCTTGGCAAAGAAACTAAGCCTATGCTACACCTCCCTTACTTTTTCTCTCGTACTAGACTTAGGTTAGGTACATTGGGGTAGGCGTATTTCAGAAGCACCAGTTGAGTACTTTTAGTCTTTGTTATTTATGTATGTATTTTATAGCTTAGAAACCATACCATACTTTTACAGTATTATTTCCTAATACTCTTCTTGCTGTACGCATTATACTTTACAGCCAGTATTATGATTGCAGCAGTTAATTTCTTTTGCATGAGAAAGAAGAATGTTCAAAAAATACTTTTATTGAAAACGCCCGTCTCTCTATTTCTCTGCACCTCTGATGAAACGAAGCATGCATGATTGACTGAGTGAAATATCCATCTATTGTTTCCACGACTCTGAAGATCAGTTTTATTCTTGGGGAAACAAAGTTGTCATGTTTATGCAGTTGTCAGAAACGAATCCCTTCTTATGTATTCGAGAAAGTTTCTAGTGACCTCTGAGCTAGCTGGCACTCACAATTAAGTCAAATATATTTGATAGAGACCTAGTCGACTTAAGTCCTAAGTCACATCTATAGGATATATTATTCCAATGTGCATAGCCTATTGGGAATATACAAACTACACTACAATGCAGTATCTGTAAATTTGAAAAACTTGCAGGAAGTGTTTCACTTTAGCACATCGGATTAGATCACTGCATAAACAAAACAGACATTTATTAAAAGTGATACATTTTTAAATATGACCTAAGAAACATGATTGACTCTTCCCCCTCAACGACAGCAACATAGTGCAAATAGGATGTCTCTGGTTGTCACTAACAGTCCCAACATAGCCCGCTGCACATTTCACACTGGCAAAGGCAGCGACTGAAACCAGGACATGGCCCATGAACACAAAGAAGGGAACACCACAGTACATACAGTGGAAAAAAAAAGAAGAGGGCAGACTAGAGCAGGAGCTGCGATCTGACGAGAGAAGTTCACAATTTTGGGGACAGATTGCAATTGAGCCCTGACAAAAACATCAAAAACACCTAATGCACCAAAAAATGGAATACTTTGTACATACAATGCATGTAGGAGTATGAATGTGTAATGACTTAAGGTATATTTCTGATGTACAATAGCCCTCCATGCATTGCAACACCTTGTGAGTTGGAATGATGCACCAGAAAGCCCAAAGCATATGGTGAGAGGGTAATACCCAGCTGTGCCTACTGTATATTTATTGAAGCATCCCCCACCACAACTGTGCTACTCCTGTTTGTGTTACAGGGAACATGAGTAGAAGCTACAATGAAACAAATGGGATTTTGCTTGAGTACAGGCTCATCAGCAGTTATTTCCTATGTTGAGGTAAATCCTACACTGCACTGTGTATCTGAAAGGACTTCACCAAAATGTGCTTGCAAGTTCAGACACTACTGTTACTCCCTTGTCTCTCTCCTTGCATTAGAAGCTGTGACACAGATTTGGGGTCGTAGTGTAATGCTCTCTCCTGTTCCCCATCAATTGGTAACCTATCACTCCATGGCAAGGGGGTAAAGTGCTTTTCAGAGCTGTAAACCAAGGACCTCTTTACAACTTTTTGTAGCCCTGCCCTGCGTTAAAAGGAAAGGACAGGAATGTGCAGTATTAATGAAATACGGCGAATTCCTGTCCTTTGTGCCTGTGCCAGTGCACAATTTGGTGCCTAGCTCCAACGCAGACACCGTAGTACAAGGGTATCTGTTTTGTTGCCATGATTGTTTTTGTGCAGGAAGGGGCATCTTCCTGCACAAAAACAACCCAGAGAGGCGTTTTCCTCATTCTATATATGCTGTAGAATGCAGCACACATGGAAATATGAGGCCTCGTTACGCTTACTCTGAGAAGTCGTAAGCGTTTCATGCTGCCCCAGGTTTAAGTGATTTTGTAAATCTGGGGCAGCGTCAAACTCAATGGGTGTTGAGTGGGAACACGCACCGCAACGCCTCCTTGACGCAGAGTAAGGCAATGCAGCACTTCGCGCTGACTTGCCTTACTCCATATTAATGAGGCCACGTAAAGCCTCACAGGGTGGCTTTGTGTCACCTCATAGATATAATTGAGAGGCCTGCGACAACGGAGTGTCAAGAAAACGGACGCTTCGGCTGTGCAGACCTCTTGTAAATAAGCCCTCATAGCTGCATAGAACCCACTGCAATGCATAAGTCCACACACCGCATAAGGCCACGCTAATCGCCGAGGCCAGTGCGCCACCGCACCAGAAACGTCTCTGTGTCTTGTTCTGGCTGCTGGTAGAATAATTTTTCAGAGCTTTTTGGAGGTGAGAAAGGACCTTAGAATCAGATTAACAGTATCGCCATAAAGGTGACCTCCGAATCCTGCATTCTTGTTCTCTTCCCTGGCAATGAGTAGATGCCCCTCCATAGGAGGAATTAGAGGGGTGAGTTGAGAAGGGGAGCATCAAGCAGCAGAATTTAACATCCTTAAGATTTTGTGGACAAATTCTTAATGTGTCCTCGAGGACACATTAAGAATGTAGTGCATACAGAATACATGTAGGATAGCCTGTGTATCTCTCCTACGTATTCTTTAATATGCCCATGTCCAGAATATGCAACTGAAGCCACCCCAGCTGTGTCGAGTTTGTAAATTGTTTACAGGAGGAGACGACTTATGCAACTGATAGTAATGCTCAGTGTGCTTTATTATCCAAGGGCACTTAAAGGTTCTTTTTTGGGACATGGGCCTCAGGCCTGGTCCAACCCCAGTCCCACAATTCAACTCCAGATTCCTCCCATACAGTGAAAATAATAAGGTATGGACCTGTTTTAGGCAGCCATGCAGTAGGGTATTTTTTGCATGTGCTAATCGGGTAATTACAGCAGGAGGGATGCTGTGTCTGAGTCACGTTTGGAATGTGCTTTGGCAGACATTTTCATCATTAAGGTGCGTTCGATCCTGTAACTGTGATCACTTAGAGTTAATAGTTTTATATTACCAAACACTGTCTCTGTTTGCTGTGCTACTTAATTAAAAATATTGGTTTCCTACCTGGGTATAAAATCAGATCAAGATATTAGCTTTGTTACCAGCGTCCCATTTCAAGAGAACGCTTTAGAGTGAGGCACCTGTTCAACAAAAAGCTCCTGAACTTTCACATTTTTTTCTTTAAGGTTTTTTTTCTGTTTGTAAACGACTTAACTTTAATGTGTTCTTTTACAGGTGTTTAAAACCTTCAAATCACCAAAGAGCAAATTGCCTTTCGATAGCCATTGCTGATATTTTGTGGCGTGCAGGGAACAGAGACCATGCAGTTGTTGCATTGTGAGTTAAATACAATGTCTTCACAAAATGATAACGGTGCATGCATGCATTTTTATAAAACAATTGTGTGGCCTTCCTAAATATTCAGTGCATTTTTCCGTTTGTCATTTTGTGGCATCTTCCACTTTTTTGTATTTTTGTATTGTTGTTATTGTTATATCAATTTGATATGTACATTTGAGTGTATTATGGGTTGAAAACATTCATCTATATTCATCTTACAATCCTAAATAAAAATAATATGAACAATTGATTTATATTCATACATATGGGTTAAATCCTAAATCATTCACAGATATGCAGATTATCGTAACTTTTTATCTGTACATTTAATCTTGATGTTCTCAAGACATATGATATATTCTGTAGGTAGATATCTCTTGAGACTTAGGGCCTTATTTTCATTTTGACGGTCTGATGAAACTGCCAAACCGACGAAGGTGGTGCGGCTCCCGTCGCAATGGTGATCCAACTGCCCTATTACAAGTTGGGCGATTGGACCTCCATGGGACTGCTGCTGACGCCAGGGATCCAGGATCCCTGGTGGTTTTGCAGTGGTCTGAGGCCCCTAATAAGCTCGTGGTGCCGCTGCGGCACTACCAAGCATGTTAGGAGTTTTCTTGCCGGCACACTTTTCATGGCAGTGAACCTGCCATGAAAAGTGTGGCATTGAGGAAATGGCTCCCTGTTGCCTCAGCTCCAGGGGATTCATGCAGGGGGCACATAGTATGCCCTACCGTATGCGTGTACCCCCAGTTCCTGCAGGGCATAGACTTGACAGCCCATGCCCCTCAGGAACATTCAATGGCGTTCCCATTGTGGTGTCTTGCTAAGGCACTGCACCGCTGTGCACCAGCCGCCACAGGACTGCCCAACCTGGATTCCAGTCCTCCATTCATTTCAACTCACTGTTGATGAAGAAGAAGTCCTAACTGCATCAACATCAAGAAAATTGATCATCACTCGGGAATTCAACTTGAGAGGCGTGTGGGGCACTTTAAAAAAAAATCAAAACCTACTCCTGGTTCAGTTGCAGAGAATCCATGTTAACAGGGTGGGCAGATACCTCACACATCAAACACATCCTAGCGAAAAAGGAGTGTTTTAAGAATGGGGCAGCCTCATCAGTGAGCCATTGACAGAAAAGTACCTCCACGTCTTGATAAAGTGGCAAAATGCCCTCACAAAGCAGAAGCATGCCTAGAGAATGCTGAGCGGAACAAAGCAAATAACCACCCACGTATGGGAAAAAAAGATCACAGTTCACTTGACAAATAATCGGGGGGGGGGCCATCAACTGGCGCTATAATTAGTATCACTTCCCGCAATGAGCAAACAAACAGGGGGTGGCTTTCCACTTCCCTCGCAACCAAGGTTCAGCTTAATCCCTACCAGCAGAGGAGAAACAAAAAAGGCAGTCAGATCAACAATCAAAATATTAAGCTGAAACGTGGCAGGATTAAACACCTTGCTTGACAATAAAAGCACTCTTGAATATTTAAATAGACTGGACATCTTGTGCTTCCAAAAAACACGGGTCATCGCACCCATTTCCATTCCAGGGCATCACACAATTCACACAGTAGCACAGAAGAAAGATGTGTTTGGGAGATCCAATGGGGGACTTTCCACCTTTGTGAAACTTGACCTGCAGTTAAAAAGAAAGGAATTATTAAACCTCATGAATGATTGTTGGAAAGTGGATTATTGGTAGGGGCAAATGTAGGTCTACCACTGGCTATAAGGCCAATAACACGGTATAGGGCTCAGAATAGGTTTTAGAAAATCATTCCTATGCTCAGCCCTTGGTAGCTTGGCTGCAAGCAGGCAGGCTTAACTTCAAAGACAGGAATGTAAAGCATTTAAAAACACCAATTCAGTAAATAATTAAGACACAACACATAATAAAAATCCAACATCAATTTATAAAAATAGTTCATATTTTTATCTTTACAATGGCACCAAAACAACAAACGTTCAATGTAGGGAACCGGAGATATGAATGTTCAAAGATTTAGCATTATATACCACCCAGAAACTTATAGCACCATATTGGGATATCTGGTCACTATAGACCGGCTCAAAGTCAAAGTTTCAGGCCAACCGCGATGGAGCCCTGAGCGGCTACCCCTTGCGTTAGGTCCCGGTCACAGTTTTTACCTTCGGACTTAGAAACTTTTCTGAAGCTTTTTCTCGCGGCTTCCTTTGGTGCTCTTCACCAGGCCGGATTCGGTGAGGGTTTGCCGGCCTCGGATTTCTTCTACCCCCGGTCAAACTGTGGAAGTCGGACCTCCGAAGCTTTTAGCGGGATGAACCTGGATGGCTCCGCCGGCTCTCGGTTTGAAGGCTGGTGTCTTGGCTGGCCAGGTTGAGTCGTTAACCCTATGGAGCTTTTTTCCAAAGTTGCTCCAAAGTTATCCAAACTTCTGGGACTTCTTCCTGAAGTTCCCCAAAGGGTCCCAAAGCGTATCAAGCTCCCTCCAAGGGTCTGGAAGCTCCAAGATGGTTCTTGAAAGTTGAGGACTTCAGTTCCCACAATCCACGTGGACAAAACCCTTAGAAATAGTTCTCCAGGTTGAGGATGTTGGTGGTGATATTCCAGGTGAGCTCTGTTAACCTGTCGCTTGCAGGGAGTCCACTTTTTAGTTTTTTTACAGCAAGGTACACCACAGGGCTGTAATTTCAGCTGGCGCAGTCTTCAGAGGGCAGGCCTTAGAATTTGCACCCCAACTTCTCAGCATGGCAATGTCTTGCTTTCTTAAGTGTCAAGCAGCAGATCTGAGAGACTCTTCCCCTCTCAGATACTTTTTCCAAGTGTTCTGGGTCAAGCAGGAGGTCACTCCTGACCAATGGGTGCAGGGCAACTCCCCAAGGATATGACCACATCCTGTTGAGTGTGGCATTATTTTGTCCCAGAGTGCACCGAATCTTCCATATTCATAATAGCTGATTTTCAAGCAGAGTGGTAAGAGCTGGCTAAACACACCCCTAGGATGGCTTATTTTCCATAAACACTCCCCCCTGCATCTGCTCATTCCTTCCTTAATCCTAGCTCTGGCTTTGGGTCAAGAGAGTAGAGTTGTAAATGACACTGAGGCCGTCCCCTTCCCTTTGAAGACCATGGTTTATGACTCCTCCCCCTGCTCTGGCATTCCTGTGTGGCAGCACACTGCCCTCCCAGCAGAGCTGGTTAACCCCAGGGGCTCTTCATCACCTCTTCAAGGCAGCCTGGCGAATCCACTTAACTCTGACCTATCAGGGCAGACCACTGGAAGGCTACATCTGGACTTACAAACCAAGAAAGTCTTATAACTTCTTGTCTGTACATTTTAGGAGAAATTCAACAATATGATATTGTTGGATTCATCACTACCGCTCTAGGAAGTCTTTGAATGGAAGTTCTATCATTCTCCTATCAGGAGTTATTAGTTAATAACTTCTTGCCATGTTAACCTATTTGGCATGGGATTTGCAATGGGAAAAATGACTTGGGCCATTTTTCCAGCACTAGGGCTTATAAAAACATATTTTAGAAGTACTTCACTTATATGTACAGGACCCCCAATCTATATAAATAATGCAGATCCTCCCTCCACAGTGCTCCTAGCATCAAAGTCGAATTTGGGCAGCACTTTATCACAATGTATGGAGTGAAATGTGAAATTTCACTTAACCCAGGGCATATAAAACTCACTTTAGAAGGGTCTACCTTATAAATACCTGACACCCCCCCCCCCCCCACCACCCCTTGGACACCTAGAGGGTATCTAATATGCCAACACATTGTAGGTTATCCCTTTTAAGTGCCCCTAACACCAAAGTCGAGTTTGGGCAAAATTTACTTTTTAAAAGCAGTCCTCCCACCCAGGGCTACTTTTAAAGTGACATCAGGCTTCAGCAGTGCACACATGCAAGTGCAGAAAAAAGGTTCTGGCCTCTAAACTGCCATTCCCTGTTGTGAACTAGGGACTTCTAGGTAGTTTTAATCCCCTTGCCCTATCATTTAATGGGGTCTGATAGGGTAGGTCATGCCAATCAAAGGGGTACCCCATACCATAGTGTACCCTAGTGTATTTAGGTGTTTTCACTGTTTTCTAAATGTGTCTCTTTCAGCATAGCACTGGCCCTGGACCTAGTTAGGAAGAGCCCAGGGTCAGTCAGAGTCAGTTACCACCAGTACCAGTCAGCAAAAAGTTGGTTGGTGCCCAGGGCACAGGATGACTTTGCAACAATGATGTACAGGCTCTTGATCTGGAAGACCTGGCAATGGATGGGAAAGCCACTCCCATCATGGTGATTGACCTGTACATCAATCTACGTAGGGAGGAAAAAAGAAAGGTTGTTACCAACATTTGTGACCAGATGCTCCATTATGAATACCCAGGGCATAAGTGCATTGTGCCTGGCAGTTTCAACTCACGCTGTGCCATCCTGGGGGGTACATGAGGCTATGCATCGTAACACATTAGAGGACTGCATCAGAGAGCTTGACCTGAGCTCCTATGATCAGAAAGGCACCCCGGAGGATAAATCTAGACCCACATTCAGAAATATTTCATCACTGGGCTATATTTTTCTGAGCAAATACCTTCTGAGCAAATGTGAAGCATACCAGGTTCCAACTAGAACTGAAAGAGACCATCATCCGCTCTCCATCACGGTCAACATGAGTTCTAAAATTTACATGTCCCTCAATCTGGCAGTCCAACTGCTTCCAACTAACGCTGGTCCACTTAAAAAAAGAATAAAGTGGGGTCCAGCAGCCAAGCCTTATACCAAAAGTGGAAAGCAAAGTTGACACCTCCCACCCACCCCGACCATACAAATGAATCTAAAAAGGAAAAACTGGGGTGCCACAACAAGAGAACTAGATGCGGCTTTAACCTCCAATAAGGAGCAAACCAAACCTTGCCTGCCCATAAGACACAAGTCCTTCTCATACCCTGCAAACAAAGAGTTCAAGCTTAGTTAAAGAATGCGTTGTTTGGCTGAACAAAGACACAGAAGGGCCCAACCACCGAAAGAGCGCTAAAAGAGGCAAGGAGAAAACAAAAAAGCAGTGTAGGCTTTAAAACTAAAATATATAGAGGAAGAGTGGAAATGCATTCACGCTCTGCTGGCCCCAAGCAAGTCACAGGAATTATGTGGCTACAATAATGACTTGACAAGCAAATTGACGTGCAAAGAGGACGCCATCCATGCAGAAAAATGGGTCGACCATGTGATAAGCCTCTACGTAGACACATGAAATCTAGGGCCACTTCGGAGATCCTAATTGCTCGAGCCATAGATGGCCTAGAGGAATCGTCAAATGTAAATACTGAAAAGGAGACAGTAACCATCTTGAAGACAATCTGCAAGGATGGAGCTACAGGACCAAATGGCCGACCTGGGAGAATCTTTAGTGCGGATACCTAGCTGTGGGCACCTTATATGTCCAAACTCTTATCCAACATCCTGGAATCATGGAGTCATGGAAAGGCTCAATCCTGCACCTAATACATAAAAAGGGATCATACACAACATCAGGAAATTCTAGGCTAATAGCACTCTTAGTTGAAGATGAAAAAGCCTTCACGACAGTGCTCTTGCGTGAACTGGAGAACTGGATCAGGGGCAAAAACATTGTTTGCCTTAGCCAAACTTCACCACAATTTACAGAGCCCAAAAGCAGAGGTGATTTGAAGTGCCAAACTGCTACCTACAATACGTTATGGGCATCTTGCATACCATGGGATGATCACAAAGCTATTTGAGCATCTTCATGTAGCTGCTTACTGAAAAGATGTGGTCTCCCTAAAACAACTAGACACACACTGATTCGAATGGAATTTGGGTTGGTAAACATGGACATTGAATGCAAAAAGGATGTAATCAAATACTACCACCAAGTGGCTAGAGCCGACAAAGACTCCCTGAAAGGAGACCTGGGAATAATATTTCAGGACGATAAAAGCGCATGGGCAACAGTACTATAATTACATAAACTTTGAGCACAGAATGCCTCATGAACCCAGTTGTCACCCTACAGCACATTAAGAGCACTTGAAAGATGCAGAGCAAGCTCCTGGCAGAGGAACAAAATCTAAATCAAATAAGGCACACCCCTGGCGCCATCGGTCTAGTTAAATCCCATGAAATGTTCCCTGCCAACCATACTTGAGAGCGGCCATGGGAAGACAAGCCTTGAGGACCATATTGTTGACCAGACTCCAGACACTGCCTATATGTTACCAAAGGGCCCATTGGAAAACAAAATCTCCAGGGCAAAGGCAGTGCACCTTGGAATCCGTAGAACCCCTAGTATGCTGCTGCCCAGAGTTGCTTCCCCTAACGCGAACCCTCTTAAGGCGTCTGTTTTTGCCGCACAGCATAAGAACGTGCAGAGAAGCTGTGGCTTACGTTTTCTTGTCCGATATCCCCATGGAGCTAGTACGATATGGCAAGTTCTTTGCTACAGTGGGAAGGATGCTAAGGAACTATATCTTCCAAGTGCATGTATATCAATCGGGCTGCACTTATTATGAACTTGTATGATCTCAAACATAAGCCCACGGACTGGCGGACTTGCACACTTCTCATCCCCCCTTTTTGTCCCAGTTGTATTATAACTCTGGACCACCCATGTATGCTCTGCAGGTCGCATCTCGCGCTACTAGATCACTCTTTGCTAGGGCTCACACTGCATTGCCTTAATCCCTTTCATTGCTCCTCTTACAGGGTGGTTGTGCTTAAACTCACATTTTACGTGACAGGCATCGGTTCTCTTTCATGGCACTTTGCACTTTGAAACATATTTGCACATACTTATTTGCAAGCTTGCAGACCTGGGGACATGCAGACTTTTTATCGTCAGGGGCTACATAGTGCTGTTCCTACTGCTTCTTAATGCCCTTTTGGCCCAGCTGCATTTTGCTTGCTTGCTGGCACTTTACACTTTGAATATATTTTTAGGTCTCGCCTTTTCCATTCCGAAGGAATGGGAAATGGCGAGAATTCAAGTGCTCAAAATACTCGTGAAACCACAGGTTTTTTCGTGCGGTTTTCTTCGAGTTCACGTGAATCACGTGACCAAACAAGCACGCGCATCAGCCTCCCTCCCTCCCTCCTAATTGCATTTTTTCACGGCCGCCACCACATCAAAGGGCTTCTCCCAGCGTGTGCTCTGCGGCTTCTCCTCCCCTAATTATTCATGGCTGGCCAGTGGCCGGCCGTACTTTCAGTTTCCCTGCCGCTCTTGTTCTTTGTTCGATTTTTTTCTACATAACAGTTCTTATTATGCGTTACTTGTCATCAAAAGGTAAACACATTTTTTTCTAAGAAGGTGGTAATCCTACATGAGGTTCACTGAGTAACGGTTTACATTATTAAAAGCGGTATTTGCATTATAAGCAATATGCTCTCTAACATGCTCTTGCTTGCTGCATGTTCAAGTCCAACCACAGCTCGTGACCATCCCAAACAACAGGGTCTCTTGTGGTTTACATCTTGCGGGTTTCATTTCCCTGCACTCAGCTCGTGACAGTCCCAAACAACAGGGTCTCTTGTGGTTTACATCTTGCGGGTTTCATTTCCCTGCATTTCCTCCGTGCCATGACCACAGCGACATCTTCTGGTGGCCGTGAGACTGCACCTTACGGAGCAAATAAACGTAGCTCGTTGCGAGTCTGATGAGTAGAGGAAAACGGCAACAGCACGAGACTATGAGGAAATGTGCTTCTCACGTGGGAAAAAATCCCCATAACAAGCAATCCCTACAATGCATCAATTAATGTTACTGTGGGAGGATGTGAGAAAAGAGTGCTTGCTATTCTTCTCAGGACTGTTTAACATAAAAATCAGCTTTCTTAAACCTGCTGATTCAAATATAGTTTGATGTGGGTTTCAATTACGACGCAACGTGTGCAGCTCATTCTCCTCTGTTCAATCCAATCAAACTAAAAACAGTTTTGATCCCAGTGTCCTCCAGCACGATACAACTACAGAGGTGTAATAAACCAGAGGCAAGTTTATATTGATGTCTCTTTACTATGGGTGCTTTGTAGAGCGCTATGATGTTATCTGCCACTTCTGAGCGCATAGCCCGATGATAAACAAGTCGAAGGTCATGGCCGAGTTATAGAGTTGATATAGTCCGAGCGGAATGAAGGCTGTGCCATAACTCTCGATATCTCCACACCGTCGAGTGCTTAGAAGCCAACATGAAGCGCTGTGAATTAAATACCACAAACTTCCCACTGACGTGCTAAAAATATTTTCTTTCACATGTTTCGCGAGAGAAGCATGGGTAAAACGTCAGGTGCTGCTTCTGTTTCTTTAAAGCAAAGGGCTGGACCTCTCAGTGCTGATGCTTTTACAATATAAGGTTCTTCCTCTAAATTGTTGTCAGTGCTCCTTCGACCATCCATTCAAACATGCCTGACTTCCACACGGTGCCGCGGTCCGCTTAAAAAACACAAACGGGGACGGGACAGGAAAAAGGAGAGAGGAGACGGAAAACAAACAGCTGTGTGTGCCAGATGAATCCGATGCTTTGGAATTGCTCAAAAGCGGCACTGTTTGTTTAACCGGAAGCTCTCCACAAAAAAACCCCGCTGCCCGAAACTCGCACGCAGCGTGTGACTCGGTGTCTGGCAGCACTTGTTACAAACTGTGGCCCCCTGGTTACGTGTACGCAAGAGTGTATCCTCCCTTAAAATACACGGCCTTACGTGACGCTGCGGCATTTACGGGACGTAACGGGGGCACAGACAGCGTGGGATTGGTAACGCGGGCATTTGGGCTATCCCCGAGGGGCCGGTGTCCGAGTGCCTGCTTTGGGCTGCTTTTTAAGTCTCGCCTTTTCCATTCCGAAGGAATGGGAAATGGCGAGAATTCAAGTGCTCAAACTACTCGTGAAACCACAGGTTTTTTCGTGCAGTTTTCTTCGAGTTCACGTGAATCACGTGACCCAACAAGCACGCGCATCAGCCTCCCTCCCTCCCTCCTAATTGCATTTTTTCACGGCCGCCACCACATCAAAGGGCTTCTCCCAGGGTGTGCTCTGCGGCTTCTCCTCCCCTAATTATTCATGGCTGGCCGGTGGCCGACCGTACTTTCAGTTTCCCTGCCGCTCTTGTTCTTTGTTTACCTCATTCCGTCCATTTGCAGTCCCTCACCTTTCATGTCTTTACGTACAGCCCTAACCAGACCAGCTGACTTATGTAGATGTAATGCAGAAACCTCTGCGCGGTCCCGGCTTTGTCACCCCTGACCGGCCTGTGAGCTCCTAGGCAATTATTTTATTTTACTGTGCCTCCCTTTCGATATCACTGAATTTGACGGCACCTTTAGTACATCAGATCAGCATATGTGGGGATTGAACCGCGAGCCTTGCGCTCCGGACTCAGCAACTCAGGGCATGCGCCACACCTCTCCCACGCTCTTTTCATTTAACTCTATCCTGTTGCACTCAGGACATGGTAAAAGTCTTTGAGGCTACCTTCTGCCTATCAAATCCCCCTCACCGGGAGATTAAGTGGTTATACCCGACACTCAGGAGATTAGTATGAATCTTTCCACTCCTTTTCTTATTTTTTTTTTTTTGCATTGTAGTCTTACCTCCAATGCGTAGGAGTGCACAGCTATATCTGGTGTGGACTCAGCCCGCGGGTATGAAAGCATTTTTTTTTTACGCGCACAGCAGCGTTATAGAACGGGGGCACCTTCCTTAGTGTTAGTCCCGTGGGTGATTACGTGATTTGCTCCTAATCACTGGGTGCCGAGCCAAACATGGTGGATCAAGCCTGGTTCCCCCGCTCCAAATGCATACCGAAGGGGGGGGGGCGCACGTTGCATCACCGGCATCGTCTATCCTGTGCTACCTTATATGGAAGCTGAGTTGAAGTCTTTGAAAGAGGCGACTGGAGCCCAATCTCGGCTCCATCGCCTGATCGATCGTCTGGGAACCTAGGCACATCTCGTATGGCGGTTCCTAAATCTAATTTTCCCTTACTTGCTCATTATCCTGCCAGTATTTCTTGCAGGGGTGGGGACGCTTTCCTCTATTTGCAAATACCGTAAACATATATATCTAACGCTCTACGGTCCATTTCTTATCCTCATTATGTTTAACATATACCAACCATATCTAACTGGTCACACCCTCATCCCCCTCACAACCCTCTCACCCTCACTCAGCCTCACACCCTCACCCTCACACACTCTCACCCTCACACCCCCTCACTCACCCTCACACACTCACACACCCACTCACCCTCACACCCCCTCACCCTCACACCCTCACACCACTCAGTGCTACAACACATATGTGTGTGTAGGTGCAAATGCAATGTTCTTGGATTTTCGTCACAATAAAATACACTGAACATAATCTTCACAAAATGTATTTACAAACGTTTAAGCTATTGCCATTATAAATTACAATAACTTTTATTTAAGTATTAATTATTTACAAAATTAAAAGCCATTGTTATTTGTAATATCAATACATCTAAGTCACGTAAATACAACACACATTGCATTACAAATGCTATAGGTGTCACATTTGCGAAAGTTAAAACTATTGACATTGTAACTGACAAAGCTATTAATTTTGCTATTTTCAAAACCAACACATAAATTAAAAAGTGTCATTTACAATACCAATCGCTCAAACTTTTCTAATGCGAAAAGTTAAAAATATGGGCATTGTAAATCACAAAACAAAAAAATAAAATGTCATTTAGAAAACCAATAGCTCAAACTTTCCTACTGCGAGACCTATTGGCAACGCCAGTGCTTGTTACTATACTTACCTATCTGCATGTTGTACCTTGGAACCTCAGACATGGCCTCGTCATGGCCAGCGTTGCACTGCCTCAATTGTTTTGATCAAGCTTTGTTGCACTTTTATTAACGGCACTATGTGTCAGTCAAAGGGCAGATCACATTTCAAGCCCTATATTCTGGCAAAGGTCCTTACCCCTACTAAATTTGCTCTAAGTTGGCAGGCCATGCCCAGACGTGGGTCCCTTGCTCACTTTGCCACTGGATTCAAGTTAGCCTGGCTGTTGAGGGGTGTTACCGATCCAAGGATGCTTATTTCTGGTCCAGGGAGGACCTGGCCTGGCAGTTCGGGCTGGACTGTTCCCATGAGGCACAGGGTCAAGAATAATTTGCATATAGCATGGTCTGAACTGGAGTGGCGAAGTGAGCTAAAGAACGATGATGGATTCAACCCAGATTTGTGACTGGGGTGAGTGTCTGAAAAGTTTCAGCACTCCGTCCATCATCTCCTTGTGTTTGCTTTGTTCAAATAATTTAATACATTTTATTCATTTTTCGAAATTGCTGTGGGGTTTTTCTTGTGCTGTATTTTCACTTTATGACTCTTTGAAGTGCTGCATAAATATATTATACATTGCTTCCAAGTTAAGCCTGTATGCTTGTGTGCCAAGCTACAAGAGAGTTGAGCACAGGTTAATTTGGGGTTTGCTTATAATTAACCCTGACCGGGATTGTGGTTTCTGCTTGATTAAGGTTTCACCCCCCTGAATCAGTAACCCAATTATCAACAGGCACTAAACTTCCTTTTTACATTATATCTTAGGGACTTTTAGACATCGAAACCAGTGAAAGTCTTTGTTGAGACTGGCAGGATAAAGCCAGGAAAAATGCTAATCCCTATGTTTGAAATATTGGCTTTAATTTGGTCTCCTTTCTTTAAGGAGGGATCTTAAAACACATAATAACAGTTTTAGTACATCAGATCTTTCAAGGATTCACATTGTTGAAATGTTTCCTCTCACCATACTGGGAATCTCAGGTACCCAGAATTAACAGAACGGTGTCCTATTCACTTCAAATAACATTGAAGCATGCATAGTCTACTTCATGCCTCTTATGTGACTGAAAACAGGCACTGAGAGGAAGGGACCCAGAGCTGCAATTCACCACAACGGCTGAGTGGTGCAGATTTTCTTTCATAGTCAAATTACAGGTAGAGAATCCTCACATCTCTACTTTTCTGGGACTTCTTCCACTTTGTTTTGGTGGTCTTCACAGGGTTAGGCATCTTTCTCACTTTTATCTATAGGAGGTAAGCATTTTTAAAGCCTCCCCCACTGCCCGTTTGGTACTTGGCAGCCTGCCAAGCCCTTAACAATTGGCTGATACTCCTAGGGCTAGACCTATATTTAAGCCTTTTCAAACCTGTGGTGCCAGGACGATTTATTATGACAACCCCATAGGAAATGCCTAATGTCTCTTCACTGATCCATTACGTGTCATGGGGATGTATGATCATTGATCTGCCAGACAACCAGTCATAGTCCCCTGAATGCCTTGACAGCTGCTACTATTTTGGGGTGATGGGGCAACATGAACTCGGGGGAAGGGTTAGGGGAAAATAATTAAAAACAAGCATTTACAATGCAATGGTTTCGCTTTTGGAAAAGTTAGAGCTATTGGCATTGTAAATGACAACATTTGTATTTATGTGTTGGTTTTGAAAACAGATAAATAAATGGCATTGCCATTTACATTGCCATTAGCTTAATCTCTGCAGTCACTCTGCAGTCACTCTCCACTCCCTAGTCACTCTGCACTCCCTAGTCACTCTGCACTCCCTAGTCACTCTGCACTCCCTAGTCACTCTGCACTCCCTAGTCACTCTGCACTCCCTAGTCACTCTGCACTCCCTAGTCACTCTGCACTCCCTAGTCACTCTGCACTCCCTAGTCACTCTGCACTCCCTAGTCACTCTGCACTCCCTAGTCACTCTGCACTCCCTAGTCACTCTGCACTTCCTAGTCACTCTGCACTCCTAGCACTCCCTAGCACTCTGCATTCCCTAGCACTCCCTAGTCACTCTGCACTCCCTAGTCACTCTGCACTCCCTAGTCACTCTGCACTCCCTAGCCCTCCCTAGTCACTCTGCACTCCCTAGCCCTCCCTAGCACTCTGCACTCCCTAGCACTCCCTAGCACTCTGCACTCCCTAGCACTCCCTAGCACTCTGCAGTCACTCTGCACTCCCTAGCACTCTGCACTCCCTAGCACTCTGCAGTCACTCTGCACTCACTAGTCACTCTGCACTCACTAGTCACTCTGCACTCCCTAGTCACTCTGCACTCCCTAGTCACTCTGCACTTCCTAGTCACTCTGCACTCCTAGCACTCCCTAGCACTCTGCATTCCCTAGCACTCCCTAGTCACTCTGCACTTCCTAGCACTCCCTAGTCACTCTGCACTCCCTAGTCACTCTGCACTCCCTAGCCCTCCCTAGTCACTCTGCACTCCCTAGCCCTCCCTAGCACTCTGCACTCCCTAGCACTCCCTAGCACTCTGCACTCCCTAGCACTCCCTAGCACTCTGCACTCCCTAGCACTCCCTAGCACTCTGCACTCCCTAGCACTCCCTAGCACTCTGCACTCCCTAGCACTCCCTAGCACTCTGCAGTCACTCTGCACTCCCTAGCACTCTGCACTCCCTAGCACTCTGCAGTCACTCTGCACTCACTAGTCACTCTGCACCCTCGACTCTGCACCCTCGACTCTGCACTCTCGACTCTGCACTCTCGACTCTGCACTCTCGACTCTGCACTCTCGACTCTGCACTCTCGACTCTGCACTCTCGACTCTGCACTCTCGACTCTGCACTATCGACTCTGCACTCTCGACTCTGCACTCTCGACTCTGCACTCTCGACTCTGCACTCTCGACTCTGCACTCTCGACTCTGCACTCTCGACTCTGCACTCTCGACTCTGCAATCGGATCCGTTACAATTAAAATAAAATAAAACGATGTGTAAAAAATTATATGAAGTAATCTTCCTCAAGTTTTTCTAGCACCCGATTCTCTCCCTTCCTTCCCCCTTCTAGCTCCCCACCTCACCTTCTGCCCACACTTTTTCAGATTATGCTGTGAATGGGTGCAAGTATTTATTTTACTTAATGCAGTTTTATATAGCGTAAACTTTTCTAGCACCCGATTCTCTCTCTTCCTTCCCCCTTCTAGCTCCCTACCTCACCTTCTGCCCACACTTTTTCAGATTATGCTGTGAATGAGGGATGGCGGGCAAAAAGAGATGGGGTGAAGGAGGGACGAGGGGGTCGTAGGGAGGGGGGTGGGGCGCCAAGGACGGATGGTGGACGTGGTATACAAGGACGAGGGAGGGATAGAGTTATTGGGTGTAGGGATAGGGAGGGTCGTAGGAAGTGGGTACGAAGGAAAGGGGCCTGAATGGAAGGGGGTAGATGAGGGAGGAGATGAAGAGAAGAAAGGGCAGGAGAGCTGAAGGAAGGGGGCCGGACAAGCTGGCTGCAGAGGGAAGAATGGCTGAGTGAAACCGGGTAGTGGAGAGAAGGAGGGACGAAGTGAAGGAGATGTGAGAAGGATAGGATGAGAGGGTTGGAAGGGAGCCTGGCTGAGGCTCGGCAGGGGCTGGAGCTGACTGAAACCGGGTAGTGGAGAGAAGGAGGGACGAAGTGAAGGAGATGTGAGAAGGATAGGATGAGAGGGTTGGAAGGGAGCCTGGCTGAGGCTCGGCAGGGGCTGGAGCTGAATAACAGACGGGATGCAGCGGGGGTCTGTGTGGAGTGATGGAGGGGTAGGTGAGGCGAAGGGTCGTGAACTGATGGTGGGAGGAGCGAGATGGGGCGGTAGTCCTTACGTTCGGTGGGGTCTGCTGTAGGTTTCTTCAGAGGGCGCGGAGTTCGGCATGCTTCTAGCTTTCCGGGAAGGTAGCGGTGTTGAAGGAGCAGTTGATGATATCTCGGAGTTGGGGTGCGATGATGGAGTCGGCCTTATTGAAGATGTGGTGGGGGCATGGGTCGGTTGGAGATCCGGAATGGATGGAGTTCATCATGCGTATGGTTTCTTCGGTGCTGATTGGGGTCCAGGCGCGGAGAGTGGTGGTAGGGGGCTTCAGTTCGAAGGTAGGGGGAGAGGACAGGCGGTCATGTTGTCTGCGGTTGGGTTTTTTCCCCAGATTTTCTCGAGGGTGCGGCAGTTCTTTTTGGAGTTCTTAAGGTCGTCATTGAACCAGGAGGCTCTTTTGCTTTCTGGTCTGATGGGACGGTTTTTCAGGGGTGCTAGTACGTCAGCGCAGTGGGTGATCCATTGTGTGAGATTAAAGGCTGCTTGATTTGGGTCCGTAGATCTGGCGGGAGGGTTTTGGTTCAGTGATGAGGTAAGCTGGTCGAGGGTAATTTTGTTCCAGTTTCTGCGGGGAACCTGTTGTGGCTGGTGGTGGGTCGTTGTCTTTCTGAAGCTGAAGTGGACGCAGCTGTGGTCCGTCCAGTGGAGTCCTGTGGTGTGATTAAAGGAGATGTGTTTGCTGGAGGAGAAGATTGGGTCGAGCGTGTGTCCGGCGTAGTGGGTGGGGGTGTTCACCAGCTGTTTGAGTCCGAGATTGGCGAGGTTATCAAGCAGGGTGGTGGTGTTGTTGTCATTGTTATTCTCCAGGTGAAAGTTGAAGTCTCCTAGGAGAATGTAGTCCTCGGAAGGGAGGGCGTGTGGGCTGACAAGGTCGGCGATGTCTTCGCAAAATTGTGTACGGGGTCCTGGGGGTCTGTATATGAGGGTGCCTCTGAGTGTTGTCTTGGGGTCGGTGTGTATCTGGAAGTGGAGGTGTTCGGTGTCTCTGAGGGGGTCGTCGGAGCTGGTCGAGATGCGGATGTGTTCTTGTGGACGATCGCGATGCCTCCTCCTGTTTTGTTGATGTGGTCTCTTCGGATGATCTTGTATCCGTCCGGGATGGCTATGGCGATGTCGGGTGCTGATGAGGCGTTCATCCAGGTTTCCGTGAGAAAGGCGACGTCTGGAGTTGTGGTGTCAAGTAGGTTCCATAGTTCTATGGCGTGTCTGTGAACCGAGCGGGTGTTGAGCAGGATGCACTTCAGGTGGTTGTTGTTGGAGCTCTGTTTGGTGTTTGTGGTTGTAGTGTGGGTCCTGATGCAGCAGAACTTGCAGGATTGGCAGGTGAAGGGTCCATGGGTGTGTCCTGGGGTAGCTCGGTGGCAATCGGGGAGTCTACCGGTGTTGAGGGCATTGAGGGCTGCGGAGTCGTATGTTCTGCGGGGGGGATGGTCACCGCGGGGGCCAGGGGTTCTGGTGCTGGGCGCGGTCCAGGCGCGGACGGGCGTAGACTGGCTTACCTTTGGCGCGCCTGCTGCGCGTGAACGCTGCGCGTTTGCCACTCCGCCATAAGTGGAGAATGGAGGGGGGGGCGGAGCGAGGGAGGAGCAGCTGGGAGGCGGGAGCGCAGTGGGGAGTGGAGGAGCAGTGATGCAGGAGGGAACGGGGGTTGGGCTGAGCGGCGGCAGGGAGCGGGGTGGAGGGGCGCAGGGCACAACAACAGGAATACTACAACAGAAACCGAAACCGTAGAGGCACAGCGGCCAGCGGTGGTGGCAGCAATCAGGGGGCACAACAATCACAATACAGAGCAAGAACGAAACAGGCACAACAATTACGATACTGGGCAATATTTCAAAATATACAATTATGCACAAGACCAGATCCTTGGCGAGCTCAGGGGCGCAGCAGCTCAGGGGCACACCAGAGGCACAGCGGGCAGCGAAGGCGGCAACACTCGGGGGTCAGGCACGAGGCGGGTAGCTACCTAGCAAGTCACATTCCTAGCAAGGAATGCTCACCCTTAAAGGAGAAGATACAACAGATTCCTTTTCTCATATGGTTGAATCAAGATGTATTATTATTTCATACTCAGACATTTGTCTTTGTCCGCAAATTTTGTGGTAGATCTCATTATACCATGTACACTTACTACATATATCAAATCTCAATCAACCCGACATTGTGAAATATATAACATTAAAAAGACAAACTAAACACATGAATCATAAATAGCAGGTTGTCAACGCAGAGTTTCGGTGGACTTGACTCAATTTAACCCCCTTCTTGAGGGCAAGCTAATTTTAAAAACAATATGTTTCAATCTATAAAAAATATAAAAAAGCATATCAGACATCTGTACTCAAGGTCAAATACAGTATACACAAAACAGGAGACTGTCCTTAGCATCAAACAGTCAGTCAGCCAAAAAAGACTGTGCCTTTCATTTTCATTTATTCTATTAATCCAGAAAGAAATAATATTCACTCCCAGAGGTAAAAGTAACCCAATCATGACTCTATTGCAGATAGATATTCCTTCTATCAATTGCGAACCATTCCACTTCATTCATTCAATTTTAGTCACTCATGATCTTTGTGCAAACTCATTATAATAATGCGATACACTTACGTGCAGAGATACTCTTTGGGCATGTAAGTCTTACTAAGACTCTATAAATAGAAATCTCTAAAGTCATAGAGATCTCTCCGAAATAGAATATACTGGAGATTTCTTGCTTTTCTTTCTATGTTAAAAAAGATGTACATATCCCTATTAGTATCAAACAAAAACTTGGCTAAAGCTGCTGCAGACCAGCAAATCAAATAACAGGAAGTTCTGGGCAGAAATAAACAATATAGCAAATGACTCATTCCACCTTCATAATAAAAATATCCTAGCTGCAGATTGGATAGCCTATTTAAGTCAAAAACAACAAGCATGCAATTATGAAAACCTATCAGCAAGCCAAGCTCGTCCCGACAAATGATCACGTCAAAATAGATAACAAGGGTATCAAATATGTAGCCATGAACAAACACCAGCTCGCCTTGCAACAATCGGAAAACCTCTACGCTGAACCGTGTCTGAGGGTAATTGGATTCGAATCAACCAAGTTAAGACGGTCCTAAAAAAAACTTAGATCTAGTGGAGCACTAGGCCCAAACAGACTGCCAAACTAGCTCTTCAAACAAGATACAACTTTCTGGGTGGAATACTTTACACCACTGTTCAATTAAGCTTTCCAATCAAACATCATACCCGCATCATGGAGAAGCAGAGTTCTCCACCCGATATTCAAAGCTGGAAACCAGATCTGACCTGGCGAGCTATAGATTAATCATGCTCATTGACGTGGAAGCCAAAATATATGCATCAAATCTTCTCATTGAGCTCGAAGGTTGGGTCACCTCTAGCAAGATTCTTCCAATTTCTCAAACAGGTTTTAGACCTGGCTCTCTTGCGTCTATTGGCAAAAAATGGGGTATCAATATTTGCTCATACGAAGAGGAAGCCAAAAATAGGCTGCATAACTGTCTGTCAGAGCTATCTAATTGGATACATAGCCACTATTTGAAATTAAAAGCCGACAAATCAGAAATCCTTCTGTTCGGTGGATCCCAACAGCTTTGGGATAACACCTGGTGGCCTAATACTCTGGGCACTCCACCTAATCCAACCCTGACTGCTAGAAATCTGGGAGTTCATATTGACACTACTTTGTCTATGAAACATCATGTCACCACAATATGTGGCAAAGGCTTTGCTTTATTAAAAATGCTAAAACGCGTTTTCCCATGGATTCCTATCGAATGCAGACAGATCTTAGTCCAGTCATTACTGATAAGTAGGCTGGACTATGGCAATTTGCTGTTTGTTGGTATGGCAGATTATCTATTTACGAAACTACAACTTGTCCAGAATGCGGCAGCAAAAGCGGTCTGTAACAAGAAAAAATATGATTCTGCTAAGAACTGCTTGAGAGCTTTACACTGGCTACCCATGAGGCAAAGAGCATCTTTTAAAATGTTATGTATTGCTCATAAAACTCTGCATAAAACTGGTCCTAATATCCTGCAGAATAGAATCAAGCTTTATGCACCGGCTCGGAACTTGCGTTCACAATCTACAGCCAAAGCAGTCACTACACGAGTAAAAAGAGCCAGAATAGGCGGGCGCACTTTTTCGCACTTAGCCGCCAACATTTGGAATGATCTGCCAATAGATCTAAGGCTCACGCAATGTTATCCTACTTTTAGAAAAAAACTAAAGACAGGACTGTTCCCTAAAATAGAATAAAGATTAGCCTCTGGCATTTGCTCACAATTTACTGTTCAATCTTAGCGCCGTGATATCCTGCTAGGATGAATGTTGCGCTTTAGAAGCACTAATAACATAACATAACATGAGTACAATGTGTAACCTTCTAGCCCTGAACCTCCTCGGCGAAAAAGTGCAGCAAAAGCCCATCAAACTGTACACGTGTTTTGTTCATCTGAAAGCAGCATTCGACATGGTACCCAGAGAACTCCTGTGACAAAAGATGGAAAAATTGTGCTTCCCGCCACGACTACTACGGGCCATAGTCAACCTGTACTCTGCGACTTGGGTCCAGATAAAATTAGGAAATGGGGAAAGAACCACAGCGAGGATACCAACACACATCGGTTTAAAACAAGGATGCGTGCTAGCTCCCAGCCTTTTCAACATATTTACTGCCGATCTAGATAAAAGGCTTACAGAAGTTCAAAGCGACCCTCCGAACCTAGCTAACCGCCAAGCTCGAACCTTGCAGTACGCAGATAATATAGTCCTATGTAGCCAGACTCCAGTAGGCTTACAGCACCTGGTCACAAAGCTGTTGGAATACACAGAGGAGCTCGGTCTATCACTAAATTACAACAAAACCAAGGCACCAAAAAGGATGATAAACTACCTGAGGTATTGCTGGCGTGGGGAGTGATGGTTCAGGAAATACCGGGGCAGGCCTAACAATCCACACAGGCGTCACGAGAGGGGACGATTTCCAGCGGGGGGATGGCCCCAGCTAGGAGGGGAGAAATGTGGAGACCCAAAACGAGCATTGAGATACATGGACCTTTACTTAGATAGACCCGGCAGGGGGTGGAGGGTGGGGGGGGGTAGAGGGGGGTTGTTGGGGGGGATCTGGTGGGGTTAGGGTTAGTTTTGGTTAAGGTTAGTTTATATGACACGAAACAAGAGAACAAGAAGTAAACCATGACAGCTTGGAAAACCTTCATGGGACTGCATATAGGACTAAATTCCTGAGTTCATTGTTGGGCTGTTCTGCTGCCTCGGCGGAGGTGAAAATATGCTGTAATTTTTTTTTTTTTACATGAACGTGATATGCAGGTTGGAAAAACAACTAATAAAGAAATAGTAAAAAAAAAAAAGAAGAAGCCAATGGTTGAAAGGGGCAGACCCAAAGCCCACTCCATGTATATTGTAAGCAGTAGGTCTATTTTATACCTGTCCTGGCAAAAGCTAGACTTGAAATGTAAGTTAGCACTTGCCTGAAGAACATGCAGCTTCTTTCCGTTATGTCAGCTAGGCTGCAGAGGTGTGATAGTTCTGTTTTGGCATTCCTTCCTAGTCTGTGTTAGTATTTCATCCCCAGTCCACACACTGGCCTTCTTACCGTCCCTGAACAAATTCATCCCTGCCCACTGTCAGGGGGTCAAGGCTTACAAACCAGGAAAATACAAATGTCTGTCTGAATAAAGATGCAACATCTGCAAAACACCACATCTGATTTGGTATCGTTTTAGAGAAATCGTACATGGCCTTGGTTCTATATTGTTTTGAAATATGTATGTTTAAGCCTTGACAAAATAAAACATTTTGGTGTGACGTGAAGCAAAAAAAAACCCACAAAAAACCAAGGTAATCCGTTTCTCAGCAAATACCGGGTCCAATAGGAAAAAGTACAAGTGGGACGCAGCAGGGAACAGCATAGAGCAAAGTGGCTCCTACAAATATCTGGGAGTATTGGTTGATTCAAGATTTGCACTCAAAGAACATCTAATTAAAAGAAGAGCACAGGCAAGCAAATTACGCTTCACACTAAATACTCCAAAGCAGAAACTAAAGTGTCTATCAAACTCCCATTTATTAAAAGTTATTGCTGCCAAGTTCCTTCCAACTTTTACTTACTGCTCCAAATTACTTAAGGGCCAAGATGCAAAGTTTCTGAATCTCCATCAATCAAGCCTCTTTAAAGTAGTCTTTCGGATTCCGAAATTTATATCTCAAGCACAAGTGCACCTGGAATTCGGGTTATCAAACCAAATCCAGGTAAGGCAAGCAGCGATAATACAATTGTGCTGGAAACTAAGAGCAGCCCAAGAAGAGTCCTTGCTTGGGCATTGCTGGACGGAACTGAAGAACCAGCCAAAAGGGAAGAAAGACTGGCCAACAGCTCTGGAACAGGTATTAACTATGCTAAATCTGCACGAAGCCTGGAAAACAAACTATAGCTTCTCAGCGTAAAAAAAATACCAAACAATGCTGCAAAACAAAAAGCCTGGCTAATGGATAAAGCTGTCCTAACAAATAAAAAATACGGCTGTATGGTTTTATCTTTATATGAGATCCGGACACCACAGCCGTACCGTGTCCAACACATAACTCCATATGTTCAGCATTTTCTACTTTTGATTAGACTGGGAGCCTTTTGCTCAAAAGACCTGGTCCCAACATGGAAACAAACATGGCCGACCACCCAGTGCAGACTATGCGAACAGGCGGAAGAGACACTCGTACACCTTTTGTGTATTTGCCCAGCTGTGAACAATTTGAGACTGCATTTTCTACTCCATGCTTTTCATTCTCTTCAAGTCAGATCATGCTGACCAGCCGTAATGGCATTTTTAAGCCACACTTCTTGTAGGGCAACTAAATTCTTGCACCAAGTCAGCACATTATTCCATTATCATTTGCACTTTTGCACATTAATTCTAACTATGAAATTGAGGATGATTAGTATCCAGCACCAACCAGTACATAGTTTATATTTCTCTTGGCTTTGTAACTTTTTTTTATATTGAAAATGTAGATAGGAATGTTTGTCAAATTGATGATTTTAAGGGAAAATTGTTTTGTTTTTAACTAACTATACACAATAAAATAGTTTACTCCTGTGTCTTTTAGGGCCAGTATAGTTGGATGATCTTTTAGACTGTTGTTAAAAATCTTTTTATCTATTTGTTAAAAAGTAAAAGATTGGGAATAAACCCATGAACGTAATTGGGTTTGAGAATGTTATAAGCTAATGAAACAGTGTTCCTACACTCAAATCATTTTTAGGCATCGGAATAGGCAAAGATAGGACATGTATAAATACCTCATTCCTATCATCGAGTGAATCTGTCATTTCAAAATAACGAAGCAACAACAAACAGATGGAATGGGCACATATTAATAATAATAATAATAAAAGTGTAATTATGCCCTTGTGTAAAATAAATGTAGAAATTGTCACTTGATTTTGAATGCAAAATAATCTCCTGATAAGCAATTATAGCTGAAGAATTTATTGACTTAGCACATGATTTGGTAGGCAGAATACGGGGTGAACTATTTTTAGAATAGCAATGGGATAATTTTGTGAGTATAAAAACCGTCTGAGGAAGAGATGGAAAACAATCACTGATCCGGGTGCTATTTTTGAAATTATTATAGAGCCACCAAAGTGCACCCAAAGACACTGAATAGCCCGGAAAATACCAGGACAGTGGAATCTATATTCTAACTAAGGAACACAGTTCCTAGATTGATGATAGGAAACTGTGGATAGAAGTTCTGAAAGAATTTTGGGTTCAGAAGGGTAAGCGAATTTGTGCCTCCCTCTCGTCTATCAAAAAGCATTTAAATACTAATAGGGATATGTACTTCATTTTTTAAAATCGAAAGAATAGCAATAAATCTCCAGTATATTCTATTGTGGGGAGATCCTATGACTTTAGAGATTTCTATTTATGGAGTCACTGTAAGTGTATCACATTATTATAATGAGTTTGCACGAGGATCGTGAGTGACTAAGATTGAATGAATGAAGTGGAATGGTTAGCAATTGATAGAAGGAATATCTATCTGCGATAGTCATGAATGGGTTACTTTTAACTCTGTCAGTGAATAATATTTCTTTCTGGATTAATGAAATAAAGGCGAATGAAAGGCACAGTCTTTTCTGCTGACTGACTGTTTGATGCTAAGGTCAGCCTCCTGTTTTGTGTATACTATATGTGACATCGAGTACAGGTATCTGGTATGCTGTTTTATATTTTTTGTAGATCGAAACATATTGTTTTTAAAATTAGCTTGTCCTGAAGAAGGTGGTTAAATCAAGTCAAGTCCACCGAAGCGCTTCGTCAACAACCTGCTTTTTATGATTCATGTGTTTAATTTTTCTTTTTAATTTTATATTTTTCACAATGTTGAGTTGATTGAGATTTGATATATGTACTAAGTGTAAATGGTGCAATGAGATCTACCACAAAATTTGCGTATAAGACAAATGTCTGAGTATGAAATAATATTAGATCTTGATTCAGCCATATGAGAAAAGGAATCATCTATAACATCTTCTCTTTCATGTTATACAATTTTATCTCAATGACTTTGCATATGTACACATATATGTTTTGATATTTTAGCATTGTATGTTATTGCTGTAGTTGCAACAACATTTTTAATATTTCAACTGTCATAAAATAAGGCGATACTTTCTACAGAAAACAGGAGTGATTAGCATGATTTGAATGGGTAGGTATGAGTAGAAAGAAGTGGTCTCTGACACAAATATGAATTAGCACAGAGGGAAAAAGTTTTCTTGTAAGGTTATCAGTACCTGATTCCCTTTGTTACACAACGGGTTACTCTCCTTTCTTCAGAGCATTTACAAATCACCTAGCACTTGATGAATGAATGAGTGCATCCTTTTATATAGGGGCAGTTATTCTCTAGGGCTATGAGCTTATTTAAGCATGCAGGTAAACTAGAAAGTCAAAACACTAGAACATTTACTACAAATAGCAGCAGGTCCTGCCACAAAACTCCAGTGGTGGGGGGGGGAGGCGGGTAAAGAAGATATCATTTTTAAAAATGCCCATGTCCTGTTGCTGACGCGTTGGTGCTCCTTTTCTTTCCTGATGGTGTACCAGCAGTCTCTGGCACACCCGCACTGGCTCTCCACCTAATCCAGCGCTGCTCTCATAGCATGAGAGTGGCGCCAGGATTGGTCTGAGCGGCCTCGTTTGCCGCTTAGACAGTGCCTTAGTGCTTGTGGCGTTTGTCCAACCAAGATTTGCAACACAGCCGGGTTGGAGAAACCTAAGTGTGCATGTCTGGCTGGCCTAATACGGCCAGCCAAACTGACAAGTGCACTTTACAGAGCACACTACCCCCTCCTCTCTACCAAGTCTGGCCCCGCCCCGCCCCAATACTCCCTGGCTCAGTCGGTCGTCAGTAGAAAAAAAGTGATAATATTGCTATATTATTATTTTATTTTCCTCTGACTGACTCAGTGGGGTGACGCTCCTCCACCATTACGAAGGAGCCTCCTCTGACAAATAGCAACTCAATTTTTAACATGTCATTAGACTAAGTACGTCCACACTGCTCTAGCCAACTGAATGCTGCGCAGGAGGATTAACAAATATACCTAAATCACATTAACCAAATATATTCCTCCTTTTTCCCCAATTTTACTTTTATATTGCTTCATTCAAATGTGTGTTAATATACTTTTAAAATAAATTAAAAAATTAAATGCTGCACTGTGCCATTTTACATAACCACACTTCCACAATTGTCTAAAAGAGCAAAGCTTATTGGCTTTGTTACTGCTTAACTTACTTAAATTAGACCAATTTATCATATGAGCACTTTCATGTTTTCGATTGCACTGGCAAACTGATGTTGTGTTTCTAATCCATACAGATATTCAGGACGACAGCAGTTCAGCCCTGCCGGGAGGTACAAGGCAGACGGAATCTTGGAGACGGTGAGCTGTGCAACTATACTCTCAAAGTAACTTTTAAGCTCATGACTAACTAGGGAGAGGATATGTAGGCAAACAGCTAGAGCTGCTGACCTAGGAACCTGTGGACTCAGGTTTGCATCCCGGCCTCGGCTTTGGCTTCCCTTAGTTTGATTCTTCGCAAGTCACTTAATCTCACTTTCCTTAAAATGAGCATTATAATGAATGAATTGTATTTAGGTATTTCCGCCTTAGGGACTGATTACAAGCAAAGAAATTATTTAACGCCCCTGATAAATAATGATTCCACAGGGTTCGTCATTTATTAGGTGCAATAAATAATACCTATTATGAGTTCATGGGACTAACGTGGATTTTGGTGTTTAGTGCACCAAATTCTGCATTTTATTGTATGTACCGTATTTTTTCCTCTCTTAAATTTCAACGAAGGTTGAGCAATTCAATGTATCCAATAATTATCAGATGCGTTAAATGCCTACCAACTTCTAATTCCGACCCATGCGTAAACAGCATGGGTCAGAATTTTAAAAGGAACTCATGATCAGGCCCTTAATATACACAATCTTGTAGATTGTCTTCCATTCCCCCAGTGCTTAAATTGTAAAATAATGAGTGCCAGTGGCAAAAAGTCTTCTCACAAGCCCACAGCCAATGATATTAAATGTCAGCGGCCGAATACCAAGGATGTGTCCTCTTGCTTCAGCTCATGTCTCTTTAATGCAGTGCCAGACACTCCCTGCTCCTTTTTCTCACTCTTGCAAGATCTGTTTCTCTGTTTTTCTCTTTCTATGTTATCACTTTCTTGGTAAACATCTGAAATGGAAAAGTCAGTTCAGGCCCCCCCCCCCTCCCAAAAAAAAGTGATGGTGCCTGCCATCTGCAACCACCGGCTCAAATTAAGCACAGCATTCCCCTATCTAATGTACAGCACTCTGTTGCTTCAGAGCTAACTTATCGCTATATAAATGCCAATATGTAATGATTACAACCTATCATTGTCAAAGTTTTTGTAGTTTGGAATATTTGGTGTCTTGCGTGATGAGGATCATGGGTTAATTTTTTTATTTCTCAAAGAACAGCGTGCTATTTGCTGTAAAATACTGTCTCAATTACACCTTTCAACCACACCCCTCGGAAAGCTGAGCCACTGACCCAGCGCATCAAAACATTTTCCCAGGGAACCAGGAACTAAGGCGTTGGAAACCCAGTTTCATTTCAGACCAGATGCAAGTTGGCCCAGGTGCAGGGTTAATAACAGAACCTGCAGGGAAATGAACAAATTTTATGTACTTAATGTAAGTGGAAAAGCTCGTTTTAAAAGGACTATCCAGGATAACTCAAAATATCAATTGATTTCCAATAATATGTGTGCAAGCTTATTTGTGATTTTGTGGGTATGTGTATGTAATATGCTCAAGTCCTCCTTGAAGGTAGATCTTTGCTATAGAAAATACATAAAATAAAGTCAAAAGAAAAAAATGTGATGTAGTCTTGGTAAGTGTTTAGGTTTGGGTAATGACTGTTATCTTATCAGCCATCATATACGTGAAACTGAGTTACTTACATGTCCAGTCGCAAGAGAGTCGATAGCAGCCAGAAACGGTAAATAGGAAATCAGGGGATACAGGGAAACCCCTTTTTGGCCCTATGTTGATAGGTATTAACGTGTAATATAGCCTGAGTACAGAAATGTTAAGTTTTACGTTTGACTATGAGTAACCTTTTTCATCAAACACGAGAAAATGGCTTTTTTTTGTGTCATAATTTTTTATTGGAGTTCAAAGATAGGCAATTTCATAGGCTACAAAACAATATAATAAATATAAATCAGTATGTGACAAATTATATACACCTGTAATATATTAAGGAAGAGGAAAAAAGGAGGGAAAGGGGAAAAAGGAGAAGGGAAAAAGCTATATATAGGGAGGGAAAGAAAAGAGAATTCGAATTTCAGGAATCGCAAAGAAAGGGAGTCCACACCTGCTGGAATATTTGTTCTTGGTCTGGCTCTTTTGAGGCACTTTTACAAAACAGTTTGTATTGCTGCTAAGTTAAACATAACAATTGTTCCCAAAATATATATGGATGGATCCCAAAGTAAAACTGTTTTTTTAACCGTCCCCAGATAAACATGACAAGTGTTTTTGAAAGTATTCATTTTTTTTCTTGAAAAATAAATACGAGATTTATATTCTACTTAAACACCTCTATTTGGTTCCCAATTGCATACATCTAATCTTTTCCAGAGTAGCTCAGTTTCTTACCTTTATCTGAGGTTATAATCTGCTTCAGGGTTCCAGAATATTAGGGTTCCATTTAAATTGCTTGATTTAATTGTACTGCTCTCCTTCTTAAGTGTTTGGAAGTTTCTTCCTAATCATCCCTTCTTGGGACAGGGTACCATTATCCCCTCTGCTCTTTTTCCTGGTACTCCTCTGATGCCTCACTAGGTAAAATTGAAGGTGGGTTGAGCTTAAGTAATAGTATCTTTCTTCTACCTCACTTCTATTGGCAAAATGTTTCTCTGTCCTCTTTATCTCGTTTTTATTATGTAAATTGTTATTTGTCTTTCATTACTATCATTTCTTTCCATTCTCGTCTACCAAATCCGGTCCTTTCTCCTTCTGCTCCTTGCACGTATTTACTTCTTTCCTTGACTTTACCCCTGCCAAAGTCCTCTCTGCCTTTCATTTTGTATCTTATTTCTTCCCAGCGTATTTCCTTCTTTTTCACCATCTTCTCTCCTCACCTACTACCCTCTGTTCACTTCCTCTGTCAGTTGTTTCCTAATTTTGTTCTTAATTTCAAGACCTATCTCAGGCTGCCTTCGATGTGTAGATTAGCGGCTCAAGCAATTACCGGATTCTGAGAACATTCTTTATAGGATCGTCCTAGTCTTCCTTGCTACAGTGTTAGAGGGATACCATCTTTTATAAATCAATGGCTGGTTTGAGGGTTTTGTTTGTCATTGAATAGACAGCTAGTTTATAGCTAGCCATCGCATGATGACGCGCAATGAGATATGGGAAAACAGATAATAACCATTGGAGTTGAGAATATGGCCTGCATCCAAAGGTGTCTGAGCACAGCATAAGGCTATGCTCACTGGGATCTTTTGGGAGGGGTCATAATCACAGGCCTTGCAACCAGAGATAACTTGACAACGATGAAGGCCATGTCCAGAGGGTGTAGAGAGCTGACACCCAGATCTCAGAGAATATTGCTCAGTCAGCTCTAGGACTAAGTCTATTGAGCACAGGATGCACGATTGGCTACCTACAGCCTTTTGGGCACCCCATAAATGGGTTTGTGGCTCTGCAACCTTTAACGCTCAATCCAGGAACTCTTTGGGCGCAAAGGTGCTGCTAAGTGGCGTTTGGAGCTCAGGAGGCTTGAACAGCTTCACTGATATCATAACTAATATTGATGGTGATGTAATGTTATCAGTGACGTTGTTGATTATGTCGTTTGTTATGTCATCTATGACCGTGTGGGAGGTCAGGAACAGTATATTTTGGAGAGGTATCGGTTGTTTGTGGTTTTAGGTTTCAACCAGAACCATATTAGCTCTCCAACTGAAGAGATTTTGGGCGAATTTCCTAAAATTAAAGTATATGTACAAGTATAAGAAGAATATGCAGGAAGGGGGAGTGCAATAATGTGGCATTTGTGTACTGTAATAAGGATGGAAGTCAGATTGATCTACGTAGTTCGGAGAAGGTTTACAGAAACGTTGTTGCAATTAGATGGCATAAAAGTCATTTACTGACATTGTTTCAAATGTAAGGCATCACATATGGGGACAGTTTGTACCCTGAATAAATTCATGTGGTTTTCATTCAATTGTTTACGGTCTACCAAAATTAAACAATTAGAGGCATTGACTTGCTGTAGTGTGTCATTTGTTATTAAATGATGTGGGACTCATATGCAAAAACATTTCCTAGCTAATCATTCATAAATTTCATTGAATACATGTTATCTGTGGTCAAGCCTCCTCAACTTCTTCCTCTGCTTACCCTACAGCCAGTCATATTGAGACCAGAATAATACATTTGTGAGTTCCTAATGTGAATTGGGAATAGGTGGTACACAGTTGTTGTGAGGGTTACCTTTAATTCATTTGACCATTATCAGTTAGTACTTTCTGGGTGAGTTGATCATCGCATGTATACTGTGTTATGTTTTTACATGAAAAAATCATAAAAACATTTCCTGGTAACACTGGCTCCTTTGACACTGTTTTTAATTTAACTTAAAGTGATGCTCAATGCAGAACAGGGATCAAATCCAAATGTATTGACTTGAATAAGAAACTTTAAATGAAAGGGATGCGGGGAAAAGGTTGTATCCACTAAATCATATATTTAAACCGTGTTTGTCTTTTTTCAGATTTTATTGTATACATTAACCAAATATGAAGATCTGAAATGCTTTCTTCAGCAAAACATTCACCAGGTATGATCTTTGCTCCATCATCTTCTTCTACAATCTCAGCTTCCTTTTAACTTTTATCCTCCTGATCCTTCTTACTTCCAATATTGTCTCACTTATGTATGTTCAGTCAACCTATTCTTCTCACCCTATGCCCATAGATCCTGTTTCACTCCGATATATTTAACCCCTAGCCTTATCCTAATCCTCTTTCTTTTTAGGATGTAAACTTTAGACTTATTTTATTCTGTTGTTCTATGCATTGTTGCAGTATATAACCTCTCCTTATTCTACGTACAGCACACTAATACTCTTAGGTAGCAGATGTTTTATAACAAACATACATGAATACATCAATAATTTCCTACATATAAAGTCTGAACTGGGGATCTGAATCTGAAGAGCACATTTTATTTTCGGTTCAAAGTTAATGTTTTTTATTTCAGGAAATTCACACCCGAAGTCCGTTCTTAACATTGTGTAAATATAATTTTTTGCTTGCTTTAATGTATTTCAGTGCATCAAGAGTTTTGGAAGACTTTATGCAAAATAAGTGTGGCAATAGATAAAAAATAGTATCCTGATTTTGCCATTTAGTATGGCTTTCATTGATTGCAGCAATCTTGTAGAACTAAGATCACGTTTTTCGATGCGTAACTTTCTAAATAAAATAAAAACTGTCATTGAAACATATTCCAACATGTGGAGAGTTTCAGGTGACACTAATGTAGAACGCACAAGAATAGGTAAAATAAATAACTAAGGGCCCCTTTTGAGGCAATAATCGATGTTTTAACTACTGTGTGATGAGGTATTGTGGGCTAGCAGAATGAAGGTGCAAAACGGGAATCAACTCCATACAATCCATTCAGATCAATCTTTTTGTTATCGCAAAAGTATCCCTATGCAGATCATTCAGCATTCTAAGGGGGAAATTTACAAGCCCCTTGCGCCACTATTGCGTCATTTTTAACATGGGAAAAGTGACGCTAAAGTGGCGCAAGTGGCTTGTAAATCTGCCCCTAAATGTTTAAGGTAAAATATGGTTGTAATGGATCATGCACTTGCATAATTTGTATGATTTGAAGGTTTAAAATAATGCTGTAGAAAAGCTGCACAAGTTTTAAAAATGCTTCAGTCAATTTAAAGTGCAAACGTTTAAAGTCATCACCTGATCAAATATGTTTTCACTGCTATCTGCCATTGTTTAATGACGCTCAAAAACTTCAAAGTCATTATTCCACATAGTCTGCCTTTATTCCATCATTAAAATATTTCTCATTCACTGAAAGGGTTTCAAATTCAGGAGCCTCCAATTAATTGAGGCATTTAAACTTGAGTGAGTTTCTTGAAACAGCGTGGAACCCTAAAGAGATTTTCTTTTCCATG
Organism: Lissotriton vulgaris; assembly: GCF_964263255.1. Lineage (NCBI taxonomy): Eukaryota > Metazoa > Chordata > Amphibia > Caudata > Salamandridae > Lissotriton > Lissotriton vulgaris. The sequence goes on from NC_141698.1 coordinate 211,382,833, forward strand.
TTGTTTCAAGTCTTTAACTCTGTCTGTGGATCAATAAAGTCCTATTATACGTAAGTAATAGGTAAAATTAGTACGGGATTGATTTCTATAGGTTGCTTTATTAGAAAGTGCAAAAAAATCAGTTGTTGGACTTTTAAATAAATCCTAAAATTACTCTCTTGTTTTCATGCCTTAGGAAAAATGCAAGAGTTTATAGTTCGGGTCAACTCACATTAAATGCTAATATGTTCTCTTCTCACCTGTTCTGTGATTATTTTTTTTGTCTCCATCCTAATGTAAATGTAAATTGATACTAGTATTTTCATTGTGAATACATTTTTATTAGGATCTTTTCGTAGTTGGCCCACATGTCAAAAAAGTATTTTAGAAACATTTATGAAGTCTTACTGTGCTAAAGTATCAATTTAACAGCCCTAATTTTCCTAAAATAAATTTACTTTGGTATCTTTTACAGTTTGAAATTGGTCCTTTCGGATGTATTCTTCTCACTTTCTCCGTAGTCTTCTCAAGATCCTTTGGTTTGTAAGTATTCCCTCGTTGCATGTGTTTGTAGCCCGTCGAATGTGCTTAACCTGAAAATAATATTGATTGTATAATCCGAATAATGGTACTTGGTTTGTTCCATACACACTACTAGAAATAGTAAGATGCCGATTACCTTTCTCAGAAAACATTACCTCTCTGCGGTCAGAAGGTCCCACAGATTCTGGGCAACATGAACCTTGCTTCCATCTGCAAGCAAATTATTTCATTTCATTTCAAAAATCTTTATTTCGATCACAGATCATAAAAGATGCATAGCATTTATACACAATTAAAAACGAATTAAACACAATGTGATCCAGTGATTAAAACATTTTAAAAACAAGGGGTGCTGCGAAAACAGTATATAATTTTCGAGGAGTCTTTTATACAAGTCTTTTGACCAATCGGCTTCGGGTGAACCACATAGAGGTTAAAAATTTCGAGAGGGCAAAGACTACAGTGGGTGAGAGGTCTGTCTTTAAAACTCTGTAAGCAGGTTGAAAAGATCTAAAACCCAAGTTCCTTAGTAACGGGACTAACCAGTATTTCCTGCTCCTCTCATAGCCCTTGCAGAAGAAGACAACGTGAACATCATCCTCCTTCGGATGAGCACACACTGGGCAAGTTTCTATGGTGGAGCGGGATGACCAGGACACTGTAAATGATGCTAGGGGGAGGCTTCTGTATCTCCATTGTAAAAATAATTTCCTCGTTAATACAGGAGACATAGCGTCTAGAGTACTTTCGAGACAGTAGGAGTCTTTCGCTTTTAGGAACAGATGTGTCAGGGATCCTTCTCGAGTGGCGTCAATAGCTTTTGTGAGCATCAGTTCTTGGTATGCTCTCACAAGTACCTTTTTTGGAGTCTTTAGACAGGTGTTTGAAGGATCCGTCTATAGTTCCGGGTAGCCCATCTCCTCTAGCATTCCCTTGACGTAAATCATCCACGGGATCCTCTTGGCATTCCGTAACTCCAGGAATTCCTGTAGCTCCTCTCTATAGCTTATAAGATCTGGGCTACACCACAAACGCCTCCAAAATGTTAGGGGTTTAAGTCCTAGCTCTTCCGTTATTGGTCGAATTCCCAAGTCTAATCTAAGGGAAGTAGTGGAGTGCTCTGGGGGAGGGCAACGACCTGTCTCAGAAATTTGTTTTCAGTTGACTGTAATTTAGGGAGTTGAGAGTGTCCCCACAGCTCACCCCCATATGTGACACCGCACGGGCTTGAGTTTTGTAGATATGAATGATTGGGGTTAGTGGGCGATAGGAGGATTTATTCGCCAGACGCATAGTGCCACCCGCCAACTGAGCCAGTTTGATGGTCACTTTAGTCTGGTGAGACGTCCACGTTAGATGTTCATTTAAAGTAATCCCCAAGTATTCGATATTGTGCACACGTTCTAGTTGGACTGTGCCTAGCCTAGGTGGGGCTCGATTATGGGGGTTGGGATTCAAAATCATGAATTTAGTTTTCTGTGGGTTGATTTCCAAACCTCGTTCAGAGCAGAACTCTAGAAAACCATCCAAGATGCGTTGGATCCCCATAGGGGATTTAGACAGCAGCAGGGTGTCATCTGCAAACATAATTGCAGGCACCCTGCTGCCTGTCAACTTTGGGGCATCAGTGTTGGCAATCCTGTTTAGGTGGGCAACAACCCCGTTCACAAAGAGGCAAAACAGGGTCAGTGCAAGCACACAACCCTGTCTAACCCCTCTGCGAACGGGGAACCTTTCGGTTAACTTGCCACCTTTGCCACTCCTTATGCGGGCGTAGTTGTTATAGTGTAGTCTCATCAGGATTGCCAAAATATCACCAGGGACGTTCAGCTCTTCCATAACTCTCCACAGCCTCGCTCTGGGTACCAAATCGAAGGCGGCACGTAAGTCTACAAAAATAGTATACAGAGTGCCGCCCTCGATTACAGCTGTTCTCCAGTAGAGGAGATTTAGCCTGAACATTTGGTCTATAGTCGATACACCCTGCCTAAATCCTGCCTGATAGGGGGACAGGATGTCCATCTCTTCTATCCAGGCCTGAAGCCGATTCAGAATAAGTCTACCGAAGAGTTTTTGGGATATGTCGATAAGACTGATGGGACGATAGTTGGCAGGAAGCAGAGGGGATCCCTTTTTATAAATTGGGACCACCTCTGCTCCCATCCAAGTATCGGGTACCTCCATTCCCCCCAGAATGGCATTGAATATCAATGTAAGATAAGGTGCCCATATCCCTGGTTCCTGCTTAAACAAGTCCCCGGGCACCCCATCAAGCCCCGGGGCTTTTCCAGCAGCTAGGCCTTTAATGGCCTCCCTCACCTCTTTTTCAGTAAAAGGAACCGCTGTGGGACTAGATGTCTTTATGATACCAGCCCTATTTTGATCCCCTCCTCCCTCCGCATACAACGCCTCGAAGTGACTCTGCCATACCGTAGGGGCTATGTTAGGCTCTATTGCGGAGGATAAGTCCTCCGTGCCGTTAGCGACTACGCGCCAGAATTTGCGGGAATCTCTGGTTGTTAGTGCTCTAACGAGATTTTCCCAGTAATCATGGTCCCATTCCGCCCGCGCATTCTCCAGGAGGTTTTTGTACGATCTTCTCCTGGCACGGATTTCTTCCTTGCTAAGACGTCCCTTTATAGCAAGTAACAAATAGGCCTTGGCTTCCCTGCAAGCGACGTTATACCAAGACGTCTTGGGCGGAGGGCCTTTCCTTTTCCCTGAGGATGAGAACAGATCCTGCTCTAAGGTGTTGATGATGTCTGCGTGTATTTGTGCAAGCTTTCCTCTGCTGGCATCATCTTGCACCTCATTTCCTAACTGGAAGGCGCTCTCCAGAAATGGGATGATCCTTTCATATAACTGCAGTATTCTATCTAGACTATTGGCCAATTTCTCCCACTTGACTTTCCTCCGATTATTTTCAAGTAGGAGGCCCGCCTTATCTTTGTTCGTTCCGTGGGATGTATCCTCACCCCCAGGCAGGAAATAAGTCATTTCCAAGGCATTATGGTCACTGTCCGTTCTTTCAGTGACTTTGAAATCGACTATTGCTGGCCACATGAACAGTTTAACCATAATGTAGTCCAGTCAAGATTCGCTACCTGTTTTGTTATAGGTATGGATACTGGGTATGTCTGATTTGCAACGGCCGTTGCACGCCCTTAGACCTAGGTTGAGAGTGAGGGCAGTTATCTGCAAGGCCAAAGGAGTCCAGGCCCTTGGGGGTGGTGCCACCGTCTCAGGGACGAACCAGCATGAGTCTTCCTCGTAGGAAGGGCCATCGCGTAGTCCAGGCAGTGGTTCGTAATGAGAATTAAAATCACCTCCCACCAGGCAGGCGAGTTCACATGGAATGCCTTCTAAGAGCCCAGCTAATTCATCTATGGTGCCAGATTCTTTGTGCATTGGTACCGGCCTTGAATAAATGTTGATGACTAACAACTTCGTGGAGTCTGGCCACTCAAGTAAAACAGCCAATATGTCATCTGAGGCGGTCTCTAGACAGGTAGCTTGACAACCTAGGTCCGTTGCTACCCAGGTCGTGAGTCCTCCTGACGGCCTACCCCTTCCCCCCCATTTAGCGGCTTTGGAAAAAGAGGCAAAACCCGGAAATAATATTTCCTCACGTGCCCAAGTCTCTTGGAAAAGGAGTATATTTTTGGAGCTGATGTAAGAACCCCAATCTGTGCAATCTATTTTGTTGGCTAGGCCTGCCACGTTCCAAGATATCACTGTTATATGTGACAGTTGGGTAGTGGCTGGGCCTATAGAAAGGGAGTTGTTGGGGATAAGCTCAATGGGCGCCAGTTAGCTTGTGGGGGAGTAATTCGTACCCGAGGGCGTATTAGCGGGGGATGAAATAGGGTCCGTCATGCTTGGGACCTGACTAAGTTCAACTATATTGGATGCCTTAGTATATGTATCTGGGGCTGGGAGTGTATTGATCTCGATCGTGGGAGATACTTGTGGAACACTCCCCTCTTCAGCCACTTGTCAGTCTACCGTTTCTAGACTACTGTATCTATTGTGGGTAGATAGATAGGCTGGGTAATGTGTTCTGTGTGGCCCAGGGATTCCTCTCCTATAGCCACCACCCCGCCCCCTCCTCCTTGTAACAGTTTCCCAGCCAGCCTCATCCCCATAGAAAGGGAACTGCTCTATTAGTCTTCCCCTGTGTTGTGGGTGGACATTACTCTCCCTAGGGCAGTTTTCCCAGCCCTCCAGCAGCTCTTGGTGGTGCCCCCATCTGTGGTCCTCTAAGTTGTAAAGGCTTGAGGGGTAGAAAAATGAAAGAGGAAGTGGTTGAATATTACTGCCAAAATCCTCATCGGAAGCCCAGGTGCAGATGTATGCGGCTGTATTCGGGTCTCTGAAGGTGACCAGAATACAGTCTCCCCTGATGGATTTCCTAGTGTAACCCACCCACGTTGCCCTCCTAGCCATGGAGATATCACTAGTTGTTCCTCTCGGGAGTGGTCTATTTACAGAGAGCCAGTTAATGACTTTGTTCCTAAGTGAGGTTGTGGATTCAAATGTAGGAGATTTTAATTCCGGGACCCCCGCCAGAACTAAGGTGTAGGGTGCTGCTTCTGGGGGGAGGTTTATAGGCTTATGTCTGCGGTTAGTATTTGATTTCTCTCCAGTTAATGGTGGGTCAACCTTGGCATTAGTCGAAGGCAGAGCATTGTCTTTCGGTGGGGGGATTATTTTAGGAGTGGCAGTTACTGTTTGCTGTGTTGGGATAGGGGCCTTTTTGGCATTTGGTGGTTGCGGAGTAATGTTTGGTATGGATTGTAAAGGTTTGGGGTTTGTGGGTGGAAGCTTATTGTTTGTTGCTATAGGAGGTCCATTGCCCTTAGTGGGCTTTGGTCCTAGTCCCTCTTTTACTATTTTTGATCCACTATTATCGAGTTTCCTTGAATCGGCAAGTTGCACAGTTGCCTTTTCGATGATAACTAATCTGGCTTCGATCTTAATCAATCTAGCCTCAAGGGGACTCAATAGGGACCTAAGGAGTGTGCCTATGTCCTCCAGTGTGATGTCATCGGAGGTGATATCTACTGGCGCGGTGTTAGTGGGCTGTGGTAGTGAGGTTAAGTTAGTAGTTCTAGGGGGAGTTGACATTCCCGACCTCTCTAGCGTAGTGGCAGAGGTAGCTCCTTTCCCCCCTTTACCTCTAGGTTGTTTGGGTTTGGGAGATTTAATCCTATTATCTTCTTTATTTTGGGGCCCCACTTCTTTTTTTGTATAGCCCCTTCTCTAGCCCCCCTATTACTATCTATGTTAGGTTCTATGACTTTGGCTGCCTCAGTATTCTCTGTTGATGTTGGTTGGGGGATTTGGGTATTGGGTAAGGCCATGAGGCTCATATCCTCAAGTCACTCGGGACCTCGATGGTGAACTCTGGGTTAGTAGTAGAAGTGCCTGGAAATGGACATGTTGCCTGGTCAGTGCTACCGCTAGTTGGTAAACCAGATCTATCTTCTGGGGTTCTAGCTTGGGCCATTGGGCCCATTGAAGATCTCCTTACCCAGTCTATTTCTTGGGAGATTCTTCGCTCCAGGACCTCGATTTCCTCAATCAGGAGAGAACCAGCTTTAGCAAAGTAGGTGTTGATGGGGCCTTTGACTGCTCCGGCCGCGGCTAGGGAGGATGTTTTACTTCTGGTTTCCCTGGTACTCATTTCACAGGTGTTTAGAAGTCCTTGGTGTGGCAGACAAAGAGACGGGGCACGGACCGGACTCTCACGTACTCGAACGGCCTCAAACGGCCCGCTCTTTGCCCGGTCTTCGCCCCGAGCTGCGCCCCGCGACGCGGTAATGACCAAGCCTGTAATATACGAGGAGGTTGGTGGCGTGGCCGCCGGGGGAAGAGGCACCAGCTGTGTAGAGCTGAGGATGCTGGTCCTCGCAGTCCCCCGGTAGGCTCCACGCGCTGACTCGCACTTTGTGGCTCCCACCTGGCCCGTCCTCGGCTGGGAGCGCGTGTGCTCTCCGCCGACTGCGGAGCCGCTCACACCAGAGAGGAACGGCCTTAGGGAGCAGGTGAGCGGCACCCGCGAAGCGGGTGTCGCGAAAGGTGGAGGGCGAGCAAGAAGGCAAACAGGCTGCAGCAGAAGTCTCTGGCAGTCCTCGTGGCAAAAGGGAAATCCGGTAAGAAGCACCCACTCAGCCGATGTTGTCCGCGTTAATGTTTGCTGGAGGCTGGGGGCGTGGCCGCCGGGGGAAGAGGCACCAGCTGTGTAGAGCTGAGGATGCTGGTCCTCGCAGTCCCACGGTAGGCTCCACGCGCTGACTCGCACTTTGTGGCTCCCACCTGGCCCGTCCTCGGCTGGGAGCGCGTGTGCTCTCCGCCGACTGCGGAGCCGCTCACACCAGAGAGGAACGGCCTTAGGGAGCAGGTGAGCGGCACCCGCAAAGCGGGTGTCGCGAAAGGTGGAGGGCGAGCAAGAAGGCAAACAGGCTGCAGCAGAAGTCTCTGGCAGTCCTCGTGGCAAAAGGGAAATCCGGTAAGAAGCACCCCCTTCTTTACATTGACCAGGCATAGGGGCATTCTGGCCACTGCATTAAAAAATAAAAATAAAGGGTACCCAGCTGGATTGTGGTGCACATCACCTAATTTATTTTTATGAAATATTGTTGAAATATGATTTCTCTTGTCAGACATTAAAGGTTGGTTCCCAGGGAGGAATATGGTTTGGCAGCAGATAGTTTTTTTTGTTTGTTTATAATTCACAATTAAAGGACCAAAGTCTGTGGGGTGGCCATTATAGTTGTAATTGTCTAGATGCAATCAAATGGCCAACACGCAAGAGCCAAAAAGGAAGAGCGATTTACCAGAAGAGTCAGCTTTTTAGATTTTTCTGGAAAGGCAACAGTGAGTGTTTACATTTGAGTTGGAGTTGGAAGCCTTTATAGAACCTACAATCCAACACTGTGAATCTTTGATCACCTTGAGATTCACATTTAGATCAAAGTATTGCTAGGAGACCCAAAGCAGCTGACCAAAATGGGAGGCTGGGCTAATGCTAGACGATCTTCTATGCAAGAGAAGTTAAAGTTCTGTTGCAAATTCCACCACGAGTCTTCCGCACTCTTGATACGCTTCTCACGCCCCTGCTCTGGGTGGGCCCGCGCTTTGGGGTGGCTCTGCACACCGTTGTCCGCAGCTATGAGGAGGGGGGTCTTGCAGGCCCGCGCTTCAACCTATACTATTATGCGGCCCAGTTGCAACATGTGGCCCATTGGTTTACAGACACTGATAATTGGGAGACGCGCCTCCTCTCTGGTAGGTTAGATTCCCAAATGCTACAGGTTACCCAGATGCAGGGTAAGGGGGCGGACGCGTCCCTTCCATATGTGGTGCGACACACGGCTAGTGTGTGGCAGTGGTTTGTGGAGAGAGTCTTGCGGAGGGCACCCTTTCACAGGGAGCTCCGGATTTGGATACTAGCCCCCTTCATCGATATGGGGCAATGCATGTCCTTTCGTTCCTGGAGGGAGGGAGGGAGACTGCGAAGTTTTGGCTGACCTTTACCCTAATGAGTCTTTTCTTACTTATGAGCAGGCGGAAGAGGCCTTTAGTCTTGGATGGGGACAATACCTACATTTCGGGGGCCTTCAGGAGGTGGCAAAGTTCACCTGGCCCCAGTACCCAGATGCACCGCCACTGACCCACACCTTAGACATCCTCCTTTCCTGTGGCAAGGGGCGTAGGCTGATTTCACTCCTCTATAAGGCCATGAAAAGGGACTCGACCCCCCCCCCCCAACCCCCGGTGCCACTATCCCGGGCAGCCTGGGAGGCGGATCTCGGCGCTCCACTGGACCAGGGACAGTGGACGCGCATAGGTACCCTCATCTGCAAGGTCTCCTGCAATGCAAGGTTTAAACAGACGCACTTCAATTTCCTACGCCGCACATACCTCACCCCAGTATCATTGAAGCGCATCTCCGAGGATAGGGGAAACAGTTGCCCTAGATGTCACGCTGAGAAAGCTGGCTTCCTGCACTTAGCCTGAGACTGCCCTTTGGTTAGGCAATTCTGGGTGGGGGTGCTGGAGCGAATAGTCCCAGCCACGGGCCTTCGGTTAGCGCTCGAGCCCCTGCATTGTCTGCTTGCTCTGGTCCGGAAGCCCAAAAAAAAGAATCTCTCATACAAATTCCTCCAATTAATGTTGGTGCTAGCCAGGCGCATGGTGGCAATAACTTGGATGGGGCAAAGGGCCCCGAAGGTATCCACTTGGCTCAGAGATGTAAAGGAGTGGTCATTGGCCGAGGAAATTCACATGCAACTCACTCGGAGGGATGAGAAGCTGCAGGATGATCTAATGGCCTGGTGCGTAATGTGTGCATCGGGGCTGGTGGAAGAGGAGCTCTCCTCTTGCGACACGGCTGAAAGTGGGGGTGGTGGGTTGGATGAGCCTGTTGGGGTCTGTGTCTGACGTGGAGCAAGGGCGTGGAGCCCAGTGATATTCACCGCCTGTATCAGCGCCATGCCTGGCTCCTTCTCACTGTGCTATTATTCTGTGCTTTTGTATTCCTTCCCCATGAGTCAGTTCCCTCCCTGATGCCGCCTGTAGTCCTAAGTGCCGCTAATGAGGTTGTCGATCTGCGTACATACACTGAAAGGATGCCAGTTATGTGTTATTGTTATAATGTATAAACTGGAAAAAAAGAATTAAAAAAAAAAAAAGTTCTGTTGCAAATTATTGTCATAAACAATTAGTAAATTGTCAATCACAAAATCAAGGGTAATATGCCGTATCAATGTTAATGCCATAGAAACCTAATCTTTTTGCATTGTTTAACCTGTGTTATTTATGCTCTGTAGCCAATATTTGGATGTTTGGCCTAAAGACCCTGCTCAACAGTACCCTACTGCTGCATGTGCCTCTATGCCTAAAGCATGGAAATCAATTGTGTTATTAAATTTACTTATTTGTCATTTTTGTCAGTCAGCTACTTATCAGGCACAAATCGCTCACTGTGCTTCAATGTCAAATTCCAAAAGTGCATCTGCTGGAAATATTTTATCTTTCATATTTGGAGCAATTCCTACAATCTGATTTTGAGAACGTCAATGAAACACTCAAGTCTAGACCTGGAAATTATAAGAAAAAGTTAAACCCTTTTTTACATTAAATACCTGATTCTACACTTTGTAAGTTAGCTGTACTTGGGCTTTGTAGAAGCCATGTCCAGTGTCCTAGTGCTTCATTAGGAAATGTAAGCTGTGCGCACACTACATTTGAAGAGGTAACATGAGTTTAAGTACAGTGAGTAAATAGGTAGAAAAGTCAAATTAAGAAATATAGAAACATATTTCAATGTGGGTTTTTATTATATATGTTGTAATATTGACTTTTCTAAGTTCCTATTTTTAAAGTAACCCATTTGTGTTGGTGGCTTGAGTGTCTTTCCTGTAGTGGAGCCCTTTTGGCTTCTTGATTATTAGACCATTTTACACCTCCTCACTTCCTGGAAAAGGAGACTGATCGACATTGATTAAAATGTCCTCCTATCATAGTACTTCCGATGCTTCATTTGCTTTTTGTTATGACAGCCAAAAGTTATTTATAACAGGACAGTTACACTTGCTTGCACAGCCGGAATGGGAATCACCAGATCTGATAAAATCCATGCTCATCCACCACTGTTTGCCTTGCCCTGCTCGTCAATTGTGACTTTCAGACTCCAAACTAAGTTGAGAAGTGCATTGGCGAAGTTTCTATGTATTTAAGATGACCCTGAGACTGTTGTGTCCTATACTTAATAGATGCTTTGAAATGGGTGCATGAAAGCTTGTGTGTTATAAGATATTCCACAATGGAATGTCATCATTCAGGCCCTTAATGTGAGTGGACAATCTGTAAATCCACTGTTGCTCCTTTTCAAATAGGATTTGTTCCAGATTTCTGGTTTCTGCAGTTACTTGTTCCAGAATGACCAGTCTGAGGTCTTTCAATGTATGTTTCATGGTTATATCATGTTCAGGCATTTTGGTGTGTCTGCAGCAAATATGGCTCCTATATTCACCTATTCTGGTGCTCACCTTCCTAGTTGTCATCCTTATGTACTTTATGTTGCAGGGACTGTTTATCATGTAATCACCTGCTTGGTGTTGCAGTTTGTGTGCTTACTTAGCTGCCATGGGGAACGTAGGCCACATCAATTTATTTTGTGGGTCTTATAAGGTAACATATGCTACAGTGTCCACAAGGATAGTGACCTGTCACCTCAGGTAGATCCAATGCATTCTGTATGGTATTGGATGGTCTAGGGTTGGATTTAGGTCTAGAGTATACCAGTGAGTCTCTTAAACTTCTTGCTCTCTTAAGGGAGAACAAGGGATAATCCCATTGCCCAGTGCCTGTGTTGAGTATACACCAATTGTATTTAATGATTTTCTTAATATGGTCAGATGCAACGTTATATGTGGTCACACACACAAGGAGAGGTTCTGCCTTTTGTCTGACTGGGGTATCAAGTAAAGCCTCACGGTTCTGGTTTCTTGCCCATGTCTTGGTTTTCTGAATTATGTGTTGTGGATAGTTCCATGCTCTTAATTTGTCTGCCAGTATCTCTGTCCGATGTTTTGAAATTGTGAATCCAGCTGCAGTTCCTTCGAAGACGGAATGAACTGTCTGTAAGGTAGATTTTCCCGTAAAGGGCGAGGATGAAAACTGTCAAACCTCAAAAGATTGTTTTTGGCAGTAGGTTTGTGGAAAGAGTCTGTAGTTTGCCCGTTTTGTGAAAGATGGTTAAATCTAGAAAGGTGAGAGTATTTTTACTCAAGGTATGGGTGAATTTTAGATTCTTGTCTTGGTTATTTAACCATGCCACAAAACTGAGAGCTGTCGTTTGGTCACCCTTCCATACTATACGTCAGACGATTTGTTCTACCCTCCACGTCTGAAGATGTGGAAAGAGAAAGATATAAAAAGCTGACATCAGTGTGGAAATGTGGCATTTACGTAAGGCTTTGCTCCATCACTTCCAGGACAGTACGGATTCACATGGTGGAGCCACATGGTGACACATCCTGGCACCTGGCAGCATTGTTGTAAAAGGATCCATATCCAGTCTGGTGCCTTGGGGTATGCTAAAGGTGAGGAATCTGCTGTTAGATTGAGTATCCACCAGAAAAGGCATTACTGAAAGGAAGCAATTCGGTCTTTTCTTTTTTTAACTGTTCTTAACTTACTTTTCATAGAAGGGAGATGGCATATCTGCCTACCAGGTTTCACGAGGCTGGCTTTTTATTACTTGTTTTTGACAGCTGCAATTGGCATCCCTAATGTAACCTTGCAAATACCATGATGATATAATGGTATCACACGTGCCAAAGATGTGAACATCAGAGTGACAGAGCGAACGAACATCCCTTGCTCGTGACCATGATGACAAAGGAATGCTGTCTCTTTTACAGCATATTGCATTCATATTCTTCATAATATTGACACATTCTCATGTGAGGGATCACAGTCATGATTACAAAGTATACCATTCAAGTGTGCATTTAAATCTTTCTACATTTTTATATTCATCAGAGCGAGGCAGCATTCCTAATCTTATACATAGCATACTCCACTCATATTGTATGTAACATTGACACACTGTCATACTTTGATTACAAAGGACTCCAAAATAGTGTGTGTTTTAATTCCCCAACATTATTCATCGTCATCAATGTGAGTCATATGCAGAAACGTAACCACAGCTCCAGGGTCGGCCTTTGCTCAAATAGCACCATGGGCGGAAATAAATATTCCACCCTCACTCTTGGTAAGCGGTCCTTTCCACAGTCACTTAATGGCTAAAACAGGGATATTATTCTGAACACAAACATCTCCACACCTCCACCTACCTTACCAGAATCGATCGAAGCTTAGCTCCATCAGGCTGGTGCCAAGTTGTTTTTGGGGTGGGGAAGGGGGTGTTGGGGTTTGGTGGCAGGGGGTGAGAGGTAGATGGTAGGGCAAGAAAGGGCTTGATAAGGTGTCAAAAAACAGGGACTGCAGCACGTTATAAATGATAAGATGCTTTAAACGGAATCACTGGAGCCAAGGCAGAGGGACTGCTGTTTGCAGAACCTTAGTGCAGAGATGTCAGTGATCCCCTCTAAAGTTTGGCGCCCTGGACCCATCCCGCCTATGCCAAAAGTCGGCCCTGCACAGCTCATATTAGTGCTTTAGTTATAGCCTAAACTGTTTAGCGATGAAATTGTGTCCCAAATCATGAATGGGGGAAATACTCACTAGATATTCGTGTGCATCAGAGAGTGGATCAGATGACACAATATTTAAAACTCATACTTTACTATAGTGCCCTCATAGCTTACTGATTTGCTCTCATCTTGCACCCATTAGCTCTCTGTTCAGTGTACCCTAGTTCAGCTGCTATATCTACCACTCCTGATACACATCGACATGAGTTCCCTACATGTTCTGTTTCACTGTTTCAAGCATGGCTCCATGAATTTTGCGGTTGATGCGGATGCATCTGTGTTACTCTATGGACTGCCCCGTCTTCCCCATCTCCATGGAAATAGAGATAGAGGAGTTCAACCAGACTGTCTCAATGTAAAATGTAAAATACAGCCTTGTAGGACAGAATAAAACTCAAATGATTGAAGATATCACCAACTTCAGGGTTTACGATCACCTGCTAAGCAGCCAGAACAAGGCTTAAGTTAAATAAAGGCAACAACATCCATGCAGCACTACTGCGCATAGAGTAGTTACTGGCAGGGCAAGGAACCAGGAGCCAGATGTAGGTCGCCCAATAACTGTAGGTAACTCCGGCAAATTTCATCAGAATCCCTTTTTAGGAAAGCCCTGAAGACCTGGGTCATCACGCTTACCGATGCTGCCTGTAGAGCCTTAGTGTAAAGGATATAAGTTCCTGGGAATTGCTCCAGCTAGCAACCCTTTCCATTCTGGGCTGGTATTAAGCGCCAAGATGCTCCTTGGAGTGATAGAATGCGCTATAGAAAAATTGTTTTACATTACATTAACGGCCGAAATTACCGAATTTCGGCCGTTACCGACCGGTATTGGGTTTGTGAGATGTAGGTGGCATTTTTTAAGGATTCGTTATTTTACCGAATCGGTAATTTAAGTATTCGGTAAAATACAGAATTCTTAACATACCGATTCGGTAAATTACCAAATCCAGGATGTAGGGAGCATTCAAGTTAGTGCATTCCTCAGTTAAGGATTCGTTATTTACCACCAACTAGAAGTTGGTGGTAAATAATGAAAACCTTTGAAAAAGCATTTTTTTTTATTTTCCAACAGTGCCATGTTGTAGACATACATGCCCTTAGGGCATGTATGTCTGCAACATGTGCACCAATACCCAATTGAGGGGTGCAACAGGGTGTCAAAGTGACACCCTGCCACCCTTCAATGTTTCCCCCTTTTACCGAATCGGTATTTACCGATTTGGTAATTGACATTCATTCCTATGGGCCTCCAGGCCCATAGGAATGAATGGCAATTACCAAATTGGTAAATACTGATTCGGTAATTACCGAAACTTACCGATTCGGTAATTTTTAACAAAAAATTACCTACATCTCCTTTACCTGTTCGTAAATACCGAATCGGTATGATTGGGTATATAAGAGTCGGTAAACTGGGATTACCTACATCTGGCCCCAAGTTTGAACTCCTTCATGTGAAGTGTAAGTACACCAAGGGTGCAGGCCCAGATTACCTTCAAATTAACTTCCCATGCAGCACTCCTGTACGTATTGATCTGTTTAGATATTCCCTGATAATATGTTTGCACATACACAAGAAAGGAAAACAGAGGTAGCACTTATTAGGAAAAAAGGTCACAACTTTTTAATGTCCGAGATTCCAATTTGAGATGCCAAGCATACTACTGGCCGCTTAGGAAGTATCTAAAGGCAGCTCTATTCACACAGACCTATGACACATAATTGGAGAGAATGAGTGACCAAACAGGCTCTAGCGTTTCCTCACTTCTTGACAGGTAATACTATCTTTCAGAGACTTTGGGCCGTAAATCGACAGTGATCCTGCCACACCAAATGTACACATCTCCAGTTTTATTTGGGGTCAGGGGAAGTGCATGGTTTCGGTCAGCAGAACCTCCGATGGCTCTGCCAGTGCAAACATCTGACATGGATGGAATCCTTTATGCCAAGGTGCCTCCAGATCACGCTGACGGTCATCCTGCTCTGAGGGTGGGGTGCCCGCGGTGCCCCTCCCTGCCTGCCATTGCAGCCATGAGGAACGCAGGTCGAAAAAGGAGACATTAGGAGTTTCTATTCTCAATATGGAATCCTTTATGCCAAGGTGCCGCCAGATCTCGCTGACGGTCATCCTGCTCTTATGAGGGTGGGGTGCCCGTCCTTGGCCCCTCCCTGCCTGCCATTGCAGCCATGGGGAACGCAGGTCGAAAAAGGAGATATTGGGAGTTTCTATTCTCAATGCAAAACAGTTTTCCAAGCGTTGGCTTTAAACATGGCGTCCCCTCAGCAAACGTTCAGTGATGCGAAGGGAACAGCTGCGGCCGCCCTCACTGCAAGGAGACACTTTCGGGCAGGAGGGGCTCTTCAAATAGGGAGGACGACCCACGTACTCTTGAAGGAGTTGAGTTTCGATTAAGCCGTCATCCGTTCACTGAATTTGGGCCAGGTAAAGATTTTCTTCAGGAAGGAGGTAGTCTGATATTTAGTTTCTGGGCGGACCAGATGTTATAAACTGAAGACAATAAACAACTGACATACTCTTATTAACCAGAAATGGAAGCATTTGAAATATTTGCTTCTTCTTAACAGTGGTGCCTAATGTGCAAATATGTGATGGCCCTCGGCGGGTGGATGAATTTGTGCTGAGGAGACCTCCTCTGAACGCCTGCGCTGATTAGATAAAGTGCTTTGTAGACATTTTTTTTAATTTCGTTTACATACCTATCAGCTGCTATAAGTTGTCCCGTAAAAGCTTGTTCTCTTTCTGACACGAAATCAGACCCATTTCCATTGAGTTTCTGTGCCAGTTAGTTGCTGGTACAGGGAAAGTCAATGGGTTTTGTTTACATACCCGACATACTTCTGGCTTCACTTGAAACATCTGAAAAGAACACTCATGTTCCCTTTGGTTCAGATTTATTATTTGTACAACGGGTCAGGCTGCTCGTACGCATTTATTAAAAAGACTCGCACAACAGACTAGCGAAATGGTCCATTAATTTCTTCATGCTTTCAAAATATATTTTGATTTCAAGGCATCATTTGAACACTCAAATAGCAGTATTTTTTCTTTTAATTAGAGTTCTTGGTTACCTTAAGTGAACCTTTGGTTTTAAGCCAGTTATGGGCGTTGTTTGTTTGGAAAGAAAATATGAAGAGCGTGGGGCACATTACAAATAAGCACTGGTAAACCGTAAAACCAATAGGTCTGGCTTTTTAAATAAAAAAAATGCATCTTCACTGATTGACGGTTTTGCATGTGTAGTTTTGAACAGAGTTGTTTGGAAGGATGAGTGAACCAATGGGAAAATAAATAAACTGTTGGATTTGATGAACGAGTGCACTGTTAGAGGAATGTGTGAGTGGCTAAGTGCATGCAAGTGAGTGGATGGATGGGTGAGTTCATGAGTGAATGGTTGAATTGGTGAGAGTATGAGTGAATGGGTGAGCGCATACATGCATAAATGGTTGTTTGAGCGAATGGGGAATATCAGACAGATTATATCAATGTTACAGCTGACACCTCAAACAACAGTAATGATACGGTTATAAACATTCTAAGAATTACCAATATTATGTCTATGCAAGCATTACACAAGGGCAGGGCACCACTGTGCCAAGAATTATCGCAATATGTGAAGAAGTACTATTGTTATAACACCATGCCTGGACTGCTTTTAATATGTTAAGAAATACCTCCATCATGCCAGTGTAAGAACTGCACAAAATAATGCAAGAATTGTGTATGCTCATATTTGCCCCTTTACTCAGTAATCATGAAAGCATCTTTGAATCTTCATCCCGCAGGGTTGTAAAATAACAAAAAAGGAGAACTGTGACCTTCTGTCCTGTATATAGTTTACAAAAGTTGCCCTTTCATCGAGTGTTATACTTTTAACCAGTACCAGCTTTTCTGATGAATACTTCTAACTGCAGGTTTCTCACCTTTTGGATTTGCCCCGGGCACCAGACTTGATCTGGAACTCCTTTAAACATTTGCCCCAGTGTAATAGCAGGTGACATTATTAGACTCCGCTGCGACCCCACAACCTCTCTGAAAGTGACCATGACGTCCGTTCTTTTCTTTACATGCCATTCGATATGGATCCAGAGCCCTGCTCACAACTTTTGTCAGTGTTTTAACAACTCCAAGAGCATTTCTAAAAGGTACTTGTGAGAAGTTGGCCTGGTATGTGATGCTCACTAATTCTAGTGATCACCTTGTACCATGCCAAGCAACCCTTATGATGATTGGTTGTAAGTCAACCTTATAGACCAGCTATCCTAGTAGCGTGGACAAAGCAGTCCTAGGCTAAACTCTGTACAGGCATGTGAAGCAAGCTGTTTTACCATACACAACCCCCTTGAATACCAAATGAAAGGACACCACACAGATATATATTGAAAATATATATATATTTATTTACTACAAAATCCCCTATACTCTTTATGAGCACAGAAACAAATGCTTTAAAACAAAACACAGTTTAAATATACAAAAGTTGCACAATATGGATGAGCCCTAGGGGCCACCTAAACCATATACTAAAATAGTGGTATAAGAACCACCTAGCTGAAAGGAAGTAGGCCTAGGGCCTTGGGAATCGCTGGAGCTGTTCGGGACTAACCGTGATGAAGTCGGTAAAGGCCAGCGGGACTCGGGTTCAGTGCGGAAAGTGCACGCATATACCAATGTTAAGTCAATGGTGCGTAAAAGTTACAAAGTTAGTTATTAAGGAACCTTCCGAGTGACCTAGAGGAGTGAAACTTTAGACACAGACACTAGAGGTGTGTACCAGTGTAGGAACACCGGCGTTGTTGAGTTACCTCACCCACAGGAAGCGGGTGCACAGGTGTGAAGTAGTGTCGGGTTTCGTCACGCAGGTCGATGGTGCTTGGAGATGAAGATGCTGCAGGCGGCTCTATGTGAAGAGTTCCGGTGGACCCAAGGGTGGATCTGAAGTGGTGAAGACCTGAAAGCAGAGGGGACAATGTTCAAAGTCACTAGCCAGTGACTAGCGTTGAACCAGGATGGAACCAGGCGATGTCGGGTGCAAACAGGCGATGAGGTGTAGCTTCTCTCTGCAGCCACGTGGACACGAAGAGGTCAAGGACGTCCAGGCGTCGGTCACGAGCTGTCCCACAAAGGCTCTAGCTGACGGCGGTGTCAGCAACTTGATCGGAGCAAACATGCCTTGGCTAATGCAAGCCACGCAAGAATCGAAAAAGGCTTATCACTCGGACCAGCAAGGTCAGAGCGGGTGCTCCTTTTCACAGGAGCGAGGGCAAGACTGGAGCAACCAGACCTGCAGTGTAGATTGTAGGTTTCGTCGCCAAGCTGGCCGCTGACCACGTGGCAAGTGGCCGGGATGGCGCGTCGAGTGGCACGATGCAAAAGGGCTGCTCAGTTGTAGGGGTTCTCAATCCCCAAAGCACAGCGTCGAGGGTGCCTCGGGCGCTGTGCAGTCAGCTTTTCGGGGGTCTTCCCAAATGTCCGGTCCCACGTCTCTCGGTGCCTCCACGGGTCCCTTCTTTGCAAGGACTGTGGGGCGGGCTCTGGGCTCCGGCTCCGGCGGGAGGCGGCGGCGGCAAAGCAGACGACGAGTTGCTGAATGGTGCCTGTGTTCACAGGGTGGCCACTCCTAGGCCACAAGGGAGATGCTCTTCAGTCTTCTGTGCAGCAGAATGTCGAAGTCCGGCGTCTTAATAGTTTTAAGTTGATTTCAGGATCATCTGAGGTGCTATGGCACTGCTCCCACTGTTATTCCCAATCTGAGGGGTGGATCACCTGCTAGGTCCCTCCTCTGGGTGGAACCAGGAAGGGGGGCGGTTACACCCCCTTTCCTTTGTCCAGCTCCTCGCCAGGCCTGGGTCTGGAAAGACCCAGGTCCGGTTTGGACTGGCTTATGCACGAGGACACCTTGTGTGCCCCGGGCATGTCTGATTCTATTCAGCCCTGTCCTACCCAATCACAAAATCCTGTCTGGGGTGGTGCTCGCACCTCCCAAGGCAGGAAACCTTTTGTCCAAGCCTCCCTCGCTGGAAGGACTCCCAGCAGCAGGAGGTCAGACTTGTGTCTGTGGTGGCAGCATCCATTTTGTGATGCTGAGGCTCTGGTTAACTTTAACCGGGTTTCAGGTTATGTACATGTCTTGTCCCTCTAGATGGTTGGAATGCTATCCCCGTCGACAGAACTGTCGCGGGGATAGTATTCCAAATCGTATGACACCTTACTCGACATGTTTTGATAAAGCCAAACCAAAGTTAGCATATAACCGCGAGGATTATAATGCACTTAAGAGTATATGGTATGGCAATATCCCAGAACAGCCAAGGGAGTTGTTCCCGACAGCTGCAGACAGGCTCAGCTCATGCTAGAGCACCATCTCACATGAAACCATGCACTCTGCCCCGAGGATTGCAAGGGCCTTCCATAGGAATGGCTTATAGGTTAACATGTGTCCAGTTAAGGTTAGATATAGGGATACTATATCTAAGTAAGATGTGATTACACCAGCTTACCCCAGCTGAGTGATCAGCCAGTTGTGTCAAAATATGGAGGCCTGGCCAGGGCTGGCACAATACATGCTGCAGCCCCTGGTAGGCCTTGGCCACATTTATGCCCTGGGTACCTATGGTACACTGTTATAGGGGCCTATAAGGTGAGCCAGTTCCAATTCGTAATGCACCTAGAGTGCATTGGCAATAATTTAGAGAGAGAACAGCAGGCTGTGGGTCTGATTAGCAGCGCCCATAGCCACATTAAGTCATAAACCAGTGAAGCAAAAAGCCAAAATTTGGGGTGACCATAGGATAGCAGACCCTACTCTCCTACAGTAGTGTGCAAGGGAAAATGTCTTACCTACAGATAACAGGCTTCAAGCCATTCCGCAGAGGTCAGTTACAGATCCACACAATTGAAGCCAGTGGTGTCTTTGGCCTAAGCACAACATAAAGTCCTGCAGCAAACGCTTCCTGATGAACCAGAAGGCCATCAGGGAGCAGGAGATGAAACTAGATGTCCCCAAGCACAATAAAAGCATCACATCACCCATCTCAAAGCAGACCTGCTCTCAGACCTGCTCTCTAAGTCGCAGGCCTGCTCTAGGTTCTGGTCCTGCTCAAGGTCCCGGTCCCGCTTGGAGCGGACCGGGATTGTCAAGGGACACGTCCCGGTATACATAAAAGATGTCCAAGCGGACATGTTCCATCCCTTCAGTTCAGCTCCAGAGAAAAGTCTCACAGCCAGCACTGAGGCACCTATCTCCACCCCCATCGTCTAGCTTGGAACTTGCTCGGAGATTTGTCCCAGTACATGCAGAGTTCCATGCACCATTGTCAACCCAGCAACATATAGAGACTTTCAGGGTAGCCATGCAACAACTTCTCCAGATGAGTCCAACTCCCTCTGGAGCACCTATGCATCCCATGGAGCCTTAGGGGCCACCAGGCTAACTTCTGCTGGGGGGGTCCTCCCCTTACTAGGAATGGCCTCCACCCAGGCCCCTAGCGATGCTGCCTCATGCCGCTTCTTTTGTAGCAGATGCCTCATTGGTTCCACCTGCTCTTGCACCATCTTCAACTTCAGTGGCACCATTCCAGGTACAACCCTGAATCTTGTTTCCAATCTGAAGCTGACGTTTTTTCACGCTAGGCCTATGTTTTATGAGATTACCCAGATTCAGCCCTAACTTTTCAATGAATTCCAGCCTCTACCTTGACAGCAGTACTACCATAGACTGGAAACCATTTTTGGGATCGGATTGAGATATAATTCAAGTGCTTCAAAATGTTCCACAAAACAAAGATGACGAAAAGGAGGCCGATACATTTCCCCCTCCACATCACACTGATGCTGGCCTTTATTCAAGTCTTCAGAATGCAAGTGGGCAGCGTATTTCCAGTGAGAGCAAGTTGGACTTCTCGCTGGGGCCTCCCACAAAGAAGAGTGCTCTTTTTTTTGTGTTCAAAAGTTTTTATTAGGAGCTTAAGAGGTATACAGCTGAACAGAAGTTATTAACAGAATAAAGAGTACACACATATAGGGTAGAGAAAACAATAATAAAAGTTGGCATATGGAAAATACACATGAGTCGTGTCAGCACTTTTTTTACAGTAAATTAAGTAAATCATAAGTTATACATTAAATTATACATACAATTATACATAGGAGAGTTGCATCTATTATTACATGACGGTAGGCATACAGAGTCATAGAGTGATAACATTACCACTACAGCATGTTAATTAGGAAGGTGGAAGTACGGGATGGTCGCGAGGCCATCATGTATCAAGGAGGCTTGTGTAGATCAAAGTATTCATCTAGCGAGGACCAGAGTTTTCTGAGTGGCGGACGCCACGGGGTTGAGGCAAGGGTTATGTTGGCAACTCCTCTTAAGTTGGTGACCCAGTAAAGCCAATGGGGGAAAGAAGCTTTGTTTGTGCTTTTCCAATTATTAAGTATGATTTTAACCGCAGCCGTCAGCAATAGGTCAAGTGGGGCTTTATCATTATCATTGAGTGTGGCGGCTTTGGCGAATCCAAAGACGAGCGTTGAGAATTCCCTTGGGAGGGTGATATGTAGGGCTTTGGAAATGAGATCAAAGACTCTGTCCCAATAGGAGGTGACACATGGGCACCTGAAAATTAAGTGTTCAAGGTCCCCTCCCTCACCATTGCAGTTCCAGCATGTGTCATCGTGCCTGATTTTGTGCAGAAAGAGCCTCCTAGGTGTCCAGAAGGCCTTGTGAAGTAGCCAGAACTTGGTTTGTGAGAGTGTAGGGCTTATTTTGTGGCGAGTGGTGGACTCCCAGGTTCTGGCCCATTCTGCCTCTGAGGTAGGTGTGGTTGAGAACGAGTCCCAATAGAGCTGGTGTGATTTGGTTAGGGAGGATGATTGTGGGCGAATAAGTTTATATATTCTAGAGACTTGGTGGCCAAGTTTGTTAAGTGAAGTGAGGAATCCAGGGAGACAGGGGGTGACGTCCTTCAGGTCCGCTTTCGCTAGCGCTACTTTAATATGTAAAAAGTTATAGAATTCTATGTGGTGTAGGTGGAATCTGTTCTGCAGTTCACTAAAGGTGAGTGGTAGTGAGTTTTCGGCGAGTTGGTGGGGGAAGAGTATACCTCTTTCTATCCAAGAAGAGTAGTTTTGAGGTTTCCCTTTGTATGTTAAGGCGGTATTGTGCCAGAGCGACTCCCAATTTGAATGCCGGAATTGATGTGGTAAATGTTTGCTGACTTGGAGAAGAGCCATTTTGGTGTTTTTAAAGATAGAGCCCGAGCCTAAGTTGGGACGGAGTTTAATGGTGAGCAGGGCGCAGGGGTCGAGACCTTGTAATATGGACCTTTCTACAGCAAGCCACACCGGGGTATACTCTGTCTGTGAGGTTAGCCAGTACGATCCTTGTTTTTGCCAAAAAGGCAATTTGATATAGCTGGAAGTCCTCCAAGTTGACTCCCCCTAAGCTTTTAAGTAATCATAATTTCTTTAAACTAATACTGGCTTTCTTGCCCTGCCATAGAAAGGAAGAGATCAGTTTGTCTAATTTACTATGGAACTCTTTGGAAAGTATAAGTGGAAGCATTGTGATGAGGTAGTTGACTAAGGGGGATATCATCATTTTTATGGTTTCTATACGTCCCCACCAAGTGATGAACCGGGGAGGCCAACCGTCAAGCAGTCGTTTGATTTTGGCCAGGGTCGTGGTCTCATTGTGTTTAAGGGTACTTAGAAGGTCATCGGTAAATTCTATCCCCAAGTATTTCATCACGTTAGTTTGCCAAGTTAGGCCAGAGTCGCCTAACACTTCTCTAGAGGTGTGGTCATTTACAGGTTTTACCTCAGATTTTTCTCTGTTTAATTTGTAGCCGGATAGGGAGGAGTATTTGTCAATTGAGGACATAAGCCCAGCGATGGAGTTAGTAGAGTCTTCCGTTGTAATTAGGATGTCATCTGCATACGCTGCTAACTTAACTCGTGTGTCCCCGAAGGAAACACCCGCTATGTCTTTATTATTTTTGATGTCTGTAAGGAGGGGCTCAAGGGCTAGGAGGAAAAGAGCTGGGGAGAGAGGACAGCCTTGTCTGGTTCCCTGGTGAAGTCGGAACGGGTTGGATAGGGTACCGTTTATAGCTATCCTGGCAGATGGGGCCATCACCATCTTGGCAAAGGAGTCGCCAAGGTTGAAGGTGTGCATGCATTGCCGGAGGAAGGACCACGAGACCTTGTCAAAGGCCTTTTCCGCGTCCAAGGTTATCGCTACCATTGGGGAGGAAGAGGCTTTTGCTTTCTCCAGAAGGTGGCACAGCAGTCTTGTATTGTCGTTTGACATCCGGTGTTTTAGGAAGTCAACCTGCGCAGGGCTAATTAGTTTGTGGAGGACGGAATTTAGTCTGGTCGCCAATATTTTTGCGTATATTTTGCAATCAAGGTTTATCAAAGAGATGGGGGTAGTAGTCCGCATAGCAGCTGAAGGGCTGGGCCTTCAGCTACTAACTATAGAGACTAAGGCATATCTACTGATGAAAATCTTACAACTTGGGCCGTTACTGCAGAGCCCTTGCTTTCCTTAATGAGGGATCGACAGAAGCATTGATGGTTTTTTGATGTAAGCCCTGTTTGGCTCGCCATTAGGTTGTCCAGTGGCTAGGCATCATAGGCCCGCTTTTGTGGACCTGGCGTTTCTCACCCAGCCCCATTACTTCTGAGAGCTTGGTACTTCAATATTCCATCAACAAAGTAAACCCCAACGTGCTCCTTCCTGACTGTGCCGACAGACTGCAATCAAAGCGCATTGATTCATTTTGGAAATGGGTTTTTTCTTCAATTATTTTGTCTTTGAGGTCCCTGAATGGCATCTGTCTGATGGGATTCTGTACACATGCTCTTTGTGATATGCCTATCTAGATCTTATCACGCATTCTAGTTAAATTCAAGAATGCTTTTGCTCAAACAATACGAAACAGGCATGGCGTGGTTAAGTATTTAAGTGACGGTGTAGACACAACAGACTGTGTAGATCATGATATGGGTCCCAATCTAGTGATTAGGGGTCATGCCTGGATGCACACCAAAGGATTTTCAAGGGAAATGTAAGTATCCCTTATAGATCTGCCATTTGATGGTTGCAGTCTCTTTGGTGAAAAACCTGACTCTCCATTGCAGCTCTTCAAAGACAGCAATTCTACAGCTTGGTTTCTGGGATAACTATTCCTGGCCCGTCAATTCCACTAGCAGTAATGAGATCGTACCTCTGTTCTTTACCAGAAAGTTCACTCTCTTCTGGTGAGAGATTCCCAGAGGTGGAGAAGGGCAATGGCTAGTAGTACCGATATTTTTTGCTAATATAGAAAGACAAACAACTCAGACAGACCGATGCAAGACCTTCAGCTTGTCATCACCTTCCTTTGGAAGAACAAGTTGTTAACTTTGAACCAGGTTCTATCTCTCATGGATACAGAAGTCTGG
Source organism: Lissotriton vulgaris (assembly GCF_964263255.1). Classification (NCBI taxonomy): domain Eukaryota; kingdom Metazoa; phylum Chordata; class Amphibia; order Caudata; family Salamandridae; genus Lissotriton; species Lissotriton vulgaris. The sequence continues at coordinate 211,407,052 of NC_141698.1, forward strand.
ATGGTGTCCATGACTTGCAAGACTCATACTTTCATGTACCCGTCCTGCAGTCCCACATTTGCTTCATTTGGTTGGGAGCAGGGGTCTGAGCACTTTTCAGTTGCTATCTGATCCTTCCCTTAGGCCTTACCTCATCCCCTGGGGTGTTTACAAATGTAAAAGCAGTGATTTCGACCCATTGTTACAGATTGGAGATGCATGTATTTCCGTAAGTCAATAACTGGCTATTAAAGGCCGGCTTGCCCCAGTAAGCTTTGGACCACCTGTAGACAACTGTTACCCTTCTGTTCTTCCTTGGGTTTTCCATCAACAAGCTGAAACTGCCCCTGCAGTCTAGGCAGAGGATTCCTTTCATAAGATTCACCCCGGTGAATGTGGTATCCAAAGTCTTTCTTCCCCTCAACAAGTTTGGGCTATTCAGATTATGAGGCTGATTATGAGGCTGATATTTTGGGTTCACTCGTAAGTTCAGTTGAAGACATTTCGTAGGCTTTTTGGCCTCATGCATCTGGCTGCTTCATCCTTACTTTGTGCAAACGCGGGCCATGCAATGGAACCTCCACCTGCAGTGGGCACAGCACATGGGGCTGTCTCTTGTATAACATCTGTATCTCAGAAGAGACAGCTTGGAACCTTCGATAGTGGCGGGCAGGCACCATCCTGACCTGAGAAAGGCCTTTGGCAGAAGGACTAGGACCCTATCCAGAGCTCTCAGTGGTTATGAATACATTGTCACTACTCTGTGGTAGGGTCCTGGGATACGTTGAAATCAGGGGTGGTTTGTTCTTGTTAGAGCAGAAGTATGATAGCAACCTTCTGGAGCTTCACACAATTCCTTTGGCACCTGATGGCTGTCCTCGGGTCCATGAAAGGGAAGCCATTCAGGTCTTGATGGGCAACACAACTGCCATGTGGTACTACAATAAGCAGGGCGGTTTGGAGTCGCTTGTCCTGTGCCAAAAAGCAATGTGACTCGGAAGGTGACTACACCTCCAAGGGATATATCTGATGGGCAATTATTTGAAAGGATAGCTGAATGCCAGACAAGACGAGCTCAGCAGATGTTATCTGGTAGGCCACAAATAATGTCTTCATCCAGAGCTTGTTTAAGGTGTCTTCACACAGGGGGGCATGCGTTGGCTGCATCTTTTCATCATCTCCCAGAATATATAGTGTCGTGGGTACAGAGCTCCTGGAATTTTTACTTCAAGGTTCCCTGGGAGACACCTACACTTGCAATGAGACTCTGGTCTTCTGTATGGCTTCCCATCCCTGCCTCTTCTGCCCTGGGTTTTGCGGAAGATGAGAAAAGACCACGCTCAGGTAATCCTATCAGACCTCAATTGGGCCAGGAGAGTACTGTACTCTGATCTACTGAGCCTGAGAGTTTGCACTCTTGTCTGTCTGACAATTCAGGGATCAGCTGAGCGTAACTGGGCAAGGTTCTGGACCCAAATCTCAACAAACGACAACTTATTGTATGGAGATTGAGCAGCACCAACTATTTGAGTTTGATCTGCTTGCTGAAGTGGATGATATTATTCTTGAAGCTGGATGGACCTCTACCAGATCTATTTGTTCAATTAGCCTAAGTTCATGGCCCGATACAGAGCCCGTCAAGTTGATCCTCTTTAGACTAAACCCCTGCACCGCTAAACCTGTGGTTGAACCGCCCTCCAGATTAGGATTTTCTCCTGTCTGGTGGGCGGTTCTTTGACATTCCCATGGCGGTGCCTATGAAATAGGCACCGCAATTGGAATGTCAAAATCAGTACCTGCACGATATTCACTACTACAGTCCATGCCGTGCAGGTACTGGGGTGCATACACACAGGGGGGCACAACATGTTTCCTCCCCCTGCATGCACACCATGGCACAGAGGCACAATGGGCCCTGTAGGGCCTCCTCTTGCTTCCTCACACCTCACTTTTCAATGAGGTCGAATTGTCATGAAAAGTGTAGCGGCGAACAAACTCTTAATATGCTTTGTGGGGCCTAAACGGCCCCACCAAGCATATTGCTGCCTCAAGACCGCTGCGCATCCGCCAGGGATATCTAATCACTGGTGGTTGCAGCGGTCCCAACGTGGCCCAGCTGCCCTGGTGGTAATAGGCTGGTCAGAAGACCACCCCCACCCCTCCCCTGCGAGTCTGGCGGTCCGTGGACCGCTAGACTCGTAATAAGGCCCTTAGTTTGGTCAAGCTGCAAAGCTGGGATTGAAACCGTTTTTTCACATTTTTTCATCTTCTGCTTTGATGACATTTTTATTATTGAATCAAGAAGGACGTCAGTTGTCTTGTGCCTCCTATATAAGGTCTTAATTGTTATAGCTGGAGTAACATTAAGCACTATTAAACCATTTAAAAGAAAGGAATTTTGTACAGTGTGCATCCTGAACTGAATTATCTCAAGGCACTCTTAAATGTAATGATAATGGAAAAGGAGTTACAACGAAGAAAAGCAATTATCTGAAAGAAACAGGTTAGTATTAGATTCCTTACCTTAGAATATCCCCAGGCGTCAGACTGGGTCCGGAAACTTTTGCGTAGCAGTACCACTGCGCGATGGTAGGCGTCGTCTGTGGCTCCGCGTCCATCGTCGTTGGCGCCGGGATGGCGTTGCCGGAGTACTTAGATGCCGCCCTCGCGCGCTGACGTCAGTTCTTCTTTTTTCCGCGCCAGCAAGCACCGATCAGGAAAAAGTAGTACCCTTAGTCAATTTTTGATTAAACTTGTTCAATCATTTTTGATCATCTTTCGAAGTTGATCGACTCCGACGGTGCCGGTAGGGATGCCCGGGTTCAAACCCTACGTCGACTACAGCCGACTGATGTCGGTTACCGACCCCCATCGCCGGTGCCTTCACTGTCGGGCCCCGACCACGACGAAAAGGCCTGCTCCGACTGCCGAGCCCTTATGTCCAAAGCTAGACGGGAGCAGTCCCGCAAGCGACTCGAGCTCCGGCAGTCAGCCCGTCGCAGCTCGAGGTCCCGGTCCGGAAGGAGGTCGAGGGACCGGTCGCGGGGTCGGAGTCACCACAGCTCCGGGAGTCGTCATCGGTCCACGGGCTTGAAGTCCTCAGGTAAGAGGCACAAGAAGTCGAAGAGGTGACATCACTCTTCTGACTCCCCAAGACACTCGCGAGATGCGGCCAGGGGTTCGGGCGATACCGCCCACGCGGCTCTGCCGGAGCCGCAGGCGCCACGGCCTGCTCCATAACCCCCGGTCCCTGGGCAGAACGCGACGCCGGAGGAGCTCGAGGCCTTCCTCATGGCCATGAGGTCGCTCACTCCTCCGTCGGGTTCCGTGGCGCCTTCGGGACCTGCGGCCCCGACTGGGGGTCCAGCGGGCTGGGTGCTTTGGCCCTGGCGCTGTCAGGTGCTTGGGCCCGACGCCGTCGGACTTCGGTCCCGATGCCACAGGGCCCCGCTGGAACCAGTTCCGTATCCGAGTCATCGCCAGTCGACCTTACGACCTCGCCGGCTCCGGCCCCTAGGGTGTCTTCTCCGGCCTGGTCCCTGGTCCTATCCTCGATTTGATTCTACGCCGCTAGGAGATTTCTACTTCTATGACCCGGCCCCATCCTTTGACCATGAGTATCAGGAGATGGGTGGCGAGGAGGATTGAGAGGGGTCTGAGGACCGTCTGGCCCTTGAGTGTCAGTCTTCTCAGGACTGGACAGATGAGCTAGGGGAGGCCAGCGGTCTGGACACTTCGCCAGACACTGGTTTTGTCTCCCCTCCTACCGTGGCTACGGAGGAGAGGGCTGCCTATAGTGTGGTGCTGCCGCGGGTGGCCAAGGCCTTGAGCCTTGAACTCCCCGTCGCGGCCGTGAGGACTAACCTCCTCACTGAGGTCCTCAAACCGCAGGCAAGCTCGGCTGAGCCTCTGTTGCCGTTTAATGAGGCCTTGTCTGACGTTCTTCTGGGCACTTGGTCCAAGCCCGCTACAGGTCCCCCTGTAGATAGGAACGTGGCCAGACGCCACCGCCCAGCTCCCGGCGACCCTTGCTTCCTGTCCACCCACCCCACCCCCGAGAGCCTGGTCATCCAGGCCTCTAACTCCCAGACCGCATTCCCGACGGCTCCCCCCGATCGGGAATCCAAGAGGTATGAACAGTATGGTAAAAAGGTGTTCTCCTCACTGAGTTTGGGGTTGCGTCAGTCAACATCGCCTGCCTCTTGGGCTGTTATACCCACTCTCTGTGGGAAACGGTCGCGGCGTGCTGCCACAATGTCCGGAAGAGGCGCGGACTAAACTCGCCCAAGCCCTTGTGGAGGGTCGAGATGCGGCACGGTATTCCATCCGATGTGGGCTGGATACTACGGACTCGCTGGGCAGAGCGATGGCAACGACGGTTGGCGATTTGTCGCCACGCCTGGCTGAGGTCGGCCAACTTTTCGGCTGATGTCCAAAACATCCTTATGGACATGACGTTTGATGGCCGTCCCCTCTTTGGCGACAAGGCAGACAGTGCGCTTGAGCGCTTTAAGGACTCCAGGGCTACGGCCAAGTCCTTGGGCCTCTCGGCCCGGGCCAGCAGACTGCTGCCTTTCGCTACTTTCGTGGCCAAGGAAGGGGCGCCCCCACACGTCCTGCCAGCCACAGGCTGCAGACTAACATCCTGCACGGTGGCGGACGTGGTAACTGCCGTGGCGGCGGTCGGGGACAACGGCGCGGCCAGTCCACATCTACCCCTGCAGCATCCGCCTCAAAGCCCTCCTAGTCTGAGCTTTCAGGACCATGTGACGCCAGTGGGAGGCAGGGTTCGCCATCGCCTCCTCCACTGGCGCACTGTCACATCGGACAGGTGGGTGCTTCAAATCGTCCGAAGGCGCTACTCCCTCCCCTTCGAGTCGACCCCTCCAGCCAAGCCACCACGTGACAGGGGATCACTTGAGTCTTCTGCAAGAGGAAGTTACGGCCCTCTTGGCCAAGGGGGCCATCAAGCGCGTTCCTAGGCCAGAAGTAGGGTGTGGTTGCTACTATTGTGTTTTTATCTAGGAACCAGAATCAATATTGCTATTTTATGCCCTTGTACGGCTATAATCAATAATATCCCTATAATGGCATAAGAATCAGATCCATATTTAAGTAAATCGTCCTTGCAGTTCAAGGCACGGCAAAAGCTACTTCCTTGGATTCCTAGAAAGCACAACGAGTTCTTTCGACACACCAAACCTCCAGCAACCTGGGAAATCCCCATTTGCTTTGTTTTGATTTGTAGTAGAACTCCTGCGAACACTGTAAGAACGGCCAGTTCTTAGTGACATCTTTATTGACGTCTTATGTCCAAACCTTACGTCAAACTCGGCACCTTTCAGGTATAAATATACCAACGTTGCCTTAAGCAAACACACAGTGGTGCTTTTGGAGCAGAGCAGCTATCTACTTGCCCGAGAGCCCAGCTGATGCGAGAGCCCACGGACGCTGCCCCTCCTCTTTGACGCGCTGAGAAAGATGCTGTCTTTTCTCCTGCCGAGAAAATCCAGCTCCGGCGTTTCCAGCCTACCCTTGCGGGTTGCTGGGATATCAAGTCCTGAGGAACGAGATACCAGACCTCCTACATTCTATTCCCAAGGTACAGTGCTGACTAAACCCTTAAAGAGAATTCTTGAATCAGATTCTTGGCAAAACCAACTTAACTTAAACTGCTACTTACTTACTCCTTCCCACGTATTAGGCTTAGGTTAGGTACACCGTGCCTTAACGTCATCAAAGGAAACGTATGATCTTCAAGTTGCAAGGACAACAGCAGAGATACATACACTTTTATCAACTAATTGCCCCGTGCATTTCGTAGAAATGCTAATCCAAATTCTAAATATGTCAGATACCAGTGGCATCGCACATGCATTTAAGACAATTTTTTCAGGATTGTTAACACCCTTCGAAGCAGTTCTGGGCATCTTTCCCAATTTTGTCCATTCTGTCTTTGGCGGCCTACCACTACTTTTGGGACTCGTAGCAGGAATTTTATTTTTGACTCTTCTGCTCCGATATGGCAAGCCAAAACGCAGACAAGACGCCAGCAACAATGGAAGAAACAATCCTAGCTATACGCTATCGGGACCGCAAAACTAAAGTCCTTGGTTTAGCCCGGCTAAGAGATGTAAATATGACCTGGTTTCTTTCATTCAGACCTATATGGCAAAACCCCAACCGGAGCACGTAGTTGTGATGGACGCGTCCCTCCAAGTTTGGGGGGGCCACATGGGAGAAGCGGGATCAGAGGCCTCTGGTCTCCGGCGGAGTCCCGGCTCCATATCAACCTTCTGGAGCTGCGGGCGATTCGTCTTGCACTGAAGACATTCCTCCCCTCTATCCGGGGGAGTGTAGTGCAGGTGTTCACGGACAACACCACCGCCATGTGGTACTCCAAAAAACAGGGCGGGGTGGGGTCGTGGACCCTCTGCCAGGAGGCTCTGCGCCTCTGGCAGTGGCTGGAACATCAGGGCGTGACCCTGGTGGTTCAACACCTGGCAGGTTCGCTGAACGCCAGGGCGGACAAACTCAGCCGCCGGTGCATGATGGATCACGAATGGCGTCTGAACTCGGACGTGGCGCAAGGTCTTTTTCTGCAGTGGGGAGAGCCTTGGTTAGATCTATTCGCCACCGAAGAGAACGCGCAATGTCATCAGTTCTGCGCTTTGGAATTTCCAAGGCGACACTCGCCCGGAGACGCTTTTCGTCGCAAGTGGAGTTGCCGTCTGTTGTACGCCTTTCCGCCTATACCACTTCTGCCCAGAGGCCTGAAGAAGATCAAGGACGACCGGGCCCAAGTCATCATTGTGGCTCCGGACTGGGCATGAAGGTACTGGTATCCGGAGCTACTCAGCATGTCAGTCGATCCCCCGATTCATCTGGCTCTTCAGGAGGACCTTCTGTTGCAGCAGCAGGGGACGGTCTTCCACCCGAACCTGTCCAGTCTCCACCTCCATGCTTGGAGATTGAGCGGCGACAGTTGAGGCCATTTGACTTGCCTCCTGAAGTCTGCAATGTGATTCTGGCAGCCAGGCGTCCCTCCACAAAGTCGGTATACACCTGCAGGTGGAACAGGTTTGTGGCATGGTGCACAGCAAAGGCTGTGGATCCACTCTCTGCCCCCCTTTCTGAGGTACTCCTCTTTCTTCTTTTTCTTGCCCAGCAGGGCTCTGCTCTGGGCACTTTCAAGGGCTACCTTTCTCCTCTTTCTGCCTTCTTAAGGCTACCTGATCAGCCTTCTTTGTTCAAGTCCCCAATAGTAAATAGGTTCTTGAAGGGCATCACTCATATGTTTCCCCCTGTTCCCTTCGTGATGCCTCAGTGGGACTTGAACCTGGTTCTGACTTACCTGATGTGCGCTCCCTTTGAGCCTCTTCATAACTGTCCTCTTCGTCTTACCCTTAAGACTGCCTTCCTGGTTGCCATCACCTCTGCCAGGAGAGTGAATGAGCTCCAGGCTCTTTCATCTAAGCCTCCTTTCCTTTCCTTTCCGTCCATCCGGACAAAGTTGTGTTGCGGACGCGACCCTCTTTCCTGCCCAAGGCAGTCACAGCCTTCTACATCGGGCAGTCCATCACCCTGCCCACCTTCTTTCCGCCTCCGCACCCCTCAAAAGAGGAAGAGCGGCTCCACCGCCTGGACCCTAAACGTGCGCTCTCATACTATCTGGATCGCACACGCCAGTTCCGGGTGGATGACCAACTCTTTGTTGGTTACGTGGGCTCCAAGAAGGGACCGGCAGTGCACAAACGAACCATCTCTCGGTGGGTCGTCTTGTGCATCAAGGCATGCTATTCTTTTTTTTTATATAAACATTTTTATTTGCATTTTATTATAACTCAACAGTACATTCATGTCATCATCTGCTCGCATTACCCTGTCTCCCACCCTCCTCCCTCACCCCCATACATTTCTGGTAAATTTCACATCAGTCTGACCCAAGTTCCAAAGTGTCGTGGTGCAATAGTCACTTATTTCCAGCCGCAAGAGCCTCCGGTGGGAACAGTTTGATGCGTTTATCACTATTGTTTGTGTGGATCTCTCATAGGCCCCCATCCAGCCCGTGGTATTTTCTCCATTTGCCCCAGACCTTACGAAATTTCTTCGGGCAGCCCCTAGCCTTGTAAGTGACCCTTTCGGCGGCCATGTAAAGATCCAACTCTCTCCTCCATTCCTCCAATCCTGGCGACTCTGGAGCACCCCAGTACTTTGCTATGTCCCTTTTTGCTATCACTAGTGCCAACACCAGAAAGATCAGTTGGGGGCGCGCCAAGTCTACGTCATTTGTCATGCCATGTAGAGCCAGCCTGGGTTCCGGCCGGAGAGAGGTCTCCAGCACCTCACCCAGTTCTTCAAACACCTTACCCCAGTAGTCCTGTATCGAACTGCACGCCCATATGATGTGGAAGAAGTCGCCTCACGTGCCCCTACATCTAAGGCATCTTGTGTCGTCCGTTCTACCCATTTTATGTAGCCTCACTCTGTTGTAATATTTCCTGTGGAGGACGTTAAATTGAATAAGTCGCAGCCTAGACTTAATGGCCACGTCCCTGGGGTGCATTAACACCATGTCCCAGTCAATATCTTCCATGTCTCCCACCTCATTCTCCCATGTCGTTCTAAGTTTGCCCAGGTCACCCAGCATGTTATTCGTCAACGTTTTATACGTGAGTGAGACAGCTTTTTCCGGTATCTGTTCCTGCAGGAGCATCCCCTTCAGAGGTGCGTAGTCTGAGAGCTCATCTACCTGGATCTTTTCCGCCCGCCAAGCATGTCTCAGTTGTGCGTACTTATAAATTTGCGTGCAGTGAAGTCCAAAATCCGACCTCAGCGCCGTTCACAGCCCGGCAGCGCTCAATCTCCGATCATGGGATGGGCCACCGAGGTCTTCCGCTCTTTACTCTGTGGCCCCTATCAGCAACCCAAGGTCGTAGGGGACTGCAGGTTCCTCGCGCCTGCCCCAGTGGAGCCTCCCGATACCTCTCCGGCGCCTCCCGGGTTACGCTTCAGGGCGCCGCCATTTTGGATTTGTCCGGAGCCGGGCCCTGCGGGGGAAATAATCATCCGAAACCCGGTTCTTGGGGCTTGTAGGCGAGATATTCTGCGTCCCGGATTGTTACAGGACCCTCATGGGTCCGTGCAGGTCAAATTCCGGTCCTTCGGACGCCGGATTTGCGGCGGATTTTTATCGGCTGTGGAGAGCTATTGAGGGTGCCGACTCACTCAGCCATGCTTCAAGCCACGCCTTCGAGTATGCTATTCTTTAGCTAAAAAGGAGCCTCCTGTTGGGCTGAGGGCCCATTCCACTTGAGCCACGGCCCTGGGCTGGGGAGTCCCCTTGCAGGACATCTGTCAGGCAGCTACGTGGGCATCGCTGCACATTCTCGCAAGACACTACTGCCTGGACAGCCAAGTCCGGAGAGATGACTTCTTTGGCCGTTCCGTTCTCCAGGACTTTCTGTTGTGATCATTGGTTCGCAGGTTGGTATTGCTGGGGTATCTATTATAAGGTAAGGAATCTAACACTAACCTGTTTCTTTCAGATGCAAAAGTTACTTACCTTCGGTAATGATATATCTGTAAGAAACAGTAGTTAATATTAGATTCCTTACCGCCCCACCCATCCTCCCCGTTCTGCGAACCGATATCTAGGGTTACGGTCATCCTTTTTCAGGGCCCTAGTTTCATGGCACCAGTGTTGGTTTTTATCATGGCTCTGCGTTTCTGGCGCAGAAAAGCTGTGTATAAGAACTGACGTTAGCGCGTGAGGGCGGCGTCTAAGTACTCCGGCGACGTCATCCCGGCGCCAACGATGCCGATGACGGATGTGGAGCCGCAGACAACGCCTACCAATGCGCCTGGGGATATTCTAAGGTAAGGAATCTAATACTAATTACTGTTTCTTACAAATATATCGTTACCGAAGGTAAGTAACTTGTGCTTCAGGGTCATACATTTTGATCAAGCTGGGAAACCCAGACTCTGTTGGTCAGGTCGCCACAACTAGTTTGTGTCTTGGGCCCACAAAAGCATCTGACTACCCTGGACTGTTTACACAATTGGCGATGCAGAAGTACTGATTTCTCCTGATAACTGTCTGGTGATGCAACAACAAAAGAGAATGTTTCTGGAAGTTAAGAAACTACTCTCTTAATCACACCTCAAGTGCTTGTTATCAATCCCAGCAGACTTGAAAGTCCTGCACAATAGGAAATCTCACTTCTTCACTGATGCGTCAGCAGAGTGAATATGGGCTAAAGCACTGACAGACTGTGGAAGACCTATGCACTAATCCCAATACAGGCCAAAATTATGATCGCAATGAAGGGTAAAACTGCAGTTGCTTGGTAGACCATCCTCTACTCTGCACAAGTTAAGAGGGTTGCTGCAGCAGTGGTCGCACCCAATGAATCATTGAGCTTGAGTAGCATCAGTGATCCAGGAGACAGCTCATTGGGAAATTGTGGTTACACAGCCATTCCTAGAGACGTCCCTGCAGTTGAGACTAGTTGCTGTAGCTGAGTACCATTGCTTGCTCCTAGTTACTCTAGCGCCTGTTGTACGCTGCCCATGAGCATTCCCACGTAGAAACTGAAGGCGGCTGAGCTGCAAGATGCAGCTTTTCGGGGTACTGTGAGCCAAGGTGGACTATTACGGAGAAAAATTAAGAGAAATCAAGAAGCTTGCTGACAGACTAGGAAGTGTTAAGTGTTTTCATTTGTCACAAATTGTTGATGAAACTAGAATTATATCCTGAAATGCCACATTATACTAGCTAAACCTGTTTAATGTGTAGTAAAATACATTTATCATTAGTTCTGCTAAAACTCCTTTAATGACAGGTATAATCTTCCTGTAAAATATGTTAGCTGCCCAGTGTGCTTTAAAATGCATTATCTGCCATGAATTGGCCACACAGTGAACCCTATGAACATTACTACAATGACTAGAACAAGGCGATGATGTGGCATTAAGTCCAGAACTGCTGACTTAGGAACTTGGGGAACCAGGTTCGAGTCTCCGCATCGGCTCAACACCCTGTGATCCTTTCTGGGCAAATCACTTAATCTCCCCATGCCTCAAAAAAATGATGTGTACTTTTGTTATGTAACTGGTGAACATCGAAACGCTCCAATACCTTTATGTCGAGTTTGTTCTACATCAGAGGAGCAGACAATCTGGTGTTGCATTATTCTCCCTGGAAAGCGTTATCCAGGGGCTTGTGGGAAACCCTGGACAAAACCCTGGTCCCATACGACCTGCCATAAAAAACCGTCCGGCACTCGTTTGTGGGCAGTGCAGCTTCCTAAAGTGCAATGGACATGCCTGGAACTAGAACATTCTTTTGCCAAGTCAGAATGGTATATCTAGATGTCTGTCCGTCCTATCCTTCTCCTCCGCTTATTCCTAACTTTCCTCTATTTTCCTATCTTAAACCTACTTCTCAACAAAAAATATAGCCAGCAAAGGGGGACCCGCGCAAAATGTAGTTATACTCTGTCTACCCCAGCGGTGGTAAACCCCTTTAACAAATGATTTGTATTATGTGTATAAAACTCATTAAAAAAAAAAAATAAAACTGCAAAATAAATAACTGGATCACCCACAAATTGTTTTAAGCCTAAAGCTGAATTTGTGTTCGCTTGCAGCTTTTTAAGTGTCATCCTTCCCCGAAATTTGGGTCAAGTTGCGCCCCTGTTAAGCACTACTTGCTAATTCAATAACAAACAGCAGTCCTTACTGCAGATATATACCACAGAACCTCTAGGGGCTTTCCAAGGGCAGCTGACGTGATCCAATGGCTTTCCTCAGAACACCCACTTACCAAGACCTAAATACCTATGAATATTGTTTGCTGTATAATTGATAGCGCTGTTAGGGAGGGCACGTGATTCAGAGTTCATTAGGCTTCCATCAACATTATCTTTTGGCGCGAGTAGGTACCAAATGCACCCACCGCTGATGGTGTGTGGTGAGATTGTAATAGGAGACCTGGGCTGGGAACATTTACAAGAACAAACTGTGCCAATGAGTGAAAACTGAAAAACAGGGAGGCTTTCAGGACTTTAATTCTTTTGAACATACCAGGTATTAACACATTGCGCAAAGCGAGTTCAAGTGAAACAAAGTAACGCAGCATATTTAATATTAGGAAATACTTTTAGCGAACGTTGTTTTCTAGTCTCGTTAAATTATGTGCGATGTCTCGGAATGTTATTATCAAACGGGAAATTACCTGGCCACCAAATTAGTATCCTGCTAATTTATTCAGCAGATTCAACATACAACACATTTAGTCATTGTATCATACTTTAACAATTGTACCTGATTCAAATCATTTTTAAGCAACACTTATTCATATATGATGCATTAAAAGACTACACATTTCATTCTTCATTGTGTGATTTTCTAATCTTATAGAAGAGCATATATTCATAAACTAATAGCAAAAAGAAGAAAACGAAGAAACAGTAAAAACAAATCATTATATTACGCCAGTTGATACTGTAAACTGACTGCCAGCGCTGGGACTATTTTCCTTGTTCGATTTTTAAAGCGCAAAGACAGCCTTACTACAGGGAATATACTTTTTCCTGGCTCTCTCTCGGGGTATATTTGATATAATAACACCCTCACTAGAGTCCCAATTGATGTGGGTCCCTCGTAGGCGAATATGAAAGAGCTGACGCGTTTCCAATCCCCCTCTGCTTTAGGGGATTATCATCAGGGCTTGGACCACGGTGTAATCTATATAATTAACAAAACAAAAATGGGGAAGGTAGAAAACCAACACCATAAATTAAAAATCTGATCAACCCTTCTTACTCTACATCTAGCCCTTTATTTAGGGAATGCATTTGGAGTACCTTATATCTTCAACTCGGTTCACTCTTGCAGTGTTTTTTTTTCCTTTTTTTCCCTTTTTTCTGTGGTGGAAGTGTGCCTAAACCTATTCAAATTGATTGTATAAGTATACGAGTCTGTGAATTGCAGACAATTGTTATCACAATAGCTTTGTTTATGGACTTACTCAATATCCTCACATGTGTGTATTGATGGATTCCAACTTGTTTCCTTGTTCTTTATCAAATAAACTGGAGGTTTTTTGATCCGCCCTGCAACAAATGCATTGTGTTCAATTAACTGATTTGTTACCCGTCTGTTTTTGCCATAGATAGAGCTTATTGCGGCGTTTCTCTTACTTGAAAGTGGTTTCCTCTTCCTTCAATGGGTGTTTCTCGCTTTCACATGCTTTCTAGATCCACTCTTTTAGTGTGTAATCTTAATGGCCTGACAAGTTCAAAGATAATTGTCATTCAAATGTTTCTTGCGATCTGGATTCCATATGCGGTCATTAGTGTTACATTGGCTTAATTTTATATGCGTTACATTATGGCCTGTGCTTTGGGTCATTATTTCCTTTCTATGGCTCCATCACGTGAAGTGAGGCTTTGAAAAGATTGTTTATATGACCACGGCTTTGTTGTGCCATCATGCTTTGCCTTTCTGTGTGTGGTGTTCACATATCGGCTGAATAAACATTCATTACATGCTTTGACTTTCTGTATGTGATGTTCACATATCAGCTGAATAAACGTTCATTGCATTTAGTTTTATTGGAATTCTCAGCAATCCATTGCAGCTCCATTAATCCACATTTATCATCGCTCAACCGTCAGTTATCAACATGGCGCGTTGTGCGTACTGAAATTCGGCTACATTCGTACTCATTTCACCGTCCCTCTCACGTCCGTTATATTCACGGGCGGCGTTGCGCTGTACCATTTCTCATTGCTCTAACGCTCTCAAGCGTGCTCGCGCCTTTCTTTTTGTTTAAATGACACTGGTTAACGATGTTATCACAACTCTTTCGGTCTGAGGCTAATTACGCATAGAGTGTTATGGCCACTTACGTTGTGGGAGCTTCACTTGGATCACAGCTTGTCGATTGTGCATCCGGATGGACACGCATCACTTTGTGCTTGTGCTGACTCTTCTTTTCACGTGTTGCCCCTCCTATCCCTGGCTCCGGGGGATTCTGGGACTTGTAGTGGCATGGAATTTAAGTGTTGCTCTTTCTTGACCCATAGTGTCATTTCGCTTCATTTTCCGAGTTTGTGGATGTGTCAACTTGTAGTTCTTCTCCATCTATCATATTAAAGCTTGATTCAGCTCGGTTAAGTTGTTTAACCCTTTCGAAGTACAATGAAACTTTAGGATTAAATAAGCTTCTTTTTTTGCCAAGAGACTTTCTAAGTTCCCTCCACGTGGAGGCGACTTGACGCCAGATAGGACTGTCCATTCGAAGTCTCTTTCAGAATGGTTATATTGCACGAAGTGTTGAACCATCGGGCCGTCAATACGCGACCGATGCTGCACAATTCTCTGATTTACTTGTGTTGTTTTCCCGATATATATAACATGGAGCAGGGACATTTGATTCTATAGATGGTATTTCTTGGTTTGCAGTAGGTAAATTCCATGTGGATCCATTTAATGGAGTCATGTGCAAACTCATGGCCCTCAATGGTCATGCTGCAGACTGAGCAGTTCCCGCACTTGCGGTGACCTTGCATTGAAGGTAAATTCCATTGTGTCCTTAGATCATTGACTTTAGGTGATGTTGAGACCATTTCTGCTCGAATTATTTTCTGTCCAATGCTTTTGTTCTTACACATGGCAAATAAAGGTCTTTCCATTGGGCATTCCAAATCCGTTAGGAGAAGCCAATTTGATAAAATTATTTTCTTGTATTTATTAGTATGGGGGCCAAATGTAGATACACATACCAGTTTTTTTCATAGGATGTTTTTCTCTTTTAGTCATCAATATTTCGCGTGGGGTGCACCACTCTCTCTTGACTGCATGTTTCAACAGCTTGCGGGGATAACCCTGTTCTCTTAGTTGGTCACAGAAGATGGTAGCATTTGCCATGAAGTGTTCTTTGCGTGCACAATTATGTCTGATTCTCAATAGCTGTCCATAAGGTAAATAATTTTTTAGGTTGCTGGGGTGAAAACTCTGATAATGTAATATTGTATTTCTGTCTGTCGGTTTACGGTGTAGAGTTGTTGTAAGTTTTTGGTCTTCTTCAAATATTTCTCCATCAAGAAATGTGAGTATTGATCTGCTTTTTGTCATGGTAAACTTAATGTCTGGATGTCTTGTGTTTAACCATTTGTAAAACTGTTCTAATCGGTTTTCCAAACCACTCCATATACACCAGATGTTGTCAATGTATCTATACCACTGTATGATACATTCACTGAAAGGAATTTCGTTATCAATAAATCTTTTCTCGAACAATGCCATAAACAAAATGGCCTATCAGGTGCAAAAGGACACCTTATGGCTGAGCCTTTGCCCTGCATGTAGAATGTATTTTCAAATCTGAAGTAGTTCCGTTTCAATGCAATACGAGTCAGATCTAATATGAACTCTGTAGGTACTCTTTGTGGTTTTATTAGAGTCTCTAAATAGACCTCCATTGCTTCTAAAGCTTCGTCTTGAGGAATTTGGGTGTGTAATGATGTTACGTCAAAGGAAACTAACCACTGTGTGTTTGCATCAAATGTCTGTCCTTCTATTTTGTTTAGAAAGTCTGTAGTGTCACGTAAATACAATGGTACTTGATTGACAAACTGCTTTAGAAAAATGTCAACATATTTGGCGATCGGCTCTAACACTGATTCACACGCAGGGACTATCGGTCTCCCCGGTGGTTCTGCCATGTTCTTATGAATTTTCGAGAGAAAATAAACCACTGGGGTCCTGGGATACGATTTATTCAAAAATTCATATTCTTTGGGTCCTAGGATCCCTTCCTCCAGTCCCCAATTGAGCTTTTCTTTTATTTCCTCTTCGATGTGACGCGTGGGATCTTCGCTTGGTTGCCGGTACCATTCCTTATTCAAAATGTGTTTATTTGCTGCGGCTACATACAGGTCTCTGGCCCACACTACCATGGCTCCGCCCTTATCGGCAGGTTTTATAATAACGGAGTCTTCTTTCTGTAGGCTCTTTATTGCTTCATGCTGTTGTTTCGTGATGTTTATTTTGGCAAATTGTTTCTTTTACTCAAGGTGACAAATTGAGGACAAAACTGCTTGTTCAAAAGCAATGACTTGTTTGGGCATCATGTGTGGTGGAGGGGTGAACGTGGATTTCTTAGCTAGACCAGAAGCTTCGGTGTTTCCTTGATATTCTTTTCCTGAGAAGAAAACTTGCAATCTAATCTTGCGAAAAAAATCGAGAGTCTCTATTTTTAAATTCGCAAAGTCTGTTCGAATGGAAGGAACAAATTTAATACCCAACTCAAGGACTGATTTCTCAACTTCTGTCAATCTTCTTGGTGATAGATTCATTATAGTTGTAGTTTTCAACTCTTGTAATAATTCTTGCGAGTTCTCATTTTCCATTGGGGTTGTGGTGGTTTGAACCATACTCGGTTTCTCGGGCCGCCTTGTTCTAAAAAAGCACTCTGTCTTTTTGACAGACCTTCTGGGGGATTTGTGTCTCCAGAGGAATCAGAGGAGGATGACTCGGAGAAGGTAGTAAAACTATTCTTTGATCTCCCTTGATACTGTGTTAGTGCTCTGCGTGCCTCCACTCGGGAGTAGTAATCTTCCTTAAGGTAAGGGTATACGGTTTCAATATTAACATTTTTTGTATCTTTTTGAAATTTGTTTGTCTTGAAGTTGATTGTGGTGTCTTTAAATGTCTGTATATCCTTATCTATTTTCTCCAGTAGGGCTTTAGCCTCAGACTCAGTATGGTTATTCTTAATTGCTTCAATTAGACTCTCAAGCTCTTCAAGTTCCTTTTGGCAAATACGTGCTGCAGTTTCTATAGTGTGGACCATCAGATCGCGACTACACTTTGTGCTAATGAAGCTAAATATCTTTTTGTATTCGGGGTCTTCAGTGAAAACTACAGGGACATTTTTGACTTGCAGCCCCCATGGGTTAGCCCCTGCCTTTAGATGTGTAAGGAGAAAATGCCTGTGAAGCTAAGTTCTGATATGTTTTTTATTTAGGCGAATCAATTTCTCAGACTCGTTTTGCTGTCGTGCTTAGAGTTATAGAGGAAAAAGAGGTAGGATTGGACATTAAGCTCTGAATGTGTGCTTCAGAGTCTGAAAGGGTATCCTTTTTTGCCATTTTGTGTTCTAGGCACGACCGAAGTCGGTCTAACACAAAAATAAATTTAAATGACGTAAAAGCTTATTTGTTGCTAATTCCCACGCCGGAGGAACCCGCTCTAATTGTTTTTAACTATAAGGGTCACGTCCATTATGGGGGCCCGGTAGGACGTTTTAAACTGTTATCAAACAGGAAATTACCTGGCCACCAAATTAGTATCCTGCAAATTTATTCAGCAGATTCAACATACAAAACATGTCTCGGAATGTTGGCACATTCGGCGTCTCAGAGCGCCTTAAAGCAAGGTTTCGCAACACGTAGATCCTAACGAGTGGATAGCAAAACGTTAGAATCAGCACACTAGTTTGAATAATTTAAGACAACAAGAGGTGGCACGTCATAGACCTAACAGCTTGAAGGGGGCGCCAAATCAGATAAAAAGAGCTTCAAGGTAGGCTGCAGGGCTTGTGAGGTGAAAAAATCGATAGTGAAAGCGTGAAATTGTTCCAGAGTTTGAGGTGCAGCAAGAGGATGGCGATAACAAGTGACTATAACAGTGAGAAATGGCACATGAGGATGGGGTGCTTGTGAGGGGGTGAGCATGTGATGGCACTGTAGCTTAGAGGAGTTCTCAAGATAGTGGAGTAAAGCTGTTGAGGAGGTATTGTTAAAGGTCTCACTTGAGTAGTAAGATTCAGGAGGTGGTCTCTCTGATGTCCGATGGAACAGCATTCCAAATCCCGAGGAGTTACCCAAGAAAGAAAGTCAGTGAGGGAGTCTTCTGAAATCTGGGTGCCAGTCTGGAGCAAGACATGACTGCTCAGTACCACTACTTTAAACAAAGACCCTTGATGTATCACACACATTTAAGTATTCAATACATGGGTTCCCCTAATCTATATTTCGGGCAGGAAAGGCACTGGTCTGTATCTAGGAACATCCCCAGTATGTGTGTTGTATTCTCAAAGACAGGTCCTGTGCCTAGGGCTAAGAGAAAAACCCCACAAGTGAAAAGATATGTGAAAATGTATATACAAAATATAGGAAAGCTCTCAATTAGGCAACCCCAAAGGAGCGATTGGCAGGTTCTCACCAATTTGCTCTTTCTTATCATCCAGGTCTTTCCTTTATATGAGGGAGCCAACACCAGAACAAGGTCAGAAGAATGTTGTATATGTGTGTTGCCTATATAAACCTGTTATGTATGGCATACATTTCAAAATGCCCCTTGGGTCCCCATAAAGTGAGGAGAAAATTGTTTCTCACAGGAAAAAATTGTGAATAACAATTGTAATGTAATGTAATGTATAATGTAATGTAATGTATAGGCATTTATATAGCGCACTATTTACCCGTAGGGTCCCAAGGCGCTTCGACCGCTGCGAAACCCTTCCTGGCTTCCCTGAGAGATGCTCCCTTAATGGGTATCTCCAGGGTGAGACCAGGCATCCCCGGCGGTCTGGTGGGGCCGTTAGTGAAGATGAGGCAAGCTAATGCCCAGAGTTGCCGAGTGTGATCGCTGATCAGAGTGGGCACCGAGGCGAGAGAATTATCGAGTCCGCTGACCCTGGTCCAGAAACCTGCCGCGCCGGGAATCGAACCCTGGTCCCGGGCCGTCCTCTGCTCTCGGGTCGCCCGCCTCTAACCAGTGAGCCACACTACTTCACTGCAATTAGCAAGTGTCTTTGATTGTTTATGACTGAATTCATGATTTATTTTAATGCTTCCTAAATTTTCTGTTTGTATCACAATGAATTCAATAAGAATACAGCCCTTCAGTTTTACAATAAAAAAATGCATAGAATAGTCTGTATGCAGTGCCAACGGTGCTTCGCTCTTGTTCACATAATACAATCATCATCTTCAGCACAAGCTTATAAGCCTGAGTAATTAAATATTTTCAGGATATAGGTGAAAGAATTACATTGTAACTGGGAATGAATGATCCCATTCAATTTGGAGTATGGGTGAAGTGGTGATGAATTTAATGAGGTGTAGTGTCAAGCTGTGGTCGGTCCGAGGCAACCTCTAAACGGATGTCCATTTTAAGAAATGAAAAAGCAAATAATCAATTCAGCCAGAAGGCTTAGTAAATACAAATAGAGTTCCTTCCGGTGCACTTGAGACTCTTAGCTGTGCAAAAGCCACCAGGGACCAATATTGAGAAGGCAGGGTGGATGAGCTCACCCGGTGAACACCTTATGAACTAGTGATGGCAACTGAATCCAAAGGTGGCACAGGACATCTTGAGCCAAAGGAGAGCTCCCTGGCTTGATCTCTTTGCCGCTGCCGAGAACATGCAGTATCAACACCTGCACGCTGGAGTTCCCAAAAAGAGGCTCTCTTGAAGGTGCATTCTGCATAGGGTGGAGCTCGGAACTCCTGTACGCCTGCCAATGGCAATCTCTCCTGCTCTGAAGAAGATCAGTAATAACCAGGCCCAAGTTATTCTAGTGATTTAGGATTAGGCCAGGAGAGTGTGGTATCCTGAACTTCTGGGCATGAGCATCTGTATCTGTCTTCCGATCAAGCTGATGCTTCAGGAGATGTTTTTATCGCAGTAGCAGGGCAGGGCCTGCACAATCTACACCTGTATGCTTTGAGATTGAGCAGCAGTAGTTGACTGGATTTAACCTGCCTCTGAATATAGTGGATGCCATCCTGAAATCCTGGCTTCCTTCCACAAAATCCATTTACGCAGGATGATGGGACAAGTTGGAGGCTTGGTGTAGCACCTATAAACCATACCCATTACAAGTCGAACTGTCGGATTTGTTACTATTTGTTCTGCCTTTAGCCAGCAGTGCACACTGGCAAAGGTTATTTGTCTGGCCTTTCAGTCATTTTGCATTTTCCGGACCAACCCTCCTTATTTAAAGCACCTGTTGTGAAAGGTTTTCCCAAAGGTTTGGTCCACATGTTCCCTCCAAAACCTTTTGTGATGCCACAGTGGGGTCTGAAACTCATCCTTACTTTTCTGATGCATACTCTCCTTGAAGTGCTACTCAGCTTTACCCTACTTCTGCTGTCTCTGAAAAAAGTCTTCCTAATCATAATAACATCAGCTCATTGTTTGAATGAACGTCAAACTTTTTCAATTCAGCCGCCTTACACCACCTGCTTCCTGGGCAAGTGGTGCTGAAGACCAGAGCGACTTATCTCCCAAAGGTGGTGACCTCTTTTCATGTCAGCCAATCCATCACTCTTCTGGTGTTCTACGTCCCTCAATACCCATCGAAAGAGGAGGAGGAGAGACTCCACCAGCTTGATCACAAAATGGTGCTAAATTTGTATAGCGATCATACCAAAGACCATCGAGTTGATGAACAGCTTTTTATGGGGATCTCTGGAGCAAAGGAAGGCAAAGCAGTGCAGAAGCTGATCTTGTCCATATGGATGTCCTCTGTAATAAGATCTGCTACGCAATGGCAAAGACGCAACCTCCATAAGGGTTGAGGTTCCTTTTCACGAGTACCAAGGCTGCTACCACTGCTTTGGCATGCAGAGTACTTGCCCTGGAAATCTGTCAGGCTGCAACTTGGGTATTGTTAGACCTGCCAGCCTTATGGTGGGATTCCCCCCATCTTTTTGCCTACTGCCTCCATTTTTCTGACCTAGTTGTTGGCTTTAGGACTCAGTGCCCTTTATTACTGCTAACCAGTGCTAAAGTGCTTGTATTATCTCCCCTAAACATGGTAATATTGGCTCATTCCCAATTGGCATATTTAATTTAACTAGAAGTCCCTAGTAAGGGTACCACTTGTGTTAGGGCCTGTATATCAATCCTACCAGTGGGCCTGCAGCACTCATTGTGCCACCCACTTAAATAGCTCCCTTACCATGGTTCAGGCCTGTCATTGCAGAGCCTGTACGTGGCATTACACTGCCATTTTGGCATGGCAACTTAAACCTCTTGCCAGGCCCAAACCTTCCTGTTTTATACATATAAGTCACCTCTAAGGTAAGCCCTGGACCACCCAAAGGGCAGGGTGCAATCTATTTAAAATGTAGGACATGCACTTTTAAGTTTTACATGTCCTGGTAGTGAAAACCCTCAAATTCGTTTTTCACTACTTCAAGGCCTACTTCTCCTTTAGAATAACTTTGGGATTACCTTATTTCATTTTATAAGTGTCATTCCCAATTGCAAAGAAATAGACTTTTCAAGTTTGGTATCTCCAGGCTCACAATTTAAAATCACGACTTGTGGTAAAGTCGGATTTGAAATTGCAAGTCTGATAATGCCACTTTTAGAAACTTACTAACAACAATAGGGGCTGAGCCCAAAGGACCAGTACAAGGTAGGGCTATTCAAAATTCAAAATACAACACGAACACCTGGCTCTGTACTAGCATACACTCCTACTATTTATGGAGTAACAGGCAGACTATTCTTTTATCTGTCCGAATAGAATTGTTATAAAGTAGTCTTTAAACTGGTCTAAAACAATTTTTTCAAAAGACTGAAAAAGAAACTCATATTTCTCAAATTGACACATAAATCATCACATATAAATACCACAATTCACAGTCAAAAACAAATTGAACATATGTCAAAATAAGAATTATTTGCAACAAATTACAACAAACGACAAGATCATTGAATGAATACAAACATGAAACAAATACAAAAAACATTTAAAGCTTGCATCATCTATGAAAAACACAAAAGTATTTGTGAAAAGTGTCAACTTTTATGGACTAAACTTGTTATTTCAGCAAGAATATCACAAAAGTGCTAGAAATAATTGATTAAACTTTAATACATCCAACACTAAACGCATTTAGATTTAACTAAATGCCTCTCGAAATGCCAATGCGTTTCAACACCTAGGCTGGATAGTACTGGGACTCTCGTCAGGGCTTCAAACAAATGATCGGGATATTCTAAAACAACAAAAAATTAAAAACTTGATGCAACAACAGCATCAACCCCAAACTACCTTTCTCTCTCATATCTATTGCTGATTTGTTGTGTACCTGATTTTTGGAGTAGGAGCAGCCGCTCCAGTTCATTGATTCTATAGGTCAGTGGACCCGTTCTACCGTAGCTTTAAAGCGCCACGTGCGCACTTTTAACTGTCTATAATTCTGCAAGAGGAGATCATTCATAAAATGTAAACATCTACTCTATTCTCTACTTGCCTCTAAATCTTTAAATGCCGGTAAAAATAATTTGTTTAAATTTACCTTGCACAAAGGCTGCGGAGCATGTACCAGAACTATTCAAAGGGGGGCTCACAAATCTACTAAAAGGGGAAAGGATGTTGTATTCATTAAAATAAATGTTTATTAACAGGCTGCACTATACGATTTAAAATAAGTTGTCATGTGGACTTACTATATGTGAGTTTGTCCGATAATAGACTCTGCAAAAGGCAGGCTTTTCTTCTGCTCAAAAGCGAGCGAGCAAGCTCGCATTCACCGGAAATGTTTCTAGAAAAGCAACCGTGAAGGCGTTAGGCTTGCCATCATATATTAAATTAATATTCATGGATTCACTTGTGGTCAAAGAATTGCAGTGAAGATACAAACAAACTTACTTGTATCGACTTCATTAGACAAACTGGATTAACTCTCATACTGCATCTCTCACTAGAGCACTTCCTGGTTGTGAAAGCTATGAATCAACTCTTTCAAGAAATCAAAACCTAGCACTATTGCTCATTTTGTGCATGGCAAAGCATTGCATTGTGGGACATGTCGTAACTAAACTAAATACTACTTAATTCAGTCATGCCATTTAACCCAGAGGAAGCACTATTGAACTTTAAAATGAACTTTAAAATGAGATAGGCTTCCTTTCTCAACAAAGCAGCGTTGATGTCAAAATGATGTTTAGATATGTCAATGCAAGACAACACGGTCCATTTAAAATCCTGTTCTCAGTGGGATTTATCAATAAAATGTTGCACCATGACAGCGGTCAGAAACTTCTTTTTCTGATCCTTGAGCGGTGATGGGAGTTCTTTGATTTATCTGTTGGTTTGTTTTGCCTATATACAGCAAAGCGCATGGACAAACAACCACATATACAATATTTTTTGATTTACAGTTTGTAAACTCCGAATGTCGCCATTTGATGCCATTATGGAAAAATTCAGCGCCCTCGATTGTAGAATCACAGGCCGCACACAGGTGCCGCATTTATGGTGGCCCTCAATAGGTTTTAAATGCTATTGTGATCTTAAGGAATGTTTGTTTTGAATAGGAACAATGTCAGCCCGCACTAGTTGTTGCCCAATGCTTTGGTTTTTTCGCATGGCAAACAGAGGTTTTGGAAAACCACATTCCAACTTTCCTCCATGGGTCAGATAATTCCGGCTTTCAAAGCCAACCTGTGCTTCCGATGGCTTCTGTTTTCTGTGATGTTAGGGTTTCTCTGTGGTTGTGACGGTTGGTCACGCACTGTATTTGGTTTTAAGATTACAAGGCTTGAATTTGGTCCATGAGCTTTTTTTCTGCTTTTGAGCTAATATATCAAGAAATAGACGTATTTCTTTTCAGCAAGACATTTAACACAACATTTCACCTCTCAGTAAAATAGAAAGACAGGGCCTGTGAATATCAAAGTCATTTTATCTGTACGTATATGATTGTGGCCGAAAATATCTTCATTTACATCTGCCAGGAATTTAAGGGATACCTGACAGTTGTAAATGTTTATACTAATTATGCAGTTCTCAACCACAAGTACATAAAAGTTTTGCCTTATCATTCGGTAAATGCCCATAAGCTTGTGAGTTGGTGTACATACACACATTCTGATCCTACCCTTTCCCACTATAGAAATGCTCTACGTTTTACTTCAGCAAAGGGTTGAAGTAGCCTCTCTACCAGGGTGGGGAGGGACCCAGATAATTTCCAAACTTGGAAGGGATGTAGGGGCAGGTAATGCTACATGGGATAAAAATGTTTCATGTAAGATCCTGGTTTTGAGTTGGAGGAACACGCAGGACTCAGATTAGATAGTTAAAGTCCAAAGTTTAATCCAAGACATAAAGAAGCACATCCAGACCTCAGCCTGAATAGGATAAACAGTCACAGGTTTCAAAAGATACATTCTAACCCACAAGCTGTGATGTCACACATTGATGTCACAGAATAAGACATAATCAGCAGTAGAATGAGGAAGGAAAGTGTAGAGAGTAAAACAGAGCAAATGCAGAATACCACACACCTTCCCCCATAAAAGCACCAAAAAAAACAAGGTTAAAAAAAAACTAAAAAAAACTAAAAAATAAAAAATCACATAATGTAATCCTTCAAATGCGAAGGTTTCTTAACAACTCTAGTAGAAGAACGTAAAGAAGAACCTCCCTTCACACCAAGAGAAGTGCTCCCCTGCCCACCAGGATCCTTGGTCACAGACTTCTGAAAATCACACAGGCCAGAAAAAACACAAACCCTATTCAAGTTCCAGATTCTGTGATCCAAGGTCTTGACAGCATTCTCAAAAACCTTAATGACCTTGATTGGCGAAGAATATTTCACCTTAGCACCTGGAAGCCCCACCACCACCAAATCACCAACCTTCACAGGAGTGTTCTTAACAGAATGTCTCGAATCAAACTGTACCTTCCTCTCCAAACATTTTTTCTCCTCCTGCTCTCGCCAACTCAAGTCTAGCTTACGAGGGGAATCGGCATCAACCTCAGAACCTACAAAGCTTTTGCCTAAGTCTCTAACCCAAGTTGGCTCTAAAAAGGTACAAGGCAGCCTACCTTTAAAAAGAACAAAAGGGGACTTGCCAGTAGAGGAATGGGGGGTAAGTCTATAACACTCAATTTTCTTCAGAACTTGTTCCTTCCAATTTAAACCCGCACCCTTAGCCCACGAAATGGTCTCTTTTAACACCTTATTAAACCTTTCCACCATTCCATTGGTTTCAGGGTGATACAGCGAGCATTTTTTATGTAGGATACCTCTTTCCTTTAAGAATGTCTCCATCTCTCTAGAGACCAATTGCACACCATTGTCAGTAAGTATTGATTGCAGAAGACCTTCCCTTGCAAACACAACTTCAAGAAATTTAATGACAGAGCGAGACTCAATACAGGAAGTGAAATGTATTTCAGGCCACCTCGAAAACCAGTCTAGTAAAACTAGAATGAAAATCTGCTGCCCATCAGAATAAACAGGACCTAAAATGTCAAAAGAAATATCGGTCCAAGGACCAGAAGGAAGATCCCTAATGCACATAGGTTGAACTCTTACCATCTTGGATTTATCACTCAGACTGCAAATGCCACAATCCCTGATTATTCTCTCTACATGCAAGTCCAACCCAGGCCACCAGTATGAGGAACGAATACGTTCCTTGGTTTTCGACATACCGGAGTGGGATTCATGAGCAAGATCAATGATATTCCCACGCAGCTCAGAAGGAGGTATGAGTTTAGTCCCTCGGACCAGCAAGTCATTGCAAATGGCTAATTCATCCTTGACACCCCAGAACTTAGCACATTCCACAGAGGCCTGTTTCTTAGAATGCCAACCATCACGCACAAGAGCAGAAAGCTCACTCAAAACAGGATCAGAGTCTAGTTTAAGTCTCCATACAGATTCCTCAACACCTACTACAGAGACTGGACAAACCATAAAGTTGTCCATTTCACCATCTTCAACATCATCAACCTCATGTGAAACATCTACCAATCTTGAAAGTGTGTCAGCAACACAGTTGTCAACACCAGGAATGTACAAAATTTCAAACTCATACTCTTGCAAAGCAATGACCCATTTAGTTATTCTGCTGGAAATAAAATCAAGTCCTTTCTTTGTGAACACCTCACACAACGGTTTGTGATCCGTTTTAATCACAAACCTGGACCCCAAAGAATTTTTTTAAATGTCCTAATCGCCCAGAAAACCGCCAAGGCCTCGCGTTCAATCACCGAATAACGTGTCTCAGGATCTTTAAGACCACGAGAAGCAAACAATATTGTTTCCACTACCCCATCAACATCCTGCTGAAGAACAGCACCAAGACCTTTCACACTGGCATCGGTGGTAACAACAGACAAACGACCAGGATTAAAACTTTTCAAGTTGGGCGCAGACTCAAGCTTTCCCTTGAGAGAATCAAATTCCATCATGCAATCATCATTCCACAAAAACTCAGAACCCTTCTTCAGACCTCTCAAATGCGCACAGTGATCAGCAAACCCCTTCACAAACTTATTATAGTACTCAATCATTCCAAAGAATTTCATGAGTTCCTCTCTGGAAGAGGGAGGTGGCATGCGTGTAATGGTACCAACCAAATCAGCTTTGGGAGCAATGCCATTCTTAGAAATAGTAAGACCTAGATAGTGGATTGAAGACAAGCCAAAATGACATTTCTCAAGTTTAACTGTGAGGTTTGCCTCTTGTAAGGACTCCAATACCTTGTCAAGAAAACACATATGTTCCTCATCATTCTTTGCAAAGACCAAAATGTCGTCTTGATACACACAAACCCCCCTGCACCCCTTCAGTACCCTTTCCATAACACGCTGAAAGGTTGCAGCCGCAGAAACAAGCCCAAAAGGCATCCTGACAAATCTATACGTCCCAAAAGGTGTAACAAAGGACGTATAGTTCCTGGACGCCTCCTCGAGCTCGATCTGATGGTATGCAGATGCGAGATCAAGCGTACTGAAAACCTTAGCACCATCAAGCATTGTCAACAAATCAGCTATAATTAGGCAAGGGATAATGGTCCACAATAACACACTTATTAAGTTGCCTTAAATCAATGCATAAGCGTAAGGACCCATTGGGTTTGCGTGCTGCGACTACAGGGGCAAGCCAATCACTACCAGTGACTTCTTCAATTATACCACCCTTCTTTAACTTTTCAAGCTCACGGATCATCTCTTCCCTCAATGCCAGTGGAACGCCTCTAGCTTTACAGGCGTAAGGAAGAGAATTTTCACGTACAGGAATTTCCAACCTAAAGTCTTTGAGACATCCCAACACTTCTCTAAAGACCCTTGGAAACTTCCTTTTAATGTGCTGTACAAGAATGGAGTCAGAAGCAACAGAAACCTCATTAACCCTCTCCTTAAGAATAATGGGGTTAGGGGAACTAGGATCCAACATGATGTTGAGATCCCCCTGATGGAACCAGCTAATGATGCTGTCTCCTTTATGTGAGACATAGATTTTGCCTTTGGCAAAACGGTCCTTATACTCAATTAGGCCTGTGAATAACCCAAGCAAAGGAATCACCTCTCCACCATACCCCAAAGGACGAATATCAGGCTTGGATAGCTGAACCTTAGAGGAAAGACTACCTAGGTAGAACTTTTTGGACACAATGGTAATCTTAGCCCCTGAGTCAAACAAGACCTCCGTAGGTTCACCTTCAATGAAAATTGTATCTATAGGAGATGAGGAATTATCAGGAGTAGAGGTCACTTGTACCACAACCTGCCCACATACAAAATCTTCCTCTACTGATTCTTCATCAACAGACTTCACCAAATGACTCTGAGGTTTGCTTTTACACAGGGTAGAAAAATGACCCTTCTTCTTACACTTCGAGCAAGTTGAATTTAAGGCTGGACACTTCTTGTCATTAGCATAGTGGCCCATCTTATCGCACCTAAAGCACTTAGGAACAAAAGTTGTTTTTTTTAACAGTAAGAGGAACAGAGTCTTTTGCAAAACTCTTTGTATCTTGCCTGACCGCCTGAACTGAGCTTTGTTTATCCTTTTTTAAAGTGTCAACACATTTAAGAGAATGCTCAATTCTTTTTGCGACCTGCAGTACCTCGTCTAGAGAAGGCTCATCCTTCATCCAGAGCTCTTCCCTGACCTTTTCAATATTGCAACCGACCATAAACTGGTCCCTGATTCTCTCCTCAAGGGCATTGTCAAACTTACAAGAACTTGCCAATTTCCTTAATTGAGTTACATAGCCTTCAATAGATTCTTCCTCGGTTTGCAGTCTCTTGGCAAAATGAGATCTCTCTAAAATAGTGCTAACCTTTGGCAAGTAATGTAAGTCCAATTTCCTCAAAGCAATCTCAAATTCATTAAGATTTGCTTCTTCAGCCGCAGAAAGCTCCGGGAGGTGATCAAAAACATCTTGCCCTTCAGAACCTAAACAATGGAGTAGAAGAGCTGTTTTGCGTTCAGCACTTAAACTGACTCCACATACCTTAGCATACCTTTCAAAAACCTTTTTCCATTTCTTCCACTTAATGGGAGGTTCTCCAGCAGAGGAAAGGAAAAAAGGAGCAGCTGTAACGTTTTGCATGCTTTAAGAAAAACAAAAACACAAAACCAAAGGAAAATGATAAATTAAAACAGCAGATTTTGGCAGCCTGAAAAGGAATGAAACAGGTGAAATATGGAGCACTGGGGCGCTATGTAAAATCAGTGTGTTGTAAAACAACAGAGTCTTTGTGCACCGCAAAAGCTAAAATGATAAATTAAAACAGCAGAGTCTTGCAGCCTAAAAAAGAATAAAACAGAAGAAATATGAAGCGCTGGAGCGCTATACAAAATCAGTGCATTATGAAACAACAGAGTCTTTATACACTGCAAGAGCTAAAATGATAAAACAAAACAGCAGAGTACTGCAGCCTGAAAAGGAAAAAAAAACAGGAGAAATATGAAGCTCTGGAGCACTATACAAAATGAGTGCGCTATGAAACAATAAAGTCTTTATGCACTGCTGTTAAAATAAAAGTGAAATCCTCCTCTTCATGTACTGCTGCTGAAATAAAAGTCAAAGCTTTTTATGCACCGCTGTTAAAATAAAAGTGAAATCCTCCTCTTCATGTACTGCTGCTGAAATAAAAGTCAAAGCTTCCTCTTCACAGTCTTTAAGCACCGCTGTTAAAATAAAAGTTAGACCCTCCTCTTCACGCACTGCTGCTGAAATAAAAAGTCAAAGCCTCCTCTTCACACAACAGAGCAAGTCACAGTCACAGTCGAGGAAGAGGCAAAAACAAGTAGGCAAAACCGATTCTACTCTCCTTACCCCGAACTCGTACTCGTGTCAGTCAGGGAGGGCTGAGAGACAGAGGATCAGCCAGATATCATGAGGCACAGTGAGACGGTAGAGAGTGATAAACGGAGAGGAAGGACGCTCTGAATCTTGACGCTCTGACAGAGAGGAACGCTCTGACGTAGAGCGCTCAACAGTTGCTAGGAAACAGAGTGAAGCGAAGAGAAGAAGGCGGAACGAACTTCCTGAAGTTCTGACTCAGCAGCACGCCCTGACGTGGAGCCTTGTAATCACCAATACCCCGAGAGCATTCCAACACGTCATCAGACACTTGAAGACATCCAAAGGAGTGGATCTTGGGGAAGATTAGACCGTTGAAATCAATCAAGGCAGAGGGGACCCAGAAGGTAGGCACTTAGGAACTGTAGAACAATGAGAGCGCTATGAGAAAGACCAGAACAGCGCTAGCGCTAAAAGAGAACTAGTGAGATTAGCGCTATGAGAAATAGTATCCTCGTTATTTAACTCCTTCGACGCTCATGACGAGCTCAGCTCGTCATGATGTACACCTCCATACACTCATGACGAGCTGAGCTCGTCATGAACAATGGAAGAACCAAAAGGTCAGCACAGGAGGAAAATAACACTAGCATCGATGGTGTTAAGAGCCCAGAAATGTTTGAAAGAAAACAAAAGAACAGCTCCAGATCCAGGACACAAGTATTAGAACCCAAATTGGAACAGCAACTGTTTGTGAAATCTTTAAAAGGTGAAGCAAACAACTTAAACAGCCGCTGGTGCAATCAACAGCACAAGGGGTGAACCAACTGCCGCTGGTGCATTCAAAACACAGAGAGTACAGTGAATTTACAAGAGAAAAACCATAAAAGGTAAGTTATAAAACAGCCGCTGGTGCAATCACAAGCACAAAAGGTGAGCAAACAGCCGCTGGTGCAATCACAACACAATGACAAAGAGGGTAACAGTACCTCTAGTTGAAAAGTAGTAGAAAATTTCCAGTTGAGATTGTTGTGCCTTTTCAATCTTGCCTTCCGACTACGCCAATGTAAGATCCTGGTTTTGAGTTGGAGGAACACGCAGGACTCAGATTAGATAGTTGAAGTCCAAAGTTTAATCCAAGACATAAAGAAGCACATCCAGACCTCAGCCTGAATAGGATAAACAGTCACAGGTTTTAAAAGATACATTCTAACCCACAAGCTGTGATGTCACACATTGATGTCACAGAATAAGACATAACCAGCAGTAGAATGAGGAAGGAAAGTGTAGAGAGTAAAACAGAGCAAATGCAGAATACCACATTTCCCCTCAGGGAAAAACGGAAATAATACACACTTGCATACCGGGCTGCATTTTCCAGTGTGTAATTTTGGACCATTAACAATCACCCACCGAGAACAAAGGGGCTCATGAAATATGTCACATCACATTCCCAGTAACATATCTTGCAACCTGCACATGGCTCAGCTTGTAAGTGTACTATTTGGAATGTTTGTGATTTGCAAAAAGTGTAAAACTACTTTCAAAATTATTCACACATACTTGCCCACTTGATTTTGTGAATCGAGCCCAAGGACTATAATTCCGTACAGTGACATTTTGTATAGTAAAAATGTGTTCATTGTGTAATTTTAAAATATAAAGGTATAGTGTTTAGTTTATAATAGTCTCAATTACATGTTATGAGTCCTTACCATCATATCCGAGTTTTTAGGTTTGGCAGCAGGGAGGTTTAATTGTACGATAAGATCTCATTCCTCCACTACACACACAACATACAAGACGAAACACACACAGACAGAAACATAGAAAGGATGCTCTGGGTCACCCCTCAGTAGTCATTTGCTTTTTTGGCTGAGCCCCCATTGGACATTGGCTCAATAGGCCGTCCATTACGTTTTTGATTAGCCATGGGCATTTTGCAGATGTTTCCATTGTCACACAGGAGTCCCTGTTTGTAATTACAGCTAATGAGGGGAAAGGGCCAGTGCTGAGGAAGCCAGCCATAGCCACAACCTATGATCATTGGAGAGCGGGCAGCCCGCAGTAGCGTGGAGCCTCTCTGAAACGTGTTTGTGAATTGCATTCAAGGGTGGCAAGAGGCCATGTTGTGGCACATTGTGTGTGTGTGGTTATGTCAACCAGGAATACATTTATGTTCTCATGCTTCATAAAAGAAAATCCCGTTACTCTCCAGGAAGTGCTGCTTCAAGGTTAGACCGGTATGAGTGCTCGACCAGAGGCTTCGTCGCCATTATAGAGGACTACTTTGGCCCTGTACCACTTTCTTTTTTTTTTTGTTGCAGATTTTATATAGCGCGAACTCGACCCGTAGGTATTGGAGCGCTTTACATGAGCACCGTATTTACATTACACATTCAGGCACGCGGAGATTAAGTGATTTGCCCGTAATCACAGGATGTGGACGCGACCTTGAGGCTCGAACCCTGGTTTCCAGCACCAGCGTCGGGCGCTTCATTGGCCCATCTCGTGCCAGAATTTGCTATTATGATAGTGCACCAGAGCAGCAGCTATATTTTGGTACTTGCAGGCAGAGCTGCTGAGCCACTCATGCCTTCCTTCATCTAGGGCTGCAGTTCACTGACTTTGTGGTGCTGCAAAAGGCCGGCTTTCAAGGCTCCTCAAGCAGGCCTGCGCCTGCCCGCTGGTAAAGTGATACATATGAGTTAGTGCCCCGGTGATAGGCTTCCAAGCTGGTTCTGCTGACCAAGCCCACTGGTAGCTTGCTGGTTTGCAAGGGTGGAGCGTATAGTGCAGCTAGGTAATGGAATATGTTCAATTCTAATTCTAACTCATGCTCTCTCTCAGCAGTATTGACTTCTTGCAGTGAGACAGTGTAAGAGCGTCTATCACTCTGAAGTCACATCAATTCTTGGTGGCGCCCTGTCCTTGAATAGAATCTCCAGACACTCATGTCCCTGAACCACGTGCCTAGGGCCTGCAAACACGGTACAAAAGGGGCTGGTGATGGACGGAGCATCTGAATCAATCAAACACTCACACCCAGTCAAAAGATCTGGGTTTAATCCATCACCGTTCTTTAGCCCACTCTGCCACCCCAGTTCAGACATGGCCATATGCAAATCAGTCTGACCCTGTGCCTCATGGGAACAGTCCAGCCCGAACTGCCAAGCCATGTCTTCCCTGGACCGGAAACAAGCTTCCGAGGACCTGCAAACATGCACCCCATCTCTGTCTTGTACACTTCCCGTCTTTTATACATTAGCTGCCACGTTCTCTCCTGATTTATCCATAGTATTTTTTTCTGTGTCTCTCTTATTCTTCTCTTTTGTCTTCACTTATCTGTTTGCCCTTCCTGTATCTTACTCACTCTATGTTCCATGTACCTCCTCTTCTTAAGTCCGTTTCTTCCTAGCATCTTCTGCCTTTCCTTGCCTTTTTCAACTTTCTGTTCTTGCCTCCACTATATTTCAGACTCAGTAGTTTACATCAGCCTTCACTCTATATTTCGGCCCTTCTTTCTCTGCAACCATACCTCTCAAATCAATCACCTTGTGTAACATCCAACGTGGAGGATATTACGCCTGCCTACCAGCCAGCCTCCCACTTTCACCCGCCATACTGTTGGATGAAACAGGCTCTTGCTTGCAATATCAGCCAATAAGCAGCAGCAGTCTTTAGCATATGCATTTAATGATAACTTGTGTTTTATATAGTGCTTCCTAGGTTGTAGATATTATGGTACTTAATTTGCCGCCCTATGGGAGGATAGCACACTAAGTGGGCTCTGCCGGGATTCAAACTTGTGAGCAGCAGCTCACACTTTCGTCATGGAGTGGCCACTCAACTCATTGAGCTATTCCTATATCATGCTAATCATAGTTGTTTCACAGCAGGGAGAAGAGCACTACAGAGCCCATGTACACAGTAACACTATTTCGTTAAATGTGCACTTGGATCGCTGTTCATCCAGTTTGTTATAAACATACAGAACCAAATATACAGTTGACAGGTAAAATAGTGTCATACTTTGTTTAAAAGAAATTGGGGGTCCCCTGCTAAAATTGGTAGTCAATAAGATACTACTAAAGGTTGAAAGGTATTGAATCAACCATTCTCCTCTCTCCTCCCAACCCTTTGTCCCCTCTCTACCTGCTGGCGACTCTAACACCCTTTGGCAAGATATTCCAAAAACTTGCAGAAACGCAGCACTGTGCATGAGGAGAAGCGTAGATGAGAGAGAGACAATTTGAGATTAGGGATGCCTTTGCTTGTAGAGGGGATTAAATGTGCTGAAGTGTGTGGGGCACGAATGGGAGGAACAAGATAATGAGATGTAGGGAAGGAGCGCCGGAGATCAGTGCTTGCATTTAATGTGCAGGAGTATTGAGGTGGAGATAGTTATGGAGGGAGAGGCACAAGAAGGTATGAGTTAGAGAACAGATACTTAAGGGGTACTATCCAAAAGGAGATTTTACCGACTGGGCGGGCGCCTAATGCTGCTCATAAGGAGCTGTTATAGCCTTCATGTGCCCAAAGATTACTCTGCCTGTAACTTCACGTAGTCTTGACAATGAGACTCTGCCCGACCCCTCAGATACTCTGGCACTCTCTGAAGGAGTCAAACTGGGGTCTCAAAGACAGCCCTGGCAAAAATTCTTAACCATCCTGAATCTTTCTTTCCTTGTGCAGTCTCTCACTTTCCTTTCAGCCTTTCTCTCTTCTCGTTTCTCATCCCTTTCTCTCTAATTTCCCCTCCCTTTCACTGTCTCTTGAAGCCTCCCGGTGCCTGCTGGAATTAAACTTAAGGAGCTATGGAAAGTGCCATAGGCACCATGAGCCCCCCAGGCTTTCAAAACATGGCCTCCAAGGGCTCCAGGCCACCAGGGAAAGCTCGGTGGAATAGAAGGCCTGCCTATCTCTGCTCCCTGGGCCTGTAACAGCTTACTTTATCAAGGGAAAAGTATTGCAGAAATAAGCCTAAGATTAATGCACCTTGTCTGTCCCTAAACCCCTCCATAAATTTACCTAACCCGCTCCCATTTAGTAGCCAAGTATTCCCCATTTTCCAGCCACTGCGCTCTGTCCCTCCCACATTTAGTGCTAAAACGCATCTATGTGTGTGGAGATCTCTGCTCAGGAAAGGTTGGAGAGGTAGAGTTCTCCAGCCCGAAGTTTGTGAATAGCATTTTGTAGTACATGAGTAGTACTACTTTACGTATTGTAAAATGCAGTTTGTGTATAGATCATGGTGGAAATTGGGTTACTTGTTGACGGGGGTGAAACCATACTCCAGCATCATCCACAGTTATTCTCAGGGTGAAGTCACAAGAAAACTTGTCATACAGTAGTCAGGGTTAACGTAGAGGCAATGTGAAACGTATTTCTGGAGCAGTTCAAACAGTAATAAAGTGAAAACACAACACAAGAAAAATCCCACACCATTTTAGAAAAATACTCCTTTTTAATTAAAATTTTAAGACCAAAATGACAAAAATCTAATCAGTGATACTTAAGATATACAATTTTAAAGATGTAGGTGGAATAGCACAAATCGCCAACTGCGGTTATCTGGTTGCGCTAGACCAGGACAAAGCCAGAAGCTCAGGACGCCAGCGATGGAGTGCGGTCCGGCTGTAGGGACCCAGTTAGGCCCTTTGAACGAGGTACCTTAAATCCTTCTTGAAGAGTGATGCGGAGTCCTGTTCAGAGGAGATGTTGCTCACCAGAGGCAATGTGTGGTCCTAGTGTGGAGATGCATCACACACTACCAGCTATGCAAAGCTGTGTGGCTACGATGCAGAGTCCTGCACCAGGAATGCATTATGTAGCAGTTCGGTTGCAATGTATTGCAAAGCGATGCAGTGTGCTGCGTCTGTCATGCTTGGAGCACCTCTGAGCAGGCAGAGGACCTTCAGGCCCACTTCCAAGGATTCAAGACTTGGGTGACTCCACTGGGGAGGGCAGGATTCACAGCTAGCAGAGTCCAGGTGCTGGGTTCAAAATTATTGGAGCCTTTTCTGTCCCTGAGTCTCTGACTAGGAGACCAGCCAACTAGCCCCTGGAGTCACTCTGGAGGTCCTGGGTTTAAGATGCAGGTCGGGTCCTTCTCACTCAGACAGGAGTTCATCAGGGCAGCACAGTGGCTTTCCTTCTTGCAGCAAAGCAGCACAGAAGTCCTTCTTTTAAATCTTCCACAGATCCAGGTCGGTAATAAAAATTTGGGTCTGAGGGTCCACTATATATTCTGGCTGCCAGCTTTAAAGTAGAAGGATTTGGAGGTTTCTACCCAAAGAGGTGTTTGGAATTACCTGCCTCTATGCCCTAGCTCTAGCTTGTAAGTACATTAAAGATGCTAATTGGGTGTAAGCCAATTTTATCATGTTTAAAGGATAGAGCACAAGCACGTTAGCATTGGCTAGCAGTGGTAAAGTGCTCAGAGTCCTAAAAGCCAACAAAAAGGGTTTCAGAAAACAGGTGGATGAAGACAAAATGTTTGGCGACGACCCAACAGGCCATATGTGTTGAATCTACTTTATTTATACATTAATTAATTTCACACATAACTGACAATACGAGTGAAACAATGTGAAGCTGAAAAGATACATTTACCACAAAAATTATTACCTCACCACTCCCCTACCTGAGTCCCTCAGGGATATAACCATTTAATCCAAGTGCAAACAGAAACAGTGTATTTACCTCATGGTGAGGGGCTGTCTTTAGGTGAAAACTTAGTGCTTGTCAACTACATGTGTTTGTGAGCCAGCATAAGTGCTCAGTGCTGTCTCCCACACCTGTGGTTCTTACCCTGTGACCAGGCCCGGACTGGCCGTTGCGGGCACCGGGCAATCCCCCGGTGCGCCGCAAGGGTGGGGGGCGGTTTTGGGCCACTGGGGGCCGTTTCTTTTGTTACAGGGACGTTTTTTTTGTTACAGGGCCGTTTTTGCAGCAACGCTGCAAAAACGGCCCTGTAACAAAATCGTCCGAAAACCGGCCCCGGGAAAAAGCGCGGTCGCAAACCCAACCTTCCCTAGGGGGTGGGGGGCCGGCCGAGCACTTTGCCAGGGCCGGTTCTGGTTCCCAGTAGTCCCATGACACATACCCAGAGGGTCTGTGAGTGTTTAGGAAATTAAATAACATATGCTTATTGATAAGAAATTTATAAAGGAGCAAAATGGAAAATCTAAAATTTTAAAATGGGTTATATATGTGCAGGAATTTAAAGCTCAAACTTAAGTTGATATCCTTAGTATGAACAATGAGTGGCCTCAATTGAAACACAGACAAAAGAAAACATGTATGAAAGCAAAAAGGCCCAGTGATATGTAAGACTCTACCATACCATGAGGTCTTTTAGAATTAAAAGTCCAACCAAGACCTCCCCATTAAAATTACAATTTAGATCTTTTTATATTTGTAAATGAAATAGTATTTCAGAAATTCTGTGTTTGTTTGATGTATGCTTGTTTCTGTATTTTTTGTGTATTGTTTTGAAGTTAAAATTGTAGAAATTGGTGAGGCAGGGGTCCCCCACTTCCAGAAATGACTCAGCGGGGCCCCTCAAATTCCAGTAATGATTCAGTGGGGTTCCACAGAAGTGAAAGGCCCTGTTTATGGGTTTAGTGTTTATTTAATGCACATGATGAATAACAATACCCATAGAATACATTATTTATTGTGTGCGATAAATAACACCTATCATGAGTTTGTGGGGAAATGTATCCAGATTTTGGTTGTTAACGCACTAAAATCCGCATGGTACGGTGAATACCATCATTTTCCCCTGTTTCATATTGGCAGGTTTAACCTGCAAAAAATGTAATGACTGCTGAGGTATTTAAAGCATCTGATAATTATCAGATGTGTTAAATACAGCCAAACTTGTACATTCGGACCTGTGCATAAGCAGGGGTTTACGCACAAGTCAAAATTTACTGGCCCACTCATCAGGGCCAAAAAGTTAAGAACTGCTGTCCTACACTGATTGTAGTGGGAAGCTTAGGGGCTACTCTTCATCCCTTTTACGGGGGGGCAGTTCCAAATATTCACTTGTACACTGAAATAACTCGTACTACATCACGATATGTCAGTTAGAATGTTCTTGTGTAGACTGAGGTGTCGTTGCGATACTCAAGGAAATATGGACAATGCTTGTCTAGGGTCTCTTCCGTAATACTAATCAGGCACTGTAGTTGCAGCAGTGTGTATACTTTGAGCCAGTTGAGAGGAGGGGGATTTTTACGCCGAGAATATGCCCAAATCTACAAAAACATTTGTCAGACTGACAGTATAGTGGTATGATCTAAGTGCTTTCTACAGATATCGAGTATGTAGGATGTATGACGGTATAACACGTGGTATTACCACGCGTACCATTACCACGCAGGTTTTACAACGCAAGTCGTTACAACGACTTGCGTTGGGGGGCGCTGAATAGTGAATAGTTTCATTTACTATTCCAACTCCAGTCCCCGTGGATAGTAGGGAAGGTTTTGGATAGCGCCCTCCAGCGCAAGTCGTTGTTACGACTTTCGTTGTAAAACCTGCGTGGTAACGGTACCGCGTTGTAATAGTTCCGTTGTAAAGGATGTTCCCCGAGTATGTAAAAGCTCTTATATCTTTACAGTTCCTTAGATGATGAATGTATGCAATCTCTTATGTGCAGCGCGTACAAAGGCAGAAATACAGAATAAAGGGAGAGATATATCAATTTTGGGAATAGTGATTACCTAATTGTGATTCTTTGCGAAACACAATTAGGAAATCTCTATTCCTAATGTATGACACTTATAGAGTTTCATTTAGTGATTCCTAGTGGATGCAAATGTACCTACCTCATGAATAATAATGAGATAGGTCACAATTTGAGACCCATTAGGAATTGCTAAAATTACAGGAATAGTGTCCTGCTGGGTCAAGACGACCATGTCTGAGAATGCTTCCAAATAAAGCAATATTTTTTTTTTAATGCAGCCCATTTTCCTTGAAGGAAAACTGGATGTGTTTAAAATAGACAAATGACAAGTTTTTCTTTTCATTTTTTAGGAGTAGGCAGTGGCCTGTGGGACCACTGCTTGCTCTTAAAAATCGGTTTGTTGAAAGTAGGTGGTAAGGATGCAAATGTTTGGTGAATACATTTCGATTGTTAAATGTTCTTACGTACCACTCCGATTCAGTAGTAGGAAGGGGCGCCCCAAAGACACCCTTTCCAGATACCGCCTCTGTATGTATTCGCAATTCCAAACTGCGATTTGTAACATGTTAACAAATCGCAATTTGGGAATGATACAAAAATGCATTTGTCCTGTCAAAACGGCAACCAGAAAATGGTTTGATACATCTGGCCCAAAGTGCTATTAAAACTCTATACTATTATTTGCTTATATCGGCCGTAGCTTTAGACCAGTCTGGGCTAATAATCCCTTACCAGCACTTTCACCCAATGGAAAAGCTCAAAAAGCTTTATTTTGAGAGGAGAGTGGTCGCTTTTAGAAAACAAACTAGAAATCTTTTTCGATAAGTGCTGAAATACTTCAGCAACTTAATGCGCTGGTATCAAGTCTCTGTCAGAATCTTGATGCGGCTGGGTCAGCCATTCACCTATAAGAGGCAGTTTAACTAAGCCCTTTTGAGTGCGAAAACTAACACTTTTCGCTTGACTGTGGCAAGAGCAGCTCTGAGGGCTTGAAGAAATAGTCTTAAAAAGATATCCAGACTGTTGTGAAGGAGTAAGGCTCTCAGAGGCGTATATGTTGCTCCTTGTGTGACTTTATAACAGCAGGAGCTGAGAAGGAATCTGTTTTAGAACGACAGAACGCATCAATTAACTCCTAAACTGCAGTCGTTATTTCGGCGCAGTGCGGGCGTTCTCAAAGGTGGGCGGGGCCGCGTCGGCCGTTGGCCGATGGCAGCACTAGCGAGGTAGTGCAAGCAACGGGTTAACTAAGTGAAAAAACTCTACTTTTTCAAAACACTTACCTGATGACTACAGCACACAGGTCTCCTCTGGTTTTAAGAAATTGAAAATAAGCCCTAAACTTTTCAGTAGAAAGGAAAGTCTATTGTAAATGTCTGAGTTAAGCTCAAGATTAACAAATAGACAAAAAAGACATACAACATTTTTCTCTCTTTGAAAACGACAATGTAAGGATATTTGATCTAAACAAAAGTTTGCATCTTTGAAAACTTGTGAAGTATTCATGCTGAGGCTAATCAACTGGGAGAAAGACGGTACCATAGCCTCAAGCTACCAGACAGAGTTTGAGATGGCTGTGACCAAGGATTATGCACTGTAGGTGCCATTTTAGGGCCATCCGAAGTCGTAATTATGACCGACTATGATTTCACAAGCAACCTTTTTAGAAATCAGTACTAGGGCCTAGGCCGCCTACTATTGAATACTCTTTGTTAATATGTCAGTTCTGCATATGCTATCATTAATAATTGTTCAATAATAAATATTCTTAAAGTGGTTTCTTAATGTATTTGCTATATTAAGTTTATTGTTCAAAGAGGGAAAATGCCACCTTTGTGTATTTTTCGATTTTTTTTTTACCATCTTATACATAAACATTCTCTCCCTGCCAGTAAAATGCTGTCCACCTACATAAAACCTAAATGGAAAGATGCCTTAAACCTATCTCAGAAGCTAAATCGGGCTGATTTTGTCGCCTCACCTGAAAATCTTGCAGCCTGGGTGGAATCCCTGCGTGGCCCAAGTGACCCTGTCCCGGCAACCGTCTCCTCTACTGCCACTTGCCCATCATATTATTCCCTCATGACTCCTCTATATTCTGTGGCGGGAGTTGCTGGAATGCCAGGTCTAGCTATGAGCCTTGTGAAAGCCAATAAATCGCTTTCTAACTTGACGATGCATGCCAAAGCAATTGGTTTTGCCACTACTGGTTGTAATTCGCCTTAAGACCCTCATGGGTGAGTAGTGCGCTGTACAAATCCCCTGACTGATTGATTAAATTCGATTTCAACCAGGTTCTAAAGGCCCAATGTTCTATGAACAAGATGTTAGGGCTTA
The DNA here is from genome assembly GCF_964263255.1 of Lissotriton vulgaris. NCBI lineage: Eukaryota > Metazoa > Chordata > Amphibia > Caudata > Salamandridae > Lissotriton > Lissotriton vulgaris. The sequence continues at coordinate 211,447,160 of NC_141698.1, forward strand.
AATGCCACTCCAGGAACACAGATGTTGTATTTAACGTGCTGTGCTGTTCTTTGGATCCATGGTTGCTCTATAACAAATTAAGAAAATAAAAATATACCCTTGTTGAAACAGTCAAAGCCATTTGTAACTATGAGGAATGTTTACACCTATTTACTCATTAGTTGTGAATGGTCCAAACGTATTCCTCAACGGAAAGATTACAAAGTATTATCTAACCCCGGGCAGAGTTGGCGTAGTGCCACTACGCGGAGGTCAACAGAGTTGGGAAAAAACTAATTTGAACTCCGCCTTGCCACCCGCCTCATCTCCCCCTAATAAAAAAGACTTTAAAAGTAATTTAAAAAGAAATAAGGTCACATTCCTGTACTGTGGCATCCCGGGATGTCCTCCTCGCCATACATCTTGTGAGAACTGTGCATGCTCGCATGTGCAGTTCTCTCAAGATGTATGGCAAGGAGGAGGAGGGCAGCCCGAGGACGTCGCTGTACAGGTATTTCTTTTAAAATTACTTTTTAAGTATTTTTTTATTTGGGGGTGGAGGTGGGGAGCCAATTTAGCGGGGAGGGAGGCTGGCTAACTCCGCTCTGCTGTGGAGTCAGAGTTTTGCCCTATATTTATTTATTTATTTATTTATTTATTTTATTTTATTCAATTTATATAGCTCGTTATAACCCAGGGGTCTCTAAGCGCTTTGTCAGGTACGCACAGCAGAAATTCCTAAAAAACCCTACCAGGAGTTATAGCCCAACCCAGGCCTTCTGAAAAAGAACAGTTTTCAACTTCTTCAAGAAGGACATCAAATTGGATTCCTTCCGCAAATCCGCCGACAGATTATTCCAGACTGCTGGGAGGGTATTGGAAATGGCGCGGCCACCCACTGTGGCCAATCTGAAGCGTGGTTGGGTAAGAAGGGTTGCATTCTCGGCAGAGTAGGCGAATCTCTGCACACTCCGCTGGCGGAGCGGAGTTCTCTGCCCGCCCTTAGTCTTGTCAAGGCAACCAGATATAGGGGAGGATATATTTACTAGTCTTAACTCTACATCTACTTACCTAGAAGTGATTGTGAAGTCGATGTAAGTGCAGATCTATATCAAAATGTTAATATTCGGTGGAAACGCCCACTGATTCTTCACTGAGTTGCCATTGAGAAACCTTGTGTTCCAACCCTTGTTTCTGCTGCCAGAAACACAAGACCTTCCAACAGGTTGACATGCCATCACCCCTTGTATTTCCTGCCTGCAGTGTACCAAAACCAGATTTAGATCAACAAGCACTCTTTAGTCAGCTAGTCTGCTTACCCTAAAGGACGACTGGCAGACGAGAATGATTTATGCTCTTGATATAGAAAAAAAAATACGAAGCTTCTCATTGCTAATGAATGAATATTCGGAGAAACAAGGAAGGGACTGGGCTTACGATAACTAATAAAATAGGACTCGTAAAATGTAATGAATTAGAAGCAAGCTATTTCAGTGGATTTTTAAATTATAGTTTGTTGATCAAACTGTATGTGTCCAACTGCGATCTACTCGTGTTAAATTACATTAATTATTATGTTATGATATCTAACATTCATATAGCGTGCTACGGCTGCTCCTAGTGTTGCATTGTATTACATATGCTCTGCAAGCTTAGATGCCTTGTATTTCATGTATTACACAACAGATGTAGTTAGTGGTTTGCAAAAGTGTTGTTGTCCCTGTGGGATTTTGCCACAATATAGACCTCGTCCACAAAGGAACACTTACACTTTGTAGTAAGTTTACTACTGTTTTTGATATTCACAAACTACAGGTGTAAGTTCACTACTAGTAATGTTGCAATTGTGGTGTCTACCATGAGTGCTCTTTCTCTTAAAATTCCTAGTAGCAACATTTCACTTGTAGATTGTGAACACCAAACCAGTATTAAATTACTACAAAGTGTAAGTTTTCCTTTGTGAATCAGGCCCTGTATATTTACGGTGACACCAAATGGTATAGTATACATGTTTCATTGCATTGTGTAATACAGGGAAAATACTGCTTTGCCGTGTAAGAGGCCAATCGCATTACCTATGCTGAGGAGAGGATATTTACATTGCATTTCCTTTATTGAGCGTGTAAAGAAAGATCTACTCTAGCTGCAATTTTATTTTTTCCCGTATCATAAAGAGAGTAAGGCCACAGGTGCTTAGTTTTAGTGCTTGTGGGTACCACTGACCTACATCTTTCAGACAAAATGCTCTCAAGATATGTGGAAGCTGTCCAGCACACATCCCTTCTGCACTGTTTCTGGTTGCTATCTTCTCTGAACAGAGAAAGGTTTCAGAAAATCAGTGGCGGCTCCCACAGGTAACGCTGTGGAGTGGCGGGGCAGGGTTGGGTGGAGGTGTAGTGGAGTGTGACATACGACGGGAAAGTGGAGAGTAAAGAAATAAAGAAAAGCACTTACTTTTCGCTCGCAGCATCTCTTTCCAGTCGTATGTCATGCTCCCATATCCCCCCACCCAGCCCTGCCTCGCAACTCCACAGCGTTACCTGTGCGAGCCGCCACTGCATAAAATGCTAGGTGGTACTTTGTCTATTTACGTTTTTATGCACATTGCAAATTTGTGGTAGCACCCTTATTACCAAAAGGGTCCTCACGGCTGGTGTTCCATCAGGAGGAATTATTTTGCATTCAAAATTATTATTTTTTCTCTCTGCTGCAACAAGGAAATTACATTTCCGAGAACTACAGCTGATCTATTACAGTACTCAAATAAAAGGGAAACAAAGTATGTGGTAGCCAATCATAACACACCCATCCACTGCCAAGCCAAGAAGCACCAGATCTTAAAGGCTTTTTTTTAAGTATTTAAAACACACAAGATGTGGGATGAAATGTTGCACATTGGCAAAACATTCACCCCCAGTCACAGATCTTGGTTTAATCCATCATTATTTTGCTCACCACGCCACCCCAGTTCAGACATGGCCATATGCAAATCAGTCTTGACCCTGTGTTTAATGGAATAAAGCTGTCCTGGCTGATGAGGGCTGAAAGTTCGAAACCGGTCCTAGGATGCTTGTTTCCAGTCCAGGGAGGACCTGGCTTGGCAGTTCGGGCTGGACTGTTCACATGGGGCACAGGGTCAAGACTGATTTGCATATGGCTGGGTTAAAACTGGAATGGCATGGTGAACAAAAAAACGATGGATTTAGGCCCAGAAATCTGCACTGGGGTGAATGTATGACATTGTTCTGCATTCTGTTCATCAATTGTTGTTTTTGCATTTTTTAAGTATTCACCATCACATCCCCAACTACTGTGTTGCACATGTTTCCTTTCCAGTAGTGTGACATAAATCACAACTTACCATAAAAATCAGTATCATATGAAATCACAGTTTACTATGTGGACAATGATGGCTATACCTGCCTGTTCCTCTCCTTCCAAGAAACTCAGCATCACTTCCAACCGTGAGCCGCAGACTCTGCAACAAACCATAGACCCTCCATTAGTCACATGGACCACAGGACAGAAATGGCCACCGAGTAAGCTACGGCAACACATTGTCCTAAAAAATATCTTTCCTGACCACAGTTAAATATATTCGTTATTGTTCTACCACGCTGTAAAGTATTATGAAGCCACCTTCAGGGAGAATGACGTGTCCCTGTCTATGTAGTAGTAGTGATAAAGATGACATTCACTGTTGAAAAGTCTCTCACTACATGATGAGATGAACATAGCATATAATAAAACCACATACTGCACAGTAAATATTTACCACCACTTCATGCATGTGGCAGATAGTGCCCTCTTGAAACCAGGAAACGTTCAAAGAATGGAGCTCCTAGAGAATTTTTGTTCTTTCATTGACTAGTTGATGGTTCATGATATATTTAATTTTGGAAATAAATGCAGTATATGCTTGATTGCTGCTTCCTTTAGTCCGGGTGTGATTTGAAAGGCAGCTGTAATTTTTATTGTGTAAATTGGGCTGCCCTTGTAATACCTCCTAATGCTTTTACCTAATGATGCAATTAGGACTTCCTTCCATTGTCTACTTTGTTTTTCCCTCTGCTCCAAATTGATGCATATCTCCTTTAAATAATCCATAACTAGGTTACTCGTTTTTCAAAATACAAGTTCTTCCTTATAACAAAAAAGTGGCCAAACTCCAAAGATCAGAATCTTGAGGAGAGCATATTCTTGAAGTAAGTAATCAGATCATTCGCTTGTATTCATATTCAGGAAGTTCTTATTACAAATTTGGCGTTGCCCCACTAATGATAAGAAAGGCATTCATAATTTATGACTAATCAGCTGTCTAGCTTGTCTTTCTCAAATGCCCATTGCGTTTTCCCGTGGGTTTGTAATTGTCACATGAAGAGCCGGGTAGTCTCAGCTCCTAGACACTCTCTTTAACTAGATTAGCATGTGGGCGATACAGATCACCATTGTTTATCTTCTCATAGTATGTGACCTGAACTGATTATTGAATGAACTGGTTCCAATTCTTACCACATCAGTCTTGTTTGTATATTTTTCACATTCCATAAGAGCTTTGTTTTTGTCCTGTTTTGGCTCAGCCTCGAGGTTTGGCGAGTTTGTTCTGGGGCAGGGGAGTTCTGTCACCTCTTTCTTGGACATGTTTGTGTGGGGACACTTCTGGGTAACCAACCCATCTTACAATTTTGCGGTACGGGTTTCAATTATGGAAGAAGCCGGTCATATCAGGGAATGATACTAGAGCAAAACTAAGTTTTGTGGATTTAAGGGTTTCACCTCCAGTCACTACACAATTTGTAATTTAGGAGGGCAAGGTCCGTATGCGAGAACCATCTTATCTTTTGTTAAATAGATGTTTTATTTGGCACATTAGTATAATAAATATTTGATGGGACTGCATATTTACAAATTCTGCAAAGAGGAACCACATAGTGCTTGGGGAGTGTTCCCCACAAAAAGTGAGAACAATGTCACTTGTCCCCCTTTAGAGTGGAAATGGAGGGAGAATCATACTTGTATCATTGTATTTCAAAGCTCTTTTGAAACATTCTCTACTTGAAACTAGCACTTATCTAGTGAGACTAAATTCAGTGCTCCTCAGTGAATAGGGCAGCATGGGGAGTGGTATAGGGTACCTCGGTATACTTCTTGTGTGCAATTGTTTCTGTGTAATTTTTTGCTTGCTGTTGGAGCATTTGTTAATGTATGTCATAGAAATGTAAAACACGATTAGATCAGGTATTCTTACCTGCACAAACCAAATTACAATTAATAGAATGTTTATGTTTTCTTTTTCATTTCTATCTTCTTGGTAGTTTCGAATGAATAATCGCTTGAAATACTTTATTCTCTATGTCTCCCTTAGTTCTTATGGATGATGACCCTGCCAATCTCTGGTTTTTAAATGTAAGACTGATCACCAGTACTCCATAATTACACCGCAGGATTCTGTTTCCCAAATGTATTGCTTCTATCTTCGTTGCCCCATGAGAAGGTCACCATTTTCAAGAGATTATGTAATCGCATAGTGATTAATACAATCAGCACGATGTTACAATCAATCAAGGGTTGGTAAAGCGCAACTACTCACTTGTTAGGGTCTCAAGACGCTGGGGAGAGGTGGGGAGCAGATCCGTTTTAACACCTCCTATGCCCATGACAAGTTCAGCTCGTCAAGAGGCACGGTGCTCATGTGCTCATGACGAGCTGAGCTCGTCACGAGCCGTGGAACGCTCACACGCGGGGTTAATTCCCCTGCTGTGCTGAACGTTCCACGGAAACGGGTGTGGTCATGAAAAGCTCAGCTCGCTGAGCACACGAGCACTGTGCCTCATGACGAGCTGAGCTCGTCATGAGCACGGGGGCGCTGTGGCATGCCCCCCAGCACAGCAGGGGAATTACCCCCACTGCAAAGGAGTTAAGTGCTGGGGTCATTCGAAGAGCCAGGTTTTTAGGTACTTCCTGAACTGGAGTAGCATGTTACATACATTTATTAATCTCTGTGGTGGACTTTACCCATAGAGCTTCTCTCTCCATATCACAATCGAGATAGTTGTCCCAGTCTTTGATTGCAACCTTGAATGATTGACAGTGAGGGTATTCATATATTTAATCTACTTAACCTGTTTTGTGTGAAGTTCATACAATTACACCCCAGTGGCAGGATGGGTTTATTTATGAAGTAATATGGGTGGTGATTTTCAGCAGGAAGAGTTTGTACCTACAATTAAGCGATCTCTCTCGGTCACCAGGATGGAACCTGCTGATTGTTTCTCAATCACAAGACTTTTCTCAATAGCTTGATCACTTGATGTCTGGGAAAGCAATGTTTTTTAATTATGTTCTATGCACCCAACAAATTAAAAGTATGTTCATGTTTTATATGTTGTATCTTATTCCAAGTCCTACCACCTACGATTGCAAAAGCTTTTTTTCAAATCCAGTTTGTGTGAAAACTGTAACTGCTAAAAGATTCAAACTCCTTTGACTAGACTGTAGTGAGTAACAGAATTTCAAAGTATAATAGAAGAATGCCACGCTTGTGTGCCTCATTCCAAATCCATTGATTTTTTTGTACCTTTTTTTATTGCCATTTGTCATAATTACAGACAAACAGATATGGTCAGTAGATTCCATGTTGTTTTCCTTCGTGATACAAAGTACTACGCAAGCTGTGCATTCTTGCCTTCTCTCCTGTTACTATCCTTGTGTCTAACACATACAACGGAAAACACTGCTACTACTTTATAAAACGTGGAATTGATCCGTTCTGCCTACTGAACACTAACTAGGTCCAATCTCAACAATATATATTCCTATATTCATGTGTCTATGTATATTTTGTGCCGCAATCTATCTTGGGTAGGAGGAGCTCTAACGGGGAGATCTCGCTAATAGTGCCCCAATTTTTTATCTTTTTTCTTAAAAAATTAAAAGAACGGAAAACAAAAAGGTTTATCCATGAACTGGGACAAGTAACAAACAAATGCATGGTGGTCCGATTACCTACAGGAGCTAAGAGCTATTTGATCACATTAGGGGCAACACTATGTGGGCGGGGGGGACAGAGGGGATGTTCGGCTTTCTATCTACAACCCCATACTGTCCGAGTAGTATAACCAATAACAGGACTTCCAGGGACTCCTATTGTTTGTGCTCATTCTCACGTTTTGGTCTACTAAATCCTTCATCAGGTGTCTACCATATTCACCGCTTATTCCCATATCTTAATAGGGACCAGCTCTCCACCCTAACTCCCTGGTTAAAGGCCCACTTCAGTCACTAGTCTGATAGCCATCTCTTTGGCTGACCTCAGAATCTTGGTCCACCTTGGGGTGCTCCCAAGCAAGCAGGGTCTCGCTCCAATGCTCAGCAATAGGGCGCCTCTGCAGGCCTCTCGCTTCTTCCCTGGTCAAAGCCCTCCCTTCAGCTCCAGACCTTTGTGCCACGTCTCATCTCCAGTCCTCCACCCTTGGGCCCATCGCAGACTTCCAGGCCATGGCTATTCTCCTTTTAGCTAGAACTAAAGCCAGATCTAGAAATCAGTTCCTGACTTTCCGTTTAGGGGGCTGTGGGAAGAGTCCGAGTAAACAGACCTCAACATTAGGAGACAATGTGCGCCCAGGGTCTCGTTTACGGCTGCCACCAGTGGCTGCCAATACGACCGCAGGCTGGGGCATGCCCATGCCCATGTAATATGGACAAAATCTGCATCCTCATAATCAAATCTAGGGCAACCTTGGGCACACTACCATAAACTACTCTTAGGTTGTGGGCGTCATGTATGTCATGTGCAATTAGTTGAATTGTGTATATTTCAATCTGGAATTGCAGGAAATCGTTCTATGGTGTGCAAGCATTCTGTCCACTCTGGGTTAGATAGCTCACTTTTCAATATCGTCTCCCAGCGCTCATGTTGCGTGCGGTGTTATAGGTTTACAAGATTCCTCTGATAGTGAACAATACAACCACTTCACTAAGTGGCCATCCGAACCCAAGGTTAACACAGAATGCAACCTCCCCATAATTCCTGAAATGTGTGTATTAGGGCCTCATAGTATAGGAACTGACGAACAGGGAGTTCTCCATCCTCCCCTAAATCTTCCAGGGGGATAAGAGTATCCTGGTGGAAGAGGTCCCCTGCAGTAGGTAAGCTCACCTCGGTCTAGGCTCTCAACTGTTCAGCTGACAATATAGAAATTGGGTCTCCGTGCGTTAGTCTGATCAGTGGCAGTACTGGAGAATACAATGGTATGCCTGTCATATTAACCAGCCCACATTGCAGAGCCGTCACCAATAACGGAGATTGGCACAGGACCTCCACAGCTGGATTAAGCAATTTAGCCAGGAGCCATGAGCCCACCTCCCTCCCTGTCTTGTCTATGTCGTCCAACAGTATCCCAACTAACCACTGGGTAACCGACTGCAGTTGGGAAGCCAGGAAATAAAGTTCAAAACTGGGGATTCCAAGTCCTCCCTCACTCATAGGGCATTGCAGAGTCTATCAAGGATACCCTGTATCGTCCTGTATCCCAACGGAGATTCCTCAGTAGAGAGTCAAGCTGACAAAACCAACTAACCAGGATTGTGATCGTAAGGTTAGTAAAATAATATAACAAACGCAGAAGGATAACCATTTTAGATAAGGAGATCCGGGCCTTGATAGGTAGGCGCAAGGGGCACCAGAAGGGGACACGACCTAAGGGACCGAAGTGCCCTCCCAAGATTGCCCTCTCTGAAGTCTTCCAGGGAGTGACAAATGGGAATTCCCAGGTATCTAAAAGTGGGTTGAGCCCAATTAAGTTCAACCTGGAGTTCCTGGGGTCTAGAAAATGAGGGGTCGACCAGGAATAATATGACTTGGTTCTATTAACTTTTAAAAACGGACACACTGTCAAATTTCCCCAGCAGTTCAAGTGCCAAGGTAGTGCCTGTCATTGCATCCCCCAGATATATCAGAAGTTCATCCACATATAAGGAGTTGATATGCTTATGTCCTCCCAGGGGTATCCCCATTCCCTCCCCACCCATTCTGACAGGACAGCTAGCAGTTCAATTGCAAGAGCAAACAAGAGTGGCGATAGGGAGCAGCGCTGGCTGGTCCCCTGGAAAATACCATACAGTTGGCATACAGTCCTGCCTGGTCTAACCCTTGCCGTTGGGGCCTCATACAATAACTTCATCCATTTCAGCCAATCATCCCATAGACCCATCTGTTGCATGGTTTCAAACAGGTAATCCCACTGCATGGTGTCAAAGCCTTTGCCTTTTCCATCCTGATTGACAAAAAAGCTGCCTGCGGAAGGGCCTGGACCTTCAAATGAAACAAAAGAGAGTACGATTTCTGCAAATTAAGGGATGTATTCCGAGAAGGGATAAAACCGGTCTGGTCAGGGTGAAACAAAGTAGTCATGGGTGGAAGTAATCGAAGCGTCCTAACCTTACTAAGGATTTTAAAATCTATTTTAAGCATGGAGAGGGGGCGGAAGTCTTGCGGGGAGGCCCCAGGGATAGTCGTTTTGGGGTGAGGGATCACCACTGCATCACACAAGGAATCTGGAGGTCGCCTAAGTATTAAATGTTCTGCATATAGTGTAACTAATTTGGAGGTAAATACAGGGGCATAGGTCGAGTAGAATTCTGCTGAAAGGCCATCTGGTCCCGGGGTCTTCCCAGTAGCCATGCTTTTAATGAAAGCTCGGACTCCCTGCACCATCACCGGTCCGCCCAGCGTCTTCCTAGACTGGGGGTCTAATGTTCGGAGTGGTAACCCTTCCAGAAAGTCCCTCTGCTCGGTCAGTGGGATCAGGGGTGCGTGTCATACAATTTTCTGTAATAATCACAAAAAAAGGACATTTATTCCCTCAGGTCATATACAATGCCACCGCTTCCATCCTTCACCTGTGTAATCGGGGATCCTCTGCCGTATCAACCATGGCAGTAATTTACCTGGTCTCCCCTCTTCCTCCTGTACTCTCATGTGATATTCTCTGAGATCATGGCACCGTAACCGCTCTCAAGCTTTGTTATAAAATTAACGCATCTCTCTCAGATCCTCTGGCTCCTCAGGCTCTGTTCCCCTTGTATTTCCCAGTTGGTGTAATCCATCCTCTTGTGTCTGTAATTCTAAAAGTAATTCCTATTGTATCCCTATTGAGCGACCTAGGCAGTGTCCACATGCCACTGTCTTAAATGCATCTCAATCTAACAGTCCTGTGGATGACATCTGCATATTATCAGTGAAATAATTATTGATGGGGAGCTGCAGGGTTTCCTAATAGCAGACATCTCCCAGCACCTGTATATTGAGCTGCCACAAGAGGACCAGGGGGCCAATCCCTAAGGATTTAAACTCTAATAATAATGGACAGTGATCCAACATTGTGCATCCTAAGTATGCAGTGCAGCAACAGCATTACCAAGGGCATGGAGCACAAAAAGGTTCTAGGCGTGTGTGTACCTGATACATGGGCGAGTAGAAGGAATAGTCTCTTAAAGAGGGGTGCGTCCTCCATATATCTTCCAGTCCCCAGTGTGTCATCCAATCACGTAACCCTTTAGCATTATGACGGCTTAAGCTCCCGTCAATAGAGGAGTCCATAGATTTAACAGAACACTGGCTACACTATTAAAGTCTCCCCCAAGGAGTAAGTTTACTGCTGCTAATTCGCCCAGAGGAGCTAATAGTTTATGTAGGAAGGGGGCCTAGTCCTGATTTGGGGCATACTCAGTGCCTAGTGTTACCTCACATCCCCATAGTTTTCCCGCAACCATGATATAACAGCCCTCTTTGTCAATGAGCTGAGGTTCAAATGGGACTCCTGCCCTCACCCATATCAGCACCCCTCTTGCATATGCCGAAAAGGAGGTGGCAAATACCTGTCGCTTCCACCGCCTATGCAGGTTCTCCACTTCACTTTGAATAAGAATGTGTTTCCTGTAGTATGGCTATCTGTACTTCTCCCCTACGCAAATATTGATGGATGTTGTGGTGTTTGTTTGCCAACCACAACCCCCTGATATTCCATGTCATGACATTTAGCGTGTAGGATGGTGTAGTCATTGTGAATCAGAAATTGTTAACCCATCCCTTCCCCCACCCCAACCCAATGTAACTTATCGGGCCACTCATGCATGTAAAGCGAACAGATGCAACATAAGATATAAGACATCCATAAACTATAACTCCCCTTCCCAAGAGCAGTCTGGCGACAGCCAGCCGCCCAAACCGTGAGTGAACTATGATGATGAATCAGAAGACCCAAACCCAAGTTCAGATTGAGTCCTCCAATGGGGGGCAGACTACACTTCTAGAGCAGTATTTCCTGATCCAAATGCATCGGGCCAAGCCCATATTAGTCAGCCAACAATCACTCCTTGACCCTTATTAGGATATCATGTAGACAGGTGGTTGCAGCTATTTTCTTCCATCTTCTCATTAAATGATGTCATCAGCTGTCCTGGGGGTCCCCTCTGGCATCTGTGTTCTGTCCACTCGAGAAGACTTGGATTCAGAATCCCCCATTCCTTTCACTGAAGGAGAGCCAGACTCCAATATATTCTCCGATCCCTTCATGATCGATGCCACTGCCTGAAGGGCAGCCGCTCTTTAGTTTTCAGTTTGTAATGGGCTGGGTGTTTTTGCTGGGCCCTCTTGGTTCATCTCCTTGGTCTCTTTCTCCTCTCCCCTGCTTTTGTAAGTTCAATTCTGTCTTTAGGGGGTTGTGTCCCGGTCTTATAGGATTCAATCCAGTCCCAGGCCGCTGCCGGGTCTTCGCAGAAATAAGTCTTGCCTTCCAACATCATCCAAAACCTTGCAGGAAACATCAAGGAGCATTCTAGGTCCTCCTCCTAAGGGTCTTCTTGACTTCGAAAAAATATGTTCTCCTCCTTTGTACTTCCATCGTGTAATCAGGGAATGTGGAGACCTTTCTGTTATTAAATGTGAAGGGGCCTGTAGATCTAGCTTTATGGAGCATTAGGTCTTTAGAGTGAAGGAGTTGTGCCACCACTGGGCATGGAGGGCAGCCTGGTGCCTGCAGGCGGACTGGCACTCTATGTGCTCTTTCAAGTGTGTAAAAGGCAGAGAGGCCTTCCAGTGCCACACTGATTTAAGCCAATTTTCCTAATAGGTGACCATGTCTGTGGTCTCCACACCCTTGGGTAGCCCAACCACCCAGATTTTGTTGCGACTATTGCGCCTTTCTGTGTCTTCCACTCTGCGTTCAAGCGCAAACCCTGCCCATAAGTTCTGTATCTGGAGGGAAGTTGTTACTTGCACAGGGTGGAGATCAGCAAGGGAGGATTCTGTCACCTTAACTCTGTCTGCTAGCATGTGGTGTTCTTGTCGAAGTAGACCCAGTCCTACAGACATTCTGCTGATGTCCTGGCATAGTGTAGCGATGGCCTCAAGGATTTTAGTCAATTGCTGCTGCATTGGATCACTGGAGGTCCCTGGTTCCTGTTGTTGTGCATCTGAGGTCTCCCCTTGGTCAGCATGTATTTCTGATGGCTTAGCCCTGGTTTTGCCCATTCTCCAATCAGATTCATGAAAGTCTCTTAGCTCTGATCTCTCAAATCGGACATTGGGGAGATAATCTGTGGCCAGGCAGGGGAGATCTGAGAGAGCCGGTAACATTGTCCGGTAACACGATGCACCATTTAAAGGAGTCTTGCCAGCAAGTGTAGGGTTTTAAGAGGGCTTCGGGGTGGGGGCATGGCATTAATTTGGTACTCAACCACTCACTGTTTCGCCTCTTACACCATTTAGACACATCACTGTTCAAGAACGTAGCTGTCCTACTGTGTGCGGGCACCGTCTAGTTACTCCTTCGCATAGTCACTTCTGTTCGTTGATCCTCATTAATACACAGTGGTATCTCAGCACGGCCACCAGGTACAGTGTTTTCACCAATGCACAGCACTTGCTCAACACGGCCTGGGTTTCCTGCTTAGAGCTCCACTGCTCAGTCTCCAGGGTCTAAAGGTTGCTGTTCCTAATATGCAGCCTCAATCCCAGCAACCTAAGGTGAATGAACCGAGCACCCAGTTCTTCTCCACTACAATTGCCCACCTCAGTTAAACCACCGGCCAGGACCCAGAGTTTCCTTTTCTACCGGTGCTTTATCTCTTTTTATCACCAGAAGCTCCCTGCCCAGGCCCTCTGAGCTACATCCAAACCTACTCTATCTTGCAGGAGTAAAGGTCTTCTCACCGTCTCAGCGGCCCCTGCTGGCAGTCACAGGCAGTCGGTGTTCCATCCTGGGGGGAGGCGGTAGTCCGCTCCTACCTGTAAGCAGATCATCCTCTCCTCCGGTCTCCGCCTTGGTGTCCTCTGCACGTCCCCTGGGTCGCACTTCTCTCTCTGTCAGAAGCTCAAGCAGGGCTCCTCCTCTCTTCCGTGGCCAATGTAGGCCCAGGGCGATCGTTCACATGGACTAAGTCTCGATTCAGCTGGTAAATGGCAGTCATTGCAGTGTCCTCTAAGCAAGGGAAACGTGTCAAAATGATCCATGCCTCCAAACCTCTCTGGGTTTACTCTTTTATCTTCGGAGAGTTAAAACACCCACAGTGATGATTCACAGTGTTAAAAGTGGCATCAGCATCCAAAGCTAGTTTTCTAAGTCACTGCCTCAAATACATTATCCAGCATGGTAACCAGAGCAGGTTCTACCCCATGTTGGAGTTGAGGCATCGCTCTCCAACATACAACATAAAAAACCTTCGCTATGAAAAGGCCTTTCAGGTGAACTTGCAACTTTGTACCTCCTTCATATAAATGTTAGTTAGCTAATGCAGTTTGGTCTATAGTTGGTATGTAATTATTACTTTAGGAAAGTTTTTAAGGTGTTAACTTGATCAAATGAGAGCTTGCTTAAAAGATGCCATGTGATGTGTCTTCTATGGGGAAACTATTCACTGTTGCTATTACCGCTATGGAATATTGGGCAGGATATGTTTGTAAGAGCAGAAGTAAGGAAGTGTTTGTTGGGCGGAAGGGAGGTTTCATTTCTCCTAGAAGTGCTATTTCTTTTTACTAAAGCATGGTAAAAGTAAAGTTAGAGAGTTGTTGTCACGGTTATTGGCTGCGTATTTCAGGTATAGTTCCTTTAAATTAGTAGGTACCTCAGTTGGAGGTACCTTAATACATTTAGCTTTGTGTCAAAGATTTCTGGTAGCAAATCACCAAGGTTATTGACCACGTGAGTATTTAAAGGATGTCATGCTACCTTTTAATCTCAAATATAGATTTTAATAGTTATTGTTGGTCAAATCTAGACTACTTTTTGCAGAAGAAACAGCAATTGTAGGAGCTGCATGAAAGATTTTCTTTGTACCGTTTGTTATACAGTCCACCATGATCTTGGTTAGGTGCCTACATGTTCTCATAAATCCCCAAAAATCTAATACAGCTATTCAATTCTTGGACTGTTATATAGATCCATAAGGAGTCTAAAACTTGTAATTCCTTTGTTTACAGAGTACGTGCGGATTTTGATGTACCAACTAATTGTTTGATTGGAGCCCATGGATACTGCACGCAGGTGAGCATACATGGTGTGCTATATATTTTATTAAAATAGTGATGGTTTTAGCATAATGCCATATTTTGCTTAGTTGACAACTGTTGTGATCTTAATAGCTATAGTTCTTCCCAGTACTTATATACGCATGCTCAGCTCAGCTCGTGTTTATACCTGTAAATGAATTCCAGCCCTACTCTTCCTCAAGATATCAGACTGCATTTCATGCACAGATCTAATCTACTCCTGAAATGAGAGTCCTGCCATATGGACCCACTTTGGTCATAAACACATGGATTTATAGAGTTATGCAATAGTGACAGGATTCCTTTGAAGTGCAAACAACCATTCATTTGTGCTATATGTCTTTGTCATCAACAAATGATTGACCTCTGACATTTTGTACAAAATATGCCTCTCCAAAAGTGCCTGTGCCTGTGGTATCCCCATTAGCCAGGTGTGTGATTGTCCAATGCAAAACCACAGTCATCTATGACACTGTAATATATCTAACTTTCAAAACCAG
This sequence comes from Lissotriton vulgaris, assembly GCF_964263255.1. Classification (NCBI taxonomy): domain Eukaryota; kingdom Metazoa; phylum Chordata; class Amphibia; order Caudata; family Salamandridae; genus Lissotriton; species Lissotriton vulgaris. Next base: position 211,462,187 of record NC_141698.1, read on the forward strand.
AAACAATATACTAAGACTACCCTTGATAGCCTATTATGGTGTCATCTCAAACTGAAAATGATTCTTACGCTTTGGTGATTAATTGCTGTATTTCATTGCTGCATGCAATTGCTTCACAACTGACCCACTGCCTTTGTAGATGTGTTTGTACACTGTAATCAAATGCATGTCCTCCACTCATACTATTAACTCAGTATCCCATGTCTCACTCTAGTCGTCTACAAATCTCTAGTCCAGCACCTCAAAATGCAATGGGAGCCTTCATCTACCACTTCCTTGGTCAAATATATCTTCCTCCACTCTTATGCCGCTTCCACCAATAGATTCAGTGCACCCGTCCAACACACAGCACCCAGACGATCCCATCCTATCACCTTGGTCCCCATTGTCCACCGCTACACAGGGATTCCGATATGGTCTCCTAGCCAAAGGCTCAGTCTTTTCTCTGGATCCTTTATTCATATCCTGATTTCTGACTATTGCCTTAAGTGCTTCTTCTTAATTGAGATTTGGTTCACACTTATTTCTGCACCTGTTCATGCCATCTACTGCTTTAAGATACAAAACAGCCTGGTTTTCATATAGATGTTGCCATAATTTACACTGTCGCTATAAGAGTCACTTCTGATAGATACATCTGCCGTGTGGATTCCTCACCTTGTGAATATCCCCCTTGCGTCAGCAACGTTTGGAAATTTTCTTCGTAGCACGCCGACGTGGGCGACGTCACAGGAGCACGGCATCGCGCGCGACTCCATCTGACGTCACCGACCCCATATCAGGCCCACGCCGGCGTGATGACGTCAGTTCCCTTTTTTCCGCGTCTCCGACGCTAACGGTTTTCGGGATCTTCTGCCATACCTAGTATCTTTCTGTTAAATAATTGTCACTGTTTCTCTCTTACGACTTGGTTCTTCTCCGGAGATGTCGTCGAGGAAAACAGGCTTTAAGCCATGTAGGTCTTGTGCCCGCATGATGTCCATCACTGACCCACATAAGGATTGTTTGTGGTGTCTTGGTTCGAGTCACGACGTCAAGAACTGCGATTCCTGTTTTAAAATGAATCCAAAGGCGCTTCGAGAGCGTGAAGCTAAATTACTTTTGGCGAAAGTGAAACAGGATTCTCGACGATGTTCGAGATCGAAGTCACGAAGATCGAGGTCGAAGCAAAGGTCTCGGTCGAAGTCGGGATCGGCGTCGAGATCCAGAGCGGGTTCGAGGTCTGGAGAGGAGTCGAGATCTAAAGCGAAGTCAAAATCCAGAGAAAGATCTAGGTCTAGATCTAAGTCGGCTTCCGGTCACGCTTCGAGCTCCTCGAGGAGAAAGCATAAGAGGAGGAAGCACAGTTCGAAACATCATTCGGAGAAGGAATCCTCTGACTCGAAGAGAAGGTCTCACAAACATCGTAAAGACTTTGTCTCTCCTTCGCCTGCTTTATCAAAAGAAGGTTCTCCGGCTCCGGAGCCGGAGCCGGACCCGGAGCCGGACCCGGAGCCGGTATCCTCGGAGCATGAAGAGGAAGAAGAGGTGACTCCTCAAGATCCGGCTTCGGCGGAGACTCCTGTGAACCCAGAAGGTCAGGGTGAGGATGTGTCGGGGCGGCCTCCATTGGAACATCCGGTAGGTCCGTACCCTTCCTTTCCTGGTCCTGGACAGGATCCCTCGCATTTTCTCAATGCGATGTTTGTAGTATATTCTAGGGCAATGTACCCCACTGGAGCGCCTGTTGGTCCCATGGGTCCATTATCGTACAATCTGGGTATTCCTCAGTCGTACGCCCCAGCTCCATTTATGCCTTTCATGCCGGCGCCTCTTTCACCATGGCTCGGTACGGCTCCACCGAGGTCTTCGACTCCGCATGCGGCTTCGCCGACTCCGGATCGACCTCGCAGTCGAGGTCGAGGTACCACACCTGTTCATGACTCTCGTTCTGCTGCTCCGGCTCCTCGATCGACGTCGGAACCGGCTCCGTCGGAGTCGTTACCGGATCCGTCGACTTCGATTTGTTTGGAGTGGTCGAGGCGAAGAGCTCAGCGTCTTCTCGAACAAAAAGATGATGAAAGTTCTGATGTGGAAGAAGGCGAGCTTCCTGATCATGATGATGATTTCGATGAGCTTCGGGATGCTAGTGGTCTGGAACTCTCTCCCGAGTGGGGTCTGCCTTCAACTTCTGATGCTCCATCAAGGGACGTGGCACCCTATCACGTGGTTATTAGGAAGGCTGCTGACCTTCTTAGCTTAAGGCTGCCCACAGTGGAGTACAAGCCCAACATCCTCACTGAAGTCTTGCATTCTCCTTCTTCGATTGTTGAGCCTACACTGCCATTTACTGATGCCTTGACGGATCCAATTAAGGAGATTTGGAAGAGGCCGTTGTCTGCTCCTGCAGTTTCAAGGGTTATTGCAAGGCGCTATAGGGTGGCTCCTGATGACCCTGCATTTCTTTCTTCGCATCCATCTCCGGAAAGTCTTGTGGTTCAGGCGGCTTGCTCTAATAGGGCTGCAGGCTCTTTCCCTCAAGTGCCAGCTGACAAAGAGTCTAAGAAATTAGATCAGTCTGCGAAGAAGACTTTCTCTTCTGGGAGCATGGCTCTTAAGTCATCAAGTGCTACTTGCCTTTTAGGTAGATATGTGCATGCGCTAATGGACTCAGTGAAGCAATTGTCATCAAAACTTCCTGAGGAGGATAAGAAGAACTTTAATGAAGTGGTCTCTGACACTCAGGCTGCGGCCCGCATGGTCATTCAAAGCGGCATGGACACTGTGGATTCTGTTGCTAGAATTATGGGCTCATCCATTGCGACCAGGAGAGCCGCATGGTTAAAGTCTTCTGATTTCTCAGCGGATGTGCAGTCTACATTGCTGGACTTACCCTTTGAAGGAACTGGCCTTTTTGGTAAGAAGGCTGATGTGGCCTTGGAGAGGTTTAAGGACAGCCGTGCCACTGCAAGGTCTTTGGGTCTGCAGATGAGAGGGTCGACGACTAGAAAATTCAAGGGATTTGGTAAATCTTCTTTTCGTCCCTTCAAGCAGGGCCAACAACAACAACAGCAGCTGCAGCAGAACCCTCTATATAGGTCCTATAGAGGTAGACAGAGGGGTCGTGGACGTGGACGTCAAGTCTCCTCTTCCTCCACTTCCTCCAATAATGCCCAACCCCCACCCGCATCAGCAAAGCAGCCCTAGATCCTCCATTCTGGATCATGTAGGGCCAGTAGGGGGTCGGCTTACTCACTTTCTACGAGATTGGGAATCGGTTACATCAGATCTTTGGGTTCTCAATCTCGTAGAGAATGGGTATGCACTTCCTTTTCAGGAGTTCCCTCCCAATTACCCTCCTTGCCAAGGTTATTGTTCGGAGGACCACCTGCTTCTCCTGCAGGAGGAAGTCCTGGCACTGTTTCGAAAGGGTGCAATAGAGGTGGTTCCAGAGCAGGAGAGGGGTCAAGGGTGCTACTCCCGGTATTTCTTGATTCCCAAGAAGGATGGCAGGCTTCGGCCGATCCTGGATCTCAGGATTTTGAACCTCTATCTCAAACAGGAGAAGTTCAAAATGCTCACCCTTGCTCAGGTTCTTCTGGCGCTGATGGAAGAAGACTGGATGGTGTCGATCGACTTGCAGGATGCGTATTTTCACATCCCAATCCTGAAGTCGCACAGGAAGTATCTCCGTTTTACGGTGGGATCGCAGCACTACCAGTTTGCGGTCCTCCCGTTTGGACTTACTACTGCGCCTCGAGTTTTCACCAAGGTGATGGCAGTGGTGGCTGCGCATCTCAGAAGGTCGGGGATTCCTGTATTCCCTTATCTAGACGACTGGCTGATCAAAGCAGAGTCGCCGGAGATGGTGCTCCATCATCTGCAGGAGACAACTCAGTTGTTACACAGGTTGGGTTTTTCGATAAACGTACCCAAATCTCACCTGGTGCCCTCCCAGCGCAACCTGTTCATAGGTGCGGTACTGGACACTTCTGTATGTCGTGCATTCCCTCCACCTCAAAGGATTCACGACATTCAGGAAATGATTCCTTTATTTTTCAATGGAGCGGTTGTTCCAGTCCTGAAGGTCCTTCGCCTGCTCGGTCTGATGGCTTCTTGCATTCTGTTGGTCAGTCATGCACGCTGGCACATGAGGGCGCTCCAGTGGTGCCTCCGCAGGCAGTGGTATCAGCACAACGGAGATCTCAGGGAGTCAGTGAAGATCTCCAGGGAAGCTGCAGCGGATCTGTCTTGGTGGGGCGTGGAAGGCAATCTGTCGCAAGGAAAGCCTTTTCAACTGCCTACATCAGTGGCCACAGTGATAACGGATGCATCCACTCTCGGGTGGGGTGCTCATCTGGGAGACCTGGAGGTCAAAGGTCTTTGGTCTCCGGAAGAAAGGTTGTTTCACATCAACCTTCTGGAATTGAGGGCGATACGTTTGGCGCTCAAGGCCTTCCTCCCTTCCCTTCGCGGTCGTTCGGTTCAAGTCCTAACGGACAACACGACTGCGATGTGGTACATCAACAAGCAGGGAGGAGTAGGGTCGCAGTGTCTCTGCAGAGAGGCTCTGCGTCTCTGGTCCTGGGTTCAGGACCATCAGATTTGTCTGGTGGCAAATCATCTGGCCGGAGTTCTGAACGTGCGTGCAGACAGTCTCAGTCGGCAGTTCTCTGCCGACCACGAGTGGAGGCTTCACCCGGAGGTTGTTCACGACATCTTTCAGATGTGGGGGACTCCTCGGGTGGATCTATTTGCCACTCGCGAGAATGCTCACTGCCTTTCATTCTGCAGTCTCCAGTATCCGATGCAAGGAGCATTGGGGGACGCGTTTCAGTTGGGTTGGGGAGATCAACTCCTTTACGCATTTCCTCCCATACCTTTGATTCCTCGGGTTCTGAGGAAGATTCGTCAAGAACGGGCCCAAGTCATATTGGTTGCTCCGTATTGGCCAAGAAGGGTGTGGTATTCGGACCTACTCCACCTGTCCTCTCACCCGCCGCTCCGTCTCCCTCACAGGGCAGACCTCCTCTCTCAGATGGAGGGGCAGGTTCTACACCCCCACCTCCAGACATTACACCTTCATGCCTGGAGATTGAACGGGGCAACTTGAGTTCTTTTTCTCTCCCTCACGAGGTGGTGGATGTCATTCTCTCTGCCAGGCGTGACACCACTAAGTCCATTTACTCCTATAGGTGGTCAAAATTTGTTTCTTGGTGCAGGGAGAGGGATATTGACCCTTTGAAGGCTCATTTGTCTAGTATTTTACAATTTGCCCTTTATCTGGCACAGCAAGGTTTGGCTGTGGCCACGGTCAAGGGTTATCTTTCGGCCTTATCGGCGTTTCTTTGTTTGCCGGATCAGCCTTCTCTCTTTAAATCTCCGGTGGTTTTGAGATTCTTGAGGGGTCTCATGAATATGTTTCCTCCTACTCCTTTTATTGTTCCTCATTGGGATTTGAATCTTGTGCTGACCTTTTTAATGGGTTCTCCCTTCGAACCCTTGCACAAGTGTCCATTGAGGCTTCTCTCTTTTAAAACTATCTTCCTCGTTGCAATCACCTCGGCAAGGAGGGTAAGTGAGCTTCAAGCTCTAAGTTCCAAACCCCCATTCCTGCCCATTCATGCTGAAAGGATGGTTCTTAGGACCAGGGCTGCTTTTCTGCCTAAGGTGGTGACTCCTTTCCATCTTGGGCAGTCCATTACCCTTCCTACCTTCTATCCTCCCCCTCACCCGTCTAAGGAGGAAGAGAGGCTGCATCGCCTGGACCCTAAGAGGGCGGTGTCTTTCTATCTGGACAGGACTAAGGACTTCCGGATGGACGACCAGCTGTTTGTTGGCTTTGCTGGCTGCAAGAAGGGCAGAGCGGTGCACAAGCGCACTCTTTCCAGGTGGATAATCCTGTGCATCAAGATCTGCTATTCTCTTGCGGGTAAGGACCCTCCTGAGGGTATTAGAGCTCATTCAACTAGAGCAAAGTCTGCAACATCTGCTTTGTCTAGGGGTGTACCTGTTGAGGATATTTGCAGGGCCGCGACTTGGGCCTCCCTCCACACTTTCGCGAAGCATTACTGCTTGGATACCGAGGTGAGGAGGGATGGCCACTTCGCGCGCTCTGTCCTCCAAGACTTCCTGGTGTAGCAGAGTGGGCACCCTCCTCCGGGAGTGGGGACTGCTGTGGGAATCTATTCACAAGGTGAGGAATCCACACGGCAGATGTATCTATCAGAAGAACAAGTTACTTACCTTCGGTAACGCTTTTTCTGGTAGATACTATATCTGCCTGTGGATTCCTCACTGACCCACCCGCCTCCCCGTTGTCCACTCTGCTATACCTGGTCTTTCTGTATATATGGTTTATACTGTTGTATTGATTTAGTTCTATATGTACTGTGTACATTGTATATTTGCATGTTTGCTATCGTTGTTCCGTCCGTGTGCCTCGAAGGCATGGAAAAAAGGGCGGAACTGACGTCATCACGCTGGCGTGGGCCTGATATGGGGTCGGTGACGTCAGATGGAGTCGCGCGCGATGCCGTGCTCCTGTGACGTCGCCCACGTCGGCGTGCTACGAAGAAAATTTCCGAACGTTGCTGACGCAAGGGGGATATTCACAAGGTGAGGAATCCACAGGCAGATATAGTATCTACCAGAAAAAGCGTTACCGAAGGTAAGTAACTTGTTCTACTCAACTAAATATGCATTCCACACCTCAGTTGCAAAGCATAGCTCTCTAGATCATTCTGTTCCTCTCCTCCACTTTAGAATCCCTCCTCTGTTTATGCCCCCATAGCACATCAGACATTTCTTATCCCTTCTCTCACATGTTCACCATAACTACTGGCCAAACCATAGTTTACCGTGATTTGAGTTTCAGTTCTCGTTTCACAGAACTCATCTTGTATCAGAATTTAGGACGCCATCCTCCTTAATCTCTTAACCTTTGATCTTCCATATACCAAGCTTTGCTCCTGGATATTATCTTGGAGGTTACGCTGCAAGTCACTTTAACTCTTTTATAATGACATGCACAGATCACTTCATTTTCTTCTTGATTATTAGTTATCTGTTTCTGTTTTTTATCGTTCACTTCCCCTTGCTTTCTTTTCTGATTTTCTTTCTCCCTCCATCTTGCTGTGTGTTAAAGTATGATCATAAAAATGTGGCCCTGGTCCCTAAAAGGAATGCTGGTGCTCATGACTTTGAGACCACTTTCACTGGCTGCCGGAAAAAGGACCTAGTTGCCCATCAGGGCTTGGCTGGTTGGTCAGGGGTGCTTTTTGTACATCATGCTCAGAGTAATTATTTAATGGCAATACTTTTTGACTACTCTTAAACTGTGTCAGAGTAAATACCCAAAAAGTATTGTACTTTTTAACATGTCGTCAAGCAATGAGAAATAAGAAGCATATATTTCAGCTAATAAAATAGTGAGAACAACAAATCTTTGGGCCTATTTGCCACCTGCACTTTGTAGTACATAAAGTTGCACAACATTAGTAATACTCGTACTACAAAATAGTATTCACAAACCTGCTGTTGGAGATCCCCTGCCTCCACCTCTTCTATTTTTTATGTTTAGAGGTCTCCACCATGGTGGCAGAAATCTCTACACATATAGGCATGCTTTTTGTAGTATATGTCGGAGGGACCAGGTAGCATGGCTGAAAAATGGGAAATACTTACTACTAAATGTGAGGAGTTCAGGGAAATTTAAAGCAGGGTTATGGAGAGACATGCTAATACAAACACACGCCCACAAAACAGTAAGATGATTTCTACTCACAAATTACACTTATAAAGTTAGAACACCACTAAACGTATACAACAAGCTCAAAAGAACTCCTACCCCGTCTTGGAGTAAGTCAAGCACTGCATATGGCCACTCATGGGTATTGCAACAAACTCCCATAAAAAACAGTGGAGGCAGGGAAACAAAATAACACAACATAGGAACTAAAGTTAAATTAATTAAATTATTTTGACCTTTACATTGTGTATGTCCGTGTTGAAATTATCAAACTGTTATTGTATTATTTTAAAATGTAACAATCATTTTCATTATAAAAAAACAGATTTTAAACAGTTATTAAAATATTAAAACTAATTTAAATTGACTACATATTAAAAATAAAAAAAAATAGTCGTTTTATTACTGTTTATAGATGATTCATAAAATAAATTAATATACTTAGAATATTTCTTTAGGGATCATTATTTGAGGAGTTAATGTGCTGTACTATTTTACTTTTATTAGGTCTTACCAATACATATTTTAAATTAATGTATATTTATATTATACATTATAATATTTTTAATATTGTTTAAAAAATAATACAGTTTCTGGATATGCTCTAAACTTTCCCATAGGGAAGTCTATGCCACGGTAGTGGAAGCCTCCACCCACTTATGCAAAATTACTAGTAGTAACTTTAAACTCATAAATCCTGCTCTCTGATGCTCCACCCTTGATTTGCAAGGTTGGAGATGTGTAAAACAACATATAGTCGTAACTCTACACTCGGAAATGGTGAACAGCAGACAAGTGTAGATTTACACCTAGGTGTATTATTAAATGTGCACATACTAAATATATAGTTTTATATTTACCTTTGTGAATAGACCCCTTGATTTATATCAGTAGAAGTTACTGAAAACAATCTGTGCTCTTCCAAAATGTTCACACCAAAGCTGTCAACTACTTTTCTGCTTTTCCTTTAATAGCTGGCTGCATTTTAACATTGTCAACTACTTTCCATGTAAACAGGAACTTGTGAACCTTGTGCTGACCGGCAAAGCGGTGTCTAATGTGTTCAACGATGTGGTGGAGCTCGATTCTGGGAATGGCAATATTACTCTGCTGAAAGGAATTGATCTTCGCAGTGACATCGGTTTCTTGTCTCTCTTTGAGCATTACAATGTGTGCCAGGTACAGTGCATTTATATTTCGGAAGAATTTATTAGGCTATTTAAAAAAGATTTGCGGAGAAGCAGAACTAATGAAATGCCCTGAATTACGGTCTTTATCCAGTACAGCAGCTGACTGCACGTTATGCCATTTATTAGGTATATAACAAAAAATGCAGTTACTGCAAAAAAATTCTTTGCGAGGACTGCTCATTTATATAATTATTGGTTATTTTGCTGCAGCGGGGAAAACTTGTGCAGTGCGAAGGGGAACATGAAAAAAACAATATCTTCTGTTACCTACTCACCACTTGAGATTGAAGCCAAGAAGATTCATAGCAATGATATTTCAACGCTAATCTGAGAAATGTGAGCCACTTCCTGTTTGCTACAATGTAATGCTGTAAAACCATACTAGTTAGTGAATTTCCTTGATGCAAATATGCAATGTTACATTGCCTGTGGTGCAACGCATGCGATTAAAACGTGTTCATTACAACAATAGCAATTTTACAACACCTACCATTACATCGCAAGTGATTTCTACGACGTGCTGTAAGCGGCGCGCTAGATTTAGGTATAGTATAATTTACTATTCCAACTCCAGCCTGCACAACAGTAGAGAAGGTGTTGGAATAGTGTATTATACTATTCCTTAGTTTAGAGCGTCTCCTAGAGCAAGTTGTTGTAACGACTCGCGTTGTAATGGTACTGTGATGTAACAACGTGGTCGTTGTAAAGACCGAGTGGTAATCGCATGCGTTGTACCGCATGCAATGTAAACTCTGCCCATTCTCCGTGAGCATCCCTGCCACATTTTGAAACGAAGTAGCCAATTGCTACTTGTCTGATCTGATGCAGTTGAGGAGGGGGAAAATGTCTTCTATTGTTACTGTGGTGAAGTAGAGCTATTTGGTTGGTACCCTATGCGAAATAAGTAAACCGTTTTTAATTGGCTGTTTCCTTATGTACCGGAAGATAGGACAGGCTTGTTAATTCTTGTGGTTCTGATTTGTGTAGATCTTAGCTTTTTTACCTGACCATATTAAGGAGCACCTGGGTGAGACTGTACAGTTTTCGTTCAGGGAGTGTGGGTGTTTCACCCGTATGATCTTTTCCTTGTCACTTTTACAACAGCATGCACAGTACCGATCCAAAACGCAGACTTGAGATTAGCCTCATTGTTATTCACAAAATGTGAATTTGCATTTGTAAATACATTTTCTAGCACTTTTATATTTCATTTGTGAGTACATTTCTCCTGGGCCTGTCATGCTCATTCGAGGATGAGGACACCAGTAAAAATTGGAGACAACCTATAAGCTCTGATGAATAGTAGCTATTTGCAGACCTTTGCAGGTAGTATCTCACCCTGAAAATGATCCCAATTTTAGTTTTGGTAAGGGCAAGTGTAAATTCATATTTAGGAGAAATATTGCTAAATTAATGTTTATTAATGTCTCTATTTTTTCACGATTCCTTCAAAAGGAGCCATCCCAGTCAATGCAAAATGCACTTGAGCCTTTGAGGTTCTGCAAAATTTGCAATGTGGCTTTTAGTTATCAGGTGGTTCCAGGTAGTCATGTTTACACCACCTAAAAATTGAAGACATCTTTTTGGTTTCCAGGCATTCTAAATTGGTCTAATAAAGCCTATGCCTGCAATGGAGGGGGTGATTTCTTCTTCTGATTTTTACATGTCAGTTGTCATACTAGCAATCATATATAAACAGCAATTCCAAATTATCCATGAGACACCCAAAAGAATTAAATAATCTCAGGTGTGGACATCTGACGAGCACATTCACAGTATCTGCATCTTTCCATACAATCTGCAGTATTTTTCTGGTGATATAGGATCCAACTTCAACAACTTATGTCGGCTCCAATACAGCCTCTAACCCATGAAAAATGGTTCCTTTTAAATGTGCCTAGTTGTACATTCGTGCACAAAAAATATATTGGTGCTTGACATAGTTTACATTCTTCCAGCACTGACATGATCTTTCCCCAAATGCCAGCGGGAGGATCCAACTTAGCTTTTTCATACTATGAAAGGTAAATATAGCATTCAACTGTTTGTCAGAATTCAGTGTTGCTTTGAACATCCCCATAGAACTATAAATATATTGATCATACATTGGACCCAATATAAGAATTCCAAAAAATCAATTTCTCCTCATCTTAGAAGTTGACTGGGTGAATCTGATAAACATTCAGGTCAGCTTGGGGAGCTCCACAGTGGTCAATAAATGCCGACCTTGCTCCTAATATTAGATGACGGTCTAGGCCTAGAGCCTGTTCTGTAAACAATAAAACATTTATACTTAGACGTGCTGTTTGTTGGAGTATGTGATGGATCTTAAAAACACCAGAAGCTTTTGCTCCCCCCAAAAAATGCTCAAGTCCATTTAGTATGGTAGGCCCAATACCATCACTGAAGGTAACTTTAATTTTCTGCCTTCAGTCATCTGCACAGATTCTTCGAAGCCAACTTATGTCTTTTTAATCCCTTACAAACGAGAAAACTGCAATTTTTCTATGGCTTTCATCACAATATGCAGAGTAATGCTATCAAACACGACACTGATTTATTTCTTCAAGTGTGATTTAGACTATTCTGTTAATCTCAATAAGTGTCTCTAAATGAGGCTTGACAGATTACAGGTTACTGTACTCTAGATGTCCAATGTGTTGCTAAGCATATGATGAACTGCTATCACTACTCCATACCATTGTCTCAGAATTGTTGGTATTTACTTTATAACCTAACACACATCCAAACTCTAGTTATGCTCTCACGTTCAGGTACATCAATCTCCACGTAGATATGTGCACCCCAGGTCATCTTTGTACAGGACAAGCTTGTTTAAATAGCCATTAAAAATGAATAGTTGCATCACCTGTTCTCTATTTAGCTTGCAAACTAAAGTCTAGGGAGACAGGGCAGTCAGGGCTTTTGTCACACACTATATTCAACTCTTGAGTAAATTCTTGATTATTCGCACCTTCACAGTGGGGTTGGAATAGCAATGTTTCCCCTATGTACATTCTCCCAAAAGTCAAGTTTCCATAAACCTTCCAGAGATAGGCTCAGTCAACTTTATCGAAGGTCTTAGCCACTTTAACTGGGCAAATGATCAATGGTAGGAAATTTACAGTTGCTAATAGTGGGTTTTAAGAACAGAGTTAGATGACATGCGCTAGGTTTGATGCCCCAGATCTGGGACTGCAGCATGTGTTATGAAACTGCGCACAGATCCATCTTTTTGGGAAGCGGTATTGTGGAGTCTTGAGGAAGTCACAAGCATCTTAAAAGTTCTTGGAAGAAGAAGACGGTGATCTGTTTTTTAAATCTCGCCTTCCTCCTGGTCAAACGATCCATTACAATGAGCTGGAAGCTCCTTACACCTCCATATTTGGAAGCCTGGGTTCATACTCTTATGAAACAGACATAATCAGAGGCAACAGCACTTCATTGAGAGGAAGTGAGGTGTCTGTGTCGCTCTCCAATAGCCCAGGACCTGTAAAGTGTGTTATCCCGACTTACAGACCCTCCACGTTTCATTGATTCTTCAGTCATAGCAACTAGCCTGGATCCACCCAGCTCAGATGCTTGGGATGCACATCATCCCCTTTGAGACCCCCATCCACAGTGGCCATTCTTTCCTGCATTGCTTCTCCCAAACGACAAAAGACTCCCATATTAGTCACTTACCCTGCCCCCCCAGTCCTTCCCCCAGTTCCCCGCTCTATGGTTTACTCTCCGGTTCTCCCTTTTATAGCTAAACATGAGTGTGAGATGTAGAATTACATCCTCCTTTAACTGTTTGTATATCTCAAATAGTAAATCGTTAGATTTGATACCTTGCGTAACTCACGATTATTAATTGATGCCCATGATTTCTATATTTTAATTTCACTGTTTGACTCATCTAGTAATGGGAACAGTACTGGTAAGTGAACTTCCTGCTGCCATCTTTCCTGCCTCCCTAGATTTTCCACTAAGTATTCTAATTATTGGATGAAAGCCTGAAAATTTGATGAATTTAAGAATTGCATTACTATTTTTGAAAAATTGAGCTGAAATGAACATGCATGGGCTAGTTTTAAAATGTGAGTGTGCTATATAAGGAGGAATTAAGAAAATAAATACAGTGTGCAATAGGAGTAAGGACAGTCAAAATATCCAGATGATGGCAATGCAGGAAACAAATGAAGATGATTGAGGCGATGTGAGCTGATTAAACTCACTTCGATTTTATGAGACTCAATTTCATCGATCCAGTCCTCTGTTGCACAGAGGCACTACACAGGTCATGTGTGCTATTGAAAGATGAGATCCTAATCACTGTCATCACTGTGCTAACGGATGGAGAATTCTGAGCCTCACACCATGTCCTTAAGCAGCTCAGTATGCAAATTAAAACTGGTGGGGAAACGATGATACCCTTAGACACATCAAAAAGAAGGGACTCGTTTGCCTTAACTTTGCCAAATTGTGTACAACTGTAAAGAAATGGGCAAATTAATCCAGGACCTTCTTCCTCAGATCCATCCATAAGATATCAGAAAGTGTCCCTTGGTCCACAATATCATGCCAGATAAGGATCATGTATATTGCGCCATCAGCCATCTTGATTGTGGCCTGTCTTTATACCACTGATAAACCTAAAACAAGTTTGACATGAAAAATGAAGCTGGTTACTGGCCAAGTAATACTCTAATGAGTCAGCTAAACAACTGTTAGTGCTTTGTTAAGAGAAAACAGCGCACTTATCAGATTTACATTTTCTAGGTTTGCCAGGTCTAGAGCGATTTTTTTCAAAGAAGAACATATTCAGCCTTGCAAACGGTTTGGGAGACATTCCTTTCACCAGCGATTAATTTATATTGGGTATCCAAAGTTGTTGATAAAATGTTGTTTGACAATGATAAACAAAGTAAAACACCTTTCATGGCCTGATGAATACATACAATTCCAACTCAGTTAGCAATTTAAATTTGATCCAGAACTATACTATGCTGGCATAAATTAAAAAGAGAACAGCAGGCAAATTGTGAGAAAACGTAATTACTTTCTCAGAAGGAGAGAACTGACTTATTTGAGCATATTTCTATACATAAGCATTGAACTATAATTAATACCATGTATAATACCTGGAAATTGAGTAACTTTAAACTGCAAAATTGAATAGATTATATGCAGCTTTTCATCAAAGTTAATTTGTTTTACACGCAGTATGCTAGTAAATAACTTCAACTTTCTGTGCTCTTTATTCTCTGAAATTCCTAGATTTGATGTTTCAGAGTGCAGAAGATCAGTTAACCATGAGTCTGAAGGATACCTCTAAGATTTAATGTATTTTATGCAGAAGGCAGAGGTGATATTAAGTAACATAATTAGCTGAGCACATTTAATGGGACTGCTAGTTTGGAATAAAACTTTTTAATTGAATTAAGAAGTTATGTGGAGAAGGGAATTAGGATTGAAAGATAGTTTGAGTCTCAACAAAAAAATCAGCTCTTTAACTAAAGTGAATGTTGCCCAAGATAAAGGTTTATTAAACACTTCAGAATTAATTGTTATATTCCATTGGACATTGGCATCACTTAGAAATATTTAATGGATGTAAAATTCACTGTGAAACATAATTCAAGAAACTGCTAGAGCACTGAGCCCTCAGTCCTATTTTCCATGCAACTGACCTTTTTTTTAGGATTCTAAGAAATAAAAGATAGTTAACCTATTCACAAGTTCAATTTATACAGTGTAACCAATTTTGGCAAAACAGTGAGAGCCCAAAGTCGGTTGATAAGACTAAGTATGGATTTATTACGATTGTATTACAAATTCAAAACCAAACTGACATACACTAATCTCAAACATACATTGAAGAAATTCAGTTTCACTACTGGCAGACCAAATCATTTAACAAAGTTAAGTATCAGCAACAGAAAAGACACAAGAAACTCAATAATGGCAATGCAGAAAAGCCGAAACAGGATCTGATGATTAGAATATGATTTGGGTCTCTCTTGCCTTGGTATGAGTAAATCTAAGTTACCTAAAGTGATCTTGCTCTATGTCGCACTAATTGGGAAACCCCTATTTAGATCCAGTGAAGCAGAAAGATGGCAGCATTACAGAGACTTCTATAAAAGCTCTCCGAAATCAGTAAGATTACTTAGTATAAGGCCACTCAACAGAGAAAAAGGAAAGAGCTCTATACCCCTCTAAATATAAAGGGAATCTGACTAAAGCTGAAGTGTGATCACCCATTAAAACCCACGAGAGAACATTCAAGAATCCCCTATCATGTGTCTTATTACTTTACATCTTCACACGGTAAAACTTGGCAACTATACTTGATTTGCACATCAGAACCTCCTTGGATTCCTCCTATCTGCTAATTCCACACAGGCAATAGTCCTCCCTTTGTTCGTTAAGGCTTCTCAACCTTGCCAAAAGTTCTTCTCCCGAGCCTCGCTATCTCCCATACACAATGTGCCTTTCCCTATTCATTAGACCATATGACTGCACCTGCAGAGGAGCGCAAAATATTGCAACCCAATCAAACGTTCATGTTAAAGGTTAAACATAAAATTCAAACGCTAAGGCCTTTGGTCAAGTTAACATGGCAAGTATCTCAGTACACATTTAAATGCATGGTTATATATACATATTTGGTTATAAAATAATGCAGAATGCTATTCAAAAGAGTTTGTGAACATATAAGAATTAACAATGACGCAGTAAGGAAAACATTTGTATGCACACTCAAAAAGAGATTACAGAGCAAATGCACTTTTTGTATTTGTTCAAGTGCACTACATTGCATTAATGATGTTAGATTATTTATTTATTTAGTGTATTTTGATATCGCGCACAGATACCCCAACGGGGTGTCCCGGCGCTCCTGTGTGATCACATGCTGGCTAAGATGTTTTTAAGTAGAGAAATGATCAAGAAAACAGGTGGGTTTTTAGGGCTCTCCGGAAAGGTTGTTCGTCCTGAATCAACAGAATGGCATTTGGTAGCTTGTTCCAGAGGGCCGAGGTCAACACTTGGAAAGTTTTCCCGCCTGAGCGAGTTTTCCTAAATCTGGGAACAGTGAGGAGATTTTTTAAGGAGGAACGAAGAGTCCTAATGTTGTTATAAGGAATCAAACAGGTGGAAAGATAAGCAGAGACCTTGCCTCTCAATGCACGGTGAGCCAGTACCAGAGCCTTGAATTCTGCCCTTTTATGTATCGGCAGCCAATGAAGTCTACGACGGTGGGGCGAAATGTGCTCACGCAAGAGGATACCACCAACCAGTCGGACTGCAGCATTCTGGACTGTCTGGAGGCGATGACAGAGCCCCACAGACAGGCCAGTATACAGGTCGTTGGCGTAGTCCAGGTGCGAAGTAATCAACGCCTGGACTAAAATCTTCCTGGTGTTGCTTGGCAAGAAGTGGATACACTTTTTTACCATTCTGATCTTGGCGAAGCATGCAGCGGAGACTGTGTGGACTTGATGGTGGAGTGTGAGGTTGGAGTCCCATCTAACCCCTACATTTTTCACAGAGTCTTTGGGCAGAGGGGGAGCACTCAAATCAAGAGGCCACCAGATGTTGGGGTCAAGGGGAGACGGCTGGTGGAAGAAGAGTACCTCCGTTTTTCCTGCATTTAGCCTTAAAAAATGGTTGTCCATCCACTGGGCGATTGTGCGGAGGCAGTTTTTTAGGGGATCAAAGGTTGTGGGGGTAATACTGTTGAATGAAAACAAAAGTTGAATATCATCGGCGTAAGATGTGGCCTTTATTCCTGTTTGGGCGATGTTATCGAAAAGGGGTGAAAAATAAACATTAAATAGGAGGGGGCTCAGCGAGGAGCCTTGAGGGACTCCCAACCAAAGCGGGCGGCTATCTGAGGTGAATGGGGGAGCGAACACTGCCTGCGTACGGTTGGACAAAAAAGATGAGATCCATTTTAAGGCCGTACCCTGGATACCCTTAGATTGGAGGCGGTCTAGGAGGAGGGGGTGGGAGACGGTGTTGAATGCTGCTGACAGGTCCAGCAGCACCAACACCGCTCTTGATCCCTCGTCCATCCTCCATCGTACTGCATCTGCCAACTCGATTAGTGCAGACTCAGTGCTGTATCCTGGCCTAAAGCCGTGCTGAGAGTCATGGTAGGCACCTGATGTTTCTAAAAAACCCGCTAATTTTTGTTGAGCGAATCTTTCGAGCACTTTAGCGGGGGCTGGTAAAAGAGAAATTGGCCTGTAGTTGGAGGGTTCACTAGGGTCGGCGTTAGCTTTCTTGATTATGGGGACTAGTCGCGCATGCTTCCAGGAATCAGGGAATACTCCCATCTGTAGCGAGTCATTACAAATCCCATTCAAGGTGTGATTAAGAATGGGAGCTAGGGACTTGTATTGCTTAGCAGGCCAAGGGTCAAGTGGAGAGCCGGATTTGCTTTTTAGAAGTTCCATAAGAGATTGTTCCAGAGTAATCTCTGAAAAGTCGGAGAACGTACACCCAGGACCAGGGATAGGAGAGTTAGTGGAACTTATGTTACATGGGTGTTACTGGGTAAGGAATCGTAAATGGTGGCTATTTTATTCTCAAAAAAATCAGAAAATCACACATACATGTGACCATGTGTACGTATTTATGTCATGGTCAAAACATAAAGGGTGGAGCTAAAATTATGCTCCTCCAATACTTTAAGGAAAATGCTTTTAGGAGGCGGTGTATTATATGCACAAGTACATGTAAAAATGAGTTAGTGGAATTCACATATGAAAAAATGAATTGGAAAAAGGATGAGTTTTTTGCCTTACTGATTAACAGACATGTTTCATTACCTGTACATAACTGGATAAACAATGTTGCTACGCCATGCTAACAAACACTCAATATGACAAAAAAATCTCATTAAGTACGGTTTATGGACAGCCCCCTCTGGCCCACCAAAAGTTTTTTTATTCTGATTGGATCCATTTTATAGGAGTTACTAACTAGTATAACAATAATGGAAGGTGACTTTAAGGTCGGATGCCTTATACAATAGATATATCTACCCCACATTGGCAGTGGTTCCTTAGACCTCATCACTAACGATTTGCATGATACATGGGATTCAGTGACACTGCTGCCCCCAGGAGGCTGTTTTCTCATTTTTCTCTGGTGTGCATAGATCATTCTGACTTATCAATTACTTCCTAATACCCACTTCTGGCTTGACAACCATTAAGGAAATTGACCTGCACTCTAGTCAATTGTCCAACCACATCAGGGCCTGACTAGGAGTCCAAAGCAGCTCTGGCAATTTTGTCAGACCAGGCCCCTTTGAAGCACTGCTGCTTTTGTTACTGAGGGCCACAATTGCAGCACTGCTGCAAAACTAGCCCCCAGTAACAAAACCGGCCCCCACCGCTGCAAAATCATCTTCCAGCCTCCCAGGGAAACGTCCAATGGTCGCTACGGCCAGTCCGGCCCTGGACCACCTACCAATTGAATTACAATTTTATGCAGACCACCTGAAATCCAAATACCATAGTGACTTAGCCTTGGTGGTCCGTGAATAAAGATTCAGAGATGCTGCATTGGAAGATATAACACAATACTTTGAAAAAAACTTAACTTTGTTTCGAAGTATTGTGTTATATCGAGGGTCTAGGATAAGTTCAATATTGGGGAAAATTTTGGTCGTGCTGTAAGACTTTTATACTCTAAGCCTTCAGCTTGCGTGTTGGTGAATGGCAAATTGTTGGATTCCTTTCCCATTACTAGGGGAACCCGTCAGGGTTGCCCTCTTTCCCCTTTATTGTTCGATCTATATATAGAGCCCTTTGCCCAGCGGTTGAGGGAAGAGGAGATTATTAAGCCATTTGTCTTTGAAGGGTGGGAAAGGAAAGTGGCTTTGTATGCCGACGACATTTTGTTATTTTCCTCAGATATAAGTTCAGCCTTTCCAGCAGCCATTAATCTTGCTTTAGAATTTGGTGAAATATCTTGCTATGAGGTTAATGCCTCCAAGACTGAGGTAATGATCTGGAACGATACAGATAGTGTTTTGGAGGTACAGCCTACTACTAGTCTTCGGTATTTGGGTCTGAATATAATCAAAGACATTGATAAAATTGCAACAACTAATTTCACCAATGTTGCAAGGGAATGCCGTAATCTCATGCAAACCTGGTCACATCTTCCGTTAACCTTGTGGGGGCGAGTTAATTTAGTTAAGATGACTATTCTGCCAAAGGTTTCATTTCTTTTTAATACTATACCTCTTTTCTTTGATCCATCATTTATTTCTAAGTTGCAGGGAGATATAACATCTTTTATTTGGGATAAGCATATCCCAAGGATTGCATGGAAGAAGCTCAGGCGGCGCAGGGAGAAGGGGGGCTTGGCTGCACCGGACTTACAGGTATATGCCTGGGCTTTCCAACTTAGCCACACTCGAATGTTGTTAAAGATGCCTGTAGATCACGGGGTTGGCAGTCTGTTTTTAGCTATGCTTAAAGGAGAAGCGGTAGCACAGTCAGGTTTTTTGTTTAAATTTGGAGACCCTAAATTCTTTAAGAAAATTAAGTTGAAGGTTTTGCAGGGGATGGCGAAAATGTGGTTTAGGGTGAGGACTTTAGTAAAGCTTGGTTACTTTTCTAGCAGGGCCCCGCTCTGGGAATCTCCTGGAAGTCCTGAGTGGTTGAAAGACAGCTTGGCTGCTCTTTTGCGGGTCGGTGGCCTGGAGGTATGGGGTGACATATTTGTAGGTGGAAGCGTGTTACCATGGGAAGTTCTAAATATGAAAATAGGATCAAACCTCAAAATTTAAATATATTCAGAGCACCAGCTGGATGCAGCACCATACCTCACAAACCTTAGTTCGAACTGGAACTCCAGTTGGGGGTGGCAACCAACTTGAGGCTCTACTTTTAGACAAACCATCTGGCAAAAAAGAGGTATCAGTGTGGTATAACTGGATATTGGAGGAGTCTGATGGAGAATTCCAACTCCCAGAGTTGTTGTGGGGCCCTGCCCTTGCCTGTCCTAACCTAATTCAACTGTGGTCTATATCATTTCAAGTCCTATGGGATATTGTGAAGCCTGCATGCCTGCGTAGAAACCACCTTTACGTGCTTCATAGAGCATATTATTCACCACAAAGGCACTCAAAATTTGCCGAAGGTTCCCCGGTGGCTTGTGCTAGATGTGGCCTGTTGGAGGCCACCGATGTGCATATGTTTTTTGAATGCCCCAGTATCTCAGCTTTTTGGGACTCTATTAGTAATTTGCTTTCTGACTCTTTGGGTTTCCAAATTTCTATAGACCTACCTCTTGTCATTTTGGGAGTGAACGATGGAGTTCGAAGTCCAGCGAAAAATCTTCTTTTCTATTCTATTTTGCTGGCAAGAAGGGAGAACTGTTTTAAGTGGAAGGACCAACATCCACCATCGCTACCTGACTGGCGAGCTTCGGTCTTACAAGTATCTAGACTTGACTTGGCAAGAGCTGGTAACCGCAATAAAAGATCATTTTGGCATTTACTGAAATGGAACTAGCTGTCCGGGTTTTTTTTTTTTTCCCCCGGTCCAATGATTATGCTGCTATTATTTACCCCCCTTTATTCACCTGGTACTGTTTTTCTGGTTTTGTGGCAGTATCATCCACGACTATACGGTTTCTAATCGCAGGCTTAAGGTATTCCTGCTATGCTGAAGGGTTGCGAAATTGGAACAGTTTATAACCCTTGCCAGTCATGCACTGAGACAGCATATGGTACTTGAATAACCTGTAATATTTGAAACCTGGTGGAATATGAAGACAAAACCCCTCCCCCAAAAATCCATCGTTTGTTTGCACTCCACACCACCTCAGTTCAGACATGGCCATATGCAAATCAGCCTTGACTCTGTGCCTCATGGGAACAGTCCAGCCGGAACTGCCAAGCCATGTCTTTACTGGACCGGAATCAATCATCCTAGGACCGGTTTCTGGCTATCAGCCGTCTTCAGCCAGGATAGCTTGACTCCAGTGGTGTGGAGAGCATGGGACTCACGTCTGAGCATACCCATCCCACTCGGGTGACAAATGCAAAACCAACAGTTGATGAGCAGAATGCAGAACAATGTCATACATTCACCCTAGTACAGAGATCTGGGCCTAAATCCATCGTTTTTTTGGCACTACACACCACCCCAGTTCAGACATGGCCATATGCAAATCAACCTTGACCCTGTGCCTCATGGGAACAGTCCAGCCCGAACTGCCAAGCCATGTCTTTACTGGACTGGAATCAAGCATCCTAGGACTGGTTTCTGGCTATCAGCCGTCTTCAGCCAGGATAGCTTGACTCCAGTGGTGTGGAGAGCATGGGACTCACGTCTGAGCATACCCATCCCACTCGGGGTGACAAATGCAAAACCAACAGTTGATGAACAGAATGCAGAACAATGTCATACATTCACCCCAGTACAGAGATCTGGGCCTAAATCCATCTTTTTGTGCACTCCACACCACCCCAGTTCAGACATGGCCATATGCAAATCAGCCTTGACCCTATGCCTCATGGGAACAGTCCAGCCCAAACTGCCAAGCAATGTCTTCACTGGACCGGAATCAAGCATCCTAGGATCGGTTTCTGGCTATCAGCCGACTTCAGCCAGGATAGCTTGACTCCAGTGGTGTGGAGAGCATGGGACTCACGTCTGAGCATACCCATCCCACTCGGGGTGACAAATGCAAAACTAACAGTTGATAAACAGAATGCAGAACAATGTCATACATTCACCCCAGTACAGAGATCTGGGCCTCAATCCATTGTTTTTTGCACTCCACACCACCCCAGTTCAGACATGGCCATATGCAAATCAGCCTTGACCCTGTACCTCATGGGAACAGACCCGCCCGAACTGCCAAGCCATGTCTTTACTGAACCGGAATCAAGCATCCTAGGACCGGTTTCTGGCTATCAGCCGACTTCAGCCAGGATAGCTTGACTCCAGTGGTGTGGAGAGCATGGGACTCACGTCTGAGCATACCCATCCCATTCGGGTGACAAATGCAAAACCAACAGTTGATGGACAGAATGCAGAACAATGTCATACATTCACCCCAGTACAGAGATCTGGGCCTAAATCCATAGTTTTTTGCACTACACACCACCCCAGTTCAGACATGGCCATATGCAAATCAGCCTTGACCCTGTGCCTCATGGGAACAATCCAGCCCGAACTGCCTAGCCATGTCTTTACTGGACCGGAATCAAGCATCCTAGAACCGGTTTCTGGCTATCAGCCGTCTTCAGCCAGGATAGCTTGACTCCAGTGGTGTGGAGAGCATGGGACTCACGTCTGAGCATACCCATCCCACTCGGGGTGACAAATGCAAAACCAACAGTTGATGGACAGAATGAAGAACAATGTCATACATTCACCCCAGTACAGAGATCTGGGCCTAAATCCGTCGTTTTTTTTGCACTCCACATCACCCCAGTTCAGACATGGCCATATGCAAATCAGCCTTGACCCTGTGCCTCATGGGAACAGTCCAGCTCGAACTGCCTAGCCATATCTTTACTGGACATGTGCCGACCCCTTCCTATTGTACATTGGATGAGATAGTAATTTCCGCTGTCTTAGCTGTTTTTTGCCATGGACATAGAACCTTTGAGGAGAAGAATTAGACAGGCTACACAGATTACTGGCTTTCGATTGATTGACCACTGAGTTTGAGGATAATATGTTTGTATATGCCAAGGACCTCCTTAGATACATGAGCCCTGCAGTAATGCAGATACTAGATAAATTCAGATGTTATTCCAGGTTGAAGTTCAATTAAACCCAGAGAAGACTCCTCCACCTGTGGCCCTCAGATATATATTGTGATTTGACATACTTCACTGGCATGCAGTTTAACACATGAAATATTAAATATCCCGGCATACAACCGACACATAAAAATGACATTGCCTAGATGGATAACATCCATCCATTTGAAGAACCAGATTAACCCACTTACAGGGTCTCGGCGGCGTGGGAACCGCCCAAATCTTCCATACCCTTCATACGTAGTAAAAGGAGACACAGGAGCCTTCGTCTGCAGGAGGAACCCAGATTTATTTCAATAGCCCGCGCTATGGAACAGAGTCCCTAGCTAGTCAGAGACAAAACCCAGGAGGCCGCTACTTTACTCTGTAGCTTACAAGCCTTTTATACATTTCTCATACCATTCTTTTGGCTGTCAGTCCATTGTCCAATCAGGGCAGTGTTTGTAGTTGATAGCTTGATCAAGGCGATGCTTGTAGTTGGTGACCTGGTCAAGGCTTGGTACACAGAGCATTGTCCACTCTGCTTTGATCAGGGCTCTTTCTTTCAGGTCATTGTTCAATTGCCTGATCAAAGCCTGGTCTTTCAAGTCATTTGTTTATTTACCCTGATTAGAGTCCAGCAGTCAGACCATTGTCTAGATAACCTGATCACTGTGTCAAGGATGTTTTTTCAGGCTGGGAGCAGGAGAGGAAAAATTAATCATTCACTCGGGGTGAGGGCCATGTGGCTTTCTGATGAACTGAAGAGAACAGGGGGTTGGACGGGTGACAGTTCCTGGGCAGAAATGCAGACCTGCAAAAATTGATTTTTGTCGTGCTGATAGAATTTTCCTCTGACTTCAGGAAAAACGACCAGGTGGGTTCTGTGAAAGTGTTTGCCACGAGATGGCAATGCAAAAACCAATGGAGTCCTGTTAAAAATGATTGTTGATCGAAAAATTATTTTCCTCACATTGATTGACCGGGTTTGCAGAGACTCTCAAAGCTTGGTTGTCTTTACCTCTGTCTATGTTAGGAAAATCTTTTCTACTGAAAATGATTACCTTCACCAATACCCTTTATACTTTACAAAACCACCCCTTTTCTCTTCCTGCCTTATCATCTTTTATGAGAACATTCCCATGGAATGATAGATACCTTAGAACAGGTTTCTCCAAAGTCAGCCATGGAGGGTCAGATCCATGCCAGATTTTTAGCATATCCCCATTTAGATAAATTTAAATATCTTAAAAATCTTGCATGGAACCAGCCTTCCAGGACTGACTTTGGAGAAGCCTGCCTTAGAATATCACTAACCAAATGTTGTAAGTCAGCATATGATGGAGGACTGGGTATTATAGTAGTAGTAGTAGTAGTAGTAGTAGTATTTATTTATTTGTTGATTAATTAAAATCATTACAAACAAGAATAGATAAAAGCAACTCACATAAACAAACATATACTATGCACAAAGTTATAATCATATTAAAATAATCATCTAAAATTGCATTAATACAGTCAATTCCATAATAATGTTTAAGCGTTTACACACTATTAAAATACAGGTATTAACTAGAGTACAATATATTAGCAGCAATCACTATTATAGCAGCATTTAACTTAAAATGACAGTGTTAGCAGTAGGAAATACTAGTATAATACATTTTTTGCTATTTTCCATTTGCTAGCTATAGTAAAGTGCAATATGCATAACTATAGTAAATTAAACTAATAGACCCTTCAACTGGCATACATTTTGATTTAAACAATTCCTAAAATAGGTTTCATTTATTTTTTTTTTTTTACTTTGGATTACAATAAACCGTTATTTACTTGTTCTTCGTCTTTAAGTTTCTTCTCAACAATAATAATGAACTTAACAAAGTTGTAGGTAACTTTGATATTGGCCCCACTCAAACAGGTAATAATTGCTTGCCTGCATGTTCTAATTCCTAATTCATTAAAAATTGGTTTTAGGATCAACTTCCGAGCCTCTGCCAAAGCTGGACATAAGGTTACG
Organism: Lissotriton vulgaris; assembly: GCF_964263255.1. Classification (NCBI taxonomy): domain Eukaryota; kingdom Metazoa; phylum Chordata; class Amphibia; order Caudata; family Salamandridae; genus Lissotriton; species Lissotriton vulgaris. Next base: position 211,486,897 of record NC_141698.1, read on the forward strand.
ATGTGTGTTAGTGTTTCCTCCCTTTGACTACAAAGCCTGCAGATGCTAGATTCCCATTGATTTTCCCATTTTGGTATACCATCCTTTGTCGGATATCTTCCCAGCCTTAAATACATAAATTTATTCTTAAGCCTAGGTTTTAAATGATAAGACAAGTAAGATTGAGGTGACAGCCTACCGAAAGAGTTTGCAACTGTCCAGAAATGACTTCTTTTTCTTAATTTCTCCTTGTCCGCTATAGTCGTTAATAATGCAGCCATTTGATTCATCTCTTTTTTAAAAACGATCCTGCTCCTCAGTTCATCAGCCAAATTAGAGCAATCAAATTTACTTATACATTCATTAAAATACAGCTGCCAATTTTTTGAATATTCCCCTTCTGAGATTTCAAGCCAGCATAACTTTGCCAGTGAGCCTTCCTCTGAACGGACTAATGTTAAAAGAGACTTCAAGAATGTAGATTGACGCGCCAGAGATTGTTTTTTCAAACCAAATTCCAGTCTTATGTTTGCTCGACTAATATATTTGGGGATTTTAAAAACAGTTTTATATATTCTAATCTCTATATCATCGAGCACTTTGGCGTCTTTGCCCCTGAAGATGAATGAGCAATATTCCAAAGATGGCATTAATTTTGCTCGCATCACCTTTATCAGATGGTCGTAATTGGGGCATAATAGTTTGTCTCTTAATTTTCTAAAAGCAAATGCAAGAGAGCAACCCCTAGCTTCAAGACTATTAAAATGCTGTCTAAAAATCAAACCATCGTCAAACATGATTCCAAGGTATTTGTATAATTTCACATTTTCAATTATCATACTGTTAATATTCCACTCATTAATCCTAGGCTTCCCTTTTCCCATAGTCATTATCTTTGTCTTTTTTATATTAATTGTCAGACCATTTGGGTATTATAGTCCCCACATCGTACCATGAGGCTGCACTTTGCTGGCAGTGAACAGTTGGATGTATATTTCACATATTGGTTTCTTTAGTGGCCTAGCATATGTGATGGAGCCATCGGCCAAGGAAACCCCACCCAAGGAAACAACCAGCCAGAGGCATATCTTAATGATGTTCAGGAGTGTGAATCTCAAATTCCCCAACTAAAAAAGTAGTAGGCTGCAGGCAGCAAACATTCATTCATTCACCTTTTGAGTGTGTGATTGCCAGTAGTATGCCTGTAAAGTTGAGACTGGTGCAGCTCTCCAAACCTACTACTGCCAATATTTGTGAATTCCAAAAGTAGTACATTTTCACCCATTGAAGAAGTACTTCTGTAGGTGCAGAAACTGGTCACTAAATATATTTAAGATCCTGATCCAGTTCAAATCTCAAACCTCTTTGTGACATGAGAACAACAGACACAGAACTAGCAGACCATTCTCAGAGCTACCAGACTGATTTATCAATCCCAAAAAATGCATCGCCTTGATCAAGATATCACACCACAATCATCCTGCTGATGCTATGTCCATGCCCGTCCCATCTAGGAATGGTAGTTCTTTCTGGGAACTCCTGGCTATGGTCACATACAAGAGAACTCTCTGGAGTCCTTGCCCTGGGATCACATATTGTAAATGTAATTTCACTGCACTCGCTCTTTTTTGTCTTTGCTATAAGAAGCCTTGATGGTGGGGTTGTAAAGTAGATTAATTTGGACAGGTTTAAATGTTTTAGTCCTTGCCTTATACAAAATTTTATCAAGTAACTGATGGTCCCATATACTAAGCCCGAGTTGCAAATAAAGGAGGGTGCACAGTGTATTCAACTTGGCAGCCACACTACATTAACTATAACTTGCCACTCTACCATGCTCTGTGTTCTCACAAGAGATTTAAGTTGCGATGTCATACTGTTGTAAATACTATTATTTTACATGGTATAAGAAAGAAAATATAGAACGATAGAATCAGTGCATGGAGAAGGCAAAGGTTAACTTAATGAGTATTTGGCCCTTAGTTATATATTGTAGCGTGATAGGTCCCCAGGATATCACAACACATGTGCATGATGAGGCAGTATGTGATTGGCTAATGGCTGTGTTTACCACACCTAAAAGGCAGCCATGTCATTTTCAGCATATTTTGTTAGCGTTTCGATGTGTTCAGGATTTATGTTCTTAGATCTAGGCAACAAATAGGTTTTATTGTTGTTTCCTACCTATTACCGCTTTAATATTTTATGAAAGTGTTAATAGTTAGAGAAATGTATTTATAATTTTCTACATATTTATTTTTAGAACAGTTTATGTAGAACTGCTCATTTTGTAAAAAAGACTTTCATGTAAGCAGTAATTTGTGGGTGTTACTGCTGTACTTTGTAAACTTTTTAGTGAAGATTTAAATATGTTAAAAATTAAAAATACATTGTAGTACCCTACATTTGGGAAATATAGGGTACTACCGTGCATTTTGTATTTTTAACATATTTTTGTTCCCATTTATTTTTAGTAGTAGAGGTAGTACCACTCTACTCTGTCCAATTTTTTAAAATATAGACATGTATAAATATTATCCCTGCCTATTTTCACCTTAAGAAAGTGGTGATAGGTAGGGGAAAATGTCAAACCTAATACTTACCTACATCTAAGAGCAAAACGCAGAACACAGGCAAAGTGTACCTATACCAGCATGACTGCCTTTAGCTTTTGTAAAGGCAGTTATTATCCAACTCGGCGCTGGTGGAGAGGGGGCTTCCGCGACCATGCCTCCAGCGCTGGACACCAGGCGGATATGAGACGGCACTTCGAGGACTGCGGGCACAATTCCGGCCACGGCGCCGAGAGGGAGCGGAACACGGCACCGAGAAGGAGCGGAGCAACATTCAGAAAACGACAGGCAAGATACCGCCCGATCGCGCGCCCGATCGCGCGCCCCCCCCCCTTTTTCAATACAATCATAGAAATAACCCGGGGGAACTAAGAGGAGAATGAGAAAGCGGAACGCCTGACTATAAAATGGCGGCCACTTAAGACAAGTCATTTTCTCACACGATCCGCGCGCTACTGCCTAGTATCACTGACTAGAGACACAGCCTGGATAGAACAGCGGAGGGGGCATGACATTAAAGCACATGTGTAGAGCAAAAACTGACCACGCGTAATTAGGAGAAAGAAATGATCCAACTTACTGATACATAGCCAGCTAAGAACAACAACACAGGGGCATAGACATTGAAAGGGGACTACGTACCCATCGCTCCCAACACAGGAGCACTGAAACTGAAAGTGGTCTGTGTACCCATCGCCAGCAAAACATCTACATGTGCTACCTGAGATAGATTATTTATAATTAGACCACGGGATAGATCAATACATCACTGAAAGGGGGCTGGATATATTACAAAATGAAAGTGGTCTTATTGCAGAAGTGAAAACTTAGATATTGCCCTCCCCCACAGAACAACAATAGATACTAACACGACGGACATCCTGTAATGGCTAGTCCCACACAAGACTGCTCTTAACTCTTTAAGGGATAGTGAAACTAATTCCTTCGACATGGTAACGGAACTAGAAAGGTATAATTGAAGTTCAACAGAGGATCTGCACCCTCCACGAAATTTTGAAATTTGGTACGTGATCTATCTGCCAATACTGGGATTACCAATTGTTCACTGACAAGGGATCAACTCTGATCAACTCAGATCAAGTCTTCATAGTCTGACAACAGCAATTGTAATGGATGTAAGAAGCCGAATGACAATAGGCCCTAAAACACAGAGTATAAAATATCCTCCGACTCTATCCAAAAATGCTGCTAAAAAGTTCAAACATAACACACTGAGAAAAAACCCGGACATATTGTTCGCCGACCCATACTTTGATATGGTTAAAGGCACCTTAATGAATGACTTGACTTTTCACACAAATAAAACAGCGAAATGGCGCAATGCACTCACAGAAATGCTGGTCATAATAGATATGAAAAACATCCCTCATGGCACAAAAATCTTGACTTCCCCATCAAGAAGCTGCAATGCTGAACTATGCATCACGTTATATAAAACGGGAATAGTGTTGATACAAGCAGCCAATAGGGACCTTGAGGAATTTGAGAAGACTTTCCTAATAATAAAAGAATCTCTGGAGAGACCAAGATACCAACTACCCATGACCCAGCATGAAGTCACGCGGGACAACAGTGTCAATTCAACTAGGGACACCTTCCAACCAGGGGGCAACAACTCTCAAACTCCCAACCTTAGAGATATAGCGGAAATTGAGAAGGTAACCTTGGAGAATAGGACTGAAAGAACAGGGAGGTCTTCCAATCCGGCTAATGAAGAGCAGAGCCTGACCCACAAGGATGAAATGATGCAAGTAACCAACAGAGAACTCGAGAACTCTGAGCTAACCTTCCAAAACTTAAAGGACTACTCAGAAGGACCAAACTTTCAACAATACGTGACACAACCAGATATCACACTTGAAAACATCGACTCCAATACTAGAGACACCAATCCATCAGATGGCCAGAACAACCAAACCGCTAACACTGAAGATTTAACCGTAAATGCGATGATAACACCAGAGACTGAGAGAGAAAGGATAACGATGGCCACCAACCTTGGAAACAAAGTGAAGAATCAGGTCCCAAGGAAAGAACGGGTGCCGCTAATGCATGACACCACTGCGCTGGAAGGGTATACCCCAGCTCCAAGCGAATCCCTCTATGAAGCCAAGGAAATGAACAAAGTGGATGATACCGACCTTCCCGTTCCTCCCTCGGATTCGAAACCGGAACCCTACAGATCCCTATCCACAAAAACACCCCTTACCAAGGAAAGATTTGTGGGAATGAGATCATATCAGTTGCAGAGAAGAGCAAACTACAATACTCATCCAGCCAGATTTACCTCACACAAGAACTCATCCCGAACACAGAAAGAAATCAAGGAGTTACAGAAACTTGTAGATAACCTGGCGCATAACTCGATGAAAGTCTCACAGACAATTGGAAAAATTTGGGAGATGACGATAAGCACGCACACCAAGGTTTCACACATCTAGAATCTGGTATTTAGACACAACAGACCTAACAGGACAAAGCCCTTGTCGAATGAAGAAACTCGGGCCTTACTCAGGTCCTATGAACAACCTGCACGTAGTATGGAGGAAAATATCAAAACTGTACCTATTGACTCTAGTAGAACGGCCAGAAAGAATGATAGGAAAGCAATCCACCAAAATCTACAACATATTCAACTTATTGCATCCGAATCGGATAATGGAAAACTCGTTAAAGCACAGAAACCCCTGAACTGCCTCCTACTTAATTGTCGTTCGGCTAATAAACATGCAGCAGACATAGCCACCCTCATCATCAATAAGGAAATTGACCTGGCCATCCTCACGGAAACATGGCTCAATGAATCATCATCTCCTACCATGGATCTCTTAGTACCGCCACAATATAACATCGTCAGGCTAGACAGACCAAGGAATGTGGGAGGAGGCATAGCTTGCATTCACCGGTCGGAGATCGAGGTCTGCCATTTCCAATCTGACCCCTTAGAATCCTGTGAATACCTTGGTCTTAATGTGAGAACACCTAAGAATCAAAGCTGCAAACTGCATACATTCTACCATCCACCAGGAGAGAACGCTAAGTTCACAGAACAACTGATGGAGATCATAACGACCAATTCTAACTCGGACGCCAATAACATATTCCTAGGTGACTTTAACCTCCATTGGAATGACGGCGGTGATAATCTGGTCAACTCACTTAAAGACTTCCTCAATGAGCTAAAGCTTGTACAAGCTTGCAACCAACCCACTCACTCACAAGGAGCGACATTAGACTGGATTATCTCAAGAAAGGATGAGACATCTATCCTTGCTATAGACCCGTGCGACTGGTCTGACCATCACATCATAACATTCACGATACCCACAATGACAAAGGGTAGGACCGTGCAACCACGCAAGCTCAAGAAGCTGATTCGTGACACAAAGGAGGCTAACACTGAACTACTGGTTAAAAGGTGTGAGAGAGACCTGAAGCCACCCAACAATAAGCAAAAGGTCAATGAGTTGACGGATCACTACATAACCTCAATCGGTAATATCGTCAACGACACCATGCCCCAAAAACTGAAAAAGGTATCAGAGAAACCAAAAAATCCTTGGTTTAATGAATCATTGAATGAGGACCGGCGCAAACTGAGAATGGCCGAAAGGAGGTGGAGACAACATCCCTCCTCCCCTGAGCTGAAAGCACTCAGAAAAACAAGAAAAGAATACAACAAAAAAATAATCAACTCCAAAAAAGAATTTATCAGGGATGAATTGGACAGTGCCAGAAACAGACCACGAAAACTCTTCGAGATTCTAAAACAACAGTCTAATAAACTAGCCAAAACGGTTTTAGAGAATACAATAACTCCCATAAGCTGCGAGGAATTCTCCTCATTTTTCACGGAAAAATCTAAATTGCTTGAAGATGACCTCACAATTGCAGCAACTAACCTTAAGGCATTGCCTCCATCCAGTAACGAGTCCAATTTCTCACCAGAGAGCCTCCAAACTAAAAATAAGGCAAAATGGGACACATTTGAACTATACGACCAGGAAAAGATCGCCAGAACGCTAGCGGAACTTAGACCGAACAACCACTTTCAAGACCCATTACCAGGAAAGTGTGTAAGAGAAATCAGCCACACTCTAGTTCCGATCTGGACCGAGATAATAAACGCCTCACTTACACAAGGAACCCTCCCTGACTGTCTCAAAACAGGGCAGGTGATGCCCATCCTCAAAAAACCGACAGCTGATGCTAAAGACCCGAACAACTATCGACCAGTGACCAACATCCCTCTACTGGCTAAACTCATTGAGAAATGCGTGCAGGGCCAACTAAGTCAACACATCGCTAAATTTTCGTTACTGGATGATTGCCAATCAGGATTCAGGACAGGGCACAGTACCGAAACTGCGATCCTGCACATTGTCGATGACGCCCTACAAGCCCTAGACCGAAATCAATCTTGCCTACTGATCCTCCTAGACCTATCATCAGCATTTGATACGGTAAAGCACGAAGTGCTTATGACTAGACTACAAGACAGGATGGGTTTGTCTGGAAACGTGCTGAAATGGTTCAATTCTTTCTTACAGAACAGGACTCAGCGATTCCTAGTCAACCAAGCAATCTCTTCCCCGAGCCCCAACGCAATAGGGGTTCCACAAGGCTCCACGCTATCCCCAGATCTATTCAATTTATATGTAGAACCTCTCACGGAGATCCTTCAAAAATCACAGGTATCCTATCATATGTATGCGGACGACACGCAATTATACATAAAGATCGCCTCCCTTGAGGATATTGACTTAATGAACAAGACACTAAAGAGTGCTTTGCGATGGTTAACAATGAACCATCTGAAACTAAACGCCCAGAAAACTGAATTCCTGCTAATCTCACCGACGAGGAGCCAATCTGAAGTCATAGAGTGGACTAAATTGGTGACAGCGCTTGACTGCACCCCGACTCTAGTTAACTCTGCCAAATCACTAGGAATTACACTAGATAAGAACCTCGACATGAAAAACCACATTAACTCAATGGCCAAGAGCGCCCGCTTCCACCTGAATTACTTAAGGAAACTGAAACCCTTTATCACCGAGACAGACCTAAAACTGGCTATACAATCACTAGTCATCTCGAGGATCGAATACGGCTGCACCACATTAGCGGGCCTGCCAAAAACATCAACAGCACCTCTAAAAGCCTGCCTCAACGCAGCGGCGAGACTCATTACGGGAACGAAGAAATTCGATCACATATCGCCTCACTTGAAAACACTAAACTAGCTACCTTACGAGGCCAGAATTCAAATGAAGATGGCCTGTATTACACACAAAGCAGTTCACTACAACACACCCAGATACCTAGCCAAGAAACTTATGATCTCAGGAGGTAACAGAACAACTAGAAGCGCAGGAGATTTGCTATTACGACCAGCCTTTTTCCACAAGAAAAAGACCTACAACCGAGCATTCTCCGGAGCCGCCCCCAGAATCTGGAACTCACTCCCTCCTAACATCAGGAAGATTCAAAATACAGTAACATTCAAATGAGAACTGAAGAGCCACTTGATGAGTAAATACCCTACTTAGAGAAACTTAAGGATCACTGGAATGGATCAACTACGATAACTGAGAGCCGCCCACTTCATGGAAAATGGGAAGATCTTCATCGGACAATGAACTGTTGCCGTGCGCAAGCCGAGGCTTGACACATCACTGCTACCTCATATATGTGTGAACTTTAACTATATCTCACAGTCATACTATATAACGTCTATCTCACTTGATTTATTTATCCATATATGTGGAACCTTAACTATCTATCACAATTATTATATATAACTTCTACCACACTTGATTTATTTATACTTATTATCATGGATATGCACTGGAATGCCTTATAACCCTACCTCAACGGGCATGGTTAGTTACCATGACACAAACCAATCCGTGCCCGCCATATAATGTTAATTTGCGCAGTCAATATGAATATATATTTTTATTCTTGACCATACAGTATATTGCCTTCTACCTCACTATTCTCTTGTTGTTAGTACTGCTTTTATTATCTATATATGTAATTCTTTCCTTGTTAAGCGCTCTGATACCCACGGGTCTTGTCCGCGCTATATAAAACATTATAAATAAATAAATAAAAATAAATAAAACCACATAATGACTTGTCCTTGTTATGTACTGCGGCACTTCACAAAAGTTCACTAAGTTAAAATTCCTTATAACTTAAAAATACTTACCCTACTTACATGTAGTACTCAAATGATTCTCTGCGCACCATAATGGCTAATCTTTCCAAATTTCATGTAAATCCGTTCAGCTGTCTTCTAGCTACATGAGATACAAAAGCCTATGGAAAATACACTGGTGGAAAAGCACATTTGGGACACTCCCTTTTATCTTTGCAGCCCCTTGACCAATCATCATAAAATTTTGTGTTTGTGGAAACTTGTCAAATGGGTTCAAAGTTATTCATAGTGAGAAATCCTAGCTATAAGTTTAGACTGGCTCTGTGTCTATCTATCTATCTATCTATCTATCTATCTATCTATCTATCTATCTATCTATCTATCTATCTATCTATCTATCTATCTATCTATCTATCTATCTATCTATCTATCTATCTATCTATCTATCTATCTATCTATCTATCTATCTATCTATCTATCTATCTATCTATCCATCCATCTATCTATCTATCTATCTATCTATCTATTCACTAAAAAAACAAAGGGTAAAAGGGACGTAACGGATAGGAAATAGTAATTTAAAAAAACCTTAGAAATTCTCTGAAAAAAACAAAGGTTACAGGGGCATTATCATTAGGGTCAGATTTCACTTGTACATATCCATAGAAAATCTGCAGTTATAGTTACCTGAGCTAATTATAACTTACGCAATGCACTACCTATGACCTCACATATTATATCACTTATGACATTGTCAGAGACACCACTGATGACATCACTGATGACATCTCGAATGACATCACTGATGAGATCACTGATTACATCATCCACAGAACCACTCACACAACCACTCCTACACCCTCTCACACAACCACTCACATATTCAATTGCTGATCCATACAAGTACTCACACAACCACTTACTCATCCATAGAGTCACTCACACACCTATTCACTCACGTATATGGCCATTTACATTCTCCCAATACAGCTACTCATACACCCACTTATTCACTGTACAGCCATTCACACACCCACTCAGTCACCCATAACGCCTCTCAACACAGCCACTCACTTACCCATTTAACCACTCAGATTCACTCAGCCACTTACATGCCCAATCACACATCAATACAAGCACTCACACATCCACTCACTAGCCCATAAAGCCACTCTCACAGATAGCCACTCCCCAATACAGGCACTCACACACCAACTCACTCAACCAAATACCCACATAAACACGTATTCACTAACCCATACAGCCACTTACATACCCAGTCACTCACTCATAAAGCTATTCATACACCCACTCACTCACTCACCCATACAGTCATTCACACACCCACTCCCCCACCCATAGAGCCTCTCACTTACCCATATACCAACTGACACACCCAGTCACTCACCTATACAGCTATACTGGCGGAGGGAGCGGGGGCCGAGTGTGAGTGTTGCCCCACGGCCCTGGGAGCTGCAGTGGTGGAGCGGAGGGAGCAAGCTGGAACCAAGCGTCGGCGCCTGGTGAGTCGGAAAGGGCTGCGGATCAAGAGCTGCAGCGGACCGGGTGAACTACAGGCACTAGAGGATCGAGGCTCCTCAGGCGTGCATGGAGGCTTGATGGAGCCAGATGCTAAAGACATCCGCGAGAGCTAAGCATACTTTAAGCTCAAACAAGGTATTTATTTGAATTTGCCAGTACACATTTTTAACTCTCCATTGTTCAAAATGGCGGGGGGCCCAAAAGCTAAGGCAATAAATCACCTCCTGCGCCCACGAGGCTCCTGCAAGATAAGACTCCCACACAGCAACTTAGAAGCTGGGCTAGCATGAAAGTGAAACTGCCCTCCCTGATCACAAAGCATCCACAATAAACAGAGGACTACTGACTCTTTCCCACCTATGTGGCGGCCATTTTGTCCAGTCTCTCTCTCGGGTGGCCATCTTGGACTAGTCATTGTCGCTGGACTGTTCATTAATTCTCACTATATGAACTGACACTAAGAACTCACCACCCCTAGACCAAACTCAACTACCGTATTGTGGTACACACCTATCTGTCTCATGTAACTGATTGCTTTGCATATGTATTCTGCTCTTATATTTCATCAGAATTATACCTACAATTGTATTCTGCACTACTCTGCAAAACGCTGCAACCTGCACCCATTTCTCACTTTCCTCTCCTGTATTTTACCGACTGCTACCTCAAGTATTTTGGTCGCTCACTAGTGTCACGTAGGCGCACTAATGTCACGGTGGCGCCCTAGGGGCACTTTGGAGCCGTGTAACCTGCTGTTGGCATTTGTAGCGTGCATTCAGCACATTTATTTAACCTGCAACATGGATCTCATCGGCAAGCACACATACAAAATCAACTACCCACCCTTGCTCACCAAAAAAGCCGCTAAACGCTTCAAACACGACTTCCTTAAGTCCCACCCAGAAACCCCCTTTGCCGACACCTACTTCTCATCGGTCAATGGACCCTTGAACACCGATATCATCTTCCACACTACACGCAGAGCTCAATGGAAAAAAGCGTTCCTCACCCTACTCAACGTATCCACCACCAGGAAATCCACCCATGGCCTAACACTCTCCATCACACCATCCCAACTCTTCCCAGGCAGAACCACCATCACTATTTACAACAACGGGATTTTCCTATTTCAATCGACGACAGGAACCTGGAACTACTTGACAACCTGTTCCCCACTTTCAAAGAGCACCTATCCAATCCTCGGACTTTCACTCATATCACCTCCTGTCCTACCACCCCTGACGGCACAGCACCCACCCTTAACACCCCCAACCCAGTTCAGCACCAGAACGACACTCACCTCACCCTCACACCCAGCACCACAGGCAATTACGCACCTGCTGCAGCTACCCCGCCCCACCCCTCAATCTCAGACAGAGACCCCGCCCCCTCATACACCACCCGCTCCCCCATCCCCCCTACCTACCCTCGTCTCGCCGCTCATCATCCCATACCCCCCCCACACTTTGCACTCCCATCCCGTCCTCCACACCAATCTTCTCTAAACACCCTTCCTTCCCCAACTGCACTACACACAACAGGTCTCTCTCCCCGCCTATCTCCCTCTCCACACTTAGCATTCCCGCCCCGTCTTCCACATCAATCTTCTCAGAACACCCCTCTTCCCCCAACTGCTCCCCACACAACATTACTCTCTCTCCGCCTATCTCGCCCCCATTCTTAGCACTCCCGTCACGCCTAGCCTTCACCCCTCCTTCAATCTCTCACCCCCCACTCTCACCCCCCACTATCCCACCTCCTCCCCCGCTACCACCAGCCTCCACACCACCCCACACCACACACAGAACACCCTCACTTCCCCCGTTCCTCCCTCCCCCCTAGCACTGATGCCCTTCCCGATAACGCCAACACCATCCCTAACACCTATCCTCTCTCTAACACTTCCAACCCCTTCACCAGCTCCACCTCCGCACACCTATCCCCACCCGTCTCCAGCAACCTATTCGCAGGTTCATCGCCCCTCCCCAACTCCGCGCCCAACATCATGCTGGACATGATTATGTCCTCCCTCCTCCAATTGAAAGAAGAACTACACTCCATCAAAGAGTTGCTCATCACACACCCCAGACACCCCCCTCCCACCACCACCTCTACACCTAATAACACTTCCCCCGCGCCTCCTACTCACCTTACCACACAACATGGCCAACACCGGACTTCTATCCCCTCTCGCAATACCAACAATCACAATACCAATCGCAATCGCATTATACTCCCTCTACACCTAACAACACTTCCTCCTCACCGCCTACTCGCCTTCCACACAACACGCCCCACACCGGACTTCTATCCCCTCCCGGCCCCCCAAAATCGCCTAGCCACCAACCACCTGTCCATCCCAACGATTATCTCTAACCCCCTCAGGCACCAAAAGGATAACAACAGAGGCGCCGTCCCCAACAACCTCACTAATGTGCCCATCGCTATAGAACCTTCCTCCACCCTCTGCGCCCCTAGCCTCAAATGCATACTTCTCAATTGCAGATCGGCCCAAAGACATTCTGCGGGGGTCGCCGAGCTCATCATGTCTCAGGAACCGGATCTGGCCATTCTGACTGAAACATGGTTGTCTGATTCTTCTACACCTATCTTGGATATCCTAGTCCCCCCCAACTACTGTATCATTAGACTTGACAGGCCCAAAAAGACAGGCGGGGGAATTGCCTGTATCTACAGAAGCAACCTCTCAGTTACTAAAGCGTCCGCCCCTTCTCTTACTTCCTGTGAATACCTCTGCCTTGATGTCATCAGCGAAAGCAAACCGGTCTGCTCACTTCACATCATATACCACCCACCTGGGGACAAGCTCTCCTTCTGCCAACAACTCATGGACACAATATCAACCAATTCAGGACGGCAAAACACCCTAATTTTCCTTGGCGACTGCAATCTCCATTGGAATGACAGCAGTGACACAGTGGTAAATAGCCTCAAAAGCTTCCTCAACGCCCTTGATCTCACCCAAATATGCAATAGCCCGACCCATGAGAAAGGTTCTATCCTCGACCTTATCATCTCCAAAGAGGTCGCTATTCAACTGGAGTCAATCCAACCTTGTGACTGGTCAGATCATCATATTGTCTCCTTCCTTATCAATGAAAAAATTAAATTTAACCCAGTGCAACCCTCTAAGCCCAAAGTCTGGAAAAGGGACATGAAGAAACTCAACCCAAACTCCTTACCGCCTAACAGCTGCAATCTCCTACTTCCCCCGTCCGGCGCTACGGACGTTCAACACCTGACTGACCACTATCTAAATGCTATGTCCACAATAATCAATGAGGCTGCACCCTTGCAACTGAAAAGAGTCTCGTCCAAGATCTCCAACCCCTGGTATGACGGGAGCCTCAATGAGGATAGACGGGCCATGCAAATGGCAGAGCGCACTTGGAGGTCAGCCCCCTCTGCACTGCACCTAAAAAGCCTGAAGAAACAGAGAAACGCCTTCTTCAGAAAAATAAAACGCTCAAAAAGAGATTTCTTCAGCCTCCAGCTCGCCCAAGCAACAAACCGCCCAAGGAAACTGTTTGAGTTAATCAGAACACAATCCAAAGAACAACCCCAGACAATCAGCCCCATGAGCATCACACCTTCCTGTGAAGACTTCTCTGCTTTCTTTAACCAAAAAACCGACAACATAAGAAGCGATCTCCTCAATGACGCAATCCTTTACTCCAACCCCCAACTCACAGCAGCGCCTGAACCAAAGAACAACGCTACATGGTCATCCTTTGGCACCTACTCCGAAGAAGAAATTGGCAGATTGCTCAGCACCCTGAAACCATCCAATCACCTCACTGACCCCCTTCCTGCAAACGCGGTAAAAGACTTTACCCCTTTGCTCCTCCCACTCTGGACTAAAATTATCAATAGCTCTCTTCAACAAGGATCCATCCCTGACGCCCTCAAAGTCGGACAAGTCACACCTCTACTAAAAAAAACAACAGCAGACCCCTCTGATCTAAACAACTACCGCCCTATTACAAATATTCCCACCCTCGCTAAACTGTTGGAAAAATGCGTACAGCTACAACTGACTAAACACATAGACAAGTTTGATCTCCTCAATGCTCATCAGTCAGGCTTCCGTGCAGGGCACAGTACCGAAACAGCCATGACTCACATTGTGGACGACGCCCTCCAAATCCTAACCCAAAATGATACCTGCCTCCTCATCCTTCTGGATCTCTCCTCAGCATTCGACACAGTTAAACATGAGAACTTACTCGAACTGCTAAACACAAGAATGGGCATATCAGGGACTGTTCTCAAGTGGTTCACCTCCTTTCTACACAACCGCTCACAAAGATTCAAAAGCAACAACCTGATGTCCTCTCCGGTACCTGTATCGCTAGGCGTCCCCCAAGGATCCTCCCTCTCCCCAACACTGTTCAACCTAGTTATGGAACCTCTCACTACTTTGCTACAGACATCCAATGTTCACTTTCACATGTATGCCGACGACACCCAACTCTATCTCAAAATACAATCCCCCAAGGACATCATGCTTCTGAACACCACAATCAGAAACACCCAATCCTGGCTTGCAGAGAATCACCTCAAACTCAATGCACTGAAGACTGAGTTCCTCCTGATCTCACCTCCCGCAAAAATCTCTACGGCTCAAACATGGCTTAAGCACTTAACGGCTTTAAATGTACAACCTACCGTCGTAGACTCAGCAAAATCCTTAGGCATAACACTTGACGCCAATCTCAACATGCAGCAGCACATCAGCAAGGCAACCAAAGGAGCGAACTTCCAAATCAATACCTTGAGAAAACTTAAAGCCTTCCTTCCAGCCAAAGACTTCCAAACTGCAGTAAATCTATAGTCATCCCGCACATAGAATACGGAAGCACCGCCCTCTGCGGGCTCCCCCTAACTACAACGGCACCCCTAAGAGCGTCCCTTAACGCTGCAGCGAGACTCATCACTGGCTCAAAAAAACACTCGCATATTTCCCCTGACTTTAAATCCCTGAACTGCCTACCTTTTGAAGCCAGAATACATCTGAAAATCGCCTGCATGACTCACAAGGCTGTACACATGAACTCACCCGCCTACCTCACTCAAAAGCTGACAATCTCGGGTGGCTCTAGAACTACTAGAAGCACAAACAATCTTTTGCTGAAACCTCGAAGATACAGGAAGGAAAAAACCTATAAACGGTCCTTTTCAGGAATGGCACCCAGGATCTGGAACTCACTCCCTCCGGAAACCAGGCTCATCTCCTCCAACAAACTGTTTAAGAAAGAAGTAAAAGCGATCCTCATGGCTAAATACACATGATCTATTATCCTGTAGCTCTCATGAATCCGCTCCCCTTGGTCTACCTGTACTACTTGTATCATGACTTATTTGATTGTATATGTTCCCTCTTTGTATTTTGATGTATTGTTAACGCACCTGTCTGACTTTGCACACTGTACCTACACCACCTCAACCATACCTACTTTTGTACTACTGATGCACATGTGTGACTATACATCCTGCACGCATCTACCTCAACTATGCCCACCTTTATGTTATCTCCAAAAACACTTGTAGCACGCTTAAACAAGTATATGCTTATTTTTGTACTTTTATATTATTGGCGCAACTGTTTGACTATGCACCTTGTACTACCTCACCTATTATCTACCTCCTGTTTTTTGACCTACCTATGTAACTATGCACCTTGTACCTAACTACCTCAACTATTACATTCTATTACTCCATTTCCCCCGTGCCCTTGTAAAGCGCTCTGATATCTGCAAAGATCTTGTTCGCGCTATATAAAACTTTCAAAATAAATAAAAATAAAAATAAAAATTCACACAGTGACTAAGTCATCCACACAGCTACTCACACACTCATGTATACACTGATACAGCCACTCAGAAACCCATACAGGCACACACACACACCCACTCACACATAGATACGCACGGGTTCTCACATAATTTATGTTAAAAAATAAAATGGAATCACTTAGTAGTAGTATAGAAAGTATACTAATTTAACTTTTGTGTTACCTTAGTATATATGTATAACATTCATAAACTTTTAGAAATCATTCACAATCACTGAATGATGTCATCAGTGATGTCATTTAAGATGCCATCAGTGATGTCACTGACTATGTCATGAGTGATGTAATATGTGACGTCATGATCAGTGCATTGCAGGGGCATGGGTTATAGTTCGCTCAGATAACTATAACTGCTGAATTTCTATGATTTTGTTCAAGTGAAATCGGACCCTAAATAACTTCCCTGTACCCTTTGGGTTTTTTTCAGTGAATTTCTAAGGCTTTTTTAAATACTGTTTCCTAACTATAACATCCATGTAACGTTTGTTTTTTTTTCAGTGAATTTCAATGGATTTTCTAATTCCTATTCTAAAATATTACGTCCCTGTAATATTTCGTTTTTTTAGTTAATTTATAAGGTTTATTTTTAATACTTAATGTATTACAATGTATTTTATTTTGGTTTTTTGTACTGTAAACATTCTATCTTCATAAACGTTTAAAAAACATAAACATCACATATGTATTTAATGTAAAATAAATTAAGTGTTTTTATTATGATTAAACATGTTTAAAAAAATATATATTTTTGGGCTACCACTGTACTTTTGCGGGTCAGCAAACATAGACGGACTACTTCTCTATGAATTTTACTCCCGATCACATGATTGGAATTACTCTGTGACTCTGAATTTGTGGATTCGCTGACAATTTTATGAATTATTGCATATATGTACACCACTCCATTGTCATTATTGACATCAGTGTGAACATATTTACAAGTATATTTAAACTACCTTATATCTGTTTTTCAAAAAAGTTACCCATTTTACAAGTTTCACAAATCCACAAATTTACGGACTTGATTCTTGAATTCACTCAATTACACACCCAAACCTTACATTCTGATTGGATACATTAAGACCCCACCCTTGCACATGGAAAACTGCACCTAAAAGCTGTTACTTCGCCAGTGAAGTCTCTAGAAGGAGGATTGAAAACCAGTGCTACTCTGCTTTTACACAATGGCTGAAGCTGCATCGTCTGTCCAAGATTAGCATCCACAACCTGTTGAGGATGAGGAGGAAGACACACCACCTTGAAGAAAAGAAAGTGATGTGTGGAAGCACTTTACTATATCTTCCAGTGAAAAGAAGGTAACAACAAAATGTGTGCAGTGCAATATTTGTGGCAAGCAGTTATTTAGAGGCACTGCAAAGAAGTATTCACATGGGACAAGTTTCATGTGGAAGCACATAGAACAATTCATGGAAGGGACTACAACCAGATAATGCTAGAGAAAGCAGTTGTAGCAGGAGCCTTGGGAGAACCATCAGCAGCTGCCTGCGAGGAATTGAGGGATATGGTTATTCACTGCATGAAATGTCACTAGCTTGCTGTAAAAGTGTCTTCTAGGTGTGCATTCTTGAATACAGTGAAGAATCATTGCTGTTAATTGTTTTTATGCTTTCAGTGACTACATACTGTTTGTTGAAGAGTGAAGCCAGTCGCTTCTTTGTATTTCCCATACCTTGCCCTTTTTACTACCCTATTCACTTTTTGAAGAAAAAAAACATTGAAGAAAAAAATAAAAATCTGCTTGTGGCTCTTGTTAGAACCACCATATACTCAAACAAGAGCTAACTCTGTGTTTTTGATCTGTCAGCGACTGTATCGATGGGATATTGTGTGCGTCCGTTTGTGCAAGCGTGTATGCCTGGGTGTGTTATTGGATGAATAAGTGTTTCACTGGGTGTGTCAGTGCCTGCTTTGGTGTATGCCTGGCAGTATCAGTGTCTGCATTAATGTATGCCCAAGTGCGGCAGTTCATGAATTAGTATCATCCTCTGTGTGTCACTGTGTGTGTCAGGGTGTGAGGGTGTGTTATTGGATGCATTAGAGCAAGATTATGTGTGTCAGTGTCTGTATTGGTGTATGCCGGGGTATATCAAAGCCTGCTTTGCTGTATGCCTGGGTGTGTCAGTGCATGCTTCACTGAATGCCTTAGTGTCTTATTCGATTAATACGTGTTTGGATGGGCGTGTCCGTGTCTGCATTGCTGTATGCCTGGGTGCTTTAGCGCCTGCAGTGGTAAGTCCCTGGGTGTGTCATTGTGTGCATCAGTTTGTGCCTGTGTGTGTTATTGAATGCATTAATATTTGGTTGGGTGTCTCATTGTCTGCATTGCTGTATGCCTGGGTATGTCAGTATTAAGGGGGCAGAATTTTTAAATCTTCTGGTGGAATTGGAGGAATTTAGCAAATCCGTGTTACTTTTTTAATGCATAATTATCAATAAATTCCGCCCCTTGCCGGACGGAATTAATCAGCACTGTATAAACTTGCTAACCCTTACCACCCACTAAAGACAAGCTGACAGGGCTGGTCTGGCAATCGGTATTGTTTGTGTTGTTAATAATAGAAGGGATGTTTCTGCCATTGCTATAGACAGGTTTTCCCTAATGACTATAATTAGATATGAGTCAACCTACATTTTGCATTGCAGAAGATAGTTCTGCTGTGGGCCTCCTCAAAAGTATAACTGTCTGATCGGTTGCAAACTCCCAAGCTATGGCCTTTAGCGGAGGCATATTGTGGAGCATGCTGCATGAGTCGGAAAAAAGTAAAAACCATAGAGTTAAGAGTAGGCGACATTGAAATTGATTCTCTCCACAGGAAGAGTCGCAGGGGAAGAGTGAGGAAGATGGTAGCAAGAGACCAGTGCCCTGAGTCATAACTTGAGGGGGGCTGTAGGTGAGTCACATTGGGGTATGATAGAGGGTCAGGAAGGAGCATCGGCGAGGATTCCATATATCTCTGGGTGTTAGAATCTCAGTAAATGTAGGGAGCTGGAAACAGTACATATTAACACCTTGGCTGCTAATGGTTTTCCCCTCCTGTGCGATCCTGATAGAACCCCATTGTTCATGACGAGCTCAGCTCGTCATAAGCACAGCTCCACTGTGCCTCATCATGAGCTGAGCTCGTCATGAGCATGGAAGGGGTTAAACTAGACATGCTGCTGGTTTGAGTTTATGTTTTTCTTTTGTTGCGTGGTCAGGAGAGTCAGTATGTCTGTTCCTGTTGCACACATAGAATTACAAATACTTGAAGAGCAGTTTAAAACCAGCTTTGTTTAAGTTAAGTGGGTGAGGCAGAGCACCTAGAGTTGGTTGTAGAGAATCACCTCTCTGTAGGGCTATGGCATCTCCCAGTAGATGGTGTTACTTTCACCACACTCAAGTGCACTTTTTCTATCAACTTCACAAGCATAGAAGGCTGAGTCGCCCTGCGAGATGTGTACATGCCATTAAACACACAATTCTAGAGTGAATGATTTATTTCAGTTAGTGGTTTATAAATTATGATGGCTTGTACCGACGTACATTCCTTAAGCGATACAGTTTGTCATATGTCATGAGTTTTGTTATTACGGTTGCTGATATACTATTACTAATTATTACTATATCTATTGATAGAAGTATTGCATGGTAACTGTTTATTGTTCAAGGTTGTTGAAGGGCCAGGATATTTTCTGTTATAAAAGCTGAGCTGATTCAAAAGAAATTTAAAAAACAATAATGCTATTTAAGTTCAAGTATATCTATGTCTCCTCTTGAGTTGGGATTACAATTTATAATATTAACTGATATATGGTAGCAGGAGTTTTCAGGATTCAAGTTAAAGAATTGATATTTTTGGTCAAAGGTTGACACTTTGAAAAACGAATGAGAGGCGTTTCTTCTTTGAAAATATCTTTGATCCATGGTATAGGGGGTACCTTTACTCTTGATAAACATTTATTGATCCCAGTCCCCTAGGTCCACAATAGGATCACTCCCCGCCCCAACAGACGTACACAATCTTCACCGCTGGCCATTTCTGCTTGACTACCCTCTCACCAAGTTTGAGGCAAGTATCCCTCATGGAGACTGCATAACCCAAACCCCTGTGCACTACATACTTTTGCAAGTGCATATGCTTGTTGGCGATTCCCGAGCTTGTGCATTGGACTCTGTGTAGTCATGACCCTGAGAAGTATTTCCACCAAAGAACTCCGGCCTCCTCACACTGAGTGCTCCGTGGGCTGGTACTTTGTGATCTTGCTTGAGGTCTCCTAGCGACTCTTGGTCATTCAACCTGTGGGTCCTCTTGAGGGTCATCTTGATTTCTGTTGGGCTTTCCTGGTTGCTTGGAGACTCTGGTATCCACAGTCACGGTGGCTCTCCAACCTCCTAAGTTCCAAAGGATTTCCTCAAAGTCCTCTGTGAAGGGTCCTTAAACTTTAAAAGTTTAACCGTGATGTTCCCATAGAATTGTACGGAGCCCGCAGTCGTGTTAACACACTGCACCTGTCCTCCGTGGGTCTCTTTCTACTCATCTTGGGTGGTTCCTTGATGTCCCAGCGATTCTACGTGTTCTCGAGTCAGTCTTGTCACCTGTCATGGTTCTTATACCACTATTTTAGTTTATAGTTTGGTCTCCCCCGGGAGCCCACCGTGTATTTTGCTACTTTCAACTGTTTCTTTGCTACAGTATTGCTTGCTTTGTGTTGTATCCTCGTGTAGAGGTTACTAGAGATTGTTATATAAATAAATTCATATTTTTATAACTACTGAGTGGTTCTCCTTTCATTCAGTTAATACTAAAGGTGATATTCTGTTAAAACAAGCATTACATTCCTTCAAGATTAAGCGTGAAGGCTGCTCTCCACAGCTACCACTAGGATAGCTTTCTAAAGGTTATCTTTGACCTCATACATCATAAGAGTCATTTGGACTGGTGCAAGGTGCCCACTTTAATTAGTAGACAGCATATACCAGGCCAACTTCTCACACTTACCATTTCATGAGTGATGTAATATAAGAGGTCATAAGCAGTGCATTGCGGGTGCGCGAGTGATAGTTATCTCAGCTAACTATAACGGCTGAATTTTACTGGTTTTGTACAAGGGAAATGTCAGACTAACTATAGCGTCCCTCTAACCTTTGTTTTTTTCAGTGAATTTCTAAGTTTTTTTTTAAATGCTAATTTCTAACTATAACGTCCTTGTAACCTGTGTTTATTTCAGTGAATTTCTAAGGTTTTTTAACTAGCAGTCACGTTTGCAGAGTGATGGAGAAAGGGTTCTGGGCATCCGACCAGCTCTTACTTAGTAATTCCGTTGTGTACGACTTACAGGAGGTACCAGGAGTGCTTCTTGGCCCCCAAGGTCCCTCTGGAGTAAAGTGGACTTCATCCCCCAACCAGTAGTGTGCTAAGAAGCGTGTTTGCAAAGTGGAGGACAATGGGGGATTGGCCTCTGAAGACCTCTTACCAATCATTGTGGGCCATCTACCCCTCCTATTACCTTCAGTAAGTCCCACACAGTATGATTGCTGAGTTCTGATAGCAGGCCACACCCCCTTTGTTCACCACTCTGCAAACACGCTTCCTGGTGCGCTTTTGGTTGGGGATGAAGTCCCCTTCGCTGCTAGGGTTGCTTAGGGTCAACTACCCTACCTGTTACCTTCAGTAAGCCCCATACAGTGGGATTGCTGATAGGTGGTCGAAGGCCATGCCCCCTTTCTCAACGACTCTGCAAACACGCCTCCTGGCATGCTCTTGGGTGGGTATGAAGTCTCCTTGCCTCTTGAGGGTCCTTGGGGGCCAACAAGCCCTCCTGTTTCCTCCAGTAAGCCCCACACAGCTGGATTGCTGAGAGGTGGACCGAAACAATGCCCCCTTTCTCCACCACCCTGCAAACACACTTCCTGGTGCACTGCTGCTTGGGGATGAAGTCCACCTTAGTCCTGAGGCCCTCAGGACACAAAGGAACCTCATCCTCCCACCAGCAGTGCGCCAAGAGGTGCATTTGTAGAGTGTTGTAAAAACCCCACTGTGTGGGGCTTACTGGAGGTACCTGGTGGGCTACTTGGTCCCTAATGACCCTCAGCAGCAACAGGGACTTCATCCCCCAACAAAGTGCGCGCCAGGAGGCTCGTTTGCAGGCTAGTAGAGTAAGGGGATGGGGCCTCCTACGAATTGCCGAGTCGTATATATTTTTCTTTTATTTAGGAAAGGGCGCTGTGTGGCCCTTCTTCCCTTGGCACTTTTGGGCCCTGTGGACCCCATTCAGCGGGGCCTGATCAATTTTGTTGTATTTTATATTGATTTTTATTTAATTAAAAAGGGATGGGGTCCGCGTAGTCCCCCTCCCAAGGCCGATATATATGCCCAGGGACCACATCCCCTGTTTTTTTAAAAATATATGTAGTATTTAGTATATCCATTTTTGCATGTCAACCGTTTTGGAACTTTGTCTGTTATTGTATTAGAGAAACATTGAAATCATGAAATAATAACAGCATTTTTTTTTCTCCAGCCAATAATATGCACATTTTCTTATGTTACAGGTCGGTTCTTACCTGAAAACCCCAAAGTATCCTATATGGGTAGTGTGCAGTGAAAGCCACTTCAGTATAATATTTTGTTTGCGGAAAGAACTAATGAATGACTGGAAAATGGAAAGGAAGTTTGATCTTTATTACTATGATGGCCTAGCAAATCAGCAGGAAGAAATACGGTTAACAGTGGGTAAGTACTAAATGGCAAGTTCTCACTTTTCGATCTATAGATTGTATTTCCGTCATACATTGGTAAACCACTGAGATAAGTGAACACTTATGGGATTGTTAAGTCTGTTTGAAACATCAAAAAACTACAGCCTATAAGTGAAGCTAGAGAATTGCAGCTAGAGAAGTGTACATTGACTGGTGAACATTTGTCAAATCTTTTAATCATAAGGTGAAGTCAATGCTGTGCTGGAAGTGGGGTGCGTTGATACAGGTGGGCACAACATGTGCCCCCCTGCATGCATGGGGCAAAGGGGACCCTCTAGGGCCCCTCTTTGTTTCCTGACCACCACCAGTTACATGGAGTAAGAACCTTCATGAGACCACTAGTGGTCAGGAAACTCGTAATATGCATGGTGGTGCTGCAGCAGCACCGGCAGCACGTTGTGAGCCCCTGGCCACTGCCAGTGAACGTGGTTCCCTGGCATTTGCGGCGGGCCAATGGGTGTGCAACCGCCAAAGTTGTAATACGGCAGCCAGACCCCCGATGCAGCAGTGGCTGGACCGCCACCTCCACACCACTGTGAGTTTGGCTGTCCACAGACCATCAAACTCATAATTAGGCCATTAGAGTTGATGGTCTCTGACAGAAATACATCCTTTGTGTGTGGCATTTTATAACTCAGCCTCGATTGCTTACTTTACATCACTCTACCGGAGCAATGTGGCATTTTCTACACTTCCCAACCAACTCCTCCTGTGTCTCTGGTTAGATAACACAAGCTCAGGAAGGTTGAGCTGCCAAAGGTGCATTATGTGGAGTTGAATACAAATAGTGGATTGGGCCCAGTTGGTTCTTACCTTACTGACTTAGAGGAAATATGACGAAAACCAGGCAAGGCTACAGGCAGTGTCCGAGGAGGCGGCTTTGTCATTGGAGAGCTGCTGGACGAAGTTGGGGTGAGGATTTCTTCATTCAGACTTAGGGCCTTATTTAGATCATGGCTGATGGAATACTCCCTCACAAACATGACGGATATCCTGTCTGACGTATTACGATCTCCGTAGGATACATTGGGATCGTAGTACAGCAGACTGGCTATCTTTCACATTTGTGATGGAGTATTACTCTCCCCCAATATCTAAATCAGGCCCTCAGTCTCTTTTTTGAAAGTTGAAAACCTCCAGCGGGAATAGGCTGGAGGTTGTAGCTGACAAGAGTTCCATGAGGCCTGATACCTCTTTTGTGAAGGACTGCTGAACAGGATTTGCTGCTGCAGGTAAGAACGTAGTGGGAGCTTCCACGAAGTCAGGCTGAACGGCGATTCACCTTTGGTGGCTAAATAAGCAGGTTAGAACTTGTCTCCTCTTGGTTCTCAGAGCAGTTCTTAGACAAAAGTTCCCAAGTATTGAATTCTCTCCATCTGGGCACCTTTAACACCACAACCAAGGGTCCAGGACTGGATGGACACTACGTGGTTGGGGGGGAGAACTCACTCAGACTGGGTCCAGGTGGGAGTTCCAGATGGTTGGAGGTTTTTCTGTGTATGAGTCTCTGATCAAGAAGCCAGCCAACTAGACTTTACGCCACTCTGGGTTCAAGAAGTGGAACAAGGCTCAAGCAGCAGGGCAGGTTTCAGGCAGGAAAGCAGTCCTTCCAGGTGCAGCAAGGCAATCTTCTAAAGTACACAGCAGCAGGCGGCAGTCCTCTGAGAGTCCTTCCTCAGGTCTAGAAAGTGAACTGAAGAGTGGGTTTGAGGGTCCTATCTTTATGCTTGTTGCCTTTGTTGAAGTATGAGAAGTTTCTAGAGAATTCCATTTTAAGTGCTTGAAGTTTCGTGCTACTCCTGCCCTGGCTCCAAGCTGGTTGTATGAACAATGTAGGGGTGACAATTCATTTTTGTGAAGGCAGAGCACAGCTTATTCAGTTGCAAGTGGGGCTGTGCCCAGCTCTACCCCCATCCTGCCATTGATGGCTCACACCTAATCCCTCTATTGTGTGGCTGTCTGGGAGGAATAAACCAAGTCCGTCTGCCAACTATTCCCAGTCATGTGATCCATGAACAGGCTGCAGTTACCAAATAGCTAGGACAGGAAAATGCAAACTTTCTAGATTTGGCATTTTTAAAATTGTAACTTACCATTAAAGAGGGTTTTCTGATAGATACATCTGCCGTGTGGATTCCTCACCTTGTGAATATCCCCTTGCGCCAGCAACATTTGGAAATTCTTTTCGTAGCTTTGCGCCGACGTGGACTTGGACGTCATAGAGGCACGGCATCGCTCGCTACTCCGCTGACGTCACCGACGCCTATAATAGGCCCACGAGGCGTGATGACATCAGTTCCCTTTTTTCCGCGTCATGGACGCTAACGGTTTTCTAGGGATCGTCCGTAGCTTTCTCAGTAACTTTTTTACTTTACATTCTTAGTATTTCTGTATCTCCTCTTTCGACATGTCTTCAAAGAAGACAGGTTTTAAGGCCTGTGGGGAATGCGGAAAGGCTATGTCCATTACGGACCCGCATGAATGCTGTTCGTGGTGTCTTAGCTCCGACCACGACGTCGAAGACTGCAGTTCCTGCAGGAAGATGACTCCTAAGGCCCTCCTGGAGAGAGAAGCTAAGCTTATTGTTGCAAAGCTTAAAGGAAGTAAGGAGAAGAAGAAATCGAGATCGCGGACTCGACGCTCGAGGTCAAGATCTCGCTCGAGGTCGCGTTCGGATTCGTCCTCGGCCCATGCTTCGAGGTCTTAAAAAAAGAAGCATAGGAAAAGATCTCATGAATCCCGACATCGTTCAAAGAAAGACTCGGGTTCTAAGCCGAAGTCGCAGGTGAAGCTGGTAGAGAAAGAAGTGGTGTCTTCGGCTTCTGAAGAGCATGACGCCGGAGGTGCGGCGTCGCATGCGAATTCACCTGGTTCGCCGAAGCAGGCAGCGGTTCCCTCTCTGGATCCAGCAGGTTCTCCGGATCGGGAGGATGAAGGTGAGGAGGAGATAGTTGGAGGGGGTGAGGCTCCGTTGCCCGAAGGCCTGTCGACTCAGGTGCACCAGCCTGAAGAGGAGGTCGACGTCGTATCGACTCCGCGCCCTCGAGATCCACCTGAGGGTTCGTTTCCATCCTTCCCGGCTCCAGGTCAGGGTCCGTCGCATTTTCTAAATGCGATGTATGGTATCTACTCCAGGGCTATGTACCCCTCTGGGATGCCTGTTTGTCCCACGGGTCCGATGGCATTTGGACTGGGTGTCCCCCAAACCTATGCCCCTGCGCCCTTTATGCCGGCTCCGGCGCCGCATTGGCATCTTCCGACACCGGCGAGGCCTTCGTCTCCGAAGCCTTCGACGCCGAAGTTGTCGACTCCGAATCCTTCGACGCCGGTTCCATCATCTCTGATGCCGAATCCAGTTCAACGTCGTGGAAGTCTTCCTCGCCCGGCGTCAGGCTCGGCGCGGGCTCCGACTTCGGTGGAGCCGACAGTGGATCAGACGGCTTCGAGGGTGAAGCACATTTCGAGGCGTGAAGCCCAGAGGCTGAAGGAAGAAGAGAGCTATCGTGAGGAGTATTTGGAGGAGGGTGAGCTACAGGATCCTGATGATACTTATGAGGATCTTTCGGTGGCCAGTGGTCTTGAACTGTCCCCTGAGTGGGATTTGGTTTCAGTATCAGATGAACCCTCTAAAGATGTGGCTCCTTACCATGTTGTGATTAAAAAAGCAGCAAATTTGTTGAACATTGCATTACCTACTGCTGAGTTCAAGTCAAATCTACCTCACGGAGGTTCTTCACTCTCCTTCATCGGTGACTGAACCATTACTGCCATTTAATAATGCCCTAAGAGATCCTATTTTAGAGGTTTGGAAGAAACCTTTATCAACTCCAGCTGTGTCTAGAGCTGTTGCCAGGAGGTACAGGACTGCTCCAGATGACCCAGAATTTTTATCTACTCACCCTCTTCCTGAGAGTTTGGTGGTACAGGCATCCTGTTCCAGACGATCATCAGGGGCTTTTCCTCAAGTTCCGGCAGAAACGGAGTCGAGAAAGCAGGATCAGGCTGCTAAAAAGATTTTCTCTTCTGCTAGTATGGCACTTAAGTCCACAAATGCGACCTGCCTGATGGGTCGTTATGTTCACGCCCTTATGGATACTGTTAAACAGTTGGTACCCAAATTACCTGAGGAGGATAGAAAAGACTTCCAGGAAGTTATCTCTGATACTCAGGCTGCAGCAAGGCAGGTGATTCAGAGTGGGTTGGACACGGCGGACTCTGTGGCGAGGATCATGGGCTCTTCTGTTGCTACGAGGAGAGCTGCATGGCTGAAGTCTAGTGAGTTTTCTACAGATGTCCAATCTACATTGTTGGATCTCCCTTTCAATGGTTCTGGCTTGTTTGGCAAGAAAGCTGACGCTGCTTTAGAACGTTTTAAGGACAGCAGAGCAACAGCCAAGTCATTGGGCCTTCAAACTAGGGGCACTTTTGGAAGCCGTACTAGAGGTTTTAGCAGATCTCACCCTTGCACAGGTTCTTCAAGTGCTGCTGGAAGAGGACTGGATGGTGTCGATCGACTTGCAGGATGCTTATTTTCATATTCCCACCTTGAAGTTGCACAGAAAGTATCTCCGTTTTACGGTTGGGTGCAAGCACTACCAGTTTGCGGTCCTTCCGTTTGGTCTTACTACTGCGCCTCGAGTCTTCACCAAGGTGATGGCAGTGGTGGCAGCTCATCTCAGGAGGTCGGGGATTCCAATATTCCCGTATCTGGACGACTGGCTGATCAAGGTGGAGTCGCCGGAGAAGGTGCTCCATCATCTGCAAAAGACAACTCAGTTGTTGCACAGGTTGGGTTTTTCGATAAATGTACCCAAGTCTCACCTGGTGCCCTCCCAGCGCAACCTGTTCATAGGTGCGGTACTGGACACTACTGTATGTCGTGCATTCCCTCCTCCTCAAAGGATTCGCGACATACAGGAAATGATTCCTTTATTCTTCAATGGAGCGGTTGTTCCATTCCTGAAGGTCCTTCGCCTGCTCGGTCTGATGGCTTCTTGCATTCTATTGGTCAACCATGCACGCTGGCACATGAGGGCGCTCCAGTGGTGCCTCCGCAGGCAGTGGTATCAGCACAACGGAGATCTCAGGGAGTCAGTGAGGATCTCCAGAGAAGCTGTGGCGGATCTGTCTTGGTGGAGCGTGGAAGGCAATCTGTCGCAAGGAAAGCCTTTTCAACTTCCTCCATCGGTGGCCATGGTAATATCGGATGCATCCACTCTAGGGTGGGGTGCTCATCGGGGGGATCTGGAGGTCAAGGGTCTTTGGTCTCCGGAGGAAAGGTTGCTTCATATCAACCTTCTAGAGTTGCGGGCGATACGTCCGGCGCTCAAGGCCTTCCTCCCTTCCCTTCGCTATCAGTCGGTTCAGGTCCTTACGGACAACACGACCGCGATGTGGTACATCAGCAAGCAGGGAGGAGTGGGGTCGCAGTGTCTCTGCAGAGATGCTCTGCGTCTCTGGTCCTGGGTTCAGGACCATCAGATTTGCCTGATGGCAAATCATCTGGCCGGAGTTCAGAACGTTCGTGCAGACAGTCTCAGTCGGCAGTTCTCAGCCGACCACGAGTGGAGGCTTCATCCGGAGGTGGTTCGTCACGTCTTTCGGACGTGGGGAACTCCTCAGGTGGACCTTTTTGCCACTCTAGAGAATGCTCACTGCCCGTTATTCTGCAGTCTTCAGTTTCCGATGCAAGGAGCCTTGGGGGACGCGTTTCAGTTGAGTTGGAAAGGACGACTCCTTTACGCGTTTCCTCCCATACCTTTGATTCCTCGGATTCTGAGGAAAATTCGCCAAGACCGGGCCCAAGTCATATTGATTGCCCCGGATTGGCCAAGAAGGGTGTGGTACTCAGACCTTCTCCACTTCTCCTCTCACCCGCCTCTCCGTCTCCCTTTCAGGGCAGATCTCCTCTCCCAGATGGAGGGGCAGGTTCTACACCCCCACCTCCAGACCTTACATCTTCATGCCTGGAGATTGAACGGGGCAACCTGAGTTCTTTTTCTCTCCCGCCTGACGTGGTGGATGTCATCTTATCAGCCATTCAGAAAAGGGGGTGGTGATGAACAGAGTGTCTGAATTAAGCAGACCACTCTTACCCAGTCCAAAGATCAGGGCTTGATCCATCACCGTTATTTATCTCACTGCACCATCCCAGCTCAGAACCTGGCTATATGCAAATCAGTCTGTCCCTGGCCCAGTGCATCATGGGAACAGGGCAGACTAAACTACCAAGCCAATTCTTCACCAGAAAGGAGACAAGCTACCGGGGACCGGTTTCTGGCATTTCAGCCTTCTTCGGCCCGGCTTGCTTGAATCCTGATGGTGCAGTGAGAAAGGGACTCATGTCTGAGTATACCCTGCCACACCTATAGTGGCCAAAAACGATTCAGAAAAGGGGGTGGTGATGAACAGGGTGTCTGAATTAAGCAGACCACTCTTACCCAGTCCAAAGATCAGGGCTTGATCCATCACCGGTATTTATCTCACTGCACCATCCCAGCTCAGAACCTGGCTATATGCAAATCAGTCTGTCCCTGGCCCAGTGCATCGTGGGAACAGGGCAGACTAAACTACCAAGCTAATTCTTCACCAGAAAGGAGACAAGCTACCGGGGACCGGTTTCTGGCATTTCAGCCTTCTTCGGCCCGGCTTGCTTGAATCCTGATGGTGCAGTGAGAAAGGGACTCATGTCTGAGTATACCCTGCCACACCTATAGTGGCCAAAAACGATTCAGAAAAGGGGGTGGTGATGAACAGAGTATCTAAATTAAGCAGACCACTCTTACCCAGTCCAAAGATCAGGGCTTGATCCATCACCGTTATTTATCTCACTGCACCATCCCAGCTCAGAACCTGGCTATTTGCAAATCAGTCTGTCCCTGGCCCAGTGCATCATGGGAACAGGGCAGACTAAACTACCAAGCCAATTCTTCACCAGAAAGGAGACAAGCTACCGGGGACCGGTTTCTGGCATTTCAGCCTTCTTCGGCCCGGCTTGCTTGAATCCTGATGGTGCAGTGAGAAAGGGACTCATGTCTGAGTATACCCTGCCACACCTATAGTGGCCAAAAAGGATTCAGAAAAGGGGGTGGTGATGAACAGAGTGTCTGAATTAAGCAGACCACTCTTACCCAGTCCAAAGATCAGGGCTTGATCCATCACCGTTATTTATCTCACTGCACCATCCCAGCTCAGAACCTGGCTATATGCAAATCAGTCTGTCCCTGGCCCAGTGCATCGTGGGAACAGGGCAGACTAAACTACCAAGCCAATTCTTCACCAGAAAGGAGACAAGCTACCGGGGACCGGTTTCTGGCATTTCAGCCTTCTTCGGCCCAGCTTGCTTGAATCCTGATGGTGCAGTGAGAAAGGGACTCATGTCTGAGTATACCCTGCCACACCTATAGTGGCCAAAAACGATTCAGAAAAGGGGGTGGTGATGAACAGAGTGTCTGAATTAAGCAGACCACTCTTACCCAGTCCAAAGATCAGGGCTTGATCCATCACCGTTATTTATCTCACTGCACCATCCCAGCTCAGAACCTGGCTATATGCAAATCAGTCTGTCCCTGGCCCAGTGCATCATGGGAACAGGGCAGACTAAACTACCAAGCCAATTCTTCACCAGAAAGGAGACAAGCTACCGGGGACCGGTTTCTGGCATTTCAGCCTTCTTCGGCCCGGCTTGCTTGAATCCTGATGGTGCAGTGAGAAAGGGACTCATGTCTGAGTATACCCTGCCACACCTATAGTGGCCAAAAACGATTCAGAAAAGGGGGTGGTGATGAACAGAGCGTCTGAATTAAGCAGACCACTCTTACCCAGTCCAAAGATCAGGGCTTGATCCATCACCGTTATTTATCTCACTGCACCATCCCAGCTCAGAACCTGGCTATATGCAAATCAGTCTGTCCCTGGCCCAGTGCATCGTGGGACCAGGGCAGACTAAACTACCAAGCCAATTCTTCACCAGAAAGGAGACAAGCTACCGGGGACCGGTTTCTGGCATTTCAGCCTTCTTCGGCCCGGCTTGCTTGAATCCTGATGGTGCAGTGAGAAAGGGACTCATGTCTGAGTATACCCTGACACACCTATAGTGGCCAAAAACGATTCAGAAAAGGGGGTGGTGATGAACAGAGTGTCTGAATTAAGCAGACCACTCTTACCCAGTCCAAAGATCAGGGCTTGATCCATCACCGTTATTTATCTCACTGCACCATCCCAGCTCAGAACCTGGCTATATGCAAATCAGTCTGTCCCTGGCCCAGTGCATCATGGGAACAGGGCAGACTAAACTACCAAGCCAATTCTTCACCAGAAAGGAGACACGCTACCGGGGACCGGTTTCTGGCATTTCAGCCTTCTTTGACCCCTATAGTGGCCAAAAACGTTTCAGAAAATCATTTTGTCCACCATAAGCGTGGAAGGGTATACTCAGATGTGAGTCCCTTGCTCATTGCACCATCAGGATTCAAGCAAGCCGGGCCGATGACGGCTATAATGCCAGAAACCGGTCCCCGGAAGCTTGTTTCCTTCCCAGTGAAAGAATTGGCTTGGTAGTTTTGTTTGCCCTGTTCCCATGATGCACTGGGACAGGGACAGACTAATTTGCATGTAGCCAGGTTCTGAACTGGGATGGTGCAGTGAGCTAAAAAACGGTGATGGATCAAGCCCTGATCTGTTGACTGGGTAGGAGTATTCTGCTTAATTCAAAAGCTCTGTCCATCACCACACCCTTTTCTGAATCATTTTGTCCACCATAAGCGTGGAAGGGTATACTCAGATGTGAGTCCCTTGCTCATTGCACCATCAGGATTCAAGCAAGCCGGGCCGATGACGGCTGTAATGCCAGAAACCGGTCCCCGGAAGCTTGTTTCCTTCCCAGTGAAAGAATTGGCTTGGTAGTTTGGTTTGCCCTGTTCCCATGATGCACTGGGACAGGGACAGACTAATTTGCATGTAGCCAGGTTCTGAACTGGGATGGTGCAGTGAGCTAAAAAACGGTGATGGATCAAGCCCTGATCTGTTGACTAGGTAGGAGTATTCTGCTTAATTCAGAAACTCTGTCCATCACCACACCCTTTTCTGAATCATCTTATCAGCCAGGCGTGACTCCACTAAGTCCATCTATTCTTATAGGTGGTCGAAATTTGTCTCTTGGTGTGGGGAGAAATGTGTAAACCCTTTGTGTGCCCATTTATCTGATGTTCTTCAGTTTGCCCTATCTCTGGCGCAACAGGGGCTTGCTGTTGCCACAGTGAAGGGTTATCTTTCAGCGCTGTCGGCATTTCTCTGCCATCTCTTTTTAAATCTCCTGTGGTTTTAAGGTTTTTGAAGGGCCTCACGAATAGGTTCCCTCCTACTCCTTTTATTGTTCCTCGGTGGGACTTAAATCTTGTTTTGACCTTTCTGATGGGTGCTCCCTTTGAGCCTCTTCACAAATTTCCTATGAGGCTTTTGACTCTTAAGACAGTTTTCCTCGTTGCAATTACCTCGGCAAGGAGGGTAAGTGAGCTTCAAGCTCTTAGTTCTAAGCCCCCTTTCTTGTCCAATCATGCTGATCGATTGGTTCTTAGGACCAGGGCTGCTTTTCTGCCTAAGGTGGTGACTCCTTTCCACCTTGGTCAATCTGTTACCCTCCCTACCTTTTATCCTCCCCCACACCCTTCCAGGGAGGAGGTGAGATTACACCGTCTGGACCCCAAGAGGGCGGTGTCTTTTTACCTGGACAGAACTAAAGAATGTCGATTGGATGACCAGCTCTTCGTTGGTTTTGCTGGCTGCAAGAGAGCAAGAGCTGTCCATAAGAGAACTTTATCAAGATGGATCGTCCTCTGTATAAAGATCTGCTACTCTTTGGCCGGTAAGGAACCTCCAGAGGGTATTCGGGCTCATTCTACTCGAGCTAAGTCATCAACCTCTGCTTTGGCAAGAGGTGTTCCTGTAGAGGATATTTGTAGGGCGGCTACTTGGTCTTCCCTCCACACTTTCGCGAAGCATTACTGCTTGGATTCCGAAGTGAGGAGGGACGGTCATTTTGCACGCTCTGTTCTCCAGGATTTCCTGGTCTAGAAGAGTGGACACCTTCCTCCGGGAGTGGGGACTGCTGTGGGACTCTTCACAAGGTGAGGAATCCACACAGCAGATATATATATCAGAAGAACAAGTTACTTCCCTTCGGTAATGTTTTTTCTGGTAGATACAATATCTGCCTGTGGATTCCTCACTGACCCACCCGCCTCCCCGTTGTCCACTCTTCTAGGTCAGAGTTTCTTTAATGTATTATTTTATTGTCAAGGAGTTGTTTATTTCAAATGTTTTATTGCATTTGCTTCACACCGTGTGTGTTACCTTGATATCTGTACTGTGTATATTTCTACTGTCATTGGTCCGTCCGTGTGCCTCGAAGGCACGGAAAAAAGGGCGGAACTGATGTCATCACACCGGCGTGGGCCTATTATAGGTGTCGGTGACGTCAGCGGAGTCGCGAGCGATGCAGTGCCTCTATGACGTCCAAGTCCACGTCGGCGCGAAGCTACGAAAAGAATTTCCGAATGTTGCTGGCGCAAGGGGATATTCACAAGGTGAGGAATCCACAGGCAGATATTGTATCTACCAGAAAACGCGTTACCGAAGGTAAGTAACTTGTTCTTTAATTACAATTTTTCAGACACCAAACATGAAATCTTTATCTGTTCTCAATCAAATGTTAGCACTTATTAAATATAATAAGGCAACACAATTTTATCCTATGGCAGAGATAGGCCCCACAGTAGTGAAAAACGAATTTAGGAGTTTTAACTACCAGAACATGTCAAACTTAAAAGTACATGTCCAAAACCTGAGAGGTTTTTTAAAGTTATTGTAATCACGCTTTCTCTTATTTCTGTCCTTTAAAATATGCTTCGAAAGACATTTTTAAAATTCTTACTCGCTAAAATCCGTGTCCTACTTTTGGGGAGTGGAATTTGCATAAAGGTTTGATGGCTTGTAGAAGATTACTTTTGTGGTGGAGTGTGTGGCACTCCGTGAAATGGATCTTTCCCTCACCGTGAGGATCGCGGGCAGCCATTAGCAAGTTGCCACGCGCTCTCTATGGTTAACGCACTAGTTTTTGCATGCTGTCCTGCCATTACCTCATAAAATGGCACGCCTAAGGCAAGCCTGTCTGCGCCCTTCCACGTCCGACCGTGGCCAGGGTACTACGATCCCTACTCCCATCAGGAGGCCATCCGTAAAATATTCAAAGGAACAGTTGTTGAGCCTTAAAAGCGCTATGCTCCTCGAGTGTAGCTTTTAAATCCTGAATCCTTGTCCTTTAACTGTCCTTGTTGCAGTGCTGCATTTAACATGGACCTATATAAAGGTTATAGCTCGCCTGTTGCCCCTTTAAGGTTTAATAAGGCCCAGGTTAAGGTGGATATGAATCAGCACAAAAATTACATAATGATTATGTATTCTATAACATAAACTGTCGATCACTCCCCAAACACAAGTCAGACATTTTGGACCTCTTGGTCAATGAACACCCTGATGCCATTTTTCTCACGGAAACATGGTTACAGGAGTGTTCAGGACCGGGCATTGCGTTTGCTTTACCTCCCAACTATTTAATAGTCAGGAGAGACAGTATTTTAAAATTGGGTGGCGGTATTGCAAATATTTATAAAGATTGCTACACTTGCAAATGTGAACACTTGCCTTTTATTGGCTGTGAGGCTGCATCATTTAAACGTATCATTAGTCCTCAGGTTACTTTTTCTGGCATCTTGCTCTACCGCCCCCCGGGACCTGCAGGGGTATGGGCAGACTCTTTTCCTCATCTAGTGGCTCCATATCTCCTGGACACCGCTAATTTGACTATTTTGGGGGATTTTAACATGCATTTCGATGATCCAGCATGCTCCATTAGCACTACACTCATTTTAGATCTAGCAGCTATGAACACTTCGCTATGTAATTCGGGTTCTACTCACGTTGCGGGTCATTTTTTGGACCCATTTTCTCTAACCTACTGAACATTAGTTTACTTCCAGCACTTCCTGTTCTCTGGTCGGATCACTTTCTGCTGAGTTGTCAAGTCAGTAAAGTTTCTCCAAGCCCTGCCCTCAATATGTTTAGTGACAAGGGAAACTTTAGAAACTGGGGTAAACTAAACATGGATACCTTTAATAAGATTTGAACTGAGTGTCCCCATTACCAGCCCACTTTTGTAGCTAATGTGAATGTAATACATAATTGGCTACTTAATTCCGTTGATGTCTGCCTACCATTTTCAGGCAAAAAGATGAAGAACCACCGGCCCCCTGGTTCTCTGAGAATCTAAAAGAAGAAAAAAGCAAATGTAAAGCATCTGAGAGACACTGGAGAAAGAACTATGCCCCTGATACTAAATTAGCCTATAAATTGACAAAAAGTGACTATCATGCACTTTGTAAAGCCGCGCGAGCTGAGTATGTGACATCCACTATTACTAAAGCTCAAAACAAAGCCAAAATACTTTTCAAATTTGTAAAAGAATTATCGGGGGCAAAGTGCGTGCCTAAATCTCCTGATCTCACTGAATCACAATGTGATGAACTTGCCAAGTTCTTTCTCAACAAAGTAGAAAAAATCTGTTACACTGAAACTAGTCTGACCAGTTGATAGCTAACAGTAAATGACGACTCTCGATCAGCCTATTATAAGTATTATCCCTCAGGCTAGAACATCTTTGACCGCCACTAGCAATCTAATAACTTGGACACCTCTAGACATCAACGCTTTTAGGCAAATTTATAATAGCTTGAAATCTGGTTCCCCTAAGGACCCTGGCCCTCTTTCTGTGCTCCAGAAATTTGAAACGTCATCCCTGATGCTAATTATGGAGTTGCTTAATGCCTCCCTAATGGAAGCCAAGGTACCATCTATGTGAAAAGAAGCAATGGTTCTTCCACTTTTAAAAAAAGTTAATGCTGATCCTACACAACTATCTAATTTATGGCCCATGCTCCTTCTTGAAAATGTTGGAAAAACATGTCAACATTCAATTATCATCTTTTGTTGAATCACATACTTTCCTACATAGCTCACAGTCCGGTTTTCGACCAGGCTTCTCTACGGAGCCCACCTTATTAGGTGTCACAGAAATGTTACGCAACCGTTTGGATAATGGTGATACCGTGGCACTTATACTTCATGATCTAAGTGCCGCGTTTGACACGGTCTCTCATGCGCTGCTCTTGCAAGCTTTACAATCTTTGGGAGTGACTGGTGTAGCACTCAACTGGCTAAAAGGCTCTCTGGTGGATTGCACCTTTCAAGTTTTCTCTCCTACATCTAGTTCAAACAGTACTCTTCACCCTATGGTGTCCCTCAAGGCTCTATTCTGAGCCCGTTGTTATTTAATATCTATGTTAGGCCTAAGACGCTTATTGCTGAAGAATCGGGGCTCTCCCTTTTCTCCTGCGCTGATGATACCCAGATTGTCTTCTCTCTATCAGCTGATAGAGCATCCAACCCATCCTCCCTCCAATTGGGTTTGAGAAATATCGCAGGATGAATGCAAACCAACCTGCTTAAACTAAATGGAGAGAAGACTGAGGTGCTATTACTGGGCTAGAAAAAGGATTTATGGGGCCCCCGACCTTGGCCATCTGAAATGGGTGTCCTACCCCTACCCCGTCAACAGGTTCGGAATTTAGGGGTCATAATCGATGAACAACTTTCTATGAGGCAGCAAGCGCTGAAAGTGTCGCCCACTTGTTTTACCATCCTTAAATGGCTCAGAAAAATCCTCTGGAGGATGCCATCTTCCACACAAAGTGCTGTGGTCCATGCCCTTATTACATCTAGGCTGGATTACGGCAACATTCTATATCTTGGAGCCAATAAGGATGTAATGTGAAATCTGCAACTGGTCCAAAATGCGGAGGCCAGGCTGCTCTGCAAGATCCCCAAAACATCTCTGTTTCAGGCGCTCTTCGCGACCTGCATTGGCTCAGGGTTGAGAACCGATTAAAGTTCAAAGCCTTGAGCTATATGTTCAGAATCAGAAGTGGCAAGGCACCTCAATATTTGAATACTTTAGTTCATCTTTACCTTCCATCACATAATTTACGTTCAGCCACACAGGCTAACTTCACTGTGCTGAGGATCAGGCTGTCCTGCATGGGCGGCCGGTCATTTTCTTATCATGGCCCACTGATGTGGAACTCCCTTCCGATGGCACTACGGACTAAAACCAGTTATGCGAACTATAGTAACGGTTTAAAAACCTGGCTGTTTAATATGTAGAGCCTATCTTCTTGTCCTTCCTCTGCCCTGACAGGCGGCGCCGAGAAACCCTTGGGTAGTTGTGCGCCTAACAAGACTAAATTAACAATAACAATAACCTTTTAATTTCAGTGTACCCTGCCCTATGGGCTACCTAATGCATACCATAGGTGTCGTTTATATGTAATAAAAGGGGAGTTTAAGGCTTGGCAAGGTGGGTATTTTGCCAAGCCCAATTGGCAGTTTAAAACTGCATTCAGGCTAAAAGGGCAGGCCTGTGACATGTTATTCAGGGGCTATTAAAGTGGGTGGCACGATTTGTGGTATAGACCCACTAGTAATATTTAAGTTACAGGCCCTTGGTATGTGACATACCACTTTACTTGGGACATATAAGTAAACTGATTATATCAATCAGGTGCACACCAATTTTACAAGCGCTTTTTTACCAGTTAGCAGTTCTAAAGTGCAGGGGGGCCTAAAGCCCCCCCACCCCAAAATTCAGACAAAATAGGAGTGTGAAGGAAAAAATGTTTATGGGTGACTCTGCAGAAAGTGCTAAGTCAACATTATGTTTGCCCAAGTGTAAGAAAAAAAGGGAAAGTGTTGAACTTTAGAGGGTTAGATTTACTCTTCCCATTCCAATCAAAGCAACAGTAGGGAAAATGTTAGTCTTTAGGGGAATTGATATTCTATTCCCATTCCTAAACCATTTATAAAAAATACGTAACAAAAAAATATTTAAACATTTTTAAAATAAAAAATAATTGCGTTGTAGATTAATGCATTTGAATGCAATAGAAACAAAATAATTTCCTAATACAGAATGAATTTTAAAAATATAAAACAAGTTAAACATTTGTAAAATATGCTTCCCTCCCTACTATCCAAAAAAATCAAACAAACAAAAAACTAATGATATAAGTGAAACATGTTTAGTATTAAATGAGTTATTAAATTAACCATATACAATTAAAACAAATACATTCAAAACTCATGTACAATTTGTTTATTATATACACTGATTTACAAATTATTTAAAAAACAAGAAAGACATAAAATATCAACTAATCAATTAGATAATTTACAAAAATAACTATCAGCTAGTATTTTAATAAAATTCATTAGAAATAAAAAGCAATTATATGTATTTTCAATACCTTCCCATCCTAATCCCCCCTACAAGTCCAACAACCCACAACTAAGTAAATAATTACTAATTAAATGTTAGAAAATGCAAATTACACACTAAAATCACCCACTATACTAAAATAATTTAAATTGCAAACAATCAATTAAATAATTACATATATCTGTTAATTATTAATTTCATTAACAGAAAAACAAAAAACAATAATTTCTATTTAAAATAACGTTCCTTCTAATCTGCTACAAACCCAAACAACCAGCAACTAAATTGAAAAGTACTAGTTAGATGTAAAAAAAAGAAATTGCATATTACAATTTAAAACCATACTACATTTGTTTGGAAAAAATCATAATACTGATGCCTAAAACAATATAATACCTAAAAAACAATAGGATAACTAGTATATATAATGTTAATTAAAAATTAGATTTGATACAACTATATTAAGCAATATTATATACAGCAATAGTTTGAAAAAACTATATAAATTACCTAAAAAAACAATATTCTTAGCTCGTATATTATGTTGAACAATATTTTTTACTTGATGATATTTTGACATGATATTCTTATACCATGATTTTTATTCCTCTACAATTTGGTAATTCTTCACTGCAGGTAGCTACTGCTCCCTGCTCCTCTCCACCTTCCTCGTGACCAAAAGATATAAGAAGCAAATGCTCTCCCCAATTTTGCTCTTGCGCCACGCACACCCAGCCAACCGCAGCTTAGCCATCAGAAAAGTCCAAAAACTAATTTACCACATGCTTTTTGCAGCTGGTACTGGATGCGGTGATATTCCCCTTTCCGAGGGTAAATAACTGGTGAATCCTGGAATGAGCACTTGTAGGATGCTCGCATGAGCACAGTCGGAGTTTGGCTCAGTCACAAGCATCTAAAAAACAGAACTGGTCAGCATAATTTGAAACCAAATTTCATTAAAATGATTTTTGTTATGGATTTCTGTAAAGGAATGGCCTAATAGCAACATATATATATATATAACATGAAGAAATTTGCCACCACAAACTGCTCCTCATACAGCAAATGACGATGAGCGACCCAAGGTTTCTGGTGCAAAATTAAAGTGCCTTTATTGCGCCCAGCAAATTCGCCATAACGCGTTTCACTTCTCAACGAAGCTTGATCACATGACGTATTGTGAGTGATCAGGACGGCTTTTAAAGTGCTAGTTACAGGAAATGGCCATAGTCAGTGCATGAAAGGCATAAACATAAAGGACATACTACAAATACAAATAACATTGCGGTACAGTGATTCATTATTGCTAAAATCACAGGGCATAAATATATAAAGTTGTTAAAATTCCAAGGTTCTAAAAAAACATCACATTTGATTATTTCTCTAAAAGAACCCCACAAGAATAAATAAATAAATACAGCCCTGTAGCACATTATTGTATAAATTCCTGCACAGTGCACAGTAATCACTTTTTTCCTTATAACTTATTTTTGCCTAACAAAAATGCCTTTAAACCAATAAAACCCAAGTGGGCCAATGAAATGCACTGCCATTTGGTTTCATCCTGAATTGTAAATGTAGCCCTTCCTTCAAAGAATCGTGTATATAGAACATTGTGCAAAAAACTGTGAGTGCATTTTGTTATCCTAAAAATAGAATCAACTCTTGCACATTATAATTAACTAAAACCCAGGGAACAGAGGCAGACTTTCAACAGTTTCATAGTGTAGTTACTCTCAATCATGATGACACCTCTCGTATACCAGTTCAGTTTTGTCCCAATAAAACACACATAAAACCCAGACAAGCACTTGAGCAATGGAATCTAAAGACATGTGTACAAATCCTCACTAGTGTTTAGCCCTTTTGGATTTTTGCTGTCAAGCTCCAGTATGTAACGAGTCTCGAGTAGACGTAATTTAGCTTCACGGCCCCCCTCGCTTTAATGGCAACAGCGTATCGATGACAAAATACTGGAGATGATTTGGATTCCCTTCATGCTTTGACTCAAAGTGCCTGGCAACTGGGTATGCCTGATCTTTACACGTGATTGCCCTGATGTGCTGGAGTATCCGTTTGTGGGCGGGTAGCTCAGTCGTCTGAAGCTGAACTCAGACAAGACGGAAGTCCTCGTCCTGGGACCATCTCCCTTTGCCTGGGACGACTCCTGGTGGCCCCCTGCACTGGGCACCGCCCCCAAGCCAACGGACTATGCTCGCAACCTGGGCTTCATCCTGGACTCCTCCCTCACGATGTCCAAGCAAGTCAACGCCGTCTCGTCATCCTGCTTTAACACCCTGTGCATGCTCCGAAAGATCTTCCCGTGGATCCCCACCGAAACCAGGAAGACGGTCACCCAGGCCCTCGTCACCAGCCGACTAGACTACGGTAACACCCTCTATGCTGGAACCACAGCCAAACTCCAGAAAAGACTCCAGCGCATACAGAACGCCTCTGCACGACTCATCCTCGACATCCCCCGTCACAGCCACATCTCTGCACATCTGAGAGACCTGCACTGGCTCCCTGTCAACAAGAGGATCACGTTCAGACTCCTCACCCACGCACACAAGGCTCTCCACGACATGGGCCCCAAATACCTCAACAGTCGCCTCGCATTCTACACACCCACTCGCCAGCTTCGATCCGCCAGCCTCGCCCTCGCCACCGTCCCACAAATTCGCAGATCCACTGCCGGAGGAAGATCCTTCTCCTACCTGGCGGCCAAGACATGGAACTCCCTCCCCACCCACCTACGGCTGACCCAGGATCATCTCGCCTTCAGGAAACAACTCAAGACCTGGCTGTTCGAGGAGTACCGACTCCCCCTCCCCCCATCGCCTTGAGACCCTAGCGGGTGAGTAGCACGCTCTACAAATTTGCTGATTGATTGTAGTCTGGTGCTTCCAACATACCTCAACCCACAAGGACACTCCAGCACATAAACTGCGTGATCAGTTTTGCAAGTTTGTCTTTTGGTGATTTGGATAGGTTCCTTTTTAAACGGGCTGCTGTAGTGGGTTTTATTACACCCAAAACTGCACGCTTTGCACTGTGGACACTTTTTGAAACCCTTACTTAGAGCCATCCATGTACTCAGAGTTGATGTTACTGGGCTGTTGCTCACCAGAGCCCTACCCATAGACGGTGACCTTCTAAATGTGAGTGCCGGTTTGTTAGCTACACTCTGTCCAATTATGGGGTCTCCCTTGATCAGGTTCCAATTCTTATAGAAAATCTTCCTGAGTTCCGAGTGTTGCCTGTTGTATGTAAGGATGATACGTGAATGGATACTGGGGTCCCTAGTTGTTTCTGATCTCTGTTTGACTTTGGGGATTAATGCCTCCTGCCTCGTCAAGCCTTGTGTACGCTTAATAGCCTTGTTGAGAACTTGATCAGCATACCCCCTGGCTAGAAAACGCAACCTGCTTGCCTCCTGTGCGATTGCACATTCAGCATATGAACTGCATATCCTCCTGATACGCAGCATCTCCCCATAAGGGATGCTGCGTATCAGGTGGGGCCGATGATGACTCACCGCATGCAGAACAGTATTCACTGCAGTAGGTTTCCTGTATAATATTGTAGCCAGGTTATTGTTCTCTACATATATTTCTACATCAAGGAAGCAAATAGATGTTGCATGTATAGAGGATGTAAACTGTAAATTTAAGCTGTTGTTGTTCAGCTCATCCACAAAAACCCTGGCACTGTCTTCCGAACCCCTCCAGAGGAAGAACAAATCATCTATGTATCTAAGGTACATAATTATGTGCTGTTCCATAATCTCTCTGTGATGCCCAGTGAGGACCTGCTCCTCCCACAGCCCCATGTGCAAACATGCGTAGCTGGGGGAGAAGCAGGCCCCCATCGCAACTCCCCTGGTCTGTTGGTATGCTTGGTTGTTAATGAGAAATAAATTCTGCTCCAAACACATCTGCACCATAGTAAGCAACATTTTGTTATGCAATGAAAAGTTCATAGGACGTCTATTCAGGAAGTGCTCAACCACTTTTAGTTCATCACAGTGCCTTATTGATGTATAAAGGGCAATTACATCCAAAGTCATTAAAAACATCTCAGGGCCCCATGTCACACGATCAATTTTACGTACAAAATCAGAAGTGTCCTGCACATAGGATTGTAATCCTTTGACCCAATGTTGTAAAAAAAAGTCAATGTATCTAGATGTATTTTCCATTGAACTATTTATGGCCGAGATAATCGGTCTACCCTGGGGTTTCTCTATGTTTTGTGCACTTTTGGTATCAAATAGAAAGTGGGGATGACAGGATGTTCTTTTCTCAAAAAGCGGTATTCTTCCTCTGAAATCAAACCCCCACTTCTCCAAGCCTGAAATTTCGAATATTGATCCATCGATACAGCTTTGATTGTCTGGATGTTTCCCCCAATTGTAACTCTGCTTCCACCAGGTACAGTTGGCGAGGCCACAGGACAAGATTTCCGCCTTTGTCTGCTTGTCTGACTATAATATTGCGGTCAGATTCCAACTTGCTAACTTGCTAATCAGCTGTTTGTAGCACCAATTTTGTTTGCTGATTGCAAAACATTTTTTGTTGGTGACGGTGTATAATTTCTTTAAGCCCTGAATGACCATATCTTGATATACATCCAAGTTATCATGCAACATGAAAGATTGATTTTGGTTTGAAAGGGGTTCTCCATTTACTTATATCTCCAGCCAATGGTGGTTCCTCCAAGTTTGCTGTTTCCCCTTGTTCATTTTGTAAAGACTGAAGACCAAGCATTTTCAAAGAGCTAGCGATCACCAGCCGTTAGCAGAGAGGGACTTGTCATGATCTCAGATTGTACTTTCTTCTTTGGTTGCAAACAATGGTAATTACTCAATTTGAGTTTCCTTATAAATCTGTAAATGTCCATTCTTGTGTCTGCATAGTTGAAATTACATGGAAGGCAATAAAATAGTCCTAATCCTAGGATTGCTTCCCCTCCTGGAGTCAATTTTACATTAGTCAGGTTTA
Organism: Lissotriton vulgaris; assembly: GCF_964263255.1. Classification (NCBI taxonomy): domain Eukaryota; kingdom Metazoa; phylum Chordata; class Amphibia; order Caudata; family Salamandridae; genus Lissotriton; species Lissotriton vulgaris. The sequence goes on from NC_141698.1 coordinate 211,530,201, forward strand.
TCACTGCTTTGGGGTTTTTGATTGGACCAGGTTATGACTTTGGTATCGGTTCCATCGCCCCCTCGCCACTTTTTTTCCTCCGTATTTGCTCTCTTTTGGTAGCATTTGCGTCTCTGGCTTCTTTCGAAATTTGCTCTTTGGTTTTGTTGCCAGTCGGTACTCGTGGTCTTAACGTGTCCCGTCAATCCTGGCACAGTCAATTTACTTCTTGCGCCGGGGACAGCTTGGCAAACCCCAAGCTTTGAGCTCTAGTGGCGTCTCCTTCAGGATCGCTTTTTGCGGCGGAGCTTAGGTCCGAAGCTGACATCGACATTGTAGTCGCTTCACTGCATTTCCTTTGGGTTGGTCTATTTACTCGCGCTTTTACTGCATCATACCTGCGAGCAAAGGTAAAGACCTGCCCATTCTGGTAGTCCGCTTGATCCCTCTTAAATTTAAGAGTTATGATTCTCATTATTTCCCCACAAAGGTATTGTATGTTGTTGAGCCATAAGCCCAATCAGCCAAGCAGAATTGGAAGAACGTTAGTTTTTTTTTTTTTACATTTTTGGCTGATTGGGCTTCCCTTTCAGCAAAAGCATGGGAAGGAGCCCAGTTTGCCTTCTGTGAACTGGCGACTCCTTTAAAGAGGCTGATGGAGTGCTGCTGGGGAATGATGACAGGTTGTTACACAGTGTTCCCTTTGTGTGTCTGTAACCGTAGCATATCTGCAAATGAAATATTCCAATTGACTGTCAAGCTGCCTATGTATCATCCAGGGTGCTAGTTTGGTTTTATAGAGTGCTCCATACCACAAGCCTATAAAAACAGATTGTACTTTTACCCTGATTAATGGTACTCAATTAACTGATCGTTGAAGGATGGTAGGATGATTTACCTTACTTGCAGACAACTTTACATGTCAGTGGCTAGTGTTAATTCACAGAGTCATCTTGCCAATAAATATTTTTATATTTGACAGTGAGTGATTCTGAAGTCAAATTTTCATTATGCTAAAGAAGCCCAGGATATGGGGAATGATAGAATGATGATAATGTGCTACATAATCACCAATCAGATTGTATGGCAAAGAGGAGACATAAACAGCAGCCATGAATACCAGGGAGGGCATGTTGCTGGCTGTAGATAATAAAAAGAAAAGTACCTCAATACTGTTGAACTTGTGGACAACAGGCCATTGGCCATGATATACTGTTGGCCAAACCAATCGATTTGGCTGAGGTAATAGATGATGCAACAGGTTGTTTAAAATCTGGGATTTCCTAATATAAGTTATCTGTGATTTAAAACTGATCAGGCCATATCCTAGTTTAACCAAGTGTCCTGCTGCACTCCTCAAGGATCAGGTTTGTACATGCATTTCTTTAACATTTACTTGAAATTTTGATGATTTGATTTGATCCTCTGGCTCACAATTAATAATACAGAAATCTAGAAAATTCAGACTGTTATTGCAAAATCAAAATGTCTTTCAATGTGCAAACTGAAATGGAGGTTTGCCTATTGGGAATCTGCAAGTGGGTGTCTAAGGGCCTCATTATGATGACTAGCATCCAACCGCCATCGTATTGGGATGGAGACCGCCCTACATGTAGTCTCCACCCGCCTTATTACGATCCGACATCCGTGAAGGCAATTGAAAACATGCTTGTGCTGCGTCCCGGGAAAAGGCCTCAGCACAAGCCACAATTGAAAAAGGCATGTTTTTAAACATCCATGCACTCTGTGCCAGGCATCATGTATGGATGTTTAGGAGGTCACAAGGCTCTGCTAGGGGGTTCCAAAGTCCCTTTCTGTCTGACTTTAAATGGCGATCGGACTGCCATGTAAAGGTAGAGGGAAAGGGGACATTATAATCCTTATGGCGATGCCTCTGTAGGCACCATCCCCATTGTAGGGATTACGGTCGGGCTAACAGGTTCCTTGACCTCCGACCACTGTGCTCTGAATGACTGCATCATAATGCAGTGGTCGCTGGCTGTCGGGCGGACCACTACCCACGCGCTGTCAGTGGTGGTCCACCAGACATCCTTATCGAGCCCTTAATGTTGGCCCTATCTGAACACTGCAAACTCGGTTTTGCAAGAAACAACTGGAGACATGGCTCTCTACTTTGAAACCTAAAGTAAACCTGGTGAACATAGGACATTAAGCACAATTCCTTAATTATTAATTTAATATCATGCCTCAAAAAATAATGCTACAAATATGTTCATCACAGTCCTCAAGTAGGCCACTGGCTATGAAAGTCCGATTTTATCAGGGCGAGCTGTTTTTAGGGCCTACTGGCCTGTATGGCAGGAACTCAGGTGGCAAAGAATGTGTGTTTTGTTCATTCAGAAAGTAAATAAGCAATAAAAATACCTTTAAATCCTGTAGCATTGGTTGTGCCTTTGAAGACCGAGATCAAATATCAGTTTATGTCTTCTGACAGATTGCTGTTTTTTTTATTCTGGAGATTGGAGGTTCCTTTTCTTTCTCTGACTGCAAAGTTAGATATTTGGTAAAGTGAACTGTCTGAAAATGATGCTGGACACAAAACATATGAGTAGCTTGTAAATGAACTATATAAGTATTTCAAAATACATTTCAGTAGTTAGAAAGCACTTGTATGTATTTCTGAAGGGAGGTAAGCGCTAAGATTTTCATAGGATCAAAACAAATCAGAATACTTTATTTGATGAAGTGTTAATAATAAATATTTGCTGACATCCGATTTCCACAGGTAGTTTGGAGGCTATCTAGTTTTGTTTGTAAAACTACATTGAAGTGGGAAAGTTTGTGGCCATTTCAAAGGAAATATCTGTTTGTAAATGACAATACACTACCACATCATGCTTTATTAATGTTTATTAAATTTGAGAGTTTTTAAATATGAACCAAGAATCATTTTTGCATCTGCTCTGTAGAAGATAGCTTGGTCAGTAAGATTGGGAGGGGAAGGTGTAAGTTTCAGATTTCCCACCAATCACGCTGGCATATCTTTTTAGAATACATAATGAGAAGCAGGACACGAGCATCGCTTAAGAGGCAGTGAAAAGAGAGAGGAGTGCTGATTGGTAGGGGTATTTAAAACAATTGTTTTCAACCAAACCAAGTTTTTCGGCAGAGACGGGAGTGTGTGTGTGTCCTTGTGTGGTTTTTTCTGTGTGTGCATGTAAAAATCCAGAGTGAAATCCGAAAAGACACCTCACCATGCCTCACTGAAAGCACCAGTACACAACTATTTACTAACCGGAATCGGACGGCATGGTCGGCGTGTGCGGAAGACGGCCGGGGGCCGTCTGAACCGCCCACGCGTAGAAATCTTCAGCACAGCGGGGGAATTCCGGCTGTAGCGAAGCGGTTAAAGAATACATGTTTTAGTGGGGTGTAAACCCCAAACACATCACCTGAAGTTACGACCCTGCCACTATGAGGGATGAGGCAAGTCGGGAGTCATGTTTACCCTAAAATGAGGGCTATATTTTTATTATACATGGAACAGAAGTTTAGTCTTTTAAATCAAACTAACGAGTTTTTGTATTGCAGACATTCTAAACTCACATATTTGAAGGATCTCTCCTTTTTAATAAAAAAAAGCTACCTGGTGAAATGAAATATTTGCCCAGGAGTACATAATTTGAGACAAGTTTATTGGTCAAGCACGTTATAGTTAGGTCGAGATTATACAAGTTACTAGACATTCAGGTCTGGTAAAATGTTTCTGATTTTTGATTACATATAGGTAGGAAAAAATATTCTCCCTGTTTGATTGATTCATCTGTGACATGACAATAATGTCAGTCATTCTGCTGAAAAGCCAAGAATGGTGTGGCTTGCCTAGCCCTGGCAGACCATGTCAGTCGCTTGTTTGAGTAGTATTGCACCTAGTTAAGCACTGTTCAAGGTGCTCTTCATCATTCAGTGTTGGATCTGTGATATATAGCCCAAACAATTGAGAGGAAGGTTGATTCAGTATCACCCAGCCACATCACTCAGGCACGTCTGTCTCACATCATAAGCTGCTTCTGCTGACAGTTAAGAGAGAACAGATACTTACGTAGACAGTTCTCACCTTTCATCCTTTGTAGTTTGTGATTAAAACGTATTTTTTAGTAATACATGTTGAATGAGTGTCTTTGTTTAAAGTAACTTCAATTTTAGAAAACCCTGTTAAAAAGAGATTTGGACTGCTATCAGAATAAGGAAGGTATTTGCCCGTGTACCATAACACTCATTCTGCCGTGTTTAGCATAATGTCAAATATCACTTTCCCTTCTGCATTTTCCTAAGTACAGATTAAGTTTACCCATTCTTTTTAATATTAAATATGTCCATCTTTTGGTCAGGTTACTCCGACTAATTCTGATTCATTACAAGAGCATTATTTTATAAGCTTATGTTTCACTTGCTACAATAATGTGTTCTTTATGTTTGCAGACACTACAGCAACCTATGAAGAGGGTAAAGATGATGAGCTAATTCCGCCACTAGATCACTGCATAAGGACAAAGTAAGCCAACTTCTTTCAGACCCATGTAATGTTTTGCTTTTTATGATTAAAAGAGTGCCTCACAGGCCTGACATCTTTGGCAAGTTTTACTCAGACTGCATACTGATTTTTTTGAAGAGAGAAAATGTAACTTTTTCCTATAATCTCTTTATTATTTTATAAGAGAATAAATGTAGACCAGGAAACTGAATGTTTTAGTGCATAGTAGATGCGCAAACACTATATTGAGTGAACTCTTGTAAACACTAGGCGTCACTTGTATCCCTAGTTTGATTCACTCGTACCACATTGCAGCTTCCTCACAGTGTAGCTCTTATACCATCGCCCTTACCCTCCCCACCGCCCTATCGTCTCTGATTTGGGCTCATTTGGATTTCTAATTGATTGGACTCCTGTGTGCTGGAGTGGCTAGAGTGGCTTCATGCGCTCCCTACTGTTCTTACCTCATGTGCTCTCCCTTTGAGCCCATGCTCAGTTGTTCTCTTTGTTTCCTCACTATCAAGATGGCATTTTTCATCACCATAACATCGGCAAGGCGAATGAGTGAGCTTTAGACCTTGTCAGTGGTTCCTCCTTATGGATCTTTTTTCCCCAGACAAATTAGTCTTGCGGACAAAAGCAACATTCATGCCCAAGGTAGTGACACCCTTCCACCTAGGGCTTTCACCTTGCTAGCTTGCTATGCACCCCACCACTCTTCAAAGGAGAAAGAACAGCTCCATGACCTTGTCACTAAGAGGGTCTTTAGCTTTTACGTAGACCGAACCAGAGACTACAGACAGGAGGGCGATATTTTCATTAGTTCCTCTTGGGCTGAGAAAGGCTAAGTAGTGCTAAAGAGGACCACCTCGAGATGGATTGTATTATAAATCAAGATGTGCTATGAGTTGGCCAAGAAACAGCCACTGGAAGGCTTGCATGCTCACTTGCCCAGGAGCAAAGGCTGCTACCACTTTGTTCCAGGTAATGATGTTTACGAAACACTACTGCCTGGATAGTCAGGTGCGGTGAAATCTGCACTTCACCCTATCTGTCCCACAGGATTCCTTGTCTGAGCCAATCTACAGATCCACTATGAGAGTTGATACTGCTTTGGTATCTATTCAGAAGGTGAAGAGTTCTGCGGTTAGAAGTCTATAGTGGAAGAAAAAGATACTTAGGATCAATACACCTTTTCTGGTACAGACTCTATTGAACCACAGCTTCCTCACCAACCCACCTTCCTCCTCATTCTGTGGAATGGACTCATACTGTCCATTAATAAGGTGCCAAATCTAATCATCTTCACACTGCTCTAGCTGATTACCATAGCTTTGTGCGTAATAGTGATTAGAATGAAATTGACACCAGCACATATAGGTGCATATACATGGTGGCCAACGTCATATCTGGAGTGGAGAGATCCAATATCTAGTATTGGGGTATATTTTATAGATTCACATGCCTGAATCATTCCCCATGGCCGAGATGGGAGTCCCACGGTAAAATACAAAAGTAGTGCCATAAGTAATAAATAGGCAAAGAGAGGCCAAAGGCTTTATCTTAGAAGCCTATCTAAGTCCTTATAGTAAAAGTACCAAAAGTCAATTCCAACCAATCAGCTATCAGCACCCTCTAGAACACTCCCAACAGAAGCAGTTCTCCCCAGATTTTTGCCGCACCTCGTGTGGAAGGGAGTCTCCTTGAGTGCTACTCAGTTTTCTTCTCTTCAGCTCTTCAAGCAAGTATGTCTGACAAACAGGGCCTCTTCCGCTCCTGCAGGACCTGTGGGATGAAGAGGGTCCATGTTGATTACCTTCATAAAGATTGTCTTTATTGCCTTTACCCAAAACATGAGGCTAAAGACTGTAAGACCTGCCGTACCTTTCCCAGCAAGACTCTAAGGGACAGAGAGGCAAAATTACTCGAATGGCTCAAGTCTAAAGAACATCCTCCTCCTTCTTCGGCTAAGGAAGAGGACCGAACGTCCACATCTAGCAAGAAGAGGGCTAGATCTCAAGAAAGCTCCTCAGGTGAGGGAAGGAAACATCTTAAAACTTCCCTGGATAAACCTGTTCATAAAGAGAGGAGTTCTAAACATTCCTCTGAGCCAACATCGTCGCCGGCCTTCTACTCCACTTACAGAGCATCCAAGATCATCTTCTACAGACTCTGTAAGTAGAAAACACCACAAAAAATCTATGTTGACTACGACTGTTACCTCATCGTTGAAGATATGTGTTACGTCGTCGACGCCATTGTCGACGGCAACAGTTACAACAACAAATTTCCTCTCCTATCTCGTCGACGAGGGTCACTATTACGACAAGACCATCGTCAAAGTCCGTCGACGACCCACTGTCGACGCAGAAACCATCAATGAGGCTACAGTCGACGAAGATTCCAACGACACCGTCGATGACAACACCGCAGACGGAAGAGACATTGACAACGGCACCACCAACTTCGAGCCCGCAGACGACATAGTCTATGATCGCGCCTGTTGTCCTACCACCGTCGACGACAGGACCGTCGACGAGAGACCTTCCTACCATACTTATTTCTGCACTGTTGACACCCCAGTCAATGAGAGTCTCTCATTTAAAGACATTTCAGAGGCTTTTACAACAACCTATTCAGAACTATAGTAGTGTCTCCTCTACTATCATCCCACCTTTTAGAGGGCTTCGTATAACATGAGGATTATGATGATAAGGAGGATGAGGGTCCATACGGAGTGGCTCATAGTCCATCTGAGTTCAACGTTAAATGCCAAGACATTGATGATGATAGCTATCAGGAAGAGCATTATTATCATGAACTATATATGGCTCCACGTCCACGTAGAGAAATGGCTCATCTTCCTCCAGCACTTATTCCAGACCTATAGGCTATGTTGGCGGATTATCGTCAAAGATTTCCTCCTCAGCAAATTCTGATGGAGAACCCACTTCCACAAGTAAAGGTCCTGTTCCAGTACCAGAGCCTACTTTACCTGGTACACCGGCTCCTCCACAGGGTCCACCTGACACTGGACACCAAGACACTTCCTCCTCGGATGAAGACGTTGAGGAAGGCGAGTTGCCTAATCAGGCAAATGCTCTAGATCCTTGGCACGTTTATATAATTGAAACACCATCTTCGCACTTACCCTCTGATTCTCCTCCTGCAGACATCGGAGGATTTCATAATTTGATGCAGAGAGCAACCACTAGGTTCCAGCTCCCTATTACTGTCAAACAAACAGACTGCTTTTTGCAGGACTTTAAAGAGGATACTAGAAAGATCATACGCTCTATTCCGATCATCGATTACATCTGGTAGGAGGGCGTAAAAATCATGAAGACGCCAGCATTCATACAGGCAGTGCTACCTCATATAGAAAAAAAATACAGCGCCCCAGAGAACAGTCCATATTGCCTCGTAGGTCACCCGAGGGAAGATCCAGTCTTATCACAGGCTGCACAGAGGCGTTTGAAAAGCCCTGAAACACCTATTACCAAGCCTCCAGACAAAGAGGGACGTCGTATGGACCTTATGGTGAAGAAATTCTCATCTATGGCTGCGGCATCAATTAGAGCTGCTAATAATTTGGCAATCATTGGCCATTATTACCGCCAAATGTGGTCCGATGTAGCGAGATTGATGAATCTTATCCCGGAGGAACAAAGAGAGGAGGCCCGGAAGATTTTATTAGAGGGTGAGCGAGCTGCCTCCGAAACAATTGATTGTGCGTTGGAGATCGCCAGCACAAGCTTTTGGCAATTAGCTGGGGCAGCAGTTCTTCGACGCCAGGGTTGGCTTAAAGCGTCCACTTTCAGACCTGAGGTTCAGACGAAGATCCTGGACATGGCATACGATGGGGATTCAGTGTTCGGGTAACATATTCATGGCGCACTTTTAGCAATAAAAAATGACACGGACACCGCAAAATCCTTCGGTGCTCTACCATATATAGGCATATACCTTTCAGAGGAGCCAGAGGGTGAGGATTCACTACATATCGGGGCAGCTATCAGTCGAATCAACAGTATCTTCAATACCAGCCTCAATATCGCCAGTCTTACAACCAATCGTCTTCCCATCAGTCTTCTACGGCTGGTTTCTCTCGCCAGCGAGGCCATAAGCAAACACAGCAACAAGGCTGTGTCTCTGCCAGGAAACAATGGGCTTCTCAGGGTGAGAGTCAAATTTACCTCCCTACCCGTGGTTGTGAAAAATTCTACTTATGCACAGCGGTTGTACGAGATCACTTCAGACCGCTGGGTACTTGACCTAGTCACCAATGGTTTAATAGTTCAGCGAGGGGCTATTAGTGTTCAGAATAGAATGGCGCACAACATGTAGTGGTTGAGTAGTCACAAAAGAGGTAACTTTGGTTGGTGTTGCTTGTACAGAGAGAACCCTAAAAACTCTGAAACCAAAGGGTGTAGGAACTAACTCTTATGCAACGTCAAACAGCCAGTCAAGCGCACACAACAGTTGTAAGGGTATAAGTAATCAAGGTAAGGTGTTCAAGGATAAGGTCACACACGATGTTCTTTCTATCTTAGTTTTAATTGGTACGTGAATGGTCCTCCTGTCCAGGAGACACCACCGAGAAAGAAAACCAGCCAACACGTGTTTCGTTTCGTCAGTAAGGGTGTTAACCCAATGACTCTTCAGGGCTGGAGGTAATACAAAAAGGAAGGGGATTGGGATTGATAACAATGAGAATGCCAAAGAACACATAACTAATAGAAAATCAATGGAAGGGGAACCTAGTGTTAGTGGAAACCTAAAGAAAAGAGTGAGGAGGGATGCTGGAAGTGACTGTCAAATCTGTAGATAAAACACCTAAAGTGTGAAAAAAACAGTAATGTGCCCTCATAGTGATGGGTGACTTAGTGTGTGGAAATTGGCTTAAAACAGCGTGCGGAGTACAGAGACAATAAGGGAAAAGCACAGTTAGGAGGGAAGAAACATAGAGGACCTAGGTATAATAGCTAACTAGTCACAGCTCTGAGTTATATACCTGTAAAAAAAAAGGAGAAAAATGATAAAAGTGATGCAAAATTCACAGGTGCGTGAGGTGATGTGAGAGCCAGTGCTCAGAATCAGTTACTGACTGATAATCATAACAAATCTTTGAAATGTGATACATATTTGGTTGTTTCTGTTGCAAATAGAAAGAGTAGCCTGCAGCCTAGGGAGAGAAAAAATGGCAGTATATGCGTTTTGAACAAATGCAAAACCTTAATGTTATAGGTCAATATGCAATTTAGAAGTTGGCGTATCAATTCATTCACCTAGTAGGGGGGAGAAAAGCAAAAAAAAACCTGCATAGTTTCTGCGAAATGGTAGATTTACAGGTTTTCGAGCGTACTGTGGCATCACAATTGGCTGAGAGAACATATTGTGTTGACCCAAATTTCACGACATAAGCAGTTTGAACAATAGGATTATAAAAATAATAGAGATATGGCACCCGCCGTGCGCAGGATCGTTCTAGAAAAACAAAAGTGTGTTCAGAGTTCAGAGGTGACAGAAAGAAAAAGTAAAGGAAAAGTTAGACAGAGACAGTAGGAATCGTACGAGAGGGGGTACCTGTTAGGGTGTGAGATATCGTCGTATCTATAAATACAAAGTGATAAAGGTTGTGTCAGAAAACGATGAAAGCACCCGAATGCATTGTGCCATGACCAAACCTCGGAGAAAAATAGAAAGTCGGGGTCTAACTCACCGGGGGACCGGTGATAATTCCAACCCGGTCCTGATCGGGTGTTTCAAGAAAAATGACAGCGGGTCCGCACAAATTGCAATAAAACAAAGGGTACAAAGCTCGTATTTATGAAAAGGCGGGTATTGCCTTTTGTTCGGATCACGAGCGGCTGCATGAGAAAAAGGAATAGGGGGTAACTAAGTGATGCCAGGATAATGGTATTAAGTAGAGAATTTCAAAGAGAATATTTCATCCAATGGTAGTCTTACTGGTACGCCGAGTAGTAGAAGTGAAGGGTATTGCCGGATACAGGAAACACCCAGAGTAGTGCGTGGAGCGTAATTTATACTTCAGCATGCATTGCGTTGTAGGATATAGACTGGAACGTCCACCACCACGAACGTTTGCGTGTGTGATGGCTCTAAATAGACAAAAGACTAGGCTTCAGGATTGTGAGTCCGTAATAGAGGAAAGACTGATGTTTGTAGGGAATGAGAGCGTGGCTGATAGACAACAAAATTAAAAGTAAAAAGTAGGAGGGACGTTATCATTCTAGTCAGATGTCTCCTAATAAAAGCATCGAATTGTTGACGGGCCAAAGAGGAGAAAGAGAGAAAAGCGTTATTGCGCTAGGAGCTGGGCTCAAAACTAGTAAAGAAGCAGAGTAGAGCAAGGAAGGAAGAGTGAAAATAGAGTGGGTGGAGGGTACAGAATAAAATTATGGCAAAATCACAGGGATAGAAATAGAAGAGGAAAGGTGGGGTGACATGGAATATTTATACTCAAGGTATTAGCCAATTTGTTAATACAGTTTATCCACCCAATATTTGAGTAGGAGCAAAACAGTTCGTCATTTGTTACTGCTCAAGGTCCTAGAAATTAATGTAGCTCATCATCAGTGTTTTGTCCGTACTTTACTGATTGAAGGCGCATGATCCAGGTGGCCTCCTGGCGTCTTAGTTTCAGTTCTCGATTGCCACCTCTCACATTTGCATCTGTTACATCAATCCCCAAAAAAGTGAAATTCTTTGTAGTGCCTTGTGAGGGTCAGGCGGCCATGTGTGTTGCCATTGGATAACGAGCATCCTGTTGTAAAATGGTCCGTGCATGTTCTCTGATTCGTTCTTTCAAAGGTCGAATGGTGCTACCAACATATAAACTGTTGCACGTGCATTGGATGATATACACCACATATCTGGAATTGCAATTTATGTTAGTGTTAATGGTGAATTGTTGTTCATGGAAACCACTGAAGGTTTTGACGCCATGATTGGCCCATCTACACATTCCACAATTCCCACATCTATAGAAGCCATTGGATCTTTCCGTTAACCAACATGTGTTTCTTGTGCCTTGAGGAACTGTAGGGCATAGTCTATTTCTTAGGTTTCTTCCACGTCGATAAGTAATCTGGGGTCTGATTGAGATTGCATCTTTCAATGTTCTATCTGCTAGTAGGATGCCCCAGTGTCTGTTGATGCTTCTTTTTACTGTTGAGCTTATTTCATTGAAATCCATTACTTATCTCACAGGTTGTTGTGCATCGGTTTCTGTTCTTTGATTAGTGAGAGTGGCTTCTCTATTGATTCGTTTGATTCTGTTTCTAGCTTTGTGTAGAACTTGCGGCTTGTATCCTCTTTTGGAGAAGCGTTTGGTCATATCTTGGATGCATAGGTCAAATTCCATATCGTCACTGCAGTTTCTTCTGGCCCGGATAAACTCTCCATATGGTATTGCGTTGATCTGAGGAGCAGGATGAGAGCTGCCTGCATGTAACACCGCATTGCAAGAAGTTTCTTTTCGAAACAGACGACTATGAAGGGTATTGTTACTGATGTAAAGTTCGACATCTAGGAATGCGACATTGGTGGTACTTATATGACTGGTAAATCTCATATCCATGTTGTTTCCGTTCAGATATTTACAAAAATCCTCAAGTTTTTCTTTTGTGCCGCACCAGATAAGTAAGCAATCGTCTACACAAAGCTAGAAACAGATCCAATGGCTTCTATAGATGTGGGAATTGTGGAATGTGTAGATGGGCCAATCATGGCGTCAAAACCTTCAGTGGTTTCCATGAACAACAATTCACCATTAACACTAACATAAATTGCAATAACAGATATGTGGTGTATATCATCCAATGCACGTGCAACAGTTTATATGTTGGTAGCACCATTCGACCTTTGAAAGAACGAATCAGAGAACATGCACGGTCCATTTTAAAACAGGATGCTCGTTATCCAATGGCAACACACATGGCCGCCTGCCCCTCACAAGGCACTACAAAGAATTTCACTTTTTTTGGCATTGATGTAACAGATGCAAATGTGAGAGTTGGCAATCGAGAACTGAAACTAAGACGCCAGGAGGCCACCTGGATCATGCGCCTTCAATCAGTAAAGTACGGACAAAACACTGATGATGAGCTACATTATTACTTTCTAGGACCTTGAGCAGTAACAAATGTCGAACTGTTTTGCTCCTACGCAAATATTGGGTGGATAAACTGTATTAACAAATTGGCTAATACCTTGAGTCCAAATATTCCATGTCACCCCACCTTTCCTCTTCTATTTCTATCCCTGTGATTTTGCCATAATTTTATTCTGTACCCTCCACTCTATTTTCACTCTTCCTTCCTTGCTCTACTCTGCTTCTTTACTATTTTCGAGCCCAGCTCCTAGCGCATTGACGCTTTTCTCTCTTTCTCCTCTTTGGCCCGTCAACAATTCGGTGCTTTTATTAGGAGACATCTGACTAGAATGATAACGTCCCTCCTCCTTTTTACTTTTAATTTTGTTGTCTATCAGCCACGCTCTCATTCCCTACAAACATCAGTCTTTCCTCTATTACGGACTCACAATCCTGAAGCCTAGTCTTTTGTCTATTTAGAGCCAAAACACACGCAAACGTTCGCGGTGGTGGACGTTCTAGTCTATATCCTACATCGCAATGCATGCTGGAGTATAAATTACGCTCCACACACTACTCTGGGTGTTTCCTGTATCCCGCAATACCCTTCACTTCTACTACTCGGCGTACCGGTAAGACTACCATTGGATGAAATATTCTCTTTGAAATTCTCTACTTAATACCCTTATCCTGGCATCACTTAGTTACCCCCTATTCCTTTTTCTCATGCAGCCGCTCGTGATCCGAACAAAAGGCATTACCCGCCTTTTCATAAATACGAGCTTTGTACCCTTCGTTTTATTGCAATTTGTGCGGACCCGCTGTCATTTTTCTTGAAACACCCGATCAGGACCGGGTTGGAATTATCACCGGTCCCCCGGTGAGTTAGACCCTGACTTTCTATTTTTCTCAGAGGTTTGGTCATGGCACCATGCATTCGGGTGCTTTCATCGTTTTCTGACACAACCTTTATCACTTTGTATTTATAGATACGACGATATCGCACACCCTAACAGGTACCCCCTCTCGTACGATTCCTACTGTCTCTGTCTAACTTTTCCTTTACTTTTTCTTTCTGTCACCTCTGAACTCTGAACACACTTTTGTTTTTCTAGAACGATCCTGCGCACGGCGGGTGCCATATCTCTATTATTTTTATAATCCTATTGTTCAAACTGCTTATGTCGTGAAATTTGGGTCAACACAATATGTTCTCTCAGCCAATTGTGATGCCACAGTACGCTCGAAAACCTGTAAATCTACTACCATTTTGCAGAAACTATGCAGGTTTTTTTTTGCTTTTCTTCCCCCTACTAGGTGAATGAATTGATACGCCAACTTCTAAATTGCATATTGACCTATAACATTAAGGTTTTGCATTTGTTCAAAACGCATATACTGCCTTTTTTTCTCTCCCTAGGCTGCAGGCTACTCTTTCTATTTGCAACAGAAACAACCAAATATGTATCACATTTCAAAGATTTGTTATGATTATCAGTCAGTCACTGATTCTGAGCACTGGCTCTCACATCACCTCACGCACCTGTGAATTTTGCATCACTTTTATCCTTTTTCTTCGTTTTTTTTACAGGTATATAACTCAGAACTGTGACTAGTTAGCTATTATACCTAGGTCCTCTATGTTTCTTCCCTCCTAACTGTGCTTTTCCCTTATTGTCTCTGTGCTCCGCACGCTGTTTTAAGCCAATTTCCACACACTAAGTCACCCATCACTATGAGGGCACATTACTGTTTTTTTCGCACTTTAGGTGTTTTATCTACAGATTTGACAGTCACTTCCAGCATCCCTCCTCACTCTTTTCTTTAGGTTTCCACTCACACTAGGTTCCCCTCCCGTTGATTTTCAATTAGTTATGTGTTCTTTCGCATTCTCATTGTTATCAATCCCAATCCCCTTCCTTTTTGTATTACCTCCAGCCCTGAAGAGTCATTGGGTTAACACCCTTACTGACGAAACACGTGTCGGCTGGTTTTCTTTCTCGGTGGTGTCTCCTGGACAGGAGGACCATTCACGTACCAATTAAAACTAAGATAGAAAGAACATCGTGTGTGACCTTATCCTTGAACACCTTACCTTGATTACTTATACCCTTACAACTGTTGTGTGCGCTTGACTGCCTGTTTGACTAGTCACCAATGGTCACACACTGGAATTTGTCCAGAAACCACCTACCACTCCACCCAGGAGTCCCCCTCGTCTTCACTTATTGCACAAAGAAGTCTTGATCATGCTCCTAAAGGAAGCGATAGAAGAAGTACCATCCACACTGAGAGGAGCAGGTTTCTAGTCTTGTTTCTTCCTCATCAAAAAGAAGTCAGGAGAATGGCAGCCGATTCTGGATTCCCGCAAACTCAACAAGTTCCGGATGGTAACACTTTCCGATATTCTGGGATGCTTAAACTAAGGGGATTCCATAACTTCTCTTGACATGGAAGACGCATACTTTCATATCCCCATCCATCCAAAACATCGAAAATATCTACGATTCTCAGTGGCTGGCACCCACTATCAATTCAAGGTGCTCCAGTTTGACCTAAAATCAGCGCAACAGTTTTTCACAGAAAGTGCTTAGCACCAGTAGCAGCGACTTTATGATCCCGGGGGATGCAAGTTTTCCCATATCACAACTTGTCTTTATCTGTTCAGTACCCTAGGGCTCACTGTGAACAAGGGCCAATAGAAATTTGCTTCCAACTCAGAACATTTTATTCCTAGGAGCGTCCCTGGACACCATCCAGTGCAAAGCATTCTTGTCTCAAGACCGTCAAGTGCCCCTTCAAAAATTGGTGAGAACCATTTAAAAAAGAATGTCAGTTTCTGTTTGGATATTCAATTCGCTCCTAGGGATGTGCTTTTCTGCATCAACTTAATCTCTTCAGCGTGGCTCAAGATGAGACCTCTTCAAGGAGAGTTACAGAAACAATGGCATCAAGCGTTGGGATCTTTTGAGGATGTTATCCAAATAACAGCACGTATGGTGGACGCACTCCATTGGTGGGCCCAAACAGCAAATCTTGCCCAAGGTCTCAGCTTTCTGCAAAACATCCCGGACTTCGTATTGACTACAGACGCCGCATGGAAGGATGGGGACGTCATCTGCAGGATTCACAAATCCAGGGAAAGTGGTCTCAGATACAGAAGCAGCAACACATCAACAGTTTGGAGCTCCGGGCCATATTTTTGTCTCGTCAGGCTTTCTTTCCAAGGATAGCAGGTTCCTAAGTGCTGGTCCATACCGACAATACGACCAGCATGTACTACATAAACAAACCAGGAGAAACCGGGTCTGTGGCGTTTTCCCAGGAAGCGCAGGAATTGTGGGAATAGACAACGTTCCACGGAATATCCTTGAAGGCCGAGCATGTCAAGTGTCTGCACAATACCCTAGCAAATTCACTAAGCAGGTCTCAATCCGGCTGCCACGAGTGGGAGTTGGAACAAACTCAGGTGAACAAGATCTTTTGGACATGGGGCAAACCAGCTTTAGATCTGTTTGCATCACAGGAGAACAAGAAATGCCAATATTACGCCAGCAGGTTCCCTCAGCCGGGTTCAAGGGGGAATGCCCTTTCAATGAGATGGTCCGGGATCTATGCCTACGCTTTCCCCCCATTCCATTAATCTCCAGGGCGCTCAAAAAATTGAAACTGGAGGGCTGCCACCTGATTCTGATTGCACCCTGTTGACCCAGACAGTATTGGTTCCAGGAGCTTCTTCTGTTATCACAAGACAGACCCATTCGCCTTCATCCAACAACGACCATGTTATCACGGAACAGGGGTCAGGTAATCCATTCGGGTCTGCAATCTCTGCACTTGCATGCGTGGCTCCTGAATTCCTAGAGTTCAAAGATCTCAATATTTCACAGGACTGTCGGGACATACTGTCTAATTCTCGTTCTGAAAGCACTATCAAAACGTATCGTTTAAAATGGAAAAGATTTTGTTGTTGGTGTGAAACCAATAAAGTTCATCTCGTTCAAGCCTGTGCTGAACAAATTTGACCTTATTTACTCTCACTGGTCAAATCTGGACTCACTTTTTCGTCAGTCAAGGTTCACCTGGCTGCTCTTTCAAGGTACAGGAAATCTCTGCATCTTCCTTCTATATGTACATCTTCTCTTGTAAAACAATTCATGAGAGGACTTTTTTGTGCGTTCACCTCCCCCGGAGTGGGAACTCAATGTGGTTTTAGCACAACTGATGAGGCGACCGTTTGAACCGGTCCATAAAGCAGAACTCCAATACCTCACATGGAAAGTAGCCCTCTTGCTGGCGCTTACCTCTGCAAGGAGAGTTAGTGAGATTAAGGCTTTTACGATCAAAGAACCATTCTTATGCTTTGCACAGGACTATGTAATCCTTCGGACTAATCCTAAATTCACTCCAAAGGTACCCAAGCAATTTCACTAAATGAACCAGGAATGCTACAAACTCTCTTCCCGAAGCCATCCAGTCCAGCTGAAAGGACCTTACATTAATTGGATGTAAAAGGGTGTTTGATGTTTTATCTTCAATAGACAAAGGTTATTAGAAAGACGGATCAACTGTTAGTGGCCTACGGTCATGGACAACAGGGTACAGCTGTAACAAAAGGCACAATAGCCAGATGGGTCGCATCTGCTATTCAATTCTGTCATGAAGATTACAACAAACCTCTTAAGGTGAAGGCTAAAGCACATTCCACCAGGACTGTTGCTGCATCTACAGCTTTGTTTGCTGGAGTTACATTGGCCAAGATATGCCGTGCTGCGACATGGAAGAATGTCCACACGTTCACAAGACACTACTGCCTCCAATCTGCACAAAAGGAGGATGCAGCGGTCGGACAAGCTGTTTTATGCCATCTCTTTCATTAAGGTCAGATTCTTTACATTTCTTCAACGATTATCTATTATTAACTTTCTTTACTGCTTCATTGCCTACAGTGTTCATGCTCCCACGTTTCTCAATTTATACGTTTCTCATAATGATATCCATTATTTTTTTTATATGATTATTGCTTTTATGATTTGTCATTGCAATGTTTCAAGGTTGTGAATGTATATTGGGAGTTTTAAATTACATGTCTCCCACCTTCTGCTAACGACAGTACAATTGGGGTACTGCTTTCTATTCTAATTCAGGCATGTGAATCTATGAAAGATACCCCAATACTGGATAAGAAAACAAGATTCTTACCTGTAACTACAGTTATCCAGTATTGGTATTTTTCATAGATTCCCATGCACCCACCCTCCTCCCTGTGGAACCAGTTCTAAGTTATTTGAGGGATATTTACTTCCCACTTGTGCTTGGAAAATCTGAGAAGAACTGCTTCTGTTGGGAGTGTTCTAGAGGTTGCTTATAGATGATTAGTTGGAGCTGACTTTTGGTCCTTTTACCTGTAAGGATGTAGATAGGCTTCTACGATATAGCCTTTGGCCTCTCTTGGCCTATTTATTACTAATGGCACTACTTTTGTATTTTACTGTGGGACTCCCATCTCGGCGATGGGGAATGATTCAGGCATATGAATCTATGAAAGATACCAATACTGGATAACTGTAGGTACAGGTAAGTAGCTTGTTTTCATACAAAGTCACACAACACCATCTGTCGATGTGAAAGGGAATTGCTGAAAAGTTTCTGGATTCACTTTGGCTCCTGGCTAAATTCACTTGGTGAGGAATCGGTGGTAAGATAGTCTCTACTAGACAAGGTTTTATCAAAGTAAGTAACTTGTTCTTTCATGGTATCACCATAGATAAATCTAAGTACTGAATAGAACAGCAAGTACATACCTTCAAAATATGGTGGAATAAAAGTGAAATATCATGTTCTGCTCAAAGTGGTTTCCCCAGAGAAGTCTGGCCCACTTCAACATCAGAGCTATAGACTATGACTTTAGACAATAGTGTTTCGTTATTGTGTGGACTGACCTTCAGTTACTTGCTTTGTAGAACTCTGCTTATATTCCTTATTAAAGTAGTAGTTGCAACTTTACCTTCAGCATAGTGAGCTTTGGGCCTACCCTTTATGGATTTGTTGACTTTATGACAGCAAAACAAAATTCAGGAGATAACGCATCTAGAAATCAATTGTTCTGAAGTGGAAGTTCTTTTTTAAACTGGTCCAGAATACACTAAAATATAGCCTCATATAACTTCCTATTGTTTAGATTTTAACTTGGCCGTTTTGTGTATGGCACGTTTTTTGACTTTCAGCTCTGTTTTAATTCTCCTGCGATTGGGTACTTAGTCTTATCTTACACTATGGCCGCCCGTATAATTTTTGCAGCACTTTAACAACTTTTCTTATTCCACTTTCACATCTATTTGGCTGGGTCGCATCTACAATGCTCTCCATTAATTTCTTGGACACGGATGTAGTTATTGCACCCCAGCAACTTCAGTGCTTCAATATCAGTGGTTAAAGAAAAATGGTGAACCCAATGTACCCTTGTAGGCTTGGGCAATAAAATCAATCAAAGTAACAATGTCTACAAGGGATTTCACTTGAAATCAAAAATTTTTTACAAATTCAAAATTATTTCTGAGTCAGTTGCAAACAATCAGACTCACAGGTGTCCCACTAGACAACCAAGAACAATCTAATTTGTAAGGCACAAAGAAAAAGAAACAGAAAAAGAAACACAAGGCACACGGAAAATCCTAGTTGTAGAAAATAAATTTATCGGATTTTTGCATATATTTTTTTTAGAGAATTTGAGAAGGGTACAATTGAACAAAGTAAATATCAGCAGGTAAAGTTATGATAGAGATGTACAAGTAAATTTGGGCATACAGTTCATAACCAAACATCAGCTCCTGAATATGACAAAGCAAATATTATCACAAAATCAATAAATATTGCTTGAAAAAAACTAATTTTTCTTGGAGTTGACGGTACTATCGACGTTTCGGTCTATGTGGCTTCAGTCCATAAGACCATCCTCAGGACAAATAACTTTATGCAGGATATATAACCCTAAACAAATATAACAATATGTTTATCACATCACATACCATTATTACAACATGAATGTTATTACAATTGAATTAAACTAAAGACAAACCATGTGCAAGGGAGGGAATAGAGAGGGACGAGAGGAAGGAATATGTGTCTAAAGATCACATTTGTGCATGGTCCAAAGAGTGCCAATGAATCAATGGGAACCTTAAACCATATATGCATAACCAAGGTGAATCATAGCGAAGCCATCGGTAGCTTGGACTTACTTCTATATTGGACACAAGGAAAACAAGTTGACCTTGAATCGGAGTGTCGATTGTGAAAATAGCATGAAGATCACTGTCAACATAAGTCAAGAGAGTACTCATTACTCAACCGATCAAACATGTATTTGATAATAGAGAACACAACCATTCAAATGCATACCTCTTTGTATTGGGCAAGCAAGAATGTTAATAGTGAAGCCACCAGCGGGTCTTCCTATGTTCTTCGAAGGTGAGGGACACTTCGATTTCTATAGAAACATGTGATAAAAGCGTGTCATAAACCGTTCATATAGCTAAAGCTTTAGTCAAGGCTGTTCATGGAGAAGACTCAGTTGAACAGAAATATAATCAGTCTGCTTGCTATAAACTAGAAGTCATGTCAAAATAATCTAGACATAAAGATAACACATCAAGTATTTGTTCTATGACACACCTAAATACGCAAAATCTAGTACTTAAGGACAAGATTGCTATCCTATTGAAGAAATTAATATCTGTGATCCTGGTTAAAGTTGTGTAAATCTGGATACAGCAAATAATGTGCATAAATCCCAGGGAAGTACACGGGTAGTGCAAAGCAATAACCACAGCAAGAAGCACGAAACATATCAAGGAGCTGTGGAATATGTACAACTTGTCAGTGCACAAACTAATTAGAAGTGACTCTAAACATGCTTGGAATCGAATAAATCTTCAAATCACACCAAGATCATGTTGAGACACGAGGAAACATGTATCGTAAGGACCCAAATGTAGAAGATGCTTGTCCAAATGCCAGCCGAACGACAGTGTGACAGGATGCCACTGATAAACAACTTTTGTAGTGATAAAGAATGTAAAAAGCATGTAATCCACTGAACACAAAAACGGGATTAAAGCATCAAACCATGGTATGGAATTGAACGAGCCCTGAGATGCTAAGTTATGTATGAACCGTGGTTCAACACTTGGGGTTCGAGATATTGGCCACGTAAAAAGATCTGGTGTGCACAATTACCCCAAAGCCTCTCTCAAGCAAAGCAACAATACTAAAATATTAAAAAATAAGGGGATCGTATAACACATGCATCAATCATGTACTAACAAACATTGACACCGACCTAACAGTGCTTAGCGATACTTACAATTGACTATACAGCGCCACGTGCAGCAGGACGCGAATTTCCTGCAATTTACTTCCCATTTGCCACGTGCAGCAGGACGCGAATTTCCTGCAATTTACTTTTACTTCCCATTTGCGACTGCATTACCACCTACTTGAAGTAGGTGGTAAATTGCGACTGTTTTACCACAATTGCAACCTCACGGGCTCAGAATCGCAATTAGCAAAGGGACGCCCTTGAAAGGCCCTTTCCTAATTGCGAGTCCTTAACGCTATTTAGCGAGTCATAAATAAATTTCGACTCCCTAATTAGCGTTTGTATATGGTCCTGTAGAGTTTTTGCATGTGCAAATGGGTTGCAGACCCGTTGGCGCATGCAAAACAGGTCATACATCTGACCCATAGTGTGCTATCCTTCATCCTTGTTGACAGTGTAGTGTTTTCTTCCCATTAACTTATCCAATCCTCCGGTCCTTACTTGGCATAATTAATTCACCTTATATTTGTACTGGTGTACATCTGTATATATATATTTCGATTTTCTTATTTAGACTACTGGGGTGGGGCAATTTGCAGTTATCTATACCTACAGTCCTGACGATGGTCTCGCTTATTTATTATATGTTAGACTGAAATGTCAACGCACCTTTCATATCTTGCTCAGCACGTAAGGAAGTGCACTGCTAACCCATCAACTGCTGAAGCTATTTAAGAATATGAGCACACTATGTCAAGCAAGCGTGAAGTAGCACATATTTGCCCCTATGCATATTGTATATTAACATTCTACACTCTGCTGTTATTTGTGTTTATCTACCCAAGCTCGCAATGGGTTATTGAGTTGCCACTCCTTTATACTGGCTCATGTGAAAGTGTGCATTTCAAATAGAAATAAGCGTGCTGCTGTGGAGTTTAACCCCTTGGCTGCAGGGCAAATTCCACCGCGGTGCGAGGGGGGGGGGGGGGCTGGGATGGGCGTGGCGCTCGGGTACTCAGGACGACTCCCAGCCGACATGAGTCACAGTAGGCGTGTGCTCATGACGGCCAGGAGCCGTCAGAACTCTGTCCACTGATTAATTCTCCCGCACAGGCGGGGAAATAATACCGCGTAGGTGGAGCGGCAACGTTCGGGCGGCTCCCGGCCATCATGAGCACACGCCTACTGTGACTCATGACGGCAGTGAGCCGCCATGAGCACTCAAGGAGTTAAGGAATACAATGTCCGTCGAGCTGAAGAATTAATTATTTTCTTCTGATAGATACATCTGCCGTGTGGATTCCTCACCTTGTGAATATCCCCTTGCGTCAGCAACATTCGGAAATTCTTTTGTAGCTTCGCGCCGACGTGGACCTGGACGTCATAGAGTCACGGCATCGCACGCGACTCCGCTGACGTCACCGACGCCTACAATAGGCCCACGCTGGCATGATGACATCAGTTCCCTTTTTTCCGCGTCGTTGACGCTAACGGTTTCTGGATACTCAGTAGCTGTTGGTAACTCTGTTACTGTTTTTCTTTGTTTCTTTACTCTCTTGCCACTTTGTCTCCTTATAATGTCGGCCAAGAAGACTGGATTTAAACCCTGAAGGGAGTGCGGGAAGATGATGTCTGTTACAGACCCACACCAGGACTGTATTTGGTGTTTGAGCTCCGACCACGACGTAGATGGATGCTCGTCGTGTCAAAAGATGAACCCAAAGGCCCTGCGTGAAAGGGAGTCCAAGCTTCTTGTGGCAAAGCTGAAAGCCGGTAAAGGAAAGAGGTCTTCAAAATCCCGCTTGAGGAAGTCGAGGTCGAGGTCAAGATCAAGGTCTCGAGAGGCGTCGGCTTCGAAGTCTTCGTCGGATCATGCTTCGAGGTCGCGTAAGAAGCATAATAAAATGAGGCATGAATCTCGACGTCATTGGGGTGAGAAGTCGGACTCGAGGTCGAGATCGCCCAAGAAGGTTAAATCGAAGGTGATCCCTCTACAAGAGGATTCGGATCGAGAGGGCGAGGCCTCGCCTTCGGGGTCGCAGGTTCAGTCTCCGGTTTCCAATCCGACTCCAACGCCGTCTCCGGCTCCAGAGGAGGTCGGTGAAGTTCCAATTGAGGAGGAGGAATCGGCTCGTGTTGATGAAGCAGATTCGAATCTGCCTCGAGATCGGCCTGAGGGTGATCATCCACCTTTTCCAGTACCAGGTCAGGATTCTTCAGCGTTCCTGAACGCTATGTATGGAGTGTTCTCGAGGTCATGGTACCCCTCTGGTGCACCTTCGTGTCCTATGGGTCAAATGGCATTTAATTTGGGTGTGCCTCACTCTTATGCCCCGGCACCTTTCATGCCATTTATGCCGGCCCCGACACCGCTGTGGCAGTACCCGGCTCCACCGAGGTCGACGCCGATGTCGACGCCGGCTCGACCGAAGTCGACGACTCCGGCTCCGGCGTCGCCCGCTCCAAGCAAGTCTTTGGAGCATCCTTCTAAGCCTTCGGATTCAGTACCGACGTCGGCTCCAGCGCCATCGGAGTCGACAGTGGATCCAGTTGCAATCCGTGTTAAACAGAGATCTAGGAGAGAAGCTCAACGTCTCCTGGAAGAGCGGAGGTATTATGAGTCTCATTCAGACTTGGAGGAAGGTGAGCTGGATGAGAATTATTTCGAGGAACTAGCTAATGCTAGTGGTCTTGATTTTTCCCCAGAGTGGGTGTTGCCATCAGGTCCGGATGCGCCCTCCAAGGATGTTCAGCCATATCACGTGGTAAGGAAAAAGGCAGAAGGATTTTTAAACTTGACATTGCCTACTGTTAAATTTAAATCAAATATGCTAACAGAGGTTCTCCATTCACCGAGCTCGGCTGTGGAACCGTTACTCCCTTTTAATGAGGCGTTAACAGAACCTATTTTGGAGGTATGGAAAAAGCCTCTTTCTGCTCCTGCTGTCTCAAAGAGTGTGGCTAGGAGATATAGAGTGGCTCCTGAAGACCCTGCTTTTTTATCATCCCACCCTTCTCCTGAAAGTCTGGTGATTCAAGCTGCGTGCTCAAAAAAGTCAGTTGGTGCTTTTCCCCAGGTGCCTGGTGACAAGGAAGCTAAAAAACAGGATCAGGTGGCCAAGAAAACATTTTCCTCTGCAAGTATGGCGTTAAAGTCAACAAATGCCACTTGTCTTATGGGGAGGTATGTGCACGCTCTTATGGACTCAATGCGTTTATTGATTCCAAAGGTTCCGGAAGACTGCAGAGGTGACTTTGAGGAAGTTTTATCTGATACTCAAGCGGCAGCTCGTCAGGTTATCCAGAGCGGTCTAGATACTGCAGATTCTGTTGCAAGGATCATGTGCACTGCCGTTGCCACAAGACGTTCAGCCTGGCTAAAATCCTCGGATTTTTCTGCAGATGTGCAGTCTGCGTTGTTAGATCCACCTTTTGACGGCGAAGGGCTCTTTGGCAAGAAGGCAGATACAGCCTTAGAGAGATTTAAGTATAGCAGGGCAACTGCTAGATCTCTTGGTCTTCAAGTAAGAGGTTCAACGGCCAGAAAGTTTAGAGGTTTTGGACGCTCTTCTTTTCGTACCTGTAGACAAGGTCAACAGCAGCAACAACAGCAGCAGCAGCAGAATACCTTGTATAGGTCATACAGGGGAAAACAAAGGTCCCGTCCTTGAGGGCGTCAAGCCTCTTCCACCTCAACCTCCTCTAACCCCCCAGCCACAGAAAAGCAGCCCTAGATCCGCCATTCAGGATCATATGGGTCCGGTGGGGGGTCGGCTTACCCACTTTCTACGGGATTGGGAATTGGTTACATCAGATCTTTGGGTTCTCAATCTCGTAGAAAATGGGTATGCCCTTCCCTTTCGGGTATTCCCTCCCAATTACCCTCCTTGCCAGGAATATTACTCAGAGGAACATCTGTTACTCCTACAGGAGGAAGTCCAAACTCTTTTGAGAAAGGGTGCGATAGAGGTGGTCCTAGAGCAGGAAAGGGGTCAGGGATGCTACTCCCGGTATTTTCTGATCCCCAAAAAGGATGGCAGGCTTCGTCCAATCCTGGATCTCAGGAACTTGAATTTTTATCTGAAACAAGAGAAATTCAAGATGCTCACCCTTGCTCAGGTTCTTCAGGCTCTGCTGGAAGAAGACTGGATGGTGTCGCTCGACTTGCAGGGTGCGTACTTTCACATCCCCATCCTGAAGTCGCACAGGAAGTATCTCCGTTTTACGGTCGGATCGCAGGACTATCAGTTTGCGGTCCTTCTGTTTGGGCTTACTACTGGGCCGCGAGTCTTCACCAAGGTGATGGCAGTGGTGGCGGCGCATCTCAGAAGGTCAGGGATTCCTGTATTCCCTTATTTGGACGACTGGCTGATCAAGGCAGAGTCGCCAGAGAGAGTGCACCATCATCTGCAGGAGACAACCTAGTTGTTGTACAGGTTGGGTTTTTCGATAAATGTACCCAAGTCTCACCTGGTGCCCTCCCAGCGCAACCTGTTCATAGGTGCAGTACTGAACACAACTGTATGTCGTGCATTCCCTCCTCCACAAAGGATTTGCGACATACAGGAAATGATTCCTTTATTTTACAATGGAGCGGTCGTTCCAGTCCTGAAGGTCCTTCTCCTGCTCGGTCTGATGGCTTCTTGCATTCTGTTGGTCAACCATGCACGCTGGCACATGAGGGCGCTCCAGTGGTGCCTCCACAGGCAGTGGTATCAGCACAACGGAGATCTCAGGGAGTCAGTGAGGATCTCGAGAGAAGCTGCGGTGGATTTGTCTTGGTGGGGCGTGGAAGGCAACCTGTCTCAGGAGAAGCCTTTTCAGATGCCTCCTCCGGTGGCCACAGTGATAACGGATGCATCCACTCTAGGGTGCGGTGCTCATCTGGGGGATCTGGAGGTCAAGGGTCTTTGGTCTCCAGAGGAAAGGTTGTTTCACATCAACCTTCTAGAATTGCGGGCGATAAGTTTGGCGCTCAAGGCCTTCCTCCCTTCCCCTCGCGGTCAGTCGATTCAAGTCCTGATGGACAACACTACAGCGATGTGGTACATCAACAAGCAGGGAGGTGTGGGGTTGCAGTGTCTCTGCAGGAAGGCTCTGCGTCTCTGTTCCTGGGTTCAGGGCCATCAGATTTGTCTGATGGCAAATCATCTGGCCGGAGTTCTGAACGTTCGTGCAGACAGTCTCAGTCGGCAGTTCTCAACCGACCACGAGTGGAGGCTTCACCCGGAGGTTGTTCACGACATCTTTCGGATGTGGGGGACTCCTCGGGTGGACCTTTTTGCCACTCGCGAGAATGCTCACTGCCTGTCTTTCTGCAGTCTCCAGTATCCGATGCAAGGAGCCTTGGGGGACGCGTTTCAGTTGGGTTGGGGAGATCAACTCCTTTACGCGTTTCCCCCCATACCCTTGATTCTTCAGGTTCTGAGGAAGATTCGCCAAGACCGGGCCCGAGTCATATTGATCGCCCCGGATTGGCCAAGAAGGGTGTGGTACACAGATCTTCTCCACCTATCCTCTCACCCGCCGCTCCGTCTCCCTCTCAGGGCAGACCTCTTCTCTCAGATGGAGGGGCAGGTTCTACACCCCCACCTCCAGACATTACACCTTCATGCCTGGAGATTGAACGGGGCAACCTGAATTCCTTTTCTCTCCCGCCTGACGTGGTGGATGTCATCTTGTCAGCCCGGCGTGACTCCACCAAGTCCATTTATTCATATAGATGGTCAAAATGTGTTACTTGGTGTGGGGAGAGATCTATTGACCCATTGAGAGCCCATTTGTCTGATGTTCTTCAGTTTGCCCTCTCTCTGGGGCAGCAAGGACTTGCTGTTGCCACAGTTAAGGGCTATCTTTCTGCACTGTCGGCTTTTCTCTGTTTGCCTGACCAGCCTTCTCTTTTTAAATCTCCTGTGTTTTTGAGGTTTTTGAAAGGCCTCACAAATAAGTTCCCTCCTACTCCTTTTATTGTGCCTCAGTGGGACTTAAATCTTGTCTTGACCTTTTTAATGGGAGCTCCCTTTGAGCCCCTTCACAAATGTCCTATGAGGCTCTTGACTCTAAAGACAGTCTTCCTCGTTGCAATAACCTCAGCAAGGAGGGTAAGTGAGCTTCAAGCTCTTAGTTGCAAGCCCCCTTTCTTGACCATTCATGCTGATCGAATGGTTCTTAGGACCAGGGCTGCTTTTCTCCCAAAGGTGGTTACTCCTTTCCACCTTGGTCAATCCATTACCCTCCCTACCTTTTATCCTCCCCCTCACCCTTCAAAGGAGGAGGAGAGATTACACCGTCTGGACCCCAGGAGGGCGGTGTCCTTTTACCTGGACAGAACTAAAGACTGTTGTCTGGATGACCAGCTCTTCATTGGGTTTGCTGGCTGCAGAAAAGGAAGAGCGGTCCATAAAAGAACTTTGTCAAGATGGATCGTCCTCTGTATAAAGATCTGCTACTCTTTGGCCGGTAAGGATCCTCCAGAGGGTATAAGGGCTCATTCTACAAGAGCTAAATCTTCGACCTCTGCCTTGTCTAGAGGTGTTCCTGTAGAGGATAATTGTAGGGCGGCAACTTGGTCCTCCCTCCACACTTTCGCAAAGCATTACTGCTTGGACACCGAGGTGAGGAGGGACGGCCACTTTGCGATCTCTGTCCTTCAGGATTTCCTAGAAGAGTGGACTCTCTCCTCCGGGAGTGGGGATTGCTGTGGGACTCTATTCACAAGGTGAGGAATCCACATGGCAGATGTATCTATCAGAAGAACAAGTTACTTACCTTCGGTAACGCTTTTTCTAGTAGATACAATATCTTCCTGTGGATTCCTCACTGACCCACCCACCTCCCCGTTGTCCACTCTTCTATGCCAGTGTTTTCTTTGTAATGTATTTATTTTATTCTCAAGAGGTTGTTTATTTCGAATGTTTTATTGCATTTGCTTCACACTGTGTGTGTTTTTCTTGGTATTTGTGTTACGAATACTGTATATATATCTACTGTCATTGGTCCGTCCGTGTGCCTAGAAGGCACGGAAAAAAGGGCGGAACTGATGTCATCACGCCGGCGTGGGCCTATTGTAGGCGTCCGTGACGTCAGCGGAGTCGCGTGCCATGCCGTGCCTCTATGACGTCCAGGTCCACGTCGGCACGAAGCTACAAAAGAATTTCCAAATGTTGCTGACGCAAGGGGATATTCACAAGGTGAGGAATCCACAGGCAGATATTGTAACTACCAGAAAAAGCGTTACCGAAGGTATGTAACTTGTTTTTTAGCAGCTAGAAGATAGTCTTGATTCAATAGAAAACATTTGTATCGTTTGACTGAGCAATATACTCCCAGAAAAAGAATGGTTTGGTCTGTTGTTTAGGTTAATTTGGCATGCTCGACTTGTGACCCCAGATGAGAAAGAGTATCAACTGTTAGATAGAAGTGTTAAAGATGGACGTTTTAAAATGTCTTCTACATTGTCCGTTCTTCTTAATTTTTCTTTTTAAAAATGGTGTTCTGGCCACTTTCTTATTGTTTAAGCGCGGCTACTCACCAGTGAATATCTCAAGACATTGGGGTTGTGGGGTTGGGTGGGGGGTTTGCAGGTCTGAATGGGCGCTGTTGTTCATTCAAAGAGCCAGGTCTTGAGTGCCTTCCCGAATTTGTTTAATAAAAATGTGCTTTTTTTTAAAGAAAAATAAAGACATTTGCAAGTTTCCAGAGAAGTAGCTTTGCTAAAGAAAAGTTTAACTTTTAATTATTTTATAAAAATTGTTCCAGGATTTCACAGGCGTGCACGACTATTCAGTGACTATCACTTGGCTGGAGATTACCGTTATTGAGAACCAATATAACAGATTAGTATTTTTTACTTTTATTTCTTACGGGTTGGATCATTGTGTGTTCTTTGTCGTTTTCTTAGCTAATTGGGTCGATGTTTTTTTGCAGAAGCAGTTTTCTACTTTGTGTTCTCAATTTGGATTGCAAACAGCAAATCTGTCATCATTTATAAACTGTTGTTTGTAAAATGGATCATTAGTGTTGTAACTCAAATTTGTTTATTGGTTTAGGTAATAGCACTGCTTGTTCCTATTATAACCATATGTATTAGTATATTGACTGTGTATTAATGTATTGTTTATAGAAAAGAGCAGTGCTGCTGGGCATTTCTTCTGAATTGCAAATCTTATGACAGTCATGCAGTAGCTGATTTCTGCCTTGACTGCTGCACGAAGCTAACATGGAGAGTCAAGTAGTCAACTTTGCACTGTAGTCCCAGTATGATGATTAGCAGAGAACACCTACAATGTCAACTTTTATACTGATAGATTCTTTCTTCGATCTGTAATGATCAGTGAAAAACCTAACAATCCTTTTTGGACTCACCTATTCCTTGGCCGGTGTTTTCCATGGATTACATGTATGAAAGAAGATGTGAGGAGGCCAAACCGTAAATGTGTAAAAGGTGTAAACCTGACACAACTGTGAGACATAGGATACACATGAACACAGGGATTACGTGACGTTCTCCTCCACTGGCTTTAAAGATTGCAAAGTAAATATTTAGGGTCAATATATTTTAGGAAAGATTTAGTTCCATTCTTCATATCTCACAAATCCCTTATCTACATTGACAACACGTCATTTGTTTCATTATTCATGATACAGTTACTGTTAAAAAAAGGTTTCACAGTGCATTGAAGAATAACTAAGTATTAGTCCTACAGTTAAATACACTGTGGTCATGTGCAAGGGATTATAGACATTGGTGAGATTACAAGGGCATATTAATGTATAACCTTTCAGCTATATGTTTTTCTCATTGGTTTTCATAGCAATAATAATTACTAAGGGAAATGTTGATGCCTATGTTGTGCCTATGTTGTGCGACTATCCCTATTTTTGGTAATTCATTTTTCTTATTGCTTACTCAGATGGAAAGGAGCCTCTGTGGACTGGAATGGCACAGAACCTATACTATGAATGAACAGATGGGTTTTGTGAACCGATCAAGACGTTGTTCCAGGACATACCTGCATTCCAGTGCATGTTTGAAAATATTCCTGTACAGCTTCTTGAATGCTGATATTACGGAAGGACTATCCAAAGCATCCTAGAATTTCATCCAGTGCTACAATTATTTATTTTTTATGCGATCACACAATCGACCCATGGAACTCATTTGTTTGAATTATGTAACTGTACATTCTGGACAATTGAGGTATCTGAAGAAAAGATGACACCGCACTGCTACTCACTTTTGGATCCATTTCCAGAAGCTTTGGGTGTCAGTGGATTTGACAATATTAAGCTGTTGTAAACATCGGCATCCTGTTGATATACGACTGCCTAATCGTAAAGCCAAGAAGAGAAGACAGGCGGTTTGACTTCTTAATAAATATATTTAAAAAAAATATCAGTGTTTCATGGAACTATATTTAGAGTTACTCAACTATGCCCTGAAATGTGCATTATCATAGACACATGAAGAAAAACACAATGGGCGCAATTTACAAAATGTTTGCCAAAACACACCTAATGAATTCTTTTTTTTGGTGGTTCATAATCATTTAGGATGTACTTGAAACAATAGTAACTTCAAAGACAAAAATGGCCATAGTGGAAAAGGATTGGACTCCGAGGGCATTGCCTAACCCTAGGACATATATGTATCATATACATTGAGTATGCCTAGATTTAGAGAGATTTTCCTAAATGCCTATACATTTACAGACAGTTCACAAAATGTGTACTATACTCGAGAAATGGCCCAATGTGTCAGCTAACCAGTTGATGTTTAATATAGGGATAAGCATGCACATTATTTAAATTGTTATTTTTTCTCTACCTTGTGTGAATCGTTCCAGATGTTTTTAATTCTTGGCAGCAATACAATGTGCAGTATCTTCCAGTTAATTTGGTGTACATATCATGGTTCAAAACATGAATTCTGTTAATATATCAGCTAATAATCAGTGTTTGAAATGACATGCTTTTACAATAAATTCCTATGGCTTAATAAAAACCAAACATGTTATCACAGTTTTAAAAACTGTAAAATTAATATCCTAAAGCACACAATGTTTCTAAAAGTTCTCCAGCATTCTACCTGCTTTTGCCTGCCTGCCCTCTGTTCACTAACATACAATACTTTCCATAGTTACATACCCAACACAAACTAATGCCATGGCCTCTCTATTACAGTGCTGTCAACTGCTACGTAAGCTCATCTTCCAGCATAGAAATGCGCACTTCAGCTTCATTTGCTCTCTCCATAAATTCAGAGTGTGATTTGGCCAAGCGTCTAACAGAATTTTGAAGTTTTTTACACGAGTTCTGAACTCTCAAACTGTCCTGCCTATGCTTTTCTCTGTGCAGCATCATAGTCTTATATATTAAACCAAGTGAAATATCTTCAGTTTGCTTCTCTCCTGCAAAAGACGCTCCTGTAGTACAACTATTCCTTCCTTTATTTCCTTCTATGTTGTCTCCCTCCTGGGTTAACCGCAATCTACGAACTGTTCCGCCATCCTGAAAGTCAGAGCCTTGATCTTCTGCTTCAAAGCTACTATGAAAACTTCCTTCTTCCATACTCATGTGCGTAGCATATTGCTGCCAAGATCTTCAATGGATGACGCTGAGTGTTCTGACAAAGAGTAAAAATCAACAGAATCTGTGCTCTCTATGTTCTTGGCCTGAGTAGAGGTTGAGGTTGAATTCTCATTTAGAGTCGCCACTGCTTCTGACTCTTTTTCCCGCACTTCCACCGCATTCCCCACAGTCTCTTCCTGTTCGCCTAGTTCACTCAGGTGAGCGCCATTAGGTATCTCTGCACGGGACCCGTTTGAAATATCCTGACTCATATTTCCGGCCTCTTGTCACCTTCCTTCCAGACCTTCTGAGAATGCCTCCAACCCCAGCCTGTTCTCGACCCGCTCAATCAATGCCTCTACAGACTCAATAGGCACAGAATCTTTAGCATAGTCTATGGTCAAAGCGGACTTAACAGATTTAGCAGCTTCCTTATTTTTCATTGAGAAAAATAGCTCAGGAATACCTTTAGTGGTCTTAGTTACCTCCAGCGCCGAGCTCTCCTTCATTCGCGATGCAGCTTTCCCTGCTCTGTCCGGCTCTTTGGCGCGTGTCTCCCCACGAGTAGCTTTCTTCATTGAACTTACTGCTGAAACTGAAGCCGGGGTTGGGGTTGCAGCATTGCCCATAGATGCCGCAGCCGCGACTGAGTTTTGCGCTAATTCAGGTTCCCCCTGTGTTTCTGGACCCCCGGCCCCTTGACCGCGTCCTCTCCGACCTTTGGGAGGCATTCCCGAACAGTACGCCGACTTTCCGGACGGTGAATCAGCCAAAACGCCAGTAGCCGCGACGCAGTTGTACCAGGTGAACCGCCTTGTGAGAACCGCCCACAGCCTACACCGCTGACTCTGCAGATGCCACGGTCTGGCTCCGATCAGTACAGCGATTACAGGTGAGCACATTAGCGTTTCCAAAGCGTTATTTTTCCGCTTTTACACAAAAAAAGAGAAAATGCTGGGTTTTCTCCTAGCGTATACAGAATCCGGCAGCTTCTAACGTCCGTCTGCCCCTATTTCAGCGGTTAGACGTCCGATGCCCGTGTGGTCCAGCAGGAGGAGCTTGCTCTCGCGACCAAAACGGTCACCATCTTGCCTCCTATCAGCACTTCCCTGCATTAGGTGTTTTATCAATGTCATTGTCTGGATGATTGACACTTTCACAGTTTTTTCAAAAGATAAGGACAGATGGCATCTACGTCACAGTCAGACATACTGGTGATCAACATTGAGTTTTGATCTTCTCAAAATGAAGCCTGGCCTTAGGGCTCTTTATTTCAGCCCTTGCTTGTACATCTGAATATGAAGTATTTTATTTGTTTTATAACAGTGTTTTGACTAAAATCCATGCTCGCAGAATGGGAAGATATAAAACTATATCTAAGATAATTTTATAAAATTCAACATAAATATAAAGCAAGAAGTGAATACATGTGTAGAAATTCATCACAAGTAAAAAAACATTAAAAAGTATGAAGTGATGCAGTAAGCTTCGCACGAATACTTCTACTAAGCCTGGCATGTTTCAAGAAATAAAATAAAATAGTATGTTTTGAAAAAAGACCTCATATTATGATATTGATACGTGAGAGATGCTTTTTGACAACTAAGCAGATTTTTGTAGGATATTGATTATGCAGAATTGAAAAAAGAAATAATGCAGCTATGAAAAGAAAAAGAAAAATGTCCATTTAAATGTTCCTGTTTTCGACACAGTGTTTGTAATAAATACAAGATTCTTTGCAAGCCCTATGGCAAATAATGGTGGTCTCCTAGTTCATCATCAAAGATAGTTCAATAACCTCGTATTCGTATGTAGCACATGTGTGGTGGTAAAAAACAAACAGTCAACGAGTGCATTTTATTATTGGCTGATGAAGTGGATGGGCAAGTAAGTGGTTGTAGCTCTAAAGCACTCATGGATGGTGAGAGTGCCTTGTTCGGAGGCTCAAAAGACAGCAGTGATCCAAGCCAATTGTCAGGAAGCTCTTCAAAGATTGAGGCAGGTTATATTGATCCATATGAAGAAAGAAAGGATTAGTCTGTACCTCAAATTATTTACAAGCATTTACAGTTTCTGCCTAATGGCCAAACACATTTCTTTAGGTTTGTACCAGTATTTTATGTATACCTTTTACTTTTCACTTTTATATTTTTCATTAAATCATTTCATCATGAAAAAGAATTGTCCAATCATTTGTACATTCCATATATAATCATTTGACAAAACATTTCAAATACACATAACTAATACAATGGTGGATAGTGCGTGAGGAAAAGGTTTAAAACCACACTTGACATATCCAATGTTTTTTTTAGCCATTACCTGTCCTCTATTAGTAGTCAATGGACAGCCTGTACTTCAAGCGGCAAACAAAAACAGTTCAAACGATTGGCCATGGGCAATAAAAAACAGTTCATGCGTCTTTGCCGCACGTGTAGTCTCTCTGTTAGAGAGCATCGACCCTGATGCGTACTCATATGGTGATGATATTTATCTCACAGACGACGAATTGGTGACAGATTGATTCCCAACGCGGACCGCAGGCAAGCCTTGATAACAGCCCCTCATGAGGACATGGCCTCGGCTCATGCCGGCGTCTCAGCGACTGTCTCTATCTTGCAGCAACGTTACTGGTGTACAAACAGACAAACAGACTTGTGAATATGTCCACACTTGTGACATTTGCCAGCAGAATAAACCTTCAACTGCTGCGCGTCCACCACAAACACAGCTGTACAGATACAAACACCACTTGGTGTGTTTATTTAGATCACTGTGGTCCTTTCTCTTCTGATACTGCGTATAAGTTTATCTTAGTTACAGTGGATTCGTGCACACGTTTTTTATGGGTCTGGCCACAACGCAGCACTGATGCTCAAACTGTCATCAGGGATTTGCGTGTCTTTGTGGGAATTTTTGCATTCGGCACCCTCCATTCTGACCAGGGTCCAGCGTTCGCCTCCAAGGCGTACAAGGAAGCCATGAGGTCTTTGGGGATGCAGGTCACATTTTCATCTCCATACAGGCCTGAGGGCAATTCGGTTATGGAATCAATGAAACATGACTTAAAGCAATCCTTGATAGCTAGGGTTTTAGGTACTGGAAGAAACTGGTTTGCCCATTTGTATAGTGTTCAACTTGCACTTTATAATCTCCCTAGAAGGTCTCTGGATGGGCAGACCCCATACGAGATGCTCTTTGGCATAAAAATGTTTGTTCCTGACCTTGAGGGTCTAGACATGGCGGCGTCTGCCGCACCCTTTGACATAGATGATCATTCTGCTGTATTATGTAACCTACAAGAGTCTCAAGACATTCTTGCAAAGGAACACTTGCCATTCACAACTAATGCTATGCTTTAGATTCCTGTAGTTGTCTGGCTACCTTGAGTCAGTTACCTGGTCCGTGAGAAGGGAGAGAACAAGAAGGAGTTCGGCCCTTCATATCGTCCACCAGTTCCTGTGCTTGGAGTGCAGGATACAATAACAGTAATTTTACCTCCACTTCCTGGTCGCAAGGATAACAGGTCAAATTACAGCGAGAGGCCAATTCTTCTTAGTATGACTCCAGCGCTCTCTTGTCCAGCAATGCTGAGAAATTCTATTTTGGCCTCAGCAAATACCATCAGGCCTGACGTTGCCATTGTGATGAACACAGTTACTAATCCATTACTG
This sequence comes from Lissotriton vulgaris, assembly GCF_964263255.1. Taxonomy (NCBI): domain Eukaryota; kingdom Metazoa; phylum Chordata; class Amphibia; order Caudata; family Salamandridae; genus Lissotriton; species Lissotriton vulgaris. The sequence goes on from NC_141698.1 coordinate 211,565,354, forward strand.
AATTCACCGGCTGGTGATCCTCATGAAGATACTGGGTAGACTTATCCCACAGATGTGTCATTGCCTCGTATGCAAACAGGTGCAGGTAACGAATCACGTTTTTCATTTGACACTAACTCTACAATATCGAGTTCTCCATTGAAAATTTCTATTTTTGCTGTTTGGGTTAAGAGTCATTTTTTGATACCTCCTTGGACTTGCATTTGGCTGGTGCTTTTTTTGATTTTTTCATTCTTGTCAATTGGATTTGTAGTTGTATGTTTTTTGTCTAGTGAATGGACATTATGTTATAGAAAGATCTTCAATTAGGTTAATTGATGGAACTTTGGCACCCCACTCCTCGTCCCACATCATGAAACTGGACCAGACTTTTGTCAACATCTCGGCATGGCATGTGTTAGATGGTATTGTATGGGATGCTGTTAAATTTCAAATACATGGCCCTACTGAGGTTATAAATGTCCCGAATGTACTTCGTGTTTCAATGGGGGATGTTGTAAAACAAAACATAAGATCTGACGATTGGGATGTCAAAGCCGGAGAGGCACTTTTTTCGGATTTGAAATATTATGCTGCTATTGATGCTGAAGATTTGTACTTCGATTCGGCTAATTATGCAGACTTATTCTGCTACCAACACTATGGCAATCATTTCCTGCACAAACCAAACACATTTAGAAATGTGGTTAATTATACACAATGGGAACATTGCCCAGCACCCATTGAAGGCAGTACGAAAACTCTTTTGAAGAAGTTTACATATTTTACTGATTTTAATCAATCCAATCCTGACGCCTTTTACTTTAAGATGACTGCTAAGTCCTCTTCCAAAGTTAGACTCACCCACACTAAGTTACTGTATTCGATATCCTTTATCGATCAATTAGATATAGGGGGCTATGAGCTGTGGAAAGATACTATTGATCTGAAATCTGTTTGGGGTTGTAAAAGCTGACCAGTGCAAGGCACTGAAGCTTTGCATCGTGCACGTCTCATCCCGAACCACATGTTGTTTTTGAATTCGACAGTTTCACAAACTACTTGCTTTGGATTGGCTACATCTAAAAAATTGATTGCGCCTTCCATTCCTGATTTAGGGGAATACTCAACATGGTACAATCACACTGATAGGTCCCTTTATTAATTGCGGTCCCTAATTACAAATTCCTCCTTTAATATTTCCAACTTGGATCCTGAAGGTTGGTTATTAAGGCAGAAAAGTTCAGATTCACGCCAACATCGTTTTCTGGGTCTGGCCCCTGGCTATACACAGGTTAGGGTGGATCCCGGTTTTGATCATTGCCGATTCTGTTACTACCTATTCAGTAGGCAAATTATGTCAGAACTGGTTTAAACATTCCACTTTAGCGTCAGTTAAACTTCATTTGTCCAAATTGACTGATGATGTTGATTTAAATGACTTAGTTAAAGGCCCTGTAGGAGGCAGGTCCAAAAGATGGGTATATGCAATTTACAACGAAGTCTAGAAACTGTCCCAAATTGGAGCTGCTTTTAGATTAAGGGCAATTGATCAAGCTAATTTAGAAAAAGTGCTTGCTGTCATTGACAATAGCAGTAATACACTGTCTTCCAGGATTTACACTTTAGATAACGTTGTTTCATCTGTTATGGATATTGTACAGGATGAAGTGTCTGTGTTGTACCATGGTCAAAATCAATTGTGTTCCATAATGCAGTCTGCTTGGACTTTACAAACTTTAAAATCAGGGAAAGTGAATTGGGACCACATGAATACCTCTTCTCTATTTTTACCTTTTTAATTTCACTGAAAAACAACAGTTTATGTCGAGGAAGGATGCTGCATATTCACTTTTGCATATGGAAAAATTAGAACCTTTACCATTTTCTGTTGCTGAATCTAATTCAGCTGTATGGCTCATGCATGGGGTTAATAACACTGCCCTTCCCTTTGTTTAAATTTAATTATTGTATGAAACACTATGCCATATACAGATATGAACCATTGGGAAGCGCCTATCTCCATGAAGTTTTGTCTCTGCCATTCACTTATAGGTGCCTGCTGGAGGCTAAAGAAGTTTATTTAAAAGGCGAGGAGTGCACTTCTACACCTGAACACTCAATTGTGTTTGCAAGAACATACAATTGCAGGGCTCGTGTAGCACACAAGTGCTAAATTTGGCCTGCATTTTGAAGGGTAATCCAGTGCCAGCAATAACACCAACGTTCTCGCTGCTAGCTAATGGTAGCTATTTACTTTAAATAATGAAGTTTGCTGAGGTATGTCGGCAGGGATTCCGTACATTGTGACTGTCTCCCAACGTGTGGTTTGCTGTAACAATGTGCTCTTCCCTCCTCCGCATGGGAGGCTCGATGTGTCCATCTGGCCTTCGCTTCTGACCTTGAAAGCAGAGTTCAATAAAATGAGTAGAATAAGGGCTTTATTGTCCCAGAAAGAAGTCACCCTTACTTCATTTGTCCTTCACATGGCAAACACCCGCACCGAGGTGCATGCGCTTTTAAATACTGATCTCCCACTACATTTCGGTACTTTGATTCACACAATATTCAATGCCTCGTCAACAAGTGGCTTGGCGCATTATTGTAAAGTAGTAAGCTCTGGCCTTGTGACTCCATTCCAAACTATGGGGCTCATTAGGATTACGGTTAATCCGCATCCTCCTGGCCTGCGGAAGCCACAGCCAGCCCGGAGGATGCGGATTAACCGCTGCGGACAGAAAAAAGACCCCCCGCCAGATTAGGATGGCTGGGGGATCTTTTTTCCATCTGCGGCTTTTCCGCCGTGGTCGCCTTCCGACCGCAGTGGAAAAGCTCTAACATGGCTGGCGGTGTCTATCAGACACCGCCAGCCATATTAGGATGTCGGCAGTCCTATGCCTTTCATCAGCGGCATTTCCACTGTGGAAAGGCATACAGACCTTTCTTTGGGGGCCCATTGTGGGCCCCCAGGGGTGAAGGGGGGGTGGGGGGTGCACATGGGGGGTACCTATGGTAACCCCTGCCTTTGCGTGCACGAAGCAGCAGGCACCACGCGGTGCCTGCAGCTTCGTGCACGCAAAGGAAAACATGTTTTTTTAACATTGCGGCGTGTGCTGCTTCAAGCAGCACCCACCGCAATGTTAAATATACAGGATGTGACCGCCATGGTGGCTGTCACATCCTAATCAGCACGGAGGGACCGCCGCTGCCCCTGCGGACGGTCCCTCCTCCTCTGGGGTGGCGGACGGACGCAGGTCCGTCCGCCATCCTAATGAGGCCCTATATTTGGTGTGATACCGGCATTTTTTCACTCTATTCTTTTCCAGCATCTTCAGCGGTTACCAATAATTCTCGCCTTGGCTGCTGGTTTGCTACTGTTGATTTGCTTGCTCAGAAGTGGCTGCACAATCTGCGTCACAAGACGGCCTGCTCCGGCTGCTCTACCTTCACAACCAGATGCTTGAATACTACGGGACGCTACCACTGGCCACCTTGAGTGTAGCATATGGATTGTCCTTCTGGTTCTCCTACTTTACATGCGTGCAACCTGTTTTCCATTGCCTGGATTGCTGCTTTGAATGGGCTCTGGATTTGCGTCTCTGCAATACGGTGTCTCCTGACCTGAATTATGATCGACTGATGAGTCCCTTAGTAGCTCATGAGAAAGCAGAAAGAAAGTAGAAAGAAAGCAGAAACGTCACTCGCTGTAGTCCCCAGCTGGGGATATTTGAGTGTACTGCATCTCCAGCATTGCAGAAAGCAATGGATTCCATGGGCGAATCTGATGCCACCATCATTACAGTTGCAAATGTTCCAAGCAACACCATGGTATATTATGAATCTCCGCATAGCTCAACATTGTTTGAAATGCCGCCTTTTCAAGATACAATGCTTTATGCGAATGAATCTGCATTCTGCACACAGACTTTTTCATCACGCTCCACAGTCACTCTATGCCAATAATTTCTTCTAGCTTATCATTGCTTTCGTGACAGGTATTTGATACCGCTGTGGTCCTATATTTGGATTGCTACAGCAGTGTTTCTTTTCATTGTGTGGCTGATGACCCTGACCGTTGTCACTACAACCGAATGGACATCAATTCCCTGGAAGAACTGTTCTATAATCCTTGGTCGAGAACTTTAAACCCATCTCTCATCCCAGAGAGATTAATGAGAGCTCTATGGTGTAATCATTAGAGCTTATCCTGTGCCTGACAGCACAGTTTAGGAATAGGTTACGTATCAGAATATAGGATCAACAGAGACATTGTAATTGCCATAAGTGTTGAAAGTTTCAAAGAATTATGGCATTATTCCTGGTACTGTTTTAGACGACTGGGATACTGAAACTGTAAAATGTATGATTTTTGATTTGCAGGCCTATTCCACTTTATACAATGTAGAACCTTATTTGAATGCATTGAATTATTAGGACATGATTTTTCTGAATGAAACTATCCAGCAGACTACCTGTCTGGGATTTGGAACAATGAAAGACCTTAAAAATCTTGATTCCAAAGGGTAATTCTGCACAATCCACCAATTGGCAATCACACATTTACACCCCTAACTCTGACATCAACTTTATGATTCAAAATGGATCCTATAATTCCTCCCAGTTCCCTCTTGAAGGTTTAGCCCTATGGTCATATGATTCCAACACATACATTTATTTATTTATTCATGTTAAAAGTTTTACATAGCACGAACATGACCCAAGCGGGTATCAGTGTGCTTTACATAGGGGTTGTGGCAGACATAGGTTGATAGCTGTTGGGGGTAAGAATACCAATACAATATACAACAGAAACAAAAATACATAATGGCGGGCAACACGTGCCTTAGCAAATGTCAGGTAGTGTCAAAAACAGCAAAGCAAGATCGTAAGCAAGAGGAGAAAAATTGGTAGTTCAGCACATTGTTCATTTGTAGAGCCTTAACTTCCCTTTTGAAGGTAAATGATGAGGGAATCAGTCTAGTTTTCACTGGTTGGAAGTTCCAGATTCTTGGGGCAATGCCAGAGAATGTGCAATTGTAGGTTTTCTGTTTTTTTATTTTCTTCGGTTTAAGCAGCAGTGTGCTGGTGCTCCTTGAGGGCCGTTTGCCGCTGGAGAGTTCAAGCTTATTTTTCAGGTAGAGTGGGGTATTAAAGTGTAGGGCTGTATGGGTCATACAAGCAATTTTTAGGTGGATCCTTGCCTCAAAAGTTAGCCAGTTGAGCGATTTCAGGTCTGAAGAGATGTGCTTGGTTTTCTTGGAACCCGCGTTGGTCTGGTCGCAGAATTCAGTAAAGCTCTGAGGGGGGCTAAACTGAGCTTTGGTAGTCCGCAAAGGGTAGCACTGGCGTATTCTGGTCTAGGGATGACTAGTGCTTGCACTGACGATTTGAAGTCATCATGGGGAAGGTACGGTTTGAGTTTTCTTAGTATACTCAGTTGGAAGTTTGCTCCTTTGGTAGATGCTCTGATGTGATCTTGCTTGTTTAGGTTGATATCCTGCACAATTCCCAGTGATTTCGTGGAGTCAATGATGTGTTGTGTGCAGTTGAGAGCAGTGAGGTTACTTAGATATTTCACAACAGTGGGTGAGATGAGGAGGAATTCCATTTTTAGGGCGTTTAGCTTGAGGTGGTTGGTTGTTAGCCACTTTAGGGTTTTGATTAGGAATCCATTGAGTGAACTGATGTCTTCAGGGGAGGATATTTCATGTACAGTTTGGTGTCGTCTGCATACATGTGATATTGGATAGAGTGAGATTGGATTTCACTCTTTGCGTTCTGTTGTTGAGAAAAGAGGCAAACCATTTAAGGACTGTGCCTGGGAGCCCCATCCTGCATTCCAAGAGGTTATGTAGATTGTCATGTTTGACAGTGTCAAATGCAGATGAGAGATCAAGTAGTATCAGTAGGCAGGCTTCATTCTGGTCAAGCAGTGTGAGAGCATCGTCCACTATATGGGTGATGGCCATTTCAGTGCTGTGGCCCATGCGGAAGCCCGATTGGAATTGGTAGAGAAATTAGAATTGCTCAATGTGCTTGCGCAGTTGTTCATGAGCACATTTCTCCAGGAGTTTTGCAGGGGTAGGGATGTTTGTGATAGGTCGGTAATTGTTCAGGTCATCAGTGTCTGCCATGGGTTTTTTGAGAATAGTGAGCACAAGGCCGTCAGGGATCTCCCCTTGAAGAAGAGAGGCGCTGATGATCTTTGAGCAGAGTGGGACTAGAGATCCTATCATTTCCTTGAAGAGGTTTGGGAGCAGGGGGTTATTGAAGGGATTAGAAGGCTTCAGGGTCGTGAGTAAGTTGAGGATGGTAGTGTCATTGAGAGGTGTGAATTGACTCCAAGAGGCATTGTTTTGGGGAAATAGACAGGGCGGTGTGGGAGGGGTCGTGGGTAAGGAGGAGTCGGGAGATGGTGAGAGTGCAATTAGAACCAACTTAAGATCAGATTTGATCTTGCTCGCCTTTCCTAGGAAGAAGTCAGGAACAGCATCGCAGTTTGGCTGAGGGCAGGCGGTGTGCGAAGATAGAATGGAGGTGTTATTGGATTGTGACTTAATTAGTTCAAAAAGCTGTTTCGGGGGACTTTTGGATTTGTCTAGTTGGGATTTGAAGAGGTTTTCTTTTGTGGTTCTAATGAGTTTGTTGTGTCTACTTCTTTTTAGGTATAACGATTTTAGAAGAGATGTGGATGTGTTGCGGGGATTCTGTGTGGGCCCAGAACTGTGCACACGAAACCAGGACCTCAGTGACTTGTGGTGTACCAGAAACTTATCTCAATACCCAGAATTCCTACCTGATTAGCATCAGCGTCTCATTACCTCTCCGTCCTATAGGTGAGCTACCAATGATTAGACAACCCAGATCATGCGACTTAGGGTACTCTCAGGAATGGTGGGAATCAAGAACACTCTTTCATTTTTATTCACATACCAGTCCACAACATGAGTAATAAGAGACACGGAAAAGTTTAAAATGTTTATTTTAACGATGTGCTCTAAGATATAGTATTTTGGCTAAAATAAGCAGGCATATGATTAGAAATAATACGATCAGCATTATTACAATTCAATAAAACACAAAGGGAGAAATCATGTTATAATGATAGTGGAAACAGGTCATATAGTGCCTTGTGAACCACCCTCCCCTGCTAGGAACAAGGTTTTATAATAGCAGAAGGTCTCTTAGGCTTGAATGGGGAACCCCATACCTCCAAGATCAGCAGTGGTGAATCACATCACAGGATCAGCAAAGCTCTCTCAATGGAAAAGGTTTTTCTCCAAGTGCCCAAATCATGCATTCAGTGCAATATTAAAGGCTCTAGAATATCAGTTGGTTGGAGCTGTGTGCGTGTTGTGTCTAGGGCAGGGGCCGCTCAACCTGAATAACAGCATGCATTGTTATGGGGACCTTGAAGAATTCTGCACGTCGTGTACAGACTAAGGTCGCGATGTAAGTCTAGGGATGTGAAAAAACAGACCGTTCTCATTCGAGGAATGCAAGCAGTCTAACTTACAAAAACAGTTTCATGTAGTGTTGTGTGCAAATGCTGCAAAGTGGCAAAATGGCGTTTAAACTTTGAATACGCTTATGCTAACATAGCAATGGGTGTAGGCAGGGCACTGTCTTCACTACACCTTCCCCTGATTGGACCACGGAAAAGAAGGGAAGAAAATAAGGAACGCAGAGTTCAAGTTCGAGTGAGACAGAACCAAGTCCATAATTTGCCAAACTTGATAATTGGAAGTGATAAGTTCGAATTGGTAAGGAAAAAGTAAAAAACCAGGAAGGGTCGGTAGGCTGCCAATCATTGAAAGAAAAATAGTAAAAAATTGTTTGCGGACTGCACGCGCTGGAGATGGACGAGTGCCAAATTAATCCATCAGCGTTTAGGCTCAGTATGTTGCAACAGCCTCCAAGAGGAAGTCATTGTTCTCATCAAAAAATAATTCAGCCATCTAATTTAATAAAGTGAAGGAACATACATGTTCTTCGACAGGTGGAGCCTCTAGCACCATCGGAGGACAACTTGCGTGTACTTTGAGATAACTGCGTGCCAGGAAGTCATGTGCAGCCGCACATATATTCCAGTTCCCTAGGACTCCATGCGCCACTGCGCTGGCCATAACTCAACTGTCCAACTCATGAGCTAAGAAATATCCTGCCTCCTACTCTGGGTATAGTAACCACAGGAGTGCTAACTGAAACAAGGGTGTAGGAGTATTTGAGAGAAAAGCTTTCTGGAGCTGTTTCACTCTTTGTGGCTGCCTGATTTGCTGTTAATATATCTGTTTTGAGATCTGCTAAAGACTGCTACCTTGACAGTTTGTACTGCATCCTTTGCAGCTAAGTTGGTTGCACGGTTCTCTTTGGCATGAATGCTGTAATGCTGATGGCCCAAATTGTGCTTCACATGAGCCAATGGAAGCTCATCTTGTAAGACTGCTACCTTTACCCAGAGTTTATTCTTAATAGGTTTTCCCTTTTGAATCGGTGATTCCATTTAGACAACATTTTTCTAAAATCTACATTGTAACCCTTCAAGCAGAAGGGTCACATCAACACTATTAGTGTAGGAACTGACCGGTCAAGCGTCTGTATGGCAAGTACCAAAGCATGAATTTCTGCATGTTGTGTGGTGCCGTCACCAAGACGTTTGGAGGGTGCGCTGTGGATTGAACTCACTATTTTTCACTACACCCTGCACTGCTTCACAAGCTGTGGATTACTTATGTGTGTGGTCTAGGGCAGGTTGTGCAGTGCTGTCTATGTCGGACACACGCTGATATCACTCAATGGGGAAGTCTGAGGGAGTTGGAGTGACATTCTGTTCATATTGTTGGAAAGCTTGAGTCTGAAGTGTTGGATCATAATGAAATTTAACATCTATTGCACTTAAGGAAGAGGCCCACTGCACCCTTCTCATGTGTAGAGCTCGAGTATTAAGAATGCTTGCTTTAGTGGCTGCCTTCAGTGCCGCTATGAAAGAACCCACAATTATTAGTTTTCCCAGTGTTAAGGCGCTGTTTTAAAATAGATGTTTACACAGCTGCAAGAATCTTCTCAATGGAAGCAAAACATGTTTGAGCTGGAGAATACCAAAGTGGCTTGTAGGCTAAAGGAATCATCTGTCCGTCATTATAGATTACATATATGAAACCTGAGTAGCTTGGTAGAACTCCTAACACTAAGTTTGTTTTACGATCCCTACTTTGTAAATATTTCCTCTCAAGCATGTCTGCTTCTAGCACATGCATCAGCATCAGTGTGTTTGTTTGCTCTTTTTTAAAAAAGAAAATGTGGTAGAAATTAAATCATACAAGGGCTTACCTGTCATAGTGCCAAGCAGGTTTGCCCAAAGTTAAAGGAATTACAACAGGGATTGTTACTTCTTCAGTGAGCCGGGAGGCTACAAGGTTGCACATTTATGAAGGAAATGATGTACCAGACTCTTGCTCTCCTTGTATAACTCACACTTAAGAAAAGTTACCATCAGGTAGGCAATTTTAGACTTTTTAAAGTTAATCTTATAACATTGTGATGTTAATATTGTCACTATCTTGTCCAAACTTGTTAGGTGTGTGTCTAAATCGTCATCGTTAATATATATGTCATCAGTGTATGATAGAATCTTGGGAACTGATTGCAAGATCTCTATTATGTGTTAAGGAAATATGCCAGAGCTGTTCCTATACACCATAGGCAATCATTTGAAAAGTACTGCACCCCATCAAACCTGAAGGCAGTTAGATACTTGCTTTCGGGCACTATATTCTGACTTAAACACCTATTTAACATATTCAGGGTTGTTCTGTACATCTTTCATACTGGGTTTGCTACTAAAACTGTGCTGTTAGCATTTTGTACTGTTTAGATTTCTATAATCTAAAACTATTCTTTAGGATTCATCTGGTTTTGAGAGGGAAACAATTAGTATTCATTTGAGAAAGACAATGTGCAATAATGACTTAATATTACAACTGATTTAGTATTGCTTTTATAATCATGCTTTCCTTCTGGCTTCAAAAGGTATTGACCCTGACTTCAAGGGATGATGAGTAAGGGAATAGAATAGTTAGCATGTTTATCCCACCTGTTTGATTTCTGTGTAGAGCTGCAGCATATCTAACAGCCCACTCCCTAGTGCAAATTTCCCTGATATCCTCAGGTGCTATGGGGGAGAAGGCTACTTGTATTACTTCCTCCCTTTGGGGTGCTTGGATTATGAAGATTGGAGGCCAATTATCTTCTGCTAGTATAATGCAATATTCTTCAGGTAAATGCAGCCAGATGACTGCTTCACTAGTTTACGGTATAACCCCTTTAATCTGTATACCTAAACTGTAAACCCTATCTGGAGGATTAAAATGTTACACTAAAAGATGATGGATGAATGCTGAACATTGTCAAACATTACCTCCCAGTCGCATATCTGGGTTTAATCTATTGTCGTTTTGCTCACCACGCCATTCCAGTTTAGACACAGCCATATGCAAATCCGTCTTGGCTCTACTCCCCATGAGAGCAGTCCAGCCCGAACTGCCAGGCCAGTTCCTCCTTGGACCGAAAAATAAGCACCCTCGGACTGGTTCAGGGTATCACCCCAGAACAGCCAGCCCAGCTTTAAACCAGTGGCATAATGAGCACAGAACCCACTTCTGGGCATACCCTTCCCACTTAGGGCGGAAATGCAACAAAAAAATATGATGGTTGGAATGTTGAACATTGTCAAACATTCTCCTCCAGTCACAGATCTGGCTTTAATCCATCATTATTTTGCTCGCCACACCATCCCAGTTTGGGTCAAGCCTGATTTTTCATTTGGCTGGGTCTGATCTGGGGTGGCATGGTGAGTAAAACAACGATGGAGTTAACTCAGATCTCCCTCACTGGAGGTGAATTTTTGATTAGTTCTGAATTCCATCCATCATTTCTGTGTCTTTTGCTTTCTCACACTAAGTGCACTGGGTATGCCCAGATGTGGGTCCCGGACTCACTGTGCCGCTGGATTCAAGCTAGCCTGGCTAATGAGAGGTGATACTTCCAAACCGGTCACAGGATGCTTGTTTCTAGTCCAGGGAGGACCTGGCTTGTCAGTTATGGCTGGATTGTTCCCATGAGGAGCAGAGTCAAGACTGATTTGCATATGGCTGGGTCTAAACTGGGGCGGGGGCATGGTGAGCAAAAGAATTATGGATTTAACCCAGATATCTTGACTGATGGTGAATGTTTGATTTGTTCTGCATTCCGTCCATCATTTGTGTCTCTTTTGACTTAAATTTTCATCAGGAGTGTCGATCTACACGATCTTGTCAGTTGGACTCACCACTAGAAAATTCTGAAGAGTCTAATGCACTATTGTCACTTCTGCTGTGTTGTCTAGAAGTGCTCTCGCCCATGTCCCGTTCCGCAGAAATATCCATAGCTGCTATGACATGTTTCTTAGAAAGTCCTACCATCTTTTTCTTTTTAAATTGAGTTTTACAGTCCAGACCTTTCTTTTCCCTCCTTACGCCTACCTCAATCTCTTGTCCGGTTTCACCTTTTTGCTTGCTATATTCTTCTTTTCTTTGGTGCTCGGTCTGATCCCCCTGTCTCGGCTCATTTACTGTCAGAGTCCTTAAAAGAACAGGAAGAGCAGCTATTAGAATGCGGATACCTTTCCAGCTTTTAAATTTCGTTGCAGTCTGTTAAAGTTTAACCACCCTGAATACCACTTTTCTCTCTCCCCCTCTGCTTCTTCTTATCTTCTGTTACAGGCCTTTCCTTAACAGAACCCGAAAGGTCACTTTTAGATCTAAAGCACTTCGAACTGGATGGCCTTGCGATCGATTCAGAAGGCAATTACGCTATGCCTCGTGGGCATCTTTCCCATGATAGTGTTTATCATCGGGGCTGAGCACTTGTGCTAAAGCTGGACTGCTGAGCATGGTTCGTAGCACATAATGAATCAGTTTCCTGTATAAGTAGACTATATAATTCGAGATCCCTACAACATAAGTGATGGGTAAGGTCTCATGACATGGAAAAGATGTGCATCCATCTGGTACTGGTCATTTAGCCCTTTCATTCCTCAGGGTACCAATCTAACATTCATGTTTTTGTGTGGTCTAACCCACAAGCGAACCAATTTGCATGCTTTTGGTAAAGTCAGAGAGATTTTGGATCCTGGTATTTTTTTATAGTGTTTAGGGGGGCTGCCAGTTTGTACGCCTAAAACTACCCTGAGGCAGCATCTATAGTCTTGAACTCTACCTGTGAGCAAAATGTTTCCAGGGCTTACACTGCATGTGCAGCTGTTTGAAAATGTGACTGCCCTCCCAACTGCATCAGGGACACCGCTATTCTTTTTAAGTTCAATAAAAAGTTTGTTAAGCATAATATAAAAGGTATCAATACATAGTACAATAAAAGAATTATGGGGAAAGGCGGGGAGGTAAGAGGGAGCAGGGTAAGAAAAATCAGAAGAAACATTGTTATTGAGGAAAGGATAACCACCCTATCATGGGCCTTAATAAGCAAAAAGAAGGAACATAATGATTATACATCAAAGCAAATGCAAATGGGAGTATGCAGGTAATAATGATGAAAAAGAAAGGGAATAACAAGGGCATCAAGGAGGTTTGGAAAGGGACACCGCTATTCTTGAGTTATTGCGTGTCTACCTCTGGGTAGTGACTCCTATCGTAACAGGAGACACCATGTTAACCAGATTCAAAAGTCATTGGATTCATAAGACGCAGAAAACCCACAGATGGGAATAACCTTTTAAAAGTCAACCTTATTCCCTGTACGAGGTAACCATGATTTCTACTGACATCTCCATATATCTGTAATGATGGTTTTTCTTTGTGTGTGCATATTTAAAGACAGGGTGATGTAGCCCCACACAACCCCTGCACTAAGAGAAAATACATTTTATATGTAGAAGTGTGTTATTTCACAGTCTCATCCTGTTGCTTAGCACATGTACGATATCTCACAGAATATTATTAAAACAGCTTGATGCATGTCACTGACAACAAGAATAATATGAATGTTTCTTACATACTCAAAATGTCATTTGGAAAAATAACATTACTTCTATGTGCTATACTACGAGACGATGGAGTAGCTTAGCTTGCATCAAGAATTTCTTTGAATTTAGTGCGTTACATACCAGTTTAAAGCATGAAGCTGTAATTATCAGTGGCTGAGAGAGAGTGTTCCCTCTAAAATAAGACCATCAGCTGAACTCATCTCCTCTACTCTTAGACTTGGTTCGGTATCAGCTCTCAGCGTAGGACTGGATGTTTCAGCAGTACAGAAATCCGGCAGTCTCTGTCAGGATCTCAACCGGTATCTTGTGGATCTGATTGGCCACTTGAATGAATCTCTCATGCTGTTAACCACTGATTCCCAATCTTATCTTGTATGGAGAATTTTTGAGGAATTTGATATATAACCAGTAGGCATCAATGCTAGTCTTAAGACACACTAGTATAAACCAGTATGGTAAAATATGTCAATTTAAACTACATTGTTTATGTAATTTTCATTATTTGACCTTGAAGTATAGATAACAAGGAAATTGTCCCACACTGATGTTGCATTAGCTGTCTTTTCAATGTTATTGTCTGGATAATTTTACACGTTCACAGCTTCTTTGAAAGATAAGGACAGGTGGCATATATGTCAAAGGTAGACATGCTGGTGATCAGAACATGGAGTCTTGGCCTGCCCAAAATGGAGTCTGCCTTTAGGGTCTTAACATCAGACTTAACCAGTTTAACCTGACGATGATGATGGGGATAATTTATTCCCACACTATGTTGACCATATTTACATGGGCTTGGAGGAGACCAGTGAGGGGATGCCTCTTGGGACTCAGGGTTGGTGTCACCCCTTTGATCCCCATTGGAGGACAGCTCATCATTTTCTGTGGTATTTAGATCTGCAGCGCAGGTCCTGGATTTACAGCTATATTTAGAGTTATTCATGCCAAGTGTCCTTGCGGAGGTTGTGCACCAGGGGCAGGCCTCTTCTGAGCACTTACTTCCATTTAATGAAGCTCTGACTTGACACCCTTTGGGGTTCTAGGGTGAAGCCGTGCTCATGCCCACATGTGAACAGGCAAGTGGCCAGGCACTATAGACTGGCATTTGGTGACCCTGACTTTCTTACTCAGCAACCAGTTTCTGAGGGTTTCGTGGTTTGAACATCTGCCAATAAAAATAACCATATTGTATTCCCTGCAACCCCACAGGACAGGGAATCTAAATGTATTGAGGAATTCAGAAAGAGGATGCTTTCCTACATTAGCTTGGCATTGAGAATTGCCAATGCTTTACACTTATTAGGCCTTTATACAAGCACCCTTTGTGACATCACCAGCAAGATCTTGCTGGGAATTTTGGTCCTCTTCGACTCATACCATTCAGGACTGTCAGCATGCAGCAAAATATGTCAGTAGGGTAGGCCTGGATATGACTTACTGGTTGGGGCATACGGTGGGCATTAGCATGATATTCTGCCACCACACATGGATTTGATGCACTGGCTTTTCTGGGGATGTGTAGGAGTCTCAAATGGATATGCCATTTAATGGGTCCTTCCTCTTTGTTGAATAGGTTGATTCTGCCCTCAAACGCTTTAATAAAAACAAACCAATTGCGTGTTACAAGGGCTTTTCTACCCCTGTCTGGTAATTTCCTCAGCAGACTAATCCAGAGGGCTGCTGTATAGACATTGTCAAGCCCTGTCACCACCACAACAATCACCCTTGTCCTTTTGGGCCAAGGATTGGGATCTGACAGACATCATGCTGATCATCAAGGATGCCTCCCCACTCGGTCCCCTATCCCTTTGGCATCAGCCTCCAAACCACTTTAGTTGGCCCTTAGTGGTACAAAGCCACCCCATGGAAGGCAGGATTAGACATTTTCTCCCAGGGTGGCAAGCCATGAAATCTGGCAGGTGGTTCCTTCGGGACCTGTGTTTACTAACTTTAGTAAATAAGGATTTGTGTCAAAAGACATGGGTGGATGCAAGGAAATGCCCATGCTCCACCCTTGTACTGCCTCTTAATCTTAGTAAATCTGGGCCTTTATGTGAAAGCACAAAATATTGACAACAAAAACATAGAAGATCACAATATCATGAGATAGGTAAGTATATCAAATTTTAAAATGAATACACTACATTAACGGGGTTCATCAACAGGGAGGGATGAGGAATTACTGTGTCCGTTTCTTTCCCCGGGGTAGGAGTACAGGTTTATCAAAAATGAAAAAGGACACTTGTTACACCTTACAACCTTGGGTTCAAGGAAGAAGAGTACCCTCAAAAGACTCAATGCAAATCTGAGTGCGGTATATGTGTTTCATCCGCCCCGCATTGAAGTTCTGGCAGTTATCATTGGGATTTCTTCAGTGTGTTTGCTGCCAGCCTCATCCAGAGGCACCTCTGGGTTGTTTGGTGCAGTGTCCAGAGATAGAGGGTTTCCCCACTTGCAATGTGAAAAAAGGAAACTTAAAGTGCAAGAAAGTGAATTAAAAAATGAGAAAATAACCCCAAGGGTTTATTGGGGGGTAGATTCCCAGTTAGTTTAAAAGGGGGTGGTACTTACTGCAGACCGAGTTACTGGGTCTGTAAGTATTAATGTTATTATGAAATCGTCGACATGTTTCAGCTCCTTAGGCCCGAGGGGTCTGTGAAGCTTTCGTCATGTTATCGATATGTTATCCAGGGGCAGAGCCAGCACCAGTCAGGAAACCCTCCACACGCGGCTCTGCGCATAATAAGCGACCTCCCCCGCTGAAGCAACAAACTGTTCAAACTCAGAAAATTGGACAATTGCTCCTAACTTGAAATGACTAATCTGATACTGCACAAATAGTGTGAGTATATCTTTGTGTTTTTTGTAAGTCCTGACGAAAGCTTCACAGACCCCTCGGGCCTAAGGAGCTGAAACATGTAGACGATTTCATAATAACAATACTTACAGACCCAGTAACTCGGTCTGCAGTAAGTACCACCCCCTTTTAAACTAACTGGGAATCTACCCCCCAATAAACCCTTGGGGTTATTTTCTCATTTTTTAATTCACTTTCTTGCACTTTAAGTTTCCTTTTTTCACATTGCAAGTGGGGAAACCCTCTATCTCTGGACACTGCACCAAACAACCCAGAGGTGCCTCTGGATGAGGCTGGCAGCAAACACACTGAAGAAATCCCAATGATAACTGCTAGAACTTCAATGCGGGGCGGATGAAACACATATACCGCACTCAGATTTGCATTGAGTCTTTTGAGGGTACTCTTCTTCCTTGAACCCAAGGTTGTAAGGTGTAACAAGTGTCCTTTTTCATTTTTGATAAACCTGTACACTACATTAACTTCAAAACATCTATTAACTTTCAAAAGCATATTACACGTAAAATATATACTTATAAAAATAGACTTTCTAGTCCCACTCCAACCTGAGCAGCCGTAGGAAAAGTGTTGGACTTTTGAGAGGTTAGATTTACTAGTTCCACTCCAATATTAGCAATAGTAGAGAAAGTGTTGGACTCTGGGACTCAGATTTACTATTTCCACTCCAATGTAAGTAAACAGTGGGCAAGGTGTTGAACCTTGGGGTGGTTAGATTCACTATTCCAACCCTAACTTAAGCAACAGTGCTGGATTTTTTAGGGGTCTGATCTACTATTCCCACTCGAGCATAAGCAAAAGAAGGGAAAACGTTATACTTTACACAACTCAGATTTAATTTTCTGTATCATAAATGGTAGAACAAAAATACATGTATATAAAATAAATGAACATAAAATATATTTCCATAAACATTAAATATTTGTAACCTTATTTAAATTATTAAAAAGTAAAAACGTGATTAATATATACAATAACCCATAAAATATATTTAAAAATTATATCAATTAAAATGTTTTAAGAAAAAGATGTATCATACTTCCCACACGATTGGCTTAGCATTTGAAACACCACAAAAACAATCAAATTAATAGAAAGAAAGTTCAAATTCGGGAAAGAAATTGAATAGCTCTGGGTTATGGGACAGTGGAGTGAAATAGGGAATCGGTCAGGTTCTGCAACTATGTGCTAAATTGAATGATTCCATTCTTACGGAGATATTCCAATCTGGAGTAGTACACAGTCAATTCCCAGGTCTTCCCTGCTTTGATACACTAGCGCACAAGGACATATGTATGTAAAGGAGTAGAAATAGCCTATTGCGGTGACATCCTCAAGACTATACAAGAATTCTATTCTGCAGTTTTTGTATTGCAAATGGCTAACAGCAGGCCTTACAGCGCTGCTACCAATTCCGTAGAACATCAGGGACTGAGAACTTTATTCTCTGAATAGCCAGGTCTTCAAGGCTTTGCGAAAGGTGATTTCTTGCTCCAGAAGACATAGTTCGGGAGGCAGGGAGTTTAGATGCCAAAAAAGATATGGAGCTTCTACCCCAACTTGATCTACCAATCCTGAGGACCTTCAGGAAGTGAGAAGAGGCTGATACAAGAGGTCTCCTAGGCAAGTAAGGTAAGGCTAATTATCGAAGCAAGGAGGGGCCCCTATTGTTGATTTTCCTGTGCATGATGCAGAGAGATTTAATCTGAATCCAGCGTTCCACCGGGAGCCAGTGAAGATCTCTAAGAACCCTAGTAACTAACTGATATTTGTGTGTGTTTGTAAGAAGTTCTGAAACATGTTCTGCACCATTTACAACTTTTTGACCACATAACAGGCCAAGCGAAGGTATAGGGTGTTCCCATGATTAAGATGTGCCAACAACAAATACAATATTAAATATTGATTTTTGTTTAACAAATTTGAACAATGGGTGGCCTGGAGCTCAGTGGACAGCAACTGTACTAGAACTTTAACCTCTATCTGAGACAACTGATTTTTTTCACAATGTAGGTGTCAGTCAGTCAATTTAGTTTATTTTGTATGCAACCCATAAAACATATAACTTGGATAATAAAATCCAAAATCAAAATAATGGTGTTGCTGCTGCTGCCACCACATATTGTATAACAGCCAAGAAATGTCAAGGCTTTAAAATAAAGCTTTGAATGGAACAGTTCCTTTTATATAGGTCAATATTTACTCCACACAATGCAGGTTACAAGGCATTTACATAAATAAGCCAGGAGGGGTTGTATTTACAGAAGGAATAATAGTTCAAAATTTAAAGTTTGTTTTCATATAGCTAGTAACAGTACAGTTTTAAAAGAGTGTAAAAAAAGCAACTTTGGTAAAACATTGCACCCTAGCATAGTGACCCTGAACTGTACACAAAATGGAAGTTGAAATGTAGAAATTACAAGCTTCACCTAAGCAAAGTGTCAGCGGGAACCCATGTAAGAGTCACACTGAAAGTGGTGTCTGACCAGAGTGTGGTCTTACCTGTTTTATTAAAGCAACTGATTAAAGAGGCAGAGAGAGATCAGCACAAAAGCAACTTAAGTCTGACTCTAAGTTATAATGTTTTTTTGTGGTTGAAAAAGCTTGATCCTTTTACATTTGTTCAAAGCACAAATTGTGATTCGGGATAATGATGACAAAGTGCAGATTGTGTTTGCGATTTGGTATTTGGAAAGGGTGTATTTTGGGCACCTCTTCCAAATACCGAATCCAAAAGGAATGTATTCATGTTTTGCAACTAAATTCCTGTTGCATAATACTTTACCGACTCTTGAAGGAGGTGATAACCCATTCACAAATGGGAAGGGGTATGAATAGGACCCCTTCCCCGTTGAGAATGGATTTTTTTTTCTTTTAAACACATCACGGTTCCTTTTAAAGGAGACGGGCAGCATTTAAAAAAAAGAAAGATTGCTTTATTTGAAAGTAGGGCTCCCAGTTTTATGGTATTTTTTTTTACATTTCCGTCTGTATTTATCCATAATTATTTTTTGTCAACTTTAGCTGTATTTATCCATATTTATTATAGGTTTTGTGAAAAAATAAAGCTGAAACTGGTATATTTACACATTTATTTAACCAATAAATATGCATTCATGCTTGAATGCCTGCCAGGTTTCAGTGATATGAACAGCCGTGACAGATAAATCAATCCACTTATATGAAAATATGCACATTTCAGTATCAGCCTTGTGCATATCTACTGCTGTTTAAGCCTCTTTACTAAAATTATTTTTTTCTTAACCCCCTTACCTATCAATCCACACAGTTGTTGGCCTGGCAGTCATGGCAAAGTGTATTTAGAATCTCTCAAAAAGCAACCAATTTCCGTTTTTATCCGCATTTAAAAATAAATACAGACAAGAAAATAAATGCTTCTCTGTCTGTATTTATCTGTGAAAATCAGTAAAAACGTAAAACACTGAGCCTTATTTAAAAGCTATCATAGACATGGTGGTCTACTGACCCCAGCAGGCAACCATCCCTGTGATGACTATAGTTCCTAATAGGTCGCAAACTGCAACCTACCTCATTAATATTCATGATGAATCACTAGCTAATATTTGCAAGTTTTCTTACATTAGGAATTGAGATTTCATAATTGTGATTTGGTAAGAATCGCAATTCCTAATTTGTGTACATGTGGCCCTTTTATTACTGAGGCAGCACCCCATTGCCCTCTTTTCCAGCATTACTGCTTGGTAATCTATTAAAACACCATGTTATTCATACAAATACAGATAAACAAGCTGCTCACACTGTCTCTCAGTAGAAGTGATGTGTTATTTATTTTATTTTATTTATTTAAGTTTTGCGCTGGCTTCACCCAAGGGTATCAGAGCGCTTAACATTGTAGGTCTGATAGTCACTAGAAATTACAGGACAAGTGTATCAAAAAGCAATCAACGAAAATACACAGAGTTAACATAAGAAACATAAAAGTTATTGGAGAGATCTGTTAAGGGATGATCCTCAGGAAGATATAACATTAAGAGGATGTTGTAACATAATATTATACTGTAAGCATTCAACCAGGTTAGTTTAAAAGGCTAAGGTTGGCAGGTACGGTTCATGAATAAGGTGAGATTAGAGTTGAATGGAGTTGCAAAGATAAGGGAAGATAATGAAGAAACTGCCCAAAATGGTGCCTGGGTTATTCATTGCCGGTGACTGTGGATGAAAGTAGGCTCTGCTAAGTGTAGGGTTATTTAAGTGTTTTGTATGCCCTAGAATTCCCAGCTCGGCTTGAGAGACTATTCAAATCGCAAGGAAATCTCACTAACGAAATTCTATATATAATGGTAGGTGATAGTTATTTTATTCGGAGACCTAAGTTTGTTAGGGCGCACATGCATCAAGCCTTTTTCCGTTTACAAATGGGCTGATGCCCAGAATCGGCCCGTTTGCGAATGGAAAAAGGCCTTTTCCAATGCATGTAGGTTTTATCATTCGCATTTATGTCATCGTAATTTTTTGCGATTACCTACGTTGCCAATGCATTTAGGGAAACGCAATTTGCAATTCCCTAATACCGATGCATGTAGCCTTTCCTAAATACAAACTGTACATTTAGGAAACGCTAATTACCATCAACTTCAAGTTGATGGTAATATCAGGATGTTTTAAATCTACAGATCTCCCCTTGCGTCTGGTCAGATCATTTTTTAATTTTTTTTACCGTACCCAAAAATCCAGCTTCTAAAGTATGTCTTACTGAGCCTCCACTGATCCTCAATTGGGGCCGAGTAGATATCCCTTTGCTATGTCACTCGCTGGCTTTCACGATTCCTTCCCCTCTTGGGCCATCAGGTTCTCTTTTGTCTGTTCATGCCCAGGCCGATAATACCTATACCTGGCTAGCAGAAGCCCGGGACTCCTTTGCCCCATTAAAGAAACTTAGAAACAAATGCCCTCATGATGCTCAGCATTGTTTTTCTAAGGACGGGATAGATATGAAGCTTGCCCTTCGACAAACTGAGCGCAAGTGGAGATCGGACTATTGTGCTCTTAAGAGACTGGTCTTTCATGCCCCTCTGAAAGAATATAAATTAGCTATCCTCGGGGCCAAAACTAAGCATTTCTCGGACAAAATTCTTAATTCTTCTAATAAATCGAAGGATATCTTCGCCATAGTCGCCGAACTTGCCAAACCTGACCGTGTCACGATGACCCCTTCTTCCTCTCAGCATCTCTGTGATTCTCTTAATAATTATTTTGTTGAGAAGATAGCTCTAATTAAAATGAGTATCCCTAAATCTGATCTGAGCTTTAATACAGGTAGTATCCTTATTAACCCGTCCTCATTTTTTAATTTTCCCCTGATTACACAAGAGATGTTTTTCTTACTTCTCAGCAGAGTCCGCTCTGGCTCTCCTGTGGATAGCTGCCCTGCTCACATTACTCGTGAGATTTTCCTTAGTCTTCCTGATGCTCCCCTCTCCTTGCTCAACAACTCCCTTGACTTCGGGGTGGTCCCCAGCACATTCAAGTCTGCGGTTGTTGCATCCATCCTCAAGAAACCTGGGGCAGATCCGGCGACTTTGTGTAATTTTCGCCGAATATCTTTGCTCCCTTTTTTGGGGAAACTTTTGGAGGCCCATGTTTCCAGCTGCCTCGGCTCTTTCATAGAAAGCTCACAGTTCCTGGATCAACATCAGACGGGTTTTAGACCCCAGCATTCCACCGAATCTGTGATCGTGGCAGTCCATGATGAACTTAGAAAGGGGGCTGATCAAAATATCTCTCAGGCCCTGGTGCTCCTTGACTTGTCGGCAGCGTTCGACACCGTTGATAATTCCATCCTTTATCAGTGGGTCGAGAACGCCGGCATCAGGGGCACCCCGCTCAAGTGGCTTGTCTCATTTCTACATGATCGTAAGCAAGCGGTTCGTCTTGGCCCTTTCCTGTCTGAAGCCAAGGGCCTGACCTGTGGGGTCCCTCAGGGCTCTTCCCTCTCTCCATTATTATTTAAACTTTATATCTTTCCCCTCATTTATAAGCTGCAGGAAAGATCAGTGGTCATCTTCAATAATGCGGATGACCTACAGCTTATTTTTAACATTGATTCCTCTCCCGCTTTCATTGAGAACTTTCAGTCGACTATGACATATATCAGCAGTTGGATGAATGCGAACCAGCTCAAGCTAAACCCGGATAAGACTGAGCTGGTTCTCACTGGACCCCCGGGCAACCCCTGGAACTCTAACTTCTGGCTGCACTCGCTGGGCAATGCTCCTTGCCTGGTGAACTCGATTAAGAGCCATGGAGTCACCATCAGTAAGGATCTGTCCTTGATACCTCAAATTAAATCTGTGATGCCGGCGTGCTTCTTTCATCTACGCCGCATCAGAAAGATCGGCAGATTCATTACTTATGAAGCCCTGGTCCAAGTCACGCTGGGTCTGGTGATTTCCCGTGTCGACTATGTGAACTCATTGTATATTGGTATTCCTCTCTACCAGTCCCATCAACTTCAACTCATCCAAAACCAAGCAGCCAGATTGATCGTCTGGCAACCTAGGACTAGCTCTGTTAAACCTCTCTTGAGGATTCTGCACTGGCTTCCTGTAATCCAGCGCAGCCTCTTCAAGGTGGGCTGCTTGACTCACCAGGCCCTCTCTCATCAAGGCCCGGCCTTCATTGCCTCTCGCCTTCATCGCTACATTCCTTCCCGTGTCCTTCGTTCTTCTGGTTCTAATCTGTTGTCTGTCTGTCCTTTCAAGCATAAAAGGCTTGGGGGACTAAGATTTGCTTTCTAAGCACCTCAGTTCTGGAACACCCTCCCTCCTGATCTCCGTCTTATCCCTTTGTATCACTTATTTAGGAGAGCCCTGAAGACTTGGTTGTTTTACCAAGCCTTTGATTAATTAAGGTAACCTCATTGCAGTCCTGTCCTTTGCCTGCCCTAAAGCGCCAAGAAGCCGTTGGTGAACGTGCGCTGTATAAATTTCTTTTTCATACCATATCATATGTGCATGCTTTGAAAAATGCACAAAAATGTATTTTTCAAAGGGCCATGTGCTTTACATGTGTAAACTTACCTTTTTTGTGGAGTGCTTCAGGGGGTCCTTAGGCCCCCGGGCACCCTTGGATTTGCATTTGCTATTTGTGATTACCAGTTGGTAATTGCAATTAGAGAATGCAATGCCATTCATTCCTATGGAAAAACCACAGTTGATGGACAGAATGCAGAACAATGTCATACATTCACCCCAGTACAGAGATCTGGGCCTAAATCCATCGTTTTTTTGCACTCCACACCACCCCAGTTCAGACATGGCCATATGCAAATCAGTCTGACCCTGTGCCTCATGGGAACAGTCCAGCCCGAACTGCCAAGCCATGCCTTCCCTGGACCGGAAACAAGCTTCCGAGGACCGGTTTCTGGCATTCCAGCCGTCTTAAGCCCGGCTTGCTTGAATCCAGTGGTGTGGAGAGCATGGGACTCACGTCTGAGCATACCCATCCCACTCGGGGTGACAAATGCAAAAACCACAGTTGATGGACAGAATGCAGAACAATGTCATACATTCACCCCAGTACAGAGATCTGGGCCTAAATCCATCATTTTTGTGCACTCCACACCACCCCAGTTCAGCCCGTCTTCAGCCCGGCTTGCTTGAATCCAGTGGTGTGTAGTCTCTGTACTGGGGTGAATGTATGACAGCGCTTAGATACCTCGGGTGATAAGGCGCTTTACAAACTTATAATAACATAACATAACTGTGGTTTTTGCATTCATTCCTATGGGCCTGTAGGCCGATAGGAATGAATGGAGTCACATTAGCGAAAAGCGACTCACAATTTCCAATTCGCTATCAGCTAATGTTAAGAAATCGCACATTTCTTTGCGATTCCTACATGCATGTGGATTTGTGATGACCAAATAGCGATTCCTTAATAATCACTATTTGGTAATCGCAAATTGTAACTTTGATGCACGTGGCTCTTAGTCACAGTGCCTGTATAATCACCATCCGTTCCCACTGGCTCTGGGCACACACACCACTTCTACTCATGGCATGAAACAGGACTTCCTGTAAGGAAGCCACAGTGCAATGGGCAGGTGAGGTGGAGTTAGAAGAAAACAATGAAGTGGAAAACAAAATTTCCCAAGCAACTGTAGGATTTCATAAAGAATAGATAAAAGTGCTTTTTTTTTTAATATGGTTCCTCTATAATATTGTTTTTCTTTTGCAACATGCTTTTTGCATTGTTCGTAGGAGCTATATATGACAACTTTGCAACTGAGTACTTGCATTATTCTTTGTCAGTGTATCACTTTTTACTGTATTTAACTATTTAAATGTCCTTTTTATAAATTAATAAAGATATTAGAACAAAAAAAAGTGCTTTAAGGGGGGGAACTATCTTGACCAGTATCGAGGAGGCGGTGGTCCCTGCCATATAGATATGGACGATTAGGAGCGAGTTTAAGAACCAGATTAATGGTAATTAATGAAACCATTAATGCAGATCGTGTTTTCGTTTCCAAACGTGAAGTTTTCCCTGGCAACACCACTGAGTGATGTACTTTCATCTCGTGCCCACACTTGATTCCACTGGCTTGCAAGGCCTTGCTTATCTGCGATGATGCAATTGGGTACTCGGGCAAAACAATATTGCTAGAATCCCACTTGTTTCCCGATTTTGAACCTTGTCTGGCACGTTACATACTTCGGAGACGGGAATGATTTATTCCAGGCGTTAGAACACCGTGTCCCAAGACATTACAAGCACGTTTGTTATTTCAGGAAACTCGAAGAAAAAGGGACCCGGGGATATTGTAAGGATACATGTTCAGCCCTTAATGACTTCCGGCGTGATTTGACGCGGTGGGCAAGTACAAATGCATTCCTTAATTTTTACAGTTGGTCATGCCAAACAAAATTAATTCCTACTACGAGGGCGGGAGTCCGCAGTGTGGCTTATAAACTGCTTTGAGGTAAACTACAGTTGCTTTTCACAGCAGGGTTGCTGTAAAAAGACTTCCTTTACAGTACATTATGATTTTTATGTATTTGTTTTTATTGGCTTGGTGATGTCGAGTCCAACTGTGAATTCCCAGCCCGAAACAATGAAATAGCTTCCTTTGTATTACGCATAAGGACTCTCACATCGACGCCATGAAGAGGGGCACGCACCTTTGATGGTCTGTTGATGCCACAATGCAAGGTACCGTGTGCATTTTAGGGCTGCAGCGAACTATGACGTCTGCCTTTTCTACCTTTCCCATCAAATTTTAATATTTAAATTTTACTTTAATCATTTATTATTTAATAGTTTAACATTTAAATACGTACTTGCAGACATCATGCCAGGGCTGGCCAAGATTTATTTCTGGTCCAGAGTTGGTAGAAATGTAGCATGGATTCCACCTCCCCATAACGTTAAATGGAAAACAGCAAGTGCCTTCTTGTTTACGCTAGAAATTATCATTTGTTTAAAAGTTATTTAAATTGATTTTTCAACATGATTAGTTGGAACTTGTCAGCAACAGTGTCCTGGAATGAAGAATAAGTAGCTATACAAGACAGTCCATACATTCCAGACATGTGCAGTCAGTACTAATCCTTATTATACTTTATACAGTTATATGCATTTCTTTATAAGACTGCCCGATAGCCCAAATTTGTGTCCATTTTCTGGGTGAAACTGTGTCTTCGTTGACCTGCTTCACAGCCCACATGCACCAATCTATGTCCTCCTTCCATGTTTGTAGATGTGGTTGCTCTCTTGCACTTCAGTGCCTTGCAATGTTACGCTTTGCAACTATCAGGCCGGGAACCAACCAGAGATTTGTGGACTTGTGTAAGCCCCGTCTTCCTCCCCTATATTTAGTAGAAACAGTTACATGTAACATGCACTCTCCTAGTACTGCTGTATTTCAGGACAGAACCAGAAGATGTGGAAGAAGGACCACCACGTGAGGACACTTATCCGTTTTGCCCGTCTGTTTTTGCACAACCGAATGTCTAATTATATGAGCCTAGACCCTGTTCTCATTGCCACTTCTCCAGGAGCTCCCCACACCTCTTTCCATTCTTCCTACCCAAGGGCACAGACATCCACCTCCTAGGTCGCTTTACATTTCTGCATAGTGTCCGGAGAGTTAGTGATTATTATCTTGTAAATCATGGAAACAGCTTGTTTATGTAGCGAGTCATTTAGTACTCTGTCTCCTAGCAGAGAAAATTTGTCGATTTGTGTTACCCTTTTAATGAGACACACAGGCATGTTTAAAGTATTGGTATAAAAAAGACTTTGAATCCGCCAGTTGGAATTCTCGGTGGAGATTGTGTAGGGAGGTAATCTCATTGCCTGACCAAATATCTCCTAACTTTCTGATATCTATGAAGTCCCATCTAAGAAATCCCTTGAAGTTGCCTATATCTAGCAGAGCATAACTGTCCCATTACGGAGTCTCCCTGGTGAATGTCGCCTCTCACCCTAGAAATTGTGTAGCTTCCTTCCAGACTAACACTACTGTTCTGATGGAGACATCTGCCTGTGGATTCCTCACCTTTTGAATATCCCTGCACCAGCATTCCACTGAAACTTTTTCCTAGCTCTCCACGCTGACGAGGTCGTCACAATGCCATGGCTCTGCTCACGACTCCTTATGACGTCACTGGAGCCATAAGAGAGCCTCGTCGGCGTGATGACGTCAGTTCACTTTTATTCTGCGCCATTGACGCGTAACGGTTTACTGGGACTCTCCATACTGGCCTAGTAATGATTGGAAATATCTGGGAGTACTATATCACTATCTTATGCCCCTCTTGTAAATTTATTAAAGTCTATATGAAGTGTCTTTCCATTCCATAGCAGCAGGCGAACAACAGCCTCCAGTTTCTTGAAAAAATAATCTGCTGGAATTTTGAACTGGGTACCTTGGAGAGCATACAGAAATTTGAGCAGGGAGATCATTTTGAACATGGTCACCTTGCACATCAAAGAGAGCGGCAAGGCCCTCCAATGTTTGACATCATTTCTGAATTTATCGTGGATTGTGTTTATGTTTCGGTCAAGAAAAGCATCTACATGCAAAGTTATGTATATTCCAAGATACCTGAAGCCCTGTACTGAGATTTGTAATGGGCAGTTTGTTAGTAATTTCCGTTCCCCTCACTACCTCTGTTAAAGGATCTAGGTGGAAATTACTCCAGTTTATTTTGTATCTGGAGTACTTCCCAAATATATCAGATACCTGTAGCATTCTAGGGATAGTTCATTCTGGCTGTACCCCGTACAACAGCATGCCATCTACATATAACAAGATTCTGTTCTCCCATGTATCCTCCCATCTGAGACATTTTATCAAAGGGTCTGCCCTGACCCATGAAACAATGGACTCCAGTGCCAAACCGAAAATGGGTGTAAGGGTGCAACCTCTTTCCAACCAAAACAGATTAAATCGAGTGCCATTAAATCTTAGTCTGCCCATCAGTAGTCTATATAGGTTCTCCAGCCACTTTCTGTATTGAGGCTCAAACCCCATCCCTTCTAGTACTTTGGATAAGTACGTCCATTCCAGGGTGTCAAACATCATTATGGCATCTAGCGACATCAGAATAGTCAGTTTGGTCATGTCTTCTGTGTATCCCATTCAGCCAGTTAGCTTACCTAAATTGAGCATTATGATCTTTCAATGCGGAGGATTTCTGACTTGCACTCCTTCCTTTCTACTGCCCTGCAATTATTGAGATTGTTTGTCACCTTACTCTGGGTTATAGTCTTACCTAGGGCTGGGCGTAGTTTGCGAAGTAGCGCTTTGAGAAGCTACGCGAAGTGCACTTCGCACTACGCGAGTTACGCGCAGCACTACGCGAACTGCGTAGCACTACGCGAACTGCGTAGTAGCATATTCGCACTGTGCAAGATAATGTTTTCAATGATTGCACAGTGCGGACAAGCATCCGGCACTGTGCAATCATTGAAAACGGCATCTTGCACAGTGCGAGCTGTAGTTTTCTGCCGCTCGAGAAGATTTTTCCTTGAACTGCAGCTTTCTCAACGCGGACTGGTAGTTTCTCATCGCGAGCGGTCGCGAGCATACGCGACTACTCGCAATGAGAAAACAAACCTCCCCGCGTTGAGAATCTTGCAGGGAGGTATATTTTCCACGCTCGCGATTGGCAACTTGATGTTGCTGATCGTGAACAAGGAAAAAGTCTTGCCAGGATGTCATTTTGCTTGCTCGCGGTTGCCAACTTGACATTGAGGACCCTAGCAAGCAAAAAATGACCCCTGCACTTTGCTTCGCATGTTCGCACTGTGCTACACGCAGCTCGCGTAGTGCGAAGTTGGGCAAACTTAGCAAACTACGCGAGCGTAGCGTAGTGCTTCGCCCATGACTATTCTTACCATAGTGTGGTATGAAAATTGGCAGGGACCTTGTTTTCTTTAAAATATTGCTTTTAGCTTTCACTCAATTTCTCCATTTCAAAATACCATATAGCATATTTATGAAAGGTGACGCAAACTTAAGTCGGATTTATCAAGCCACGCAAGGCCACCTTGAGTGGCCTTGCATGGCTTCATAAATCCAGAGTAACGCAACGCAGAGCAAATCACTGCGTTGCGTTACTCTGCCCACGGAAGGCATTCCATGGGTGGAACGTGGATGTTCCTATGCATCCACCCATGGATTTTGGTGCATTCCCAGATTTCATAAAAACTCAGAAGGTGTGAGAAGACTTTTATAGGGGTGACCCCTCCCTCAGCTTCTCAAACTGTAATCTAGAACTAACTTAAAGGAGAGTACACCCAATTCTCCTATCTTCCACCTACTGTAGAGTGGTATGCGTGAATGTTCACAATATCACAAGCGAGTGTGAGGATGGCACTCAGATAAATTAGTGCCCACGCCACATTTCTTGCATATATATATATATATATCCAGGTCGTGACCTGCATCTCTCCCTGCTTCCAGTAACATTTAGAGAAGCAGGGAGAGATGCAGGTCATGACCAGGGATGCACTCCCTTGATGAATGTGTGACTACAGGGGCCGTCCTTCCCTGCATACCCTTTGATGCCTTATGAATAAATAAGTTATCCATGGCCATACCGGGAAAAGGTCATAGTAGTACGGCATGTATTTGGCATGCATGCTTCTTTCAATAATGTGAATGCATTAGAGTAAGTTGAAAATCAATCATATCATGCACGGTAAAGAAGAATTTGCATACTTAAGAAAGCCGATTGACCCATACTGGCAACTACACGGCTGAAACATGTCAACCTACTGATGTCAAGAATCATCAAATGTTCATGGAATCCCACTGTTTTGAATATTGCCATAGACTTCACTCATTAAAATACCACTAGAGGATCTATGAGTATTTTTACAGCACTCTCATAATCCCCTGCACTCTCTTCTAAAGATTTACGCTAACAAACGCGTAGAGCATGCCTACTCACATTAGGTGTTATTGGTGTGGGTCCTACGAAGCAAGCTGTAGGTGGTACCTGTGGTTGAGGACCCTAAATATATATATATATATATATATATATATATATATTACCTACTGGCGATAGCCAGTAGGTATATATAGTTAGGATTATTTCTCTATGGAACTTTTGAAAATTCTATGTCTAATAACTTTGGCGTTTGTGGACGGAATCGGCTGAAATTTTCAGGAAAATGGCACATTTTGTTTCTGAGCAGCCCCTGAAAATTTGGGGGGGGGTTCGTCAAGGGGGGGCCGAGAAAAAAGGGGGTCCCAAAACGCGTTTTTCCCATGTTAATTTCCATAGGGCGTTTGGCCTCACTTTTAGCTCGAACGGCTGAATGGATTTGCACGAAACTTGGCAAAATTGTAGGGACTGTTAGCCCCATGTGCCTTTGCTGGGTCTCAATATATGTGCTCCAGTGGATTTTGAGAAATTAACGTTTAAAAAAATTTATATATCTGTGACAGCGTCCCAGATAGCGCTCCAGATCGCGTACTTTTCGCGTCACGGAGCTTTGCGAAGCGATGCTGATTGGCTCTCCGGTGTCTGTCAACATTCTAAACAGTCCGGAGCGGCCGCCATCTTGTCTCTCGGTGGGATCGAGAGACAAGAAGAGGTGAAAAACGAAGGGGGAATTTAATGAAAGGGGGCAAGGTAGACCCCTCTTGACCCCCTAGGAATGATGTTGGGGTTATTAAAGGGTTCCGTGGGGAAAATAAAAAAAAATTGATTTTTCACGGTAGAAGCGGTTCTCGAACCGGGTCGCAAACTAACGGCTGAATGGATTTGCACGAAACTTGGCAAAATTATAGGGACTGTTAGTCCGATGTGCCTTTGCTGGGTCTCAATATATGTGCTCCAGTGGATTTTGAGAAATTAACGTTTTAAAAAACAGATATATCTGTGACAGCGTCCCAGATAGCGCTCCAGATCGCGTACTTTTCGTGTAACGGAGCTTTGCGTAGCGAAGCTGATTGGCTGTCCGGTGTCTGTCAACATTCTAAACAGTCCGGTGCGTCCGCCATCTTGTCTGTCGGTAGGATCGAGAGACAAGAGGAGGAGAAAAACGAAGGGGGAATTTAATGAAAGGGGGCTAGGTAGACCCCTCTTGACCCCCTAGGAATGATGTTGGGGTTATTAAAGGGTCCCGTGGGGCAAATAAAAAAAAATTGATTTTTCGCGGTAGAAGCGCTTCTCGGTTCGCAAACTGGTAGCAAAACGTGAATTTGCCATTTTGTGTTTCGATTTCATTAAATTACTAGGTATAAGGGGGTACGGGAGACGTATCCTGACCCCTTTTGTTTTCTGAGGGTGGCTGAGGAGGCTCATATATGTTGATACATGTCTTCCAGCGGCTGTGCGTGAGCGTTTTTTTTTTTTGCTGCGTGACGTCTGTTAACGTTCGATTCGATGGAAATCAGGAAGTGTTGACCGCCATTTTGTCACTGCGAGTAAATATTTTATTTGTTATAAATAAATCATTATTGATAAACATTGTCTGCGCCATCTTGCCTTTTTTGCAATGCCACACTTTTGTCGAGCACAGCAGCCATTTTAGATGTCTTGACCAGACCCACTGTCTGCACCCTCGCAAGCATCTCCCCCACGCACTGGTCACTCCCGCTCTCTTTCTCATGTATGGGCTAGAAACCTCCTCCCATCTGCGCTGTTCTTCTCTGAGAATCACACCCTGTGCCCGCCCGACACCTGCCTTTCACCCTATTCACTACCGCACCCTCTGACACTCCTCTTCCTCTGTGTCTGATTGTCCAGGCCCGTCCCAGGCTATCACCTAGCCCTGCAGATGTAGTTTATGGCCTCAACTGTAAAGAATCACCCCTCTTCAAAGAAGTTACAGTAGATCAAGGCCCCCACCCGATGAGATTCGTCACACTACACGCGTTCCTGCAATCTGATAACCATCCTGTATTGTGATTGGAGAGGGGATTCTCACTGTGAGGGTGTGTGGGACCGAGCCTGAAGCGGAAGATTCCAGGGATGCCTTTTTGTACATCAAAGTCTTCACAATTATGTGTCACATTAAAAATATATAGCACTCACAAAAAAGTAGAAGGAAAATAACACTTTAATAACTTATAAATATATACATCGCAACAAAAACAGTAAACACCTTAAAACATTTTTTAATAAAACAGAAGCAACAATGGTCAGTAGCGGTCTGTTGTGCGAATAGTCCCAAGGCAGCATATTTACCTAGAGTGGTGCTGTGTAGGACATTCTGAATGGAAATTAACCAGAACTATAACCATCTACTTCCAATAATATAACTTTTATGCCCAAATTACGCAAAGATTTAGCTAATCTGCTAAAGGGGGGAGTCGCCATTTCTTTACAATAATCAATAATGAAAAATCAACATCAATAGGGTTGTCCGTATTCCCGATGCAGCACTATAGTGCAACATACACAGCACCTGGGGTGTCAAGAGTGAACAGGTCCTAGCTGCTTAACCAATGACTGACAAATGCTATATTAAACACTTACTATGTATAATACTTGCGTTCACAATAGTTTTACTTTACAAAACAGAACAAAAGATGTCCCCTGTAAGTAAACCCATATTAGCTGTTTCAGTTATTGAACATCCTAAGGTTTTATGACATGGGGAACAGTAGTGATATCCTGGGCGGGTGATGGAACTGGGTTTGTTAATGGAAAAACATCTACAGAGAAAACTATTGGTAAATTATACTTCTCCGGAAATTTAAAACTCACAAATGTTTCATTTGTGTAATCGTTTTATGAACATGTACATTAAAAAACTAAAAGAAATGCCAAGAACGTCCCATGTGAAAGTGAATTTTATCTGGCAATTTTTTTCTTTTCCTTCTCATGAAAAGAAAGTTAAAGCCAGGTTCGTTACCTGCCTCATCTGCAAAAAAAAAACTCTCGAGAGGGACCGAAAAAAAATATTGCTATGGTAATCATACCATGCATCGGCACATGGAGAGGTGGCACCCTTTTAATTATTCTAAAGCACAACTTCGAGATTTGGGGGATAACCCCCGACCGGCAAAAACATCCACCAATGACTTAGCAATAAGTGAGTCAGAGGCAAGGGAAACGGTCCCAAATCTGCAAAAGAACTTTGGGCAGATGAGATTGACTTGTGTAGCATGTGGAAAATTAATTTCATGCGGAGAGATCAGTATTACTTCAATAAATACAGTAATCAATGATGCATTAGAACTTAATATCAATTCATTTTCCGAACGTGTAATCAGTACCTGTCCCATGTCAATTCATTGTTCGAACGTATAATCAATACCCATCCCGGATCAATTCATTGTCCGAACATATAATCAGTAAAAAGTGCGACAAAATCATATCGATAATTCATTGTGAGCAAGTACCAAAAGTGTCGACAATTCTAACCTTCAATAAATACAGTAATCTATGATGCATTAGAACTTAATATCAATTCATTGTCCAAATGTGTAATCAGTACAAGTCCCATGTCAATTTATTGTTCGAACGTATAATCAATACCCATCCCGGATCAATTCATTGTCCGAACATATAATCAGTCTTATCCCATATCAATTCATGTGCTAAAAACTGCATACATATCTCATGATATCAAGGCTGAGCAATCGGGGCACAATAGTTTCATTTGTACCGGCGCCATTTTGGGTGAGGTCAGGAAGGTCCAAGTATAGTCAAAATGTCTCCACCAACTCGTGGTTGGACCGGGACCTCTTTCGGCAGTCTAAAAGTTTTCGTTGAAGGGTAGTAGAGGGGACTGGCGACATGAACCATCAGTCAAAGAGGGGTGGGAGGCAAAAATCTCTCCTACCGGGTCATACTGGTGTCCCACCGGAACTGATCAAGTTGGTAGTCTTGCAGGATTTTGGTGATTTCAAGACTGAGGCCGACGCCGGCATGAGCGCGCCGACGTCCCGCGGCTACGTCGTGGTCGTTCCGTGGGTGATCATGGCAGTCATTCCCCATCGGGGGTTGGGGGCCCCCGTGGCTCTTATAGAATCTTCAAAGTTGAGGAGAACGTTTCTGGATGCAGGACTCATTTTCTAGTTGAACTCAGAAGCGCCGTTGCACTGCAACAGTGGACAAGACCCCCGCTGGGTGAGCGGAGCATCATTGCCTCGCAATAGTGGACGAGACCTTTTGTCGGGTGAGTGCAGCGTCGCTGCATCGCAAGAGTGGAGGAACCCTTTTGTTGGGTGAGTGGAGCGTCGCTGCATCGCAAGAGTGGACGAACCCTTTTGTTGGGCGAGTGGAGCGTCGCTGTATCGCAAGAGTGGACGAACTCTTTTGTTGGGTGAGTGGAGCGTTGGGGGTGCAGCTGAGGGGCCCCCACCTGGGGGGGGGTGGGAGAGGCCATGGATGAGTGACAGTCTGTGAGTGTCTGTTTACTCTGAGTGTATCTAAGGTTATATTAGAGTCTGAAGAGGTTGATCGTATTATCACATGATTGATGTCATCAGTGATGTTATCAGTGATGTCATTTGAGTTGTCATCAGTGATGTCATCAGTGATGTCAATGACCATGTCATGAATGATGTAATATGTGACATCATCAGCAGTGGATTGCGGGTGCGCGATATATAGTTAGCGCATCTAACTATATATGCGAATTTCAATGGTTTTATGCGAGTAAAATAAGGTTTTGTAAATGCAAATCCCTAACTATATATGGCCTAAAACCTATGTTTTTTTCTGTGAATATATATATATATATATATATATATATATATATATATATAAAGTCAATGTTCTCTTCCAAGTAAGTAGACAGCGCGACACAACTCCGGGGAACAAGATATGGCTTTATTGATTTTTCATGCGCAAAGGAAAGCTGTCCCTGAAACGCTCGGCATACGCGTTTCAGCCTTCAAACGGCCTCGTCAGTGCCAGTCTCAAGGTATCTTTGGAGTTTCTGGGGGATCGAACGGTGTTATGCTGTTCCCAACACCACTCCCAGTCAGTTGGTTTTGTGCTCCTCCTCCGCTCAACTATGTTCAGCTGTTTTGCTTGCATTCTCCTGCCCGGTGCATGCCGGTCTTGGTAGTCCGTTGAGGAAGCCCATTAAGTAACAGGGCAGACCTTGCACCATGTGGTACCCCAATAGCGATTGGCACCGGGTCGCAACACCATCCCCGGGTCCTGGAGGGTCAGGCCATACCTTTGTCCTCTTATCAGGCACACAGTGATGCCTCCTCTCTCCCTTTGCATCCCAATTTGCACCTCGTGGTCTTGACATTCTGGGGGGGTTTTCGCGGAAACAATCAACACTCCAGGTGCAGGCTCACCGCGGAACTCCAGAACGAGAGGGCGCGTCGCCATCCAGCACCTGCTTGCTGGCGACGTGCCCTCTCGTTCTGGAGTTCCCCGGTGAGCCTACACCTGGAGTATTGATATATATATATATATATATATATTCAATGAAAAAACCATTGGTTTTAGGCCATATATAGTTAGGGATTTGCATTTACAAAACCTTATTTTACTCGCATAAAACCATTGAAATTCCATATATAGTTAGATGCGCTAACTATATATCGCGCACCCGCAATCCACTGCTGATGATGTCACATATTACATCATTCATGACATGGTCAGTGACATCACTGATGACATCACTGATGACATCTCAAATGACATCACTGATGACATCTCAAATGACAACATCCAGTGACTGTATGTTTCTGTAAAGTTAAAATATGTCTTACATATTGAAGAATGAGTGGATGTATAAGTGTCTGGATGAAGGATTTAGTAGGTGCATGACTGACTGTTTTAATTTGTGCATCATTATATCTGTTGTTCTACAAACTGCTGCATATGTTGATCAGTAGCTATATGAGTAACTGTATGGGTTATTGATTGGTTGTCCAAGTATTTGTATGGGAAACTGAGTGTGTGTGTATGGGTGGCTGGGAGGTGTGTGACTCTGTACATAGATGTGTGAGTAGTTGATTCACTATATGTATAGATTCAAAAGTGCATGTGGAAACAGCTGTATGGGCGGTTGACTGTGCATGAGAGTATTAGTGAGTGAATGGATATCTCAGTGCTACATGTCAAAGTAAGTACATATGTAAAACACAGTACATGTGAGAGTTGACATATATAAATAACTGTACATAAGAGCCAGTGAATGTGTGAGTGGCTGTATGGATCATTGTGAATAAGTATCAGGGATTGTATAAGAGAGTAAATATGTGTTAGTATATGTTTGAATTAGTAAGGTGTGTATAACTGTATAGTTGAGAAAATGGAGGTGTGATTGATTTTTTGCATAACTGACTAGGTGTGTGAGTAACTCCATGGATGAGTGACAGTCTGTGACTGTCTGTTTACACTGATTGTATCTAAGGTTATATTAGAGTCTGAAGAGGTTCATCGTATTATCACATGAATGATATCATCAGTGATGTGATCAGTAATGTCAAATGAGATGTCATCAGTGATGTCATCAGTGATGTCATTTGAGATGTCATCAGTGATGTCATCAGTGATGTCACTGACCATGTCATGAATGATGTAATATGTGACATCATCAGCAGTGGATTGCGGGTGCACGATATATAGTTAGCGCATCTAACTATATATGGAATTTCAATGGTTTTATGCGAGTAAAATAAGGTTTTGTAAATGCAAATCCCTAACTATATATGGCCTAAAACCAATGGTTTTTTCATTGAATTTTCAAGGTTTTGTAAATGCAAATTCCTAACTATATATCGACTATAACCCATGGTTTTTTCTGTGAATTTCAATGGTTTTTTAATAGCAAATATCAAAAGCTGTCAAATGTCAAGTACGTGATAGGTAAAAACGTTTTCGTGTTTATGCACGCTGATGTGCTTTGAACGCTGCCCCCCCCCCTCCCCTCTTTTCTCTTAGTAGCACTCTCTCTTTGCAGATAGTGAACGGTAGTTAACGCAGACCTTTACCCCTGTTGTAATCCGTCGTACCTGCTTGTCTCTCCATTTGATTGATTGTTATCCAAGCATTTACTGTTTTAGAATTGGTTCTCTTTGGATCATTCTCTATTTACAAACAAGCACAAAGTCGCAATACTCTGTTTAGTGTTTGCAGATAGTGAAAAATCGTGTAAAAAAATAAAAGTAATCGAGCAAAATCAGTAGACCACTAATTCGATCTCTTTTTGACCTCGGTAAAATACAAACATTAGGAACAACCCTTCATGAGAAATACGAAAATAGTGAAATGAACTGAGCTCCACACCATGAGGGCTGCAAGACAGCTCGACTCCGCCACCCACCCCGCCCAAAATAACGACAAACCCTATGCAAATATTATAAATATAGACAACACACCAGCAAAGAAACAGGGTAAAACATTTTATTAAATAACTATTTACATAACTATTTTATACTTTTTATTGCCCGATCCGGCTAGCTCAATCGATCGAGCATGAAACTCATACACTGATAGCAAGCGTTGAGAGTTTGTAGAACGATGGCTTCAGATTTTCCACATACGGTGTAGTGGCGCGAACTGGGAGGGGGCGTTTGGATTCTACACCTTCCCCAAATAAGATTTTCATACGTGAATGTTCGTTCATGCTTTTTGTCCCTGAGTTGCTTCCATATCACTGCCTTACACAAATGGCATAAGTCCTGGTTGTTGAGTGCCATACTTCAGAGTTCTAAGCAGCTCTTGTAACACTGTTTAAACCTTATTTGCACCTGCTGCAGCTTCACTATTCAAAGTAAGTGGGGTCCATTTGTGGACCTGACTGCATTGGAAAACAATGTGATACGGTGCCTCCCTAAACCGCTTGACGGAGGCCCCCGAGGGGCAGTGAGATGGCGCGGACTGAGAGGGGGCGCTTGGCTCCTGCCCCCTCCCCAAGTCGTGTTGCCCTGGTGTGGCCTGAGATCGCCCCCGACATGGGCGGCCGGCTCCCGGGGTCCGGCGGAATTTTTTCCCTTTTAATGACTCTTCCATTCTGGACCTTGTCCCACAATCCGTTTGACCTGAAGATACTCTGTCGTGGGGCGCCTCTTTACCGTTTTAGTTGCCATTCCGCCAGCATTTGGTACCCTGTGCCTCTTCCGCCATTCAGCTGTTTACCGCCCGCTCACCATGTAGTTGAGTTGCTCCCGTTCTTAAGATTTAACCGAACTTTTTGGACTGCTGAAAGCGGTTGTATTCCGACCGCTGGTTGGTGGAGACATTTTGACTATATTCTGGACCTGCATTGTCGCGTAATGCGTCATATGACGCGACGCGTTAGCGCACCCGGAAGTGCTCCGGTGCGCAAGGCGCAGCTTCCCGGAAACGATCCAGAGCGCGCCGCGCAGCGCGTAACGTAAGCATAATAGGTCATGTGACTTGTTAATAAAACTTTTCATTGGTTCATTTTACTTTTGTTTTCCTAATGATGTAAGACTAGGTCATGTGACCTAGAAATAACACTTTTCATTGGATTAAAACATTTTTTTTCCCAAACGATGAAAGCCCCACCTTGTTTCTGGATGTTTCAGACTGAAGCTGGCGTCACCATGAGAGCACCACCATCTCGTAGCTCTGTCGTGGCCATTCCGCAAGCAATCATGGCAGCCGCTCCCCACCGGAAGCCTGCGGGAGTCGACGGCCCCCAAGACTTTTGTACAATCTTCAAGGCTGAGGGGACGCTTTCGAGAATGGAACCCAAGCCCTGGCAGACAAGCGTCCGAGTTCCAAGGTGTCCCAGGGCCATTTTGCTGGACCAGGCCCAAATCCGAAGAGCCGGCCAACATTTTAAGAGTCCTGTGGAAGCCGCCTATCGCTGCACCGCAAGAGTGGGAGCAACTCAACTACATGGTGAGCGAGACGCTGTAGCCGTAAGAGCGGGCGCTAAACAGCTGAATGGCGGAAAAGGCACAGTGTACCAAAAGCGGGCGGAATGGCGACTGAAACGATAAAGGGGCGCCCCACTACAGCAGACAAGCCTCCGCCATGTGCTTCAAAACTGCATATGTATCTCGTGATATCAAGGTTGGGCAACCAGTACACAACAAGCAGTTACGAGTCCCATTTACACCGGCACCATTTTGGGCGCGGCCGGGCAGGTCCACGATCTAGTCAAACATAACAAATGAGGCTCACGTCTCTGAAGCAGTTGACGAACAGCAGGACATAGCAAATAAACATGAAGTCTCTAAAGCTGTTAACTCACTGCAGGACAAAACAAGTAAACCTGAAACCTCTGGAATAATTGTCGCTCAAAAGAACAACACACAAAACTCTGTAGAGCCTGAAGAAAAAAAAACAGAAGGGCACTGTAGTTTCAGACACACTTAACACTAATGACTAAACAAAGATATCGTCTGTTTATGAAACAGTTATCATGTTCACAGAATTGACAAAGAAGTGTGCAGACACCAATGCTATTAAGAAACACAAGGAAATCCTAACGCATCAACATTCTCGGAAGAGGTTGACACAGATAACATCTTAAGGAACAAAGAAAGACCTGTTCACTCTTGACACCCCAGGTGCTGTGTATGTTGCACTATAGTGCTGCATCGACAAAACGGACAACCCTATTGATGTGCATTTTTCATTATTGATTATTGTAAAGAAATGGCGACTCCCCCCTTTAGCAGATTAGCTAAATGTTTGCGTAATTTAGGCATAAAAGTTATATTATTGTTGTTGTTGTTGTTATCGTTATAGTTCTGGTTAATTTCAAAAAATGGTTAAATATATTTACAGTTTTTGTTGCGTTCGTTATATTTAAAAGTTAATAAAGTTATATTATTGTTGTTGTTATCGTTATAGTAATAGTTTTCTTTGTAGATGTTTTTCCATCACCCACCCAGGATATCACCACTGTTCCCCATGTCATAAAACCTTAGGATGTTCAATAACTGAAACAGCTAATATAGCCTTATAGCCTGCCTTAGAGGGCTATACCAGCTATTAAAGGCCCTCTCCAGCGTTAAAGGCCCCGAGCCGAAGGCGAGGGCCTTTAACAAGGGAGAGAGACTTTAATAGCGGTATAGCCCATCTACGAAGGGCTATAAGGCTATTAGAACATTCTGTCACTAGAGGACAGAATGTTCTAACAAAAAAAACAAAGCCTTTTGGGAGCGTGAGGAGATTGGAATCCCCCCAGGTTCCCTGAAGCCTTTGTTCACAGCCAGAGCTGTGAACAAAGAAACATTAGAACATTGGAATGTTGGGAGCTCCATTGAAAACAATGGAGTGCTCTGGGCTTATAATGGCTGGTATAAGCCTGGAGCTCCAACATTCCAATGTTTCTTTGTTCACAGCTCTGGCTGTGAACAAAGGCTTCAGGGAGCCTGAGGGGATTCCAATCCCCTCACGCTCCCAAAAGGCTTTGTTTTTTTTGTTAGAACATTCTGTCCTCTAGTGACAATGTTCTAATAGCCTTATAGCCCTTCGTAGATGGAC
Source organism: Lissotriton vulgaris (assembly GCF_964263255.1). Lineage (NCBI taxonomy): Eukaryota > Metazoa > Chordata > Amphibia > Caudata > Salamandridae > Lissotriton > Lissotriton vulgaris. The sequence goes on from NC_141698.1 coordinate 211,605,135, forward strand.
TATACCGCTATTAAAGTCCCTCTCCCTTGTTAAAGGCCCTCGCCTTCGGCTCGGGGCCTTTAACGCTGGAGAGGGCCTTTAATAGCCGGTATAGCCCTCTACGGCGGGCTATAAGGCTATATTGGAATGTTGGAGCTCCAGGCTTATACCAGCTATTATAAGCCCAGAGCACTCCATTGTTTTCAATGGAGCTCCCAACATTCCAATGTTCTAATATGGGTTTACTTACAGGGGACATCTTTTGTTCTGTTTTATAAAGTAAAACTATTGTGAACACAAGTATTATACATAGTAAGTGTTTAATATAGCATTTGTCAGTCATTGGTTAAGCAGGTAGGACCTGTTCACTCTTGACACCCCAGGTGCTGTGTATGTTGCACTATAGTGCTGCATCGAGAAAACGGACAACCCTATTGATGTTGATTTTTCATTATTGATTATTGTAAAGAATTGGCGACTCCCCCCTTTAGCAGATTAGCTAAATATTTGCGTAATTTAGGAATAAAAGTTATATTATTGTTGTTGTTCTTATCGTTATAGTTCTGGTTAATTTCAATTTTTTTTTAAATATATTTACAGTTTTTGTTCCGTTCCTTATATTTAAAAGTTAATAAAGTTTTAAAATCCAACTTTGTTGGAGTGCTATATATTTTTAAAAAATCGGGTGAATGGGGCCTTGAATCGGGTTATTGTCATGTGTGGGCTTTGCAAGTGTACTGCTACAGGATCGGACATTTCAAACTCAAATGCACGTTCTTTTTCTTACCTTTCCGAAGCATGGAGCGCAATAGCAGGCAGAGAAAGGGTGATGCACGTGTTCAACACTGCCTGGCCTGGCAAGTTGCTAGCAGTGCCCCCCCGCCCGCTCCTGAAAGAGGGCACACACACACCGCCGCCCCGAGTACTTCACAAATCTTTAAAAGAGCATGCGCTTGTTCATGAGGCTTAAATGGTTTATCACCCCTTCTAGAACCCCTGCATCGACCCTCTGACGTTTCCTGGAAGAATTACCACGTAACACAATACCAAGCCTTGTCAACTGAAACTCCTGAGGAATTGTGGGGCATATTATCAAGGGGGTTTATCTCCGCTTTTTTGGCTTTAAAAGCCAAAAAAAAAGAGATAAAATTATCTCCCTATTACCAAGCTGTCGCTACCACCAGTTAGTGACAGCTAAAAGGAGATAGCGACCATCTTGGGCCCCGCTTTGCATGTCAGTGATATTTATCACTAATGACATGCAAAGTGGGCGTGCCAAGATTTTAGCGACTGGAAACAGTCCCTAACCATCGCTATCTCCTATTACCAACTTTTGGAGATATTCGCGCTAAGCGCGAATATCTCCAAAAGCTAACACCTGACCTGAGCAGTTCTTAGCCATGTTATCCAATGGGAGGTGGATAACATGGCTAAGAGCATTTGCTCGATAATACATGAATATCGCTGACTTTTCAGCGATATTCATGCATTGCGGCCGTTTTTTATCGCATTTGCGATAAACCTTGCTAATAGCAAGGTTTATGTGCGATAAAATTCGCCGATGTGCGGCGATAATTTTTGTCTCTAAACAAGTTAGAGACAAAAATTATCGCTAGTTGTTGGTAATATGCCCCCGGATTTTTCCTTGCAGGAATCGGGAGGCGAAAGACTAGCACTGAAATCAGTAGTCTCACGCCTGAATCGGGAGGGTTGGCATGTCTGCATTCTCTACAGCTGGGGCCATAAACTACATCCGCAGGGCTAGGTGATAGCCTGGGTCCGGCCTGGACAATCGGACACAGAGGAAGAGGAGTGTCAGAGGGTGCGGTAGTGAATAGGGTGAAAGGGAGGTGTCGGGCGGGCACAGGGTGTGATTCTCAGAGAAGAGCAGCGCAGATGGAGGGAAGTATATGGCCCATGCATGAGAGAGAGAGCGGGAGTGACCAGTGCGTGGGGGAGATGCTTGCGAGGGTGCGGAGCCGTGCTGAGAATCGACGGCGTGCAGAGAGTGGGCCTGGTCAAGGCATCTAAAATGGCTGCCGTGCACGACAAAATTGTGGCATTGGACAAAAAAGGCAAGATAGCGCAGACAATGTTTATCAATAAGGATTCATTTATAACAAAATATTTTATCGCAGTGACAAATTGGCGGTCAACACTTCCTGATTTCCATCGAATCGAACGTTAACAGACGTCACGCAGCAAAAAAAAAAAAAAGCTCACGCACAGCCGCTGGAAGACATGTATCAACATATTCGGAAAACATAAGGGGTCAGGATACGTCTCCCGCACCCCCTTATACCTAGTAATTTAATTAAAACGAAACACAAAATGGCGAATTACCGTTTCGCTACCAGTTTGCGGCTCGGGAAGCGCTTCTACCGTGAAAAATATATATTTTTTTATTTTCCCCACGAGACCCTTTAATAACCCCAACATCATTCCTAGGGGGTCAAGAGAGGTATACCTTGCCCCCTTTCATTAAATTCCCCCTTCGTTTTTCACCTCTTCTTCTCTCTCGATCCTACCGAGAGAAAAGATGGCGGCCGCTCCGGACTGTTTAGAATGTTGACAGACACCGGAGAGCCAATCAGCTTTCTGCGCGCAAAGTTCCGATACGCGAAAAGTTCGCTAACCGGATCGCTGCCCGGAGCGCTGTTACAGATATATATCTTGATTTAAACGTTAATTTCTCAAAATCCACTGAAGCACATACATTGAGACCTAGCAAAGGCACATCGGGCTAACAGTCCCTACAATTTTGCCAAGTTTCGTGCAAATCCATTCAGCCGTTCGAGCTAAAAGTGAGTCCAACCGCCCTATGGAAATTAACATGGGAAAAACGTGTTTTGGGACCCCCCTTTTTTCTCGGCCCCCCCTCGACAAAACCCCCCCAAATTTTCAAGGGCTGCTCAGAAACAAAATGTGCCATTTTCCTGAAAATTTCAGCCGATTCCGTCCACAAACGCCAAAGTTATTAGACATAGAATTTTCAAAAATGCCATAGGGAAAAAATCCTAACTATATATACCTACTGGCGACCGCCAGTAGGTAATATATATATATATATATATATATATATATATATATTACCTACTGGCGGTCGCCAGTAGGTATATATAGTTAGGATTTTTTCTCTATGGGACTTTTGAAAATTCTATGTCTAATAACTTTGGCGTTTGTGGACGGAATCGGCTGAAATTTTCAGGAAAATGGCACATTTTGTTTTTGAGCGCCCCTGAAAATTTGGGGGGGTTTCGTCAAGGGGGGGGCTGAGAAAAAAGGGGTGTCCCAAAACGCGTTTTTCCCATTCATTTTTCCATAGGGCGTTTGGCCTCACTTTTAGCTCGAACGGCTGAATGGATTTGCACGAAACTTGGCAAAATTGTAGGGACTGTTAGCCCGATGTGCCTTTGCTAGGTCTCAATATATGTGCTCCAGTGGATTTTGAGAAATTAACGTTTTAAAAAACAGATATATCTGTGACAGCGTCCCGGGTAGCGCTCCGGTTCGCGTACTTTTCGCGTAACGGAACTTTGCGAAGCGAAGCTGATTGGCTCTCCGGTGTCTGTCACCATTCTAAACAGTCCGGAGCGGCCGCCATCTTGTGTCTCGGTAGGATCGAGAGACAAGAGGAGGCCAAAACGAAGGGGCAAATGACCATAAGGGGGCATAGTAGATCCTCCCTGACCCCCTAGGTTTGATGTGGAGGCTTTAAAAGGGCCGGTTTTTTTACGTGGGGTGCGCCCGGTACGCGCACCGGAAAGCGGTCTAGGGAGCGTACTATAAGGAAACAAGAATGATAGACTTTTTAAATATTGTATGTTTATTGATTGTTCGTTTTGTTGTTTTTTTTGTTTTTTTTTATTTACGTAGCAACATGTAGGTACCAATGCGGAGTCTAAAAATAAATAAACGCCGTCTCCTTTGTAGATATCTTGCAAGTTGTTTCAGAAGTTATTGTGGTATATGGAATTCATACCATAGTCTGTCTGGAAAGCCGAAACAATATGGAGGCAGGAGAGGATAAAGAGATGTTAAATACACATTGGAGATAGTATAGTTGGGGAAAGGAAGTAACTATGAGCAAATTTACTATGTAACACAAACAAGTTGTACAGTATATTTTAAGTCTCACTTTATATTATATCTATTTTGGTACTATTTCATAATTTACATATAAAAAAGAATAATGTCTCAAACAATTTTTAATTTTAAAATTTAAATTTATTGTTCAGATTTTTCAAAATCTAAAAGAATTTGTAACATCAATTCATCAGGTATGTCCTCCTTTTCATTCCATGATTCATATTCTTCTTCACATTCAATTAATTCTTCGTCTAATGTGTCATCCAAAAAGTCATTTTCATCCTTTTCTTCATTTGGATTGTTTTCAATATTTATTTGAAAGGAAATATTATTTTCTTTCTGTTGTGCTTCCATTTTCTTGCTGTAAATTGCATAAAAAATAAAAATATCAGTAGAGATAGGTTACTGTTGGGTTAAAGTTCAGGCAGGTACTTGTGAGTTTTTAACAGTGAAGAAATCTTTGGGCACTGTATGGATTCAGGCAGGAAGTAGAACTATTAAAAAGTGCCTGAGATGAAGACTAAGTAAATTCATAATTATACCATAGAAGCCCAACTCAATCCATAATTATAACAGAGAAGCCTATCTCAATCTCTAACTCTTACAGCGGGACAGTATATAACTATCTGAAAACGTTTTCACAAATTATCATAACATAGTTCTCATTTCAAATTTTTAAAATAACTTCTTACCTTTCAAAAACAAGTTTAAGTTGTCAATGAAAATGGTCTTCAAATGTACTTCAGGAAGTAGTAGTCAAAATGGCTGTGTTTCTCTCTCTTTCTTTATATATATTCAGGTACATAACCAATCAAATGTCATGATATAATAGTAAAAAATGAAAGTAACATTTTAATTGGTTGTAAATTCCAACACTTCCGATGTGTTTTGTGAAGTAATTTACCTCAGGGAATTTAGAGAGGTCTACATGCTAAATGGCTAAATGGAATTCCAACCAAATTTGTGAAAATGGTAGGGATTGGTATGTAGTATGAGCTAATGTATATTTGGTGAAAGTGTCTCCAGTGGTTTTTCTGTAAATTACTTTCCCACCTTTTTTGAGCGAGTGCTTGTCAGTGCGTGTCCCGGTACGCGAACCTGCAGCGTTACGGGAGTCCTCCATTTTGTGTTTCAGTAGAATTGAGATACAAGATGGAGGGTAAATAATGTTCAGAATGGGTAGAAGGGGGCACGGTAGACGTATCCTGACCTCCTAGGTTTTCTGAGGGTGGTTGAGGAGGCTCATATATGTCGGGAAAAAAATTTGCATTTTTCGCGCGGTTAGCTGCCGGTACGCAAACCGGGAAGCGAACATAAGTGAAAATTAGTGAAAAAAGGTACATTCGAAATTTTAAAAGAGTAATTAAAGTTAAGGTAGCTCTGAAAAGAGCTTTTGGGTTCTGTGTAAGTTCTAGGTACTTATAAGTAGGTACCAATACACAGTCTTAAATTTTGTATGAAAACTCTGTTTCCCTCATCTGAGAAGTGCACACCATCTCCTCTGTAGATATCTTGCATGTAGTAACGCAAGTTATTGTTGTAGATGCAGCCCATTCCATGGTCTCTCATGTAAGCTGAAACAGACTTATTTACATACTTCCTCGATTTCTCAATTTGTGGACAAGATTGATTGGACCACTTCCATTTTTGTCTTTGGCATATATTGGAATATACCAAGGTAGTTTGAGGAAAAAGTGCCATCAATTGCTCAAAGGTGTCCTTTAAGAGCATTTCCAGACCTACCCCAGTCAAAGTGCCCAAATCATTTCCTCCACAATGCACTATTATGAGGTCAGGGTTTGGCAAATGTAAAAAGGTTTTCACCAATGGTATCAATTGGTGACATTTCAATCCTCTTTGGCCAATCCATTTGATTTCCACATTGGGTAAATTGAGGTTGTGTAAATTTCTGTTATCAGCATACCTGTGAGCCCAGTGAATGTAACTATGTCCTAGAATCCAGACAGAAAACATGGCGAGAGGAGGTTCTGCTGCAGTCAGATGAAGTGTGGGAATGAAATGGCAGTTGAAACAGTAGAGTTTGTAAAGAAAAAAAACTGTGGAGTTTGAGTGCTAATGATTCATTAGCAGTGATTGGTGGATTTCCATTGCTGAAAACAGAAAGTTAGGGGCATGGATGTGTTCTTTGAAAGATGTAATTTGAATGGTTAATAAAAAATGATGTTATGAAAGATTGCAGTGGATTAGCAGGTGTACTGAGAGTTCAGAGTTCATTTGAAACATTGTTGTGTGAACTTGTAAACATGAGAGGTCTGGCAGGAGGTAGTTGCTATGGAAAAAGGGCAGAAAGGGCAGAGGGGGGAAGGGTGTTGATTTGAAAAAAGTGAGGGAAGAGTTTTGATTGGCTGACATGAGAGATATGTGTGATGAATATCAGCATTTCAGTGCCTTTGTTGGTTCCAGCCTCTGGAGTGCATACCTTTTGTTCTGCTAAAGAAAAATTGGTGTGTTTCTGAGACTGTTTTGAAATTCAAAAAGCATTTGTTAAGGTGAGATATCGTTTCTTTATTTTAGATAGAGACTAGTATGCTTTTTTGAGAAAATAAGAAAGCCAGCTGTGCATTTAAAATGATGTTTTGAGTCAAGTGTTTGCATTATGTTTTTAAAGAACATTTTGCATTCTTTTACCAATTGTAATTGCAGATAATGTAAAGTATTAGTACTGACAAGGTGTGGTTGTACATAGGAGCTGTGCTGTGTTTTCAAATTATGATCAGAAAATCGTTTTTAAGGAAAAGGAATGCTTTAAAAATGTATGAGAATGTATTTACTTGCGATGTGACTCCTGCAATGCGTCGCTTTTGCAGAACAGATGCATGATGCATCTGTGTTGTTTTTGCCCCATGGTGCTCCACAGTGTACATGTTAAAAGTGATGCATAAGTGGTGCAAGGGCCTTGTAAATACACCCCTATGTGTGGTTGGCCATTTCAAGTCACTTCCCCCTGGTTCAAGGGCCTTGTAAATACGTCCCCATGTGTGTTTGGTCATTTGTAGTCACTTTCCCCGTGGTGCAAGGTCCTTGTAAATACGCCCCATGTGTGCTTGGCAAATTTTGATTTTGATTGTTTGAGTTACATAGCCATGGTAAAAGTGATGGAAAAAAGGTGCAAGGACCTTAAAAAAACGTTTTCATGTGTATTAGGGCATTTTAAGTCAGTTCCCCATGAATGTAGGTATATAATTGTTTTACATAAAAGGTTTAAAAACGTTTTTTGAAATCAATTAGGTTTCTTGATATGTACTGCTAGTGTTTCATAGGTTGTTTGGGGCATATTTACAAGGCCTTTGAGTCCCTTTGATGTAATTTTTCCAATTTTAATTTAAGACATTTCCCCTGGAGCAAGGTCCTTGTAAATACGCTCTCATGTGTGCTTGGGTAATTTAAGTATTGATAGGGTGTGCTTCTACATAGGACGTAGAGTACATTTTCACAATGAGATAAGTAAGCTGAAGAAATACAGGTGATGTGATTGTTAAATGTGCAAAAATATTTGCACGTTTTTCAATTATATCACTTGTGTTTCCTAACATTAAGAATCACATTGTGCAGATGAGGTTTAGGCATGTTCAGGGAGATAGAGGAGGTCTGGCCTTTGTTCAAGAGTGCAGTGGACATGATTCACTTCATTGGTAGGTCTGTACATGTATTATCACCTCTGTACTCTTCAACAAGCCTAAATTTCATCTGCAACCCTGAGTAGGCCTCACCTCAAACAAACTTCTAGATAGTCCACACCTTATCGTCATCCTGAATCAATCATTTAAAGTGTTAGGGGCAGATTTATGATGGCTGTGCGCCTATTTTGTGCTGCTGTTGCGTCACTTTTATAATGCAGGAGAGATTTTCAAGATGCACCATGTTGCAAGATAGCAGCCGCGGGTCGTGGAGGGAGTTACGGTGGGGCAGGGAGGCGGGGAGGGGGAGGGGCAGGGTGGAGGGACCTAAACACTGGCATATGGATTATTGCAGGTAAGTACACAATTTAATGTGCGTCAAGTTTCATGTGGGCTTTTTGTTGCAGGGTGGGCAGTCATTTGCATGAAAGCCCTGTAAAACTATCACAGTAAAATTAAGAAGATTTCACTGAATCATCTTTATGGCATTGCTGAATCAAATCCTTACTGTTATTGATTTACTGTTTGGTAATAGTGGTTAATAAAATGTTTTATTATATTTTACCACAGATTCAACTGCAGATTATTTAGAAATTAGACAATGCCGTCTAAGGATAGAACCGAAAGGCTACGAAACGTCAAAGACAGCAGATTACTAAATGCTTGCAGCAGTCCTCTACATTAAAATCTCGTCAACGCACAAAGAAAGCTCCGGGTAAGAGAACAAAATCATTCCTTAGAAACATTTGTAGAAACAAAAGTATAACTATAGAACAAGTTTTAGTCCTGAAAGAGAGAGCCAATTTAAATGGAAAGGAAAGGCCCGTCAAAAAAGTTTCTGCTAGAGCAGGAGATAACTCTGTGCATGGCAGTAGAAGGGAAAATACATTCAGGGACATTCGTAGGTGAATGTTCCGCAACAGGGTAATTGTCAATTTGCTAAAACAATTTAAGAAAGGCCAACAGAAAGTGGCATTTTATAAGAAAAAGAAAAATGTAGAGAAAATTATTGATCAGGCTTTCGAAATTAAGCGAAAGTTATTTATTTTGGTAATTAATAGAATTAGGAAACTAAACAAGGTAATTTATGTTTTCAAATCAAATAGTAGATGGAAGAGAGTAGTTAATCGAAGTAATTTTTGTGAAGTTTTCTCAGGAGAATGGATGCATAGTTCAAATAGTGAGGCATTTTTTAATGAGGAGAGTTATTTTCAGGACAATGATTTGCTGCATGCAGTTGACAGCAGTGGTCGAGCATATGAGGTAAAAGATGGTCGTCCGGTTGAAAAAGAAAAACTTGTGTCTGCAGATGCAGAAGAGGTGTTAAGTGATGAGGTTTTAGGGAGACGTCCTAAGGGACCAGTGTACACCTGGAAGTGTAGTTCTATTTGCAGTGTGCGACAGGATTCCATCAATTTGCTTTGTAATTTTGTACGGACATTTAATAAGAAAAGTTTAAAACAAAAAATAAAGTTGTTGCAAGAATTAGATCCTTGCAGAGTGAGACAAGTGACAGGTTTGCATGGTCATTCACTGGCTTGTCTTTCCAGGAGAGTATGCCAGAGTGTTTTTCATCATTTCAGGATGCTAGCAGTGCACCATAATAAAGTGAGGAAATTAGTTAGAATGTTGTATCATGCTAAGAGTCCAGCAATTATGCTTAAACAATTAAGCAGTGCTCTTTTGCATGGTTCTGAAGTAGATGTGAAGAATATTTGTCAAGAAATTGAGTTCTGTTACTTTGCTGGTAAAGAGAACAATGTTGAAATTGACCCACTAGAAGAAGGTAATGTGGAAGAGAGTGTACAGATTTTCAGTACACATAAGTTTCACAAGGAAATTTCCACGTTTATGGTGAAATCAAGTGAGAGGCCTAATTTCACTTGTGTGTGTTGTCGACGGACTTATTATAAGAATCAGACTAAGTTAGTGGATTTATATGCAAAAAGTGATATGGAAAGCAATAGTGAATGGAAGGATTTTGCCACATACTTGATGGTAGAAAATTGTTTTGATTTGGGAGCGGACCAACGTATGTGTACTTATTGTTATAACAAATTAAACCAAAACCAGATGCCTGCTAGAGCGGTTTATAATAATCTAGAATTGGTTGACATTCCTTCTGAATTGAAGGATTTAAATACTTATGAAACTATTTTGATTCAAAGTGTCCATCCCTTCCAGGCTATTGTACGAATGGAGCCAAAGACAGGGAAATTGCCTCCATCAGATTTACAGAGAGGATTAAAGGGAAGAGTTGTTTATTTGCCTTTAGATTTGAAGAAAAACATTAATACAATTGGAGTAGAGAAAGTGGAAGAGGAACCTCTGGTTATCATAGTTAATGGTGTTCCGACAAAGAGTAAGAAAATCTGGCAAGATTTAGTGGATGTTAGGAAAGTCAAAAAGGCAACATTGTATTTGATCAAAAATAATGAGTACTACAAGAATGTATGTGTTGCAGAAGAGGAAGTAAGTGAAGAAGAGGACAGCGATTTGTGTGCTGGACAAATTGAGAAAGTAGAAGCCTCTAAAAATGATGAAATATATGAACATTATAGTGTTCATCCTTTGCATTCCAAGGAAGTCATGGGGAATGCTATTGAGTTGTTTCAAATGAAACAAGCCAAAGGGAGTCCCATTAGTGTTTGGGAGGAAAGTTTAGAAGCTCGATGTTTCCCACAGTTATTTCCCACAGGTCGAGGAGGACGATATGATGAGCGACCTGTTCAAATTCCTGCTTCAGAATACCGGACTTTACGATTGTATGCAGAAGATCCTAGGTTTCGTCAATGCATTCCCTATTTGTTTCATCTACTGTTTGAAAGTGATCTCTCTGGATTGTCTTATGCAGTGAACCACATCTTGAAAGTGGTGTACAACTGTGAAATATCTCAGCAAGGGACTTTATGGATAAAGTCAATGTGCAAGACAGTATTTTGGATTCTCACCTGATTAATCTCATGGCTTGTCAGCGTGGTACTAATGAGTATTGGTACCGCCGTCATGGTGACTTAAAATGTATGCTGAGGAACTTAGGAACTCCCACCTGGTTCCTCACTCTCAGCTGTGCTGAGTATGGCTGGGAAGACTTACTTGAATTTCTACGAGAGGCAAATGGAAACATTGAAAATATCGAATTCAAGACACCCGGAGAACTGTGCTCTTTGGATCCAGTGAATGTATGCAGATACTTCAATCATAGATTTGAAGCTATGATGTCTTTCATCATGAACAAGAAAAATCCACCTCTTGGAGAGGTGTTGGATTTCTTCTGGAGAAAGGAGTATCAAGCAAGAGGTGCTCCTCATATACATATGCTGCTATGGATCCAAGATGCACCTACATTTGGAACAGATCCGGATGACTTAGTGATGAGTTTCATAGAACAGTATGCTACATGTGCTGTTCCAAAGACAAACGAAGATAAAAGTCTAAGAGAACAAGTTTTACGGTTTCAAAGCCATCGTTGTGGAAAGTACTGTCGTCGTAAATTCAGAAACAAGGACAAGTACTACACCAAATGTCGTTTTGCATTTCCACGGTCGGTGATATCAAAAGGAAGAGTGAACAATTTGATGTCTTAGCTGCGACATAATGTGACGAGGAAATCACCCAAAAACACATACAATTTGAAAAGAAACGAAGAGTCCAAGTACATTAACGACTACAACCCAGTGATTTTGTCCATGTGGAATGCTAACATGGATATACAGTTTGTGGCTGACAACTGTATGGCTGTGGCTCGGTATGTGACGTCTTACATCACCAAAAAAGAAAAGACAGAACTGAAGGATATGTGGGAGGATATTTCCCATGAAAAGAGCCTCAGTAAGAAGTTGTACAGTTTCAGTCTGAAGATGTTGTCGCATCGAGAAATCGGAGCTTACGAATGTTCTAACCGGTTATCTTCAGCAAGTCTCTATGCCAAATCTAGGAGTATCATTTGGGCGAGTCTTGGTCTTGCTGCAACGCGTAATCGAGTTCTGAAACCTGTACGGGAAATATAGTATTTGGCGGAGAAGGAGCCAAGCAGTACAGATATTTTGAAGACCAACATGTTGGATACATATTATCCAAATAGAAGCAGTCACCTGGAGAATGTTTGTCTGTATGATGTTCTACAAAATTACATTTTCAAGAGGAACATCAAAGAAGATATTGATAAAGGAGTGTATGCTGTAATTGGAAGTGAGGGATGTCTGGTCAAGCAAAGAAAATGTCATTTGGTAAATCATTGAAAATTGAATTGCGAATCTCCAGAAAGAAAAGAGTTTTTCTATTGAGCTCTTTTGCAACTTTTCAAGCCTTGGCGTGCAGAAGAGGAACTGCTTGGAGATTTCCTCTGTTACGAAGACTCTTTTAATGCAGCCAAGGAGTCCATAGAATGTCCTGTTTTTCCAAAATATCTAGAAATGTTGAATCCAGAAATCGAGCAGGAAGCAACAATTGCAGCTGAGATTGCTAGAGACAGTTCTCAGGACAGTCAGAGTTCTGTTTCATTGAGTCAGGATCCACTAGGAGAACCAGTTATCGAAAATGAAGCTGCCACTGCTATGATTGAAGTGGAAAGAGCCATGGCACATGCTCAGAAGGATGCGGTTAACTTAGAAGATTTGGAAAGACAACTCAACGTTGAGCAGAGGAAAATATATGACGAAGTTACCAACCAAATTGAGCATGGATTAAGTCATGAGAAGAAAGAGTGCTCATGTACGTCATTGAAGCCTGTCCGACTGTACGTGAGTGGAGAAGCAGGAACTGGAAAAAGTTTCCTCATTAAAGCAATTTCATGTTATCTGCAGAAAAGGACTGAGTCATCGCTGTCTTGTGTTGTCACTGCTCCAACTGGACTGGCAGCACATAACATTAAAGGGATTACTTTGCATCGGCTACTGATGCTGCCAGTGGAGCATGATAACAAATTACAATACCACAAGTTATCTGGGGATGCTTGTTGTGAAGTATCTAGAGTCCTGAAGAAGATGAAATTTCTTATCATTGACGAAGTAAGCATGGTTTCCAATGTCATGCTTGCCTTTGTGCATTTGAGAATGCAGGAAGTTCTTAAAACAGAGTATGATGTGTTATTTGGTGGCAAACACATCATTGTTTTCGGTGATCTTCTGCAGCTGACACCAGTGAAAGGACAACCAGTGTTTAAACTGCTTACACATGAAGATACCAAGAAGTGCCTAGGGAGCATTGGCAGCGTTAACATATGGTTAAACTTCAATTATGCTGAGCTGCGTGAAAATATGCGTCAGGCGAAGGACGAAGATTACAAGAATATTCTACAAGATGTTAGAATCGGGAAAGTGACTGAGCGTGGGAAAGAAGCTTTACATGCACCATTACTGTCAAATTTGTATCCAGAAGAAGACGTTCTGCCAGAGGATATTTTTCAGAAAATTACTGAGAAAAAATCTGGAATATGTTTGATGCCAACTCTTGCAGAATGTTCCATCTTCAACAACAAAATGTTGAATTTAGAAAACCAAGAGATTGTGAAACTGGAAGCTATTGACAGAATAGAGCATATGGGTACAACAATTGTTTTGTCTGAGAATTTGAAATCTAAATTGGATTCATTAGAGAAGACTCTATCTAAAACTGCGGGTTTTGAAAAGACTCTGAATGTGTGCTTAAATTGCCATATCATTTTGAGAAGAAATTTACATGTTGAAAGAGGTCTGGTAAATGGATCAATGGGTAATGTTGTTGATTTTGAGAGATACAGAAGTAGAGATGGAATTGAATTTTTAGAAATTAAATTTGATGGCATTGAGGAAGTACAGCTAATTGGTCGTTGCACAGCTAGGTTTTTGCTTGTAAAAGACCTATATGTTCGCCGTAAGCAGTTTCCTGTTTGCTTGGCATATGCGGTGACAATTCATAAATCGCAAGGTTTAAGTGTAGACACTGCTTTAGTGAATATTGGCAGTTCTGTGTTCAAAGAGGGTATGGCTTATGTAGCATTGTCATGAGTCAGAACTTTATCGGGATTGTACTTGATTGACTGTGATGTCACAAACATTTGTGCGGATCTAGATTGTGTTAAGGAATACAATAGGTTAAGAAGAGAGTATGCGCCACATTTGCCTCAATATCCTTTGTTTGAGAAACGTGTGGTAGGCCCGAAACGAAGAAATATCAGTAATAGTAGGGAGGTTGTAGCAAAAAGACCAAAAGTCGATGAACCAAAAATTGTAAGCAGAAATAAAATGAATTCTGTTGAATATGTTGTTGGTTTTCAATTTGAAAATAGTTCTGGTGTCAACTGCTATGCTAATGTAGTTGTTAATGTTCTCTTTTCACTAGAGACTTTAAAAGAACAGATTGTGATCAATTCGGAACAAAGTTTAAGCTGTTTGTTGAATTCTGTGTTAGAGAAATGTAGCGCTGATAGAACAAGAGTAGAAAGTGTGTCTGAAATTCGTTATCTGTTAGACGAATGTTCAGGTCAAACACAATTCTCTCAAAATATTCAGCAGGATTGTCAGAAGTTTTTAATATATATGCTTGATGTATTGCAAGATGAAGGTGTAGATGTAGATTATCTGTTTGGCCTTTCTTATCAATGGCAGCATGATTGCGAGAACTGTAGGCTATCAAGTACTACTAGTGTAGACTCAGAAAGATTTATATATTTACCTTTGCCTGACAGTAAATCAGTATCCTTCAATAAGCTAGTAAAGGCAGCCGATCAAAACATGGAGTGTAGCCATTGTAAGTCTGCAATGCTGTCCACGTTAATTATACGAAGTTATGGCCAGTATGTCATTTTAATGTTCCAACGATGTAGGCCTGATGGAACTAAATTGACAACTTTAATTAATAATTTTGTGGCTTCGCAGTTGTCAATATCAGGAAGGACTTTTGTAACTACAGCAATTATATATCATGACAGTCCTTCAACTACTTCAGGACATTACACAGCTTATTTAAAATCTGGAAACGGCTGATCATTCTGCAATGATTCTGTTTTAACTTTCAAAAAAAGATTGCCTTTCCACCTTCAAAATTCTTACCTGGTGTTCTTACAACCAACATTTTAGAAAAGGAATCTTGGGATTTGTTCTGAGGAATTTCAAGAGGTTCTAATGGCTCCTACTCTATATGGCCTAGTGGATAAGTGTAGTACAGAGCGAAAACTGTGTTTATAAGCTAATTCAAGCAGCAGATCAAAACAAGGAGTAGAGGAAATGTAAGTCTGCAATGCTGTCCATATTATATATGGAAACTTATGGGTGAAATGTCATTTTACAATTTCAACTACATAAACTGGATGAAAAAAAGTTGTTAAGTCTAATTAAAAATGTTTTGGCTACACAGTCATCCATTTCAGGAAGAACATTTGCAACTGCAGCTATTATATTTTAAGATGGTCCTTTGACAACATCAGGATATTACACAGCTTATTTGAAATAAAAAAAAAAGGCTAGTCTTTCAGCAAACATTACCAATTGAGTATGAAGCAATGTTGCCTTTTGACTTGTTTTCTGAAGTGAGAATTTAGGGTAGGTAACTGGACTATAATGATTCTAGGTGTTGCTGTAATTTAGTGTGCTGTTTTAAATTGCTTTGTATGTCTCATTTTTCTTAAAACGATGGAGTTTATCTTTCAGAAAGTGGCGGGCAGAAAATAGTAACAGCACAACAGAGTATAAGCTGTTCATAGGACATCCTTTGACTTCATAGAAAGTAAGTTACTTTTGAGGAGTTTTTATTTCTGATTGATTATATTTTAAGGGTTTTTTAAACACAATCATTTTGATTATGTTTTTTTTTCCTGCTGTTATATGATGAATACCTTCAACTCACTGTTTTCAGTGAAATTTGATATATTCTGAGAACAGCAAAAATAAACCATTAAATATGTATAATTCATTTTGTACTTTGAATTGTGATTTATAATATGTATTCATCTTGTCTCATGCTCACTCTTTTTTTACTACCTTCTATTAATTTAAAATGTTTTGTTCTTTCTTACACAGATTAAAAGTATAAAAATTACAATTGACTAAATTAACGACAATTATAAGGTAAGTGTTTAGTACTCTTTACGTTACATCTCTATCAAATTTAACTTTTATTAGTGCCACTGCTTCATTTCTTTAACCTTCAGTTTCCTGTGTTTGCTACTTCCCTCATTTCTTTTTCTATTACTTACTTATACTACTCTTTCCACTCCTTTTCTCAGTCCCTCTTTCAACAGTAACTGTGTGTTACTCCCTCTATTTGTCTTTCTTTTAACATTACTCTCTGTTTACTTACTCTTCTTTTTTAAAAAAAAAAAATTTTTTTAGTTCGCTTCCGGTTCGCGTACCGGCACGCGAACCGGGAAGCGAATCAAAAGAAATAGAGGTTGCTAGAGTGCTAAACATTCTAGCAATTTTTCATAAAGGAAAGGTAGTTCTGAAAAGAACTTTTTTTTATTATTTTTGTTGTTTTATATTTTTTTTGTTTTTTTTGGGGGGGAAACAAAAATGATTCATTAGAAAGGGCTCGACAGGAGCAACAAAAAAAAAGAAAATTTAGTTTCTGGGACGTTTTGTACATTGATGATGTTCAAAAGCTCTATTTATTAGAGTTACACTCCTCTCTCCACAGGAAATTAATTTGCCGCAAGTTAAACATGTTAATTTCATTTGGCCAAAGTTCTTTTGTAGATTTGGGACCGTTTCCCTTGCCTCTGATTCCGTCACTGCCACTTCATTGGTGGATGTACTGGCAGGTCGGGGGTTATCCACCAAATCACGTATTTGGGCAGCACTGTAATTTATCGGGTGCCACCTCTCCATATGGCGATGCATGGTATAATTACCATAACTGTATTTTTGGTTTGGCTTTATCAAAACATGTCGTGTAAGGTGTCATACGATTCGGAATACTACCCCCTCACCAGTCTTTGTGACGGGGGTAGCATTCCACCCCTCTAGAGGGAGACGACATGGTACTTTGCTAAAACGCAGTTGATTTTAAAAGAGCCTCAGATCCAGAAAATGGATGCTCCTGCCACAGACACAAGTCTGACCTCCTGCAGCTGACTGAAACTCAGCCAAGGAGGCCTGGACAAAGGATTTCTTGTCACAGGGAGGTGTTACGCCACCCCAGACAGGAGATAGTGGATTGTAGCAGGGAGGTTTGAAAGAAACCAGACATTGCCTGGGGAGCACAAGGCTTCCCCTTGCATAATCCGGCCAAACCGGTTCTGGGGCAGACCAGCCCCAGTCCCAGCGCAGCCTGGATCAAAGGAAAGGGGTGTATCCACCTCCTTCCTGGGTCCCACCCATATGAGGGGACCTAGCAGGTAATCCAGCCCCCTAGATTGGTATAAGAATGGGAGCAGTGCCAACGCACTCAGATTATCCTGATGAAACATTTGAAACAAAACTCTGGACCCTTCGGCATCCTACTCAACGTAGAAGACTGAATAATCTCCCTTGTGGTCAAGGAGTGACCACCCTGTGCAAACAGGCACCATCCAGCACCTCGACATCTGCTTTGTTGCAGTTCCTGCCGGAACTCGAGCGACAGAGATCAATGAGGTTAAGCTTGCCTGCCTTCTTACAGCCCGATCCACAATCCCTCCATAGCTGAGACCCGTGGAGGCGACCAGAAGCGTGGGGCATGCCATCTTGAAAAGACCACGAGATGCTAACTGTGCAGCCCACGAGTGACCCTCGAAGCTGTACACCGGCGTTTGAGAAGCCCTAACCCTGAGCCACTTTTGCACCGAAGCTCACCCCTCTACCCTCGACCAGTGCTGCGTGAGGCCCTTCTGCTTTCTTTGGCTCGACGCATTGGCCCGGTCACTTGCCAGCTGGCTTGTGGCCCCTGTGCCAGCGAAAACCTAAATACAACTTGTGATTCTGGTTGCTCCAGATTTGCACCCACTCCTCTGAAAAGGAGCACCCGCTCTGACCCTCCTGGTCAGAGTGAGAAGCAATCTTCCAGTCCTGCGTGGATTGCTCTTGCCAAGTGTTGTTTGCTCTGATCTTGAAGTCGACAGCGCCGACGGTGAAAGCCTTCGTGGGACAGTTCGTGACCCACTCCTGGACATCGCAGATGCCCCAGAGCCCACGTGGCAGCAGAGAGAAGCTCCACGACAACCACCTGATTGCGCCTGACATTCCCTGGTTCCATCCTGGTTCCACCCTGGTCACTGCTGAGTGACCCAGACTCAGTCCCCTCTGCTTTCAGGTACTTTTCTACTCTGATCCACCCTTGGATTGCACCGGACACTTCTCCTTCACATCGCCTGCAGCATCTTCAGCTTCAAGCACCAACAACCTGCGTGACGAAACCCGACGCCACTTCGACCCTATGCACCCGCTTCCTGTGGGTGAGGTAACTCAGCAACACCGGTGTTCCCACACTGCTACATACCTCTAGGGTCTGTGTCTAAAGTTTTGTCCTTCTAGGTTCAGCGGAAGTATCCTTAAACTCTATTTGTGTAACTTTTACGCACCATTGACTTTGCATTGGTGCATGCGGGTACTTTAAGCGCTGCACCCGAATCCTGTAGGCATTTCCCGACTTCAGCATTGCTAGTCCCGACTGCTCCCAGCGATTCCCTAGGCCCTAGGCCTAACCACTGTTCGATTGGTATCTCTTATATCCCTTTCTTAATATATGGTTTGAGTGGCCACCCACCCTCATCCATAATAGTGCAACTTTCATATGTTATACTGTGCTTTTGATTTAACGCTTGTGCCCCTTTGCTCATAAAGAGTACTGGGGATTATTTTAGAAATAAACACATATGTTTTTATAATATATACTTGTCTGGTGTCCTTTCATTTGATAGTACAGGATTGTGATTGGTAAAACAGCTCGCTTAACACGACCTCTTGAGTTTAGCCTTTAAAGCTGCTTAGTCCATGCTACCACTTGGATAGTTTGTCTATAAGGTTGACTTACAACCAGACACCATAAGGGATTGTTTGGACTGATACAAGGTGGTTCCTGAATTGGAAACATCATATATCAGGCCAACTTCTCACATTGGTGCGCAGAAGTGCGGATTTGAGCTTGCTGTTGTTTACCATTGCAATCTTTTTATCAAATTGAAAGATCACATCAAGTACCTTAGGTACATATAAATCAAAAGCTTAGCATATTTAAGTACTACTGAACTTAGTAGTTGTAGATTAAAGGGATTAGCTATACTTTATACTTAATTCATATCATAAGCAACAGTACAGGAGGCGTAACAGTTGAGAGGAGACAAGATAACAGTATACACGTGGTACTAGTACGTAATCAAGAGGCGTGAACTGGAGGTGTGTGCTAGAAACGTCACTGATAGGTGACGCAGGTGGGTGGCACCAAGCAGAAATGTGGCAATGTCAGCAGAAATCGGAAGCTTGGATGCGCGCGCAGCTGCATGACGTGTGATTGGAGGGGTGCAGGGGACTTGACATTTACACTGACGGAAAGAGACAGAAGTCTGGCATGTCAGATCAACTTGTACTTCTATCATATCTGATATCTGATGTTTAGGAACCATATTATCTGGGCGGAAAGGTCTCTAGGGCAGAAGCTATTCTATGCTAACTGTGGATGCGTGTATAAGCGCCTAAGTGTCTGCATGAGAAGCGTGGGGGCACGGGGCCTTCCATGGAAGCATGGTAACAGAGGCTATGAATTACTTGCACTGAGACGGGTCGGCCCTTTGGCTCTGCAGCTGGGGAGGATGTTTACTGAAGCTGGTAGGCAGGAATGCATTTTCGAGGAGCGGAACAGATAACTCGAAGGTTATAGTCAGTCTTGGCAGAAAGCAGGCTGAGCTGAGCGCAAGGGGCCGCGCTGGAAGTAAGTCAGAGTTCACGGGTACAGAGGCAGCCTGGGCTGAGGCCGTCATAGTCAGAAGCCAGAAAAGAGGCTCGATGGCAGAAATTCAGGGCCTACTTTGCCAGAGCAGGAAAAACATGTAAAGTACACTACAAAAAGACGTTGGCATAGCATACTTAGGAACGGACTATTTAACCCATTCAGGGTGGGTCTGAAAGAGGACAAGTTAACGTTGGACGCAAATGTATTTGCGTCTTCATAGCTGGCACAGGAGGGAAATTACATGCACTTTAAGCTGGTACATGGAGTCGGTGGGGTACGCGCTAGGGAACACAACTTGACCATAAAATTTATATTTCCTCAACACCCTGACTACAACTCACTAGCAAGGTACAGTAGGAAAACACTTAGTGTAGGTAAGTGCACCACTTGCTCCTCACTAGCAGTCATGTCTGACACAGGTGTAGCCTCTGGCTCTCAGCCTGTGACAGTTGACCTTACCAAGGTAACTTCCAGATATGACACCCTCAGCCACAGAGACCTGAGTACCTTGTGTGCTGTAAGGGGGCTGAAAAAGGGTCACAACCCTACCAATCCTATCCTGATAGCCATCCTGGAGAAGGATGACCTTGAGCAAGATAGCATAGCTCCCTTAAGATCAGGAGATAGAGTGAAACCCCAAGAGAATGAGAATAGCACCCCAGAGAATGAGGTGGACCCTGAACCACATAATGATGAAGATTCAGATCAAGGGGATATCCAGGTACATGTGAGGAGGCTTAGCCAAACCAACTTGGACCTACTTGGAAATGGAGAGGGCCAGCACCTCTCCAGAGTACAAAGCAGTACTGTTCCAGGCAATAGAAGGGTGAGATCTCCCTCAGTGGATTCTCACATTTCTAGTGTCTCCAGAACCTCTCAAAGGGGAATGACTTCCCCCCAGAGAAGAGAGCATAAGGCCAGGATGAGAGCTGTAGAACTCCAGATAGAGAGGGAAGAGTTAGCCCTGGCCCAAGCTAAACTTGCTTTAGCAAGGGAACAGAAATTGTGTGGCTTAGATGCCACTGGTGGCAGCAACAATATTCCTAGAGAGAAAGACAGGTCCTATAATACTAGAAACCTGACAAAGATTGTGCCCCCCTACACAGAAGGGGATGACATCCACAAGTGGATAACTGCTCTTGAGAGAGCCTGCATGGTACAGCAGGTTCCTGAGGAACAGTGGGCAGCAATCTTATGGTACTCCTTTTCAGAGAAAGGGAGAGATAAGCTCCTCACTGTCAGACACGAGGATGCTAAAAACTACAAAGTCCTGAAGAGTGCTCTAATAGATGGGTTTGGCTTAACCACTGAACAATACAGGTTAACGATCAGAGACACCCAGAAAACACAGACACAGGACTGGACTGATTTTGTAGATTGTGCTACTAAGGCTCTGGAGGGTTGACTACATGGCAGCAAAGTACATGACTTCACAGGATTATATAATTTGATTATGAGGGAGCAGATCCTAAGTAATTGTCAGAACCAGCTCTTGCACCAGCACCTGGTGGACTCAGATTTGACCTCTCCCCAAGAATTGGGAAAGAGGGCAGATAAATGGGTCAGAACCAGGATTAGGCCTAAGAATCGGGACAATAACCAGAAGAAGGAGTCTACCAAGCCTCAAGATAAGGGTGGGGATAAACGTAAAGAAAAGACTTCCCCAGGGCCCCAAAACTCCAAGGATGGGGGTGGGTCCCAAGACACTTCATCTACCCAGAAAAAGCCATACTGTCATGTCTGTAAACAGACTGGCCATTGGAAATCAGACAGCTGTTGTCCAAAGAATGGCAATAAAGAAAATATACCTCCAAAGCCAGCTCCAACACCTCCTGTTACTGTCAGCAGTAATCCCCCAGGAAGTGGGAGCACACCCAGGAATCTGGGTGGGTTTACTTTTGGAGCACAGGTGGACCCTGGCCTATCCAGGTCCCCATCACCAAATGATCTTATTTATGAGACTGGCATGGGGTTTGCCAACTTCTCTGATTGCCCAAATACCTTGAGCAAATATAGACAAGAACCCATCATCAATGGTTTGAAAGTTGAAGCCTTTAGAGACACAGGGGCTAGCATCACCATGGTGGCTGACTGTATAGTCCCCTCTAACCAACTTTTACCAGGTGCCACATACCAGGTAACAAACATTGATGGAATACAAACCAGTCATCCCATGGCAGTAGTAAGTCTCAGCTGGGGAGGTGTCACTGGCCCAAAGAGAGTGGCAGTGTCACCAAACTTACATGTAGACTGTCTACTAGGTAATGATTTGGAAATCTCAGCCTGGGCTGAGGTTGAACAGGAAATCCATTCTAGAATGGTAAATGCCAATGGAAAGGTTAGTGGGGCTGTAATGGCTACAGCCCCAACCCAAGATGTCCTTCCTGAAAAGGTTGGTAGGGCTGTGCAAGACTCAGCCCCATCTTTAGCAGAAGCTCTTCCTAAACAGAATAGCAAAGCTGTTATGATACCAGCGGAAACCCAAACTGAGTCTCCTCCTGAAAAGGTTGGTGGGGCTGTGATGGCCACAGCCCAAACTCAAACAGATATGTGTGTTGTGAAGCCTGAAAAGATGGATCACTCCACCCAAACTGAGAGCATGGAGGAGGAAGAGAAATATCCCCCTCACCAGACATTAGGACAGGATCAGCCTCCTCAGGGAACTGATCTTACCCCTGATGAAGGAACTGCCCCAGAGGTTGTTAGGCCTGGCCTGACAGAGCCTCTGATGGCAGTGGACCCTTCTCAGGGGGGACCCAGTCTGGAGCAGGTAACCTGCCCCTCTCTACCTTCCCTTAGTCAGCCCAGGGCTGCAGAGGACAAGAAGGACAGTGAGACCCAGAGGGCCCCCTGTCAAATAAAGCACCCCCATCAACAGATTAGGGACACCAAAACTAGTAGCCCTAGTAAGGTGAAAACTTTAAAAACTCCTGAGGGAGCCCCCTTAAAAGTAGTTAGGGACCTCCCACAGATGGATTCTGTTGGGCACAGCCAAACCTGGGACCCAAAGGGCCCAAACCTGAACTGTCCCTCCAGTAAGCCAAAATAAGGGACCCAGCCTCCAGCTTTAGGTAGCCAGAGGTTGACCATGAGAGCACAGTGCAACTCAGTTGAAGAAAGAAAGGCACACATGGTGGAAGATAATTGGAGGAAGCTGAGCCCTAAATTAATGGAGCCTCACTTTAATAATACATATCCAAACCAGCCTTTAACTTTGCATAAACATACCCACGGTAGTGATTCCCTATGGTGGAGACCCTCTAATACCCCAAGGGTGAGGGACTGCTTAGTGGACCATGAGACAGGGGGTACCCATGCTAGTGCAGGTACTTCCTTATATGGCCACTCAGGCAATATAGGCTTACCTGGCCAAGGATAGCCTTATCTCCTTTCGTTTGGGGGGGGGGGGTTGTGTAGGAAGGTGGCTACCTGACTATGGTTACCCCAGATTTTTTGCCTTGTGTTTAGCTGGTTTTCTACTTAGTTGGCCTGGTTCCCTGCTAATCAGGGCCCCAGGCTATCTGCTCTCTCTGTAAAATGGATTCCATGTACCCTAGGTGCATAACTAAATTGGCTTGGGTCACCTTATCAGCCCCTGTACAGAGCACTATAGGTGCCCAGGGCATAGGTGCATCCAAGGCCTACCAGGGGCTGCAGCATATCTTTTGCCACCCCTGGCTGGCTATCCAAAATTGACACAACTGGCTGATCACTCAGCTGGGGCAAGGTGGTGTAATCACCCCTTGCTTAGATGTAGTATGCCTATATCTAAACCTATCTGGACACATATAAACCTATAAGCCACTCCTATGGCAGGCCTTAACAATCCTGGAGGCAGAGTGCTTGGTTTTATGTGAGATGGTACTCTAGCATGAGCTGAGCCTGTCTGCAGCTGTCGGGACCAATTCCCTAAGCTGTTCCGGGATAATGCCATACCATATACTATTAAGTGCATTATAATCCTCGCGGTTATATGTTAACTTTGGTTTGGCTTTATCAAAACATGTTATATAAGGTGTCATACGATTTGGAATACTACCCCCTCGCCAGTCCTGGCGACGGGGGTAGCATTCCACCCCTCTAAAGGGAGACAACATGGTACTTTGCTAAAACGCGGTTGATTTTAAAAGAGCCTCAGATCCACAAAATGGATGCTCCTGCCACAGACACAAGTCTGACCTCCTGCAGCTGACTGAAACTCAGCCAAGGAGGCCTGGACAAAGGATTTCCTGTCACAGGGAGGTGTTACACCACCCAGACAGGAGATAGTGGATTGTAGCAGGGAGGTTTGAAAGAAACCAGACACTGCCTGGGGAGCACAAGGCTTCCCCTTGCATAATCTGGCCAAACCGGTTCTGGGGCAGACCAGCGCCAGTCCCAGCGCGGCCTGGATCAAAGGAAAGGGGTGTATCCACCCCCTTCCTGGGTCCCACCCATAGGAGGGGACCTAACAGGTAATCCAGCCCCCTAGATTGGTATAAGAATGGGAGCAGTGCCAACGCACTCAGATTATCCTGATGAAACATTTGAAACAAAACTCTGGACCCTTCGACATCCTACTCAACGTAGAAGACTGAAGAATCTCCCTTGTGGTCAAGTAGTGACCACCCTGTGCAAACAGGCACCATCCAGCACCTCGACGTCTGCTTTGTTGCAGTTCCTGCCGGAACTCGAGCAACAGAGATTGACGAGATCAAGCTTGCCTGCCTTCTTACAGCCTGATCCACAGTCCCTGCAGAGCTGAGACCTGTGGAGGCGACCGGAAGCGTGGGGCACGCCATCTTGAAAAGACCACGAGACGATGACTGTGCAGCCCACGAGTGACCCTCAAAGCTGTACACCGGGGTTTGAGAAGCCCCAACCCTGAGCCACTTTTGCACAGAAGCTCACCCCTCTACACTCGACGAGTGCTGCGTGGGGCCCTTCTGTTTTCTTTGGCTCGAAACGTTGGCCTGGTCACTTGCCAGCTGGCTTGTGGCCCCTGTGCCGGCGAAAACCTAAATACGACTTGTGATTCTGGTTGCTCCTGACTTGCACCCACTCCTCTGAAAAGGAGCACCCGCTCTGACCCTCCTGGTCCGAGTGAGAAGCAATCTTCCAGTCCTGCATGGATTGCTCTTGCCAAGTGTTGTTTGCTCCGATCTTGAAGCTGACAGCGCCGACGGTGAGAGCCTGCGTGGGACAGCTCGTGACTCGCTCCTGGACATTGCAGATGCCCCAGAGCCCACGTGGCAGCGGAGAGAAGCTCCTCAACAACCATCTGATTGCGCCCGACATTGCCTGGTTCCGTCCTGGTTCCACCGTGGTCACTGCTGAGTGACCCAGACTCTGCCCCTCTGCTTTCAGGTACCTTTCTACTCTGATCCACCCTTGGATCACACCGGACACTTCTCCTTCACATCGCCTGCAGCATCTTCAGCTTCAAGCACCAACAACCTGCGTGACGAAACCCGACGCCACTTCGACCCTATGCACCCGCTTCCTGTGGGTGAGGTAACTCAGCAACGCCTGTGTTCCTACACTGGTACACACCTCTACTGTCTGTGTCTAAAGTTTTGTCCTTCTAGGTTCAGCGGAAGTATCCTTAAACTCTATTTGTGTAACTTTTACGCACCATTGACTTTGCATTGGTGCATGCGTGTACTTTAAGCGCTGCACCCGAATCCCGCTGGCTTTTCCCGACTTCAGCATTGCTAGTCCCGACTGCTCCCAGTGATTCCCTAGGCCCTAGGCCTAACCACTGTTCGATTGGTATCTCTTATACCACTTTCTTAATATATGGTTTGAGTGGCCACCCGCCCTCATCCATAATAGTGCAACTTTCATATGTTATACTGTGCTTTTGATTTAACGCTTGTGCCCCTTTGCTCATAAAGAGTACTAGGGATTATTTTAGAAATAAACACATATATTTTTATAATATATACTTGTGTGGTGTCCTTTCATTTGATATTACAGGATTGTGATTGGTAAAACAGCTCGCTTAACACGACCTCTTGAGTTTAGCCTTTAAGGCTGCTTAGTCCATGCTACCACTTGGATAGTTTGTCTATAAGGTTGACTTACAACCAGACACCATAAGGGATTGTTTGGACTGATACAAGGTGGTTCCATTATTGGAAACATCATATATCAGGCCAACTTCTCACATATATATATATTCACTGAAAAAACCATAGGTTTAACACCAGTTATAGTTACCTGGAAATTTTACTGACATAAAACCATTGAAATTCCCACGTTATAGTTAGTTGGACTCACTATAACTTGCGCGCCTGCAATGCACTACTGATGACGTCACATATTACATCACTCATGACATGGTCAGTGACATCACTCATGACATCACTGATGACACCATCCAGTGAATGTGTGTCTTTCTGAAAAATATATATATATATTTTTTTATATGTATTTGTAAAGTACGATGCAAGAATAAATGGTTAAATAAGTGTGTAAATGGATGTTTGTTTTTAAAAGAATTGATTGGTTAACTGCCTTATTAAGTGTATCTTAGTGAATACATATATTAGCAAGTAACTTTTATATATTGAAATGTATGTATCAGTGTTTCACTTTGTGTATAAGTGGCTGTATGGGTTGGTGACTGACTCACTGTTTGTATGTGTTTTGAAGACAGCATATGTACAGGACTGTATGGATGTATGAGTGTGCATATGTGTATGTTAGTGAGTAAACGACTGTCTCACTATTGTCTTTTTCAGTAACGACATATGTTTTAATCTAGTATATGTGAGTATTGATTTATAAAACTGAGTATATGTGAGAGTGAGAGATTATAAGAGTTCCTGTTTAAATTAGTATGTGTTTATATAAGTGATTGTTTAAGAGAGTAAGTATGTGTAAGTATTCTTAGAAGTAAAGTGGTAGTGTGTGTATAGCTGTATATGCAAATAAATGAATGTTCATTAGTTTTTTGCATGTGTGAATATGTGTGTGAGTAACTTTTGGATGACTGTCAGTGTGTAACAGGATATATAGGTGTATCACTACATATAATGAGTGAGTATATGTATGAATGACTATATAGAACTGTTTGTGAATGAGTGGATGTGCATATAGATGGTGGAATTACTGAATTGTTTGTTGTAACTGGTATGGGTATCTCCACTTTTTTGAAAATGTTAAATTCTATTCTTGAATATGTGTTTCAAGACTTATATTACACTGAAAGGAGGACTCTCACTCTGTCACAAGGATGGTGTCATCAGTGATGTCATGAGTGATGTAATATGTGACGTCATCAGCAGTGCATTGCAGGCGCGCAAGTTATAGTGAGTCCAACTAACTATAACGTGGGAATTTCAATGGTTTTATGTCAGTAAAATTTCCAGGTAACTATAACTGGTGTGAAACCTATGGTTTTTTCAGTGAATTTAATAGGTTTTTTAAATGCTAATTCCTAACTATAACTGGTGTGAAACCTATGGTTTTTTCAGTGAATTTCATAGGTTTTTTAAATGCTAATTCCTTTCTATATCGAGTTTCTAACCTATGTTTTTTTTTACAATTTGCTGTTTTGTGTAAGTATTAATTTTTGAGTTTTTTTTATATCATTTTTTCCTGGGGCGCTCTGGGTGCGCGCTCCGGTAAGCTCTCCGGTAAGCTTTCCGGTAAGCTCACCGGTAAGCTCACCAGAAAGCGCACCCAGAGCGCTACTTTCGTTCGTGAAAAAAAATATGAATGAAAAGTTAATAATAATGCAAAACATTTCGTACCATACAAATAAAATCAGTTTTTTTTTATAAGGAAAATGATTATGCATTTCCGTAAAAGTATGATGACGTCACTTCAGCGCGCAACGTAAGCGCCCTCGGAAGCGCCTACGTTCGCGCGACGTATACGCCCCCGGAAGCGCCTACGTTCGCGCCACGTATGCGCCCCGGAAGCGCCTACGTTCGCGCCGGGTGTGCGCACCCGGAAGCGCTCCAGTGGGCGTAGCATAAGCGCGTCGGGTCATGTGACCTTAAAATAACACTTTTCATTGGTTGCTAACAGTTTTTTTTACAAAGAATGAAATCCCCACCCATTTCCTTCACTTCTTCTTTCACTTTTGTGACTGCAAGACCTGCCTTTTTGCTCCTTGATATTTCTTGGTTTTACAATGGCTGCCAGACAATCCAGCAGTGAGGATGAACTAGAATTCATCAATGAAGAGCCTCCTCAACGAAAAGTTAAGGAACATTTCATTTGTAAATTTTTTAAAATCCCACCTGACCAAAAAAAGGTGAATGCTCCAAAAGTGGAGTGCAGGATCTGCAAAGAAGTGCTGTCGCGGGGTAACCCCTTAAAAAAGTACTCATTTGGAAACTTCACGATGCTGCGCCATGTCCAGAGGAAGCACCCCCAGAATTTTGCCCGGGAAAGTGTCAGGGCTCTGGCACAAGAGGTTCCCAGTGATGGGGCCTCTACATCCACCGGAGGAGCAACTTCTTCTGGGAGGGGGCAATCGCAGGAGCAGGTGCCAAACATTCAACCTGCATTTAACCATGGTGTCCTCAGATGCAGATACTGCAATCAACTCCTCACCTACTCACCTATGGGGAGCAAAGTGTCCAGCTCATGGTTCGAGCATTGGAGAACCATCGCTGCCCTTCCCACCCCTAATTTTTTTTGGTTTTTTTGCTCCTGTTGAGCAGTTTCCATTCCCTGTTTTTGTTCCTGTTTCGAAAAAAGAAGAAAACAAAAAGTTCTTTTCAAAACTACCTCCAATTCTCATCAAAGAGCTATATTCTTAAAAAAATGAAAAAAGAGTAAGTGAAATAGAGTGCATTGATAATGGAAAGGAGAATGAGTAAGAAAGAACAGAAAGGTATGAGAGGAGAAAGGAAGTGAAGTAGGAGGACTGAAAGAAGGTGAGTGTTAGGAAAGAAAGTAAGGAGAAGAAGAGTGAATATGGGGAATGTTGATATTCAAAGAAAATGTTGAAAAGGAACAGGGGTGTGGAAGGATAAGAAAAGATGCATTCCTGGAGTTGAAGGCAGAAGGCCTCATTTATGAAGCCATGCGTCACTTTAACACCACCAAAGCATCACTTTTTGTGACGCATCAGTCCAATAAAAAATGCACCTTATTTATTCATATTTACAAAGTGGCGTTTCTAGGTAAATACGTCACTTTGTAAACCCCTGTGCCACATTATTCCTACGTCAGGTGTAATGTATGCAAAAGGGACGTATTGACGCAAGAAAGGGTTGTAGAGGTGACACAATGAATAAACTGGAGGCCTCATTTCTGAAACGTGACGCATCGCTACGTGAAAACAGCGATGCGTCCCTTTTCTGTGCGCACTCCTTATGACATTCCAGATGTGTCATATTTAATGTATGACGAATCAACTCGCAAGGAGTTACAGATACGTCAGTATTTCTGACGTATCTGTAAACACAAAAGTAACGCATTACTGGAGTGTGTCACAAATGTAACACAACTCCAGTAATGCGTCCTTTCACATAGGGAAAGCACCATGTGAAAGGTCTTGCGTCAGTCTTACACCTGCTGTGAGGCAAGATTTTGACGCAACAGCATCCTAAAAGTGACGCAGTGAAATCTCATAGATTTCACTGCGTCGCTATTACCAAGCTTTTTGCGAGGGAACGCCCCCTCTGCATACATTATACCTGACGCAGGTATAATTTGGCGCAGGGTTTTAAAAAGTGACCCATCTACCTAGATGCGACACTTTTTAAATATAGCGCAACGAAGCGCATTTTTTTACACCGCTGGTGCGATGCGTCACTTTTCTGTGCGCACTCCTTGCGACATTCCAGATGTGTCATATTTAATGTATGACGAATCATGTCGCAAGGAGTTACAAATACGTCAGTATTTCTGACGTATCTGTAAACACAAAAGTGACGCATTACTGGAGTGCGTCACAAAAGTGACGCAACTCCAGTAATGCGTCCTTTCACATGGGGAAAGCACCATGTGAAAGGTCTTGCGTCAGTCTTACACCTGCTGTGAGGCAGGCGCAAGATTTTGACGCAACAGCATCCTAAAAGTGACGCAGTGAAATCTCATAGATTTCACTGCGTCGCTATTACGAAGGTTTTTGCGGGGGAACGCCCCCTCTGCATACATTATACCTGACGCAGGTATAATGTGGTGCAGGGGGCGCAAAACTGTCACAAGGCCTTCATAAATATGGTCCTGGATTTTCCCTGTGCTTCGCTCCCCGGTGCGCTTCCCGGTGCGTGTACCGGGCGCTCCCCCCGCGCAAATCGAAAAAAAATATTTTTTTAAAATGCCCCGCGGGACCCTATTTTAGCCCCCACATTAAACCTAGGGGGTCAGGAGGGGCCTCATTTCTGAAACGTGACGCGTCGCTACGTGAAAACAGCGATGCGTCCCTTTTCTGTGCGCACTCCTTATGACATTCCAGATGTGTCATATTTAATTTATGACGAATCAACTCGCAAGGAGTTACAGATACGTCAGTATTTCTGACGTATCTGTAAACACAAAAGTAACGCATTACTGGAGTGTGTCACAAATGTAACACAACTCCAGTAATGCGTCCTTTCACATAGGGAAAGCACCATGTGAAAGGTCTTGCGTCAGTCTTACACCTGCTGTGAGGCAAGATTTTGACGCAACAGCATCCTAAAAGTGACGCAGTGAAATCTCATAGATTTCACTGCGTCGCTATTACCAAGCTTTTTGCGAGGGTACGCCCCCTCTGCATACATTATACCTGACGCATGTATAATTTGGCGCAGGGTTTTAAAAAGTGACCCATCTACCTAGATGCGACACTTTTTAAATATAGCGCAACGAAGCACATTTTTTTACACCGCTGGTGCGATGCGTCACTTTTCTGTGCGCACTCCTTGCGACATTCCAGATGTGTCATATTTAATGTATGACGAATCATGTCGCAAGGAGTTACAAATACGTCAGTATTTCTGACGTATCTGTAAACACAAAAGTGACGCATTACTGGAGTGTGTCACAAAAGTGACGCAACTCCAGTAATGCGTCCTTTCACATGGGGAAAGCACCATGTGAAAGGTCTTGCGCCAGTCTTACACCTGCTGTGAGGCAGGCGCAAGATTTTGACGCAACAGCATCCTAAAAGTGACGCAGTGAAATCTCATAGATTTCACTGCGTCGCTATTACGAAGCTTTTTGCGGGGGAACGCCCCCTCTGCATACATTATACCTGACGCAGGTATAATGTGGCGCAGGGGGCGCAAAACTGTCACAAGGCCTTCATAAATATGGTCCTGGATTTTCCCTGTGCTTCGCTCCCCGGTGCGCTTCCCGGTGCGCGTACCGGGCGCTCCTCCCGCGCAAATCGAAAAAAATATTTTTTTAAAATGCCCCGCAGGACCCTATTTTAGCCCCCACATTAAACCTAGGGGGTCAGGAGGGGGTCTACCCTGCCCCCTTATTGTCAATTCCCCCCTTTGTTTTTGCCACCTCTTATGTCTCGATTTTACCGAGACACAAGATGGCGGCCGCTCCAGACTGTTTAGAATGTTTACAGACACCCAAGAGCCAATCAGCTTTCTGTGCGCAAGTCGTGTGGCGCGCCCGGAGCGCTCCCCGGAGCGCGTACCGGAGCGCGCCTATAGATATATATTTTTTTTTTAACCTAATTACTCAAAATCCACTGGAGCACATATCTTGAGACATAGCAAAGGCACATCGGGCTACCAGTCCCTACAATTTTGCCAAGTTTGGTGTAAATCCATTCAGCCGTTCGAGCTAAAAGTGAAATCGACCGCCCTATGGAAATTAACATGGGGAAAACGCGTTTTGGGACCCCCCTTTTATCTTTGACCCCGCTTGACGAATCCCCCCAAACTTTCAGGGACGTCACTGACCATGTCATGAATGATGTAATATGTGACATCATCAGCAGTGGATTGCGGGTGCGCGAAATATAGTTAGTACAACTAACTATATAGGAGCAATTTCAATGGTTTTTTAAATGCTAATTCCTAACTATATAGAGCCTGAAACCTATGTTTTTTTCAGTGAATTTCAAAGGTTTTTTAAATGCTAACTCCTGACTATATATGACCTGAAACCTATGGTTTTTTAAGTGAAAAAAAATAAAAAATAAAATATATATATATATAGGTAGGTATAGTTAGGACCTAGTTTCCATAGGAAATCCGCAACATTCTATTGGGAATACCTTTGGCGCCGGTTGATGAATCTCTGCAAATTTCTCAAAGAAGATGGCCCACTCTGCTCCGCTCCTTCCCTGAAAGTCTCGGGAAGGTTCGTCAAGCGGAGGCCGAGAAATGTTAATTTCCATAGGACCTTTAGACACGGCTACAGCCCGAACCACTGAACGGAAGGACACCAAACTTGGCAAAATGGTAGAGTCTGGTACGCAGATCACGCTTTTGGTTAAATAGTGTAAATAGTGTAAATCCCTCCAGTAGTTGCTGAGAAAATTAAAGTTGAAATCAATTATATATCTATAAGCGCGCACCGTGCACGCACCTTGCCGTGCACGAGCTTTATGCTGATTGGCTGCCACTGTCTGTCAACACTCCAAAACAGAAATTGATGGCAGCCATCTTGTGCCTCAGTAGACTGAGGCACAAGAAAGCAGAAAATAAAAAGTGTAGAACTCAAAAAGGGGGCAAGGTAGAAGCACCCGACCCCCCAGGCCTGCTCAGGGGGTCCAACAATGACCCCCAAGGCAAAAAAAGAAAAAAAACAAAAATTCGAAAAATCGTGGGGTGCGCGCACCCCGCAAATTTCCCCCCCAAAAACATTTTTTTTTTTGCCTTGGGGGTCCTTGTGGGAACCCCTGAGCAGGACTAGGGGGTCAGCGTGCTTCTACCCTGTCCCCTTTTTGAGTTCTAAAACTGCTCGAGCACGAGCTGCATGCTCATTGGCTTTCAACACTTCAAACCAGGAAGTGTTGGCAGCCATCTTGTGCTCGGTAGACCGAGGCACAAGAAAGCAGAAAAACAAACATGTAGAACACAAAAAAGGGGGCAGGGTAGAAGCACCCTGACCCCCTAGGCCTGCTCATGGGGTCCCACAAGAACCCCCAAGGCCATAAATGTTTTTTTTTTTTAAAACGGTATGTTTATTTAAAAATGACCCCCCAGGGGGACCAAATTGTGGGGGCATAGTGATAAAGAAGTGTGGGGGGTGCCCAATCCCCCCCACACTGCCCCGGGGACCGCAGCCCTCCGGGGCAAAGCAACGCAGTACCCTGGCGCATACTGGAGGCTCCTGGTGGGCTACTTGCCTCCCAGGGACCCCCAGTATGCAAGGGGAATTAGTTCCCCCTCTGCAAACACGCCCGGGGGCTGCATTGCAGAGAGGTGGAAAAAGGGGCATACCCTCATTACACCTCTCTGCAACGCAGCCCCCTGGCGCATACTGGAGGTTCCAGGTGGGCTAGTTGGCCCCCAGGGACAACCAATATAAAAGGGGAATTAGTTTCTCTACTGCAAACGCGCCAGGGGGCTGCGTTGCAGAGAGGTGTGAAAAGGGGGATAGCCTCATTACACCTCTCTGCAATGCATCCCCGTGGCGCATACTGGAGGTACCAGGTGGGCTAGTTGGCCCCCAGGGACCCCCAGTATGCAAGGGGAATTAGTTTCTCCTTTGCAAACGCGCCCGTGGGCTGCGCTGCAGAGAGGTGTAAAAAAGGGTGTGGCCTCATTACACCTCTCTGCAATGCAGCCCCCTGGGGAATACTTGAGGTTCCTGGTGAGGTACTTGGCCCCCAGGGACCCCCAGTATGCAAGGGGAATTAGTTCCCCCTCTGCAAACGAGTCAGGGGGCTGGGTTGCAGAGAGGTGTACAAACATTTTTTATCAATTTATATTAAAAATATGTAATGTAATTTAAAAAATAATATATCTAAAAATAAAAAAATTATAATAATGTAGTAAATCAGTATAAAAAATATAACAATTATTACATTAATATGTGACATCATCAGCAGTGCATTGCGGGCGCGCGAGTTATAGTTAGCTGAACTAACTATAACGGGGGAATTTCAAAGGTTTTATATGAGTGAAATGTCCAGCTAACTATAACATGTGTCAAACCTACGTTTTTTTCAGTGAATTTCAAAGGTTTTTTAAATGCTACTTCCTAACTATAACGTGTGTGAAACCTACGGTTTTTTCAGTGAATTTGCAAGGTTTTTTAAATGCTAATTCCTAACTATAACATGTGTTAAACCTATGTTTTTTTCAGTGAATATATATATATATATATATATAAACATATCTTCAATTCTGCCGAAAAGAAGTACGCCGGACCAGACTTCAGGAAATAACTTGGACTTTAATTTCACAAAGAAGCAGCTTTGGTAAAAAGTCCTTACGCGTTTCAGATACATCGGTAGCCTTGATCACAGGTGAGCTGCATACATGAATTTGGGGCGTTACTCCGTGGTTTACATGCCTTCAAAGGACTACATCTTTGCGCAGTCCTTACTTACTCCAATTCACAGGTTGCACTCTGAATGTTAAAAAGTCTCACACTCTTTTGGTATTTACGCTGTTATTCATTTTCCCATCCTGTTTATTAAATACCGGGTATTTTCACAGTGCAACATGCAACATTCTGAGTTCATTCAAAGTGATATTAATTTGCTCAATAATCATGCTGCTGTTCCATTTTTTTCAATTATACGTAGTACCTGAAAGCCTGAAGTCCGTACGTGAAGAACAAATGTGCTTCACCTTCCCTTGCCTCACGGTGTTTACCAAAGTTCCTCGGCTGGGATACTCCATGCCATTTGCTGTTTTGGAACACTGCAGGCGGGTCCCGCTTCATTATTACAAATCCAAACTCATTTGTCTGCAAAAGCATTGACCTCTTCCAGGGTGGTCTTGGCGCTGGGGGCAGACAACCACCATATAAATCCAACATATCTTCAATTCTGCCGAAAAGAAGTACGCCCGACCAGACTTCAGGAAATAACTTGCACTTTTATTTCACAAAGAAACAGCTTCGTTACAAAGTCCTTACGCGTTTCAGATACATCAGTAGCCTTGATCACAGGTGAGCTGCATACATGAATTTGGGGCGTTACTCCGTGGTTTAAACGCCTTCATTGGACTACATCTTTGCACAGTCCTTACTTACTCCAATTCCCAGGCTGCACTCTGAATGTTAAAAAGTCTCACAGTCTTTTGTTATTTACACTGTTATTAATTTTCCTATCCTGTTTATTAAATACCGGGTATTTTCACAGTGCAACGTGCAACATTCTGAGCTCCTTCAAAGTGATATTAATTTGCTCAATAATCATGCTGCTGTTCCATTTTTTTCAATTATACGTAGTACCTGAAAGCCTGAAGTCCGTACGTGAAGAACAAATGTGCTTCACCTTCCCTTGCCTCACGGTGTTTACCAAAGTTCCTCGTCTGGGATACTCCATGCCATTTGCTGTTTTGGAACACTGCAGGCGGGTCCCGCTTCATTATTACAAATCCAAACTCATTTGTCTGCAAAAGCATTGACCTCTTCCAGGGCGGTCTTGGCGCTGGGGGCAGACAACCACCATATAAATCCAACATATCTTCAATTCTGCCGAATAGAAGTACGCCCGACCAGACTTCAGGAAATAACTTGCACTTTTATTTCACAAAGAAACAGCTTAGTTAAAAAGTCCTTACGCGTTTCAGCTACATCGGTAGCCTTGATCACAGGTGAGCTGCATACATGAATTTGGGGCGTTACTCCGTGGTTTATATTCCTTCATTGGACTACATCTTTGTGCAGTCCTTACTTACTCCAATTCCCAGGCTGCACTCTGAATGTTAACATACATACCTGGGAATGCGTCAAAATGCTACACCTCCCAGGTGAGGCATAACAAGGAGAAATATCTTCTCCTCATTACTTCTTCTTTCTATGTTTGTTGCATTCTGCTGGCTTCTACCAGCCAGTAGAAGCATGGAGCACTCCATTGTCTTCAATAGAGCGATTAACATTCTGATGTTCTAATAAACGAATAAAGGTGGTTTGTTTGCATAAGGCAATGACATTGTACAATAATGGATCATTAAGTTCCACTATTGGAATACTCCAGCAGCATTTGCATACAAGTAAGAAAAACCAAACACTACTTTAGTTTGATCATCTGGAAATGTCAAAGGCTTACATCAGTAATGTAACGTACACTTTTTAAAGAAAAGTGAACATTTCCTGGGATCTCTGGTAATTCTCTTAGGAGGTGCGAAAGGTACTACTGACAGGTCTTAAGAGTACAAATGAACCTATAACTAAACTTTTTTGTGGAAGATGGTGGTAATGGCCAATAGTCAATGCTGCCAAGTTCTGTAGGAAATAGTGCCTGAATAGCATATGTCTTGCTATGCTGTCATAGAAAAGATATTTCTTGTTTAATCTGCATCAATTCCTTTTCTAAAGTTTTATTCTCAGACCTCACTGAACTG
This sequence comes from Lissotriton vulgaris, assembly GCF_964263255.1. Classification (NCBI taxonomy): domain Eukaryota; kingdom Metazoa; phylum Chordata; class Amphibia; order Caudata; family Salamandridae; genus Lissotriton; species Lissotriton vulgaris. Next base: position 211,641,103 of record NC_141698.1, read on the forward strand.
ACCTACTTTTGTAGCTTGTTTAAGCTTGTCTAAGATGTGAGACAGATTGGTATATGGTATATGCGGCCCTTCCTCAGGTTGGAATGTTAATGTGGGCTAGACAATCTGTCAAGTTACACTAACTTTGCAATCTGGGTCCCACAGGAGCACGGTGTGCTTCCATCTGTCACTGAATATGGGACCTGCCATACACTAACAATATATGGTTAGCGTACGTCTCTGGAAAGGGGAACGGGAAAAATTAGAAAAGTAGTTTAAGTAGATAATATCAAATTGCCTGAGGTGCACAGATGGACTTGGTCTACAACGCAGGAGCATCGATATCTAAAATCGATATCTAAAATCAGGAGGATACTTACAACTGTACTGACTCCAGGTCCTCACGTTACAATGTTCTCCATCTTGTTTCAACCTCATCTAGATCATGTGACAATTCTTGTAGTTTTCTCTGTTACATGTACAGAATTGCAACACTTACACTAACAAACTGAAAAACTGTTCTCAGATATGGATTGACCATAAAAACAATCATTCCTACCATCTCTCTATCTAATATGAACACTCCTGACGATATGAACCAGATCACACTATGTTCATTTCTAGAAATCAGGGAGGTAGCCTTCACGAACCTACTGATGAAAGTATAAGTATATGCACACAGACTGTGATTGTGGCCATACTCAGATACTCAGGCACTAGTCCTCCTTGATCTCTTGGCGGCCTTCGACACAATGGACCATTCCATCCTGGTGGACCGTGTCAAGGCCGCTGGACTGAGGGGTTCAGCATTCAATTGGATCATATTCCTGAAAGACTGCTCACGGTAAGTCCAGTTAACTTCATCCTTCTCTTCCTATGTCCACCTTGACTATGGAGTCCCACAGGGATCATCTTTATCCTACCATTTATTTAACATATACATTTGCCCCCTGGTCCAAAATAAAAAAAATATGAATTGTGCTGTCTACAAATATGCTGATAACAAGCAATTACATTTTAGGCTTGACCACACCCATGAATCCAAGGCATATTTTCAATCTAACATGCTGTACATCCACAAATGGATCAACAGCAACCATTTGAAATGTAATGCGGATTAAACCGAGCTTGTTATCAGCAAAAACAAATTTGAATACTTGACCGACTCACTTTGGCCTACTGAGTTGGGAACACCCCCATCTCAAGAGAAGCAGTAAAAAGTCTTGGAGTTATCATTGATGCCGACTCTCTACGAAGACTCAAATTGGCTTAGTGATCTCCTCAGCTTTTCTCATGCTGCGTAAAATCAAGAAAATTACCTAATTTCTTACCTTGGAGGCCCCCATCCAAGCGTTTGTTGCTCTTGTCTTTTCAAGGATCAATTATGCCAACTCCTCTATGCTGGACTACCTAAATGCCTTGTTAAAAGGCTCCAAAACGTTCAGAACCAGGCAGCACGTCTTATCCATAAACAACCTAAATGATATGATATCACTCCACTCATGAAAAATCTCCATTGGCTGCCTGCAGAACAAAGAACAATCTTTAAATGAGGATCTATCCCTTTCAAAGCCTTCTATAATAAAAGCAATTCTTTTTCCACCTCCCAACTACATAAATACACCCCTATGCACTCCTTACTATTCGGCCCACGTGAACTATATGTCTATTCCTAAGTTCAGGAGGACAAGACAGGGCGGAACCAGTTTTGCGGTCATTGCCCCTAACCTTTGGAACTCATTCCCCACTGAAATAAAATCAGCATCTTGCTACTTAAAATTCAGGAAACCGTTGAATACCTGGTTATTCAGGCAAGCCTACTCTTAACTGATGTCCTTGTATCTTCTCCTGGATAATAGTATTCCATTCTTGTTGCATCTCTGTTCCCCATCCATGAGACCATTCTGGTGACCATGCACTTTACAAGTCTCATTAACATAACATAACACACCACAACACAACACAACACAACACAACTCTTAACTGTGTTCCAAGGATCCATCAACTGTCCCAGGCTATGTGCATACAATGTACCTAATGGACTACTGAACCAACTGTGAGAAAGTCTGCATGTTCAATGTAATGTGCTCAAGAGAAGACCCTCAAATGTATTCTGTTGTTAAGTTTTTCTTGTTGCCTGTTCCTATTGGTGCATACCCTGAGAAAGTTGTATTCATGTAGAATGTAGGACTGTCTTTGTTTTAAGTCATATAAAACTTAAGGGGAATGAGAGAACCCATTTCTACACTCTTAGAAGGCAAATGTATGCCGTATTTTTATTTAGAAACATACTGAGCTTGGTCTACTTATGATTTATATGCTTTGCAGCCAAATTGCCTTAATGATATTTTGTTATCACAGCCACAGGAGGTGCCACATATCTCAGAACACAACAGGGCTAAGGTTGAGGCCCCTGTGATTTTCCATAACTATTTGTAATCAGCACTATAAAGAGCACTTTCCTGACCAGCTGCGCAGGATGCTGTAATCATAGCCACAGGAGGGACTACGTGTCCCAGAACACGATAGGGCTAAGGTGTAGGCCCATGTGATTATCCGCACCTGTTTGCCAACAGCACTTCAAGCTCACTTTCCTGACCCGCTGTGTGGGACGCCGTTATCTCAGCAACAGGAGGGACTACTGTTCCCACAACATTACTGGGCTAAAGAGATGGCACCTGGGGGTGGGTCATTCAGTGCTCCGTCCATCATCTCCTTGTGTTTACTTTGTTCGCCCTAAGTTGGCAGGATATTCCCAGTCGTGGGTCCCTTGCTCAATTTGCCACTGGATTCAAGCTAGCTGTTGAGGGATGTTACCCCAAACTGGTCTCAGGATGCTTGTTTTCGGTCCAGGGAAGACCTGGCTTGCTTGGCAGTTCGGGCTGAACTGTTCCCATGAGGCATGTAGACTGATTTGCATAAAGCTGGTTCTGAACTTGGGTGGCGAAGTGAGCTGAGGAACGTTGATGGATTCAACCCATATCTGTGACTGGGGTGGCTGTCTGAAAAGTTCCAGCGCTCAGTCCATCATCTGAGACCATCATAAGCACAGATAAATAAAGAGGAGCTTGAAACATGGAGAACAGGGGCTGAAAGAAAGAATAAGAAACATAGTTTAGAAAGGATAGTGTTACGGTGTGAGATGTAAGCATTTAATATAGAGTATTAATATAAATGCCAGCATTTGTAAAGCGCACAGCTACCTCCGGAGAGGTGTCTCGGCGCTGGGGGCCCTCGGGAAGATTAAGCAAGCAATTGCCCAGAGTCACAACACATGGTGCTGGCCTAACCTACCGCTGGAGCCAAGGATCGAACCATGAACCTTGTGGTCCAGAATCAGGCACCCTGGCTGCTGCGCCACACCTCTTATACAATCGCAGAGTGAAAATGTAAAGCTTCTATGAGGAAGAAAGGCGGTCTTCCCTAAAATAGTTAGCTGCCCAATAATAACAAAAATTACAGAAGTGAGGAGAACAAGCTCTGCCTGAATCCTGGTAGGTCAAATGAACAGGTAACAATATTGTAACTGTGATGTTTGTACCACTGGAGTATGGCTGAAAAAGACAAATATAAGAAAAGAGGGAAAAGGTCTTCGAGTGCCCTGAGGGAAGAAGTGTGAATAAAAAATGTATAAAATAAAAAAAGGCCATCCCTTTTAGATTTTCCAGAAGAAAAATTATAGGGGTGGGAAATGCTACTGACTCCTTGATATCAGAGATAATGTGGGGTTACAAAAGTCCTTACTGTATTTTCACAGTAATTGAGAAAGAAAGCCAGTCTATATTCACACAAATATTGTACACACTGTGCCGCAGTGCGTGCGAGCACAGAGTGCTTTTCCTTGCTTGGAAAAAAAAGAGAATTCCCAAAGAATGGTCCATGGACAGCAGGTCTGCATTCCAGTCTGGTAAATTCCGATTAAGGGAGACCTATGCTTGCCTATATTGACAGAAGTGTCTCTTACTGCACATTCTTAGTGGGGAAGACCCACAATGCCATGGTACAGTAGTGGAGGGCAAAGAAGGACTAATAAGTAAAAGGGGATAAGTGGCCGCCACGTTGGAGAACACAAATTGTCTTATGGAAAGGTCACTGGAAAGAAGAGTAGGAAAAAATAACTAAATCAACAGATTAGAAACAGATGTATTGTCAGGCAAAAGAAATCAACAGAGGTCATGTGCAACACAACTATATAGTATACATGATGAATGCAGAGAAAAGTAATTTTAAACCTCTTATTCAGTACAGACGCACATTAAAGTAATACCAGTCATCATATACAAGGTAAAATCAAGAGAGGAAAAATGATGGTGTCTAAAGCAGTCAAGTTGAAAATCCAGAACTGATATCAGCATAACTAAAGGGTCCATAGTGAAGATGCAGATTAGATTATCACACACTGGGTAATGCTCAAATCAAATTACTCTGTTCATCCATTCTTCCTGCCTATTCAGGACGTCCTCATCGTGTCATTCTGAGAATCTATTTTTAATTCCTCCTAAATGAGTAGCTGCTACAAATTGACACCTCTTTCATATAATTTTATGGCAAGACCGGAGGCTCCTATTATACTTTTCTTATCTTGCTTTTATTCAATAGCAGCCACGATAAGTGAAATCTACAGTTCCCAGGGGCCCAGGTAAACAGACTGGCCAATGGGAACAAAGAAAAAACAATGCATGGTAACCAATCATGACCTAGCAGTGTGTATAACGTCACATCTGACTGTGTAGCTTCCTCTTTTCTTGCTGCTCGCAGTCAGATAAGAAACATTATCATTTGCTCCCACTATTTACGTGATTTATGTACTTGTGTTTATTGCATTTACTGCTTATTTATTAATTTATTGTTCCGGTGCTTGTCGCGCTCGATGTCAGCGCTTCTACGCTCTAGCACGACCTGACTCCGTACCCTGCGCTCAGTGTTCCACTTGCCTCCCACCCCCAGTGGGTGCCTCGAGTGGTTCGGCCGTCGCGCCCTGCAGCTTCTCCCTCTCACGCTCACCTTCATTCCTACAGCTCTTCAGAGCCTATCCAGGGTAATGAAGAAGCCAACGCCTTCAAACACGACCTAAATACGTTTATTAATTCCTCTGTAGAAAATGCAATGGACGTTTCCATGAGACGAATGTCCAAAGGTATGGAGAATTCTATGTTAAGTCTCCTGTCCAAGGCTCTGGCGCAGTCTGCAGGGGATAGCAGAAAAAGAAAGGTGCTTTCCTCTGCTTCATTACATGCTTCCAAAACTGTGTCTTTGTTGAACAGCGAGTCCTCCTCGTGCATGACTGAGGACTATGTGCCTCCCAGGCCTCCTTCAAATGAGGGGTTTGCAAGTACGGAGGGCAAATGAAAACAACAAGTGAAGCACGCAGAGTTACCAAAGAAGCTGGTTATTTCCACCATCTTGGACACGGATGACAACATGAATGACGCAGATGGCCTCTTCGACATCTTTGATATTTCTGCACCCCCCTCCCCCCTTATAAAAAAACCTAAGTCCGATTCTTTCACTTTTGAACCAGTCCTTGACTCCAAAGGGTTGCCTATGTTTGACCCGTCTTCTATTCGGCATCCCAATTCGACAGAATGGTCACCATCTGCCCATGTGGGGGAATACATCTCGGCTCGGCTTTGTCTGCCTCTGGAGACCTCTGTTAGGTCCAGATTAAAATCAAAGTGTCCCAAGCCCTCTTTGCCAGACAAGGTTACCCTAGTCCTGGCCATCGACCAGCCGCTTCTGACCTTCTTTTCCAAATTCGGCAAAGATCCTCGCAAGGGGGTGGACACGGCCTGGTCCACCTGCTAGGATAAGTTACTCGATGTTGTGGGTCCTTTGGCAAACATCTTTAACATGGCTGAGTCGCCTCATCTTGATGCCTCTTATTTGTCCGCTGAAGACATCTCCTTGTGGGTCCAATGAGCGCTTTGCTTACTGGGGAACTCTAATGCTGCTATTACTCACGAATAAGCATGGGCGAATTTTGCGAATCTCGCGTTCGCGAATTTTGCGGATTTGCGAACTCGCAATCCGCAAAATCCGCGAATTCTCGCGAATTTGCGGATTTTTTTTTTTTGTGTTCGCACGGGTTTCTGCCAGTTCGTGAGGGTTTTGTACAATTTCGCAAACGCAAACTTACCTGTCGGGTCGCAAGTTTTGCGAACTTGTTGTTTCTACGTGTCCAGCCTGTTTGGGACACTCTTCTTCATCACTGCCACTCTCTGTCACCACTGCCACTCTCTGACTACTCATGCCACCCTCTGGCCCACCCATGCCACCCTCTGTTTCATCACAGCACCCTCTGGTTGTCCAGTGTACATTATTGTGGCAAAGCAAAGCACACCTTCCCTGCCTCAAGTGACCTGAATTAATTTGGGGCTGATTAATGTGTCACAGAATATTTTTTTAGCTGGCACCTGCTTCCTTAGTGCTTCCTGATTAGTGATCTTTTGCACTTGCTAAGTGCTTTCATTGTTGCAAAATTAGTTACAACACCTGCCCTGCCCCAACTGACAATAATGAATTAGGGGCTGATTAATGTGTCACTGGATTTGAACTTCCAGCCTGGCTCCTGCTTGTCTGCCTTAGCTGTAATTCAGGACCTTTGTGTAACTATTCTGAGGGTCAGAGCAGGGTCACATAATAGTTGCAAGTAGGCAACTGAACTCTGGAGGGGCCCCTCAGGAAGCACTACAGGAAATGGCTACTAATGATGAGCTTGAACTTTTGAACCTGGTAAGTAGTTTCAGTTTTGCTAAGATCGTATTTCTGCAATTTAGCGCTTATTCGCGGGGCGTGAAGTTGAACTGGGAAGCCGCGAACTCACGCGAACAGTGCCAGCAAGCCATAAAATCCGCTGCTCGCGGATTTGCGGATTTTGCGGGAAATTCGCGAATCTCGCGGATTGCGAATTTACCAAAAATCCGCAAAATCCGCGAGCGTAACGGATTTTCCACCCATGCTTACTCACGAACACCGTAAGTGCCTTCTTATCAAACTGGATCCCAAACTAGCCAACTTAGCTCCCCAAGATCCAGGCAGTAAGGCGAATGGTCTTCTCTTCTGAGAAAATTTAGTCAGGGATCTCAGCAGATTTGTGTCAACCTTTGCATCCTTGGACAAGGCACAGCAGTTCATCAAGAAGGTTTTTCCCCCCCAGGTTTTTGGACGGGCCGGCAGAGGCAGGGGCTGCTCTTCCGGCCGTCCCTACAACAACCAAGGCTCCAGAGGGTCCTTCAACAATTCCTCTCAGGACTACAAACCTCATTTCTACCCACAGCGGGGTAGGGGCTTCTGAGGTCGAGGCCAGAAGAACTATCGTAACAATACCAACAACCAGCAAGGTAGGTCTTTCTTCCCCGCCGCCGGTGGGGGGGGCGTTTAAAACAGTTTCTGTCAAAATGGCAAACTATCACTTCAGACCCTTGAGTTCTAGACAGGATTCAAGGCTATCTTATAGAGCTCTATTCTCAGCCTTTCCAGACTACGCTCCCCCTCCTCTGTTTTTTTCCAACGACATGGCTCTCCTAATCTCGTACGAGATCCAGTCCCTTATCCAGAAGCAGGCCATTCAGATAGCCCCTTCGATCCCACAAATTTCCTAAGCTCCATCTTCCTTGTCCAGAAAAAGAACAAAAAATTGCGTCCAGTGATCAACCTGAAATGGTTCAATCAGTTTATGGTGTACCGCCACTTCAAAATGGAGACTATTCTCCACTTAAAAGATACCCTTCGTCCACACGACTGAATGGTTCGATTGGACTTACAGGACGCTTATCTCACGGTTCCCATTCATCCTTCCCATTCCAAGTTCTTACAATTCCAGTGGTCGGGCGTGAATTACCACTTCTCTTCTCTCCCCTTCGGCCCTTCCTCAGCACAATGGTGCTTTACCAAACTGTTAAAACCGGTGGTCGCCTTCCTAAGATCTCTGGGGATCAGACTGATAATATATTTGGACGACATTCTGATAATGAATGCAGACAGACAACTCTTCCTGTATGAACTGGGTACCACTAAGTCTCTTCTCCTGGATCTGGATTTCCTCGACAAATCAATGCTGATTCCATCTCAGACCATGGAGTTTTTGGGCTTTCTTGTAGATTCCGCTGCAGCCTCCCTTCGTCTTCCGCAGTTGAAGGTCACCACAATCAAAGCAGAGATTTCAGGCGTCCTTCAGACCTCCCTTATATCTCTGGGGTCTCTTGCGAGAATAGTCGGTCTTCTCTCCTCTTCAATTCAGGCCATGTTTCCAGGCCCTCTGCACTATTGGGCTCTTCAACGTCTAAAAATCAGACACTTGAGTCAAGGCTTAGCCTACGCCGACCTTATCGCCTTGGACCAGTTTTACGCGATGAGGTTCAATGGTGGATCGACCATTTAGATGCCTGGAGCGGGCGAACTATTTTCGCTACAGCCCCAGATCTTGTGCTAGAATCAGATGCCAGCCTGACGGGTTGGGGCGCCCGCTGTGGTCCAATATCGACTGGCGGTACATGGTCTCGTGAGGAGTCCAGATTGCGCATCAATTGTTTAGAGATGCTTGCAGGCACCTTTGCATTCCAAAGCCTTTCAAAAAACAGAGTCCGTTGTTCCATTCTTCTCCGCATGGACAGTATTTCTGCGGTTCCTTATATCAACCATCTCAGCGGTACCAAGTGCAAACCTCTGGCGGAACTGGTGAAGAGCCTTTGGGGAAAATTGTCTTTCCAATCAACTCTCTCTGACAGCGGAGTATCTTCTGAGAGATCTCAACTCGGTGGCAGTTTGGCACTCTCGATACCTTCGAGACTCCAGTGACTGGAAGCTTCTTCCATCCGTTTTCCTATCTCTTGCTCAAAAATGGGGTCCTTTTTATATAGACCTTTTTGATTCTTGTCTCATCTCCCAGTTGCCCCGTTTCTTCAGCTGGAGTCCAGACCCTTCAGCTCTTGCGACAGACGCTTTCCTTCAGGATTGGTCTCTCCATCTCAATTATGCATTAAACGTGTTTCTGATGTCAAAGCATTGGATGTTTCTTCTCAACAGTTTTCTCCTACAGGTGTTGTGTTCCAGATCCATAGACAAACCAAAACTAACTTGAATTCTGTGTTCTATCCTTATTTTCCCTCTCATCCTAAGTTATGTGTAGGCCAATGTTTAAAAGTGTATGAGCAGAGAACTTCTAATCTCAGAGCGTCCTCTCAGCTCCTTATCTCCTTCTGCAAGCCTCACCTTCCTGTCTCCTCCGCCACCTTGGCCCGTTGGGTGCGCTGGGTTATGTCCCTTGCAGGCATTGACGTCTCCGTTTTCGGAGCTCTCTCCACTCGGGGTGCTATGGCGTCTAAAGCCTTTTGGACGGGCTCCCGCCTTGAGGACATTCTGAGATCAGCAGACTGGACTAATGATAATGTTTTTCGTATGTTATATTGTAAACCAATTAATACTGTGGCTTCTGTAGTGGTTGATATGCTTTGAATAAGCATAATAGGAACCTCCGGTCTTGCCATAAAATGTAGATTTTCCAAGTTGTTTTGACGGAAAGTCTTAATTTTATTAAAGACACGGAGGTGTGTATTATCCCACATCTTCACCACTAATTTGTGTTCTTTCTCCCTTCAGCAAACCCGGCCGTGCCGCCTGCATCTTCGTGAGGATCCGGCTCACCATCGGTTATGGTCTTCAGGCATTCAGATCACCTCTGCTTCCTGCTCCAAGGTGTATGCTGTGGTTCATGCGGCTCGTTTCTCCTGGATTCCTGTAGCTCAAGAAGTTTGTTCCTGGACTTTGGCTCTTTCTATTGTTTTAGCGATTATTCCATTGTCCTCTGAGTTTATCTGACCTGCTCATCAGCGAAAAGAGGAAGCTACACAGTCAGATGTGACGTTATACACACTGCTATGTCATGATTGGTTAGCATGCACTGTTTTTCTTTGTTTCCATTGGCCAGTCTGTTTTCCTGGGCCCCTGGGAACTGTAGTTTTCACTTATCTTGGCTGCTATTGAATAATAGCAAGATAAGAAAAGCATTATACTCACTTACGTGTCTTTAATAAAATTGACATTCCATCATAACAACTAGGAAAATCTACATTTTACAACATTGATCACCTGCCATCTTATGTCATTCACTATATGGCCTTCAGCGAAAAGTGTTTTACCAGGGTACACTGGGGATCTTGCAGCAAATGTGACTCCGATGTTGACAGATACGTATTCTAAATTGAGGGTGGTTTGCCCAATATATAGTTTATCGCATGGACACTTTATACTGTAGATCACACGCAGGGGTATCCCAATATTGGCATGTTAAATTGATTTAAATTCTATATAGAACTGCCACACACTACACTGGCCACATTTAAAGTGTCCAGATGGTACACAGTCAAAATATCGAGTAGGAAATATCGACCTACCATAATATCGAGTATGAAATATCGAAGGAGCAGAATATCGAAGTCAAGAATATCGTAGGAGAATATCGACCCTAAGGTAAGTAATATCGAAATTCTTTATATCGATGTAAGTAATATCGAAGTTAGTAATATCGATAGCATATATATCGATGTTACTAATTTCGATGACACTAATATCGATATTTGTATTATTTTATAGTTTTTTATTATGTATGTGTTATATGTTTAACTTAAGTATTTAAAATAATTACTATTAAATGTGTATTAATTTTATATAATAATAAATTAATTTATAAGAAAATTGTATGTTTTAGTACCGGAGCGGGCTGTGGGTTTATAGGGGAATAGGGTGGGAAGTAATTTAATTATGGTAAGTTGATTAATAATTAGTAGGATTTATTAATTAATTATAATTAATTGCTAATTAATTTTAATTATTTGGAAAAAAAATTAAATTAATTGATTAATTGATATATATGTTCTGTAGCGGGATTTGGGTTTATAGGGGAATAGGGTGGGAAGTAATTTAATTATGGTCAATTAATTATTAATTAGTAGGAATTATAACATAAATGTAATTAATTGGTAATTAATTTTAATTAATAGTTAATTAATTTTAATTATTTGCTAAATAATTTTCATTAATTCATAAATGGATAAATGTGTTATCTTGTGGGTAGTTGTTTTATAGGGAAATGTGGTGGGAAGTAATTACAATTTAATTAATTAATAATGTATTAACAATAATTGTATTGTTAATAATATAAGTGTTAATTAATTATTAATTGGTAATAAAATATTATTAAATGGTATTATTTAAAATTTATTTTAGGTTAAATATATATCGCTAATCATGTATTTTATAAATATGTATAGGTATTGTATATGGTTTATATTTATTTAATAGTTTATATTTTTATAATTACAAAAATCTTTTCTTTATAAGTATGTTATTTTAACCCTTATACTATCCAACACTTTCTCTACTGTTGCACTCTCTGGAGTTGGAATAGTATTTTTTACCCCTACACTATCCAATGCTTTCCCTACTGTTGCACTCTCTGGAGTGGGAATAGTAATTTTAACCCTACGCTATCCAACGCTTTCCCTACTGTTGCACTCTCTGGAGTGGGAATAGTAATTTTTACCCCTACGCTATCCAAGCTTTCCCTACTGTTGCACTCTCTGGAGTGGGAATAGTAATTTTTACCCCTACGCTATCCAACACTATCCCTACTTTTGCACTCTCTGGAGTGGGAATAGTAATTTTTACTCCTACACTATCCAACGCTTTCCCTACTGTTGCACTCTCTGGAGTGGGAATAGTAATATATACTACTACGCTATCCAACGCTTTCCCTACTGTTGCACTCTCTGGAGTGGGAATAGTAATTTTTACCCCTACGCTATCCAATGCTTTCCCTACTGTTGCACTCTCTGGAGTGGGAATATTAATTTTTACCCATACGCTATCCAACGCTTTCCCTACTGTTGCACTCTCTGGAGTGGGAATAGTAATTTTTACCCCTACGCTATCCAATGCTTTCCCTACTGTTGCACTCTCTGGAGTGGGAATAGTAATTTTTACCCCTACGCTATCCAACGCTTTCCCTACTGTTGCACTCTCTGGAGTGGGAATAGTAATTTGTACCCCTACGCTATCCAATGCTTTCCCTACTGTTGCACTCTCTGGAGTGGGAATAATAATTTTTACTCCTACGCTATCCAACGCTTTCCCTACTGTTGCACTCTCTGGATTGGGAATAGTAATTTATACTACTACGCTATCCAACGCTTTCCCTACTGTTGCACTCTCTGGAGTGGGAATAGTAATTTTTACCCCTACGCTATCCAATGCTTTCCCTACTGTTGCACTCTCTGGAGTGGGAATATTAATTTTTACCCCTACGCTATCCAACGCTTTCCCTACTGTTGCACTCTCTGGAGTGGGAATAGTAATTTTTACCCCTACGCTATCCAATGCTTTCCCTACTGTTGCACTCTCTGGAGTGGGAATAGTAATTTTTACCCCTACGCTATCCAACGCTTTCCCTACTGTTGCACTCTCTGGAGTGGGAATAGTAATTTTTACCCCTACGCTATCCAATGCTTTCCCTACTGTTGCACTCTCTGGAGTGGGAATAGTAATTTTTACTCCTACGCTATCCAACGCTTTCCCTACTGTTGCACTCTCTGGAGTGGGAATAGTAATTTATACTACTACGCTATCCAACGCTTTCCCTACTGTTGCACTCTCTGGAGTGGGAATAGTAATTTTTACCCCTACGCTATCCAATGCTTTCCCTACTGTTGCACTCTCTGGAGTGGGAATAGTAATTTTTACTCCTACGCTATCCAACGCTTTCCCTACTGTTGCACTCTCTGGAGTGGGAATAGTAATTTATACTACTACGCTATCCAACGCTTTCCCTACTGTTGCACTCTCTGGAGTGGGAATAGTAATTTTTACCCCTACGCTATCCAACGCTTTCCCTACTGTTGCACTCTCTGGAGTGGGAATAGTAATTTTTACCCCTATGCTATCCAATGCTTTCCCTACTGTTGCACACTCTGGAGTGGGAATAGTAATTTTTACTCCTACGCTATCCAACGCTTTCCCTACTGTAGCACTCTCTGGAGTGGGAATATCAATTTATACTACTACGCTATCCAACGCTTTCCCTACTGTTGCACTCTCTGGAGTGGGAATAGTAATTTTTACCCCTACGCTATCCAACGCTTTCCCTACTGTTGCACTCTCTGGAGTGGGAATAGTAATTTTTACCCCTACACTATCCAACGCTTTCCCTACTGTTGCACTCTCTGGAGTGGGAATAGTAATTTTAACTCCTACGCTATCCAACACTTTCCCTACTGTTGCACTCTCTGGAGTGGGAATCGTAATTTTAACTCCTACGCTATCCAACGCTTTCCCTACTGTTGCACTCTCTGGAGTGGGAATAGTAGTTTTTACCCTTACGCTATCCAACGTTTTATATAATTAATTGTTAAAAAATTAAATGTTTATTTAATTTTTTATATTAGTTACATTTTATTTATGTTATTGTTTTATGTTTGTAAATGTATTAGTAATTTAGAATATATTTTATTAATTTATAAATTAGTAAAATAATAATTAATACTTATTGTTCAGTACATATATATTATATATTTACTGTATATATTTAATTAATGTATTATTAATATATAAGTATTATTTAGTAATTTTAAACATTATTAGATACTTTTAACTATGTAGATTTTATTTATTAGTGTTATATACTTTATTTTACATTTATATATTAAAAGAAAAAAAAACGATATTTTTAACATCGATATTTTTGACATCTATATTATTTTTACGATATTTTTGTACTTACCATGTTGTAGATAGGATGTCGATATTCTTGCTCTCGATATTGTTGACTCGATATTCCTGTAGGTCGATATTTAGGAGTTCGAAATTCTGTCAGTGATCCGTCCAGATACCGGGGGTAGTGTCCAACGATGACTAAGGGTTTCAGGCTATTTTTCTGGGGTGAGTGTGGCTCTTTGTGAGAAGTTGGCCTGATATAAGATGTTTCCAATTCTGGAACCACCTTGTATCAGTCCAAACAATCCCTTATGGTGTCTGGTTGTAAGTCAACCTTATAGATAAGCTATCCTAGGGGTAGCATGGACTAAGCAGCCTGAAAGGCTAAACTCAAGAGGTCCTGTTTTACCAATCACAATCCTGTAATACCAAATGAAAGGACACCACACAAGTATATATTATAAAAATATATGTGTTTATTACTAAAACAATCCCCAGTACTCTTTATGAGCAAAGGGGCACAAGCGTTAAATCAAAAGCACAGTATAACATATGAAAGTTGCACAATTATGGATGAGGGCAGGTGGCCACTCAAACCATAAATTAAGAAAGTGGTATAAGAGATACCAATCGAACAGTGGTTAGGCCTAGGGCCTAGGGAATCGCTGGGAGCAGTCAGGACAAGCAATGCTGAAGTCGGGAAAAGCCCGAGGGATTCGGGTGCAGTGCTTAAAGCACACACATGCACCAATGCAAAGTCAATGGTGCGTACCAGTTACACAGTTAGAGTTTAAGGATACTTCAGCTGAACCTAGAAGGATAAAACTTTAGACACAGGCCCTAGAGGTGTGTACCAGTGTGGGAACACCGGCGTTGCTGAGTTACCTCACCCACAGGAAGCGAGTGCATAGGGTCGAAGTGGCGTCGGGTTTCGTCACGCAGGTTGTTGGTGCTTGAAGCTGAAGATGCTGCAGGCGATGTGAAGGAGAAGTGTCCGGTGTGATCCAAGGGTGGATCAGAGGCGTAAAGTACCTGAAAGCAGAGGGGACAGAGTCTGGGTCACTCAGCAGTGACCAGGGTGAAACCAGGACGGAACCAGGCAATGTCGGGCGCAATCAGGTGGTTGTCGAGGAGCTTATCTCCGCTGCCACGTGGGCTCTGGGGCATCTGCGACGTCCAGGAGTGGGTCACGAGCTGTTCCACAAAGGCTCTCACCATCGGCACTGTCGGCTTCAAGATCGGAGCAAACAACAATTGGCAAGAGCAATCCACGCAGGACTGGAAGATTGCTTCTCACTCGGACCAGGAGGGTCAGAGTGGGTGCTCCTTTTCAGAGGAGCAGAAGCAAGTCTAAAGCAACCAGAATCACAAGTCGTATTTCAAGTTTCGTCGGCACAGGGGCCACAAGCCAGCTGGCAAGTGACCGGGCCAACGCGTTGAGCCAAAGAAAGCAGAAGGGCCCCACGCAGCACTCGTCAAGTGTCGAGGGGTGAGCTTTGGTGCAAAAGTGGCTCAGGGCTGGGGCTTCTCAAACCCTGGTGTACAGCTTCGAGGGTCACTCGTGGGCTGCACGGTCAGCGTCTCGTGGTCTTTTCAAGATGGTGTGCCCCACGCTTCCGGTCACCTCCATGGGTCTCAGCTCTGCAAGGACTGTGGATCAAGCTGTAAGAAGGCAGGCAAGCTTGATCTCATCGATCTCTGTCGCTCGAGTTCCGTCGGGAACTGCAACAAAGCAGACGGCGAGGTGCTGGATGGTGCCTGTTTGCACAGGGTGGTCACTCCTTGACCACAAGGGAGATTCTTCAGTCTTCAACGTTGAGTAGGATGTCGAAGGGTCCAGAGTTTTGTTTCAAATGTTTCATCAGGATAATCTGAGTGCGTTGGCACTGCTCCCATTCTTATACCAATCTAGGGGGCTGGATTACCTGCTAGGTCCTCTCCTACGGGTGGGACCCAGGAAGGGGGTGGATACACCCCTTTCCCTTTGATCCAGGCCGCGCTGGGACTGGGGCTGGTGCGCCCCAGAACCGGTTTGGCCGGATTATGCAAGAGGAAGCCTTGTGCTCCCCAGGCAGTGTCTGGTTTCTTTCAAACCTCCCTGCTACAATCCACTATCTCCTGTCTGGGGTGGTGTAACACCTCCCTGTGACAGGAAATCCTTTGTCCAGGCCTCCTTGGCTGAGTTTCAGTCAGCTGCAGGAGGTCAGACTTGTGTCTGTGGCAGGAGCATCCATTTTGTGGATCTGAGGCTCTTTTTAAAATCAACCGCGTTTTAGCAAAGTAACATGTTGTCTCCCTCTAGAGAGGTGGAATGCTACCCCAGTCACCAGGACCGGCGAGGGGGTAGTATTCCAAATTGTATGACACCTTACACGTCATGTTTTGATAAAGCCAAACCAAAGTTAACATATAACACAAGGATTATAATGTACTTAATAGTATATGGTATGGCATTATCCCGGAACAGCTTAGGGAATTGGTCTAGACAGCTGCAGACAGGCTCAGCTCATGCTAGAGCACCATCTCACATAAAACCACGCACTCTGCCTCCAGGATTGTTAAGGCCTGCCATAGGAGTGGCTTATAGGTTTATATGTGTCCAGATAGGTTTAGATATAGGCATACTATATCTAAGCAATGGGTGATTACACCACCTTTCCCCAGCTGAGTGATCAGCCAGTTGTGTCAATTTTGGATAGCCAGCCAGGGGTGGCAAAAGATATGCTGCAGCCCCTGGTAGGCCTTGGATGCACCTATGCCCTGGGCACCTATAGTGCTCTGTACAGGGGCTGATAAGGTGACCCAAGCCAATTTAGTTATGCACCTAGGGTACATGGAATCCATTTTACAGAGAGAGCAGATAGCCTGGGGCCCTGATTAGCAGGGAACCAGGCCAACTAAGTCGAAAACCAGCTAAACACAAGGCAAAAATTCTGGGGTAACCATAGTCAGGTAGCCACCTTCCTACACTCTTACTAAGTGGTCTTTCATATTTTTAATCCTTTTGTAGGAGAACGTTGTAGATTCCAAAGCAAGATCTCCTGGAGCCAGTACCTTCCATTGTTTCCCAATGACTTTAGAGACTAAGCTAGAAATTAGAAAGAAAGTAGTCATACATGTAAGTTTTTTAGACATTTCGTCCTTGATTTTTGGAGTGAGTAACGTCTCCCCCGGGCTTGATTAACCATTTCAGCAAAATAAGCACGTACTTAGGGCATCAAGTGAAGGGGGGCACCACAGAAATTTTCCATTTCCAGATTTACCATGGACCATATGGTATAAAACTGCAAATGGTGCAGCTGAACCTATAAATAAAGTGGAAGTACACAAAATAAACGTTATCTTCCATCTTACTTTAAGTTTTGTTTCAAATGGAAAAATACATTTTTATTTTAATGGTTTATTATTCTTTATATTTTTAATTAGATATATATGTGGGCACTAACATCTTTTAGGTGCATAGGGCCTCTAAAGGTCTTACTCGTCCCTGTATCTCCGTGGGGCAGTACCATGCCCTTTTCAGAGAGCGTTTAACAAGGCAATTAAGATAACCCTCAGCCATGAGTTTTTCACACACTGTGGCAGCTTCTCTAAAGAAATCAGATCTGTGATGCAAATTTCTACGTATCCTTAGGAATGGACTGTTAGAAATGGGGACCTCTACTTAGCAGAGTTATGCACCTTGTCGAAGTAGGGACCCTTCCTTTCTTCTAGTCACACTTTGGAGAACCTCTGCTCACCCCTTTAGTAGCTTGCCACAAGCAGACAGGCTTATGCCAAAGGCAATGTGTAAAGTATTTGCACCCAGACACACAGTAAAAACACTACAAATAGACACCACATCAGTTTAGAAAAATAAAAGATCTCTACCTAAACCTTTTCCTGTCATCGGACTTGGAGGATAGCAGGAGGCGACTTTGAACGTCAGGAGCAGGCTTGGGACCTTCACCCCACGACTTGCCGGACCCGCTGCGCGGGTCCCGCTGCGGAAAAGGTCACTCTGCGGGGGAGCCTCAACCGACCAGGCATCTCGGTCACCGGCAGGGCTGCGAGCAGGCGAGCAGGGACTCCATTGCCCAGGAGTCCCTGCGTGCAACACCTGTGGCCGCTCTCCCTGCCGGCAACGCCCCCTGACAGCGGCTCAAAACTGCAGCGTTTCCCGTGCTGTAGTGGGAAACCTTTTCCTGTCATCGGACTTGGAGGATAGCAGGAGGCGACTTTGAACGTCAGGAGCAGGCTTGGGACCTTCACCCCACGACTTGCCGGACCCGCAGCGCGGGTCCCGCTGCGGAAAAGGTCACTCTGCGGGGGAGCCTCAACCCACCAGGCATCTCGGTCACCGGCAGGGCTGCGAGCAGGCGAGCAGGGACTCCATTGCCCAGGAGTCCCTGCGTGCAACACCTGTGGCCGCTCTCCCTGCCGGCAACGCCCCCTGACAGCGGCTCAAAACTGCAGCGTTTCCCGTGCTGTAGTGGGAAACCTTTTCCTGTCATCGGACTTGGAGGATAGCAGGAGGCGACTTTGAACGTCAGGAGCAGGCTTGGGACCTTCACCCCACGACTTGCCGGACCCGCAGCGCGGGTCCCGCTGCGGAAAAGGTCACTCTGCGGGGGAGCCTCAACCCACCAGGCATCTCGGTCACCGGCAGGGCTGCGAGCAGGCGAGCAGGGACTCCATTGCCCAGGAGTCCCTGCGTGCAACACCTGTGGCCGCTCTCCCTGCCGGCAACGCCCACTACCCTACCCTATATCTTAAGGCAGAGCATCCGCTGCGCGGGAGCGCGCGGGAGCGACCGGGGCGAAGACCGGGCAAAGAGCGGGCCGTTTGAGGCCGTTCGAGGACGGAGAGGACTGGACTGGCCCACCCTCCATCGCTTTTTCCTTACAGGCAATCATCCCCTTGTTCCATAAGAAATGAGTACCAGGGCAACTCGGAGCAAGACCTCCAAGGCAGCCTCGCAAATTAGCGGCCCAATGGACGATTTTATCACCCGTACTAACATAGCCATTGATAATGAAATATCCAAATTACAAACCCGGGTGTCCTTAGAACTGGGTGCTGCCAGAAGACTGTCACAAGTGATAGCGCTCTCAAAAAAATCCTCCCTAGGCCACATAGCCACCTCGGTTACTCCGGAACGCCCTGCCATCCCTCAATGTGTAGTTACACAGGTTGATGTCCATCGGATCTCTACCAACTCCACCCCCTCTCCATCGCTAGAGCGATATTCCAACGTAGATGAAGCCAACCTCCCAGTTGCATTTTGCGCCCAGAACCCGACCCCTAACCCTCAGTTATCCTCAAACCCCACTACTGGTAAACCACCTAAAAGGAAGCGTCGAACAGGCACTGCTTACGCACGCAAAAAAGCGAAAATTGTGCTTCCCCAAAACCTAACCTCCACAAGAGCACTGTCACCTAACGTGTCACCTAACGTGATTCAAGAAAAAAGCACGGGGTCTCAACTCCCTAGGGAGGGAGGTACAGTGGATTCCGATGTCACCCCACCTAGTATCGACCAAAAGACTGAGGGCTTGCAGACTGAAGGGTTGGGCAACAATGAAAGGGAATTCATAGATCTAGTCTGGTCATCCCTAAAGAAACTTCTTTCCCCTCTTGACCTTAGACTCTCGAGAATAGAGAATAACCTGCTCGAGATGGAAAAAAGTATTATTGCTCTGGCCACTCTTGGTTTGAGAACTCTTGAAAACCAGGGGCACCCTGTGCCAGATATAACACCTCCAATTCCCACCATTCAAGTGCAGGATGTCCCACCCTCAAACCCTGCCACACTACGGCAGGATGTCCCACCTCCTGCCCCACCCCCCTCACGGCCGATACCCAAGCCAAGGTCTGTGGCGGTGAACCAAATTCCCCTTGCCGCTAAACCTAAGGCTCCTCAACGAGCCCCAAATTCCCAATTAGGAAAGCCTAATCCTGGCGCCCAGTCCAAACCTACCCTTAGTACCGTACAGGACCCTCCTTCAAAGGACAACTTCAGAGGGGGGTATATTGACCTTCCCCCTGAGGCCAACGACTATGTGGTGGTACTAACGGGTGTTCCCCAGATTGGTGTAGACCAGCATGAGAACCACTGGTCGTTGAAGAATAAAATAATGTATTGGCTAAATATTAATAGACCTATCCCCAATGGCCGGAGAAGCAGAGTCCTGATGGTTCGAAGAACTCGCTGGGTGGGCCCAACAAAGAAATCCAGTCCAGGGGACTGTATAGTGGTGACCTTTGAGGACCCGCATACGGCACAATTCATCTGCTCCTGGCCTGGTTCTGAAGGGTCCCCGGTCATACCCAGACCCCTGTCTTTCTTTTATCCACCCCGTGTCCAGCATACCCCGGCGGATGATTGGTCCTTAGTTCAGCACCAACCTTGGAAAAGCCACCCTAAAGCCTATAACCAACTCCAACCACTTTGGAACGGCTTTCCTACCTCAAACAGATATGGTGGCTTGGAGGAGGTGGATTGACTTTCTAGCCAACACACTCAACATAACCCTGAAAAATCTTTTTCCCTGCACACCCGAAGCCCATCTGAGCACGTACCCCCAGATCTCCCAGCGGACCTAGTGGGATATACAAATGGCTTAGACACTAAGGAAGGGTTGATGTTTCCTGTTATTCCTGACCCATTCGTCTCGGAAGGCTGCTCAGTTTCACCTACTACGACTTCCCAACCATTAATCCAAGGGGGCGCAGCAGAGGCGAACTGGATTGATACAACCAAGGCTCCTTCACCGCAGCATTCTGACTCCTGTGTAAATGTTTCCAGAGAGGCTGCACCCGAAATTTCTCCACCTATTTATCCCTTTTCACAGCACACCTCTGGAACACCGTTAATAAAGATCCTGAGCTGGAATGTGGCTGGGCTTGTCCGCAATCTTGAAAATCCAGATTGGATTGCCCTTCTAGAACCCTATAGCATCTGCCTTTTTCAGGAAACCTGGTGCCAAGAACCAAGGCACAGAGTGGGGTTCACGACCTACTTTGTTCCAGCCGTACAACAACCTGGCTCTAAAGGTCGCCCTTCAGGCGGTCTATTGATTTGGATTAGTATTGCCTTAAGGCTAGGTGTTACCCAAAGGTCTACTAAATCTCCTGACCTACAATGGCTGTCACTGCATCACAAAGGAGGGAGGACCCTAGAAGTCTTTAACATTTATCTGAGGGGCTCTAATGGTGGGCCTTCACGTTTATCATCAACAGGCCTAAGCAATGAACTAGCCTCTTGCAACATTGATTCTTATGTCCTTCTTGCGGGTGATTTTAACTGTTGCTTTGAGCCATTGTCTAGGGAAGACATTCTGGATACCCTTGAAGAGGACTCAAGGAGAGGTATCCCTATCCTAGCCATCGATCCGATTCCCAAATGGACACAAAGCGCAATAGATATCAATGCCCTTTGTCTGGAACATAATCTGAGACCAGCCAACGGCCGTTCCAAATCGGACCCTATGGGAGCCCATACATATAACAGGACTGGGCGAACTTCCAGAATTGACTTTGTCATGCTCAATTTTAATCTGTGGACTTTCCACCAAGATATGGAGGTCATTGTATCCAGTGACAGTGATCACAACCCACTTTCTCTTTCGATCACCAGTCCATGGCAGGATGGGACCTATGCTAGCTCAGACCACAAGTGGAAAACCTCACGTGAAATCGCTCCCTCTAACTGTAGTAGGCGCTTGAAGTGGGCAAGAGTCTCGGCGGACGAAGAGAGGCTATCACAAGCTGGGTCTATTCTGCTAGAGGCTGATTCCAAGCTCGATACATTAAGCCCCACGGGTAAAAAGACCCTACCTTTGTTTACAAAGACCATAGAGGCTCTGAGTGATTTGTTTCTTATCTCCCAACCGAGCACCAAGGTGGCCCAAAAAGGCGCTTCCACGTCCAGAACCAAGTGGTACTCCTCGAAATGCCGGGCAGCGAAGGGGGCTCTTATCTCGGCAGTAAAAAATAATGAGCCAGATAATGTAAGGGCTGCAAGGAAGACTTATAAAAGAGTTGTGACCGAAGCTAAAGAGGCATATGATCTAAACTTCTGGCGGGACTTGGCCGAAGCAAGCAAAAAGAAAAACGCCAAGGAGTTTTGGGATCTGCTAAGAGCCAGGGAAAAGCCCATTGATCAGCAAATAACCTGTAACATCTCCGGTGCTGTATGGTTGGAACATTTCTCCAAGCTGTATTCCATCCCACTGGGGGTTTGTCATCATATCTTGGCTCCTTTGCCTTGCCCTACAACTGTCCTCATGAGTAGTGATGGTCCATTTTCCAGACAGGAGGTAGAAAAGGCAATTAAGGGCATTGTTTCCAACAAAGCTGCTGGCCCTGATGGGATCCCGGGCGATTTGCTAAAAACCTACCCGGCGTGGTGGAGCAGACTGATCACTTCCCTCCTAAATGAGGCCCTGCTAGGAGGCTCTTTCCCTGACTCCTGGAGGGGAGCGGAAGTGGTCCCTATTTTTAAGAAGGGCTCCAGAGACGATCCGGCAAATTATCGCCCCATCAGCCTGCTGGACTCAACTCAAAAGGTGGCGGGCAAAGTTGTTCTAACCAGGATATTGCAGTGGGCAGAAGAAAATCAGATATTGTCCAACCTCCAAGCAGGCTTCAGAACGGGGACTGGCACTATTGAGCAGACATTTCGCCTCCTTATGCTCTATTGGAAAGTTGTGGTGTTGGGGGGGGGCAGCTTGTACTTGGTCTTTATTGACCTACGCACAGCGTTCGATCTGGTCCCACGAGCTTTATTGTGGAATGTTCTTAATGAGTTAGGCTTACCACCCTACCTGTTAGCCTTACTGATAAAATTCCACGATAGCAATTTCGCCCAAATTAGATGGGGTTCACAGGGCAAAAAAACACCTCGCATTCCGGTGAACAGGGGCGTCCGCCAGGGTTGCGTGCTTGCCCCCACTCTGTTTTCTCTTTATGTTAACGGAGTGGTGGAGCATCTCTCACAAGATCCATCTGATGCGCCGACCCTGGCGGGGAAGAAAATTCCGACGCTCCTGTTCGCGGATGACACCCTTCTAATTTCTAAGACTCCAGTGGGCATCCAAAAATTGCTATCTAGCTTCAAGTCCTTTTGTGATGACAAAGGCCTGGCCATAAATATAGGAAAGACCAAGTTCCTTGTCCTTAACCCCTCCAAAAAAACAGTTGTTTCCCCCGTTCTAGACTCTGTTCATTTAGAGAGAGTCAAGGAATTTGACTACCTGGGTATACGGTTATCCGACTCTATGAGCTGGAGGGCACACCTTCAGAAGGTGTTTCTTGCTCACAAGAGGGTAGCTGGAGCCCTGCTCAAACAACAGCGAGCTTCGCCATTGAAACCCATCGGGGCAGTCCTAGATATCTACAGGGCAAGGGTTGTAAGCGCGGCATTATACGGCACGGAACTGTGGGGCTCACAGAAAATTGATACCTTGGCCTCCCTTGATAATAATTTTCATAAAGATCTCTTGAGGCTGCCCCACAGCACTCCTACAATCCCCATTTTGCTAGATGCGGGTTCCCGCTCAATATGCGACCAAGCAAAACTACGCCCTCTTTTATTATGGTCTAGAATCTGGAATGTCCCTGAACTCCACAGCTACGCAGATGCTTTGGAAGATCTTCTGTCCCTTCCAGGATGCCACAAGATCACCTGGCTTAGGGATGTTAAGTCCCTTCTTTACAAACTGGGGATAGGAGATGCTTGGGATAGTAAAACAGCCCCCTCAAAACAAGTAATAAAAAAAGCCTTCTGGTCGTGGGTGGACAACGAAAGAATCTGCAATTCTAATCACTGTAAATCTGTCGCCCAGTTCTTGTTAATTAAAGAACTCCCTTTTAGGGAACCCTATTTGGACTCTATCCACAACTCTGGTGATAGAGCACTGTACATTAAATTCAGGTTAGGTGTACTCCCTCTTGGTCAATGTACCTCAACCTGGAAACCGCCTCTACAAACTGTGCCATTCTGTCCCTTTTGCGAAATGAGGGTTGAATCTGTAGCACACTTGTTGTTCGAATGCAACACCTATGTAGCACCTAGGAAGTTGTGGTTGAGACCATTATGTAGGAGTCTGGGAACAAGATCTCATTTAGAATCCCTGCGCATATTGTGCACTGACGCAAGACCCTTTTTCGCCTGCTGTCTGGCAAAATTCTTAGGCTGGGCCTGGCGCTTAAGAACTGCAAAAAAACTGTTGATACAGTAGTATGCTTTCCCCCTCCTCTTTCCTCCCTCTTAAAAATCCATTTGACTATTTGGATTGTTTTTTATACTGTATATTGCGAATATGTTGTTACTGTATTGCATGTGCTAAATTATGTTTTTTATTATTGTGAAATGCAGCTTTTATGATATGTTTTTATATCGAAATAAAGCTTATCTACAATCTACAACCAAACAAGACATAAGTGACAAAAATCTAATATACACAATTCAAAATATGACTTTTAAAAGTCTTTAGGCAATTCTGTCCATAGAAATCTATGTATTTGTGATTTTACACAATGTACATTTGTAATAGATGCGTCAAAATTTAAAAGGCCAAACAGCTGCGGAGAAGGGAAGCATAAAAAAACACAGCAATACTTTAGTTCCTGAGGCCTTGGGAGGCGATGCAACATTTTTTCTGCATGCAGAAGAAGTGATGCGCCGAACCTGGACTGTAGGGGGAAGCAATGTGTTAATTCCAAGACCATTCTAGTTTGTGGGTGATGCGTCGGAAATATTGCCACACAACTGCAATGCGTGGCAAACAGGCACTGCGTTGATTTATTGAGCTGTGGTACCACGTTTCATCAATTCTTTCAGCTGCTCAGCAGGGCCTGCGTTGGAGTTGGTGCAGTGATCTCGGACTTAGGAGGTGGGTGCACTGGACCCGGGGTGCAGTGGATTTTTCAGCCGCTGACAGGTGCTGTGTCGATTCTTTGCCTTCACGGCTGCGGTGCATGGAAATTCTTCCCACACGGTGGTGATGCATCGGAAAAACATGTGCTGGAAACGCTATGCATTCATTTTCTTGGTTTCTTCAAGCGTTTTCAGCGCCCAGCAACATGAACAACCTCCAGAGGCCAAGAACTGAAACAGGTTCCTCCTGGCAAGTCAGAACTCCCAGCAGTGGTGCAGTTTTTGTGTCCCTGAGACTTCAGAACAGGAGTCAAGCACACACAAGCCCTTTGAGATTTTCACAAGCAGGTTCACAGCAAAGTTCCATTCATTCTTCTCTCCTTGGCCAAAGCAGCAACTACAGGCCAACCCAGCAAAGCAAAACACAGCATAGGAGTAACCTCCACCTCACAGCTCTTCAGCTCTTCTTCCTTGGCAGAGGTTCCTCTTGATTCCAGAAACAATCTAAAATTCTGGTAAGTTTAGTATTTATACCTCATTTTCTCTTTGTAGTCTTTATTGCAAGAGTCTATGTCAGTAAAAGCAGGTTCTGTCCTCCCTTTTCCAGCTTCACTACAGGAGGTGAAGACAGCATTGTGCAAAGCAGACACAGCCTATTCAGGTGCTAGTTAAATCTCCTCCCACCACTCTAAATGTAGAAAGGTCTATTCAGCGTAGCTATGAGTCACCCAGGAAATGCAAAACACACCCCAACCCCCCCCCCCGTTGACTGTCTTGAGTGAAAGCACATCCCCAGCTCCTATCATTCCAACACAAGACTGTGAATACATAAACAAGTAGAGGCACAAAGCATTGTTAAACAAGAAAAGGCCCACTTTCTAAAAGTGACATTTTCAAACACACAATTTAAAAACTACCTTCACTAAAAGGTGAGTTATTACATTCCGAATTCAGAGAGCCTAAACTCCAAATCTCTAACTTGTTCCGAAGGAAAGTTACACTTGTAAGATGTTACAAGGCAGCTTCCATGTTAAGCTATGAGACAGAGAGCCTCTCAATGGGGAAAAATAAAATGCACACTATTTCACTACCATGGCATGTAAAACACACCAGCATATGTCCTATATTTCACATACTCCGCACCCTGCCAATGAAAGTACCTTGGGCCTACCTTAGGGGTGCCTTATCAATAAAAAAGGGAAGGTCTGGCAAGTGGGTCAGGGCATTTTAAGAACTGTATGCAGACACAGCAGTGGCAGGTCTGATACCTATTTGAAAGGCTACTGGTGTGGATAGCAGGATCAATGCTGCAGGCCCACTAGTAGCATTTGGTTTACAGGCGCTGGGCACACACAGTGCACTTTACTAGGGGCTTACCAGTAAATCAAATATGGCAATCATGGATAACCAAGAGGAGTCACAATTTACCCAGGGAACACTTTAGCACTGATCAGCAGTGGCAAAGTGCTCAAATTACCTAAACCAGCA
This sequence comes from Lissotriton vulgaris, assembly GCF_964263255.1. Lineage (NCBI taxonomy): Eukaryota > Metazoa > Chordata > Amphibia > Caudata > Salamandridae > Lissotriton > Lissotriton vulgaris. The sequence continues at coordinate 211,667,135 of NC_141698.1, forward strand.
AAAACGAAATCCAGCACACAGTCCAAGGCAAAAAGACTGTGGAAACCTCACCAAGGGTGCAAGATCTAACACTGAATATAAGGTAAAGAGTTTTCAGTGAGTGAAGGCATTTCTTTCAGTGGGTTTGTCGCACAGTGTACTGTATAGAGTGTCATTATCTACTTTGACAATCACATCTAGAAATGGGATCTTTTCATTATTACTTGTCAAAGTAAAAGTCATCAATAGTAAATTTAACCAGGTATGAAATATTGTCAAAGCCTCAACGGAACCTTTCCAGATCAAGAAAATATCATCAATATATTGTTTCCATGTTATAATTGGTTCTTTGAATGGATTGAATCAGTGAGAATAACAGAAGATTCAAACTGTCCACACAGGATTGCAAAATCGGGGCCGAAAATTGCTCCCTTAGAAGTGCCCTTTATTTGTATGTAAAAGTTATTTCCAAATTTGCTGTTTTTTTAAGTTCCAGGGTGAGTAAATCACTTATGAATGCCTTCGGGCCTGATGTGCTTTAGGTCTATTATTAAGTAGGTTTCTGATAACCTGGATCCCTTCCCATTGTGGTATGTTAATGTATAGAGACCCAGGGGCAGATTTAAAAGCACCTTGCAGCACTTTTGCGCTGCCATTGCGTCACTTTTTGTGATGCAGCAGCAGCAGCGTAAACAATGTGCCACATTGCGGCCCATTTAAAACATGATGCATCTAGCGAGATGCGTCACCTTGTAAAACCCTGTTCCACATTATACCTGCATCAGGTATAATGTATGCAGGGTGGATGTTCCCACGCAGCAAAGCCTCGCAGAAGTGATGCAGCGAAATCTACAAGATTTCACTTTGCGACTTCTAGGAAGCCACTGTGTCAAAACCTTATGCCTGCTCCAAGCAGACATAAGGGGTGATGCAGCACAATAAGTATAGGCCTCCCCATGCATTGCTGGAGTTGCGTCGTACTTGCGTCACGACTCCAGCAATGCAGGACTTTTGTGCCAACAGATGAGTCAGAATGTCTGATGCATCTGTCAATCCTTGCGCGATGGTGCGCCATATTGTAAATACACCGTATCCATGGTGGCGCAAGGGTTTCCCATGGAGGTGCAGGAAACTGGCGCATCTCTACTGATGCGTCAGTTTCTTGTAAAACTGCCTCCTAATGTCCATGGTTACTAACAGACATTCTGGTTGTGAGAAAGGAGTCTCTTCAATTAAATCAAAGAAGTCCATAGTGTCCTGTATGTAGCAAGGTGTCAAGGGCGTAAAAGGTTTTATAAAGATATTGTCATTGTCATGGGTCCCAGTATAGAACCACACCTTTATACAATGGGTCTGCTCCGGGGATTGGATGCGTTTTTGTGCACCTTGGTGTAAATCACTGGGGTGAAAGGTTTCTTTATATTCAGGCAAAGGAATTAATTTTTGCTGAGGATCCTTCTCCATTAGCAACTGTCATGAGTTTAAGAATCTCCGCCTGGATATCACTGGTGGGGTCCTTATTTAGCCTTGCATAAGGATCTTTATTAGATAATTGCCAATGTGCCTCTGACGTGTACGTATTCCTATCACGTAATATGCTGCTCCCTTTGTCAGCTGATTTGATTATCGGAGATGCATTGGTTTTGAGATCATATATAATCTCACGTTCATCTAGAGATATGTTGTATGTTGTAAAGATTTTTCTTTGCTAAAGGTCATGAATGTCTTTTAAGACAAATTTCTCAAAAGTAAGGAAGATTTTAATAGGGGGCTACCGTGTGAGGGTGAAAATGTAGAAGCAGGTTGGAGTCCTGTGTCATCTGTGCAACAACGTGATTCTGTTTCCTGAAAGAAGGCTCTCAGTCTGATCTTTACGAAAAAATCTCAGTAAGTCAGTTTGCAAATCTAGAAAATCTAATCTTTCCATAGGTGCATATGAGAGTCCCCGGCTGAATAAGGAAATAGCAGAGGATGACAAATTATGTGTCAATAAATTAAAATTGGAAATTGGCAGGGGTTCAATAGTTTCTGGGGAAGTCCCCATTGAAGATGCTTTCATTGTGTGTTGCTCTGCCCAAGTGTTTTGTTTTGCAATTTCTGATTTCTGATTCTCCCTCTTCCCCTCCAGTTGGGTTATGGTTTTCCTCTGCCTAAAGAACGTTCATGTCCTTTCTGCGTGGCTGTCCCACTTGTCCCTTCTCCACAGTCTGAGTTGTCTTTTAACTCTTTTGATGTATCCGAGAAGGATACAAACTTGTTCTACTTGTTGTATCATCCTCAGGGTATATTGAGACTCATATGCCTGGCAGATCTGTTAGTGTAATATTTGTCTGCAAGGTAAAGAATGGTTCTTTCTACCGGATCACTGAAACAATATCGATGTAAAAAATATTGAGTTACAAAAATATTGAGGTAAAAATATAGAATACCAAAATATCGACTTCCTATCTCGAAACAGGTAAGTACAAAAATATTGAATCAAAAATATCGATGTAAAAAATATAGTTAGTCAAAATATCGAATTTTTAAAAATGCTTTAAATTAATTAAAAATTAATTAAATAATAAATATAATTAACTTAAACATACTTAACCTACTAAAATACCTTAAAATTAATAATTAATTAATAGAATTTAAACAAAAATGTTTTACAAATTAATTTGTTAATACATATATATATATATATATATGTCCAAAAGGTCGCCGTAATTCACTCTGCCTCCCACGCAGAACAACGAAGAAAGCGAGACCACAAGATAAGTGCAGTTCCTCAGTGCAATTTAATTTCGTGCCAAAGTTACAGCCTGCAATTCCGCCATGACGCGTTTCACCTCAAAAGAGGCTTGTTCATATATATATAAACATAATATTAATAAAATATTTACAATATTTTTACCGTAGGTTAGCGGAAAGTGTAAAATTTACTATAACCACTCCATTAAATGCAACAGTAGAGAAAGCGTTGGATAGCGTAGGGGTTAAAATTACTATTCCCACTCCAGAGAGTGCAACAGTAGGGAAAGCGTTGGATAGCGGAGGGGTAAAAATTACTATTCCCACTCGACAGAGTGCAACAGTAGTGAAAGCGTTTGATAGCGTAGGGGTAAAAATTACTATTCCCACTCCAAAAAGTGCATCAGTAGGGAAAGCATTGGATAGCGTAGCCGTAAAAACTTACTATTCCCACTCCAGAAAGTGAAACAGTAGGGAAAGCGTTGGATAGCGGCAGGGTTAAAATTACTATTCCCACTCCAGAGAGTGCAACAGTAGGGAAAACGTTGGATAGCGTAGGAGTGAAAATTACTATTCCCACTCCAGAGAGTGCAACAGTATAGAAAGCGTTGGACAGCGTAGGGGTAAAAATTACTATTCCCACTCCAAAGAGTGCAACAGTAGGTAAAGCATTGGATAGCGTAGCAGTAAAAACTTACTATTCCCACTCCTGAAAGTGCAATAGTAGGGAAAGCGTTGGATAGCGGGAGGGTTAAAATTACTATTCCCACTCCAGAGAGTGCAACAGTAGGGAAAATGTTGGATAGCGTAGGGGTAAAAATTACTATTCCCACTCCAGAGAGCGCAACAGTATAGAAAGCGTTGGATAGCGTAGGGTAAAAATTACTATTCCCACTCCAAAGATTGCAACAGTAGGGAAAGTGTTGGTGAGCATAGGGGTAAAAATTACTATTCCCACTCCAATGAGTGCAACAGTAGGGAAAGCGTTGGATAGCGTAGGGGTAAAAATGACTATTCCCACTCCAAAGAGTGCAACAGTAGGGAAAGCGTTGGATAGCGGAGGGGTAAAAATTACTATTCCCACTCCAAAGAGTACAACAGTAGGGAAAGCATTGGATAGCATAGGGGTAACAATTACTATTCCTACTCCAGAAAGTGCAACAGTAGGGAAAGTGTTGGATAGCGGGAGGGTTAAATTTACTATTCCCACTCCAGAGAGTGCAACAGTAGGGAAAGCGTTGGATAGCGTAGGGGTAAAAAATTACTATTCCCACTCCAGTGAGTGCAACAGTAGGGAAAGTGTTGGATAGCGTAGGGGTAAAAATTACTATTCCCACTCCAAAGAGTGCAACAGTAGGGAAAGTTTTGGATAGTGTAGGGGTAAACATTACTATTCCCACTCCAGAAAGTGCAACAGTAGGGAAAGCATTGGATAGCGGGAGGGTTAAAATTACTATTCCCACTCCAGAGAGTCCAACAGTAGGGAAAGTGTTGGATAGCGTAGGAGTAAAAATTACTATTCCCACACCAAAGAGTGCAACAGTAGGGAAAGCATTGGATAGCGGGAGATTTAAAATTACTATTTCCACTCCAAAGAGTGCAACAGTAGGGAAAGCGTTGGACGACGTAGGGATAAAAATTACTATTCACACTCCAGAGAGGGCAACAGTAGAGAAAGTAAATACTTCATATATGAAAAAACAAAAAATAAATATTAATAGCAAATACAAATTAATTAACAATAATTAACAATGTTATATAATATATTAATTAATCAATTAAAAATACCCAAAAAATAATTATTACAAATATTTACCTATCAATACAAATTATTTAACAATTAACAATTAATTAATTACCAATCAAAAATGTATTATTAATTACAACAAAACAAAACTAAAAATAAGTAACAATATTTATTTATTTACAATTAAATTACTTCCCACCCTATTCCCCTATAAACCCACAACCCACTACAGAAAATAAATTAATACGATATATATAATTAACAATTAAACTATTAATTAAAATTATTTATCAATTATATTTTAATTAATTACCAATTAAAAATGTATATATCAATTAATTCCAAATAAATACCAAAAAATAAATTCAAAATGTAATTAATTATAATTAATTTACTTCCCACCCTATTCCCCTATAAACCCACAACCCGCTACAGAAAATACATTAATAACATTTACATAATTATCAAATAATCAATTAATTAAAATAATTATCAATTATATTTTAATTAATTACCAATTAATTATCAATTAACTATTAATTCTAAATAAATACCAATAAATTCATTAAAACTTTTAAATAATTAAATGTAAATTACTTCCCACCCTATTCCCCTATAAACCTACAACCCACAACAGAAAATACAATAATAAAAGTAACATAATTAATCAATTAATTAAAACAATTATCAATTATATTTTAATTAATTACTAATTAATTATCAATTACCTATTGATTCTAAATAAATACCAATAAATAAATTAACATATTTAATTAATTATAATTAAATTACTTCCCACCCTATTCCCCTATTAACCCACAACCCGCTACAGAAAATACATTAATAAAATTAACATAATTATCAAATAATCAATCAAATAAAATAATTAACAATTATATTTTAATTAATTACCAATTAATTATCAATTACCTATTGATTCTAAATAAATACCAATAAATAAATTAACATATTTAATTAATTATAATTAAATTAATTCCCACCCTATTCCCCTATAAACCCACAACCTGCTACAGAATTATATTACGCAAAAATGAAATACCATAAAATTAATGAATTATAATAATTTATAAAACATATATACACTTTTCACACGTATACTAAAATAAAATATACTTTAAAAAATTAATATTAACTTACTTACCTCAAATTCGATATTTTTGTTGTCTATATTCTGTCATTCTATATTTTTGTTGTCTATATTCTGTCATTCTATATTTTTGTTTTCTACATTCTGTCATTCTATATTTTTGTTGTCTGTATTCTGTCATTCTATATTTTTGCTGTCTATATTCTGTCCATTCGATATTTTGTCCATTCTATATTTTAAACTTGATATTATTGTAACTCGATATTAAAAACTCGATATTTTGACTGTATACCCTTTCTACCTTATAGAATTGTATATCATTCCTTACATTTTTGGATATCTTGTCTTCCTCTGTACGGGTAAACTCGGATATGTTTTTTTTAATTTTGTCACAGTGGCAGCAAGGTACATCTCTGAGGGAACAGCGCAGGCTTCAGACAGCAGGGCAGTCCTCTTGGAGAAGCAGGGCAGTCCTATAACATACATAGCAGGCCACAGGCAGCACTCCTTTAAGAGACATCCTCAGTGGCGGCTGCCACCAATTGAAAGTGGTAGGGTGGCGCAGGGTGGGAGGTAGAGTTGGGGAATTAAAAAAAAATTAAAATCTCTTACCTAATGGTCTGCTCCGCTCCCGCTGCTGCCGCCTCGTTGCTCCTGCTTCTCTTCTCCTCCAGAAGTGGATGGGTCTCAAAGCACAGGCTCACCACCCAATCCAGCAGCTGCTCTCATGCTGTGAGAGTAGTGCCAAGATTGGTTTTAGCGGCCTGGTTTGCTGTTCAGACATTATCTAGGATCTGGGTTGGAGAAATATGAGTGTGCATGTCTGTTTGGCTGGCCTAAGACGGCTGGCCAAACTGACCTGCAGACTTATAAGTGCACACTACTCCACCTTTCCATGGCCGGTCTGCTACTCCCACTTCATGTAAGCAACACAGACAGAGATGAATAAAAAAATGATAACAATGTTTTATTATCATTTTATTTATCATCTGCTGGCAGTGGGGTGATGCTCCTGCACCATTTCATAGGAGTCGCCAGGTCCTCCTGCATGCCCAGATGTGAACTGAAGAGTGGGTCTGAGGGTTCTATTTTTATACTTGTTGCCAGCTTTGAAGTAGAATAAATGATTGGAGCTGCCCTCACAGAAGTGTCTGGAATTTCCTGCCTCCGTGCTCCGGTACCAGGATGTCTGAAGTCACAAAAGGCTAGTGTGAGTTATTTTTGTGTGTGGTAAGGTAAGTGTCTTTGAAGTGAAAGTGGGGCTGTGGACAGCTCAATTTCCCCCCCCCCCTTCCTGCCATGAACACCTTGTCCAGGTATTGTCTGGGCATCTGGGAAGAATACACAAAGGCACACTACCAGCTACACCTAGTTGTCTAACCCAGGAAGAGGTTGCTTGAGACCTGCTTTGTTGCTTGAACCCAGGTCTACCCGAGTGACTCCAAGAGTTAGTTGGCTGACCTCCTGATTACAGCTTCATGGACAGAAAAGGCTCCAACCATATTGAACCTGCACCTGGACTCAATCTGAGAGAGTCCTGACCCTCCAAGTAGTACACCTCCAGTCCTGGACCATTGGAAGTGGTGTTAAAGGTGCCCAGAGACTCCAATTCCAAAACTTGAAACTTGGAAAACTTTCTGCCATAAAGTGCTCAGAGAACCAAGAACAGACCGGGATCTACCTGCTTGCTGATCTACCCAAACTGGCCTGACTTTACGGTAATTCCCACTATATTCTTCTCTACAGCAGCAAAATCTGTTCAGCAGCTCCTCGCAGATGGGGTATACAGCCTCATGGGGCCCTCATCGGCTGAGTCAGCAGCGTCTTTCCACTAGAGATCTCGACTTCCAAAAAAGATAATAAATCTTCATTGTGACTTCCGCAGCAACTCCCCAATAATTCCTCCTCCTCAGATACTGAAGACCCACTGAACTATACCTTCACATTTTTCTTCAGCATTTCTTCTAAGTCTGAAGGCAAACGGAGACTGGGCCCAATTCATTTTATGTATCTCAATTGCGTTCCATTGCCGTCAGCCATAATTTTTTACTTTGCCCAGGTATCATGCAACTAGATATCTGTGGTTGGCACTTTGATCTTTTAGGGGCTATTTTTCACATTAAACTTTTAAAAATCATAACTCCGGTTTTATTGATTGGATTTTTGTCATTTTGGCTTCAAATAATTTATAAAAATGTACTCTCTTTCTCTAAATAAGTGTGGGATTTTTCTTGGGTTGTGTTTTCACTTTTGTACTGTTTAAGTGCTGCCTAAGTACTTTGGGCTAGATTTATCAAGGTTTTCTTTCTCCCTTGTGCCACACAAGGATATGCACGTATGACTCAAGACCTAAGTGAGATTTCCAGCGTGGCCCTGCATGGCTTGATAAATCTAGAGTCATGAAAGGCAATGTAAATCGTTCCCTTGTGTTACCCTATCCCAGATAGCCATTTTATGGGCGGAGTATGGGTGTTCCCACACATCCACCCATGGACTTTGGTGCTTTCCCAGATTTGCCATTAGTAGTAGATCTTGGAATGCGTCAAAATGCTACGCCTCCCCAAGGATTGTAGGTCAACCCACCACCCAATTTATCACATCATGCTATCAAGCACGCTATGGACTATGAGGAACATATAATGTAAATAACAAGGACCCCCTGTTTAGGAAAATCAATTCGTGGTACAGGGAAATAAACAGTGTAAACAATATGGCATATTACTAACATGTATCAAGGGAGAAATCGCAAGAAAGACACACAACTAAGTAATTAAGAAACTAGATTTCATTTAATATATTAATAAATCTTGACGTTTAAAAACAATTCATAAAAATACATAGTGTAAGTCAATTAAACAACAAAATTACTCAATCAACATATACTATATAAAAAGTGCATACAAAAGAGCTTCTACTAGTGGCAAACAATATTATTCTATTCGACGCACATTTCGGCGTTTTTGGGAACGCCTTCTTCAGGAGCCACAGTAATATCTGAAAAACATATTTAATACAAGAATAAAAAAGCAAATTTAAAAAAAAAGAAAGAGTCACAATCTTTAAATACATACAAAAATAACAGAAACAATGTAGTGCCTAGATCACAATAACTCCCTACTTATATAGCTAGTAGAATGTTGCTATATAAGGAACAAACTAACATAATTATATTTTGAGCAGTGGTAATTATAAGAAAAGGGAACGGAAATATCTGAAGTCATATAATAATGACCCTTGTATTTGAAAAACAAATTTTCATAACTATTCAGTTTAGAGAAACCATTCTCATTTCAATGTAATGTAACTTTTATATATTCCAGGCATGACGATGTACACATATTCCACATGGAGCGGGAAGTCTGTACTGAGGACTCCAATGTTTAAAAGAGGTCTAGTTAGTTAACGCTACTATTAATCATTGGTAGTCTTCACATTAGCTGTTCTAACTCAATGTGCCAAGTATGAATGGTCAAAAAGGATTTCAAGGATAAACGGTTGAAGAAGCCCAAGTTTAGGATATTAAAGCTTACTTACCAAAATCACAAGACTATGAATGTGAAAAAATAGGTTTGTCTTCCTTTGTAAGTCAATGTCCGTGGTTTGTAATCTAAGATAAGGTTTTTCAATGGAAAAAGGTAATAGAGAAAGCTATCAATAATGAACTTTATAAAATAATGATACAGACAGGGATTTGCCAAAATTGCTATCCTGATTCTAGTAGATTCACTATCTATATGGCACATTTATCCTATTTACCACTCTGATACAGACAGGGATTTGTCGTAATTACTATCCTGATTCAAGTCGATTCACTGTCTATATGACACATTTATCCTATTTACCACTCAGGGATCCTGCTGTTCATATTCCAAAAAAGAAAGGTTTAGCGGACGTGCATGCATCCACTAAAGTCTAAAATGAAGGTAGTCCCTGGTACTAGGAAGCAGAAAACCCCTCTGTGTACAGTATAGCATAAGTAATAGCTAATGCTTACCTAGATAAATCTTCACTGGCTATTCACATTAAAAGGACCCCTTTGATTGCAGACGTGATAGTGGCTTTTCTATCCGACCAGCTGGTCTTCAAGCATGCAAATCTGAAAATTTAAAAGCGATGAATGATATAGTATATTGTTGACCCAAAAGGTAAAATCTGAAAATTACATCGATGTGGGCTTGTAGATACCGCAACTAACTGGATGTTGTCAGTTGTTCCAAGGTCAATCTACTGATAATAGTTTTTGAAAAAGTGGGGGAATGTAGCGGGTTTAATCCAGGTTCGTTTGTGGCTCCCGTTTAGTGATTATCTGTGTATTTTAAAAGAACGGCAGAGATTTGACAGGCTTGAGAGGTGCCATTCCGCAAACGTCTGATCTTCAATTGAACCATGGATCAGGTTACAGGTGATATTTAAGAATACACAATATTCAAATGTGCAGAGCTCATTGTACAGGTAAAAATTCTTACCAAAGAGACCCAGCAAAGGAAGATGTTTTGTGTTCTAGCATCAACAAAAGAAGGACGTGGATGTTGTCCAGTTTTGTATTTGTCAGTTTCCAAACGATGGGGAAAGAATGAAATCCCTTGCAATACTAAAATATAAAAATACAATATGTGCCTATTTAGAACAAACGCATTTAAAGGCTTAAGACGGTCATGCAACACTATTCGAGACTATTAAAGCAAGTTAGTTCCAAGCGCATTGCTTTACCCGAAACGCAGAATGCGTGTAAGTGCCGTCTGCACATGTATAAATTAAATAAAACGGTTCCTATTATCTGCCGTCACGAGTCGGCCAAAGGGAAATAATTTGCCGTACCGCTTTATGGTATCTAGGTAAAAAAAAGGGGGGGAAAAGAAGGAATTAATTAGATTGAAACCATATCGGTTTCTAGAGGCTAAAGGATGTATACTTAGATCTAAAAGAATGGTATGGGTCCAAAGAAAGACGAATCTTACCTAAAGGGTACCGATATGTCCGTTTATATCAACCCGGGGGAGCCGCGCTGAGAAAAGCTGCTGGCGTCCCACAGCCGTTGGAAGAAAAGAGTAACTCGGTAAGCACGTCCTTGAGTCCTTATGAATGGGCAGCTTGAACTAATTGATGTGACGTATGGAAAATGTGGTTCCGCCTATTTAAAGGGGAATCCTTTCAAGTTGAAGTCAGTCCACCACGTCACTCATGGGAGGTGCCGAGAAAGGACGAAAGGACCTATGTATTCAAAGATGTCACTATGAACTTATCACCTAACTAAATAAAACGAAACCGGCAGTCCTGTGTCCATTAGTAATGAGAATCACGAATTTTAATACCGTCAGCGCGCCTTGCAGATCACGCGAACCGGGGGGAGGATAGGGAGGGAGGATGAGGGGGCGGGGGAAAATTTGAGAGGGACTTGGAATGGATATGACATCGTGCCTGAAATATTCAAAATATTTGTGGAAGATGCCGTAAAGGTATATGTTTCAAATCTATGAATTATAGGTTATAGACTCTTATTAATAAATGATTCCCGATTATGAAAGTTGCATGCGGCTGGACGCTGTTCGAGGTTGGGAGCACCGAGATTTAATAATGTGCTGTAATACCAACTAATGCCAGTTTAATATTTGGTGAGACAAAAGGTGGTCTCAAGAAATATTTCTGAAACTGGCACAGTCTCAAGAACATGATTACAATACATGGTAAATATGTAGCGTTGGACGACGGCAAGAATCTAGAAAACTAAGGGATGAGTAATATTTGACTACTCGAGGCAAGTCCTGAATAATGGGTATTGTAGGGAGAGAGAAATTCTTAATTGCTATGGCATGTGCAGCATATTATCTACAGTTTAGATCTAATTAGTGAATCTTGCCAGGACATAATATAGTGAGAACGCTTCACTGTGAGAAGAGTTATTGTATTGCGTTCTCCCAGGGGATTTTGCTGTTAAGTCCCTTTTTATATGTGTCCAAAACGAAAATCCGGCACCTCCCATGAGTGACGTGGTGGATTGACTTCAACTTGAAAGGATTCCCCTTTAAATAGGCGGAACCACATTTTCCATACGTCACATCAATTAGTTCAAGCTGCCCATTCATAAGGACTCGTGGACGTGCTTACCGAGTTACTCTTTTCTTCCAACGGCTGTGGGACGCCAGCAGCTTTTCTCAGCGCGGCTCCCCCAGGTTGATATAAACGGACATACCGGTACCGTTTAGGTAAGATTCGTCTTTCTTTGGACCCATACCATTCTTTTAGATCTAAGTATACATCCTTTAGCCTCTAGAAACCGATAGGGTTTCAATTTAATTAATTCCTTCTTTTTCCCCCCTTTTTCAACTAGATACCATAAAGCGGTACGGCGAATTATTTCCCTTTGGCCGACTCGTGACGGCAGATAATAGGAACCGTTTTATTTAATTTATCCATGTGCAGACGGCACTTACACGCATTCTGCGTTTCCGGTAAGGCAATGCGCTTGGAACTAACTTGCTTTAATAGTCTCGAATAGTGTTGCATGACCGTCTTAAGCCTTTAAATGCGTTTGTTCTAAATAGGCACATATTGTATTTTTATATTTTAGTATTGCAAGGGATTTCATTCTTTCCCCATCGTTTGGAAACTGACAAATACAAAACTGGACAACATCCACGTCCTTATTTTGTTGATGCTAGAACACAAAACATCTTCCTTTGCTGGGTCTCTTTGGTAAGAATTTTTAGCTGTACAATGAGCTCTGCACATTTGAATATTGTGTATTCTTAAATATCACCTGTAACCTGATCCATGGTTCAATTAAAGATCAGTCGTTTGCGGAATGGCACCTCTCAAGCCTGTCGAATCTCTGCCGTTCTTTTAAAATACACAGATAATAACTAAACGGGAGCCACAAACGAACCTGGATTAAACCCGCTACATTCCCCCACTTTTTCAAAAACTATTATCAGTAGATTGACCTTGGAACAACTGACAACATCCAGTTAGTTGCGGTATCTACAAGCCCACATCAATGTAATTTTCAGATTTTACCTTTTGGGTCAACAATATACTATATCATTCATCGCTTTTAAATTTTCAGATTTGCATGCTTGAAGACCAGCTGGTCGGATAGAAAAGCCACTATCACGTCTGCAATCAAAGGGGTCCTTTTAATGTGAATAGCCAGTGAAGATTTATCTAGGTAAGCATTAGCTATTACTTATGCTATACTGTACACAGAGGGGTTTTCTGCTTCCTAGTACCAGGGACTACCTTCATTTTAGACTTTAGTGGATGCATACACGTCCGCTAAACCTTTCTTTTTGGAATATGAACACCAGGATCCCTGAGTGGTAAATAGGATAAATGTGTCATATAGACAGTGAATCGACTTGAATCAGGATAGTAATTACGACAAATCCCTGTCTGTATCAGAGTGGTAAATAGGATAAATGTGCCATATAGATAGTGAATCTACTAGAATCAGGATAGCAATTTTGGCAAATCCCTCTCTGTATCATTATTTTATAAAGTTCATTATTGATAGCTTTCTCTATTACCTTTTTCCATTGAAAAACCTTATCTTAGATTACAAACCACGGACATTGACTTACAAAGGAAGACAAACCTATTTTTTCACATTCATAGTCTTGTGATTTTGGTAAGTGAGCTTTAATATCCTAAACTTGGGCTTCTTCAACCGTTTATCCTTGAAATCCTTTTTGACCATTCATACTTGGCACATTGAGTTAGAACAGCTAATGTGAAGACTACCAATGATTAATAGTAGCGTTAACTAACTAGACCTCTTTTAAACATTGGAGTCCTCAGTACAGACTTCCCGCTCCATGTGGAATATGTGTACATCGTCATGCCTGGAATATATAAAAGTTACATTACATTGAAATGAGAATGGTTTCTCTAAACTGAATAGTTATGAAAATGTGTTTTTCAAATACAAGGGTCGTTATTATATGACTTCAGATATTTCCGTTCCCTTTTCTTATAATTACCACTGCTCAAAATATAATTATGTTAGTTTGTACCTTATATAGCAACATTCTACTAGCTATATAAGTAGGGAGTTATTGTGATCTAGGCACTACATTGTTTCTGTTATTTTTGTATGTATTTTAAGATTGTGACTCTTTCTTTTTTTAAAAATTTGCTTTTTTATTCTTGTATTAAATATGTTTTTCAGATATTACTGTGGCTCCTGAAGAAGGCGTTCCCAAAAACGCCGAAACGCGCGTCGAATAGAATAATATTGTTTGCCACTAGTAGAAGCTCTTTTGTATGCACTTTTTATATAGTATATGTTGATTGAGTAATTTTGTTGTTTAATTGACTTACACTATGTATTTTTATGAATTGTTTTTAAACGTCAAGATTTATTAATATATTAAATGAAATCTAGTTTCTTAATTACTTAGTTGTGTGTCTTTCTTGCGATTTCTCCCTTGATACATGTTAGTAATATGCCATATTGTTTACACTGGCTATGAGGAACATATACAGTAGCACAATTTAGAAATCTTGTCAGAGGAACATGCAGTTATTCATCCCTTTTTTTGCGTGTTTAGAGTAGCACATTCATCGAAGTCCTAATGTCTTTTTCCTGGTGGTACACACACTCAGCGCACCCTGCCAGCCTCTTCTACTCGTGAAGACTTGTGGAGGTTTTTTTTTAATAACAGATGTTGTTTTTTTATCTTAGTAAAGACCCATAACTTCCCTTTAACATATTTTTCATCAATTGGTTTGGTTTGAGTAGGAAATACTTTGTGCCACTGGCCAAAGTGTCCACTGCTTGAAGTGTAGCGCACTAGGTCACACCCACCACTCAGTCCCCTTGCCCACTTGCATTTATGGGCGAGGTCTGTGCCCACACACCAAAAGGTTTAGGTGCAAATTTAGCCCTACATCCCGTTTGCCATGCCTACCAGGCTCCAACACAGTGTCCAGCCTTTCATCATGCCTGCGAGTGCCCATCCCACCACCAAAAACATGATCTGCTGTAGCAAGCAAACTCAGGGCCTTCATATGTGAGGTCCCGTGCAGCTCACTGGGTAGACTTATGCTTCCAATGCTCACCATAATTTCAAATTTGAAAGAAGTTTATGTATGGTATTGTTATCAGATCATCTCTAAAGCTGAAATTAATTAGATACACTTCTTTAGGTTTATATTCTGAACTTTATATTCTCTTCTGGGTAACTTGCTTTTAGGGAGGCCTTATAAACATGGCATTTTAGCGTTTTAGACCCTGGTTCATTTATTTATTTTTCATCTGGGGGACTCTAACTAGCGGCAAGACACCCTTAGGTAACAGCTGCACTTTACAAATATATTTAACATAACATAACGTAAAGAACTCTAACTTCCTTTTAACAGTAGTTTTTTCAAATACTTTTTTCAAATTTATTTTTATTTTATTGCCCTGGCCGCAGGAGCAACCCATGCTCATGTCCATCAGCTGACCATGATGTCATTTTGGCTCAGGATGTAGCCTCAGGCCATGCCCGTCTGCAACTAAAATACAATCAGAAAATAATGTAGATGGGCTTTGGGCATGTGCAGTTGGGCTGGGTTTGGACCATTGTGCCTTGAACCTTCTTACTTGAGCATCGCTCTCTGGACTTGTAAGCTCATCATCACAGTGGAGAAAGCTCCCAGAATACAAAGTGATGTTAAAAGCCAGGACTGGCTGAAAAATGTAATTGGGGCAATCTGGACTTCCAGGTTTAAAGGACACTTGTAACCTCAGATCACAACTAAAATTGTTTGTTTAGACTGTGAAGTGATAATTCGAACAGCATTTGTTTTCAGAGTAAATATCTTGAACACAATCAATGCACTTTATGTAAGTGCTGCAAACCACTGTGCAGATAATGCTGGTACAGCCCGGGCGATACACAATTTAATTGAAAGTTTAGTATGTAAGTGTTATTGGTCCATCCATATAGTCATACATAATTGATGGCCCAGTCTGGTCAACTGCTTTTCACACCACCATTTGCTAGAAGATTCTTTGCTTCAGACATACACTTGCATCTCATTGGCAATGTTCTCTAACGTCCTTAACTTCTCCGATCCATTCGGAAAATCAAGTTCCCCTAATGCTAGTTTGCAAGAAAATGTTTAAGTATTTCCTCCTGACAGCATAAAGAATATGTCTACTTGGAAATCAGAGCATATGACCTGATCCTTACCAGCCCTTCTTATTAAGTGGATATCATAGATTCTAAAGGGTGGGCGGGGCTGCGTCGGCCGTTGGCCGACGGCAGCACTGGGGATGGAGAGCTCCTGTCGGCCAACGGCCAACGGGAGCACGGAAGGGGTTATTTTTGGATGCCACCATTCTGTCTTCTGGTTGATGGAGTACCTTGTATCACATATGGAAGTGTCTCATAACCACTCTGTGCAAAAAATATGCTTTGCTATATCTGCTGTAATATGATTCAACAATGTAAGCATAATTCACAGAAAAAGCATTTTCAGCATTGGGGCAGAAGTACAATTCCATAATATAAATTATTTAAAGATGAGTATTATCTCAAGCTCAATAAACCTTTATTCAATTATTGAAAAATAATCGCAAAACAATAAAATACAATGTAATTTCATAAAAATCCAATTTACAGATAACATGTAACTATTATTAAAAACAACATAGTAATAAATATACAATCTCACCCTTGGCCTTCAATTCAATATCAAAATTCATGAGGAAACTTAATACAAAGAATATCAAGAGAAGAAGTTGTCTTAAGGAAGTGCTAAAAACCGTTTTCTAGGAAATACCCACAGAGTGGCATACAGCAGAGTCGGAAATCATGCAGAGCAAATAAAGTGCAGGTCTATATTGGCAAAGCCGTATTTTTTAAAAAATGGTATTACATATGTATATCTAAAAGTCTCACAGTATTTATGCCAACAAAAAAAATGGTCTAGTGTTTGAGGTGATGTCTCATTGCAGGGGCAGATCCATATACACAGCAGGCAGTATCACCATAGGGGAAAAAGGGATGCTTCTAATTGAATCTACACGAAATTTGGTTAGAAGTGACCTTTCCCATGTGTTTTTCACCAAAGAAGGATAGGACTCAATCTTCCCACATATTTTAAGAACTATCTGGCACATGCATCAACGTAGGCTTTTGCGATTCATTTATTACGATAATTAAGGAATCTCAATTTGGGATTCCTTAAATGCAATCACAATTTAAGGAATTGCAATTTAGAGATTCCTTAAATCGCGATTTTTGCATTTGGGATGATGCATCCCAAATGCAAAAATAACGGTCGCAAAGGGGCAGATTCTGAGAATCTGCCTGTTTGCGACCAGTTTTTCCTTTGATGCATGTGCCTGTAAATAATCTCTCAGAACCAGTTTTTCCAATTCCCTGTTCTCCCTATCTTCAGATGCCAACTCATAAAAATCTCCTTTACCCTCGCTCTTTCGCCCTAGCTCAACGTATAGGGTGACGAATAAAAGTCTGGTCTTCCCAGTGCTTCAGCAGTTCTCTTCATATAGCTTAACCACGGAATCTTGTACTCAAAATCGTAAGATAGATAATCAGTATTAACATCACGCTGATATGAGGCGTGCTGGCCTCCCCATAACACTATCCAAAGGAGGAGAGTCACAAGTTTTATACAAACTTCCACATAGGTTAGACTCAGTTCCTCGTGAAGAAAGTAATGGGGACTACATGGGGCTACACCTAACAGCTGCTTATAAAAACGATTCTCTTCCAGTTGTAATTTTGAACATTCTTGATACCTTCATATGGCAGTCCCAAAGGTCAAAACAGGAAGACATTTTAGTTTGTAGACTTCCAGCAATGACAATATGGGCTTACTGCCAATATGGTCACCAGCCTAAATAGTGTCCCGACAGAGTGAGTGAAGCGGAGGCACCAGTTTTAGGTGCAGGGGAGCTAACTGCTATAGTAATCAAAAGTTATCCACAGATAGAAAAAAGAAATCATTGACCCTTGTGATATGTTTCTGATTGATTGAGATTGGTCTAATTTTACAGTTTTGATGACCACTAGCCATGTATGAGTTTTTCCAATGCTGGTTTCCAGGTCTAAATTGTCCATAAACATCACATAAGACCTATCTATAAGACCATTTGCTGTGAGGGACAGCAGGGCAGCATTGTCAGCATAGAGAAGAGCAGGGACAAAGGAGGATTTCACCTTGGGTAGATCCTTGCCCTATGAGATTAAAAAATAATTCAGACCATTTATCTACGAGAAATATACCATACGCCCCGGAATAGGCCAAAAAGTTTGGGGTCTTTACCCCCTGCTCCATATCTAACTGATGTGGTGACCCAGTGGTGCAGCAGTCTTCAAACCTTTCAGTGCCTTTCAGCTTCTCTCTGTCAGTGTCTGATGCACCCCCCGGGGACCACTTAAGACCCCCAAGGGGGGCCGTCCCCCAGTTTGAAGACCTCTGCCATGGTGTAATGCATGCCAAGATTCTACCAGAGGCTGGGGCATACCTCTGCATATTAAAATATTCCATAACTTGACGTGATTAGCGCGATCAAAGGCGATGCAACGATCCATGAAGGCACGGAAAAGTGTCAATTTTTGGCAATTCTGTACTTCCCTATAATTAGGTATAAATTCAAGCACTGTTCTTGTGTCCTTAACCATCCTCTAAACCCGTACTGTACTGATCTTAGAATACCATTTTGCTGCACCCAATTCCCAGTCCTATGTAGGATAGTGCCTCCCACAAGAATCTCAGAATCTAGCAGGGATAAAGTGATTCAATTACAAGGAGTGGACAGGTCTAGGACTTTATGAGTAATACAGGCCATCTAAAGTTGTTTCATCAAGGCTTTAAAGGAAAACCGTTGGAGTGTTATAAGACAGGCATGATATGGTCAAATTTCTTGCACTTGGAGGCAGTGAGCAGCAGCAGGTAACATTGAAGCTAGATGAATTGATAGTCATCCAGTGAGAAGCAAATTTTGATAATCCATACCTAACAGTGTTGCATGAAACCTTGATAAACGAGGCCCCGGAAGTTAAAATCTAAAACTTAAGGGACTTCATTTATCAAGGTTTTATGCAGCACAGCAAGCCACCTTGCTGCGCTGTGCTGCGTGAAAGGGAAAAGGCAGGAATGTGCTGTATTTACAATTATATGCCTCATTCATGTCCTTTCCTTGAGCTGGTTCCCTTTTGGCTGCTAGAGCTAATGCAGGCACCCTTGCGTCAGGCTGCCTGCATTGTGGGCAGGATTGTTTTTGTGCAGGAAGCACAAAAACAATGTGCTTCCTAGCACATTGGTAGCTTGGCAAGAGCAGACAGACTTATCTCAAAGGCAGTGTGTAAAGCATTGGTGAACACATACAGTAATACAGTAAAAACACTACAAATGGACACCACACCAGTTTAGAAAAATAGGTAATCTGTATCTAAACCAAAACAAGATCAAACAACAAAAATCCCCAATACAGTAATAAACATATGGCTTTCAGATGGCAGAAATAGTTCAGTTCTAAGCAAATTGCGGATACAACACTTTTCTCACAAAGTACCTGGGTTGTGACATGCAAACAAATTAAACAGGCCTCAATTGAAGGTGATGCGTTATTCCTTACACTCAGGAAAGGTGATGCATCGGCTCCGTGCTCTGAGGGAGGTGATATGTAGGTTCCTTAATGCAGCGCAGGGGAAGTGATGCATCAGTTCCTTACCGGATAGGAGGTAATGCGTTGGTTTCTTACTGCGTCCCCCAACGATGCGACAAACTTGGTGCCTCGATGCGATGCGACAATCCGGGACGATGCATGAACTCTTGCAGCTACGCAGCAGGCCTTGCGTTGAAATCGGTGCTGTGATCTCAGACTTTGGAGATCAGTGAAGTCAATAGGGTGTGCAGCGATTTCTCGAGCCCCGGACAGGTGCTGCAACGATTTTTTCGGCGATGCATCGGAAAAAGTTGTGAATGCCTATCGGTACTTGAAGTTGCCTTACTTTTCCAGCTCCCAGTGGAAAACAGTCTCTAGAGGTCCAAAACAACAGCAGGCACCTCTTTGCAGGTCAGAACTCCCAGCAAGGCAGTTCAGGGGAGCTGGTGGTGAAGTATTTGTGTCCCTGAGACTTCAGAACAGGAGGCAAGCTCAGTTTCAAGCCCTTATTGATCTTCTTCAAGCAGGGGACACAGCAAGCAGCAAAGCCCTTTTCTACCTTCCTTGGCAGGAATTAGCCATGGCATGCCAACCCCAGACAGAAAACAGCACTGGGGCAGCATCCCTACTCAGCTTCTCCGGCTCTTCTCCTTGGCAAAGGCTCCTCCTGATTCCCAGAAATGATCTAAAGTTCTGGGGTCTGGGCCCCAATGTTTATATCTCAAAATCCTTTGTTCTCTGGTGGCAAAGAAGCCATCTCCTTGGTCAAAACCGGTTCTGTCCTCCCTGGTGCAGCTTCCTGGCAGGAGGTGGAGACAGCATTGTGGAAGGCAGACCAGGCCCATTCAGGTGAAAGGAAATATCCTACCCCTATTCTAAATGCAGCTCAGGTCTATTCAGCCCAGCCCTGACTCATTGGGCTCTCTGGAACCACTGCTCCTCCCCAGCCCCTGTCGTCCAAAAGCCAGACATGCAATACACAAATCTAGCAGAGGCACACTGGATGGCTAAGCAAGAAAATACCCTCTTTCTAAAAGTGGTATTTTTAAACACAGAGTGTAAATATCACCCTCACTAAAAGATGCATTTTAACATTCTGAGTTCAGGCATATATAAACTTTATTTCCCTACCTTGTTCCACAGGGTAATTATGTTTATAAGATGTTATTAACAAACTCCCCATTCTATCTTATAGGAACAGGTAGCCTTGCATTTGTGAACAACGAAATTGGTAGTAATTCACATGCCACACACATCAGGGCATGTCCTACCTTTCACATAGACTGCATCCTGCCCAGAGGGGTACCCTGGGCCTACTGTAGTGGTGACTAACATGTACGAAAAGGGAACGTTAGGTCTTGGCAAGTGGGTACACTTGCCAAATCGACATGGCAGTACTAGACTGCACACACAGGCCCTGCAATGGCAGGCCAGAGTTACATTTACAGTCTGCTTATGTGGGTGGCACAATCAGTGCTGCAGACCACTAGCAGCATTTGATGTACAGGCCCTGGGCATGCACAGTGCACTGAACTAGGGACTGACCAGTAAATGAAATCAGCCAATCATGGAAACACCAATACATAACAACAATTTACTAAGAGAGCACTTGCACTTTGGGACTGAACAGCAGTGGCAAAGTGCTCAAAACATCTAGACCAGCAAAACAGAGTCCAACACACAATAAAAACACAGGAGGCAAAGGCACAAATTGCATGGGAGACCCACACAAATGGTGCCAGGTCTAACACGCCTCACCTGGAGAGGCGTAGCATTTTGATGTATTTCCAGGTCTGCCCATAACGATAAATCTGAGAATGTCCCAGAATCCATGGGCAGCCTTGCGTGGCTTGATAAATCTTAACCTCCACTGGCTCCCCGTCAATAAGAGGATCACTTTCCGGCTCCTAACCCACGCACACAAAGCACTCTACGAAATCGGACCCGAATGCCTCAACACACGACTATCCTTCTACACTCCCTCCCGCCAGCTACGATCCTCCAACCAAGCCCTTGCCACTGTACCCCGCATCAACAAAACCACCATGGGAGGTAGATCCTTCTCCTACCTAGCAGCTAAAACTTGGAACTCACTTCCCACTGACCTTCGCCTTACTCAGAACCACCTAGCATTCAGAAAACAACTCAAAACATGGATATTCGACAAGTAACTCCCCACCCTTCTTCAAGCGCCTTGAGACCCTCTGGGTATGTAGCGTGCTATATAAATCTTTGACTTGACTTGACTTGACTTTAGTGTTGCATCGCCCTTGCCCCTCTCTTGTGTGTTTGAAGGTGATGCAACTTACTCCCCCCCTCCAGATGTTCATCACTCACTTCAGGAAAAGACACTATTAAGCCATGAATCCAAGAAGGATGCACTCAATCTTAGTCCAATTTTCATTCCATTAGTTAACCCATCCCCAATCTCTCCCCAATGACTTCTGCCTACTTTAAAAAACTGCCCAATCACTGCTTAATATCCTTCTCCTCTTTGCAATTAACTAGTGGCATTATTAATAAACACAAACCTGATGTACTATTCTTAACAGAAGCATAATAAACCTGTTTGATATGTTAATGTGAGACTGCAATATCGAAACCTCGAAACAAGGAGGTACCCTAGTCATTATTAACATTTCATGTCTGGAATGCACAAGCATTGACATGCTCACATTGTGTGTATAGCACTCCATCTCACTAGTGATCTCGTCCCCCAAATCACCCCTAGGCCCCTCATTCACAGATCATCTGGATATGGAAGCCCCTTCCAAGAAAGGTTTGTAGAACTATGCATAATGATGACTGTTCACAACTGCAACAATCTCTTCATAGGCTAACTAAATATTTATTGCATTCACCATGTAAGTACAATGACTACTTACCAGGAAAACTGGTGAGCGTTTTTATTCATGAATTAGGACGTTATGTGTGAGACAGCAATAAAACCCACTGAGAATTGGCTTGACGTGACCATTCTGAGCCATTACAGCAACATAAGTATATCACTTTTATGCACAGTTATGTGAGACAGAGAAAGAGCTAGGGGAAAAAGGCAAAGTGCCCTGATCAATGACAAATGTAGGTAAATGCATCTATCTCTGTTCTGAAGAATCTGATCATTCTGCTTTGAGCCATATGGACATGTTCTTAAAAAAAATGTTTTAAGAAATTCATTCTTCCAAAGATTAGAGCGTACTGCCTGTGTATGTCTACATGCTCAATCCCAGACTAGTTAACTTATGGCAGAAGCAAACAAAGAATTGACTTCTGTGTAGATATTAAAATCGATCCCCAACATATTAACATCTTTCAACACTGTTCATTCCCAAACATTAGCAAAAATAAAAAAAATTCTAACACCTGCTCAATAATGTGAAACTGGAACAGCTACAGAGCTATTTTCTTATCTGTCACCCACCATTGTCGTGAAATTTATTTTAAGAAGAAGCAAACTAGATACTCACCTCTCTATAAAAGCATTAGACCCCTCTTGTTAGATCCATGATACGTACAGTCAGACAATCTTTCAAGCTCTAAAGCAGGGGGCTTAATGAACGTGTACATAGAGAAAGCCATTGGCTCCTGTAGTTCAGACGTCCCTCTAGAGTGGTATGTAGCTATAGGCAAGACTTCTTCCAATTGAGTCTTGAAGAATCACCTGGAACAGAAACCTGTCTGAGAAATTGTGGAACATTGGCATTTTTCAGAAGTCAGAATCGACCTTTCAACTCCAAAGCTCCAGAGACATCTCTCATTGAGATACTAAAAAAAACATAACCTTCATACTTCAAGAACAAGACTAATTCATTCAGCAGGACTCAGCAAACCTCTCTTCAACTATCAAACACTCGGTGAATCCACACAAACCTTTTCCACTTCCACAATCCCTAACAGTCCCACATCCCCGCCATTCAAACAGACACCTACATTCACTGAAGAGTCACTGACCTCTGACTCTTTAGTCCGCCAGAGAAATTGAAGCAAATTATTTGACATCTCAGCTTGATGTCTCCTGAAAATAGCTAATACCTTCTAAGAGTACCTTCATATTTTGAGTACCTTAATTTTATAGGCACCAGAAGCATCAGTAGTAAAAGCTGATACCATTAATCCCCATTCATGACCGGAAAAGTGACAGGTCCCCCCTAGGGCCCCCGCCCCCCTCAGTGTGACCGGAAAAGTGAGTGGTTTGTCCGAAAAAGTTGACATGCATGGCCGGAAAAGCTTTGTGTCCTTAAATATGACAGGCCTCAAGTCCCTGGAAATACAAAGGGTGCAGCATGGGGTCCTCAAGGGGGGCGTGCAGGGGGCGGTGCTTCTTTTGGAGTCCTCGGCGAACCATAGCCCTATGACTCGTGTATGACATAGTTGTGGAGTAGAGGGTACGCCCTTTTTTGGGGGCTGTTTAGGATACATATAAGGCCTCCTTGGGAGTATTGTACAGCAACCGGAATCCTGAATACGTCGCAGTTCCCACAGCAAGAAAAAAAGAAAAAGGAATGAAGCGATACAACCCCGTCGTGAAAGGCCCTATGTCGGGTAGGTCCCAGACCACTATCAATAGATATTACAGCTGCTTGCCACCCCCTGTGGTGGATGAGAATGCTCAACAAGAAT
Organism: Lissotriton vulgaris; assembly: GCF_964263255.1. NCBI lineage: Eukaryota > Metazoa > Chordata > Amphibia > Caudata > Salamandridae > Lissotriton > Lissotriton vulgaris. The sequence goes on from NC_141698.1 coordinate 211,690,943, forward strand.
CACCTGGGGATCAGGGCAGCAACGTTACTGGTTTTGACGCTGACCTGTGTCGGAGTATGGAAACCCCTCGTCCCAAGGCTTGCGACTGTTGTATATCCCCTATTAAGGGCGATAGCAGCGGGAGTGATGACTCTTGTAATGACAGCGCGTCTGAGGGTTCGAATTTGTGGAGTTGGACAGCTTGGGAGATCCGGTAGTTCTGCCTGCCACACCCATCTATGAAGACCTTGGTTTTCAGGAGGATGCGAATCCCAAGAAGGACGTCATGCAGCCGTCGGGTACTCCAGTCGAAGATGATGGGTTTTCGGAGGACATTAGCGACTCTCAGGATTTCAGAGCGACAGCCGAGGGATGCGCCTACGGCATAATCACTGTTAAAAAAGCTGTAGAACATCCTAAAACACCCGTCTATGAAGACATGGATCTTCGTGAGCAGACAGCTGTTGAGAAGGTCGTTCTGCAACAACCTGGCACAAGCGTTGAAGATGATGGGGGTTCACAGGGCGGCTGTAGAGAGCTCTGAAATCTTGAAAATCGCTAATGTCCTGCGAAGCGGCGAAGATGATGGGGCTTCGCAGGACATTAGCGACTCTCAAGATTTCGGAGCGAGCGCAGAGAGCGGTGAAAATGCGGAGGTTAGTAAGAAAACTGTTATGCACCGGCTGGTACGTACTGTTGTATTTTATTTCTCCAGCTAAACTAATGATCCGTCAATCTTTCTTCTTTTACCCCCTGGGCGGAACCCCAAAAAAGAACTAAGGTCGGGGAGTCTCCTACAAAAACGAACAGCATGAATTTTTACTGTCTATGTTGTGCAAACCAGACTGAAAGTTCCACAAGTCAAAGTGCTGATGTTCCTGTGAAGCGGGCCGTTGCCTCTAAGAGAGACGCTGTTGTAAAAGAAGTTCATGCAATATCCTACGACGATTTGAAGTCTGTTAAAGGTTTTGTAGTGGCTGTGGTGCAAACGTGTGTCAAACATGACTATTACGATCTTTATTACGGACATAAGGTGACTGATCCTCGGCAGGACGCGCACGATTGTCTGCTCGATGCATACAGAGACAGGGTAAACCGTGATATATGTAGTGCGTTAGACCCTCACAGGGTATATAAACTGCTAAGGGTAGTTTACGGGTTGGCAGCTGAAAAGAAATATGTTCACCCTGCTATGGTTAAGATCATCACGGCAACACTCGTGGAAGCCCAACACGACCCTCATCCCGATTTAAAACGGCTGTCTATGCTGGCAGTGTGCATGGTTAATGATGGAAAGATGATAGAAAGACTCATAGAAAGACGGGTGTGTAAGCTGTATAAAAAAATATAAGAATAAGGCCGCTGGCTCCTCGAAGACTATTTTAAATAAATCATGTCACACCTAACGGACCCTGATAGAGTGTTTTTTAGAATGAAGTAGTAGAATGTTACACCTCTAGGTGACTAGGGTTTAAGCAGTTCTTACACGTTTACTGTGAAAATTTAAAATACCTTCTGTTTATGATTTGTTAAGATTCACTATTTTTTTAATAAAATGTCCTTACGCAGAACAAGTGTCATTCATTGGCTGTGGTGTAGCTGTTGATATCATGCCGGGGGAGCGGTTAAGAAAACTTTATTACGATACTGGCGGGGTGGGCGGCTTGGGAAGCGCCGAAGCTCTATATAGAAGGGCTGTAGCTGAAAACAAGCATGTAACAAGAGCCCAGGTCAAGACGTGGCTTTCAGGAGAAGAGGCGTATTCCCTCCATAAACCCACCAGAAGACGTTTTAAGAGACGCCCAGCAATCGTTAATGCACAATTAGATTATCAGTGGCAGGCTGATATCATAAGCCTTCAAGATATAGCAAAACATAACAATGGCGCCCAGTATATATTAACAGTCATAGACGTGTTGTCCAAGTACGCCTACGCAGAGGCGTTACACGATAAAAGTGGTACGAGTGTCACAGCCGCTGTTAAAGACATCTTCGCTAGGGGACGAATTCCTCAAAAACTACAAACAGACGCCGGCAAAGAATTCTTAAACAAGACATTTCAGAAATTATTAAACCATCATGGTGTTCAACATTTTGTGACACACACGGAGGTAAAAGCTGCTGTTGTAGAACGGTTTAACAGAACTTTAAAGTCTAAGATGTGGAGGTACTTTACGGCCTGCAACACCTACAGATACGTGGATGTTCTTAAGGCTTTTTTAGATGTATATAATGCCAGTTATCACCGGACCATCAAAACAGCCCCCGCAGAGGTGACTCCTAGTAATGTTTTAACTGTATGGAGAACGGTGTACGGGCGCAATTTTGCTACAAAAGTCAAGAAGCTTATTTTTAAAAAAGGAGAGCACGTCAGGATTTCAAAATTGAACGGTGTCTTCATGAAGGGCTACCAGCAGACATTTAGCGACAAGATATTTATAGTGGAAAGTGTGGAGCTCAAACAGGGTCTGTATATTTACAGGTTAAAGGACTACGCTGGGGAAGAGGTGTCGGGTATCTTAGAAAAGGAAGAGCTACAATCGGTACCTGATGAGCCGAACCGTGTGTATAGGGTTGAAAAGGTTCTGAAAAGGAGGGGTCGAGGGGTTAACAGTCAGGCATATGTCAAATGGAGGGGCTGGCCTGAGAAATTTAACAGTTGGGTGTTGGCCAGCTCTCTGAAGGGCGTTTGAGCTAAGGCCCTGTTACAAGCAGCTGAGAAGATGGAGACAAAGCCCTTTTATATCACCTTGCCATCCAACTCTTCTAAGGTCATGTTCCCCGACAACCAGATTTCTAACTACATCGTGAAATTGGCAAAGCAGGTGGACCTGAAAGGGGATTGGGAGGTGGCCCTAACAGAAATACAATACCCTAGAACCTGGAATACCTTGACATCGAGCGAAGCAAAGTTTTTCATAAAGCGTGAGGACAATGTGAACATGCACTAGATCACGTCAGAAGGAAGGTGTTTCTTAAAGCCCTGACTCGCGGCACGTTGTTTAACTGCTCCAGTAAATTAAAAAGGGTTTTAGGCACAGTGATGAATGCAGCTTCGAAAGGCCTGGCGGAACAGGATCAATCTTGTCTCGATATTAACGGAGGGTTCTATACGCTCTATGTATATAGCGATATAGTAGAGGCCCAGAGGATCGGCAATAGCTACTCGCCGCTGTTAAGATGGGTCCAGGTACAAGGTGAAAATAATGGGATGGTCAATATCCAGTTTCATAAACCCGACTACGTCGCAGTTTCTAAAAATCATTTTGACACTATTTCAATTATGATCTACGATGATCAGTCTGAGCCGGTTGGGTTTAAATATGGGATAGTTATTGTCAAGGTTCATTTAAGACCGAGACACGACAGCGGCTATTAAGCAGGCATCATGGTTGTCGTGAAAACATACGGTGACCCTTCTATGTACCGAGACTATTACAGAAACCAAGCCGGCTATGGAGGGCCGCCGTACTTTCAAGGATCACCGGTTATGTACGGGGCTGGTTTAGGGGGATTCTTCAGGAGTCTGTTTAGAGAGCGATGCCCTTCCTGAGAAGAGGCTATGAAATTGCAAAACCACATATTAAGACGGCAGCTACGAGCATTGCCGTGGATGTGGTGGGGTCTGTTACTTCGGCAGTTGCAGAGCGCATGAACAAGCAGCCGCTAGAAGGATCGGGGCTGGTGTACGCAACGCGTGCGCGTGTTAATAGGAAGTATCGCGCTTTGAGCCGCAGGGGCCCGCCGGCCCCCTATAAAAAAAGAAGGAGCTCTTCAAAACGCACTCAGAAAAGAAGAGCTCCAAGATGGAAGAGAGCTGTGAAGAAGAAGCGAAACGTCACTAAACTGAATATTTTTTAAAAAGCCTCGTAAACTAAACCATGGCCTTTGTACATTGCGCATCTGGCGAGTGCGCCAAATCTGAGTTAAACTTGTTCACTCTAAAACCAACGCAGACAAGCATCGAAAACAGCTTCCTCATGGTGGTATCGCCTTTAGCCGCATTGACGCCTCTGGCACCTATAGAGTTTTATGTGTCAGGGTCCACGGATATGTATTTGGATCTCAACAACACGTTGCTGCATCTCGTCTGTAAAATCATGAAAGAGGATGGGTCCGACATCGCAGCAGCCGCTAAAGTGGCTACGATCGCTTATCCCATAGCTACAATGTTTAATCAGGTGGACATCACCCTGGGCGATCGGCTCATCACGCAGAACGAAAACATGTACGCCTACAGAGCCTACCTCGAGAGTATTCTAAATTACAGCAGCGACGCCCTTGACACCCAGCTTTCAACGGGTCTCTTCTACAGGGATACACACGCCCAGTTTGAAATCACGGCTCTGGACGGCACCAATAAGGGTTTTGGAAAAAGAGCGGGGCTGGCAGCAGGCAGTCGTAACTTTGACCTTCTGGGACGCATACATTCAGACCTATTCTTCCAAGATAAACTGCTCATCAACGGAATTGATCTTAAGATCAAGCTCACCCGTAACAAGGACTCATTCTGCCTCATCAACGGGGATGCGGAACAGTACAAACTGGACATACTGGCAGCAAGTCTGTTTGCAAAGAGAGTGAAAGTATCCCCGAGCGTTAGGCTAGCGCACGCCGACGCTTTACAAATATCAAACGCCAAGTACGCTGTGGAAAGAGTAGCTCTGAAGGTATTCAGTATCCCAGCAGGTACCCGCTTAACACAGCAGCAGAACCTATTTCTTGGGCAACTACCCAAACTCATCATTATCGGTTTTGTGGACAATACAGCCTTTAGTGGTACCTATGCCTCAAACCCCTTCAATTTTAAACACTACAGCATCAACTACGCCGCGTTTGTCCACGAGGGCAATGTGATTCCCGCAAAACCCTACACTCTCAGTTTTGTAACCTCCAACTACGTCAGGGAATATCAGGGGTTGGTTTCGATAACAGGGAAGCACCAGAGGGACTGCGGCGTAGCCGTGTCACGCGAAGGCTATGGGGCTGGATACACGCTGTTCGCATTCGACCTGACCCCCGACCTGGAAGACGGCGATCACTACAACCTGGTCAAAAATGGAAATCTAAAAGCTGAAATACGATTCAGTAATCCTCTACCTACGAATGTGAACATGGTTGTATTCTCTGTATTCGACAGCACCATCCAGATCAACCACGCCAGACAGATTTTGTTTGACTATCTTTAAAACATTGGAGAAATGGACACTGTGCAGATATGTGACGTCTTAAGCAGGCATAAACACGCTATGAAATACTTTTTAGGTGTTTTCCCCAGCGGCGGGTTCCCTGCTGAAATAGGAGTAGAAAGACCCTGCACCTTGGTATTTAACACTGATCCTCACTACAAGGGTGGAACACATTGGGCTGCCTTGTTTATAGAGAATGATCAGGTTATAGGGCCCGATTCACAGAACTAACTTAAGACAAAATCCTAAACTTACTACTTTTGGTATTCACAGAAGTTAGGATTTTGTCTTAAGTTTGTCTTAAGACAGACTTAAGACAGACTTAAGTTAGGATTTTGTCTTAAGTCTGTCTTAAGACAAACTTAAGACAAAGTTTTAACTTCTGTGAATATCAAAAGTAGTAAGTTTAGGATTTTGTCTTAAGTTAGTACTGTGAATCGGGCCCATAGTGTTTGACAGTACAGCAGAGTTCCCAGAACACCGCCTATATACACAACCCATATTCAAGTTTGTAAAAAAAGTTTCAGAGCGTGTGGTGTATAATAAGGTGCGGGTACAGGATTCTGTAGCCATGACATGCGGGGAACACTGTATTTATTTTATCAGTAAAATGTCAGAGGGTGTTTCGTTTAGAAATTTCTTAAATTTATATTCGAGGGACCTTGTTAACAACGACAGTATAGATTTGAAATATGTAAAAGAAAACACAAGGGTATCGGTCAGACCTGTGAAAACAGAATATGTAGCTTGTCAAAATTGTAAGGGCTTATAACCTGCGTGCGTATTTAAAGATGACCGTCTAAAAATTAAAACAATATTTTTTTTAAAAAACAGGCCTTCAGACTCTGTATTTTATTGCTTATACATGCACCAGAATTTAGAAACAAAAAGTTTTTAAAAATAGGAGCGGGAGACGGGTTGAAAAGTTATAAAAGTGTTTATTACAATCATGAATGTAGGTTGAACATTACAATGACAAACTCTGGTGATGAAATATAGGAAGAAAAGATCATGCACGCTTATACACATAAATGGTACATTTTTATTTTAAAAACCTTAAGGATTAATCCATGTGAGGGCTCTGCCAAAAGGAGTTTTTCGCCGTACTGATGACACCATTGGCGTACTCCAGGAGGGTGATAACAGTGGATTGTCAGAGCCTTCAGGCGTTGGTGGGAGGGGTGTCTTAAAATCTTCAAGCATACGTCTGTGTTCGTTATTGCCCACCAGCGTGGATGGGATGTTGAGTTCAGCAGCGGCTCGTAGAAACTGCTCCCAGCCACGTGGGGTATTGTGAGGCGTCAGGATTCTGGGGTGTGTGAGACCTTTGACTAGATCATACATGTGCGAACCTGCAATCACTGGCCCCTGTAGAGAAATTCTCCTCGATCATTCCAGGATGTTAGGTCTTTAGAAGCGGCTAGTTTACTCATCAACATTTGCGCTGCCCCTCGATGCCTTTGACTTATATTTTGTAAGAGGTCGTCCACAAAGGTATCTGAGGGTGGCTCAGAGTCCGGCGGTTCTTGTAGGGGTTGAGGGGCATTCGTAGGGGCTGCTGGCTGCTCAGAGTCCTGGCTGTATAGAGTTAGCTTGTTTTTCTCGGTATTCCACTGTTTGTAGTAGCTTAAAAAGTTTTTAAGACTGCTGGTGTAAAGGTTGGCCTTCTCGTAGGGGTTTAGATCAGTCCGATTCAATATAGCCTTAATTTTAGCATCCGACGGTAGAGTCTCATTTCTGCGTATTTCCCATACATTGTCCGTGGAAAAGCCCAGCTGTTCCATTTGTTGTTTAGGAACCAAATACATTTTTACGGCATACTCCATCAGCGTGTCGGGAGGAGGCTTGTGATTACAGGTATAGCTATACGCAGCAAAGCGCCTATAAACCCCCCAGACTGTTTCACCAGCTTCTTCTTGGTGATGAGTGAGGCCCTTTTATTACTGAGCTTCTTGATAAGACCCCTCTTCTTCTTCAGAACCTGTAATTGACCCCGTGATATAGGGACGTTGCCTTTTAGGGTATTTAGGGCTATTTCTGCAATGACAGACACTAAGTCATCAGAAGCAGCGCACAGGATGGCCTTTCTGTGTTGGGGACTGGCGGTAACAATAATTTTCAGGAGAGCGAAATTACGTCGTAGACGGTCCGACATGGTCAACACCTTGTATTATGAAGTCCTGGCTGTAAATGTCTCTAAAAGTCATCAAACCTGCTTTTTATAGGACCTGTTCTTGACCCTTGGCGTGTAAACTACGGGTAGCTCGGGGGGGGGGGGAAATATCAGCCCTCAATCTATAGTCTTCTAGAGTTTCATTTTTTAAGTCTATCAGTAGGTAACCGTGGGGTTTTGCTGTCGCATCGTTAAAGGCTTCCATGAAGAAGTGAGTGTTTCCGGGGTACATCTGTTTAGCTATGACGGATATTTGTTGTTTGTCACAGGGGTTTTTTAATAAAACAAGGTACGAAGCGTTGAGAGCTATAGATCTGCTGTTCTTACCCTTGTAAAACAAGTTCTGCACAATATAACAGATACTTAGATTGCGATGATGTGAATATTGAGTAAAAGTTCTCTCTAACTCCGGATGATTGCCCCCTTCACGCATAAGGTCATCTACAATTATCATGTTTACCCTGGTCGGTGGCAGTAACTCATCATCGTTGAGATTATCCGGTATACCCTCTATAAATCGGATATGGGGGAAACTGCGGGCCAGGGCTGTATAAAGCGGCTGCCAGCATGAATAAAGCCATACAATGTTATTATGGGTCTGGGATAGAACAGAGGCTGCGTTTTCTAAGAGCTTTTTTATATAGTAGCTCTTACCGCAGTTTGAGGGCCCTGCTAACACGCAGGAGAATAGATGCTGTAATCTGGTGTCCATGTTGTGGGGTTTGTCTCTCTAATGGATCTAATACCCGTACGGCAGCGTTTTATAGTCGGTGGTCCGGACCTTTTTATCAAAAACAATGCGTAAGGTTTTATGTAGGGGCTGTGTTGTAATTTCCCACTTCTTTTTGGATCTGACTATGCAGGGCTGGTTCACAACTATAGTTTTTGCATTTTCGCAATCGTCTGATGCCGCGTATTTGTGCACCAGATTCTTTAGACTGTCGAAATTGATTTTTAGGGTGTTGTTGATGTTTAGGGTTATGCCTTTGACCTTCATACACACTTTGTTCTTGTTTGTGCGGTAGGAGTATGTTTTAGGCCCGGATGAGTATATTCTATTATATGCTCATACTTATCGAGCTTGCTGGTCAAATTACCAAGATAATCTCCAAGGGGAGGGTCTTCATCCCCCGGCTTACTCACAAAAATTACAGAGTCGTTATCGTGATACAAACAACGGTCCTGGAGTTTATCCATAACCCTGTAAAGCTCTAGACGCGCGTGGGCTGTCGTGAAGCTTGCTATGCAGATGTTTATGTTGTTACACGTTGTGGGGTATGCTTTTGTGTATTTCCAAACAAAACAGGTGATGGACAGAATGTGGATCAATGTCACACATTCACCCCAGTCCAAAGATCTGGGCCCAAGTCCATCGTTTTTTTGCACTCCACACCACCCTGGGTTAGACAATGGCGATATGCAAATCAGCTCTGACCCTGTGCCCCATGAGAACAGTCCAGTCTGAACTACAAAAGCCATGTCCTTCCCAGAACGGAATCAAGCATCCGAGGACCGGACCGGTTTCGAGGTAACACCTCTCATCAGCCCGGCTAGCTTGACTCCAGTGGTGTGGAGTGCCTGGGACCCACGTCTGAGCATCCCCAGCGCACTTATGGCGGCAATTGCAAACAAAACAGGTGATGGACAGAATGTGGATCAATGTCACACATTCACCCCAGTCCAAAGATCTGGGCCCAAGTCCATTGTTTTTTTGCACTCCACACCACCCTGGGTTAGACAATGGCGATATGCAAATCAGCTCTGACCCTGTGCCCCATGGGAACAGTCCAGTCTGAACTACAAAAGCCATGTCCTTCCCAGAACGGAATCAAGCATCCGAGGACCGGACCGGTTTCGAGGTAACACCTCTCATCAGCCCGGCTAGCTTGACTCCAGTGGTGTGGAGTGCCTGGGACCCACGTCTGAGCATCCCCAGTGCACTTATGGCGGCAATTGCAAACAAAACAGGTGATGGACAGAATGTGGATCAATGTCACACATTCACCCCAGTCCAAAGATCTGGGCCCAAGTCCATCGTTTTTTTGCACTCCACACCACCCTGGGTTAGACAATGGCGATATGCAAATCAGCTCTGACCCTGTGCCCCATGGGAACAGTCCAGTCTGAACTACAAAAGCCATGTCCTTCCCAGAACGGAATCAAGCATCCGAGGGCCGGACCGGTTTCGAGGTAACACCTCTCATCAGCCCGGCTAGCTTGACTCCAGTGGTGTGGAGTGCCTGGGACCCACGTCTGAGCATCCCCAGCGCACTTATGGCGGCAATTGCAAACAAAACAGGTGATGGACAGAATGTGGATCAATGTCACACATTCACCCCAGTCCAAAGATCTGGGCCCAAGTCCATCGTTTTTTTGCACTCCACACCACCCTGGGTTAGACAATGGCGATATGCAAATCAGCTCTGACCCTGTGCCCCATGGGAACAGTCCAGTCTGAACTACAAAAGCCATGTCCTTCCCAGAACGGAATCAAGCATCCGAGGGCCGGACCGGTTTCGAGGTAACACCTCTCATCAGCCCGGCTAGCTTGACTCCAGTGGTGTGGAGTGCCTGGGACCCACGTCTGAGAATCCCCAGCGCACTTATGGCGGCAATTGCAAACAAAACAGGTGATGGACAGAATGTGGATCAATGTCACACATTCACCCCAGTCCAAAGATCTGGGCCCAAGTCCATCGTTTTTTTGCACTCCACACCACCCTGGGTTAGACAATGGCGATATGCAAATCAGCTCTGACCCTGTGCCCCATGGGAACAGTCCAGTCTGAACTACAAAAGCCATGTCCTTCCCAGAACGGAATCAAGCATCCAAGGACCGGACCGGTTTCGAGGTAACACCTCTCATCAGCCCGGCTAGCTTGACTCCAGTGGTGTGGAGTGCCTGGGACCCACGTCTGAGCATCCCCAGCGCACTTATGGCGGCAATTGCAAACAAAACAGGTGATGGACAGAATGTGGATCAATGTCACACATTCACCCCAGTCCAAAGATCTGGGCCCAAGTACATCGTTTTTTTGCACTCCACACCACCCTGGGTTAGACAATGGTGATATGCAAATCAGCTCTGACCCTGTGCCCCATGGGAACAGTCCAGTCTGAACTACAAAAGCCATGTCCTTCCCAGAACGGAATCAAGCATCCGAGGACCGGACCGGTTTCGAGGTAACACCTCTCATCAGCCCGGCTAGCTTGACTCCAGTGGTGTGGAGTGCCTGGGACCCACGTCTGAGCATCCCCAGCGCACTTATGGCGGCAATTGCAAACAAAACAGGTGATGGACAGAATGTGGATCAATGTCACACATTCACCCCAGTCCAAAGATCTGGGCCCAAGTCCATCGTTTTTTTGCACTCCACACCACCCTGGGTTAGACAATGGCGATATGCAAATCAGCTCTGACCCTGTGCCCCATGGGAACAGTCCAGTCTGACCTACAAAAGCCATGTCCTTCCCAGAACGGAATCAAGCATCCGAGGACCGGACCGGTTTCGAGGTAACACCTCTCATCAGCCCGGCTAGCTTGACTCCAGTGGTGTGGAGTGCCTGGGACCCACGTCTGAGCATCCCCAGCGCACTTATGGCGGCAATTGCAAACAAAACAGGTGATGGACAGAATGTGGATCAATGTCACACATTCACCCTAGTCCAAAGATCTGGGCCCAAGTCCATCGTTTTTTTGCACTCCACACCACCCTGGGTTAGACAATGGCGATATGCAAATCAGCTCTGACCCTGTGCCCCATGGGAACAGTCCAGTCTGAACTACAAAAGCCATGTCCTTCCCAGAACGGAATCAAGCATCCGAGGACCAGACCGGTTTCGAGGTAACACCTCTCATCAGCCCGGCTAGCTTGACTCCAGTGGTGTGGAGTGCCTGGGACCCACGTCTGAGCATCCCCAGCGCACTTATGGCGGCAATTGCAAACAAAACAGGTGATGGACAGAATGTGGATCAATGTCACACATTCACCCCAGTCCAAAGATCTGGGCCCAAGTCCATCGTTTTTTTGCACTCCACACCACCCTGGGTTAGACAATGGCGATATGCAAATCAGCTCTGACCCTGTGCCCCATGGGAACAGTCCAGTCTGAACTACAAAAGCCATGTCCTTCCCAGAACGGAATCAAGCATCCGAGGACCGGACCGGTTTCGAGGTAACACCTCTCATCAGCCCGGCTAGCTTGACTCCAGTGGTGTGGAGTGCCTGGGACCCACGTCTGAGCATCCCCAGCGCACTTATGGCGACAATTGCAAACAAAACAGGTGATGGACAGAATGTGGATCAATGTCACACATTCACCCCAGTCCAAAGATCTGGGCCCAAGTCCATCTTTTTTTGCACTCCACACCACCCTGGGTTAGACAATGGCGATATGCAAATCAGCTCTGACCCTGTGCCCCATGGGAACAGTCCAGTCTGAACTACAAAAGCCATGTCCTTCCCAGAACGGAATCAAGCATCCGAGGACCGGACCGGTTTCGAGGTAACACCTCTCATCAGCCCGGCTAGCTTGACTCCAGGGGTGTGGAGTGCCTGGGACCCACGTCTGAGCATCCCCAGCGCACTTATGGCGGCAATTGCAAACAAAACAGGTGATGGACAGAATGTGGATCAATGTCACACATTCACCCCAGTCCAAAAATCTGGGCCCAAGTCCATCATTTTTTTGCACTCCACACCGCCCTGGGTTAGACAATGGCGATATGCAAATCAGCTCTGACCCTGTGCCCCATGGGAACAGTCCAGTCTGAACTACAAAAGCCATGTCCTTCCCAGAACGGAATCAAGCATCCGAGGACCGGACCGGTTTCGAGGTAACACCTCTCATCAGCCCGGCTAGCTTGACTCCAGTGGTGTGGAGTGCCTGGGACCCACGTCTGAGCATCCCCAGCGCACTTATGGCGGCAATTGCAAACAAAAAAGGTGATGGACAGAATGTGGATCAATGTCACACATTCACCCCAGTCCAAAGATCTGGGCCCAAGTCCATCGTTTTTTTGCACTCCACACCACCCTGGGTTAGACAATGGCGATATGCAAATCAGCTCTGACCCTATGCCCCATGGGAACAGTCCAGTCTGAACTACAAAAGCCATGTCCTTCCCAGAACGGAATCAAGCATCTGAGGACCGGACCGGTTTCGAGGTAACACCTCTCATCAGCCCGGCTAGCTTGACTCCAGTGGTGTGGAGTGCCTGGGACCCACGTCTGAGCATCCCCAGCGCACTTATGGCGGCAATTGCAAACAAAACAGGTGATGGACAGAATGTGGATCAATGTCACACATTCACCCCAGTCCAAAGATCTGGGCCCAAGTCCATCGTTTTTTTGCACTCCACACCACCCTGGGTTAGACAATGGCGATATGCAAATCAGCTCTGACCCTGTGCCCCATGGGAACAGTCCAGTCTGAACTACAAAAGCCATGTCCTTCCCAGAACGGAATCAAGCATCCGAGGACCGGACCAGTTTCGAGGTAACACCTCTCATCAGCCCGGCTAGCTTGACTCCAGTGGTGTGGAGTGCCTGGGACCCACGTCTGAGCATCCCCAGCGCACTTATGGCGGCAATTGCACAAAACAGGTGATGGACAGAATGTGGATCAATGTCACACATTCACCCCAGTCCAAAGATCTGGGCCCAAGTCCATCGTTTTTTTGCACTCCACACCACCCTGGGTTAGACAATGGCGATATGCAAATCAGCTCTGACCCTGTGCCCCATGGGAACAGTCCAGTCTGAACTACAAAAGCCATGTCCTTCCCAGAACGGAATCAAGCATCCGAGGACCAGACCGGTTTCGAGGTAACACCTCTCATCAGCCCAGCTAGCTTGACTCCAGTGGTGTGGAGTGCCTGGGACCCACGTCTGAGCATCCCCAGCGCACTTATGGCGGCAATTGCAAACAAAATAGGTGATGGACAGAATGTGGATCAATGTCACACATTCACCCCAGTCCAAAGATCTGGGCCCAAGTCCATCGTTTTTTGCACTCCACACCACCCTGGGTTAGACAATGGCGATATGCAAATCAGCTCTGACCCTGTGCCCCATGGGAACAGTCCAGTCTGAACTACAAAAGCCATGTCCTTCCCATGCCCTTATCCATAACCCTGTAAAGCTCTAGACGCGCGTGGGCTGTCGTGAAGCTTGCTATGCAGATGTTTATGTTGTTACACGTTGTGGGGTATGCTTTTGTGTATTTCCATCATAGTGCCGCGGTATCGTCATCGATAAACTCGCAGCTGGACACCTCGTAACAAGGGGCAGAGAGGTACTTAAACAGTTCGTCAGGATCTGTTATTAAGGTCGTGTTTGACAGATTTGTACGCTGAGCTGATTTTCCCCATAAGGAATTAAGACAGAGCTTGGCTAACTGTCGCCGGGCTGGGTTGACCTCTATCAAATGGGGTCGTAAATGGATACCCTCGTGAAGGTAGTAGTCATCGATGTACTTCTGCTTTGCATCCTGACTAGTACACCATTCGGGATACCCAGAGGCTTCCTGCTTGTCTCTGAGAAACAGATTAATGTACGGGGTAAAGAGGCTTGTAGAGGTCCTCTTAAAATGCCACACCTCATGAATCCTCCCGAGCCTGTAACCTTTCTCTAAGGCAGCTTCTACCTCGATGCTGCACCAAGTCCCTGTGAGCATCCTTTGTTCCTCGGTGTGCCGACAATAACTACACTCTTTAAACACAGCACATATTCGACAGAGGGGGAACATCAGTTTACCATTGACTCTGTATGGTAACACAGGAAAGTAAAGCTGTCTTGGAGGATAGATTTCACATTTGACTAGCCCAAAGTATTCGGATATGGGCTTAAAATCTCTATATATGATGGTGGGATGACCTATGGGGTATACCTTCATCTTGTTCACAAACGGGTACAGACTGGTGAAATCGTAGTAGTGCATTTTCTCCCCATCACCCGCTGCCCTGTACAATTGTATGGCATTTGTACGACCTCCGAATAAGGCGTCGCGAGGTTCCAGGGTTTCGGGTAAAGCACGAGTCTGTAGGAAAGAACAGAGCTTGGTGTCGGTTGCTAGCATCTCTAACCATTCGTGCTCCCAAATAGCCCTCACAGCATAGCCACATTTTTCAACATACTGTGCCTTCAACAGAGTACGTCTGCGTAAGTGTTCAAATTTGGCACCCAGCAATCTGTTAAACTCGTGAGGCTTGTAACAGAGAGGACACCCGTGGTAAAAACAACCGTTGTATTCGAAGGCCGTCGGTACTTAATTACAGCGTACCCATCCAGGTAGTAGGGACCCACACGGTGTTCAGCCGCCCTGTAAGGCGTGTTGAATCTGTATGTCTTCCTTCTTAGAGACGTACATGAGCCAGCGGATAGAGGGGGTTGAATAACGTTTCTGTTTGCCGTTATAGAGATCTGGAGGGACTAGAGCGATACTTTCTGGTTTTAAAAACATGTGTTTGTAGATGGCCATACACATGGAGGCCAGTGTGATGTTTTGAAAAGGGTCGATGTATTCGATCTCCTTTGGCGACTGATCCTTCTTGGGTTTCAAAGCCTTGCTTTTCTTTACCGTTTGAGGCTTCTTGGGTTTCATAGCTCTGACCATCGTTGGTCTTTGAGGCTTCTTTGGTTTTAACAGCTTGACTTTCTTAGTCATATCCACCACAGCATCTCTGAAGAGGTTGCACGCTTGTCGCAGGATCATTACATCCGCCTGGCAATAAGCTTTCAACTCTGTTTTAAAATGAAACTCCTGTTCACGGTTTTCAGAGTACCATTGTTGAAAGTTCTCTTTCTCTGCAGGCATCATGTATTCAACCCCGTAACTGTCAGGAGGGGGCATGGGACCCACATAATCCTGGTTAGCCCAGGTATTAAAAACCTTTACACCCAGGGAATCCAAAGGCTTTTGGAAGCTTACTCAGTTTCATGGGTAAAAAATTCAAGATGTCTATAAACCTTATTTGTAACTGGCCAGCTGTTAACAGCAGCAGCTTGAAACCCTGAGTGATGAGGTCTACTTGTACCTTTTCACGAATCATATTTTGCAAAATAAAGAATGAGTCGTAGGCTTTTGAATTGTGGGCCAACATGGTGTAGCCTTTGAATTCTGTTTGAATGAAGGTGTTAAGGAAATCACCAACGCACGTTCTAGCTTCAAACTCCCAGCTGTCGTCGGAAGTTAGATGGTGGGCGTAAATATAGTTAGGCTGGTGTACTCCAGTCTCCTGCGTGCACTCTATATCAAACACGATGTATGCTTCGGTCTTGGTCTGGGGGTCTGCCTTTAAGCATGTAGCACTGATGGTTGGTACCAGCATCAAAAGACACCCGACTTTAACAACAAAAAAAAAAAGAATTTAACAAAAAAAAAGACACCCGACACCGGGGGCATTTCATACCCCTGCATTTGTGATCATCAGCCACATACCGGCCACACTCAAAACAATCCATTTTAGGGCTGCATCTAGCAGCTTTCCTGTGGATGTTCAAACAGTCTTGAGAGCGACAAAACCTCTTACAGGTGCAACACCTCACCTTCAGGACTGAGTCTTCGACGTAGCCATCCCTCTGGCACATTTTACAATGTATTTCACACTGAGGACGTTCCATATTGCTGTATATGTGGTCGCAATGTGTACACACGTATCGGGCTCCCAGAAAACCTTTAAGGTTCAAGGTGCCGTAAAAGTGTTTGTCATGGTGAAGGACACCTACAGTCTTGTTCCCCACACTGGCCCCAGTTGTAAAGTACTTCCATGAGCCGTTGTGATAAAGAACTTTAACAGTCACCGATAAATAGTTTTCAAAAAGACTGATGTCACCAAAGCCGACCAGCCGGTCTGGAGGTATTTCAAGAACCTTATGGGCTTCAGACGCTCTAGCCAGGATGACAGCGTCGGGGGTGTCGCGCCCCATCAGCAACCCAGCGATGCTGGCAGCAAGACATGTGTTGGTTGTGTCATTGTTAAAGTCGAGCAGCCAGCGCTGCTTCTTGCCTATTATCTGGCTGTATAGCTCGCTCTTTAAAGGGCGGGCAATACCCCCCTCACGGCCCCGTACAATGAGGGCTATGACTCTGAAAGTGCCAAAGGTGACTAGTTCAGCCTTGCTCTGTAAAAGCCGCAACAGGTTTTCTAAAAAGTCTACGGCGTCAAACACATCTCGTGATGCCCTTCTGGTGAACAGCGGACTATCAAAACCCTGCCCCTGGAAACGTAGCTGGAAAAAATAATTGGGCCCCACATCGCGTAACAACCTTTCAGTGAGCGCTTGCACCGCCTGATGTGTAGCAAAAACATCGTGATCGGTGGACGTTATTCAGTGTAGGTTGCAAACCTAAACTCTTCATAGTGCTCGGTGGCCTTAAATCTCTCCACATTGCGCCTGTAGCTTCTAACGCTCTCTAAAAAGACAACATCTGAATCCTCATCTTGAGGGGTTTGACTTTCTGGGCAGCTTGTTGCTGTATCATTTTGAGGGTTCTGGTTTAGTAGGTTATCTTGTTGTCTTTTAAAGCGCCTTGTAGCACATATTCTGGCTTTCTTTAGCTTCCTGATTAAAACTCTGCGTTGTTTAGCGCTATTGGCCCACTTTTGTTTTTTATGGGGCCCTGCTTTTCTAGGTTCCAGACCCCCGCCTATTTGAGCAGTATGTACTGTACCTAGGTGTGGAGTGTTCCTTGAGGCCTCTGCTATAGAACCACGCAACGACTCCTCTAAGGGTTCCGGTTAGGGTTGTGTTGGGGTTCTAACACCAAAACCCTTCAACTGGCCGCCCCTAGGGCTGTCCTCTCCCACGCAAGTGTTCTGGTGTGTGTCTGGTATCGTGGTATATGATTCGGACTTGGCTTTTGAAACAGCATGCCACTGTTTGCGGTGTTCTATACACTTTTTATGATCGCGTAAGCGTAAGAAACGCAGGGATTTTGTTAGAACTGTTTGGACCTTACAGGTATATTTTGAGGTGCGTATTTTACTAACCCCGGGGGACTGACGTTTCTTTAGGAGCTGGCGGCGTCCTAGTCACGGTTGTATAGTCCCTATGTCTGATCCTGCTTCCTGACAAGTTTGGAGGATCACTCTTTTACAGAGGTCAACCCTTTGCAATATCTTCTGTTGTGCCGCCACCATGGATCTGTCACAGCTACCCCCCAATCCCCATTTTAAGGTTGCGGTGACCGCTCGGCGCTTTAGTTTTCTGACAGCCAATTGTATATCCTTTACATACGCATCTAGTACCAGTTTTGGATTTATAGAGTCATATTTTGGAGGGTTGGGGGTAAATACAGGGCTTGTGTGTGTAGCAACCTCTAACGCGCCAGGGGCCTCTCTAGTGTCTTCAAAACCCCCACCATTGTGTAACTGCGGGCCTGGCGGGATCATGGAAACAGGGTCCCAGTGCGAACACCCCGGGGCATCTGGGGGCGGGATCATACTAAATGCCCCCTCCATACTATGATTTGACCATTCGCCCGACCCTGTACTAGCAGAAGTGTATATTGCTGGGGGTGTCGCTGGGCTGGTTGGGTCGTGAGGGGGTATAGGGGACATAAGAAGGGGTGCGTGTAATTGACTGTCGCAATAATCAAGGGTGCCACAAGCTAAGACCCTATAGTAGGGTTGGGGAGGCGTAGGTGTAACGCACGTTTGCAAAACCACATTGTTGTTGTTAGAAGGGCCCTCGTACGCTGCTTCTGAGGTTCCCTCAAGGCTGTCTACCGTTCCACCTAATGGTTGCCCCTTTTCAGACACTTTGTCCCTAAAAACGGATGGAGCGCCTATCAAAGTTTTTAGGGTTTGGTCTAGGGGACACGCCTCTGCATGATTTGTTAGTTTGTTTGAAACTCCCTAAGGTTTCATAGGCGGATAAGGGGTCTGAGGTGTAACAGGTTTGCTTAAGGGGACCTCAGGTGTTTCTACTTCTGACTCATCTAACCTATGCTTATTCTTAAGATATTTTCTTGAAAGCCTGCTGACTTTAGGGGTTTGTGGTTGTAACAGAGTTTCTGCAACAGGCGTCGCTGGCGATGGGTCCTTAGAGAGCACCGGGGTAGTGGGCTCGCTCCCTGCTTAACAACATTTTTTAAAGATAGATCGAAAGGAGGCGTCAGGGGTTCAGAAGCCACAGGTTTCTTGCTGAGGTCTAAGGGACCTTGTTGGGACATATGACCGCCCTTCGTCTTCTTGAGGTTTATGGGCCCGGTATGGGGTACGGGTTTCAGCTGCTTTTTGTTAAGGACAGGCTTGGTTGTGATGAGCTTCCCTTTTGAGGCCTTGAGAGGTGTCAGATCCGCTGAGGGTTTTTTACACAAAACTGGCTTTACAACGGCTGGGGTTGTGAGCACTACTCCACGGTTGCCACCCACCCCTGGTAAAATAGACTGTCCTGTAAAAGGGTTCAACAGTTTGGTGGTGGGCTTGATTTGACATTTCTGAGATGTCCCTGTTCGCTGGTGTATATGGTTGTAATAAGAACAGAGTTTATCCTGGCGAACACGCCTACTCACACCTTTTGCTGTAGGCCCCTTGTTCAGAACGATCTTTGTGATATCGGCCAACGGGTTCGTAGCTCTCTTAGCCTTATGAGTATCAGCGCAGATGTTCTTTAGAGCTGCTCCTAGAAATGTAAAATAAAAAAAATATATATATATTAGAAACACACAGGTATCTTGTATAAGATGCTTTCACTACCCTCCGCAGGACCCCTGGTACTCAAAGTCTGAGGCCCCTTTGTTTTTGAGAGAATAAAACCCAGAGAGTTCTTTTTTGTTTCACACTCTTTTGTAAAAACACACCTTTTAGATGACTTTTCCCAGATCCTTTCTTTTTCACAGGTCCATCTTTAGATGCTGTAGCTTTCCTTTTCACAGTTGTTTCTTTTGGGCGTTGAGGCGACTCTTGCACAATCACGATGTCCTGGCATGACTCTGGGGGACCTGTAAAGAAAAAATAAACACATTTGTAGTATAAGCCAGACCTTAGCAGACCCCTCCGAGGTTCACATTTGTTTTTTAGGGGGTACTAGACCCGCCTCCCAGGTCTTAAACCTCTGAAAACCACCGCCCTTTTGATTTACCTGTAGGAAGGGGATTAGCCTGTGCACTCAGCGACACGTCTTGAGCCATGGGTAGGCGCTGTAGTTCGTCAAGAATCCTCTGTAGTTCGGGATTCATAGCTATAAAAAGCATACATATGTGAGAACACATTAGGAAAGCAGGGCTTCTAAGATACAGGGGTGTGCAGTAACTCGGAAGTAAGATTCTATGGTTTGCATTTGCGAGTCTGTGGGGATTCATTCCGCCAGGTCCGAGTTTGTGAGGGTTAATACAGGCAGGTCTGAGTCTGTGAGTGTTAATACAGGCAGGGCTTGTGGCTGGGGTAAATATATAAAATGAAAAAGGGGATGCTTTAAAACAAACCTCATAAACACTATGTTACAGTTACATACCTCATAGAAAAACACATATCACACCTTGAAAATCAACACATGAGTATTAGCGTTTACTTATGGGCAGCTGCATAAAATAAACAAACAGCGACTTTATGCGTGTATATAATATTGAAAAAAGCATCCGTTTAAAACCATTGCCCAGGTCTTCAAAACTGACCTAAAACCTCCTCCTTTAACCTCCTTCAAGGGCACTTCCTAATTTAATTCACACCCTCTATATAATCTGAAGGAAGACCTGCCATTATAGGGAATTCTGTTCTACAGGGCTATAAAAGTGTCATATTAGGGGTTCTGCCCATTTATGGCGTTATTATCCTTCTACATGTACTTTGTACGCTTTTGTAACATAAACACATGTTGCTTTATTCCTCCTGTTATGAATCGCTTGCTACCCCTTGTAATTTGTATGCTCTTGATACATGCACAATTGTCATTATTGCCTTATGCACCGTAACGTTTGCCTTTTGTAACATGTTGCCTTGTATTTATTTTTTTCTCCTCGTGTATCACTACAGTTCCTATTGTGAAGCGCTCTGACACCTTCAGGTAAAGTCTGTGCTATATAAAAAGGCCTTAAGTAAAATTGAGTTATCCCCACACACTTCCCCTCCGGGACTACGGAGGTAGGAACCACCCCTCCAAGGACATCATCGGGACTCCCCTGATGTCACTGGAGTGGCGGGCCCTACCACAGCAGTCCCGTAGGGGAAAACACCATGCAGCCGCCATCGGGACCTTCGTGGGAGCCTCCAAACCGCCGGCATCCGCCCCAGCCGCACCTTCTACACGAGTGCTCTGTGGGGGGCTTCATTTTCTTTATGTTTTGTTTTAAAATGGGTACCTTGGTGCCCGAGGTCGCAGGCACTACCCCACACCGGCCATACATCCCCGGAGCTCTGCATGAAGCACAGCGGGCTCCAGGGGCTTGATTTTTTTTTTCAAACGAGGGCCTAGCGCCCCAACCCACACACCCCTAGGGCAGAGGAGCCCTCACCACTGGCGCACACACCCGGAGCCACGCATGGAGCACCGCGGGGCTCCGGGGTAATTTCTTAAAAAAACAATACTTGTGGCCTTGGCGCCCGCGCCCCCGGCGCCCTTGTAGGACCCCCTCCCCCGCCACTCAAACCCTGGAACTGCATGGAGCACCGCGGGCTTCGGGGCATTATTTTTTTACAAACGGGGCCGCTAGCCCCACATTGACCCGCGACCCCACGAACCAGCCCCTAAGGCCTCATACGCCACCCGGAGCTCCGCATGGAGCCCAGCGAACTCCCGGGGTTCATTATTTTTTGAAAAAACGGGGCCTCACGCCCGCCACGGAACACCAAGGGCTCGGGAGCCCACACCACATCTTTAACACCCCGAAGCCCCGGCATGGGGCACCTCGGGCTCCGGGGGTTTCAATAAAAAAAAAGGGTCCTGGAGCCCTCACGCACCACCAAAAGCCTCGCAGACCCACCGGAGCTCCGCATGGAGCACAGGGGCTCCGATGGGGCTTCAATTTTTAAGAACAGGATGCCTCGAACCCCCTCACGCCTCCAGGGCCACAGGTACCTCCACCCCAAGCCACAGAAGACAACCGGAGCCCCACACCAGTGCCAGACAACCACCCCTTACCGGCACTCCAACCCCAGGGACCAGGACCACTACGAGGACTTGCTACAGTTTGGGCCATGGACGCCATCAACACCACAGGACCAGCCCCCCAGTGTGTGAGTACTTTAAAAGTTTTTTATTATTGCTAAATTGTTTGGGTTTATTTTTGCAACTTCTGGGGACTCTAAAGCCGTTGGCAAACATTTAAAACTGTTGCTAGACACTGTTAAGCCTTAAAATTATACCCACATTTTACATACCCCCTCTCTTGACACTAAGCAGTCTATCCACACTCACATTAAACATTAATTAAAACAACGTAAACATCCTCACACCTTGCTTTAAACAGCCTTTAAAATACACCCGTGTTTATATTAAATACAAGCCCCGGGCGTTTTTTTCGCCGATTAAAAAAAACCTCATTATTATAAATGTTTCACATTCCCCATTATTCCCATTTAAACAGCATAACACATAGCCTTAAACATGATTTGTAACTGCGAGCACCGGCCTATATAGCTAAATAAAAAAAACATTTTAAAATGCAACTCTGTTCACTTAAATGCAACCCCCATACATTAAATAAAATCAGCATACACCAACCACCCACACCCTGCCCCTTATTTATTTACCGTGCTAAAGTTGTCGCAGGCAGCGTTAATCTGGTCTAAGTTGCTCTGATCCATTATTCCCTTTAAAGTCCTGGGACGGGTCTGTACCACTGCAAATCACCAATACTACCTTCCAGAAGTGTGGCCTCTGTATGTGCTTTGTGTTTGAGACCTGTATTTGTAGGGGGTTTATACTTTTGAATGGTCTGCTCATTATACATGCAGCCTTTGTGGAGGTGGGCTCCTAATGTGTGATAGTGCATTGTTTTTGCTGCTTCATTTCCTGATACCTGCCCTGAGGACATACCTTTGAGGCCCTCTTACGGGCGCTTCACATGGTCCTAAGGGTCATCCTTTTGTGTTCATCTTATCACGGTATCTGTGGCTAATTACATTTCAGGGACTTTAAGTTGCTGGCCTTTGTGCTCATTTTGTCCTCGGTCGTAATTATCTTTCACATGTTCTAGGGCGTCTCCTGCGACAGTGTGACTTTTCCCCGGGACCTCTGCTAATCTGTCCCTTCAATTATTTTTGTGGGGGTCGTGTGCCCTTGCAACTGTGTTAAATTACATTTCATGCCTTAGGAGAATCCTTGTCCTCCTCTTTTGCAGCTCCATCTATGCTTAATTACTCTTTACAAACCATTCTTTTAAAAACGCCATATTTAACTCTCTGACACAAACCCCATGCTGCACCCTTTGTATTTCCAGGGACTTGAGGCCTGTCACATTTAAGGACACGCAGCTTTTCCGGCCATGCATGTCAACTTTTCCGGACAAACCACTCACTTTTCCGGTCACACTGAGGGGGGCGGGGGACCCTGGGGGGGACCTGTCACTTTTCCGGTCATGAATGGGGATTAAAGGTATCAGCTTGTACTACTAGCATCTATTTGGTTCAATCGCTTTATTTATGACCTAATGGATGTTTGCAGAGTCAATCTCAGCTCAGATGGTAATGGCTTCAGCTGCAGAAACAGCCCAAATTACCACTGATTTGTCGAGAACACTTTGAATAGGTCAAGAGGCTACACTTCACCTTCCTGTAACCTGAAAACGTGATTCTGACTGTATTTTTGATAGCAAATTGTAAAATTGTTACACATTATTATTATTATTATAGTCTCTTTGAACAGATTATGCTTTGGGAATTCTTTATCATATATATAGGATCTTTTTTCTTTTTAAATTATGTTAAGAGATGGGCTTCCAATAATGTTTGTGGTAGGGGAAGAAGGAAGGGTTCATGTGATCTGCCTGTAACAGAAACAAATACTTTATTAAAAGTACCTTTGTTAGAACTGGAAACACATCAAGAAATATTCTGTAGTCTACGTGTAATACTTTGGTCTTGGCCAGATGTTTTCTTTGCATTCTAGGACTTATAGCCCAGGTTTCATAGTGGAACAAACAATTCTACAAGTACCAGAATGGGAAGAAAAAACCTGGACTGGGTGAGAAAGTCACAGTGGACATGGGGAACTTGACAGAGCCACAAAAACATAGCTTATAACGGAAAAATAAAAACAGTGTTTGGAATTTTGTGACAGGCACATCCTATAGAGGTGCCAAGTTGTGTCATGAATTTTGCTTTGCTTTCTAGGACTGGTAGCCCGGTTAACTTGAAACCTCTTTATAACACAACAATAAAAACAGAACTGAGCACTTCTCTATTAAACTCCTGATTGCCAAGAAAATAACATGTCCTTTGTACCGCACACCTGAACCGTGCATCCAAAATTGTAATTTGGTTCTACAACAGCCTTCCAATGGCCTTGAACTATATGTACGGGACTACCCGCCTTTCTACTTTTGTGGATTTACATTCAATAATTTATGGCAGCTGAAACACCACCTTATGATTTGTCACCCCCTGATACCCACCCACTGCTTAAATTGAGCGGGTAGTTTCTGATGCTTGGCACCAGCACTAAATTGTCAACACCACTCTTATGAGAGTCTGCAGCATGGTGGCGCTCTTTGTTTTATTTAGAGATACACACAACTACAGCTGTTTATTCATTCAATATATATTAAATATGACCAATAATACCTGCCACCCATGCCATTCTTATAGCTCTGGGGGCCTGGAATAGTCTGAATTGCCTTCTTTATAAAAGTGTGATTGTTTGTAGTTGTGTTGATACTGGTCCTTCCAGCCCTGCCAGGGACACTGGGTGGTGTAAGGCGCAGTGGGCTTTCAAGTGTGGCCCTGGTACTTTTTATTTTACAAATTAACCACAGTACCCGCCCCCTGATCATTCCTTTGCCGTTACTTTCTTTTTCTCACCAATGGAATTGCTAACAGATGCAGTAATTCACCTGTACTACTTTCTGTTGATAGGCCAATGAATGGAAGGGTGGGAGGATCTCATTTCATGACAAATTCCACCCCTATACTTTTGTTCTTGTCAATCGACCAACCTTCCTATAGGCATGTGCATGATTCATTACCTTTATTCCTTTTAACCGCGTTGATTGATTTATTAATTCCTTTTTAGGGTTGTCTTTTCACCCTGTGACTTTTTTCGGTATATTTGCAAAACTGTGCTGTAAAATGTGCTGCTTGGCCTCCATTTTCTAATGTTTTACGGAGGAGGGCGCACTGCAAACCACACATGGGCCTTATTTATGAAGGACTTGCGCCGCCGGTGCGTCACTTTTAACATGGGAAAAAGTGACGCATCGGCGGCGCAAGTGCTTCATAAATAAGGCCCATGGAGAGGGACTGGTTCGCTCCCTCACTGGGTGCTAATGGAGGTTTGATCATTTTTATCAGGGCCGCTTCATCAAAATCATCAACAAAGCTTTATTCGGCTAAAAGCCCTAAAAGGCAAATAAAATGCAAACACAAATTAATACATTGACAACATATCTTCACAAAAGCACAGCACTAAAGCAGCATTCCAAAATGAATCAGTATGTGGGAGTATAAAGTGTTAGGTGCATTAATTTTCAGGTTACAAGTTTCACGTTTATTTAGTATTGCATGACTATTTAAAACCTTTTGCAACCAAGAACAATGATGAAACATGCTCAAACAATTCAAATATCAATGTCACCATACAATGATTACAGGGTCACCACACTTTACTTATAGGGTTGAAAATATAAGTTCTCAGTTTGTGTCATGTGAACGAGGCAACAAAGAGTATCAACGCTTCTTACAAAACCCTAAAGAGAGCGTCATAAAGTGTCATGTTAAAAGACAGTGAGAAATATCGACATAGCACAATCAAGGAATCTAAACATGTGGGCAATTCCAATTATACACATGATCATGGTTGTAGATCACGGAAAAGAAAAGAAAAGAAATGAAAAGAAAAGAAATCACATTTCCATTTAGTTCAGCCCTACTCATTAAATTGTATGTCTCAGTTGGGCCGACTTTAACTAGAGCAGGAAAAACTTCAGAGATACTGAAGATGCTTTTTTCGAAGTTTATTGTTTTGAAAATGTTACTCAGGACGGTTGAACAGCTATTTTATTGAAAACAGTTGCAGAGACACGATTGAAAAATAACATTAAACATAATACTTTAAGGGCCAGATGTATTAACATTGTATTTTTAGAGTCCCTAATAGCACATTTTACCGATTTGCTATTATGGACTCGCAAACTGCAATGTATGTAGGATTCGCAAATAAAATTGCGAATCCTAAGCATTCCTTATTTGTGACTCACAAATTGATGTGGAGTCGGTCGCCATCTTAGAGAGAAGCGAGTCCCGTTCCAATGCAACGGCCGAGTTCCAGCCATTTTTGGATGGGCGGAAAGAGAGCAGCAAATTCACACAGTGGCGCTAGTGAGCAGAGCACAGAGCACAGAGCACAGAGAGGTGAACACAGAGGCAGCAGCAGCAGGACGGGCTGGACGCCATCGCCGGTGCCGTCGCCATCTCAGCAGATCCAGCTAAGCTGAGCTGCCAAACCAATCTGCTCAATTCAGACACTCTGTTCATCACCACCCCCTTTTGTAAATCGATTTTGGCCACTATAGGTGTGGCAGGGTATACTCAGACATGAGTCCCTTTCTCACTGCTCCATCAGGATTCAAGCAAGCCGGGCCGAAGAGGCTGAAATGCCAGAAACCGGTCCCCGGTAGCTTGTCTCCTTTCTGGTAAAGAATTGGCTTGGTAGTTTAGTCTGCCCTGTTCCCATGATGCACTGGGCCAGGGACAGACTGATTTGCATATAGCCAGGTTCTGAGCTGGGATGGGGCAGTGAGATAAATAACGGTGATGGATCAAGCCCTGATCTTTGGACTGGGTAAGAGTGGTCTGCTCAATTCAGACACTCTGTTCATCACCACCCCCTTTTGTAAATCGATTTTGGCCACTATAGGTGTGGCAGGGTATACTCAGACATGAGTCCCTTTCTCACTGCTCCATCAGGATTCAAGCAAGCCGGGCCGAAGAGGCTGAAATGCCAGAAACCGGTCCCCGGTAGCTTGTCTCCTTTCTGGTAAAGAATTGGCTTGGTAGTTTAGTCTGCCCTGTTCCCATGATGCACTGGGCCAGGGACAGACTGATTTGCATATAGCCAGGTTCTGAGCTGGGATGGGGCAGTGAGATAAATAACGGTGATGGATCAAGCCCTGATCTTTGGACTGGGTAAGAGTGGTCTGCTCAATTCAGACACTCTGTTCATCACCACCCCCTTTTGTAAATCGATTTTGGCCACTATAGGTGTGGCAGGGTATACTCAGACATGAGTCCCTTTCTCACTGCTCCATCAGGATTCAAGCAAGCCGGGCCGAAGAGGCTGAAATGCCAGAAACCGGTCCCCGGTAGCTTGTCTCCTTTCTGGTAAAGAATTGGCTTGGTAGTTTAGTCTGCCCTGTTCCCATGATGCACTGGGCCAGGGACAGACTGATTTGCATATAGCCAGGTTCTGAGCTGGGATGGGGCAGTGAGATAAATAACGGTGATGGATCAAGCCCTGATCTTTGGACTGGGTAAGAGTGGTCTGCTCAATTCAGACACTCTGTTCATCACCACCCCCTTTTGTAAACCAACCGCCAGCGGACAAAACGATCCTCTTGAGAGTGAGATAACCGGTACGAGATAACCCGGCCAGCAGCTGCTGTGTAGCGAAGCGGCGAGACGAGGTGAGGAAAAGTGAGCGTACTGGGACGCTCTGCCTTAGCCTTGGTCAGCCTCGGTCAGCCCCTGGTACACGGAGTACGGGCGCTACCCCCCCCCCGCCAAAGCCCCCCCCGCGAGGGAGTTGGGGAGGCGACTGAGTGACCTGGTTGGCGACCGCCCAGACTACGGGCAGACCACACGGATAACTTCAGGATAACTCCAGATCGCCGCAGATCATTAAATAACTGACTGACAAGTGCAGCGGGACCCGATGAGTGGGATATGAGTTGTACGAGTCATCCCTTATCCCGTCGTTGAAAACCAATCCCCGCTGGCATTTTGACAGTTGGTGGTCGTTTTTTTCGACCTACTGACCAGGAGGACTGTCTGCAGCCAGTGACAGTGACCAGTAGAGTGTAGCAGAGAGCCGAAGTGATAGCGAAAGAACTACAGTAATAGAGACAAAAGCGTTAAAACGACAGCCACAGCAAATCAGCAAATCAGGCCACGGACCACAGACACAGCAACAGTATTCCGAACTACACCAGACCCACGGGTGAGAGGTTCAGTACCTGCCCTATCACTGACAACATTTAGGATACGTTAATAAACATTTTAAATACTTTCATAAACCGTCATTTAGATGCCTATTTGGATAAATATGTGAGGAGAGGCGTATGAGCTTGTGGGGACTGAGCCTGTGCCTGAGTGTGGGCAGGATCCCGGGACCTGTGATTTGTGCCTAGCCATTGGCGGCCAGCGGTAGCTGGGTGGAGCTGCAGCTGAAGCAAGGCTAGTGGTTCAGCAGTCCAGTGGGAGACTTGTGTGCCTACCTGTTACTCGTCTGACCTGTCTGACCTGCCCGTCGGAGATGAGATCTGGCAGGGTGAGGACAACGGCTCCCCAAAGGAAAAAGAAAAGCAGAGGCAAAAATGCGAGAGAAATCTTGGACCCTGAGCAGTCACCCAATCTGTTGCTGAGCGACTCTGACACCACAATTGAAACAACGTCTCAAGCCATCATGAAGTGTTCTGGCACGGCGACCTGCAAATTTTTTGGTAATCAACCAAAGATAACTAAAAAATTCAAGTATCTAAAGGACGTTGGCAAACGGTCTTCTCTAGCAACAAGAACATTACCGGCCTCCCAATCCCCCTAAGTCCACTGGTGTCCATCATCAAGGGCAATGCAACAAACGGGGCATCATGGAACTTCCAACATTCGCACATGTCAGTCACTGCTACTACTAAATCACCAATGGTAGATGGAATCGGGGCTGAGGGGAGCCCAGGAAGGAAGTCTCCCTTAACAGAGAGAGCGCAACGGCACAACTCTGCACCAGCTGGAGTCACCAATCCCAGTGTGGCACTCAATACTCTGGACTCACAAATTATGAGTCGCAAATTAGGAATGTCTTCCCATTCATTTCTACGGGCCTAGAGGCCCATAGGAATGAATAGGAATTGCATGGGCAATTTGGGCGTACCCAATAGGTACTCGTAAATTGCGCATGCAATTTCAAGGGTGCAAGGGTGCCATAAGCACTCCCTGTTGCACCCCATAAATATGTATGTGTGCACATGTGGAGCACATACATGCACTAGGGGCATGTATGTACGCTATAAGGATCTTAGAAAAATGCAAACATTTGCATCTTTCTAAGGATTTGCAATTTACCACCAACTTGAAGTTGATGATAAATTGTGATTCCTTAAAAAGCAGGGTCTCAATTTGAAAAGTGCATCCTACATTGCATTTGGAGAATCACAAATTGCGATTCTCTAAATGCATTTGCAAAGTAGGCAATCTCAAAAATTGCGATTCCTTATTTTGTGTATACCTTTTGGGATGATACATCCCAAAAGGCTTTTTCAAGGGTCGCAAACGGAAAAACGCTTGATACATCTGACCCAAAGAATCTGTTCGAAAACACACTGTTTCGCATTTCAAATGTTGTGATTTCTTTCTCATCTTTCCCCCTTGTGCGGTTTGTTAAGTTTGTTAACTATGCCAGTATGTGTTGTGATTAATGATGGTATTTTGCTTTCTGCCTCGCCAAAGGCAGTCTATCCTGGCTGTACTTTTAACTCCTTTTACTGGCTGAACTTCACAATGCACTTAATTTCATCCCCCACAGAAGTGCTGCATCAGGAATTCGTGCAAAACTGGCCAAACTGGCGATTAGTTGGAACATCTTAATTCTGCGGGTGTGGTCTCTGCTTTTAATATAGTGTTGAATATCAGTCGTTCTATGTCATTTGAAAGCTATGTGAAGAATAAGTTAAACTTTTAAGTATTTATCTGGAGAAATAGTGCAAAAAATACAGTTTGGACAAAAAAACAAATATCCTTTCAAAAGGCATGCAAATGTGTTTAGGAGTTAGTGGGTATGTGCAGAACAAAATAAATAACTTTTAATGTTTGTTCCGGATGTTAGAATCATCAACCGAACTATATGCTCCTCCAGCATCGCCTCCCAAACTAAATTCGAAAAAGCACAGTCTGAACATATCCATAAATAAAATTCACTGTTCTGCACTATTGTACGTTCAGTGAATACACACCCGTTGCTGCCTGTGAACTTGTGAAAAGGTCACTGGCAGAAAAATAGCTGAAAAGTAACTGGAGAATTAAAGACATGTAAGGAAGTTGCAGGATTCTGAGACTTCACAAAACCCAAATCTACCTATTCCCAAACCTTGTTAGTGTAAAAGACTCTTAAAGGAACTTTTGGCTCTCCTTTGGATGGAGCTTAGCTAAACTTTAAGGAGCTGCAAATGAGAGTGTGAGCTGAATGAATCAAAAACACAATGCAATACAGTCCAAAGACTGACCATACAAAAAGCATTTATTAGAATTAATGATTCCACTCTCCATTGCGGCCCACAGGGAAAGTGAGGTCGGCAGACCAGTCTTCCCCAGGGGAGTTTGCACGACACAGGACAGGGTGTTAGGTAGTGTAGGGGTGGGTTAGAGGTGGGGTTTAGGCTAAAGGTTACATAGGGGGGCAGGAGAGGAAGTCCTTCCTCTTCCTGTCCCCAGCGCTTCAGGGTGCAGGTTAGGAAAGTTTGAGAGGAGAGTTCGAGTGGAGGTTGGATTAGCAGAGATAGTTCGGGGTTAGGAGTGTACCGGGTCGGTCGGCTGGGCTGCAGAGGTGGAGCCGCTGGTGCCCCGGTGTGCTTTCTTGTCCAGGGCGGTGTCGGCTGTAGAAAGGGCCTCGCCGACGTTTTCAGGGCAGTGCAGGGCGCCTGGAGGCGGGGCCACGGTGGCGCCTGTTGTGGCGGCGGTCCGTGCAGCGCTACTGGTGCTGGGCCAGGCTAGGAGGTCCGATCTCCTTCAGCTCGGCGTCCTGGATCAGGCATGGGTCGGGATGACCCGCAAGCTGCAGCTGCGGTGGCGGCGTGTCAGGAGGAGCCACCACCACCCAAGTCAGGTATGTCGGGGAGGGGGCGGGGCAAGAGGTAGGCAGAGGCTTCCGAGCGCGGCGGTCGGCAGCAGAGCCTCCCCGCGCGTCCCTCTAATGTGCTGGTGTCCCTGGAAAGGCCTGTCAGTACGAGCAGGGGGGCGGGCGGCCCAAATCACTATCGCAGCATCCATGGGCACACAAGGGCCTACAGGCCGTTGCGCTGGGCTTGGGAGTCTTCGGGGGCACATCTGGGGAGTCCAGTGATGCTAGTGGGGGGAGGGTGAAAGTGCCACAGAGGAGCCTGCAGGGGAGGAATTCACATTGTTCCTGTCGGATGGGGATTCAGAGGAGGAGGAGGGGGGGGCCTTGGGCAAGCAGCTAGTGGACTTGTCTTGCAGGAAGAAAGGAGTAGTCAAGCCCCATAGTTCAAAAGGGAAGGGCCCCTTGAAGGCCCACACTGCAAAGCCTGCCTGGAAGCCCCCAGAGGGGGGCACCCCGGCCCCTCCCCAGAGTGAGGGGCGGTTTTCTGCATTAGCAAGCCAGGGGTCCTGGTATGATAAGTGGGAACGCATGTCACTGGAGGAAAGGATTTGCGACCAGCATTGCGTCGTAGAGGAGTCGGAGCGGAGATGGCAGATTTTGTGTGCTGCCAGGGAGACAGGTTGGGGGTATGCCCGGGGGCATGGTGCCCCCAGAGCCTGGGCCCAAGATTGGAGCAGGTAGGGGTCAGGTCAAGGGGACCTCAGGGTTCCGTGGTGAGTGGGTCTGGCTAGAGGGGGCAAGGACTGCTTTGGCAGCACAGAGACCTGAAGGTGCTGGGGCCTCCTCAGGCGCAGATGGCCTGGGCGGGGGGAGCAGGCCAGCAGGGTAAGCTGGCAGAGGCAAGGGTGGGCCAGCGGGGCACAAAACGGCCTCAAAGCGCTGAAGCAAAGCAGCAGGGGGGTCCGTGGCGGCCTGCCCTCCACCGAGGGAGCAGACAGCAACTGTTCTGGAGTGCGAATTTGTGCCTGGGTTGAAAGGGAAAGGTGCGAAGAGAGTGGCGAGTGAGGTGCGGAGAGCGGTTGTGGAGGTAGTGGATGAGGAACAGCTGGACTATGATGAGGATGGTGAGGACTTGGAAGAGGGTGAAGTGCGTGAGGAAGGATGTTGGGGAAGAGCACGGCGGTGACAGAGAAATGTGGTGTTTTGCAGGGGGCGCAGGCCAGAACCAGTCAGGCCCCGTAGGTGTGTCAGAAGCCGGCGGATGCCAGGAGGAAGGACCGGGAGGTGCCCACAACGCTTTCAGGTGAGGGTGCCTTGTGGGATGCGTGGGATGACGGTCCAAAGGGGGGGCGTAAAAAGGCCTGCCAGTCGGTGGGTGTGGGGGATGGGTCTGTCAGGGATGCGGGGGAACAAGGGGATGCGAGGGGAGCTGCAGTGGAGGGGAAGACACAGGTTGTGGCAGCCAGTGTGCAGACTGACAAGACTGAGGAGCAGGGTGGGAAGGAGGTCGGTGGGGACAAACATCGGAAGAAGTTTCCATATATGGGTTTGGCGATGCCACTCGGGTCTCACTTGTCCGAGAAGACGAAGGCTAGGATTTGGAAGCATGAGTACGTAGATGTTTTCAAATTGTTGCATAGGGAGATTCAGGCCAAGGAAGGTTCCAAGGAGGAAGAATGGGAGTTGACAAGGCGGCAGAGGGTGCCTGTTACTATGGAGAATTGGACATCGGCGTTTTTTTATTGTGAGAAGCATCTGGACAGGGCAATAGCTCTGTTTAAGTATATGGATGTGATCAGAAAGGCGCAGATGCATTTTGGGGGGTTAGCCTGGCTCGGTTATGATGAGGAGTTTAAGGCCAGGATTAGTGTTAACCCGGAAAAGGCGTGGGGGGACATTGATCAGGAACTTTGGGTACAGTGGATGTCCTCTACGCAGGCGGTGGTGTCTACGCACAAGGCAAGTGGCTTCCCGGTCGCCTATCGACCGTTTCAGTCGTGTCCCGCCCAGTCTGGGGCGGGTGGGCAAGGATCTTCCGCCGGATCAGGGAGTCAGGATACTTACACAGGAACCGCTGGTCAGCAACCCAAGCCTGGGGGAGCTACCACTGGGGCATGCTGGAACTTTAATAAAGGTTTCTGCATGCGACACCCTGCAAGTTTAAGCACGAAGTGTTCCAAATGCAGTGGACGCCACCCAGTCACACAATGCTTTACGCTGGCCAGACCCTCTGAGCAGTGGAGGATTACGAAGGGACGGAGACAAGCTGGGACAAAGGGCCCCTACACCGGTTGATGTGGTGGCCATGAGTTCATGGCTCTCTCGGTACCCTGATAGAGAGGCAGCGTTGAAGTTGCATTGGGGGTTCACGGAGGGGTTTCGGGTAGGTTATCAGGGTCCACGGGAGAGGCGATGGGCGGAGAACTTGCGATCTGCGAAGGAATTACCAGGGGTGATGGCGAAAAAATTGCAGAAGGAAGTTTTGGAAGACAGGATTGTGGGCCCGTTTGACACGTGGCCAGTGCTAGACCTCATTATTTCACCGTTGGGTGTGGTCCCTAAGAAGAAGCAAGAGGAGTTCAGGCTGATTCACCATCTGTCCTGGCCGGAGGGGAGTTCAGTATATGATTTCATTGCGGAGGAGGACTCCAGGGTGTTGTATGCTTTGGTCGACGATGCCATTGGGCTGGTACGGGTTTGTGGTAAGGGGGCGGAATTGGCAAAATGTGACATAAAGTCGGCCTTTTACCTCATTCCCATTCACCCGGCTGATTTCTCCTTGTTGGGGATGCAGTTTGAGGGGGCCATTTTTGTAGACAGGGTCCGGCCGATGGGTTGTGCGATTTCCTGCTCGCTTTTTGAGACCTTTAGTTCCTTTTTGCAGTGGGCCTTTGTGGACAGAGTGGGCATCGGCTGGTGTCGCACTTTCTTGATGATTTTTTGTTTGTGGGGAAGGGACAGACGGGGGAGTGTGGGGCGGCTCTGGGGCAGTTTCAGAGTTGGCTCATGACTTTGGAGTTCCTTTGGCACCAGAGAAGACGGCAGGGCCCAGCTGCTGCTTGCCCTTTTTGGGTATTGAGCTTGATTCAGTAGCATGGCTGGCACGTTTGCTGGAGTAGAAGGTGGCAGAGATGCAGGTTTTTCTGTTCCATGTGATCGGAGTCCGCCAGATTGACATGAGGTCCGTGCAGCATCTCCTAGGGTTGCTGAACTTTGCTTGCCGGGTGGTGTGGGCCAGAAGGACGTTTTGCAGGCGCCTCGGCATGGCAATGTCAGGGACAGTACTCCCTCACCACAGAGTCAGAGTCACGCTCGGGGTCCGGTCAGATTTGCGGGTGTGGCTAAGTTTCTTGGAGGATTTCAATGGCGTGTCCCTGGATTTTGCACACAATAAGACGGTCTAGCAGGTGCAACTCTATGCGGATGCTGCAGGTGCGGCCGGTTTTGGAAACTTCTGGGACGGGCGATGGTGCGCAGAACAGTGGCCGGCTCATTGGTTGCAACAGGGCAGGAGCATTGCTTTTCTTGAATTCTTCCCCTTATTAGTGGCATTGAAAGTGTGGGGTCCTGAATTTCAGAACAGGTCAGTTTTGTTTCATGTCGACAACAGGACAGTGGTGGACCTGGTAAACAACCAGAAGGAAAAGGACCTGCGCGTGCTGCGCCTGTTGTGAAGTTTCATGCTGCTTTGTTTGCGATTTAATGTGCTGTTTCATGCGCAACATGTCCCAGGGGCGAGTAATGACATTGCGGATGCGTTATCTCGTTTGCAGTGGCAGTGTTTCAGGAGGCTGGCACCGGGAGCAGAGGCTTGCAAGACCAAGGTGCCGGAGTGTATCTGGGCCTGGGGGGAGTGAGAGTAGTGGGTTTGGTGGAAAAATCTATAGCGGAATCCACGAATCATTCCTATAGGTTGGCGTGGTCTGAATTTGGTGCCTTTTTGGGTTGGAGCAGGGATGCCTTGCGTATGCCCAAGAGTGACTGTGAGCAAGGGGTGGTATGTTTTGTGTTGGATTGCATGGACAGGGGCTTGTCGCAGACTACTATTTCTGGCAAACTGGCAGGGATTTCCTTTTACTGCATGTTATATTTGGGCTTTGATCCGGCTAGGAGGGATTTGCTGAGCAGGATGATGAAGGGTTGGGGACGGGTGAGGGCGGAGGTGCCTCGAGATGCAATTACGTTTGAGTTGTTGCGGAATTTGTTGGCTGAGTTGCCATGTTGCTGTTATGATGGGGACGAAGTGGCTTTTTTCGTTTGTGCATGGTTTTGATGTTTTTTGAGGCTTTTAGGGTGGTGGAGTTGGTGGGGACAAGGGGGGCACCTGGCAGGATGTTTGGGGACGTGCGTTTGGATGGGTCCCGGCTGGGTATTTGGTTGGGGCGTTCCAAGACGGACCAGGTCGGATTGGGCAGGTGGGTTTGGCTGAGAGAGAGTTGTTGCAAGGACGTGTGCCCGGTGCGTGAGTGGAGGGGGTTTTGTGGCAGGGTACAGAGGTCTGAGGGGGAGATATTTTGGCATGCCTCTCAGAAGCATTTGACATCCTTTCAGTTGTTGGCAGATGGCACTGAGGATGGCACTGCGGCGAGTTGGCAGGGATACAGCTCGTTATGGGACGCACTCGTTTTGGATAGGGGCGGCCACGGCAGCAGCAGGGTTAGGATGGTCGTGGGATGAGATTAGGAGGATTGTGCGTTGGAGGTCTCGCTGCTGTGAACCCTGTGTGTGCAAATGATGATGGGGATGTGTTTTGGGTAGGTAGGGCTGCTGCTGGTGCGTTGTACTGCCTTAGCTGTGGTGCTAATCTCTTTTTTTTTCGTAGGTTGCGTTCGGGAGCCGGGAGCCAAGACGGTTACCTGGATTGTTGGGCACTCCTTTGTTCACTGGGCCTCAAAGTAAGCGGACAGACAGGTGTACTGTCGTAGCCTAGGCCTGTGAAGCAGCCATCATGAGGTTCATTGGAGGGGTAAGAGCGGGATGTGATGGCGTGCTTTGTTGCCCTGGTTGACAAAGAAGATGGCTCAGCTGGGCTGCCCGGACATGATTGTTATCCACTTGGGAGAAAATTACTTTGTTAAGCAGTCAGGAGTGTCATTACTACATTTGATGCAACGGGACTTGGAAGCAATAAGGAGCAATCTGGCTGGTGCCTGCATTGATTGGACTGAGTTTGTGCCACGACGGATCTGGAGGGGGCGTTGAAGCCTGCATCCATTGAAAGGGCGAGGCGAAAGTTGAATAGGGCGATGAGACTTTTTTGTGGTGACCATGGGATCAAAGTGATTGCTCATGTGGGGCTGTGGCTCGAGGAGCCCCTTCTCTTTCGTGACGACGGAGTGCACCTTTCGTACATGGGGAATGCATACTATTTGATGGAAATGCATGATACTATCAGTCTGTTGTGGAACGAGTCTATCATGATGCCAACGAGAGTGAGAACGAAAGTTGCACTGGTGGTGGGGGGGCAGGTAACCGCCCTCCAGGGGTTCCCTGGTTGGCAGGACTTAGGAGGGGTGGGGAATCCATGACGGGCATAATCACTCTTCCGGGGAGGGGGTTACATGTGAAGGATGGGGGTGTGGCAGACGGGAGTGCGATGGCTGGAGATGCTGGAGGAGGTTGAAAGAGAAGCCTGGAAGTGAATTATATAAGAGGTTGTGGTGTGAATTGGGAGTGAGTAATTGGAGTACGAGAGTGGATGATGGTTGGAAGACATGAGGTTGGGGATTGTTAACTGTTTATTGGTGTTATGTTTAAATTGGTTGTCATACCCAGTCTTAATAAATGGCCTTTTACGCTAAACCAACAGCGTGGAATGGTTATTGCGCGATAAAATGATTCTGGCCCTTTTTGCGTTCATTTTACATTACCCCTCGTCTCATACCTCCTCGTTGCTGTGTTCAAATAATGAGGCATCGCTGCCTCAGACAAAGAAATTAACCACGGTTTAGATAGGCTTCTTCTATGTCTATATCCAACCATATAAGCCCCTCCCTCCAACCATACATCCTGTTTTTATCTCTGTCCTAGGCGTACTAGGTAACTAAGCCATGCTAACAGTATTTACCATTTCCTGTGTTTCTTTATGCTTGCTGATGATTGCGGCTGTCCCTAGGTGTGGTGGTTTGGTGCTGTGCATTGGCCGCCAGTGTGTTTTCCGCCCATATGCTGAGCTGAGGTGG
Source organism: Lissotriton vulgaris (assembly GCF_964263255.1). Classification (NCBI taxonomy): domain Eukaryota; kingdom Metazoa; phylum Chordata; class Amphibia; order Caudata; family Salamandridae; genus Lissotriton; species Lissotriton vulgaris. The sequence goes on from NC_141698.1 coordinate 211,727,613, forward strand.
TGAACAGGTTATACACTGGTGTATCGGGACGCTCGGGAGCCTATTCTAAGCGAAATCTCAGTCTGCATCTTGTGCACGTGTCACGCTGGTGTTGCAGAGGCTAAAAACATTTCTAGCTAATTCATCAAGAATTTTCAATTCTAGTTAGGATACGAAGGCAAGGATTATGCTTCTCCTTCTTTGCTTTTTATTAATACAGTTCTACAGCAGCCAATGTAAAACAGGCTTCTTAATAAACTACATTTCCCATAAAACCAAACATGACATCAAGCCTGCTGCACCAATCACAGTCTCTGCTGATATAATTTGTATTGTTGCCATATTGACATCCTCTTTCTTTGCCTCATCGGCTGAACTGAACTCTGGAAAACCGCCTTGCATCAACTGGATATCATTACAGCGCCATGACTGTAAAGAAACTTTGGAGAATAGACGCAGGAACCGGAGTCATCCATGAGACCAACAGAGCCTCGAAGAACCAAAACTTGGGAACACCTGTTCATTTACAATGCTTCTGATCGGAATCTGGGAAGAGAGCAAAGAAAAGCCACCATAATACCCAATGCCGTTCATGGGAAAACATAACATCTGAAAAACTCAATACGCGAGGGATAATATAAAACATTTGAACACTGCAGTGTGATAACAGTAGTATGTAACAAATAAGCATGGGATCATCATTGCCTCAGTGTCCTTAATAGAATTGACATTTCTTGACATGTTAGCTACATATTTTTTACTCTCTGTCAGGACTAGAGTGCTTGTTCAAAGCTGCTGTAACACAATTGAGGCACATCTAGAATAAAATGATTTGAAAGTCGAATCAGCAGGCCAGTCTGCTGCTCTCATGATGTCCTAAAGGTGAGAACCCAAGCTGAAGGATTTCAAAGCCATGGCTCCTCTGACTGAGTGAGCCTCAAATTTAGAAGTGTCAATATCTGTATCTGAGAGAATCCATTTTACCCAGCGGGCTAAAGTAGCAGAAGAGATGGGTGGAACTGACCCCCATTGGATTGGCGCAACTCCCTAGTACAATCTTCATATTCTTTCAGACATTGCACAATGCGCAACCTGGGGTTGACTGGAAAGCTAGGGTAAGTAATCTACCTAGAAAGGATCTTTGTCAGTCTTGTGATAGTAAAGGATACACTACCTAGGGCTTACATCCGATGGCTTTCAGCAGGAAGCTAAACATAACAGGATGATTAACTTAGCTGAATGTTGCTTCCTGGGTAAATCAGAGTTGGTGGGTCATCGCTGTAAGAATTTGAGGATGATGTTAACATTCCAAAGGACTGAGAAGCACACTTAGAAGGATGTGGCAGAGCGCAGCGTTAGCCTCCTTGGCTTAAGGCCACACTCTGCCACTTCTGAAACCTATTTACAACAGCATGAATGTGAGCAGACCCCTCCCGGTACACCTCAATAACGAAATCATTATGGTGAGAAGGGTGCCTTGGGTGGGCAGAACAAACAAATCTATAATAGGGGATTGCATCCTGGGGAGTTTTCGAGACGCTGGGACTGTTATTCATATATGTTGAGGGAAGAATAGATCATTGGAATCAACAATTCAGACCCTCCATGTGTCATTTTTTCCCCCCCTATCCCAATGCACCCCAATCAAGCCTATGACAACTGGATGAGGGTCAACCGGAGGGGCAGACACCACGATTTTAACGCTCGGCCAGTCTTTCATCGCCGGAGTTACCCTTCCACAGCTTTAGAGACCTGAACGGACTTGAGGGGGTCGATTGACACACGGGCAGATATACCAACACAATGGGAACTGTATCTCCAGGAGTTGTAAAAACAGGGAACTCAATACTGGAATCGGAGCAGCAAAGCCCTCTGGTACAACAAACTTCACCTAGTAGGGTTAGGAGGATTGAGGCAGAGGTGCCCATGATTACAGCTATCGAACTTACAGGGGGAGGAAACGGGCTGGAAATGGGTCGGGTGGAGACTGTGGAACAAACTGAGCTTAATGGGGGAATAGAGCAGGTCAACGAGGTACTGAGAATCATCTCCTGGAATATAGCAGGTTTGGCAGCCAAATTTAACAACAAAGAGTGGCGCAATTATATTAGTAATTTTCATGTAATTAGCCTCCAGGAGACATGGGCCCTTGATAATAGCAACTTCCATATGCAGGGGTATAAATGTTTTTTTGTTCCGGCGCAAAAAACGAGATCGGGGAGAGCCATGGGAGGACTATCCATATATGTAGATCTAAACCTTCTGGGCAGCTGGTCCACTACAGACTGGAAACCCCATGCCATACAAGCAGTACGGTTTACCGGGAAGGGGCTAAGACTCACTGTTTTTAATATTTACAACAATAGGGCAGGGGGAGACCATACCTCATTTGTAGGAGAATTGGATGACAGATTGGGTCAGGAAATTATAGCTCAGAAAACGGGGCAGGTACCTGCTCTGCTGGTCATGGGAGACTTTAACTGTCACCTATGCTCGGCACTGGTCCCAATAGATGCAGAATGGTCTCATTGCCCTGTAGAGAATGGGCCGCATTTCTCCCACACGCCGGATGGGTTAGCTTTTAGTAAGCTCCGGCTTAATTACGATCTAGAGCACACTATCAACATGATGGGTGTGCAGATGGATGGCAGCCTCCCGCCTATATTCAAGGGCAGAGGATGTTCATCTATTATTGACTATATCTTAGTTTCTAGATTTTTAATAAATAGAGTCATCAGTGTAGGGATAGAGTGGAGTAGTTTTAGTGATCACAACCGAATCACTGACAGAATTTCGACTTCAAAAATATCGACCTACAAGAATATCGAGTCAACAATATCGAGGGCAAAAATATCGACATCCTATCTACAACATGGTAAGTACAAAAATATCGAAAAAAAAATATCGATGTTAAAAATATCGATGTTAAATATATCGTTTTTTTTTTTAATATATAAATGTAAAATTAAGTCTATAAGACTAATAAATAAAAGAAACATATTTAAAAGTATCAAATAATATTTAAAAGTAATAAATAATACATATATTAAGAATACATTAATTAAATATATACAGTAAATATGTAATATATATACACTGAAAAATAAGTATTAATAATTATTTAACGAATTTATAAATTAATGAAATATATTCTAATTTACTAACACATTTACAAACATAAAAAAGTAACATAAATAAAATGTAAGTAATATAAAAAATAAAATAAATATTTGATATATTAACAATTAATTAAATAAAACGTTGCATAGCGTAAGGGTAAAAATTTCTATTCCTACTCCAGAGAGTACAACAGTAGGGAAAACTGACCCTGAACTCAAAAAACACCCCTTTACCCAAGAACTGAAACTGACCCTGAACCCTAAAAATACCCCTTTACCCAAAAACTGAAAACTGACCCTGAACCCAAAAAATACCCCCTTTACCCAAGAACTGAAAACTGACCCTGAACCCAAAAAATACCCCCTTACCCAAAAACTGAAAACTGACCCTGAACCCTAAAAATACCCATTTACCCAAGAACTGAAAACTGACCCTGAACCCTAAAAATACCCCTTTACCCAAAAACTGAAAACTGACCCTGAACCCAAAAAATACCCCTTTACCCAAGAACTGAAAACTGACCCTGAACCCAAAAATACCCCTTTACCCACGAACTGAAAACTGACACTGAACCAAAAAATACCCCCTTACCCAAAAACTGAAAACTGACCCTGAACCCTAAAAATACCCCTTTACCCAAGAACTGAAAACTGACCCTGAACCCAAAAAATACCCCTTTACCCACGAACTGAAAACTGACACTGAACCAAAAAAGACCCCCTTAACCATAAACTGAAAACTGACCCTGAACCCTAAAAATACCCCTTTACCCATAAACTGAAAACTGACCCTGAACCCTAAAAATACCCCTTTACCCATAAACTGAAAACTAACCCTGAAACCAAAAAATACCCCTTTACCCAAGAACTGAAAACTGACCCTGAACCAAAAAATACCCCCTTACCGAAAAACTGAAAACTGACCCTAAACACTAAAAATACTCCTTTACCCAAAATTAATTATTATTATTTAATTAGCAATTAATTAATAATAAACAATGACAAATAAAGTAAATATATTATCACATTAGCTGTAATTATTATAATGTAATAATTAATATTATTTTTTCCAAATTAATTAACAGTAATAAAAAATTATATATCAATAAATAACTCTAATTAATGTAACTTATTAATATTATTTAATTACCAATTAATTAATCATGTAAAATATGTACAAAATAATAATAATTAATTAACTAATTAATATTAATTATTTTCCAATAAATTAAATATACATTTATAAAAACATATATTAATTAATTAATTATTATTAATATACTCCCCACCCCATTCCCCTATAAAACCACATCCCGCTACAGAAAATATATATCAATTAATCAATTAATTTTTTTCGCAATTAATCAATATTAATTAGCAATTAATTATAATTAATTAATTAATCCTACTAATTATTAATTAACTTACCATAATTAAATTACTTCCCACCCTATTCCCCTATAAACCCACAACCCGCTACAGAACATATATATCAATTAATAAATTAATTAAAATTATTTTCCTATTATTTTCACATAATTACCAATTAATTATAATTTATTAAAAAATCCTACTAATTAATAAACAATTTACCATAATTAAATTACTTCCCACCCTATTCCCCTATAAACCCACAACCCGCTCCGGTACAAAAACATAAAAGTTACTTATAAAATTATTTATTATTAAATAAAATTTATACACATATAATAGTAAATATTTTAAATAGTTAAATTAAACATATAACACATACATAATAAAAAACTATACAATAATACAAATATCGATATTAGTGTCATCGAAATTAGTAACATCGATATATATGCTATCGATATTACTTACTTCGATATTACTTACATCGATATTAAGTATTTCGATATTACTTACCTTGGGTCGATATTCTGTCCTACGATATTCTTGCCTTCGATATTATGCACCTACGATATTTCAGACTCGATATTATGGTAGGTCGATATTTACAACTCGATATTTTGACTGTGTACCATCACAACCCCCTTGTATTGGGGTTGTTGTATCTGGCGGGCTCAGAAAGTAGATACCAAGGTATAATCAATGAGAAGGTAACAGACCAGGGTAGGAGACTAAGGTGGCCTAAAATAGATGGGGAAACCTTTTATAAATCCCTGATGGACTCTGGTAAACCCGCCATTGATGACTGTTTAGCTATGGATGTCCAAGGTCCGAGGTTGCTTGAAGCATTTGGCCAGGCCAGATTGCTGACCTTATAGACGGTCTATTAAAAACTAGTGCGCCCACAAGGAACCACTGTAACCCAAGTTGGTTCGATAGAGACTGCTCAAAGGCTTTGAGGGAGCTCAAAAGCAGCCTTAAAACAAACCAAGGGACACCCTACAAATCATGGTGTGTAGGAATAAATACAAGAGGGAGATCAAGAGGAGGAAATTAGCTCTACAGGGAGAAGCATGGGCAGACCTAAGAGAAGCGGGGGGAAAAAAGGGACATGTCCGGGTTCTGGAGAATTATTAACAAACCTACTTTCCAGGAAAATAACACCCCGGAGATAGGATCCAATATCCTGCCAGAACAGTGGGTCTCTCACTACAAGGGGCTGTACAACTACGAGCCAGGAACCACTGAAGAGCATCCTGAGATCTTACATCAGGGCTCCACAGTAGTGTTCACCATTAAGGAGATCACGGCTGGAATAGAGGGATTGACAAAAAATAAAGCCCCTGGCCCTGACGGAATCCCCCCTGATTTGTTTCTGAGCTGTGTAGAACTCTGGGCTCCCATAATGACCAGGGTCATAAATACCGCCATCACTTGTGGCCCCCCGCCGTCCTGGTCTAAGGCCATAATCGTCCCTATTTTTAAGAAGGGCAATAGGGATGACCCTAAGTGTTATCGCCCGATTTCCCTGATTGATGTATCTGCCAAACTTCTGGGAAGGGCGATCCTTAATAGACTGTCCGAGTGGACCGAAGAAAATAACACCTTCTCGGACACTCAATATGGATTCAGGACGGGGAGGTCCACCAGTGATCAATGCCTGAACCTCTATATGCTGACAGCCAAATACACCATGGCCAGCAATGAAGCCATTTATATGGGGTTCATGGATCTGGCAGGGGCATTCGATCATGTTAATAGGGAGAAACTTTGGGTCATGATGTCTCTCATGGGGATAGAGGTTGGCCTAATTAATATCTTAAGGGAACTTCACAGTGATACCTCTGCTAAGGTCCGTTTCAATAGGGAGGGAGGGCTGACCGATTCATTTTCGTGCAAGAGTGGGGTACGGCAAGGCTGTATTCTTGCCCCATTTTTATTCTCCCTTTATATAAACAATTTGGAGCAGTTTTTGTTAAATCTAAAGACAGATTGCCCAAGGGTGGGGACGCGTCATATCCCCGTTCTGCTTTACGCAGACGACGCGGTCTTGCTCGCACGCACGCCTAGGAGCTTACAGATTCTGATTGATGGATTTGTTAAATTTATGGGCTCCCTAGACCTTTTTGTCAATTTGGGCAAATCATATGTGCTGCTGGCTGGTAACAAACCTTTCACCAAATTTATGTACACGATAGGAAACCACAAAATAGAAGAGGTTAAAACATTTCCCTATCTAGGTGTAATTTTTGACGGGGCTTTACAATTTAATTCCCTGGTCGAGGAGCGCTGTAGCAAAATGATCGCTACCAATGGGGCAATAGCAAGTTATGGTAGGAGGGTAGGCAGATGGAGCCCTGAACAGGTGATGAACCTGTATAGCTCCATATGCTGCTCCAAAGTGATTTATGGGGCAGAGGTATGGGGCTTTGTTAATACTGCAAAAATACAGCGGGAGGAAAATAAATACCTAAGAACCATCCTGAGGGTACCCCCAAGTACTGCTGGTTTTATAGCACACAGGGAACTAGGGAGGCCTTACCTAGAAGATCTGGTAAAACTTAGGCCATATGGCTGAGATACCCGCCACCCCCTCTCAACACAAATCCCCAAGAATGGGAATACGGAAACGGTTCTGAACTTTTTGGAAGGCGGCAGGGAGTTACCCTCCCGGCCGTATTTATTAAAATATGAAACAAAAATTAAACATTAAAATAACAGTTTCATATCATGTACAATTTCATTTCCACATTACGATGTTCTTGGCTGACCTTAACACATCTCTAATACAAAGGTTCTCCTAGCCGATACTAAACATCCTGCAAATGCATTTCTCAAAATTGAAATTGTACATCCTAACATTACGGGCCAACGGCAAGGTCGTAACCGGTGTCAGATCCCTAAACCAGAACTCCCCCTCACTTGTGAGGTGCGGTCGCACAGAGGACTGTACCTTTGTGCCTATTTCCAATTTCCCTTGTCTTGACGGGGGCCCCGTGTTAACTCGACGCCATCTTAGTGGTCGTCCGAGGACTCGTGTGAGGTGTCTAGAAGGTATCGTAGACCCCCCTCCCACCCCACACAACTTACCACATCTGCCGTCGCAGATGTCCTGGCCCCGGGAAATTCCCAGGAGGGGCCCGCAGCCCCTCCTCCCCAGGGAGGGGCCTATGGCCGCCTTCCCTTTCGGCGTCCCCATCCTTAGAGGGGACCGCCTCCCCGTTTGAGGGGCCAATGGCCGCTCCCCCCGGGCGCTCCCATCCATAATGGGTGATGCCCCACCTCTAGGGATCTACCAATTACTGCTCACCGATCATGACCTTACCGCCTGACCAAAATAAATACGACAATCTAAGACTAAAGAGGAGAAAAAGGCAAATATACTTAAGAAATTCAAAGTATAAACTCTACAGAACATCACTGTTCAACTCTGGTGCAACTACTTTGCTTAATCAAACATGCTGAAAAAGAAATTTTATCAACTTTATTTCATACCAAATCACCAACTTTATTCAAAACAACCTGTAAGAAAAACAATACCACGTCACACGACTTTATTCAAAACAACTCGCTGTCATCAGGGGCTGGTGGGTGGGTCAAAATTGGCTCTTCGTTCCGTCTCGAGCTCACGTGCAACGGGGAGGTGCAGCTTCAGAGCACAGGAACAAGAGGATGCTTTCTTGGCTTGTCGCTCCTTTTATCCTTCTTCGGGCGGGCGTGTACCCACCTCCACTCTGCCTCCGGGGCGTGGCTATCGGCGTCAGTGTCTGGGACAGCCCACTCTTGGGCGGGAAAAGGCGCGCCCCAGCTACGCCGCTTCGGGCATACCAGCCGAGACTCGCCTCCCGCCCAAAATGGCTTCCCGGGGAGATCGGGGTACTCCACCATACCTTCGGGGGGACCGAGTGGTCGCCCCTTTCCATATGGCTGAGATACCCGCCACCCCCTCTCAACACAAATCCCCAAGAATGGGAATACGGAAACGGTTCTGAACTTTTTGAAAGGCGGGAGGGAGTTACCCTCCCGGCCATATTTATTAAAATATGAAACAAAAATTAAACATTAAAATAACAGTTTCATATCATGTACAATTTCATTTCCACATTACGATGTTCTTGGCTGACCTTAACACATCTCTAATACAAAGGTTCTCCTAGCCGATACTAAACATCCTGCAAATGCATTTCTCAAAATTGAAATTGTACATCCTAACATTACGGGCCAACGGCAAGGTCGTAACCGGTGTCAGATCCCTAAACCAGAACTCCCCCTCACTTGTGAGGTGCGGTCGCATAGAGGACTGTACCTTTGTGCCTATTTCCAATTTCCCTTGCCTTGACGGGGGCCCCGTGTTAACTCGACGCCATCTTAGTGGTCGTCCGAGGACTCGTGTGAGGTGTCTAGAAGGTAGCGTAGACCGCCCTCCCACCCCACACAACTTACCACATCTGCCGTCGCAGATGTCCTGGCCCCGGGAAATTCCCAGGAGGGGCCCGCAGCCCCTCCTCCCCAGGGAGGGGCCTATGGCCGCCTTCCCTTTCGGCGTCCCCATCCTTAGAGGGGACCGCCTCCCCGTTTGAGGGGCCAATGGCCGCCTCCCCCCGGGCTCTCCCATCCATAATGGGTGACGCCCCACCTCTAGGGATCTACCAATTACTGCTCACCGATCATGACCTTACCGCCACAGGCCGGATAGTTGACCGGCTATCCGGACCCCCCACAAAAACTCCTACTTAAAGGTCATGGCTGCAAACTCTTTAACCAGGCTACGAGGTCTCCTATGAGTAACAAATTCCCCACCCTGGACAAATGGACCCCATCTTCTAGATACATATGGTCCCCCCTGATACATCCATGAGGAATCGAATGCAATGTACTTGTACGGAACAGTCTACCAAGTTTGTTATTCACTTTCTTCACCGAGTGGTTCACAGCAGACACAGAGTTAGCCCCCCGCCACACCTTCCGTGGAATCATATGGGACCATGCAATCGTGCACCCCGGCACCCTTCTCGCTAACCAACTTACAGTGGATAGTATCAACTCGAGAAGTACTCGTCGACCAGTGGTCACCAAATCATTGCCCCCCAGATGCACTATGATTACAGATGGCGGTGACCTTGTCCGCCCTAACAAACCCTCCATAAAAGTTTGAAACTGGTCAATACAGAGCCCGCCCCTTCCGTAGAAGGTCACCCTGTACCCGTATTCCCCAGCCATGTGAATCATGTCACCTGCTTTGAATACGTCTGCGGCACGCCTCACGTATGAGTGGCCCACGACCCACACCACTCTCTCCTCAGCCGGCGATCTTTGACCGCTGGTTCCCAGGTGTCGGGTCGACTGCACAGTCTGCCCCGCCTCGTAAGCTTGCGAAACTGTAAAACCAAACAAAAACAAGAAGCGTGAGTGCATGACATTAGCTTCACAACATGTGCAACCGCACATACCTTTTATAACAATTCGAGGACCAACGCCCCAACTGTTTCACTTTTTCAACACTCAGACCCCTGGCTGTAGCCTCTGTAGCAGCCCCTATCCGGAAGGAATGGGTCCCAAAATCGCACGGGTTATAGCCCGCAGCTACCACTGCCATTGCAAGCACCCGCTGGAACTGAAACCTAGTCAGTGGGGTGGCGTCGGCGTGCCTCAGCAAGGTTCCCCCCCATGATGCCGCCCTCTGCGCCAAATACTCCTCAACGCATGCAACCGGGCACATGGGAGATCCGGGAATCCGCTGGACTACTACACTGTCCCCGATCGCTCCCTGATCGGTCTTGGACCTGGCAAATGAGACTACCATCGTCTCCCCCTTAATTTGGATGTGCTCTCGGCACAGACCTCCCCCCGTATCCTGCTTGTTCCTCGCTACCAGTTCGCTTACCCGCATAGCCCCATGGAATGCTAATGCAAAAGCGGCCCGGAATAGCACCGTCTCTGATTGGGATGAACATGTTGCAGGGAGTACGGACATTAACAGGGCCAACCTTTCCAGACCTATCGGGTGCCTTTCATCCACTCTGCGACCCTCAAGGCGTTGCCACCCACGCAGCGCTTTCTGTACCACAAAAGACGCTGTGGGGTCCTGGATACCATGAGCCCGTGCCATGAAAGAAATGGCGGCCCGGTGCCTATGGGCCGTAGCCACTGATTTGCCTGCCTGATGTAACGATAACAGAAATTTCAGGACATACTCCTCCTGGCCCCAAAGCTCCCCCCTAGCAGAACCCAAAAAGGACCAATAGGAACGGAACGCCCCTTCATATGCCTTCCTTGTCCTGGGTGCTAGACTCTCTCCCACGAGGTCTTGTAGTCCGGGGCACCGAGAGACCAGAGAGCTTCGGGAAATGGTGCCGCCACCGGGTCCGCTGTGGGCAGAAAACCCCAGAAGGCCTGCATGCGGGAACGAGAAAGCGCATCAGCTGCCTGATTTAACACCCCTGGCACATGTCTTGCCCTAAACTGGACGTTTAGTCTCATACACAGCAGTACAATTTCCTTCAGCAATCTCAAAATCCATTTGTAGCGTGCTGCCTGACTGTTGATACACTCAACCACGGTCATATTATCAGACCAGAACACCACAGAGCGATCACGAAACCCCTCAGGCCATGTTTTTAAGGCCACCAGAATAGGGAACAGTTCGAGAAAACCAATATTACCTGTGAGCCCACTCACGTGCCACCATGACGGCCATGTTCGTGCTGACCAGTGATTACCAAATATGGCACCAAAGCCCACACTCCCTGCCGAGTCTGTCCACAACCCCAGCTCCTCGGAGGAAACCGCTGGTTTGTTCCACACGACACGACCGTTGAAATCCGCCAGGAATGCCAACCATATGCGCATGTCCTGGCGAACCTCTGCCGAGAGCCTTGTGCGGTGGTGCCCTTCTTTAAGGCCAACCATGGCTTGAGCAATAGAGCGGGAAAAAGGGCGAGCCATTGGTATCACTCTAAGGGCGAAATTCAGCTGACCCACAGTCTGCTGCAACTGATGCAAATTTACCTTCGTCTCGCTAATACATGTTTCCAGCGAGGCCTTAAATTTCGTTACCTTTTCCTTGGGCAACCGGAAGCACCCCTCTTCGGAATCGAGCTCTATTCCAAGAAACTCGAGCGAAGTAGACGGCCCCACTGTCTTACCTGGTGCCAATGGCACGCCAAAGCGCCTCATGAGGTCACAAAATTCCTTCAAAGCCTGTGCACATTCCGTGTCCCCGGCTGGCCCCAGGAACAGAAAATCGTCAAGATAGTGCATAACATGCGCAAACCCCGTTGTTCTTGTGAACGCCCATTGCAGAAAACTACTGAATTTCTCAAAACACGCACAAGAGATGGAGCAACCCATTGGCATACATTTATCCATGTAATAACGTCCCTGAAACATGAAACCAAGGAGACGCTGATCATCTGGGTGTACCGGGAGCAACCGGAACGCTGACTCAATGTCTGATTTGGCCATCAGCGCTCCGGGCCCCAGGCGATTCAACATGGCGACGGCCTCATCAAAAGATGCGTACCGCACCGAACAAACGCCCGGGTCAATCGCATCGTTCACCGAAAGACCCCTCGGGGCTGACAAATTATGTATCAACCTGAATTCCCCTGGGTCCTTTTTGGGGACTACTCCCAGAGGCGAGCAAACAAAATTAGCAACTGGCGGCATGTCATATGGTCCGGCAACCCGACCCCGAGTCACCTCTTTCCCAATCTTTGCTTGTACTACTGCCGTATTCTGCAGAACCGACAGTTGGTTCCTACATCGTGGTTCACCCTGAAAATCCCCCGCCGGGATGCGGAAACCATACGAAAAACCATCTCGCAACACCCCAGCGGAGCTATGATCCGGGTACTCGTTCAGCCAAGGAATCATTGCCATGGTATCAACAGGGGTAGGGAGAGGCGCCCCTCGGACTATTTCAGACCTGTTTGGCGCCCCCTCTACTTCCCGTGTCACCCGTTTTGGCTCTGCACATGGTCTCGGGATGCGAGGACTGCCCGCACCCTGTACATTCATGCCTAAACTTGCATGACCCCTGGGGCCTAGTACATTTGCCTCTGTTAAAGCTCCAGCATGCCCCTTTTTTACCTGAATTGCCATTATTCCTTGTGTGCTGATCATTGCTTAATCCCGCCCGAAAGGGCGCCCCAGACGAATGGCGGGAAAACTCGACCCCGTTTCCCCCCAATGATGGCGACTTCGCCATGCCTGACTTCTCCATTTTCTGCCAGGAAATGGAGTCGAAACAATCCCACGTCAGAGATGTGTCGTACTCCTTGGACTTACGAAATATGCTATCGTAACAAAACCATTGATTACCACCATATGCCTCAGAAAATTCCATGATCCGTGTCTGATACACAGCTAATTCCACCAACATTTCGGGCCTACGTTCCCCCATAATTGCAGTAAACATTCCAAACGCTCTGCCCCAATTGCCTATCGATTCATCAACCCTGACAGCAGCCATCTTGGCGCGCCAAACACTAGGGTGCAGAAACTCCTTTTGACCTTTTATATGCTCAATCTCATAGTGATCGGTCAGTAAGGAAAACATGTTTACATATTTATCAGCCCATATCCTTTCTTTTACCTCAATCGGGATATGCTGAACAAGTTTCTCCCTCCTTGAAGGTACCGATCCCTCCCCCGCCATCGGCAACGGCTGCTTACCTGAACTGGTAGCCGTGACCGTAGTCCCTGCCGAACCAACGCCCGATACTGGTTGTTCCACGGGAGCCTGCGGGGAAACAAGAGGACACGGTGCCTTTGCAGCATCTTTCGATTGCCGCAACTGCTTCATTATTGCCCTGGCATCTTCAGCCGTGGCCCCCTCGTTCTCTTTGCCCAACCATGCCGCCAACTGGGCAGCCAGCTCAGGAGGCATATCCTCCCCGTTCACGGGAGTGACTACCACAGGGATTGGTTGCCCCCCGTTCGGGACCGGGGTCGGGGCCTCGATTGGTGTGACCGGGTGCGCCGGGGGTGCTTCGGGAACCGGGGCCTCCCCACCCGACGCTCCCTTCTTGGCCCTTCTACCTCTCCCGTTAGGGACCACTCCCGGCAATGCTGGTCCGACGACTCTCTTAGGTCCGCCCGCACCATTCATTGCCGCCATCTGCTTCTTCATCTCCGCCATGTCCTTTACCAGCATACGAAGCATCTGATCAGTTCCGACCCTCTTTCCGACCTTCTTGCCAGGCATCGTCCACGTATGATCTTCGAGGTCCAAGGCAAGAAACTCCAATTCACTGAAAGAATAAACACAAAATTAAATCCATCAAAATTGGCTCTTCGTTCCGTCTCGAGCTCACGTGCAACGGGGAGGTGCAGCTTCAGAGCACAGGAACAAGAGGATGCTTTCTTGGCTTGTCGCTCCTTTTATCCTTCTTCGGGCGGGCGTGTACCCACCTCCACTCCGCCTCCGGGGCGTGGCTATCGGCGTCAGTGTCTGGGACAGCCCACTCTTGGGCGGGAAAAGGCGCGCCCCGGCTACGCCGCTTCGGGCATACCAGCCGAGACTCGCCTCCCGCCCAAAATGGCTTCCCGGGGGGATCGGGGTACTCCACCATACGTTCGGGGGGACCGAGTGGTCGCCCCTTTCCAATAGTGGCCTGGTTAAAAATTTGGGTCAATCCTGACGCGTCTCTAAGCAGAGAAATTTTAAATGATTGCTTAGAAAGGGATAAATGTATGAGAATACCATGGCTCAATTATGTAAAGAGTACCTTAGAGGCCCTTGGCTACAGGAACCTTTTCACCAACCCTGTAGCAATTGTATCCCAGCACAAGATGTTAGTAAAAAAAGCTTTTTTAGAGCAAAAAGCACAACAGAGAGCTGAGGCTGAAGGGCTCAAAAAGACAGTGAGGGCCCACAACTTGGTCAAGAGCGTCGAGGGAATGGAGCCATATTTGTACCTCATACACAATGCTCAGGACAGATTTCTGATGTGTCGCTTTAGATTAAATTTACTTCCATACTTACTGGCATCACCAGCAGGGTTCTCAACAACAATTGAGCAGAAGGGATCCTGCGGCTGCCACAATAGGTCTCCGCAGGATTCCCTTCACTTTGTACTACTCTGCCCTTTTTTCACCATGCCTAGGCGCAGATTTCTAGTGAAAATTTTAAAACATGCCAACTTGGAACATGCTACAGAGGCCCTAATCTACCTACAGAAAGCATCTGACCCTTTAACATTGTGCTGCATAATGAATTTTATTAAAGTGGCGGTTCGTTTAAGGGCAACCAGAGGAGAGGAATGATGTCTAAAAATTGTTATTAATCTTTTTTAAAAGTGTCATAATCCCCTTTACCTTTTTGTAACATGTAAACAATAATTATTATAATCGGGATCCTGAAAATGATTTAATGAATTTTTTACTTATGTATATATGTATGTGCTTTTATGGTGATTTTTCATCATCGAATATCTATCCTTGAATTGAATTGAGTCTTCTGAAACCTAGAAACCTTATGGACCGAAAGGGAACGTGAATGGATTTCTTGTCATTGTCCAGGAAGCCTAGATCTTGGAGTAGATAGACTGTCCATCTCAATTGATGGAGTAACACCTGCTCGTCTCGCACCATAAGAATAATTACATCTTAGTAAATAATCAGCTAAATACCTCTGGCGCGAAAGCTCTTGACAACAGTGCGCAAGACATTGGTAAAACACCAAGGGGCTGATGATAGGCTGAAAAGGAGTACTTTTTTTCCTCTGTGTTTTATATAGCTCAAACTTGACCCCAAGGTATCTGAGTGCTTTACATGAGCAACAGTTGCGTTACAGTCAGACTCATTCAGTTTGGTAGACACCGGGAGATTATGGGGCACATGCATCAAATTTACAATTTGTGATTACCAAATAGTGATTATTAAGGAACCGCTGTTTGGTGATCGTGAAATTCCTATGCATGTAGGAATCGCCCAAAGATATGTGATTCCTTAGCATTAGCTAATAGCGATTCGGAAATTGCGTATTGCTATTAACTCATGTGACTCCATTCATTCCTGTGGGCCCATAGGAATAAATGACATTTCCTTCACTAATTGCGATTACCAAATTGGTAATCGCAACTAGCGAAAACAAATTCAAGGGTGCCCCGGTGCCTAAGGCCCCCCCAGAAGCACCTCACAAAAAAGGTAAGTCTGCACATGTAAAGCACACACATGCCCTAAGGGCATGTGTACGCTACATGGCACTTTGAAAAATGCATTTTTGTGCATTTTTCAAAGCATGCACATATTACCATCAATTTGAAGTTGATGGTAATTAGTGTTTCCTAAATGCACAGTTCGCATTTAGGAAAGGCTACATGCCTCAGCATTAGGGAATCACAAATTGCAATTCCCTAAGTACATTCGCAATTTAGTTAATTGCAAAAAATTGTGATTACCTAAATTGCGAATGACAAAACCTACATGCATTGGAAAAGGCCTTTTTCCATAGCAAATAGGCCAATTCAGTTAATCAGCCCATTTGCGAATGGAAAAAGGCTTGATGCATGTGCCTCTAAGTGATTTGACCAGAATTTCAGGATGTTGGGCGTCCCTGCCGAGACTTAAACCTGGTTCTCTAGCTTCGAGGTCGGCCACTCTACCTATTAAGCCACATCCTCTCCCCATTGAAGCTATGCCATTGATTGTCCCACATAAATTGAAGGAACTTTTGGTGAGGAGAAAAAATGTGAATATTGAGCTAGGCATCCTTCGAATCAAGTAGTACAATCCAATCCTTTTCCCTGATATGATCTCTAAGAAGATGAAGCCATTCAATTTTGAAATGGCGGTAGAGAATCCATCCATTCAACTCCTTCAGATTGATCACTAACCGGGAACACCCGCCCCATTTGCTCACTACAAAAATGTTGCTGCAAAAATCAGAGGGATCGGGTTGATAAGTACAAATTATGTCCTCTGAACCTGTCAATCCCTTTTTCGGGGTCTTTGGTGGAGCGCTTTAGGAAAGTGACAATTCCATTGCTGCCTTTCTTGATAAAGGTTCTCTATTATCTTTCAGTAAATTAGAGACAAAAGGATCTTCATCACATTTACAGAAAGAGGCCAAGGTGACTTGATCTTTCTATCCAGTTTTGCATCATTTTATCCCGAACGAGTTAGAAATATTTTCTGGGCTGAAAAACAAGAACAGAACTTGTGGTCAATCATGTTAACACCCTCTCAGTTTTTCTCTGATAGTTTCCAGTAGGCCAAACCTGCGAATATTCATTGTGGGAAAAGTTTCAGAAAAACTGCAAACCATCCCGAACAGAATTTTGTTTGTTAAAAACAAATTGTGCATGTTATGCATCTTTTTAATGTTGAAAACCTGGAATATGAGATATTTACCACACCTGGAAAATACCCCACCCTTGTGTGTGGGAAATATCCCACCTTATTCTGCCCAATTTTAAATTAGGGCTTAAGGGGCAATACAGGTGTGGAGGAGGTAAGGTAAGACACCATTTTAGCACAAGGATAAGTATAAGAAGATGTAACATGAATTACCAAATGGGACACCTCTAGCATTATCATTCTTCCTGGTGTGTCTCATTCTGTCCAGGTGGTGCTAAACTCTTTACTTACAACAGACATTGTCCCATGTGGTGTGAGGAAATCATAATCATACCCTCTTAAGATACTTCAGATGGACCTCTTCTTCATGTCTAACTATTGTTGAACGGTTCATACTATATCAGTAAAGACTGTGCGTTTGGACAACATAAACCTCAAAACTGTGCAAGAATGAGTCCAAACACACCATCCGGATATGTTGGCCTTAGTCCTGACTAGCTCACAGTGCACCATCTGGACTGCTAACCTTACAAGGTACAAGGTACCAGATGGTATGGGCAACCTCAGAGCCTGACAACTCTGACTACCCAAGACAAGAAAATCATGGAAGTAGATAAGTCCCTTTCGTTAGTAACTCATGCATGCCCAAAGGGAGACACAAGAAATGCTCGATTTGTCATTTCAATCATTTATTAAAGCAAAACGATTCTTGTGTAAAATACGTGTGCTGCAATGATTAATAGAAGGAAACAAAACAGAGTCATTAGCATTATGAGAATGGTAAAGAAGATAAACAATTAAACCATTGTGCTGTTACACTGATTATATGTATGCATATATAATCATATCTATATTCCTACCTTGCGCTTTCTAACATATTGGGCTTAGGGTGTGTGAATCTGCCAGAATACCTTAGGGTGATATAACCTGTTGGCATGTTCATTCTGTGGAGTGGAGAAGTGTGGCTCAGGGGTTAGAGGCGGCAGACCTGGAGCCTGAGTTTGGCCCGGGACCAGGGTTCAATTCCCCGCCTCGGCGGGTCTTGGGCTCAAAAATTCCACAGACTCGTTAAATCTCGCTCCGGTGCCTTCTCGACTCACTGGTTCACACTCTGCGATTCTGGGCAATAGCTTGCTTAATCTCCACAACGGCCCCTCGCGGTGGGATGCCTGGCTTTCACCTTGTGGATACCCTGCCAGGGTATCTCACAGGAGAATACCAGGACGGGTTCCCTAAGCAAGCGCTGAGATGCCCCAGGGTAAGTCGTGCGCTATATAAGTCTCATTCATTCTGGGAGCCCATTCTTGTGCCGAGTAGGTCATCGTCCTCCTCTGGAAGGTAAACCAGATTAAGCTGGGTTGGAATTCCGGCACGGGGAGACCTCAACTGTGACTGCGAAATGATCTCCTGTCTAATCAAAGGATTTGTGTTGTTTATACAATTAACTTCACCCATGTTACCATGATGGAGCTCTAGTCAAGCCGTCATTTATTGCACCTTTGTAGGTATGTTGCCAAGCAGACAACAACAAACATCCACAATTTGCGCAGTGAACTTAAGCCTGTACAGAATGTTCACGGTCCTGATAATATGCCTACGAAGAAGTGTAAATGTAAGGAAATCTATTTCAGAAAATAATATCACATATGGGCGCCCATGCAAATGTGTGTCAAGAGTCAACGTTTAAGAAAGATGTCAACTTTAAACATGAATACGTGAAATGGTGGTTTTCCCTCTCCGAGGCCTATGTAACTGCATAACACCCACTCCTTGGACGTAAAGCAACTGAAAGCTTCCCAAAAAATTTGCTAAAATATCAATTCAAATCTGTTATTTAACCCTAAAATCTCAAAATCAATTTACTCTTTAGAATTAGAAACATAAAGAAAGCCAAAAACTGATTTAGAAGGGAATACTAAAATCACTTATAAAGACAGCATTAAAAGCAATTTTGCAAGTCAAAACATTGCTGAATAAAAATAATCTTCACTGCTCGAAACAGCCAGTTTGTTTAAATCAGGAGTCTCCAACCTTTTCTGTAGCGAGAGCTAGTTCTGATCAGTGAAAACCAGCATAAGCTACTGTAGGCTTAACAACTAGTGCATGCTCTCCGAATCCTCTGACTTGATTACCGACCTTTCTAATTTAGGTCTAGAATTACAAAACCAAGGTCCCACTCACAGAGGAGGACATATGCTGGATTTACTTTTTACCAACTGTGCTAAAGTTATCTGCTCTCCAGCAAAAGAAATGACATGGACAGACCACTCAATATTAGAATTTTTATTAGTAACACCTCCAAGTACTGCAAAGCGCGTTTCTCTTCCCTCCATCTGGCGGCGAAAATGGCACAAAGTCACTATTAATAAAATCCAGGAACTTTGGAAAGATCCGGAAATTATGATAACAGACACAGCCGATACGGCTCTAGCTAAACTCAACACCTCTATAAAGCTAGCCCTTGACATTGTAGCCCCCTTGAAAAAGCATAAGCAGTATCCTTTATCCAAACAAGATAGCTGGTATACCTCCGAACTGAGAGCAGAAAAACAAAACTGTAGGCGAGTTGAGAAAGCGTGGAGAAAAAGGAAAACTGAGAGTAACAGAACAGCTTTTTTAAACGCTCAATCAAAGTACTATAAAAACATTAAACTTGCCAGAAAACAGCATATCACGCAACAGATATCACAAGCAGGCAATTGTTCTAAGGAACTTTTTAATATTCTTCAGAATTTTATTAAACCGACCGCGTGTGAGAGCTCAGAGGACTTCTCACAAGATTTATGTGATGAAGTATCGACTTTTTTTGAGGATAAAATAAATAACATATATGGAAAAATAGTGGCAGCTAACAGCGCCATGAATAAAACTATCAATAGTAATCCTCTGACCCCGACAACAAACAACAATAAAACACCTCTAACAGCCTTTCCCTCAATTTCTAACACAGAGCTTCTCTCCCTTTGCGGCCAAATCAAATCAGGGTCCCCAAATGACCTTATTCCCGCCAAGATGATCGGCCCCATGATCTCTCTCATGGGTCCCTCCATATTAGAACTGGTGAATATTTCTCTAACAAAAGGTCAGGTTCCAGCAGACTGGAAAAAGGCGGTGGTGAACCCGATTAGAAAAAAGGCATCTTCTCCATGGACAGACCTCTCCAATTTACGACCCATCTCTCTCCTACCTTACCTGGGCAAGGTTACGGAGAGGCACGTGAACACCTATCTTTCTCAACATCTTGAGGCGACGGATGGCCTGGACCATTCTCAATCAGGGTTCAGGCCAAACCACAGCACAGAATCAGCTCTTCAGACAGTGACCAACAACATCAAAATGGCACTGGATGATGGCAGCTCAATGATTCTGGTGCTGTTGGACCTCTCCGCCGCTTTTGATACGGTGTCTCACACGGTGCTCCTCAACCGCCTAGGCGAGGTGGGAGTAGAAGGAGTGGCTCTGGCATGGATGAAGAGCTTTTTGACTGACCGTCATCAAGAAGTTAGGCTGGGCTCCCACAAATCCACCCTTAGGGAGCTCAACAAGGGAGTGCCGCAAGGCTCGTGCTTGAGTCCTACACTCTTCAATGTGTATGTGGCCCCCCTAGCCAACTTAGTAAGATCTTTCGGCTTCACCCCTGTGTCGTATGCCGACGACACTCAACTCCTTTTTCCCTTTAAACATCTTACACCTGCAATAAAAAGATCTTTTGCAGATGGCATGAGAGCCATTGCAGAGTGGATGTCATCTAACTGCCTGCAGTGTAATGTAGGGAAGACGGAGGTCATGTGTTTCGGACAAGCGGCGACACACTGGGCACCCGATTGGTGGCCACTAGAGCTGGGCCCTGTCCCTACTCCCAAGAGTTCAGTCAGGAACCTGGGAGTACTCTTCGATCAGCAGCTCACTTTCAAGGGCCATGTTAACCAAGTCGCTGGTAACTGCTTCCGGGCAATTGGTATGTTAAGGCGTGTTTTCCCCTACATACCGGATCATCATAGAAAGACGCTTGTACAGGCTCTTGTCATCAGCAGGATTGATTACTGCAATGGTTTGCTCCTTGGAGCAAACGAAGAACAACTCAGTAAATTGCAGGTAATCCAAAATACAGCTGCAAGGATTATCCTGAACGCCCCCCCAAGGACACCCTCACACCCCCTGCTGATGAGACTCCACTGGCTCCCTGTGAGGAAGCGAGTCCAGTTTAAAACACTGTGTACTATTCATAAGAGCTTGACAGGGGAGGGTCCAAAACATATGACCACTATTTTTCAGCCCTACGTTCCCGGACGCCTTTTGCGCTCCAGTTATCAGCAGCTACTGCAAGTACCCAGAGTAAAAAAGACTAGACAAGGTGGCCGTGCATTAGCTTATGCCGGACCAATACTCTGGAACTCGCTGCCCCCGGAATTAAGATCTCTTTCCAGCCACTTGACCTTCCGGAAAACTTTAAAAACTTACCTGTACCCTACTAATAATGCCCTGTAGTTTCCCCTTAGGCTGGACATTCAATTTATTTGGAACCCTTCTTGTTACAGCAATAGCGCGGAGATACCCCTTCGGGGGTCTAGTCTGGCGCTTTACAAGAATATAAAATAAATAAATAAAATAAATTGTTACCAGACACCCCGACGTACAGTGTTATTGACTTTAAGCCTAATGTCCATAAACTCAGATACTATGATTTGAGCAAAATATTTTGACTCGGGGCACTATCACAGGGCTGCCATAAGTGTCAGTTAAGCGTAGGCGTAAAATTCGTTTCGCGGGCGAATATGCAGATTTTTGACGATTTCGCGATCCGCGAATCATGCGATTTTACCCAATAATCCGCAAATTAGCAAGCTACAAATTATTTTGCTTGGTCGCTCTGGAAAAATACAATATCGCACGCGCGGCGTTGACTTACCGTGATTCTGAGTCCGCCGAGTTGTTTTTCTCCCGGTTTTGTGTGTGCTGCGCCATTTTCGATCTTGCTGCGTGATCGCGCAAGAGTTTTTCGAATGCAATTACGTTATCACGGCTTGCCATCTTGCACAGTGAGAGTTTGACAATGCGAGTACGTCATAAAGGCCCGCGATCATGCATTGCTGGAGTAAACAATGCCGAACACGTAGATGTGGCGCACAGCTGACTTCCGGCGGGAGATTTGAACAGCTCGCATTCCCGAAATTGCAAAAATTGCAATTCTGCACAAGAAACCCACCGCAGGAAGCATAAACCTTGTGAAAATGTTGATTTTGATCAGAATAACTCCTCAGATTGACATTTGGCTGCACATTTTGGTGCAGGAGTCCATTTTTTGGGGTGGGGTGGGGTGGGAGGAAGGAGGTGCCCCAGAGTCTCCAACTTCCTGTTCCTGTCCAGCAGGCTCCTCCCAGTGCTTTGTCCATGTCCCGGTCACTTTTCATTTGGCTGTGGAGCTGGAAGGATTACTTTTTGTGACTGCTGCTGGATATTTGTATTTGAGGACTATTTGGAGTTTGGATCACTTTTGGACTTGAGATTTTACAAGTAAGTTGGTGTTGTTTGTTTGGGGCATTGCAGTTGAGGCAACTACAGTTCTAAAACTTTTTCACAACTTTAACAAAATATATATTGTGGTGGGTAGCCACAGTATCCAGAAGGCCCAGGGTTAGTCATGGGTGCATGATTTTAACTTAATTCTCATTTATGTCATGGAATTTTAGCTCACTGTTATATGTTGATTTTTTTTTAATTTTGGGGTGCCTGTAAAGCCTCACTAGCCAGTAGGCCCAGGTGTAGTGAGTGGTGCATGGGCCTAGTCTTTCTGTGGGGTGTCTTGAATTTAAACATCATTGAGGGCATGGATGGCATGGGATTGTGGTGATTTTTGAGTGTTTTTCGACTTTTTGGGGTGTTGTTGGGGCCTGGTCATGTGGGTGGGGGCCATTTTGAGGCCTGGTACAGGCAGGGCCTCGCCATCTGGGAAAGGTCAAGGGGCTATTTTGAAGCCAGGCAGTGTGCTCAGGCCTGCACCCAGTTTGCCTTACTTTCAACCATTATGCCCAGGGGTACTCAGTGGTGCATGGGCCTAGTTTTTCTGTGGGGTGTCTTGAATTTAACCATCATTGAGGGCATGGATGGCATGGGATTGTGGTGATTTTTGAGTGTTTTTCGACTTTTTGGGGTGTTTAACTGATGTCCCTCTGGCTTCCATTGCTTTTAGGTGCACAAGAGAACCATCAGTGCCAGGAAGAAGTCCTGCAGCGGTGTGCGCAGCACAACGTCACATGACGTCACGTGTGGCCACAGACAAGACAACTCTGCAACTCATGCAACTGCGGCCTGCTGTTCTGACATCTCAAGAAGATGGCCCCAAAGAAAGTTGGCCGTAGCGCTTCAGCGAAAAAAGTTGCCAGTGCCACTGCCAGTAAGAAGGAGCAGAAGAAGCAAGTGGCACCACCTACCAAGGAGACTGGTGTGCCCACTGACACCTTTTTAGGGAACAAAAAAACTATGCCTGCAGCAGCAGCGGTGTCCGCCGGGGACCAAGCTGGAAGCAGCACCTCCGCTTCATTGGGCTCAGTGCCACCACCCCAACTTAGGTCCAAGAACATGAGTGCTACTGCGGCAGCCGTTGTTCAATCACCATCGACCAGTGATCTTGGCTCATCACAAGAAAGTACCATCCAATCAACGCCGGGTGTAACTCAGCTGACGAGTGTTCAACAACCACATCCACAAACACAGGTGCAACTAGTACAAGCGCAAGTAAATGGGCAAGGAGAGGTGCAATTAGAGCCGCAAGGAGAGGCGCAAGTAGAGCCGCAAGGAGAGGCGCAAGTAGAGCCGCAAGGAGAGGCGCATGGACAGGTGCATGGAGAGGTGCAACTAGAGGTTCATGGAGCGGCACAACTGCCTACAACGCTTGTTCCTCCAGAATTAGGGGCACATCAGGAAATTGATATTCAAGAGGAGGTATCATCCGAGGAAGCCACTCCTCCTGATGATGATTATCCATTGTCTTCCAGATCCCCAGCAAGAAAAAGGTCAAGGAGGGATACTACTACTGCTACAAGTTCTTCTTCAAGCCCCCTTTATTCTGATGACCTTGATCATGATTGGAACCCAGCCATGCAGTTTGAGAGTGAGTCACGCCATGAGCCGACAAAAGTAGCTAAGCCTAAAAGGAAGGCTCCTGCAAAGCTTCGACTTATGGGTGATGACGTCGAACAAGAAGTGGTGTCTTCTGCTGCTGATGAACAGTCTGACGACGACCCAGTCATCACAGTCATCAATCCAGCCCCAGCGGGCATGCAGCAGACACACATTTTGACCCTATCCCGAATGGCTGCTGAGCGGGATATGGGCGGCGTGGCACTGGTACCACCACCGTTAACTACAACACCAACACGACCTACAGCTTCCATCTTTTTTAGTCAGAAGGGCCGGCATGGACCCTCATCCAGCTCGACCTCAAGTAGTGGTGCTGTAAGTGAACAACAGAAACGAATTCAGCCACGCCCATCCTCCACTTCATCTGTTATTGAAAGTCAAAGTAGCACCTCCACCTTCAGCAGACATCACCAGTCCCCAGTTTAGGACTTCTTTACTGTTAGACCAAAGGCGGAAAACATGGTCGTTTGTTCGATTTGTAAAGCATGCGTTAGTCGGGGTAAGCTTGGTACCAACTATGGTACCGGAGGCCAGAGAGGTCATCTCAAGCAACACCACACTATCATTTGGAAAGCACACATGAGGAAGATCGAGGAAGGCAAAAGAAAAACAAATCCAAATGTATGCCTTGATATTGCATCTGATGATGACGAGAGGCTGATCGTGCAGGGGGGAAGTGAAGAAGCTACAGACATTTTTTCTGGTACACCCAGTTCTGCTGGCAGCGGCACTGCAGTGGTATCACCCACACCCTCTACCCCTGCAACATCTATGAGGCACACTAAGAGTGTTGGAGAGCCACCAATGCGAAAAACTACATCACTGTGCCTAACTAGTTTGAAGACGTCATCATCATCATCATCACGGAAAATGATCCAGCCCACCATTCGCGGAATGTTGTGGTCGGAGACGCCATTTGAACGCAACTACCCAACGGTACGTCTGTATAACGCAAGGCTGGCTAAAATGCTAGCGCTGGACCTTCTCCCTTTTTCTTTCATGGAAGGGGTGGGATTTCTAGAATTAGTGGCAACAGTCTGCCCTAAATGGAAGGTTCCTAGCCGGTCCTATTTTGCCAGAGTTGCGGTTCCAGCACTACATCAAGATGTGCTGGAGGTGATTGGGGCAGCTTTGCAGAAGAGTGCTGTTCACACTATCCACTTGACAACAGACATGTGGACCAGTTGGCAAGCCCTTGATTACATGTGCACCACTGCACACTGGGTCTCTTTTGCAGGGTCTTTTGCAGGGGTTAGAGACAAGTCAAGTGCAGTTGTTGACCTGGACACAGTTTTTCAAGCTACTCGGAAACATGCAACATTAGCCATGTTTGCCATGGAGAAAACTCATACTGCAAAAATCATTTAGGAGGAGTTTAACAGTAAGGTCTCTGAAGGTCTGCAACCAAGAAATCGCATAGTTGGTTATGTTTCCACGGATAATGGCAGTAATATAGTTAAGGCCATGCCGGAAGGTGAATATTTCAGAGTGCCGTGTTTGGCGCACTGTATAAACCTGGTTGTTCAAGATTTCTTGAAAAATGAAAACCCAGTCAAGAAGTTACTGACCACCTGCTGACGAATCTGCACACATTTCAGCCATTCTTTTAAGGAAGAAGCTGGAGCATGCAACATAAACGTCAAGTGTCAGTCAAAGGACTCATCCAGGAGGTGGCAACACGTTGGAACTCAACCTTTTACATGCTTGAGCATCTGTTTGAGCAGTGCATGGTAATCAATGACCATATCTTTTCACTAGGTTCTGCTATGAAAGACATGAGGCTAGAGTTGGAGGAATGGCAGCTAGTTAAAAGCCTGACAGACATGCTTCGTCCTTTTGAGGTCTTCACGCGTGAAGTCAGCAGGGAGGACTGTTCTTTGAGCAAAGCTATCCCATTGTTGGTCATGCTAGAGCACCAACTGAAGGCGGTTTTTTCAACGTTCAGAGATGATGTTGGAAAGCAAGATGCATATCTGTTGGCGGAGAACTTATTAAGCCGCCTAGTTGCCAATGAAAGGCTTCAAAACATACATACAGAACAACATTACATTTGTGCCACTATTCTGGATCCACGGTACAAAATTGCAGTGGCCAGCAAAGCATTCATTCCTTTTGATGAAGCAGATGTTTCAAAGTACAAACATTGGCTAGATGTGTCAGCCAGTCGGTTCGAAAAAAATCAGCAGAAAATTCAAGGAGCCGTCAGAAGTCCAACTGAATCAGCAGGCGATCCAGCGTCAACTTCCACTTCTGAATCTGTGGGCAAAGGGAGTCACTTTCCCTGACAGCCGTTAACGACACCAGCAGCAACCGTATCATAATCCCCACCTGCACCAGGCCCAGCCATAATATTGTTGGACCATTACCAAGACAGGGTCTGGGCTCACTGGCAATAAGGACAAGCCTCACAATCAAATAACTATAAACCAAAAAGAGCACCAATATTGCCACACTACTTAAACTTGGATCAATGATGATCGCTCGAATCACTGAACTAAACAGTAACTCTCGGGAAATGTTTTATCCGGAATAAATCCAATGGGTTTTATTAGTTTTGCGTCAAAAATATCATATAAATGAACAATTTTTCTTGTTTAAATACAAACAACACTTATTTGACTCCACGTCACATATGAAAAGGCATTTTTTTACAAACAAAAAGACAGTTTTATGCAAACTACCAGCTTTCATTCAAACACTCATACACAACAGCACATTGATATATACACACACATAATAATTATACAACAATATTTACAATTTCGTGACTTAGAAAACATAGCATTGGAATGGGCAAATGGAAAGTTTTGAAATGCTTGATAATCAATCGGATATTCCTAATGCTGGGTAGAGGAGGTCTACGCGTTTCGATAACCCCTTGTTGTGGGGAAATCTCATCAGGACCATGTGCCTGTAAATGGAGAACAAGAATGAATCAACCGGGGGGAAAAAACCGGGGGGAAAACATGCCTCTTAACACTACAGTGGGGGGTGGGAAAACTAATCCTACCTCTCGGGTGCTCGGTTCTCTCTTGCTTGATGAAACTGTAACAAAAATAGAGCCTCTTTAGCCTCTGATTCAAAAAGGCACTTACACTCTCTTCATTAGCACACTCATACGTGAATACTCACATATTTTTACGCATGCCGCGATTTAGCGAATTCCATGTTTTCACAAATTTGGTGGAAGTGGAGATCTAAAAGAATAGAAGGGCTTGTCAGAGTGCGGTGGCGTTTTTGCTGGCTCCTGCAGCTGCTATGGATGAGACGGGGACGACTTACTTGTTTTCAGCGTGTATGTCAGTCGGGTGGTTGTTCCCGGGTATGACGGCGAATCTTCTCGTTTTAATTTTCTGAAAGAAGGGGGAGACTTGTGTCAGGTCTCTATTTGTTCGATCATTTGCCTCGCAGTTTTGGTCTATCATGGCGTTTTCAGTTACCTGAATGATTCTTTTGCACTGAGTTCATCAGGGGGTCCACGCTCTTCGGTCTCTGTCAGCAAATACAGCGGCCGGCACCATCCAGTCGGTGTGACTGATCTTGCGTCTCCTAGTTTTACTCACTTCCTGGTTCCAAGAATTGTGGGGATTGTAGTTTCATTGTCGGTCATCATGGAGACGATATGTGTTTCGATCCTGTGGTCAAGTTGAATCGGACCTTGTGCAGCTGACCTCGCAGTCCACAGCGGGGGCAGCAGACCGATTAAGAATGTTTTCATGTTCATTCCTGGATCGATAGTATTGCGTCTGGGGTATTTACAAGCGGTAAATCTCGGAGAGTTCATTCAGACCACTTGTCGCCATGTTAAACTTAACAATTAGCATGGCTTCATTGCGTGATAGCTTTTCCTCAATATCACCACCTCTGGAGTCTTTTTCAATTTTTGCGATTACTGTCCATTTTAAATCCTCTAGTGTGTGCTCATGATTCTTCCAATGATTAACTAGTGGAGCAGTTGTCACATTCTTTTTTATTCGCGATTTATGTTGGGTAATACGGCATCTCACCTCCTGGCTTGTTTTGCCGATGTACAACTTGTCGCAAGGGCATCTTATGCCATATATGACGTACCTTGACTTACAATTCGTAAATTTTTCATGTTTCCAGAAATGTTGCTTATGTTGAAACAGGCACCCTTCTTCCGTACTTGCACAACAAATGCAAGACCCGCATTTGTGATGTCCTTGGATTGGTGGCAATCCTAGCATCGTACCAATTGTTGGTGTATTCTTCTTTATTGCTGCGCGAACTAAATGGTTAGCGACGCTTTGGTCTTTTTTAAAGGCAAACAGTGGCTTCTCTTTCAGTGTCTCATCTACATTTTCCACCAGATGCCAATTTTGTAAGATGGTTTTCTTAAATAGGTTGGAGTTAGAACAAAATGTAGAAACACATACTATCCTGTTAAGAGTTGGTTTTGCCTTTTTAACTAGAAGTGTGTCTCGAGGAATCCACCACACTCTCTTCATTGTTCTTCTTAGTAATTTTCTGGGGTAGCCTCTTAAAGATAAATTGTCTGTCAGGTTCGTAGCGTGGAACATATATTCGTCCTTGAAATGGCAGTTTCTTTTAATCCGCAGATACTGTCCAAATGGGAGGTTTTCTTTCAAATTCCGCGGGTGATTGCTTTTAAAATGTAGAGTCTTGTTTCTGTCTGTCAGTTTCTTATACAGTGTGGTCACCAAGCCTCCATCTGTTGGATATACCTCGACGTCGAGGAATGACATTTTCACTTTAGAAAAGCTCATGCTGAATTTAATTTCCTCTGTTCTTGAGTTGAGCCACACATGAAATTTCTTTAGATCTTCTTCGGTCCCTTTCCAAGTCAAGAAGACGTCGTCGATATATCGACTCCAGCTGGTGATTTGTTCTACAAATGGGTTTGACTGGTAGACAAATCTCTCTTCGTATAATGCCATAAAGAGTACAGCCAATTCTGGGGCGAAAGGACACCCCATGGCTACTCCGCTTGTCTGATAGAAAAATTCTCCATTAAAGTTGAAATAGTTCTTCTTTAAAGCCAATGATGCTAACTGCATGATAAAGTCAGTAGGTACTCTGGTGGGTCTGGATCTTTGGTCCAAGAAAAACTGAATTGCATCCAGACCGTCACTCTGGGGGATCTGGGTGTACAATGAACAAACATCCATTGTTACTAAGAAATCTTCATTTTGTTCAAACGGAATGGTGGGGAGTTTATTGATAAAATCAGTTGTATCACGGAGGAATGATTTTACTTCGGACATAAAAGGTTTCAAAAAGAAGTCCACAAACTTGGACACTGGTTCAAATAGTGACTCACAACCGGAGACCATTGGTCTTCCGGGAGGGGCGTTTATGTCCTTATGGATTTTTGGTAAGACGTAAAACAAGGGTATTCGTGGATTATTGCATTTGAGATATTCAAACTCTTTCTTCCCGATAATTCCCTCGATCAAGCCTTTCTCCAAAATTGGGTTCAGTTGTTGTTGCAATTCTGTAGTGGGGTCCTTCGCTATTTTCCTATAGCACCTAGGGTTGTTGAGTTGACTCATCACTTCTACTATATATTTTTCAGTGTCCCATATAACAATCGATCCTCCTTTGTCCGCCTGTTTTATTATAACGGACGTGTCCTTTTTGAGATTCTCTAAAGCACTTTTTTCCGCTTGTGAGATGTTAAATTTTGTCCAATTACGTTTTCCTTCCATTTTGGTTATGGCCGATAGGAAGGTTTTTTCAAAAGTAATGATTTCTTTTTTCTCAGTCCTGTGACCTCCAATGGTGGGTTCACTGTTGTTTGTGCAAAGAAAGATTTTAATTTGATTTTTCAACAAAATTCAAGTGCTGTCGACCTGGAGGCAGAACTACAAGAACTGGTAGTCTCCCCGATCTTCAATTTGTCAAATAAAGTCCTCACTTCATCAGAAACTAGCATTTTGGAAAAAGGTCTCTCCTTTGTCCCCATGCGACATACCAATTTTGTGAAACTCAAAATGGAGGCACTTGAATTTTGTCGAAAAATCAAATTAAAATCTTTCTTTGCACAAACAACGGTGAACCCACCATTGGAGGTCACAGGACTGAGAAAAAAGTCAACATTTTGCCCACCAGGAAATAAAGTTGCAAAAGAAATCATTACTTTTGAAAAAACCATCCTATCGGCCATAACCAAAATGGAAGGAAAACGTAATTGGACAAAATTTAACATCTCACAAGCGGAAAAAAGTGCTTTAGAGAATCTCAAAAAGGACACGTCCGTTATAATAAAACAGGCGGACAAAGGAGGATCGATTGTTATATGGGACACTGAAAAATATATAGTAGAAGTGATGAGTCAACTCAACAACCCTAGGTGCTATAGGAAAATAGCGAAGGACCCCACTACAGAATTGCAACAACAACTGAACCCAATTTTGGAGAAAGGCTTGATCGAGGGAATTATCGGGAAGAAAGAGTTTGAATATCTCAAATGCAATAATCCACGAATACCCTTGTTTTACGTCTTACCAAAAATCCATAAGGACATAAACGCCCCTCCCGGAAGACCAATGGTCTCCGGTTGTGAGTCACTATTTGAACCAGTGTCCAAGTTTGTGGCCTTCTTTTTGAAACCTTTTATGTCCGAAGTAAAATCATTCCTCCGTGATACAACTGATTTTATCAATAAACTCCCCACCATTCCGTTTGAACAAAATGAAGATTTCTTAGTAACAATGGATGTTTGTTCATTGTACACCCAGATCCCCCAGAGTGACGGTCTGGATGCAATTCAGTTTTTCTTGGACCAAAGACCCAGACCCACCAGAGTACCTACTGACTTTATCATGCAGTTAGCATCATTGGCTTTAAAGAAGAACTATTTCAACTTTAATGGAGAATTTTTCTATCAGACAAGCGGAGTAGCCATGGGGTGTCCTTTCGCCCCAGAATTGGCTGTACTCTTTATGGCATTATACGAAGAGAGATTTGTCTACCAGTCAAACCCATTTGTAGAACAAATCACCAGCTGGAGTCGATATATCGACGACGTCTTCTTGACTTGGAAAGGGACCGAAGAAGATCTAAAGAAATTTCATGTGTGGCTCAACTCAAGAACAGAGGAAATTAAATTCAGCATGAGCTTTTCTAAAGTGAAAATGTCATTCCTCGACGTCGAGGTATATCCAACAGATGGAGGCTTGGTGACCACACTGTATAAGAAACTGACAGACAGAAACAAGGCTCTACATTTTAAAAGCAATCACCCGCGGAATTTGAAAGAAAACCTCCCATTTGGACAGTATCTGCGGATTAAAAGAAACTGCCATTTCAAGGACGAATATATGTTCCATGCTACGAACCTGACAGACAATTTACCTTTAAGAGGCTACCCCAGAAAATTACTAAGAAGAACAATGAAGAGAGTGTGGTGGATTCCTCGAGACACACTTCTAGTTAAAAAGGCAAAACCAACTCTTAACAGGATAGTATGTGTTTCTACATTTTGTCCTAACTCCAACCTATTTAAGAAAACCATCTTACAAAATTGGCATCTGGTGGAAAATGTAGATGAGACACTGAAAGAGAAGCCACTGTTTGCCTTTAAAAAAGACCAAAGCGTCGCTAACCATTTAGTTTGCGCAGCAATAAAGAAGAATACACCAACAATTGGTACGATGCTAGGATTGCCACCAATCCAAGGACATCACAAATGCGGGTCTTGCATTTGTTGTGCAAGTACGGAAGAAGGGTGCCTGTTTCAACATAAGCAACATTTCTGGAAACATGAAAAATTTACGAATTGTAAGTCAAGGTACGTCATATATGGCATAAGATGCCCTTGCGACAAGTTGTACATCGGCAAAACAAGCCAGGAGGTGAGATGCCGTATTACCCAACATAAATCGCGAATAAAAAAGAATGTGACAACTGCTCCACTAGTTAATCATTGGAAGAATCATGAGCACACACTAGAGGATTTAAAATGGACAGTGATCGCAAAAATTGAAAAAGACTCCAGAGGTGGTGATATTGAGGAAAAGCTATCACGCAATGAAGCCATGCTAATTGGTAAGTTTAACACGGCGACAAGTGGTCTGAATGAACTCTCAGAGACTTACCGCTTGTAAATACCCCAGACGCAATACTGTCGATCCAGGAATGAACATGAAAACATTCTTAATCGGTCTGCTGCCCCCGCTGTGGACTGCGAGGTCGGCTGCACAAGGTCCGATTCAACTTGACCACAGGATCGAAACACATATCGTCTCCATGACGACCGACAATGAAACTACAATCCCCACAATTCTTGGAACCAGGAAGTGAGTAAAACTAGGAGACGCGAGATCAGTCACACCGACTGGATGGTGCCGGCCGCTGTATTTGCTGACAGAGACCGAAGAGCGTGGACCCCCTGATGAACTCAGTGCAAAAGAATCATTCAGGTAACTGAAAACGCCGTGATAGACCAAAACCGCGAGGCAAATGATCGAACAAATAGAGACCTGACACAAGTCTCCCCCTTCTTTCAGAAAATTAAAACGAGAAGATTCGCCGTCATACCCGGGAACAACCACCCGACTGACATACACGCTGAAAACAAGTAAGTCGTCCCCGTCCCATCCATAGCAGCTGCAGGTGCCAGCAAAAACGCCACCGCACTCTGACAAGCCCTTCTATTCTTTTAGATCTCCACTTCCACCAAATTTGTGAAAACATGGAATTCGCTAAATCGCGGCATGCGTAAAAATATGTGAGTATTCACGTATGAGTGTGCTAATGAAGAGAGTGTAAGTGCCTTTTTGAATCAGAGGCTAAAGAGGCTCTGTTTTTGTTACAGTTTCATCAAGCAAGAGAGAACCGAGCACCCGAGAGGTAGGATTAGTTTTCCCACCTGTTGGACCCGGCCCTTTAGTCAGGTTCACCCCTAGACTTTTTGCGTTTTCCTAGCCTATTTATGGAACCTGGTATTTGTGATTTTAGGCCTCTGCGCACTTTTTCACTGTGGTACAGTGTAAAGTGCTTGAGCTCTCTGTGGATGAATGGTGAGTGACCTGCCCTCCCATAGGAATGAATGGGGAATATGTATGCCCATGGTAGTTCCTGATGCGTGGGGAGTGCAGGGGCGAGTTTGGTATGAGAGAAAGAATGAATGCCGCAAAATGATGTATGCGACATGGCTGTGTCTAGTCTAGAAGTCCTACTTTTGGAAGTTGGCATATTTGTGCAAGTTGGTGCTAGCGTGTGATTGGCTGGTGAGCCTGGCCCAGAGTGCATGGGCCTGCTTGTGGATTGACTGTCTGGTTTGAGGATGACAGGGGCTGGAGAGCCCAGGAGGTTGTCTGAAGTCAGCCCATGGATGAAAGGCAGCATCTGCTGCCAGGGAAGTGGGAGGAGATGGCACCTGATAGTGAAGGGCTGTTCCTGTGTAACTACAAAGCTGGCTCCACCTCCCGCTGGGCGACTGACACCTCTGTCCCTGATACTGAAGGGGACTTCCCTCTAAACCAGTCCAGCTGGTTCTCACACTGCCTGCTTCAAAGAACTTCAAAGGTTTTGCACTGTATAAAAAGGGGTTGTATCCCCTTCCAAATTGTTCTTGTTTTCAACTTGAATCTGCCAGGGGCTGCTGCTGCTTGAGCTCAGGGGAATCCCTGGCTCTGCCCAGCCCTGGACACCTGATGGACTCCTGGGGGACCCCTCTGCCTTGCTGGGCTGATGGGGGGGACTTTGCTTTGCCCCCTGAGACTCTGGAGACCTTTTGCTGGGTCCCCTCTACTCCCCTTTCCTGAAGGACTCTGCTGGACTTCTTGTTCGTGGCGCTGGGGAGCGCTGTATTTGCCCTTGAGAGCGCTTCGTTTTGTCCATAGCGCTGGGAGCGCTGGATTCCTGCCCCTGGCGCTTGAGAGCGCTGGTTCATGGCCCTTCTAGCGCTTTGGAGCGCTTTATTTCCCCCTAGCGCTAAGGAGCACTTTAATGGCGGTGTCTTTGCCTGAAGCGCCTGGCAGCGCTTCGTTTGCCACTTGCAGCGCTGGGAGCGTTTGTGTTGGTGGCCCGATCGAGTGCCCACCTCGATTCATTGTTTTGGAGAGGCCGGTGCCCAGCCGGCATTTGCCACCACTTCACCGCCGCTGCCCGGGACGAAGGAGAAACCGAAGGAAGAGAGCCCTGGTTGGCTCAGCGCGACGAGCCCCCTCAGTAAAGGCCGCGCTGTGATTGGTGCAGCGCTGGAGGCTGTCCCGACGAGCCGCGCTGGGATTGGCCAGCGCCTGGGAAGAGGTGAAGAGAAGATGGCGGCGGCCGCTGTGGGGCTCCCGTGACCAAGAGGGAGCCCCGAGAGAGTGAAGCCAGGGACGTTTCCTTCCGGTCTCCCATGAGGAGAGGGAGACCGGAGATGCCCGCCGCCGAGAGGAGAGCGGCAGAGAGCAGCTGAGCTTGCAGGCGGGGCTCCGTGGTGGAAGAGGAGCCCCGCGCTGCCCAGAAGACGAAGCCGCCGCCCAGAGGAGCCCCGCAAAGGAGAGCCCGGTGAGTCGAAGGGCTGGGGGGCTCCGTGTGGGCCACTGTGGGTGCCTGCTGAAGGCACAGTGACGGCGAAGAGCGGCCCCACTTGGCAGCGGGCCGCTCCAGCATTTGGGGCATGATTTCAGGAGCTTGAGAACTCCGCCACGGCAGACGTATATTCCGGGCGGCCCCAGATGGCAGTGGGCCGCCCCCGATTATGTCAATGGCCCCTGTGGCCCGTGTCTTCCCCCAGTTGTTTCGAGAGCCACGGAGGCTCTTGGGGGGCACATTATTGTTGGAGTCTAGAGGAGCTCACCGCCCACCTGATGTTTTTGGGCCCAGTGAGGCCCTTGGGGGACACGAGTGATTAGAGCCTGTGTGGCTCAGGTGGCGCAGATTTGTTCTGGGGGCTACTGAGAGCCCTGCCACAACTTTTTGATCCCAGCTGTCCAGCACTTTGTGGGCAGCTGCCACGTTTAGGCTTTTTGTACTTTGGACTGGCGCTGCATGGCAGCGCGCCCTGACATTGGACACAGGGCATCCTTGCCCCAACAAGGCCGGTTGGCCTAGGGACTGCCACAGGTAGTGGCTTATGTAGTGTAGGCGCAAGGTGATTTCTATGCTTTTAAATAGTTATTGCTTGTGTGAGTTTTTGCGCTATTGACTTATTAGGCACCTCTGAATGTTTATGCATTATGTGTCTTCCTTTCCATGCGCTGCACCTCTGAATGTTTAGTCATCATGTGTCTTCTTGCGCTGCACCCCTGAATGTGATTTTATTGCATCATGTGCTCTATTCTTAACACCTCTGAATGTGTAGTCATCATGTGTTTCTCCTTATTACTCCTCTGAATGTGTTCATACATCATGGGTAAGGTGTTCTGGTTTATGCCCCTAAAATGTGGTTATTCTTAGGTGGTTGTCTTTTCTACTCCTCTGAATGTAGGTTTATTGCATCATGAGTAATGTATTCTTTCTTAGACCCCTAATGCTGTGTGATACTTAGGTGGTTCTTCTTTCTTAGTACAGGTGGTCCTAGTAAGGTCCTGGTTCCTGTTACCAGTGGTTACTGGTTGTTATCTTTGTGATTACCATTTTATGTTTTACTATTTCATTCTAGAAGTGATTTTATATTCTACATTTTATCTAGAAGTGCTATATCTGAATATGACAGTGGCCCTTGTGGCCCTGTCTTGTGTACATAATCCCTGTGAATATTGCCTGTGCCAGTTGGCACAATGTATATGTGTGATTTTATCTGATGTGTTTTTACAATACAAAAGTTATTTTTATAATAACCTTGTGTGGAGTCTCTTTTGTGGTGTGCCTAGTATGTTGTTGCTGTTGTGCGCTGGCGCAAATGCTTTACACATTGCCTCCGAGTTTAGCCTTACTGCTTGAGCCAAGCTACCAAGGGGGGTGAGCAGAGGTTATCTTGGCGTGTGACTTCCTTGCCCTGACTAGAATGGTGGTTTCTGCCTGGCTATGGCGTCAGCCTTAGCCTACCAGAAATAGCCAGTTCTAACATTGGTGGGTCAGCGGTGCGGATTTTGGACTTGTGTTTGCGCAGTGCCATAGCGACAACTGGCTACATTACAAAACTCTACAATTGTTTTTTTTCAGATAGTCACATGTTTGGGATTATTGTTTTTGAATTTTTTTTCCTCGAGTGTCATTTTCAAATGTGTTTCTGCGCTTTATGTTTAGTGGCAGATGAGAGAAAGTGACAGGGCGGGACGCCATTAGAGGGGGGAGGTTCCCATAGATTAGGAATCCCTTGCTGGGTCCCGTGTCCAATCCCAAATCCTGTCCCTGTGTGGGTAGATGGAAGAGAGGGAGTGTGAGGAGAAATGACTAGCTCAGGAGGGTGGTTGTTCCCTGAGTGTAGTGTGTGTGTCTGGATTCCCCAGTGTGGTAGGATCCAGTGGTGGCAGCTTTAATGTGTCCAGTGTGTTAATTCCCATTCCCCGCTCCCAGAGTTTGGTACCTGTGTCACGTGTGGTCAGGTTGAGTGATCAGGGGTGGTGGAAACTGCCTTACCAGTCCGAGGGGGGGGAGTGTGCGAATGAATGATGTGCTGAACTGGAGGAGTTGGTGTGAGTTTTCTTTTTGTTAAAGAGCTTGCATGAGAGGTGTACCTCTGGTGGTGTGCACTGGACAAGAAGGTGGATGTCTGGCGGTGTGCTAGATGTCTTGCAGAGGCATTAGGGAGTGGTTCCAAAAGGAGTGGCTTGTGTATCTGATGATCCTGTAAAGGGAAAGAGGTTCATGTGTAACCCAGCTTGGTCCCAGTAGTATGGTAGGGGTGTAGGGGCTCACGCCCTGTCTTAGTGGAGGCGGAGTGAGTGTGGGACGGTGTGTTCCACGTTGGCCTGAAACCCTATCTAAGGGCCTGGAGGGTTCCTTAAGGGAGCGCCAGGTCAGGGGCCTAAGCTGTACATAGGTCATTTGAGGAGGATCTTCCTGTGTCTAGAGGACGGGGAGTGTCTGTAACCAGAACTCCGGCGGTCCTAGTGTTGGGCAGTACC
Source organism: Lissotriton vulgaris (assembly GCF_964263255.1). Taxonomy (NCBI): domain Eukaryota; kingdom Metazoa; phylum Chordata; class Amphibia; order Caudata; family Salamandridae; genus Lissotriton; species Lissotriton vulgaris. Next base: position 211,764,514 of record NC_141698.1, read on the forward strand.
GCTCCTAAGTGGAGGGTGCAGAAGTCCTGGCTCGCTGAGCATTTGACTGTCTAGAGTGCTTGACCATTTGTGGGGCCTCTGGAGGTCGTTCCCCGAGGAGGGGGGAAAGCCAGGTTGGGGTGTGGCCTGACCTGAGAAGGAGTACTGGAGGAGAGTGTGTCGCTGATACGCCGCTGGCGTGTGCTCTGTCTAGCCTGAGACATACTGGAACTGGAAGGGGGTGCAGAGGGACGGTGTCCTTACTTCTGACCCCGGTGTAACCTGAGGGTTTAGATCTTAGGTTGGGAGATTAGGAAACTTCTAGGCCAAGAGGAATCTCTACCAAAGTGGATCAGCTGAAGAGACTGAGGGGGCTGCCCTTGCTGTGTGTTCTGGGGCTCACCTGCAGTTTGTTGTTTTCACTAAGGTAGAGGAAAGGGGGCTTTGCTGTGTGCTGTGTCCCCCCACCTGCTTGAAGAGGAACTGTGCTGTGTGCTTTGTACCTCAGAAGTGAAATAGTTTCCAGGTGGTAGACCAGTGATGGAGTGAGGTCCTGATCTGGTAGGAGAATTGTGTTCTGGTGAAGTGCTTTTCTGTGAGGGTGCGGAAACCCAGAAGTAGAGGTAGGGTGGGGCATTCTTGCCCGTGACCTCTGGTCAGCTGGAGGGTATGGTCCCTAGGTTGTTGGATCAGTGGTGGTTGTAGCTACACTGAGAGAGAGAGTGGAGCATGGCTATTGTGTGCCAGGGGTTACTACCCCCCACTCTGTGGATTAGTTAGGACCTGTGATTTGGATGGCCTATGGCCTGGTCTTGGCTGTGGATGACTAGTGTGTACCAGTGGGGTACCCTAGTTGAGTCAGAGAGTTATTATTTGGAGGAAACCATGTAGGTTCAGAGTGGCGCAAAACTGGACGGTGTCCCTGCAGTGCGAGGCCGTGTCCGTGGTTTTGTCGCCCAAAGCAGTGAAGCCCATCAGTGGTGTGATTGGTCTACCCTGCGTTTTGGCTGGAAGGGGGTTGTGTTGGACCCGGCCCATTAGGCAGGTTCACCCCTAGACTTTTTGCGTTTTCCTAGCCTATTTATGGAACCTGGTATTTGTGATTTTAGGCCTCTGCGCACTTTTTCACTGTGGTACAGTGTAAAGTGCTTGAGCTCTCTGTGGATGAATGGTGAGTGACCTGCCCTCCCATAGGAATGAATGGGGAATATGTATGCCCATGGTAGTTCCTGATGCGTGGGGAGTGCAGGGGCGAGTTTGGTATGAGAGAACTCGTGAGAATGAATGCCGCAAAATGATGTATGCGACATGGCTGTGTCTAGTCTAGAAGTCCTACTTTTGGAAGTTGGCATATTTGTGCAAGTTGGTGCTAGCGTGTGATTGGCTGGTGAGCCTGGCCCAGAGTGCATGGGCCTGCTTGTGGATTGACTGTCTGGTTTGAGGATGACAGGGGCTGGAGAGCCCAGGAGGTTGTCTGAAGTCAGCCCATGGATGAAAGGCAGCATCTGCTGCCAGGGAAGTGGGAGGAGATGGCACCTGATAGTGAAGGACTGTTCCTGTGTAACTACAAAGCTGGCTCCACCTCCCGCTGGGCGACTGACACCTCTGTCCCTGATACTGAAGGGGACTTCCCTCTAAACCAGTCCAGCTGGTTCTCACACTGCCTGCTTCAAAGAACTTCAAAGGTTTTGCACTGTATAAAAAGGGGTTGTATCCCCTTCCAAATTGTTCTTGTTTTCAACTTGAATCTGCCAGGGGCTGCTGCTGCTTGAGCTCAGGGGAATCCCTGGCTCTGCCCAGCCCTGGACACCTGATGGACTCCTGGGGGACCCCTCTGCCTTGCTGGGCTGATGGGGGGGACTTTGCTTTGCCCCCTGAGACTCTGGAGACCTTTTGCTGGGTCCCCTCTACTCCCCTTTCCTGAAGGACTCTGCTGGACTTCTTGTTCGTGGCGCTGGGGAGCGCTGTATTTGCCCTTGAGAGCGCTTCGTTTTGTCCATAGCGCTGGGAGCGCTGGATTCCTGCCCCTGGCGCTTGAGAGCGCTGGTTCATGGCCCTTCTAGCGCTTTGGAGCGCTTTATTTCCCCCTAGCGCTAAGGAGCACTTTAATGGCGGTGTCTTTGCCTGAAGCGCCTGGCAGCGCTTCGTTTGCCACTTGCAGCGCTGGGAGCGTTTGTGTTGGTGGCCCGATCGAGTGCCCACCTCGATTCATTGTTTTGGAGAGGCCGGTGCCCAGCCGGCATTTGCCACCACTTCACCGCCGCTGCCCGGGACGAAGGAGAAACCGAAGGAAGAGAGCCCTGGTTGGCTCAGCGCGACGAGCCCCCTCAGTAAAGGCCGCGCTGTGATTGGTGCAGCGCTGGAGGCTGTCCCGACGAGCCGCGCTGGGATTGGCCAGCGCCTGGGAAGAGGTGAAGAGAAGATGGCGGCGGCCGCTGTGGGGCTCCCGTGACCAAGAGGGAGCCCCGAGAGAGTGAAGCCAGGGACGTTTCCTTCCGGTCTCCCATGAGGAGAGGGAGACCGGAGATGCCCGCCGCCGAGAGGAGAGCGGCAGAGAGCAGCTGAGCTTGCAGGCGGGGCTCCGTGGTGGAAGAGGAGCCCCGCGCTGCCCAGAAGACGAAGCCGCCGCCCAGAGGAGCCCCGCAAAGGAGAGCCCGGTGAGTCGAAGGGCTGGGGGGCTCCGTGTGGGCCACTGTGGGTGCCTGCTGAAGGCACAGTGACGGCGAAGAGCGGCCCCACTTGGCAGCGGGCCGCTCCAGCATTTGGGGCATGATTTCAGGAGCTTGAGAACTCCGCCACGGCAGACGTATATTCCGGGCGGCCCCAGATGGCAGTGGGCCGCCCCCGATTATGTCAATGGCCCCTGTGGCCCGTGTCTTCCCCCAGTTGTTTCGAGAGCCACGGAGGCTCTAGGGGGGCACATTATTGTTGGAGTCTAGAGGAGCTCACCGCCCACCTGATGTTTTTGGGCCCAGTGAGGCCCTTGGGGGACACGAGTGATTAGAGCCTGTGTGGCTCAGGTGGCGCAGATTTGTTCTGGGGGCTACTGAGAGCCCTGCCACAACTTTTTGATCCCAGCTGTCCAGCACTTTGTGGGCAGCTGCCACGTTTAGGCTTTTTGTACTTTGGACTGGCGCTGCATGGCAGCGCGCCCTGACATTGGACACAGGGCATCCTTGCCCCAACAAGGCCGGTTGGCCTAGGGACTGCCACAGGTAGTGGCTTATGTAGTGTAGGCGCAAGGTGATTTCTATGCTTTTAAATAGTTATTGCTTGTGTGAGTTTTTGCGCTATTGACTTATTAGGCACCTCTGAATGTTTATGCATTATGTGTCTTCCTTTCCATGCGCTGCACCTCTGAATGTTTAGTCATCATGTGTCTTCTTGCGCTGCACCCCTGAATGTGAGTTTATTGCATCATGTGCTCTATTCTTAACACCTCTGAATGTGTAGTCATCATGTGTTTCTCCTTATTACTCCTCTGAATGTGTTCATACATCATGGGTAAGGTGTTCTGGTTTATGCCCCTAAAATGTGGTTATTCTTAGGTGGTTGTCTTTTCTACTCCTCTGAATGTAGGTTTATTGCATCATGAGTAATGTATTCTTTCTTAGACCCCTAATGCTGTGTGATACTTAGGTGGTTCTTCTTTCTTAGTACAGGTGGTCCTAGTAAGGTCCTGGTTCCTGTTACCAGTGGTTACTGGTTGTTATCTTTGTGATTACCATTTTATGTTTTACTATTTCATTCTAGAAGTGATTTTATATTCTACATTTTATCTAGAAGTGCTATATCTGAATATGACAGTGGCCCTTGTGGCCCTGTCTTGTGTACATAATCCCTGTGAATATTGCCTGTGCCAGTTGGCACAATGTATATGTGTGATTTTATCTGATGTGTTTTTACAATACAAAAGTTATTTTTATAATAACCTTGTGTGGAGTCTCTTTTGTGGTGTGCCTAGTATGTTGTTGCTGTTGTGCGCTGGCGCAAATGCTTTACACATTGCCTCCGAGTTTAGCCTTACTGCTTGAGCCAAGCTACCAAGGGGGGTGAGCAGAGGTTATCTTGGCGTGTGACTTCCTTGCCCTGACTAGAATGGTGGTTTCTGCCTGGCTATGGCGTCAGCCTTAGCCTACCAGAAATAGCCAGTTCTAACACCACCCCCCACTGTAGTGTTAAGAGGCATGGTTTTCCCCCCGGTTTTTTCCCCCCGGTTGATTCATTCTTGTTCTCCATTTACAGGCACATGGTCCTGATGAGATTTCCCCACAACAAGGGGTTATCGAAACGCGTAGACCTCCTCTACCCAGCATTAGGAATATCCGATTGATTATCAAGCATTTCAAAACTTTCCATTTGCCCATTCCAATGCTATGTTTTCTAAGTCACGAAATTGTAAATATTGTTGTATAATTATTATGTGTGTGTATATATCAATGTGCTGTTGTGTATGAGTGTTTGAATGAAAGCTGGTAGTTTGCATAAAACTGTCTTTTTGTTTGTAAAAAAATGCCTTTTCATATGTGACGTGGAGTCAAATAAGTGTTGTTTGTATTTAAACAAGAAAAATTGTTCATTTATATGATATTTTTGACGCAAAACTAATAAAACCCATTGGATTTATTCCGGATAAAACATTTCCCGAGAGTTACTGTTTAGTTCAGTGATTCGAGCGATCATCATTGATCCAAGTTTAAGTAGTGTGGCAATATTGGTGCTCTTTTTGGTTTATAATAATATTGTTGGAAGTGGATTGGCTAGCTCATCAAGGGTTTGCTCGTTCCAGGGCTGAGAAGGCCACAGATGGTACGCAAAGTGGAGCAACCGTGGAGAACCTTGAGTTGATGGTGCAGGCCTATCTGGATGACCCAACACAGGTCTTTGTTAATACGAACCCATTGCTGTGTTGGTACAAGAAAATGGGTCTATGGCCACTAATCACCAACCTGGCTTTAAATTATTTGTCTTGTCCACTCGCAAGCATGTCTTCTGAACGTGTTTTCAGTGCTGCTGGTGCCATTGTAACTTCAAAAAGGACCAGCCTCTCGGCCAAAACTGTGGAGAGGTTAACACTGATCAAGATGAATCAGCACTTGATACCACCAGATTACAAAGTACGTGAATGCACACAGGAAGAAGAGGACACCGACTTAGGTGACGGAAGTTCTTCTCTGTTACCTGACCTACTCCCGTCTCAATTCATGGAGTTTGAGGACGAGCTCTACTTCCCTGACACCAAGCCCGTAAAAAATGACTTTCTTTTTTTTCGTCCTTATTCACTTTTATTCCTGTGTGTCTTTCTTTGTTTTGCAACTTTTACCACAACAACACTCTAATCACCTAATCACAACAAGTCAATCAGCAGCACTGTCTTCATCTTATATTCCTTATTGATTTGAAGGTGCAGCAGTCTGCATTCCGGAGGTTCACAAGTTCACAACTCAATCATGCTCCATTATACTCCTCCTCCAGACTCCTCCTATCCATTTCCCTCAAGGCAGATGGATAGATTATGACGGGTCCCCTCAAGTGGGACTGAAATTACTGACTGACTACAAGCTTGCTGATTGCTGACAGAGTTACTTCTGATATTGACAGGAGAGGCTGCTCTGTGGACCCTCACTTTCCGAAGAAGTTGCGGACAAAAGTAGAACAGGTAATGAATAATTGAGAAGATGGCATGCAGTGGACAGCAATGGCTCTGATGAAACCAATTGCTGTTTGTTTTTTGTGCATGAAATGATGATTCATATGTCTTGTCTTAGTTAATATTTAATCTTTCACACAGTAATTGTAACTCATGTCAACAACTCTGTTTTTTTACCTTGTTTAATTAAAATTGTATGCAGCAAGCCACATAGCCCCAATTTTACATGAACTGCTGTCTGGAGTGGACTCTGCCTGGCATAACAACAACAGTACACTGCCTCGCCCTCGACCAATACATACCACGAATAGACAGACATGTAGTCCTGCTGTAGTAGTTGTTGTAGACTGGTTTACCTGTTTGCCACTCACGAATTGGCCATAGTTCTTCCGTAAACCGACGCTGATGATCCATCCATCCCAGTGAGTGACTGTAAAGAAAAAAGATATATTATTTATTCAATCATTATGGTATATTGGCAAGTGAGTCCGCTCCAAGGACATTTTGTATATTTTGTGAAATGCAATATAATGGCCTCTGAATTTGAAGTACAATTAGATATGCTTTGTTTGTCTTACAAAGAGCCTAGGTATGCTACATCAGGTTGCTTCACTCAGTGGTGCCTGCCTTGACCCTCTGCATGGCACTGCCTCAAGCTTGGGCCAAACATCCGTTATGTTTGCAAAATATGCTGTTTTTCGGTATTTCACAAATCTCGCGAAAGTACAGAAAAATCGCAAATTCTTGAACAGAACAGATTTTTGGCCCATGCTTGCAGCAGGGGCATGCAGACGGTCAAGGCAGGCACCACTGAGTGAAGCATCCTCCTGATGTAGCAAACCTAGGCTCTTTGACACAGACAGACAAAGCATATCTACGATTTAGGGTTCAGTGCGATTTACTAGGTTTTTTGGGTTTAAGTTGGTATGGTTCACGCTGATTCTAGGGCTCGGGCCCGATGCAGGCTCGTTCATAATGATGTTGGCAATGTTTTAGGGGGTTTTGGTGTTCTTTGGTCCAGAATTGGCAGAATTTTGGCCTTTTTGGGTGTTTTGCGGGCGCATGTGTTTGGGTGAAAACTAAGTGAAAACTAGTCATATACCTTCTTCTTCTTCTTCTTCTTCTTCAAAGAGCGCAGTGGTTCGATTTTGTTCTGCCTTGCTGAGATTCTTGTGAATCGCTGGAACAAGTGACTGTCTAGGTGAGTTTCAAGAGGATCGAAGTAGTGGAAGTGCAGAAAACAGCAATGTTTTGTGAACAGCGCAATTTGTCATGTTCTGAATATACCAGTATTGCATGTTTTTGGGGGGCTGTTTGGGGTGTTCAAGATTTGTGGGGGAGGGTGTGGGGGTCTGGGAGCACCTCTGGGATAGCATAATTTTTATTGGAAGTGATTTGAAGAAAATCCATGGTGGGAAAGAGGAGTTAGGGCCTAGCTGTAGAGCGCGTTTGGACCGATGTTGACTGGTTGGCTGAAAATTTTCTAAGTATGAGTTTTTGCATTTTTCCTTTTTGCCTGTTTAGGGGTGTTCTGCTTTTTTGCGGGTGGCTGCAGGGGACTGGGGGCATAGCTCGGAAGGTCTAATATTGGAATCAAGTGTTTTGGACCAAATCCATGGTGAAAACGTTTTTGCGTTTTTGCTCACTTGCCTGTCTTTGGGGTGCTGTTTGGGGGGCTTCTAGGTTTTTGTGGATGGGTTTTGGGGTCTGGGAGCACTACTGGCAAAGTCTAATGTTGATTGCATTTGTTTTTCAGGAAATCAATGGTGGAAAAGGGGAGTTAGGGCCTAGCTGCAGAGCGTATTTGGACTGAATTGAAGGTAGGCCCTTTTTTGCTTTTTGCCTGTTTGGGGTGTTCTGCTTTTTGGCGGGTGGCTGCAGAGGTCTGGGGGCATAGCTCGGAAGGTCTAATATCGGAATCAAGTGTTTTGGACCAAATCCATGGTGAAAAAGTTTTTGCGGTTTTGCTCACTTGCCTGTCTTTTGGGTGCTGTTTGGGGGGCTTCTAGGTTTTTGTGGGTGGGTTTTGGGGTCTGGGAGCACTGCTGGCACAGTCTAATGTTGATTGCATTTGTTTTTCAGGAAATTCATGGTGGAAAAGTGGAGTTAGGGCCTAGCTGCACAGCGCATTTGGACTAAATTCCAGAAATTTGCTACGTCTCACTTTTTGCAGTTTTGCTTTTGGGCGGTTTGGGGGTGTTAAACTTGTTTCTGCCTGGGTTGACGGGTCTGGGGGCATTGCTGTGAAGGTCTAATACCGGATAAAAGTGGTTTGGAGAAAATCGGAGGTGAAAAAGTTTTTCCATTTTCAGGCATTTCGCTCACTTTAGCGTTTTCGGGGGGCTGTTTGGGGGGCTCCTATTTTTGTAGGGGGGTGTTGGGGTCTTGGAGCAATGCTGGGTAGGGATAACATTGATTGCAAGAGGTTTGAAGAAAATCCATGGTGGCAAAGGGGAGTTAGGGCCTAGCTGCAGAGCGCGCACAGAGTGATCTGGGAACTATGCAGAAATTTGTCAAAGTCCCCATTTTTCCATTTTTGCTTTTTGGCTGTTTGGGGGGGGGGTTAAACTTGTTTTTGCCTGGGTTGACGGATCTGGGGTCATTGCTAGGGAGGTCTAATACCGGATAAAAGTGTTTTGCATAAAATCCATGGTGAAAAAGTTTTTAACTTTTCAGAGTTTTTGCTCACTTTTGTGTTTTCGGGGGCCTGCTTGGGGAGTTCCTTGTGTTTGTGGGGGGTTTTGGGGTCTTGGAGCAACGCTGGGTATGGATACTTTTGATTGCAAGAGGTTTGAAGAAAATCCATGGTGGCAAAGGGGAGTTAGGTCCTAGCTGCAGAGCGCGCACGGAGTGTTCTGGGAACTATGCAGGAATTTGTCAAAGTCCCCATTTTTCCATTTTTGCTTTTTGGCTGTTCGGGGGGGGGGGGGGGTTAAACTTGTTTTTGCCTGGGTTGACAGGTCTGGGGTCATTGCTAGGGAGGTCTAATACCGGATAAAAGTGTTTTGCATAAAATCCATGGTGAAAAAGTTTGTAACTTTTCAGAGTTTTCGCTCACTTTCGTGTTTTTGGGGGGCCTGCTTGGGGAGTTCCTTGTGTTTGTGGGGGGTTTTGGGGTCTTGGAGCAACGCTGGGTATGGATACTTTTGATTGCAAGAGGTTTGAAGAAAATCCATGGTGGCAAAGGGGAGTTAAGTCCTAGCTGCAGAGCGTGCACGGAGTGTTCTGGGAACTATGCAGGAATTTGTCAAAGTCCCCGTTTTTCCATTTTTGCTTTGTGGCTGTTTGGGGGGGGGTTAAACTTGTTTTCGCCTGATTTGTACGGGTCTGGGGGCATAGCTAGGAAGGTCTAATACCGGATAAAAGTGTTTTGTATAAAATCCATGGTGAAAAAGTTTTTAACTTTTCAGAGTTTTCGCTCACTTTCGTGATTTCGGGGGCGTTCCTTGTGTTTGTGTGTGTGTGGGGGGGTTGGGGTCTTGGAGCAACGCTGGGTATGGATACTTTTAATTGCAAGAGGTTTGAAGAAAATCCATGGTGGCAAAGGGGAGTTAGGGCCTAGCTGCAGAGCGCACACCGAGTGATCAGAGAACAATGCAGAAATTTGTCAGTCCCCATTTTTGCTTTTTGGCTGTTTGGGGGTGTTAAATTTGTTTCCGCCTGGGTTAACGGGTCTGGGGGCATTGCTGTGAAGGTCTAATACCGGATAAAAGTGGTTTGGAGAAAATCGGAGGTGAAAAAGTTTTTCCATTTTCAGGCATTTTGCTCACTTTAGCGTTTTCGGGAGGCTGTTTGGGGGGGTCCTGGTGTTTGTGGGGGGGTTTTGGGGTCTTGGAGCAACGCTGGGTATGGATACTTTTGATTGCAAGAGGTTTGAAGAAAATCCATGGTGGCAAAGGGGAGTTAGGGCCTAGCTGCAGAGCGCGCACAGAGTGATCTGGGAACTATGCAGAAATTTGTCAAAGTCCCCATTTTTCCATTTTTGCTTTTTGACTGTTTGGGGGGGGGGTTAAACTTGTTTTCCCCTGGGTTGACAGGTATGGGGGCATTGCTAGGAAGGTCTAATACCGGATAAAAGTGTTTTGGATAAAATCCATGGTGAAAAAGTTTTTAAGTTTTCAGGGTTTTTGCTCACTTTTGTGTTTTCGGGGGCCTGCTTGGGGGGGTTCCTGGGGATTGTTGGGGGGGTTTGGGGTCTTGGAGAAACACTGGGTATGGATACTTTTGATTGCAAGAGGTTTGAAGAAAATCCATGGTGGCAAAGGGGAGTTAGGGCCTAGCTGCAGAGCACGCACGGAGTGATCTTGTGGTAAATATTTTACTGTATACTATTTTTGCCATATAATTTCAGACAAGTTACAAAAGAATAGCTCAATCAAATGAGAGGCAGAGTCCGTGGTGTCTGAGTCATAAGGGCTTTAATCATAAATGACTAAATGACTCGAGTCAATGGAGATCTAGTCCATCAATACAAGGGTTCGGGTATGCAATGATGGCAGGAAAAGATGTCAACGATTTATTCACAGTACATGACATATATAGTAAAATGACACAATAGTATTGAATACAGTAGGCGTGACAAGTGAAATGTATATGATAAGAACACATGTGCGTAGCAAAAAGGCGTGAATATGGGTGTGCACAGAGGCGTGAACTAGAAACGTCACAGAAAAGTGTCATAAGTGGGTGGATGCTTAGAGAATTCCTGCATAGTCAGCTGAAACCTAAGGCCTGGATGCGCACGCAGCTAATATGACGTATGATTGACGTGCATCTGGAGGAAGCTAAGAGTCTGACTTTTAACACTAGTAGAAGAGACAGAAGTCTGGCATGTCAGATCGACCTGTTCCTAAAACATATCTGATATCTGGTGTTTGGAGGATGTTTATTCTGGAGTAAAAGGTCTTTCGGGCAGAGGCTATTCTATACTGAATGTATGCGTGTCTAGGTGCAAATGCTCGAAGACAGGGGCCTACCATGGTAACGGGAGCAATGAATTTCATGAGGGAGGACAGGAAGGCTTGGCCCTTGCTCTGCAGTCGGGGATATGTTTTCGTATTTCACTAGACAGGAATGTGTTTTCGAGGAGCTGAGCTGGCTATGCTGATAACTTGAAGGCGAAATACTGTTTTTGGCAGGCAGACCAGGCCGAGCCGGGCACCGCTCGCTTGGCAGGAAGTAAGGCAGAGGTCAGGGATGCATCTCCATGCTGCAGCTTTCAGAGGCAGAGGCAGAAATGGCTTGAAGACAGAAATCAGGGCCTAGCTCGGCAGAGCCAGGAAAACGTGAAAGTGCACCACATAAAGACGGTGGCACGGCATACTTAGGAACGGAATTATCGATCCATTCATGGTGAATCTGATAGAGGACATGTTAACGTTGGACGCAAATGTATTTGCGTCATCAGATTCGGTTGTTGAGGGAAGTTACATGCACTTTAAACTCGTACATGGAGCCGATGGGGTACACGTTAGGGGACACAATTGACCATAAAAATTCCAATTACCTCAATCTGGGAACTATGCAGAAATTTGTCAAAGTCCCCATTTTTCCATTTTTGCTTTTTGGCTGTTTGGGGGGGTTAAACTTGATTTCGCCTGAGTTGACAGGTCTGGGGGAATTGCTAGGAAGGTCTAATACCGGATAAAAGTGTTTTGGATAAAATTCATGGTGAAAAAGTTTTTAACTTTTCAGAGTTTTCGCTCACTTTCGTGATTTCGGGGGCGTTCCTGGTGTTTGTGGGTGGGGGGGGTTTGGGGTCTTGGAGCAACGCTGGGTATGGATACTTTTGATTGCAAGAGGTTTGAAGAAAATCCATGGTGGCAAAGGGGAGTTAGGACCTAGCTGCAGAGCGCACACCGAGTGATCAGGGAACTTTGCAGAAATGTGTCAGTCCCCATTTTTGCTTTTTGGCTGTTTGGGGGTGTTAAACTTGTTTCCGCCTGGGTTAACGGGTCTGGGGGCATTGCTGTGAAGGTCTAATACCGGATAAAAGTGGTTTGGAGAAAATCGGAGGTGAAAAAGTGTTTCCATTTTCAGGCATTTTGCTCACTTTAGCGTTTTCGGGAGGCTGTTTGGGGGGGTTCCTGGTGTTTGTGGGGGGGGGGGTTTGGGGTCTTGGAGCAACGCTGGGTATGGATACTTTTGATTGCAAGAGGTTTGAAGAAAATCCATGGTGGCAAAGGGGAGTTAGGGCCTAGCTGCAGAGCGCGCACAGAGTGGTCTGGGAACTATGCAGAAATTTGTGAAAGTCCCAATTTTTCCATTTTTGCTTTTTGGCTGTTTGGGGAGGGGGATAAACTTGTTTTCGCCTGGGTTGACGGGGCTGGGGGCATTGCTAGGAAGGTCTAATACCGGATAAAAGTGTTTTGGATAAAATCCATGGTGAAAAAGTTTTTAAGTTTTCAGAGTCGTCGCTCACTTTTGTGTTTTCGGGGGCCTGCTTGGGGGGTTCCTGGTGATTGTGGGGGGGTTTTGGGGTCTTGGAGCAACGCTGGGTATGGAAACTTTTGATTGCAAGAGGTTTGAAGAAAATCCATGGTGGCAAAGGGGAGTTAGGGCCTAGCTGCAGAGCGCACACCGAGTGATCAGGGAACTATGCAGAAATTTGTCAGCCCCCATTTTTGCTTTTTGGCTGTTTGGGGGTGTTAAACTTGTTTCCGCCTGGGTTAACGGGTCTGGAGGCATTGCTGTGAAGGTCTAATACCAGATAAAAGTGGTTTGGAGAAAATCGGAGGTGAAAAAGTGTTTCCATTTTCAGGCATTTTGCTAACTTTTGTGTTTTCGGGGGCCTGCTTGGGGGGTTCCTGGTGATTGTGGGGGGGGGGTTTTGGGGTCTTGGAGCAACACTGGGTATGGATACTTTTGATTGCAAGAGGTTTGAAGAAAATCCATGGTGGCAAAGGGGAGTTAGGGCCTAGCTGCAGAGCGCGCACAGAGTGATCTGGGAACTATGCAGAAATTTGTCAAAGTCCCATTTTTCCATTTTTGCTTTTTGGCTGTTTGGAGGGGTTAAACTTGTTTTCGCCTGAGTTGAAGGGTCTGGGGGCATTGCTTGGAAGGTCTAATACCGGATAAAAGTGTTTTGGATAAAATCCATGTTGAAAAAGTTTTTAACTTTTCAGAGTTTTCGCTCACTTTCGTGATTTCGGGGGCGTTCCTGCTGTTTGTGGGGGGGGGGGTTGGGGTCTTGGAGCAACGCTGGGTATGGATACTTTTGATTGCAAGAGGTTTGAAGAAAATCCATGGTGGCAAAGGGGAGTTAGGGACTAGCTGCAGAGCGCACACCAAGTGATCTGGGAACTATGCAGAAATTTGTCAGTCCCCATTTTTGCTTTTTGGCTGTTTGGCTGTTTGGGGGGGGTTAAACTTGTTTTCGCCTGAGTTGACGGGTCTGGGGGCATTGCTAGGAAGGTCTAATACCGGATATAAGTGTTTTGGATAAAATCCATGGTGAAAAAGTTTTTAACTTTTCAGAGTTTTCGCTCACTTTCGTGATTTCGGGGGTGTTCCTGGTGTTTGTGTGGGGGGGAAGGGGGGGTTGGGGTCCTGGAGCAACACTGGGTATGGATACTTTTGATTGCAAGAGGTTTGAAGAAAATCCATGGTGGCAAAGGGGAGTTAGGGCCTAGCTGCAGAGCGCACACCGAGTGATCTGGGAACTATGCAGAAATGTGTCAGTCCCCATTTTTCCATTTTTGCTTTTTGGCTGTTTGGGGATGTTAAACCTGTTTCCGCCTGGGTTGACGGGACTGGGGGCATTGCTGTGAAGGTCTCATACCGGATAAAAGTGGTTTGGAGAAAATCGGAGGTGAAAAAGTTTTTCCATTTTCAGGCATTTCGCTCACTTTAGCGTTTTCGGGAGGCTGTTTGGGGGGGTTCCTGGTGTTTGTGGGGGGGGGGTTCTGGGGTCTTGGAGCAACGCTGGGTATGGACACTTTTGATTGCAAGAGGTTTGAAGAAAATCCATGGTGGCAAAGGGGAGTTAGGGCCTAGCTGCAGAGCGTGCACGGAGTGATCTGGGAACTATGCAGAAATTTGTCAGTTCCCATTTTTGCTTTTTGGCTGTTTGGGGGTGTTAAACTTGTTTCCGCCTGGGTTGACGGGACTGGGGACATTGCTGTGAAGGTCTAATACCGGATAAAAGTGTTTTGGATAAAATCCATGGTGAAAAAGTTTTTAACTTTTCAGAGTTTTCGCTCACTTTCGTGATTTCGGGGGCGTTCCTGGTGTTTGTGGGGGGCGAGGTTTGGGGTCTTGGAGCAACGCCATTTGCCATGCAGCCAGCCCTGTGCCTAGTCCTATTTTCAAACACCAATTACAGGTAAGATAAGCGTTTGGGGGAGGAAGAATAATGGAGTAGTATGAGAGACGAGAGACTGGCTGTAGTACTAGTAAAGTCCTAGGACAATTGAATTCACTTACTCTGTGAGAGGCACTTACTTTTGTAAACATTTGGGAAATTACTTACACAATTTGAATTAAGAAGCCATTTAAGTTTCTGGAAAACAAACTTACAGTTAACCCCCTCCCCCCCCCCTCTAGCCTCAACTGCAGTAAAAACACGTATGCTATGTTTAAGTTGAAAGTAAAAATTATTTATATCCCTAACAAAAATAAACTATCCCGCAAGACCCGACCCACCCCCCCACCTAACCCCAAAGAATGTCCATTAAATAAAAAGTCCCCAAAGTCCAAAAAACCCAACTCCCAATTCCCACCCCCCAAAAGTATTTAAAAAAGGGTGTACTTTTTGGGCCAGGTGGTCATGCTCCTTGTGGAGGTTCTTGAGCAGGATTCTCAGTTTCTTGTTCTCCTGCTCAAGGTAGGACACCCTGAGGGTTAGGCGTTGCACGCGTGCCTTGCACCTGCTGTGGGGGGCAGCTGATTTTTTGGCTGCTTGGCAATGGCGTGTGGCTGCGGTACCACGGCTCCATACCGCTGGAGGCCTGCACTGACTGGCTGACCCAGGGAGCGCGGAGGAGGATGAGCTGTCCCTGTGGATGTTGTGGTGGTCTGCCACTGCATGTCCTCCTCCTCCTTGGCCACCAGCCGGCGATATTCGGTGACAGTCGCCTCCAGTTTCCGTTGCCGGGCCCGTCTAGCCAGCTCCTTCCGTGACAGTTTGGAAAGAGCATCTATATGAAGAAAGAAAAACATAGTCTGAAGCCAATGCTCTTTAAGATGAACATAAAATAATTCAGCAGAAAGTTGTGTCACAGTAGAACTAGCAACTTGCAAGCACAGTACATAACATTTGTGGCCTGTATCTATCTAACCTCCCACTTCTTCAGCCTTGCTCTAACATTAGTGGGAGTTTCAGGAATCAATTCTATGAGCACTATGGACTCACTACATTAGAGTCGACTATGACAGTACACCAGTCTTATTCTTCTTCTTCTCTCTTGTTTAGCCAAATTGGTACGTAAACTTCTGGAAGCCGGCATAATGCCAGCGCAGTCAACTTGCACCCGAGAAAAACAGACGCACGCCATGACACAGGCTTGCGTTACTGTACCAGTCCAGTACATGCAGGTGGTGAAGCTCTTACTTTTCTATCATGGGTGGCACTGAGAATACTCTGTTACAAGGGCTACTGCCTAATTAATTTAACTTTCACCCTGCAGTGCCAATGACTACTAGAAAAGGAAAATGAAGATGATAAATAATATGATTATCTATCCCTTCACAGGCTATGTATTTGATTACATATGGGATGACTTTAGGTGCTTTGTTTTTTATTGAGTGAACACTGATAGGTCACACATGAATGACAGAGTTGTACTAAAATTATTAACAGAGGTAGTGAGTGGCCCCCGTAATCGCCGAATATATGCTGTGCTTGCAATACAAAGTACTGCTACTATTCATGGTAGTATTCGGAAAAATTACGACTTCTTTTCCTTGCCTTTCAAATCAAATCAAAAAAAGTCTTTATTCGATTTTCATCATAAAAGACATGCTAGCATACAAGTAATACAATTTCATTAATAAAAACATCCCAATTATATTATCACCATAAAATCCATTCAATAAAATCCTATGCTAGTGATGTACATAATAATAACATTCATAAATATATAAACATAGATAAAAAAGTATTACATCCAAAAAAGACTTTACAATATATGTTAATAAAAACAGATGACACAATGGTGCTAGAGAAAAAAACTATTCTCCACCCGGGGCGCAAGGGACCATTCTCGGGCAACCCTACACCGGATGATCCATGTCCAACTAATGTATTTGGCTACCCCAGTCACTACTACATTGGAAGTGTCAGTTTTCAAGATTCTACTAGCTGTTAGAGCAGATCTTGTACCCAATAGACAGCATACTGGACGCAGCCACTTCCGCCTCGGAGCACAATACAATGGGCAAACAAAGAGGAAAGGGTCTAATGTTTCATCCTGGTCAACACAAGACAAGCATTTGCTACTGCCCCCCCCACCCCCCCCCCCCCCGCCCCAGGATTTGGTTAGTTCCCTTACGGGCAATGAACCAGCTCTAAATTGATGGAAGAGCATACGATCAAAGCTCTTTGATATAATGCCCCAGTAGTCCTCCAAGAGGTAATTATCTTTGGCATTTAGAAAGCTAGCAGTAAGAGAACCAACAGCGACACTAGAGTGACGTCTGCATGTTATCCACTTCCAGTATTGTTCTTTCATTACCTTTTTGGGGGGGAATATCGCAGTTTCGGGATTAAACCACAACTCCCCCAACCCCATTCCAAGTAACAATGACTTGACTCCATCGAGCCACACGATCTTATGGGAGCCCCTTTGTTTTATAATCTCTAACAGACCCTTTGCGTACAACGACAGTTCAGGTACAGTCCACGCGTGTCGCCAAAACGCCAGCGGTCTGTACTGAATTATGTCCTCTACAGGCTGGCAACCCAGGTCACATAACATGGGTATACGGGGGGAAGATTGTGGTAAACCCACTGCCGATCTTAAAAATTTGTTTTGGACAATTTTCAGGGCATCCACATTACCAAAACCCCACAACTCTGCTCCATACAGTACTGCTGGTAAGATTTTTGAGCTATAAATTTTAATAAGTGGAGCCAGTGGTTTCGTGAGGGATCTTTTGTGCTCCCTAAGTAGGGCCCCTCCTAATTGGGTATGTTTAAGGGAAAACAGGTCAATTTGGGGCTTCCAGCTCAATGTCTCACTAAAAGTCACACCCAGAAAAGTGAAGATGGGTGTTTGTTCGAGAGAGGTGCCTCCCATAAATACACTTGCTTTTATTGGTCTTGACCCCCTCAACACCATAAACTTTGTCTTCCCCACATTAACCTCCAGCTCATGCTCGCGGCAGAACAGCTCAAACTGCGCCAGTGCCTTCTGCAGCCCCTGGCGAGTTTTGGATATTAAAAGCGTATCGTCCGCGAACATGAGCAGAGGTATCTTCATTCCCGCTAAGGAGGGGGCATCAGTAGGGTTATTAGTAAAATAGTTCATAACCCCATTAATAAATAGGGAAAATAACGTGGGGGCCAGGACACACCCCTGTCCTACTCCCTTTAACACCTCAAACCTGGCTGTCACTTCCCCTGGCTTACCCCATCGGACCTGTGCATAGGTGTGTTCATGTAATTTAACTAACGCCCTCACCAGACCTACTGGCATCCCCATTTTTAATAATGTTTCCCATAATTTGGCCCTAGGGACCAAATCAAAGGCGGACCGAAGGTCCACAAAGGCAGCAAAAAGCCGCCCCCCACCTAGGAAAAACTCCTTCCAAAACAACGTAACAAACCTAAATGCCTGGTCAAGCGTCCCCATAGAGGTACGAAACCCTGCCTGCAGAGGTGTCAGGATGTCGTTATCTATAATCCAACCCTGAATCCTACCAAGAACTAGACGTGCAATGATCTTTTGAACAGCATTGATCAGGCTGATCGGCCTGTAGTTGCCTGGGGCCGATCTATCGCCCTTCTTATAAATTGGCAAGATTTCAGCCCCAAACCACGAATCAGGGACTGGTGCACCCTCCGCAATAGCATTAGCCAGACGGGTTAAATAGGTGACCTATAAATCCAACTGATGGGTAAACAAATCCGCTGGGACACAGTCTGGTCCGGGAGCCTTCCCATTCGGAATCAGTTTTAAAACATGCCTAACCTCCAGCTGGGTAAACTGGAGCTGTTCGTACACAGCGGGGATGTGAAAAGGCACATCTGAGGTCACGCATGTTTTAAACTGTTTCTCAAAAAAAGATACCCACTGCTGAGGTTCGACATT